>NC_080195.1:88720533-89970533 GCF_030028045.1 Hippopotamus amphibius kiboko | reverse complement strand
ATTGGCATAATGAAAAGACAACCTACTAAATGGGAGAAAATATTTGCAAAAAATATGACTGTTAAGGGATTCATATCCCACATATATAAACAGCTCATACACGTCAACATTAAGACAAACAACCCAATTAAAAAGTGGCATGAGAGCTGGACAGACGTTTTTCCAAAGAGGAAATGCAGATGGCCAATAGGCACATGAAAAGATGCTCAAGATCACTAATCATCAGGGAAATGCAAATCAAAACCACAAAGAGATATCACCTCACACCTGTCAGAATGGTTATCATCAAAAAGAACGTAAATAAGAAATATTGACGAAGATGTGGAGAGAAGGGAACCATCTTACAATGTTGGTAGGAATGTAAATTGGTGCAGCCGCTGTGGAAAATAGCATGGAGGTGTCTCAAAAAACTAAAACTAGAACCACCATATGACCCAGAAATTCTACCTCTGGGTATATATCCAAAAAAACCAAAAACACTAATTTGAAAAGATACATACACCCCAATGTTCACAGCAGCATCATTTACAGTTGGCAAGATGTGAAAGCAACTTAAGTGTCCATCGGCAGACGAATGGATAAAGATGTGATATGCGTATACAATGGAATACTACTCAACCATAAAAAAGAATGAAATTCTGTCATTTGCAGTGACATGGATAGACCTGGAGGGCATTATGCTAAGTTAAATAAGTAAGACATAGAAAGACAAATAATGTATGATACCACTTATATGTGGAATCTAAAACATTCAACAAGCTAGTGAACATAACGAAAAAGAAGTAGACTCACAGATATAGAGAATAACCTAATGGTTACCAGTGGGAAGGCAGGAGCGATACAGAGCTGGGGGAGTAGGAGGTACAAACTATTGGGTATAAGATAGGCTCAAGGGTGTATTGTCCAGCACAAAGAATACAGTCAATATTTTGTAACAGTTGTAAATGAAATGTAAAGAACAACAACAATAAAGAACAAAAGAAACTAAAAAAGTATATATGTTGGGGCAATAAAAATGTTCTTGAATTGTATTGTGATGTTAGTTACACCACTTGGTGAAAATATTAAAACCACCAAGTTGTGTAATTTAAAAGGGTGAATTTTAAGGTATATAAATTATATATCAATAAAACTGTTAGAAAATGTTTATTAGGTTTATTTTAATTGCTAGAAGTGTTTGCTAAACTTTTGGTGGCACATTTGTGAAAAAAACAGGGAAGCAACTAGAAAAGTAGATTTCCGCATCTTTTCCCCCTCTATTTCCTTTTTTACTTTTTTAAGATATAATATCATTGTGTAGTAAACCTCCTCCACAAGCAAGGAGTACTTCTTGTAAGCTTGGAAATTTTAGTTAAGGTGTATCTCATAGGTAAGTATGACAAAACGTCTGAAAACGATGGCTGTTCATTTCTCTTATTTATAAAATGTTTTTTTGGAAGGCTACGTGCTGTATCTTTGTAGGTATTCAAGTGGAATTTCCATTACATTTATAGAGGATGCTTTAGAAGACATATCCACACACAGTGTGAAATTGGGCTTAAGGACTTTTTTGGCTGCGTCGGATCTTTGTTGCTGCTCTTGGGCTTTCTCTAGTTGTGGGGAGCAGGGGCTACTCTTCTTCGTGGTGCGTGACCTCATTGCGGTGGCTTCTCTCGTTGCGAAGCATGGGCTCTAGCACGTGGGCTTCAGTAGTTGTGGCTCACGGGCTTAGTTGCTCCTAGGTATGTGGGATCTTCCCAGAACGGGGATGGAACCCATGTCCCCTGCATTGGCAGGCAGATTCTTAATTGCCAAGGAAGTAAGTCCCTGAGCTTAAGGACTTTTAAAAGGCCTATATAATTCTGAATGAAGACCTTCAATACATAGAGAGTGAGCCTTACTAGAACATTTTGCCAAAAATTTACCATGTAGAACATATTGAAAGAAGTACATTTCTAAAGCAATTTTCTGTTATTCATACATAATTTAATAAATGTTATCACTGGTATTATTGTCCTCTCCCTATGGGAGTCATGACTTTTCTGTGAAAGCAAAGACCAGTGTGGGTTTAAGAGATTATTGACCCTGTGAGGCTTGCCAGTGTCATGGCAACACAGATGCCATACTTTATGTCCATCTCAAAGAAGTGAGATTTTATAAACCTTAACTAGGCTGAGGACTTCCCCAACATGCAAATTCTTTAATGAATCCCTGCTGGGTTGTTCCTCTTTTGGTTTCTTAAGTAACCTATGTCCTATAAATAGTTATAGTGTTCTCAGAGGAACTGAAAAAGTTGGTATTGGTATTTATCTTTGAGAATCCCATTTGATGATTTCCTGAGTTCTTGCTGTGCCAAGTACACATCACCGTCAGTATTTGAAAGCTTCCATGTGTGTCAAGACACTCTCTCAAAGTCTGAGGACCTTGAACATTGCACAGAGCCATTTACATTCTCCTAAAAATGTGATGTTAATGCTAAGCTAGAATTGTATAGATTCTAAAAACCACAAGCAAGAACATGTATTTCTAGTATTAAACTAGACCTGACACACGAAAGGTAACTATAAAACATTCTGAAGTCAAAGGATAATGAGGAGTGTTGGACAGCAGCAATAACTAGCTGAAGACTCATTACCCAGAGAAATAAGAAGGGAGAAAATTCCAGACTAAAGTGATGAGGGTACGCTTTGATTATTCACTCTTTTCCTGGATGTCATAGCTTGAACACTTAATACAGGTTCCTGGATCTTTTTAAGTATCCCTTATCTAGGGCTTCCTCATAGTAGAACATTTCTGCATAGTCATACTGTTCAAGTCCCTGCTTTCATTTTCTTTGGGTGTACATACACCTGAAAATGGAATTTTGGATCATACGGTAATTCTACACTTAATTTTTTAAGGAACCACCATACTGGTTTCCATAGCAACTGCCTCATTCTACATCCCCCTGATGATGCACAAGAGTTCCAATTTCCTCACATCCTTGTCAACACATTACTTTCTGTTGTTTTTTCTTTCTTTTTTTTATTTTATAATAACTATCCTAAGTGAATTGTATAACATGATTTTAATTTGCATTTCCCTAATAATTAGTGATGTTGAGCATTTTCGTGTGCATTTATTGAGAGTTTTTATATATATTTTTTGAGAGATGTAGATTCAAGTCTTTGCCCACTTTTTAAGTTGGGTGTTTGGTTCTTTTCTGTTGTTGAGTTTTCTTTATATATTCTGGATATTAACCCCTTATCAGATATGTAATTTGCAGATGTTTTCTCCCATTCCATGGGTTGTTTCTTCACTCTATTGGTTGTTACCTTTAATGAACAAGTGTCTAATTTTGATGCAATCCAATTTACCTATTTTTTTATTTTCTTGACTGAATATTTTAACAGAATGATATTTGGTTGAATTGGTCATGATTATAATCAGTTTTACACAGGAAAGAGTTTTCCACACAGACTAGATAAAAGTAAGCACATTTTGATTGTAAACTCTGTCATTTATACATTCTGCAGTATTGGTACACAGTTTCAACTGATTATAGGCAGTTTTTTCTTATTTTTGTAATTTTTTTCTGTTTGATTTCTACTTGCATTTTCAAATAAAATGATTACTGAAACCCTAGTTTAGGTCAAGAAACAGATTCTGAAGCAGATTTTTTTTAGTTGCCATTATTCATACTTCTTGGATGTACTATACCTGAATTCCCAGAAATTTATCTCTGAGGCTGGAAAGTATTCAAATCCATTTGTTTTATAGTCACTTCACTTTCTAGTCATGTGTTGTTTAAATACAGGAGAGGTGCTAAAGTGTTCTGGAACCTGTCTTTTGGGATTCCAGATTTTTAGGAAAAAAGATAATTTCAAAAACAGTATGGAGGTTCCTCAAACAACTTAAAATAGAACTGTCATATGATCCAGCAATTCCATTCCTGGGTATACATCTGAAGAAAATGGTAACACTAATTGGAAAAGATAATGCACCCCACTATTCATAGCAGCACTATTCACAATAGCCAAGATATGGAAGCAACTCAGTGTCCATCAACAGATGAATGGATAAAGAAGATGTGAAATATATATATATATATGTATGTGTGTGTATATATATATATATATAAAATGGAATATTAGCCATAAAAAGGATGAAATTCTGCCATTTGCAGCAACATGGATAGACCTTGAGAATATTAAGCTAAGTGAAATAAATCAGACAGAGAAAGACAAATACTATATGATATCACTTATATATGGAATCTAAAAAAATAAAATAAATAAATGTATATAGCAAAACAGAAAGAGACTCAAAGATATAGAAAGTAAGCTAGTCGTTACCATTGTGGAGAGGAACGTGGGGAGAGACAATATAGGGGTATAAGATTAAGAGATACAAACTACTCTGTATAAAATAGAGAAGCAATAAGCAAAATAGTACAGCACAGGGAATTATAGCTATTATTTTGTAATAACTTTTAATAGAGTATAATTTATAAAAATACTGAATCACGGGCTTCCTAGGTGGCACAGTGGTTAAGAATCTGCCTGCCAATACAGAGGTCACGGGTTTGATCCCAGCTCCAGGAAGATCCCACATGCCGCGGAACAACTAAGCCCGTGTGCCAAAAAAAAAAAAAAAAATACTGAATCACTATGCTATGCACCTGAAACTAATATAATATTGTAAATCAACACTACAATAAAAAAAAAGAGACAGTTTCAAAGATCTCATGATAGTTTGAATCCATTGCATTGTACTTAAATATATTTAGGTAAAGGGCCTCCTAGATTTAATCAAATAACTGGTCCAATGGATAAAGTTGAACAGCTTCCCTTATCTCTCTCTCTCTCTCTCTCTCTCTCTCACACACACACACACACACACACATCACAGTGAAGAGGGTGGAAATAATCCAGTACTTTTAGGCAACTGGCTATCTGTACATCCTCCACATTGGCAGATTTCAAGAATGCATTGAAATAAGTAAATTAGGTTGTCTCTTTTTCTACTTGGGTCGGTCACTTGTAAGGCTTTTAACATATAAAATACCTAATGTTTGACATTGTCTAAATCAGAGTTAATTCTATGAGTAGGCTCCAAATACTAACATATTACATGGAAGAGTTTCAAAAATTATTTTTAGGAAAAGCCGTATGAGAAAAAAATAGCTTGTTTACAAGTTGGTTGAGGACTAGTTGGTAGAATTTTAGGATTTCTGGGTAGAAGTTTCAGTCCAAATATATGGAGACATTTGAATATTGTTTGTAATTAAAAAAAAATTCTTCTTAAAATATACCCAGGCCTTTGAGTCTAAAAGGATATTGGTTTTCCAGCAATACCTGTTGAAAGCTAAAGCTCAAAGTGTTGATATCATTATCAGCTGAAGTAAGTCAGGTGCCAGCTGTGAGCTCTTGCAGAAAAATAGAAGACTTAGAGGTCAAACAAGTTCCAAGATAGAAGAGAGAGATGTTAAAACAGGATGAGGAACTGCACCTCACACAACTTAAAATTCAGATGAATTAGATTTAAAATTAAAAAATAAAAGAAAATTTTAAGAAATTTTCAATAATTAATTTTCAGCTATCTGGATTAGAATGGCTTTCTAATATGAAAAGAAAAAGATATTATCGTATTATTAACAAAAAAATGCTTATTCAAAAAACTACAAGTAAAATTAAAAGGCATACTGAGAAAATAATCGCCTCAGACACAAGAGCTGACATTTTTTACATTGATTTTTCAAAAAACCCAAGACATGAGGTCTTAAAAATAGCGAATTTACAGAAAAATAAATATCATACACCTCAGACCTTGACCAAGTGACTTAATCACTGGGAAAAATGCACAACTCCAAAATAATAATTTCGTGTTGACAATAAGTGATTCAAAAAACAAACGTGACATAAGGGGCCCTAGTTCATTCTGTGGGTCATACCATTTTCCCAGTTGGTATAGTCGCTTGAATCAGAGGAGAGGTGGTTATCAAAAGAGTGCCTGCTCATTCGTGAGCCATTTCTCAAAGGACATTAGAACCGTGTTGGTAAACTTAAGGTGATTAATGGTGGTAGAGCTGCTGGCATGTTTGCAGCAGTACAAACACATAGCTTTCTTGAAGACCTAGACCCTTAAGTTTTCTTTGGGATGCATTTTAAAGCATGGGTTCTCAAACCCCGGGCCGCGGACCTGTCCGAGGCATGTTAGGAGCCCAGCCACACAATGAGAGGGTGAGTGGCAGGCAAGCAGCGACGCTTCATCTGCAGCTCCCCGCCACTCCTCATGGCTCACATTACCTCCTAAACCACCTCCCACCCCATTCATGGAGAAATTGTCTTCCATTGGTCCATGAAACCAATCCCTGGTGCCAAAAAGGTTGGAGACTGCTGTTCTAAATGCAGCATGTCTCTCTATGCTGAATTATTCTGTGTCAATTGTGAGATAATTCCCAGGGCTTGACTTATTCCCTCAGGGGTGAGGGAAAGGACTTTGTTTTCTTTTCTCAATATTCTTTTCCCCAACAACCTTCTTAGCTCTGAACAAACAAGGAGAGTTAGCAAAACATGTGTGTATACATTCTTAACTTCTTCAGCAACCTCATTACAGCTTCTTTCCTGCTTCAACTCCACATCCGAGCAACAAACTGACCTGTCAGTTTTCTCTTATTTATCTAGATTGCATATTGTTCACCCACCAGCTATTATCTCGTACTCTAATAAGTCTAGGTTAATTAATTGTTTTATTTTTCTAAGGAAATAAATTTTGATCACTCTTTTTCTGTTGTCTTAGCCATAATTTTAATCATATAGTAAATGGAAACTATAGTTTAGGACTATTTACATTTTTCTCAAAAGAAGCACAAACTGGAATTTACTTTAGACCACAATATCTCAGATTGAGGTCAGAAAATGGTGTCTTAAGGTTCCCAAACTGCTTCCCAGGAATTCTGCTTCATCTACATCTTCCTCTTCATCTTCCACCTTATAATGGAACACCCAGTTACATGAGTGCCCAAGTCTGTATTGGGGTATGAAAAGTGGAAGCTGAATTACTGCACAAAGTTTTCAAAGCACTTGAAATAGACAAGTCTTGAATGGATATGTACATCTGCGCCTCATTCACGTGGTAAATGGCTGCTTTATGCAAATATTTCTGATACTGACCTGCAATAATTCAGCCACATTAAGTGGGCATTAAATATGCAGTGAAGAAATTTGCGGCTTTCAGTTTTAACAGTCAATAAAAGAGAAAATATTTAATGTAAATTTCAACAAACTACACTGCTAACCCAAACTTTAAGTAAACATAGCTTTGCTCTTTATTCACGTGTTAGGTTGGTATTTGAAGATTGTTTGTTTGGTAAATTGTCATTATTCTAAGCTAGTAAAGTTTTGAAATTCTTCTGCTTCGTATAGTATGCACATATAAATAAACAGTTCTTACATTTGCAGGATTTATGTAAAAATACAGAAAGATCAAATATAGGACTAGATCTAAAATGGCATCTTTATATTAAACAGATATCATCTGTGATTATTAATTATTAATTTAAATATTATAAATATTTTGCCTGGCTGTACTTAACTTGAAAAAAATTGGTTGTGTGATTATACTTATGCTGTAGGTATAAAGTATTCTTAGTTTTATTTGTATTTAACATTATATCCGAAGGAATTTATTCTAAGCATTTTTCAAAAATTGAATCCAAATGTTATTCAAGATTCAGAAAAAATGCTTTTGCAAAGAAAAGGATATATTTTTCTTTAATTCTAAAGATTATTAAGAAGAAATTTCAACTAAAAATAAAAGCAAGTAGTCTTGGGAAAAGAGAGAAAGAGCCCACATATTCAAGCTGTATTAACATTAGAGTTAGCCAGATAAAATATACATTTTGGAAAATAAACATTTTATTTGGTGATTTTCCAATATTACAAAAGTAGATGATATAAGCCAGTGATTCTTTTTTAACTGCATATTTTTTTCTTTTTATTAATTTTATTTATTTATTTATTATTTTTTGGGGGGTACACTAAGTTCAATCATCTGTTTTTATACACGTATCCCCGTATTCCCTCCCTCCCTCGACTCCCCCCCACCCTCCCTCGAGTCCCCCCCACCCTCCCCGTCCCAGTCCTCTAAGGCATCTTCCATCCTTGAGTTGAACTCCCTTTGTTATACAACAACTTTGCATAATTTTAAATAAAAAAATATTAACTTCAAATCTGATTTTAGACCATTCCGAAAGTCTCACATTATAAAATGCAGCCATATAACTGCTACATCATATATGTTTCCCAGAAAATTTATTATAAGCAGAAATTCTCACCTGTTTTCCTTCTCTGCCTTCAAAACATATGCCTTGTTAATATGGTGCAATAGAATGATACTAATATTTTTATTATTAATAACAATACAACTACTAAAACCTTATTGTTTTATAGGGCTTAGCAACTTGTAAAATACTTTCTCGTATATTAATTTTCATAATGATATTTTGAAGGAGGCCTATCACTCTCAATTTACAGGTGAAGAAAGAGAAGTGAAGAGGCTTATCTCAGATCATAGAGTTAGGGAGTCATTTAACCGAGGACGCTTTAATTTGTCCATTTTTCACAATTACTGTCTCTCCATTCTATCATGTTACCCCGGAACCAATCTCCAGCTCTCCCTATGACCTTTCTGCCTCCAGTTTCTCTGCCAATCCAGGTCTTCCTTTACACAGCTGCAAGAATGAGCTACGCACAGAAATAAATCTGCTCCTACAGCTCCCCTTCTCATAAAGAGCCTCTGCTGTCTCTTTCTTTTTTTAAATTGTGGCAAGAAAACTCAACATGACAGCTACCCTTTTAACAAATTTGTAAGTGTATAATACGGTATTTAAATTATAGGCACTATGTTGTACAGCAGATCGCTAGAACTTAATCATCTTGTATAACTGAAATTGTATACCTGTTGAACAATTCCCCATTTCCCCATACCACCAGCTTCTGGAAACAACCATTCTAATATTTTGACTATTTTATATATTTCATATAAATGGAATCATGTCGTATTTGTCCTTCTGGCTTATTTCACTTGGCATCATGTCCTCCAGGTCCATCCATGTTGCTGGCAGGATTTCCTTCTTTTTAAAGATTGAATAATATTCCATTGCATGCACATACTACATTTTCTTTTCCCATTCATCTGTTGATGGACATTTAGGTTGTTTTCATATTCTGGCTATGGTGAATAATGCTCCAGTGAACATGGGAGTGCAGGTATCTTTTCAAGACTCTGATTTCAATTCTTTTGAATATATACCTAGAAGTGAAATTGCTGGATGATAGGGCAGTTCTCTTTTAATTTTTTTATGAATCTCCATACTGGTTTCCATAGTGGCTGCATCGTTTTACATTCCCTCTAACAGTGTAAAAGAGTTCCAATTTCCCCACATCGTTGCCAGCACTTATCTCTATTTTTTATAGTAGTCATCCTAACAGGTGTGAGGGCATATCACAGGGCCATTTTGATTTGCATTTCCCTGATGATTAGAGACGTTGTGGATCTTTTCAAATACTTTGGTCATCATCCAACATCATATATCTTCTTTGGAGAAACATCTATTCAAGTTCTTTGACCATGTTTTAATCAAATTATCTGTTTTGTTTTGAGTTTGTTTTTGTTATTGAGTTATAGGAGTTCCTTATATATTTTGGATATTAATCCCTTATTAGATATGAGTTTGCAAATATTTTCTCCTCTTCCACAGGTTGCTTTTTTTATTTTGTTGATTGTTTCCTCTGCTGTGCAGAAGATTTTTAGTTTAATGCAGTCCCACTTTCCTATTTTTGCTTTTGTTGCCTGTGCTTTTGATATAATGTCCAAGAAATATCAACAAAAGTGCAATTAACAATCAAGTTAAGAAGAAAAAAGGGAATTTTATTTGAGCCAAACTGAGGATTTTATCCTGGGACACAGACTTTCAGAAAGTTCTGAGAACTGTTCTACCTGTTAGAAGTCAAAACAAAGGATCATAGATCAAAATGACCTACTGATATTTTACATAAAGCTTGTCAAAGATACATAGTCCAGGTAAGCATGTACAAAGCAAGAAGCAAGTCACCATGACCCCCTACAGAGTTGTGAAAGAACACTATTCATTAAAGAACTTGCATTACTAGCATCAGAGAAAGGAAAAAAAATTGCTCTTTGTGGTCAAGCAGGCACTCCCATCTTTCACGGACTCTGGTTACTGTGTAATGCAGATGCACACTGCACATTAAGGGGGAATGGAGGAGGCCCAAACGGACACAGAGATATAGTTTTATCTTTACTTTTTTGTCCTGCCTTAAAATATAAATTTTATTTCATCAAAATCATTACCAAGACCAATGTCAATGATATTTCTCCTATGTTTCCTTTTAGGAGTTTTGTTTCAATTTTTCCATTTAAGTATCTAATCCATTTTCAGTTTACTTTCCTATATAGTGTAAAGTAAGGGTCTAATTTCATTCTTTTGCATGTGGGTATCCAGTTTTTCCAGCACCATTTGTTGGAGATTATCTTTTTCCCTTTGTGTATTCTCATCTGCCTTGTCAAAGATTGGTTGACTGGTGTATGTGTGAATTGATTTCTGGACTCATAAAGAGGCTTTGCCCTTAATTGACTGTAGGACAGAATGTTATCTGGCTTTACCTATCTATCTCCATCCTCATCCTTTAGTGCCTCTTCTTTACAATCATTGGATGTTGCATGGGACGAAGGACAAGTAACCCTACAATATCCCAAATAGGAGGATCATAGGAGATTTTAGTTATTGAAGCATAATAAAATTATCAAAATTACCTGAAGTCAATTTCATACATTATAATATCTCATACAGTTCTTTTTGTTCTTACCTAAATTCCTCTTTGTTTACTTAAAGTCTACTTATGGAGAGACTTGCCTTGATTATGACCTAATAATGCTTCAGGCATTTTAATCATGATATGCTTAGGCCAAGTACAGGACACATTACCATTGCTCCTGAACACACCAGGTACTTTTACTCTTCCTTGCCTGGAATGTCCTTTCCTTCCCCTTTGCCCAACCAACCTCTGCTTAAATACCAACTCAGTGTTCCTGTGATATCTGGCTAACTTCCTTAGGCAGGGTGAGTGTCTCTATTCCATGCTTTTGTTAAGCATATTGTCCATGCCTCTAGGACATTTGTTATTTCTTGTTGTAGTGTTTTCATAAAGTTGATAAATATTAAAAAAGAGAAGCGAAATCACCCATCAATCCATTACTTATAAAAAATCATTACTTATGTTTTGGTTTATCACACTATAGGGTTTTCCAGGGTAGAACTGCTTTAAAAAATCAGTAATCTTACTATGTATATAAGTACCTTCTGTCCCTTTCCACCTTAATATAATATCAAACAGTTCCTCATAATTTCATGTCTTTGAAACCAACAGTTTTAATGTCTGCATACTATTCCATCAAGTAAATACACCATCATTTATTTAACCCTATCCAAATCATTCAAAATATGATTTGTTTTTAGTTCTTTCTTAATCATATTTGTAGCTCCAATATTATCACTGAGATTGGGCATGTTAAGAAAATATTCAATAAAGCAGTGCTAAAGAAATCTTCTGTCTAGGAAACTTATGCTATTCTCCTATTATCTTACTGTTTTGATTAATTTTAATCCCAAGTACAGACTGTTAACTGAAAATTTGCCATAGAATTAGGGGTAATGTGAAAGATGGAAAAACTATCTGCAGATTTTAGTCTGAAGCTTTTCCTTTGAAAACATACCAGGTTACAGTTCCCATGGTTATCATAGCCATTCCATATAGATCATTGTGTGTTTGTAAGTGTTTGCACCTCCCTGAAATATTTTATTTGACTTTCTTAACTCCAGAAACTACTTATCAATGTTACCAGTGGAATAGAAAGGAGGCAACACAAGAATGTTTTCCAAAAAATTGAAAGAGCTATGCATGGTTTTGTATCAAACTTGTAGGATGAAAGCTTGATATTTCCTTTGGAAAGGGCAGTACTGTCTTGGGGCTCAAGAAAATGTCACAAAATGAATAAATGGGAACTAATTATAGAAACTCTTGCTTAAATATTTGGCCTTATTTACCAACATCAGGATTTGCCTCACCCTATCAGTGGAAACTGAGAGTGGGGAATGGGGTAAGAGGAGGATGGGAGAAGCACTTTTCATTTGACTACATATATACAAGCTAAAGCCAGCTGAGCAAAACCTGACAAATAAGTGCTTGCTGAAATAAATTATTTATTTGAAAAATATTGACATTAGTATTTTATACATTAGTTTTCATTACATAACAGGAAACAATGTGGAAAGAAAATCTTGTATAGGGGAAGAAACAAGGGATTTGGATTCAGATTTGGGTTCATATCCCATCTCCAATCCCTATGACCTCTGAGACCCTAAGCAAGTCTTTTAACTTCTCTGATCTTTAGATTTTTCATCTGTAAAGTGGGGATAAGAATGTTTTCTTTGCCAAGCTGCCATAAAAGTAAAAAGAGACCAACACTTAGCATCAGATACACAGTAGGCGTTCAAAAATTGGAAGCTACTATTATTATCACATTATGCTACATATTGGTGTCCCCAAAACAAGTAAGAAAATGGGTTTTGTCTAAAATAAAAGGCAATTGGCATGAGAAACATGATGGGAAGAATAGACTCAGAGCACTACTGCCCCTCCCCCACCCCCCGCTTTTTTTGGTTATCTGTAACCTAGTTTATCTAATACTGTTTTAAATCCATGGGCCTCTCTAGTTGTTTACACCGGCCTCCTAAATGTCATCTGGAGACTTCCAATGCCTGATTACCTATCATGTGGTGAGTCAATGAACTTTTTTTCTGGTCTACAAATAATAGGAATCTCTAAATTGATACCATTATTTGCACAAAATTTGGAGGAGTATCTGCCATGACAGTGTCCACTTGACTTATTCTACCAGAAGGCTCTCATCTGACTCCAGTAAAGTGCTCTTGCAAAGAAGGTCTACCAACTAAAGAGCATAACTGCTCAGATTCTCCTTTATACTTAGAATATTTTTTTCCCCAAATACCAGTAGAAAGAGCTTTGGTTATTCAAGAGAGAACAGCAAGTTCACAAATAAAACCTCTTCTTCCGTGCCCTGTTTCTTCATCTGGACAAAATACTAATGAACATAAGGGAATTTCAAACCCTTTTGGAAGCAGCAAAGACATATTAATGATGTAAAAGTGGATATGGGAAGTCAAAGGAAAGAGAGAGTATGAATTAGGTATTTTATATAATTAAAATATTCCAGCAGATTAAGTTTGAGATTCATAAGACTAATATTAAAAATTGACTTTCTTCCCAACATGGAACACAGAGAAAGTAAAATCAAGATAATTGTCAGAGGTTAGTTTAGTTTTGGTGAATGCGTGTGACCAAATCAGAAGAATGATTCTGAATTAAGTTCTATGAAAACAAACACAATATCTTTTACAAAACTCTTATTTTCTTTCTTAAGTTGGGCTTCTCTAGCAATTACCTTTCCTGGTACACTTCTACCAGGAAGGATGTTTCCTAGTAGGAAGGTACCAAGAATCAACATTTGATCTGAGAAACCTAAGGCCCCTTTTCCTTAAAAAGGCCTTCCCTCAGATTTAATGAATGTTGGTATCATCCCATCCTATCCATATCTCAGATTTAATGAATGTTGGTATCATCCCATCCTATCCATATCTTCCCTCAGATTTAATGAATGTTGGTATCTTCCCATCCTATCCATATCTCTTCTCCAGAGTGAATAGGGTGGATATCATTTCCACTGCTATTCGCAGAACCCTGGTGTTCTGCTGTTGTCTTAAATCAGCTTGTGAGCAAAGAAAACCTTTTCTCATCGGACCTTCCCAATCATCTAGAATGATGTTCCTGTCTATTCCGTGACTCAATCCATTGTCATCTTGGAGGGCCACAGACAACAGTGGCAAGGATAAGGTACAGACAGGTAGGTAGACATTCATGTTGGGAGACTAGGAGACACAATACACCCAGTAACCACTGTTCCTAAACTGGTAAAGAGAACAAAAATAAAGAAGTTTGAGAACATTAGATCAAAGATGTAGAACCAAGGTTGTGTCAGGCAGGTGTGAGAGAAAGGCCACGTGGAACAAGTGGGATTCCAACAGCACAGAAGACACTCTTTGATAATGCTTCATATTGCTCTCAGGCCAGCATGTAAAGAGGCAAGGATATCTTATCTATTTTCCAGTGTGGATGAATGTCAAGTGGAGTCTCAGTAGTTAAGATGATTTTGACTATTCCACACATACCTAAACACAGTCATCTTTAATTTGGCTGAGACGTGAATTTGATCACAAAATGTGAGTTGAGACAGTCCCTTACCTGGTGAGTGATTCTAGGTCACCACCCAGTACTCCCAGCTCTACCTTTTTTCTTTCTTATTTTCTATTTCTTCTTCCTCCTCTATTTCAAGGAGGACCAAATATTGTTAATGTTTTGAAATGTGACCCTCAAGGGAGAGTTAAAACTTGAATATAAAGTAGACATTATAATAAACAGAAATGCCATGATTCTTGAGGACAGTGAGATTTCTGAGAAAGCTAAGAGACCATATAAATACATATTTGTCTGTGTTTAGGAGATTTTATGAAGTGTTGGTACATAGGCCTTGTTAAAGTCAAATTTACTATATTACTATCTAGAATATACATGAGACTTCTTGGAATTTGGTTAATTTATATAAAGCTTTTTCTCTCATAAAAAGCAGAGAGGCTCCAGGACCTGTAGCAAAAGACAGAAATGAGTTTCGAGACCATAAGATGCAGTCAAACACATCGGTGAGTTAATGGCATTCGCACTGCAGAGTCTGTGATAAGCACTACATAATCAAGAAGTGACAATTTCTGCTCATAATGGCCTCCTGTAGATGATCTATTATACATTAGTGTGAAAACGACTTCTTGTTTCCAACAGAAATTGCTTTGTTCAGAAGATGACCAATTTCCCCTCTTAGTGCCAAGACATGCCTCATCAGTGATGACAACCTCCCAGTCCCTTTCTTACGAACAGATGGACAGATGGTGGGCCATGGCCTGTCCTCGGCTCCATATGGTCACATGGGTGCTTCTTCACACCAACCCTAATGGGGTCAAGTGAAAGCTTAGAGACTTGGGAAAACAGCATGTTAAAAGTTCATTCATAATTTGTTGATAGAGCTCTATTAGTGGAGAAAATTGAGGTATAAGGGGTAGGGGATACCTCTGTTTTCTGTGAAAAGAATTTTCTGACATCTTTTAACTCCACTCCTGTTGGTAAACTTCTCCCTTAAAAGATGATCAAGGAGATAATTCCCGGTAATGTTTATATGAATCAACAATCAGACAAAACAATTATCTTAATTTGTAGCTTTAGGCTTCCTTCCCATTTGAATTAACTGATTTTAAAACATCTGTATTTCAACCAAGTGTCTCTGACTCTAGTCATTTGCTTGGCTGTATTTTTTCAGTGCTGTATGGCATATTCTATGAACAGCTTATTTAATAATGTCTTCTTTATCATATTCCATTATGTATTCAAATGCCTTATCTGCCCGTTGAAATTCTTTTTTCCTTAAAACGAATTCCTGGAACTTCTAAAATTAGATACTGCTAGGGGAAAAAAGAACTTTGGATGTTAATTAGCAAATTGTGTGCTTTGACCACTTAATAGATGATGTATCGGCAACTACTCAAGGTTTACCTTTGTGGTCTCAGTTTGGAACTGGGATTCAAGAAGACTTCAGTGTATAGTGATCTTCCTCTAAGTGACTTCCCCAATTCTCCTTATTAGCATTGATATAACACCCCAATTGTACTAATTACAGCATTTACCACATTCATTCCTCCAGTTGTGATCAATTTTCCATATGAAGTCCAGTTCCCTAAAGCATCTTTGTCACCTTTTCATTTCCTCCATGGGCCTTTAACCAAATAGGTGCTCGACAGTGCTCTGTACTGGTGACCCTAGGGAAGGTGTGATAGAATCAAGCTTTTCACATCAGTTTACCCCTACCTTAGTAGAGGTTACTCACAGGCTCACAAGTAAACCAGCAAATAGTTCTAGAATATGGTAACTGCCTAGTTAATTCAGCAGATTGAGTGCTGTGATGTAAAATAGTCCACATGAGTATTGGGAATCGTGCGACAACAAATTCTTTTCCTTCTTTTTGCTATTGGATATGTCTTCTCTCTGGCAAGTTCTCCTTTGTCAGTTGTATGTATGTACTGTATGTACTGCATTTCACCTGTTTGAACTAAACTACTATGAAATTGGAGGTTAATGCTTTCCCCCAGCTTTTCTTTAAGTGACTTCTGTATTACTTGATGGTGAGCGTGTATTAAATGGACTCGTAACAGCATTCCCTCAGGTGTTCTATTTCCTGAGGTTCCAAAGCTAAAAGTACACATTTCCTTTGCTGCTAACGATGGGGAAGGTGTTCAGGACATGCCAGCCCGAAACATGCCTCTTTGGCATGTTGATTGTTTTTAGCTTAAGGCACTTAAGAAACAGTAGACACAGGAAGGGCTCTCTGACCTCTGCCTTTGGACCTAAAAGTGGGTCATATTTCTTGTGAAAAAGGTACCCTCCCTATACCAGTAGTAGAACAACTTTCTTATCCCTGGAGACTGGGAATCAATTTCTAGATGGATGTGTGCAAACAAACCTGCTAAAATAACCCTAACCTTCCATTAATTTCCCTCATGTACTTTCTAGCCACTTCCCCACAATTTACTGTCCCCCAAAGCTTGTCCTCTTCCTTTGTCTTGTCATTTCTCCACAAATTAGTGATCTTTTTTGTTAAAAAAGTATATAAACTCTCAGTCCTAATTGCAGTTTTGAGTCTTCATTTTTTGCTACATTGGCTCCTAGGTACACACAAAAATAGTAAATAAAATTGTATGCTTTCCCCCTCTTACTCTGTCTTACTTCCAGTTAATTTTCAGGCTCAGGGCAGAACATAAGAGGGCAGAGGAGGATTCTTTTTCCTCTTCTATACTGGCCATGGTTCAAGTTCCTCATCATGTCCATTTATTTAAATATGATATAGGAATTACATGCTTAAGGAGTTAAACAGCTGAAACGGCATGTCTATCCCTAATTACCATCCCTAGTTAACAAAGTACATGGAATGGGTCCTCTTGATTTCTCAAACACTAATCCCAACAAGCCAGAAAGACATGTATGAGTCAACATACTTACAACCTTACATAAGTATGTGCTCTTTGCAATGCTGTACTTCCATGTAGAAGGCACCCTTTCTCCTCGGATTGGAGGTAAAATGCCACACTTTTAAGCCTGGGAGTCAAATAATGTCTTACATTACTTTGTCTGAATATTGTGAGGTTAACAGGTAACAAATAATCATTATTAATAATAAAATACAATGAGTTTCCTTAGAAATAGGTAAAAGGTTATTGCTATAAAGTAACTTTGAAGGCTATTTTGTAAGTTCAAGAATGGATGAAAGCCCTGTGTTATAAAGAGTCGGTTTGTAATCATCAGCTGGTGGAATTTGAACACTATTTTCCCTAATAATGGGTGTGGGTGGGAATGCAGCCAGTCTCTGCAAATGACCTCAAATATTCCAGGAATGTAGCATGACCCTTCCCGAAGATGGGATGGCCAGCAGGGAGCATTACCATGTGGGATAAAGATTCTTCACTTTCTTCCCCAGAGGATATGAAATGAAAGGTTCATATGAATCTATTTCCAAAGGTTCTGTTCTGGCTCGCTTCTGGGAACTCCCTTGTACAATGATGATGGCTTCTTTCCAGAATGTGTTGATGCTAAGATAAATTTACTATATCTTAGAAGAGGAAGCTATTTACACCTTCCATATTGTAAAAAGTGCCTGCTTAACTTAACTGCTTCTATGTTTCCTATATTTGAAGAAAAACTTGAAACTCTATCTAAAAATTAGAAATGACACAACTTTTGGAATAAGTAGGACTTTTAAAAATCCACAAAACTGGGTTTGAGTTCTCTCTACCACTAACTAGTTCCTTGATGTTCAATAAATCATAATCTTTCCACCTTTCAGTTTCTAAACTTGAAATGAGAATAGTAAAACACACATAGTAGTTGCTGTAAGGATTCAATAGTAATAGTGTGCAAATGGCCTAATCACCTTTGGTCTCAAAGAAAAACCAGAGCTGAGTAGTAGTTAAAGTGGTGAAAACAGATTTTATTCAGAACCATTGCAATGAGGAAAAGAGGCCTCACTATAAAACTGGGCTTAATCCAAATACAGTATAGGCAAGTAGGAATTTCTAGCCAAAAAGCAGTTTAGGGGTAAGTGCATGGAAAATTACTGAGAGGAAACGTTAGGGGTAAGAGAGATACTAGCTAGACGGACCTGACAGGATCTTTGCTAATGACAGCCCATGGTGGTCAGACATCAGCCAAGGGATGGTAGAGGATGAGAAACCCAATGAGATACTGAGGGCGAACAGATACAGAGGATGGGGGACTCTTACTAAACTGATCTAGGAGGGATCTTGCTAAAATTGGATTTTACAAGGACGTGCACAGGTGGGCTGAGGAGAAGGTTCAGGATCCTGAATAAAGAAGTTTGGTCAAGCAAAGAATCTTGCTCATTGGTCACAGCCTGCTGAGTCTTGGTTTATATTCTTCCTATTATCTCAATATTTGGGAACTCATTTTATTTTTATTTATTTATTTATTATTTAAATTATGTATGTATTTATTTATTGGCAGCACTGGGTCTTTGTTGCTGCACATGGGCTTTCTCTAGTTGAGGTGAGCAGGGGCTACTCTTCGTTGTGGTGCTCGGGCTTCTCAGTGCAGTGACTTCTCTTGTTGCGGAGCACGGGCTCTAGGCCAGCAGGCTTCAGTAGTTGCAGCACGCTGGCTCAGTAGTTATGGTTCACAGGCTTAGTTGCTCTGCGGCATGTGGGATCTTCTCGGACCAGGGATCAAGTCCACATCCCCTGCCTTGGCAGGCAGCTTCTTAACCACTGAGCCACCAGGGAGTCTGGGAACTCATTTTATTAATCTGCAAGATAAGTATGTGTTTATTTCTTTGACGTATTGAGTTTTCTTAGCCTTCCAAGAAAGTGGTAAGGTAAAAAGGCATTGAAAATAATTTTCATATTTCTTTAAAAAGTTAATGTTTTATTTATAGGGTTAATGCTACAAGATTATATTGGATATCTATGAATAAATGCTACAGTTATTGAGAAACATCAGTAAAAGATTTGAAATTTAGACTCTTCCTGTTTCAAAGAGTATGTGAGCTCAAAATGTGATACGACTTCTGTGCATTAATGCCTTGCATCCTCCCACAGAAGCTTCCCATTATGCCTTGACAACAGCTTGTCATCCACTTGGCAGAAATTTTACCCTTTGAGAACAACCAAATTTCAAATTGTGGAGATTTTTTTTTAAATGGGAGCTTAGGTTTTATTCTTCCCCCCCCCCCCCCATGTATAGGGTAAGGGGAAATTTAAATCCTTAGAGGTAAAGAATCTAATGAGGATAAATTTTATATTTGATCCAAGGTACATTTTTAAAACATAATACTCAGAGTGCATTGATTTGAAATTACTTTACGACAAAGAGATACCATGTACTGAATTCAGGCCGAAATATCTTTTTCCATGGGCCTGGCCACACATTTCCTCTTTGAGAATGGCTTTGGATTTCCATGGCCTTTCAAGGCATTTTTAGTTTTAAATCTTTGATCACACTAGCTCACTCATCTTCTCTCCAATAATCTTCACTTCCACACTTAAGAATCAAAAGCAAACATGAGTATACCAGGATGGTTTGGAATAAATAAGAAATCCTAGGAATTAAATGAGCTTTTAATCAATTTTTCTGTAAAGACCAGTCACAGAATTGACTCACATGTATGATGTGCAATTCTAACTTCTGGCCTATGTATAGTTTTATATTTTGACATTCATTGGTTATTCACACCTATGTTACTCTCTTAGTAGACTCACTTATTCTGATGCTACAATATACTGGTAGGTTCTGTGAATAAGAACTACTGATTCTAAAACTCAAGTTAAGCAAATAACTTGTCAGGTGATAAAAGGAAAACACCTTAAAAATGCTATCTTGAAGGAAAACTAAAAGCATATTTCATAAGTTTCAGTTTTTTGTTTCCACAAAGAAATACAGATACTTCAAACATTTATAATTACAATAGATTTTGTCGAGGTAGCATTTGTTACATGTTTTGAATGGGATTAAGAGTTTGGACAAAAACATCTAAGAACCATTAAATAGTAAAATAATCCTTTGGAAATCTGATAATTACACACACACAGACAGACATACACATTGCTTCTCTCTCACTACATTTAATTCAGAAATAGAAATTTTGTCTGCCAGATGCTGACCCAGCCAAGATACTTTTGTTTTGTATTTTTAGAGAAGAAAACCAAACTTCCGAGAAATTAATTTTACTAAGCTCATACGACTGGACAGGGGAAGTCAGAAGTCTAATCTAGTTTCGCCTCATACCACTGCTTTAATTTCCACCGTGTTCCATGCCTTGACATAGACGATTAGGCTGAGATCTCTGCCCTCAAAAGACGCTGTCTAAAGGGAGAAACAAATATGTAAACAACTATTTATAATACACTTGAAAAGCAGGATAAGTTTTACTAGTTTCATAGGAACCTTAAAAAAATTGATTTATGGTATTCTTTTTACAGAGCTACAGTGACACATAACTGTGTAAGCCTAAGGTGTATACCATGTTAATTTGATACATTTATATACTGCAAAATGATTCCCACTGTAGTGTTCAGGTAAAACTTCTATCATATCAGGCAAATATTTCTTTTTTGTGGTGAGAACACAAGATCTAGTCTGTTAGCAACTTTGAAGTATAGAGTATTGTTGACTATAATTACGAGGCTGTGCATTAGATCTTCGGGACTTTTTCATCTTCTAACTGCAAGTTTGTATCATGGGAACTCTTTAATGAGATCAGCTCAGTCTGTCTCCAAACCTCAGGGAAGATTTTGTTGAGGAATAGGCCTGAGGAGGAATAGAAGCATCCAAGACAAAATGGGAAGTAGAGGAAATAGCATACGTAAGTCATTTGAAACATGAGAACATCTCAAAGTCAGGAAATCATGAGGAGGTACGTATGGTTAAGGACCTAGGAAAGAGGAGGATGCGTGGAGTCTTAAAGTCTTAGAGATAGATCCTGCTGAGGAATTTGGACTCTATACCAGAAGCAATTAGAAGCCTTGGGAGGGTTTTAATCATGAAAGGAAACTTCATTTACTCAACAAATATTCGCGTGCTTATTATTTCCAGGGACTAATCCTATTCATAAATTAGAATAATTTCAGACAACAATATGAAAGATAAACCAGAAATGGAAAAGACTAGAGGCTACTTCAAAATGTTTAGGTAGAAATGATGAGACATAATTGAGATAGAGACTAAACTTATTTCACCTTTGGATTAACTATCGTCAGAGGGTAAAATAATAGGAAAGATGATTTTAGTAGCTTTCTCTTCTCATCTGTATTTCCCGCTACCCGCCAAGCCTCCTAATACTTTCAATACCCCATAAGACTCCAAGGGTCCACAAGTTTCCTGTGAATTCAGATACTACTGTCTGACTTGTTCCAGTCACTGACTGTGTTTCATTACTGTGCCCGAGATGCTGTCTTAAGCAGAAGTCAAGTTCAGGAACTAAACTTTTGAGACAGCTCACCTGTAGGACCCTCCCCAGGCTTCTGTCTACAGCCTGTGGCTATAAATCTCTTCTGCTTCCTCCTGTGAAATCCTTTCCAAGAAGCTTAAGCCACTCAGGAGCAACACTGTATGTTTGGTTCAGTTCTCCTTTTATGTAAAAACTCACTAAGAAGTGAAGAGAATCCTTCTCTACTTCTCCAGACATCTTATGATACTAACACTTTAACTCATACCTTTTCCTCTCCTCTGTATTATTCTCATCACATTTCAGTTACTGAGTGAAACTTTAGATACATTCATGTAAGAAGAAGGGGAAATACGAGGAAATAGCATAGTAGTTTAAGTAACTGTTTTGTCATAAAACTAGTATACAAATGCAGAGTTAATTTTTTAAAGAATATTTATCCATGGTCCTCCAGGACTCAGGTCTGTGGTTCATAGTAGAAAATAGATTTCTAATTTTCTTATTAG
Source organism: Hippopotamus amphibius kiboko (assembly GCF_030028045.1). Taxonomy (NCBI): domain Eukaryota; kingdom Metazoa; phylum Chordata; class Mammalia; order Artiodactyla; family Hippopotamidae; genus Hippopotamus; species Hippopotamus amphibius. The sequence goes on along the minus strand of NC_080195.1, from coordinate 89,948,355 downwards.
ACTTTATTTTTTAGAGCATGTTTAGGTTCACAGTAAAATTGAGTGGAAGGCACAGAGATTTCTCATATACCCCATGCCCCCCCCCCCCACATGCATAGCCTCCTGCATTATCAATGACCCCCACAGAGTGGAACACATTGCCACGGATGGACCTACATTGATACATCATTTCTTTCCAAGTCTGTAGTTTGCATTAGGATTCACTCTTGGTGTTGTACATTCTATGCATTTGGACAAATGTGTAATGACATGTATCCAAAATTGTAGTATCTTACAGAATAGCTTCACTGTCACAAAAATCTGCTGTGCTCAACCTCTTCACCTCTCCTGACAACGACTGATCTTTTACTGTCTCATAGTTCTGCCTTTCCCAGAATGTCAGAGAGTTGGAGTCACACAGTGTGTGGTGTTTTCAGATTGGCTTATTTCACTCAGTAACATGCGTTTAAGTTTCCCCTGCGTCTTTTACTAATTTATTTTTGAGAAGACTTTATTTGGAAGCTAATACAAACACAGTATTTCATATCATCCTTAATATATTTATTTTATTTTTCTCATTGTAATGAGATAGTATTAAAATAACATTTTTTTTCAGTAAACCCAATATAATTGCCTTCAAATCCTGTTTAATTTATCCCAGTGTGCTGTAAAAATATCTTTATTTATATGGATTTCATAGTGTGAAAAAGGGGTTGAGGAGCACTACTTTAAACTTTAGATGGGGATTTTTAACCTAGGGCCCTTCGATGGATTTCAGTGGGTGTGTAAAATAGGCAAGTGCTTTTTTTCTGAAGAGATGGTTAGTAGTTTTCATCAGATTCTTCCATGTCCTTTCATGACTTGATAACTCATTTCTTTTTAACACAGAATAGTATTCCATTGTCAGGCTGTACCACTGAATGCTGTCTACTTTATCCATTAGAGCCTTTAATATTAATCATAATTGTTTTAAATTCTTGGTCTGATAATTCCAACATTTCTGCCATGTCTGAGTCTGATTTTGATGCTAGTTCTGCTGTTTAAAACTGTGGGGGGGGTGGGGTTTGTTTTGTTTTGTTTTTGCTTTTGTTGTTTGCTTGTTTTTTAAACCTGAACTTCCCAGTGGGTTTCAGGGAGGCATTTTATTTTATTTTATTTTAGGCCATGTCATGCAGCTTGTGGGATCTTCGTTCCCTGACCAGGGATCAAACCCATGCCTCCTGCAGTGGAAGCATGGAATCCTAACCACTGGACCACCAGGGAATTCTCTAAAACTGTGGGGGGGGGGGGGTTTATTTATTTTTAACTTTTTTATTTATTGGCTGTGTTGGGTCTCCATTACTGCACTCAGGCTTTCTCTAGTTGCGGCAAGCGGGGTCTGCTCTTCATTGAGATGCGTGGGCTTCTCAGTGCTGTGACTTTTCCTGTTGCAGAACACAGGCTCTAGGCACGTGGGATTCAGTAGTTGCAGCACATGGGCTCATTAGTTGTGGCTTGTGGGATCTAGAGCGCAGGCTCAGTAATTGTGGTGCACGGGCTTAGTTGCTCTGCGGCATGTGGGATCTTCCCGGACCAGGGCTTGAACCCATGACCCCTGCATTGGTGGTGGATTCTTAACCACTGTGCTACCAGGGATGCCCTAAAACTGTGTTTTTTGGTCTTTTGATATGCCTTATAATTTTTCTCAATAGCTGGATATGATGTATGAGGTTAAAGAAACTGCTGTGAACCAGACTTTAGCAATGTGATGTGAAAGTGTGGGGAGAGTGGAAATGTTCTACAGTCATATGATTAGGTCTCAGTCTTTTAATGAGCCTCTGTACTGGACTATGTACTTCATAAGCACTTCTCTTAAGTCACACTCCACCTACCCCTTATGTATGACAGGATAGCTAGGGTAGACTGGAATTCCCTTCCCCCAGGTCAGTTAGGCTCTTGAAAAACCAAAGCAGCTGGGCTCTTGTTAAATAGTTTCTCCAAGGGCAAACAATATTAAGAAGAAAAGAATGATGTACTTTATTTCATGGCAGTTCCTTTTTCCCTTACCCTGCTGGAAGCACAAGGAGATTTCTCTACTTACTGTGAGAACCAGGTGGAGCTCTGGGAGGTAAAACTCAAAAGATTGTAGGGACCCACTGATGATTGGGTCTCTCTGGAGTTTTTACCTCCCAGAATTGTCCACATTAACTTTCAGCAATTCATCAGTTATAGTTTAAGTTTTTCTACCCTGGAGCACTGATTCTCACAGAGGTTTCTGCTCTAGTAAGTTGTGATTCTTTGCCTGTCTGTCTCTCCAGTTTTGGAGCCAGCAGTTTGCTCCGTGGCCATACGTTTGTTAGGGATCTCAGAAAAATTGTTGATTTTTCAGCTTATTCAGTTTTTAATTGCTAGGATGGAGTGGAAATTTCTAAGCTTCTTACATGCCAGACCAGAAGTCTCCAGAAGTCTCTGACAATGGTTTTCTTTCAGTGAATTTTATTAAGCAATGTATTAGGAATAAGTAACTAGAAATATCTGTATAATTCAGTGTCATTTGACATTCCTAAGCCATTTCAAATTCCTAATTATTTGAAAGGGGTGAGATCATATCATGAATCATACCTCTTTTATTGTTTTTACTGACTCCTCCCTTCATATTCTTCCAAAAGATCACACTACTATCTGGTGACCTTTCCCATGACAACCAAGGACAACGGAAATGTAGTGTAGGCTTCTCCTCTTACTATAGTTTCCATCAGAGAATAGCACCTAAAACTCTGGGGAATTTGGTTTTTCCACTTTGTTACTCACCTGGTATTTTATAGTTTAAGGGCAAGTCTTCATAGTACTATGGACTTAAAAGAAAAAAAAATGTAGTGGTGACACTATTGCAGGATTCCAGAAGCTTTTGGTAAAGTTGTGATTTAAGAAAAGAGTTCCTAGACCCACTAGAGGCATGCAGGGATTGCAAAAATATGTTGAAGAATTCCCTTTCTTTCCACACCCATGTGCCCATAATCTGTTTAGTGTGGTGCTTGACACTTAGGAATCCGCAGATGTTAGTGTTTACCAAACAACATATTAGATACTAGAGAATGACCTTGAACTAGTCCAGCAGGACTATCTTGTTCATTCATTTACACTCATAAAACTGACTCAAAGGGTATAGGGAGGGTACCCTGGAGTTCATATTGGAGAATTCTGTAACACTGGCTTATTAAAAAGATTTATTTTTCTATTTGTATAACTCTACAGTTCTGCTTAAGCCATGGACCCAGATAGTCCCACAACATAACCTATTTTATAAAGATTATTAACTTCCGAAGGAGGTATGACCTGAAAACAGTTCTTCTCAAGCTTTGGGCAAAATGGCTTAAAGCCCCATGTCACATTATTAGATCTTCTTATCTGGATATGGCAATCCAGGGGGTTTTCTTTCCCAAGGTCTTAACCTGGGATTCAACGCTGGGTTATACATATTGAAGGCTGACAACCAAGGGACCACCTGCAACAGCTTCAGGACTGTCTTTATTCAAAGTTGGATTTGAACAGATGTTTCTGGTAACAACAGTATCTTCCATTTTGGTAATGAAGGCAGAAACATTTATCTAGAAGTATCACAAATCAAAATATTTTTGGCTTAATTTATACCTGAACACATGAGAAAAAAATAAAACCTGTTCTCTCTGAAGCAGAACTTGGGGGAGGGGCTAATTCAGCATTACAACCGCCAGCCAGCCACGACAATATTCTTTCTTACTCTTATTGCTACCTGGACCGCTCATTTGTTACTTCTCATATGATCTTTTATTATCCTTAATGTCTCAAACAGTTGTTTCTTCGACTTGACTGAGAACAAGCGATGAATAAGAATCGCTTGGTATTCTCTCTAGGTGCACTGAGAAAACTATCACTAAGTAGCTGGAAATGTCAAAGCCAAGTAAATAAATGTGCTTCGATCACTTAACATATTCAATAAATATAACACATGAACTGAAGCACAGAGTTCAAACTTTTTCCACCCTTCATGAGGGTGTATACAGAAAAGAGGTTTAACAAAACTTCATCAAGCAGTTTCTGGAATTAAAACAGTTGGGCTGTTTGCCACACCCCACAGCTTGGAATGTAGACAGTCAGGATTTAGGATGTTTAAGACTCCAACCAAATTAAGAGGATGCAAACCATTGCACTAGGTGGTGGAGAAGTTCTGCCCTCCTCCCACTTAAAATGCCTGGGAAACAGGAAATACAAGTTCAATTAAGATGGCTTTTCTGTGTTAGAAAATTAATTGTCACGTACCAGAGACCAGTGAATGAATATTATTGATGTTTCTATGATCAAAGGACACTTGGCTTTGTTACTGTGACAGCCATTTGACTGCTCCCATGCAAATCAACACAAGTTAATATGTTCATGATGATGGAACAATTAAAATGAAAAAAAATTTCCTTTTGATCCTTGCTAGTGGGGAAAAAAAAGGCCAAGACACGTCCGGGAGGAAGTAATTCAGAGTTCTCTCAGAGGCATGTATAAGTTAGCAACACTACAGTGCATTTTAGTCAATGTGGGGACCATACTGGGCAAAAAGATACCAAAAGTTTTAGTGCCCACTTGCATTTTAAGGCTGTCTAGTATCCTACTTGGGGTAATTTCGCACAATGTGTGATCTTGTTGGTAGGCAGTACCTTATTTCCTGCTATACAGAGCAAAAGGAACAAGGCACACCGTGATCGTCAGGTAGTGATAATAATTAATTCCTTCAGTTGGATCTTTTATACATGACCTGGACTCTTTATTCTGTGATTCAAACAGGGGTAGAAGCAATTTATTCTGAGCATTAATGCCCTAAATAAGTTCTTATATAACTTTGTTAAAACTTACTCATGTGTGCATCCAAGCCAGTTGAGTGAGATGCTAAGAAATGCGCTTTCAGAGGAGCCTTCTATCAACATAGTTAGCTCTTGATATCATATATTTAGATAGATATAGCTATTCTTACATATACATATCCTTTAATATAAATATATCCTTAAACATATTTATCCTTAAATACATATGTATTCTTAAATATGTCTCTATCCTTAAATATTTATCAATCAATCAATTGGTTTGACCTAGCCACAAGATATTTTTGTTACTTATTGTCAAACAATGTCCTAATTGATGCAGAGCATAGATCAACACGTGCAAAATATCCCAGGGGAAATATGGAGAAATGGGAGTGATCATCTTGTCTAGATCTATGCAGTTAAAAGTCCTATAATATTCTTACATGGGAATTTAGCGATCCATGGCAAAGAGTTGTGAAACTGCGAATCCTATCATCCTGCGTTCACTCGGGAACAAGCTCTGGGAGACAGCATTGCTGCCACCAAAGAATGGTAGCAGGAATTCAAGGCTGCATGGTGGTATGGATCTTTCCGATAGAATTAAATGGTTTGAAGAAAGGGAATTACAAATTCAAATATCTAAATTTGAGAACTAGAAATAGGATATTTAGGTGTTTTTTCCCCACTTTCCACTCAGCATCCGCTGCCCTCTGAAACAGACTCCCCTTGCTTCTCTGATTCCTATCAGAATAAGATTATCCTGTTACTGTGTCGCCTTAGTGATTTCCTTGAAGAGGAAGTCCATTACCTGCATGTCTCTCCCCATCTCTACCTCATTCAAACCTGCTGCTAGAGTTAGGTGTCAGTATAGCAAAGGAGATAAACTACAAATAAAACCTTGCAAGTTAGGTTGAGGTCATATACATGACAAGGAATCAAAGACTTGCCGATTTATATTGGAAAAAGTCTGCAGGACGTATAAAAACAGATTTTAGGGTGTTGGTACAAGACTGAAACATTTTTAGATCACTGGTACCAGTTGTTAAGATAAAAATTCTCTCTTGCCATCCTGTGAACACGGGTTCTTACATAACTTTGTTAAAACTTACTCATGCATGTTTTGAAGAAATTAATATAGTTAATCATTATCTCCAAGTGACTATAGAAAGAAGCACATTTGAAAAATTACTAGTTTAACGGATTTTGTAATTTTGGACATTTTGTCAACTGTTCTCTTTTCGGTCCCTCTGTCTCCTCCCCTTAGCTGCCTACACTTGGTTTTATTTTCCATCACAACTATCAGTGATTATATTCAGTCTCACTAGGTTATGAGAAAAGATTAAGGAACAGCCTTATGTGTACCTTTTAGAATTCTTCCACCCTCTTATCTGAAACCCAAATCTTTTCTTCCACCTGGCCACAGGAGGAAGAGAGAATTGAGAATGAAAATACCAAAACCTGTCTTCATATACTCATTAAACACTTCTCTTCTAGACTTCTCCATTCCTAACTCACTTTTCTTTTCCAATAAATAATTTTTGTTCCCTCCCACCACTAAAAGTTGCCCTTGCAATGGCACTAACCCTCACACTTTTGATAAACTGGCCTTGATAATATTTCTCTGGGAACTGTTTTAGAGAATAGCAGCATTTCTTTCCGTAGATTTTAACACATGGCAATTTAATGTTTTTCAAAATAGAAAACAAATAATGACAGTAGTTGTTTTCATGAAAGAAAAAAAGAAAAAAAAAACATTGGTACAAAATCTACAGATGGATGTAGTATACACAATTACAATTTTTAAATTTACTCAGGGTGGAAAAAATAAACTTTAATGTTCTTTAAGAAGTAGTATGGAAGGAACAGAAGGATAAGACTGAGAAAGGAAACCTAGGAGAGTCAAAAGAATATACCCTCCTAGACAATCTAAAAAAATTACACATGATAAATGGGTTGTGGTAAGTGGCTACTATTCACTTGTTTTAAAAAATACAAGACACACTATTAAAATATCATTCCAAGAATGCATGCTAGATTCATCTGATAAGTTTATACAAAGTATTACAAATGACTATGGGAAATTTATTGCATGCACCTTCATTCTGTAACTTGGAAGGTGTATTTATCAGAGTTCTCCAGAGAAACAGAATCAGTAGGATATATACATATGTATATAGCGGGAAAGATTTATTTTCAGGAATTGACTCATATGATGGTGGGAGCTAGCAAGTTGGAAACCCATAGCGCAGCCTGGAAAGCTAGAAATGCAGCTAAGAGTGGATGTTGCAATCTTCAGTCTAAAGAATGGAAATTCAGGTAGAATTTTTATATTGCTGTTTGGAGACAGAATTCCTTCTACTTTGGGAAACCTCAGTCTTTGATTTTAAGGTCTTCAACTAATTGGATGAGTTCACCCATATTCTGGAAGATAAACTACTTTACTCAAAGTCTACTGACTCAAATGTTAATTACATTTAAAAGGTACCTTCACAGCAACATCTAGACTGTTGTTGGACCACACAACTGGGCACCACAGTCTAGCCAAGTCGACACTTAAAATTAACCATCATATGGATGATGCCTTAGAGGGCCGGGATGGGGAGGGTGGGGGGGAGTCGTGGGAGGGAGGGAATATGGGGATATGTGTATAAATACAGCTGATTGACTTTGGTGTATCTCAAAAACTGGTACAAGAGTGTAAAGCAATTATATTCCAATAAAGAGCTTAAAAAATAAAATTAAGTTAACTATCATAGAAGGTTTGGAGGGAAAGTACACTATCTAATTTGGTTATAATTGCTTGCAGTCTTTCAGGGCCATTGTTTGCAGTTAATTTTACTAAATATTTGAAATGATTTTGAATATCTTAAAGATTCCTGTTTAGTACTTTGTACTAGAATTGCTCAGCTGTGGCCAATTTTACCACTGAACATACTTGGATACATTAGGTCCATTCTTTTCTGCAAGTCAGTATCTGGAGGCTCATGCTTTGCTTACTCACTTAACACAGCAGCCCACATATAAAAACAGTGTAAAGAACACAGTAGACAAGTACTAATTAAAATTATACAAATAAGAATTGTGTTTTCAAAAATGAAAGAATGAGAACATTTTGTTCTGACATATTGAGAATCAGAAAAATGAATTAAATAGGAAGACATACCAGGATATTTTAAGTAGAGTAGCAGATTATAAGCCTACATACTAACTGTCATGTGTTACAATTCACTTCTGTTGCTTAGCAGAGCCTACTCTTAGTTATATCTGGAGACTATATGTCAAGAATTTCTGAAAGCATCATAAAAATAAAACTCCACCGAAACTAATGGCACAAGGCTAACTGTATTATATCTTCAGAAATTGGGGCTGCTTCTCTCCAATATGACTTGATAATTCATGTGCCACTCAGAATTATTTTTGTTCTACATCTTGCAATCAATCTTCACATACAATGAAATAGAAAAGTCATCTCAACAGATGGCCAAGTAAAGAAGATAGCAAAAGAAAGCCAAATACGTGAATAACCCAAGTTCGTGTTCCAATAAAAAGGTTTTATTTTTGTTTGCTTTTGTTTGGATAATGGATAAAGATGCAATATTTTGCTCTGAATTCTTTAGTGTGGTAACTAAAATTCCTTTTTGCATCACACATCATTTTACATTTTCTTAGTAGTTTCATGAATGTCTTTTCTCTCTGAGATTCTGTTTGTGTCCAGTAGAAGGAGCACTCGGCTGAGAGGAAAATGAAACAGATTTAAAAAGCAAAATTTCTAAAATGGTAGTAGCCCTGTGACACAAATCTATTTCAGAGATTTAGCTGCTCTGTAGCTAGCTAAATCTAGCTACAGCTGAGCTGTAGTCTGTGGATGGGCAGTTGTTTTTTTAAATTTTTCTCTCTTTTTTATTAATTTTTATTGGAGTATAGTTGCTTTACAATGTTGTGTTAGTTTCTGCTGTATAGCAAAGTGAATCAGTTTGTGGATGGGCAGTTTTACCTGAACTTGACTCAGGATGTAGCTATTAGGGCCCCAAACTAAAATATGAGCCTGGACTCCACCTTTGATGACTTTATCCCAGAGAGGTTGTCAAAAGTGCTGCTCAGGCTCTCAGTAGCTAATGTTTCCAGAGGAAAATCTGTCCCCAAATCTGGGGTCACCTTTCTGGACTTTCATCTTCTTTTGGATATTGACCTGATATTTCTTCACTACCTTGTGAGCTTTCCAGTGCAATCTAGCTAATGGTTTTTATATTATGTCCAGCTTTTCTCATTTAGTAGTAATGTTGGTTCAAAATTTGTATCCCTACTTACCAGAAGTGGAGTCCATCCCATTTCTCAAGTCTTTAATACTCTTCCTTATCTCTCGTAAATTCAGATATGCACAATGACCACCATATTGAAGTCCAACGCCAAGTGTTACATAATCTAATTTATATGCTGTAATGTGGCTAATGTTGGTTTTAACCTTACTTCTCTAATTTTGCTGAGCCCTAATTATGCTTGTTTATTGATTGCCTTTGAGCCTCTGGCTTGGGCTTTCTTTCAATTTAAAAAGCCTCCCTACTGCGAGGTTGCCTATTCTTCTCCTACACACATGAGAAGGTCCAGCTCAAAACCAATTACATCCATGCCTTCTTCCACCTCTTTTCTCTCCTTGATCAGCTCCTAGTTTGAAATACTATTTGACTTATTCTCTGTGTGATACACATAGTGTTTCTACTCACTAAGGGTTAGGAAGTTTGCTTGGCAAGATGATCTTTTCTGCCACCCTGGATTGCAAACTCTCCCAAGACAGGGTTTAAGCTCTTATTACCTTCCTCTAAATTTATTTGAATGCTTCAGATACAATAGGGAGTCTAGCACCTGTTAGATCACTTTGACTATCTTAGTGCAAGTTAGAGGTTTTCCATCTCTCTTTGGATCCCATAGAAGTTTCTGGACATTACCTTAATTCCGTATGTTTCACTGAGAGAATTTTAACTGGTACATGGTATTTTATTTTTTTACCAGTTTTTATTAGTTATGACATTTAATGCATATACAAAATAAAACTTGAAACCCATGATTTCACAAATATCGTTGTGGTAATGTGGACGTCTTAAATCATAGGCATGTTAATGAGGAGATAAAGGGAATTCGCAAAATTCATGAAGGTAAATGTGGTAGGCTGATTGCAAAAATAATTTCCATCTGCTCACAGGGTGACTTGGCAGCTCTTCATGTGTGTAGGTGACTTGGCAGCTCCTCCCATCAGGAGGTGGTGTCCATTTCCCCACCGTTTGACTCTGGGCTAGCCCTTTAACTTGTTTTGCTCAAGAGAATGTAGCTAGAATGACCAGATGCTAGTTCCAAGATTAGGCTTCAGAAGGCTTGTGCATTGTTGCTCCCTTGCAACCTTGCTGAGCAATTAGAACAAGCAGAGGCTAGTGCGCTAGATGATGAGAGAGCAAATGAAGCAGAGCTGGGTCTTCCCAGCTGTGGACCTCCTAAGGCAGCCAGCTCCCAGGCATCCCCTAGCCAGCTGCAAATGCGTAAGTGAGCCAGCCAAGATCAGCTACAACTGGCTCAAATCAACAAAATCATCTAGCTGACCCACAGACTCAGGAGCAAAAAAAAAAAAAAAAAAAAAAAAAAATATCATATACCACCTTGGTTTTGTTAAGAGGTACTATTGTGACAATGGGTGATGAATACAGAGCATGCACCAAATTTGAGAAACACTGATTTATGTACTTTAACAAATTATTGTCTTTGATCTTTTGATAGGCATTTCATAATAGAGCATGCTTCAGAATCAATTCCAGAACAGGCAGTGGGAGTACAGCAGATTGAGGCATTCTTTTCTCCATTGTAATTCAAATAAATAAACTTCACAGTCTGTTTCTTCTGTTTTTCTTCCTTGTGGAATCCTCTTCCAAATACGTTTTCTTACTATTACTTTAGATTCTAAAGCAGTGGATAGGCAGGGAAGGAAAACGAATGAGGTGTAAAAGAGATCATCAAAGGGAGGGAAGCATTCCAGTCAAAATCACTTTAGTAAATATTTGTTAATCTCTTTAATTGCTTAAAAGTTTTAAATCCAACTATGGTTGGTCAATTGCCCAATACCTTCTGCTTTTAAGATTTGAACTATTTTCTCTTTAACCAGATCAATTTCCTTTTTGGGAAAAAAAAATTATTTATTTATTTTATTTTTTGTTTATTGGCTGCATTGGGTCTTCGTTGCTGCATGCAGGCTTTCTGTAGTTGCAGACAGCGGGTGCTACTCCTTGTTGTGGCGCATGGGCTTCTCAGTGCAGTGGCTTCTCTTGTTGGGGAGCATGGGCTCGAGGCACATGGGCTTCAGTCGTTGTGATGCATGGGCTCCATAGTTGTGGTGCACAGGCTTAGTTGCTCCATGGCATATGGGATCTTCCCAGACCACGGATCAAACCCGTGCCCCCTGCATTAGCAGACGGATTCTTAACCACTATGCCACAAGGAAAGCCCCCAGATCAATTTTCTTGAAAGAGGTTCTGTGTCTATTTTTCAGAATGCTGTGGAAAGGGGGAGAGATTGAGTTTGGAGCCAGATGGTTCTGGCTTGTATCTTGGCGTCACTATATTGCCTTGTGGCCTCTGTGGCCTTGGGTGAGTTACTCTATTTGCGAGTCTCAGTTTCTTCCTCTATAAATGAGAATGATATCATTTTTAAAAGAGATTTAAGATACTACACATAAAGTATTTGGTACCAATATTTATATAAAAATAGTAGTTTCCTCCCCCCAGGCAGCTTGTTGCTTCTTCAGACACTGAGTACCTGCAGGCACTCATATTCTTGCTGGGTTGACACATCAACCATCCTATCATAGTCCATTTGGGCTGCCGTAACAAAATACCATAGAATGGGTGGCTTATAAACAACAGAAACTTATTTCTCACAGTTCTAGGAGCTGGAAGTCTGAGATTAGGGTGCCAGCATGGTCAGGTTCTGGTGAAGTCCCTTTTTCTGGTTACAGGCTGTTCTCTTGCAGTGTCCTCACGTGGTGGAAAGAGGGCTGGAGAGCTCTGTGGGGTCTCTTTTGTAAGAGCATTTATCCCATTTGTGAGGGCTCCACCTTCATGATCTGATTACCTCCCAACACCTCACCACCTAACACCATTGCACTGGGGGTTAGGATTTCAACACATGCATTTGGAGGAGGACACAAACCATTCGGTCTATAACATAACCTAAAACACAGTGGCATTAAACTGACCTGAACTTTAACATAATAACTTTCCCAAGATGGTAATGCTTTTCCTCTTAATTTTTAAATAATTGTTCTGTTTTATCTTTTTTAAAAATTGCAGATATGTCTTTCCAGAACTATCTTGTGTTCCTAGTAATCAAAGTTTTCTTAGATGTATGTTGCATTTTGAGACTGCAAACTTGAATATCAATATACACTAGAACCTCAAGACTGGAACGGATCTTGAAAGAAATTTGTACATTCTTCTCTGGTGAGAATTATTTAAAACCACATCCTTCAAAGATTTGGACCATGTATGCTAAGATTCCTTGTATTTGTCAGGGTTCTCCAGAGAAACAAAGCTAATATAAATGAATGTATTATATGGAATTGGCTTACATGATTATGGAGGCTGATGGCTGCAAACTCTGCAGAGGTAATGTCCAGTTTGAAGACCACCAGGCAGGAAGAGCTGATGGACTAGTTTGAAGGCCCACAGGCAGGAGAATTCTCTTATTTGGAGAAGGGTCAGCATTTTGTTTTATTCAGGCCTTCAACTGACTGTATGAGGCCCACCTACTTTATGAAGAGCAATCTGCTTTACTCAGCCTGTCAATTTATTTTTTAATTTTATTTATTTATTTTTTAATAAATTTATTTATTTACTTATTTATTTTATTGGCTGTGTTGGGTCTTTTTTTTTTTTTTACTGTGCGTGGGCTTTCTTTTTAGTTGCAGTGAGTGGGGGCTACTCTTCGTTGTGGAGCACGGGCTCTAGGTGCGTGGGCTTCAGTAGTTGCGGCACATGGGCTCAATAGTTGTGGCTCACGGGCTCTAAAGCGCAGGCTCAATAGTTGTGGCGCCCGGGCTTAGTGGCTCCGCGGCAGGTGAGATCTTCCTGGAGCAGGGATCAAACCCGTGTCCCCTGCATTGACAGGCAGATTCTCAACCATTGCGCCACCTAGGAAGCCCCTCAGCCTACCAATTTAAATGTTAATCTCATCTACAACACCCCTACTGAAACGCCTAGGGTAATGTTTGACCAAATATCAGGGCACCTGTGGCCCAGTCAAATTGACACACAAAATTAATCCTCACATTTCTCATTCTTCAGATGAAGATTTGAGGCCTAGAGAGGAATAGAAGTCTTCTCAAGGTACAGGTAATGACATGTAAAATTGGAACCAATGATGTGCTGACAAATGCTTACAAATCAGATCTCCAAACGAGAAAAAAAGTTACGAAAAAAAGGCCTGGATTTAGCACTTACCAATCTGCATGGTGCAAATGGGAATAGTGATGGGAAGGAAAAAAGAACAAAAAGCAAGCGGGGTTTGGCAAAAATGAAATGTGCCGTGAACTGAGCAATGTAATCAATGCAACTGCCTGCACCCAGGGAATAAGAAGGAAAAAGCTATGTCTGAATCATTTACTCAGCCTGCATTGTGACAAACTACATCACGTCAGTGTTTAAGGGGTCCGAGGATAAGCCCTTATATCAGAGCTAGGAATCCAGTTGGATAATTCTTACTGTTAGAAGAATCAGGGTCAGTTCAACTTACAGGCTATGTCAAAGCGTTATCATTAAACAACTGTTTGGTTTTTTTTTTTAAAAAAGAAACAACTTCAGTCTCTGTAGGTGTGACAACACATCACCCACCTTATATGTAGGCAGATAGAATCCAGGTTGGTTCATGGGCCCTGGAAACTGGGCCTTAGCAGCTTCTTTTAGGTAGGCAAGCCAGCTTTCATGGCCTCTAACTTTACTGTTAGGGAAACAGGCACAAGACAATTTACTGTTAATTATAAATTTAAAGACATTGGAACTAAAAACTGGAAAAACACTCTAATTTTAAATATTCCACTTTAAAGTGCCTTTGCTCAAATTCTAAATCATTAGATTTCATACTGAAAGTGAGAATGAATGTTACAGATTTGAGAACCAGTTCTGTTGATGCTTGAAATTTAAATGATTAAATAGCCCACACGTGAAAAATTTATAGTAATCCACATCAAATAAAGAATCACAGTGTTTTCTTGAGCTATTCTTCTTATCCCTGTAAGCTCTCCCCACATACAAATGTTGCAATCTGGAAATGATTCTGGAGAAGTTTTTTGAGTTACAAGATTTTGCACTTTAAAATCAGCTAGAAGTCTGATTTTAAAGAAACAAATACACAAATTCTTATTTAACTGCGTATAGAATCAATTGTTCTGTGTTTGTATTCCAAGAAGCATCCTGTGATGTGAACATTTCTTCTCCCAAAACAGAGTATTATCTCCTTGCCCGTATGTGCTTAGAGATGCTAGTGGATTAGTAGATCTGTGGCTCTACCACCCATCACTGTCAGCAAATTCTTGTTAGATCTGCAAATTCTCGCCCCCACCTAAGACCTACCAAATTAGAAACTCTGGGGGTGGGACACAGCAGTGACTTAAGGCCTCCAGGTGATTCAGATGCATACTAAAGTTTGAGAATCGCTGCACTAGATGATACTTTTCCTTTGTAACCCCAAAGCCCTAGAAGAACCAGTTTCTTATTCCCCTCTCAAAAGGCAACTCTGAGAGCAAAACTGCATTTGTGAGGAAAGAAGTTTTCTGTTTTAGTGAGGAGTTAGGGTAGACACCTTCATCTAATCCCTTTCCACTTGCTCTTTCTCTCTTCCAACCAAATAAGTCATTCTTAACACCCCAGACTTGAAGGATGACGAACTATGGTGATGCAGTTTCTCCCGAAGGGCTTATAGGATCAGCATATAATTGTACTCACAGTTATGATTTATTGCAGTGAAAATATGCAAAGGACAGCCAACAAAGAGAAAAGGCGTCTAGGGCAAAGGCTGGAGGAAACCAGGTGCAAACTTCCAAAGTCCTCTCCCAGGGGAGTCACAGAGGATGCACTTAATTTTGTCAGCAACAGATTGCAACAACACACGTGAAGTGTTGCTAACCAGGGAAGCTCATTAGAGACCCATTGCTCAGGGTTTTTATTGGGGGCTGATCATGCAGGCACCCTCTGCCTAGCACCTACCAAACTTCCAGACTTCCAGAAAGATCAGGTGCTTCTCACAAACCATTGTTTGTATAATCAGTTAGGCGTAATGAGCCACTCTTCTCAGTTTTGGGAATGGTGGGAACGCTTCCAAAATTCAAGTTTCAGATGGCAGCTAAGGGCCGACTTTGTAAGCACCCGATTCAAAGGGTAACAGTCAGGCTTGTTATGTCAGCTATTTCCTACACCTCCTTTTTGTTTCCTTTATCTGTAAGATGGTAATGAGAACCTAGTTTATATGGTTGTTATAAAGATTAAATGAGATAATCTATGTAAAACATGTAGAACTCTGACTCAGAATGATCCCTTGATAAATGTTTGCTGAGGTTGATATAATTTATATTGAAGAAGACACTCAGCCACCAGAACCAGATGTTAGCAGTCAAGAGTGGATCAGAGTTAATCCTTTTCTCTTCCCGGTGTTCACTACATCGTCCAGCACACAGTAGGTGCTCTTTAAGTATTTGATGAGGATGGTAGTGATTTCTACTCTCTGTCAACTGAAAAAAATACACAACCTAAAAGCTGAGAGTTATATTTTATTCAATGGGCAAAACTGAGGACTTAAACCTGGAACACAGCATCTCAGATAGCTCTGAGAGACTGATCCGAAGAGGGAAGGGAGGAGACAGGATATATAGGAGTTTTTGCAACAAAGATCAGGTAGTAAGAACATCAAATTATTACTATTAAAGAAAACCAGATATCGCACGTTCAGGAATTTATTGCTTTTATATGTATGCGAAGATGCAAGAGTCTGAGTTCATTGAAATCGTTCCTCTGATGTGCACCTCAGCTTTCTGGGGCCAGTATCCTTTGCTTTTTCATCCTGAGTCTCCTCAGTGTGCATCACTGGGGGTAACTGCAGAGGCTGCTGCCTTGATGGCTGCAACGTCCTTTGTTTACTGATATGGCAGGCAATATTTTTTCATTGACGCCTCCAAACTAATCCCTGTTTTACCTTTCAAGTCCTCCCGTGTGGACTTCCTTATAACTATTTAGTTTTGAGTTATCTCTGGAATACTCCACTATGTAGAAGACTTACTATCCGTGGTCACCAACAACAGACCTCTCCCCAAAGATATACACAAGGAGATATATATATATATATAGTTTTGAATCTTTTAACCTCCTGCTATATTTGATACCTAAAGTCTTTCTGAGCTCAGATTCCAGGACAGGATATTGCCTATCTCTCACCTGAAACTTTCTGAAGTCTAAAACTGAGATAATCATTATCATATCTAAAAGATCCCCTTTTGTTACTATCATTTACAAGTGTTCAGATTTTCAGTTTTGGAGCTGTTTTGAATTCTTGGCTACATAAAGTCACCAAGTCTGGCTTACTGCTTATTGTATAGAGCTCCTCCGTTGTTACCGACCATCATACTGTAAAATTTCTTCAGAGTAAAACACTCCAACTTGTTGTTCTGTTGCATAATAGCTTTCTTAAGTTTTAGTGCATCTTGCCTACGCCATCTTGAGTAGGATGTATGATCACCACAAAATCCCTTCGTCATTACAGCCATACCTTGCTTTATTGCACTTTGCTTTATTGTACTTCACAGATAATTGCATTTTTTTACAGATTGAAGGTTTGTGGCAACCCTGTGTTGAGCAAGCCTGTTGGTACCATTTTTTGAACAGCGTTTTCTCACGGTGTCTCTGTGTCACATTTTGGCGATTTTAGCAATAATTCCAACATAATTCATTATATGTGATATTTGTTATGGTGATCTGTGATCATTGATCTTTGATGTGACTATTGTAATTGTTTTGGGGTGCCGTGAATCATGCCCATGTAAGAGGGCAAACTTCAGCAATTGTCGAAATGACAACAAAGGATTTATCAACATAAACTTAGTTGATAAAGCAAAGGCTGCATTTGAGAGGATTGGCCCCCATTTTGAAAGAAGTTCTACTGCTGGGAAAATGCTATCAAACAGCATTGTATGCGACAGAGAAATCATTCCTAAAAGGAAGAGCCAATCATCGAGGCAAACTTCATTAGTGTCCTGTTTTAAGAAACTGCCACAGGCCACCCCAACATTTAGCAACCACCACCCTGCTCAGTGAGCAGCCATTAACACTGAGGCAAGACCCTTCACCAGCAAAAAGTGTATGACTTGCCCAAGGCTCAGACGATGATCAGCATTGTTTAATAATAAAATATTTTTAAATTAAGATACGGACATTGTTTTTCTAGACATAATGCTATTGCACACTTAATAGACTGCAGTATAGTGTAAATATAACTTTTATATGCACTTTAACCCCAAAATGTGTGTGACTCAATTTCTTGCCCTATTTACTTTCTCGTGATGGTCTGGAACCAAACCCGCAATCTCTTTGATGTTTGACTCTACTAAAAATATCTACTGAGGGTCAAAACTGTATATTAAGTAAATTTTAACTCTTTGGCCTATACTTAATATCCATATTATTTTTTTCTAAAAATTCCCTACATTCAGCCAAGAAGAGCCCTTTATGCCATCTGTGAACAAGCTATTCTCTCAACAGGTTTAGTCCAATAGTTTCTCCAGGACCCAATCCAGTCCCTTTAAGTCTTAACATCACGTTTTCAAAGAAGGATAGTGTCTTCACAGTATATTTTCCTTAGGAGAGCAGGCTAGCAATATCAGAGGAAGGACATACAAAGTAAAACCAAATCACAAATCAGGATTTTAGATGCTAGTTGTAAGCCACAGATCAGGGAGGAGCAGCCCCTGAAGTGCTTTGTTTCATCAGTTACTAGGGCTCAAGGCAGGAGCTGGCTAGGAGAGGTCAGTGTGGATGACAAGTGGCTGCATCGGGCCGAGGCAGTGGCTTCAAAGACCAACATGTGGCCTGATCAAGGGGCTACAAAAAGCATGCTGATCTGCTTCTCCATTTGACCTTCTCTCAATGGCCAAGTAAAGCACGCACTCCGTCATAGTTAATACAGCGAGTAGGAAGAGGACTGACGGGGTCCTTGAAAGACCACTGCACTCGAGTTTAGAGGCGGGGAACAGGAAACAGAGAGATCAAGTGATGGGAGCTCTCCCATTGGCCAAACTGACTATTTTGTGAGAATTTTTAAAAAACTTATCTTACCCAAGATACTTTACTTCCATTAGCCAGAAATTTTCACAAGACCTGTACAAGCATATGACAATGCCCAACCCAGCACAACCAGCAAGTAGCCCTGATCCACTGACGAGATCATGGGCTTCTTTAAATCCAGACCAGTGCAGATGAACCATGATGTCTCCCCATTGTGCTCTTGCTGGGATTTTTTTAACGGCCCATTTCTGCAAGTTTTTTTTTTTTTTTCCTCTAAAGTCCTCAAATTGAGTGTAAGTTACTAGGTGAAGGGAATCATTTCTTCCATTTTCTGTGACTTCCGCACAGTGGCACTGTGCTGTTGGCCCTCAGTAAATGTGTCTTGTGTAAATACTGCCTCCGATGTATTAGGCCTCAGAGGCTGGTCCTCAAGCATTTGGCAACATTGCCCTCCAGGGCTGTTCCCTTCCTGCATGGTTCTTATTCGTAACAGCGGCAGTGTTGATGGATGGGTGTGTCGTTAACAGAGGAAATGCTCTCAAGGTTCACCTGATGGTTCACTTTTGCTTCTCATTTCTTTGTCCCTTGTAAGCTGACCGTCCTCGGAGTCCATCTGTGCCCAACTATTAGCTGAGTGCTGCAGTTTCCTTCTGCAGCATGTCTTTCTCGTTAGCTCCTTTATTCCCTTTTTCACTACCATCACGTACGAAGCCCGTTCTTTTTTCCTGTTAGGAAAGTTCAAAGTGGATTAAAGACGGCGTTGGAAGACCTAGTCTCAACTTGCTTGTGACACTGCTCATGATGAGACTTTCAGCAAGCCGTTTACTTGTAGTTTCTTTACTTTTCAAAAGACCTGAATTAAATAAGTCTAGGATCGCCCCCAGACCTTTCCACCTACTCTTCTCTGCTTGAAATACACTAGTCCATCTTCTTCACACTCTCTCTTTTTTTTAGTTTTTAGTTCTTTTAGTTTGTATACTCCCCTGTTCTCTCATTCCTGTATTTTATTTTATTTTTTAATTTTATTGAAGTATAGTTGATTTACAATGTTGTGTTAATTTCTGCGGTACAGCCAAGAGACTCGGGTATACATATATGTATTTCCATTCTGGCTTACCACATGATATGGAGTATGGGTCCCTGTGCTATACAGTAGGACGCTGCTGTTGACCAATTTTATATATAATAGTTTGCATCTGTTTATTTCAAACCTCCAATCCTTTGCTCCCCCACTCCACCTACCCTTGACAACCACAAGTCTGTTCTTTGTGTCTGTGAGTCTGTTTCTGTTTCGTAGATGTGTTCATTTGTGTCGTATTTTAGATTCTACATGTATGTGATATCATATGGTATTTGTCTTTCTCTTTCTGACTTACTCACTTAGTGTGACTCTTGACTGCTAACCCGTAATCACAACTTAGCCCAGTTTCCTGCTCCAGACAACCTACTGCAACCTCTCGGTGGGTGTCTGGTTACTACACCTTATGCTTACTTCAATTATACTATTCCATTCATTCATCAAGCAACAACTGGGTCTTTACCATGTGTGAAACGCTTGCTGGCTTCTTGAGATGATGCCTATGAGCAAGGAGACTGGGTTCCATGCCTATTCCTCACACTGTGAATATTGCTTTGTATCTATTTGTGTTTCTGTTTTGTGAAGTGAACAGTAATTACTTCAAAGGCAAGACTATGCCATATTTGCTATATGTGTAGCACCTCACCAAATCTTAATAAATATTTTCTAAATGAGTAATCAAAGCTTCTTACAATTCATGATTCGAAACAATTTTGAATCCAAGAGCTCTGGCTTTTGCCCTTCATTATGGACAGATGTCTTGGCACCAGTGGTTCAAATAAACCAACAAAGAAAAAAAATGAACATACAAACAAAACAAAACCAAAAAATAATGAAAAATGAAGTATGCACATTAATCTACATGCAATAAAAAATTCAAGAGGCTGTGTTTAACAGCAGCATCCACACACCAAGAACCTAGCACCAGTTGGTTTTGCTCCGAGTGCACATCACTTACCAAGCCCAGAACCGCAATCTCTTGGGCAATTTCAACGTGTGTTTGAAACATATACGCTAATAACAATTGCGTTGAACTAAAACATTCGTAGAATTTAAAGAGAAATTCCCAATTGCTCAAGTGTCTTCATTTTCTTTTTTTTCTTTTCTAATTAATTAATTAATTGGCTGCATTGGGTCTTCCTTGCTGTGCTTTCTCTAGTTGTGGCGAGTGGGGGTTACTCCCTGTTGCGGTGCCTGGACTTCTCAGTGCCATGGCTTCTCTTGTTGCAGAGCACGGGTTCTAGGTGGTGGGCTTCAGTCACTGTGGCGTGTGGGCTCAGTAGTTGTGGCACATAGGCTCAATAGTTGTGGCTCGAGGGCTCTAGAGTGCAGGCTGAGTAGTTGTGGTGCACGGGCTTAGCTGTTCCGAGGCATGTGGGATCTTCCCGGCCCAGGGAATGAACCCATGTCCTCTGCATTGGCAGGCGGATTCTTAACCATTGCACTGCCAGGAAAGTCCTTCATTTTCTTTTATTCAGGTTTTTAAATTGTTTAAAGGCCTCTAACACTAAATGACACAGACAGAGTTAGTTTATTCACTTTGAGATGTCTCAGGTCCAGGATAAATAATAAAATAGGACTTTACTACTCAAACATTTCTTTCAATTTCAGCATTTTATTTCATATTTAAATAATTGCTCTCATGGTCATTTGCAGCCATGAAGCATTTGCTATGTGTTTCCCTCAGTGGCCACTGGATGGCAGTGCTGTATCATAATATCAGCAGCATTTTGTTCCTTTGGTTGGTTATTCTTTTTTTTTTTGTCTTTCCTAAGTGTAGAACAAGCAGTTTTTTGAAGAGCAAAAAGTTAAAGGGACTTTTTAGAATAAAGATCAACAACCAAAAATTTTTTAAAAATATAAGTGAATTAATTAAATCCCATCTACTTGAAATAAAAAAACAATACCATATATTTTCTTTCTCAGTTCTAGATTTCTTCATAGTGGTCAAGAATACAAGCTGTATAATTAGACAGGTATGAGACTGCTTTTTTTCTTTAAGAACAACCAAGAATTTTAATCTTAGGCAAGTTTCTAAATCTCCTTAAATCTTTGTTTTCAAGTGCAAACATTTATTATAGCACTTTTCCCTACCATGTATTAAGTGAAAGGATGCTTGCCAAGGGTTTAGGCCACATAGTTCTCAATTATGATGGCTCTAATAACAAAGTGATATTTTATTTTTATTGGTAATAAATCAATTATACTTTAATCTAAGTAAATAAATATTTTATTATTAGGTTCAGAATCTTGGCAGGTTGGAAAGAGTTGAAATAAAAAGTCTTTACCTTGAACTTAAGGAGAGAGAGAGAAAGAAAAGTAAAAAGGCCAAAAAGACAAAATGGGACTATCCAATAGGTTTTTGCCATTCCCTTGCAAAATACAAAATACAAAAAGAAAAAATGCTCTTGCAGTGACATACAATGAAAAAACAACATCATTTTTAGAGTTTTCAAGACCAGAGTCGGAATACTGATTCTGCTATTTACTAGCTATAAGACTATGCAGTCATTCCTTTACCGCACAGTCTCAGTTTCTTTATATGTGAATCAGATCTCATAATATAACACTGTTAGGGCTAATAGGAGATAAAACCAGCTAATACGTGTATAAAGTGCTTGACAAATATTCAAGGTTGCTATTTCTCTTCTTTGCAGACTCTTATAAAAACCTACAAAGAAACTGCATACTAAACTTTGATTTTATTATTTTCCTGGGGCTTTTGCTCTGTCAGAAGTCTATAGAACATACAGAGCTAGCAACTCCCTATAAGTTTCTTCATATAAATGTTAATGTTACAGGTTTGCGTAATTTAAAACTTTTATCCAAGCCTATAAATTATCTTCGATCTTCAGCAGTTTTCTTTAAACCTCCACTCTCTGGGTAAGATGTTCATGAGTATTGGGATGATGGAGCAAGGCAGTGTTCGGAATCAGAAAAGACCCAGAGGATTAATCCACTAAATGGAAACGCAGTCACTGTATGATCTATGTTTAAAAAGATTATAAGACATGCACGCTTTCAAAGTGATGTCTGAGGATTTGTTCCTGGTAGTTAAGAGAATTAAATTATGGACTAAGGGAAGTAGAAAAACAAACAAATTGTGTCAAGACTAGTTGATCACTGTTGTCTAACAGGTGATACGAGTCACGGTAAAGAATACTAATAGTAGCAATATGAAGAATGTTCTGTGTGCCTACCCTTTGCTACCTAAATAAAATTTCCAAGGATTCAAGTCTGTGTGTTCACTGAGGAAAACAGTAGAGAATACTATTCCCATTTACAGAAGAAGATTGATGCCCAAGAAGAGATAAATCCTGGGATATTTATTTTCAACAATAGCATTAGCTACCTACTCATTGACCATATTTCTCTTTGTTTTCAAAAACAGCTGTATATTTGCAAATGTTGGAAAAATGTATCCATCATATTGTCAAGCCAATTCTTTTATCACTGAAGAGACTGAGGTCTTGAGAGAGGCCATGAGTTGCTCCTGGCTGCACAGGTTTTTGGTAACACAACTCACCTAATTCCTAATCCAACATTTCTCCCATTTTGGCATTCTACCTCAAGAAAAATTAGATTCCCAGGGACTTGCCTGGTGGCACAGTGGTTAAGAATCCTCCTGCCAATGTAGGGGGCCACGGGTTTGATTCCTTGTCTGGGAAGATCCCACATGCTGCAGAGCAGCTAAGCCCATGTGCCGCAACTACTGAGCCTGCGCTCTAGGGCCTGCATGCCACAGCTACTGAGCCCACGTGCTACAACTACTGAATCCCATGTGCCTAGAGCTCATGCTCTGCAACAAGAGAAGCCACCGCACAGAGAAGCCACCACACTGAGAAGCCTGCGCACCGGAATGAAGAGTAGCAGCCCCCTGCCAACTCACCACAACTAGAGAAAGCCCGTGTGCAGCAATGAAGACCCAATGCAGCAAAAAAAAAAAAAAAAAAAAAAAGGAAAATTAGATTCCCAGTTCATTTATTTATTTAGCTTTAACTAATTGAGACGTCTTCCTTTATATTGCAGACCCTTTGGTTGTGGATGGTAAAAACAAGCAGACCATCAAATGAAAGCCCACTTTATGAATCCCAATTCAAAGCACACCTTCACTGGACAGTGTTAGAGATCTGGAGGGATTCCTGGTCCTTTTATTTCTTATGTGTTCAGGAGACAAGGGTGTCAACAACCTAAAATACCTTAAAAAGGCTATTTTAGCAGCTGCTGATCTTAAAAATCAAACTGAGGGAATAATGGAATAACAGCCTGATCTAGGGGATAAATCGCGTGCAAAGCCAAACACTTAACTGAATTGGTTGTCCTTTCGAACTCTCCTTTCATTCCCAGGGTGGTGGAAAGGTGTTCAGATGGCTCCATTATGTTGCTCACTCCCGCTGGCCGAAGAGGCCAGGGCTTCTCATTAATTTAATGGGACGCTGCTAAGCCTGTACCATTCTCACCATGAAATGCACCGTGGGCAGCACTGTCTGTCATCCCAATTTATTACTGTCTGATTGCTAAAGTGCTGCTGGACTTGGACCATCTCAAAGAATCCACTCATTTTTGGTAGGCTTTGGATATCAGCCTTTCAATACTGGCACAGCACATTTTAAATGCCAAATAATAAACAAAAACATATTATTGAGTTTTTTTCATCATTGCATTCTTTAAAAAAAGGGATTGGGGAGGAGGACATTATCCAAATGACATTAGAATGTGGTTGAGAGACTGTGCTATCTTTTTTTAAGGTTGTAGGCAATGACCCTCTTTTGCCATTTACTGATTAAATGCTAATTTAAAGGAAAGATAAAATATAGCTACCCTCTTGGAAATTCCATTATAATTCATACCCAAACACCCCATGGAACTGATGGTTAAACTTCTCATTTAAAGGTGAGGAATGTGAGGCTTAGAAGAGTTGAGTAATTGGGCACAGGTTACATGGCCAGTTAGAGTTGGGAACTGGCGGGAACTCAGATCCTATAATTCCTCAGCTGGCACCAAGCTTCTCACTAGACCAAGTGGTTCTTGGTTGGACCTATTTTGAGGTTGGTTCACCTGGGAGATTGAAGGAATAGGGCAAATTGCTTTCATATTGTAGAATTTTTGTGGGGGGTGGGGTGGGTAGGTGGAGAAAACTTAGTTTGACCCTGCTTATAAAGAGGATGCCGTTTAAAACTGCCATGGGTTGGATACAATGGAAAGGTCTGGGCACATTGGAAAGATCACAGACTCTGATGGGCTTCTAATAGGCTAACTCTGTTTGGTGGGAGTGCACGGGGATTGGGTGAGGGGGGCCTGTGGTTACTGGATCTCTTAATATTTAGTTTCCTCAAGTATAAATAGAAACAAAAACATAGGCCTCAGAATGGTTGTTTAAGGGTTAAATTGAGTAGAATATGCAAAACATCTAGCAGAATGGTCCACTTGTATGTGGTGTTTAATAAACATTAAAACTAATTTACCAGGCTTGGGACTTCCCTGGTGGTCCAGTGATAAAGGATCTGCCTTCCAATGCAGGGGAGGCAGTTTGATCCCTAGCTGGGGAACTAAGATCCCACATGCCGCGGGGCAACTAAGCCTGTGTGTCACAACTACTGAGCTTACGTGCCTCAGCTTGAGAGCCTGGGTACCACAAACTACAGAGCCCACATGCCCTGGAGCCTGCACACCACAACTAGAGAGAGAAAACCCGCAGGCCACAACTAGAGAGAAGCCCGCAGGCTGCAACAAAGAGCCACATGCCTCGACGAAGATCCCGCGTGCCACAGCTGAGACCCGACACAGCCGTAAAAAACAAAACAAAAACAAATTTACCAG
The DNA here is from genome assembly GCF_030028045.1 of Hippopotamus amphibius kiboko. Classification (NCBI taxonomy): domain Eukaryota; kingdom Metazoa; phylum Chordata; class Mammalia; order Artiodactyla; family Hippopotamidae; genus Hippopotamus; species Hippopotamus amphibius. The sequence continues at coordinate 89,923,369 of NC_080195.1, read as the reverse complement.
CCTTCTAAGGCAATTCACCATTTGAACTTAAACCTGTGATTAAAGCCAGGCGGGGGGTAAGCAAGAAGTGATAAATGAACGACAGAACTTTAAAAATATTAGGAGCATGTCAGTATTCTCATTTATTTTGTCCAGGAAATAACATGCCTTTTAATAAATTAGCACATCATAAGGCCACCTACGTCTGTGTTTCCTAAACCCTGAATCTAGCTTTGGCACATCTCAATCTTAGCAGTTATTGGAATGTAACAGGAACAGCTAAAGAGGCATCGGAAACAGCCTTCTGAAAGCAGAGCATTGTAACTGACAAAAGTCAGCTCATTACAGTATATCTTTTTTCCTTTTGTGCTGTGGTTTGGAGGCAAGACGATTCTCATTTGTCCTGTGATTGCATTTTCTTTATATTATTGATCTGAGGCAAGAGGCATTCAGAGGAGAGAGTGATTTCCTAGGCGTTTCTCCTTTCATGTACCAGTAAAATACATCAAATGAGCAATTATCAGATCTCTCTGATTGTTATTCTTCCCACAGTTTCGCCGTGTAGATGGACAAAGAGAACAAGGACTCCACTGGTCCGAAGAGAATGAAAAACAATATATTCTCAATTAAATGCAGGCCCCCTTGCTTGCCCAGTGTTCATGAGGTTCTTGAGAAATAGCACTGAATAAGGCGTAGGTGTCCTCAGAGAGTGCACAACTTAGTGCTTGTTAAGCTGCTGCAACAATTTACAGAGCTGACAGTTTTAGGCAAGAAAATGAAAGAGAATTTACAAAGCAGTGTTTGTAGAGAAGCAGATTTCCTGCTTTTAAAGCGGAATTCCATATACAAATGCTTCCTGCAATGTAACCAACAGAAACCTATTGAAAGAGAAAGAAGTATTCTCTTTTTTTTTTTTTTTTGGTGGGAATTCCATTATCCAGATTTTTTCCTCTTTGATTTTTCATTCCCACTACTCAAATTTTGGGTGGATAGACTACTTAGAAGCTTGAATGGAAAGATTTTGATGCGGTTCAGGACACACTGACCCAAAATACGGTACCCAGAAATAGTGAATATTTTAAGCTGAAGGCGTTTGAGAAAACAAGAGAAGCAGGAGGGCATCTGACCTCCCCAAATACATCATATTCATCTATGACTGTCTACTCTTCATAAAACCTAGTGTGAAATACTCAGGTCTGTTTCTTTGAGCCTTCTTTTTGTTATGAAGGATCCCATGTGATGTAAAACTTAGGTTAAATATATTTGTATACTTTTCTCCTGTTAATCTGTCTTTGTCAGTTTAATTTTCAGACCTGGCCAGAGATCCTGAGAGGGTGGAGGGACACTTTCTCCTCTCCTACAATTTCTCCATTTTTCTTTCACAATTTCTTTCTCCCTCCCTCCCTCCTTCCCTTCCTTCCTTCCTTCCTTCCGTTAACGGAAGCAAACTTGGGTCAGCTCACCAACACGCAGTAAAACCAATCTACAGATACCCAGTTGTGGTGAAGGAAGTGCAGCTTTGGCACCCTGTATAAGGAGTCAGAACAGCTAGTACTCAGAGCACCCAAACTCCCTGATGGGTCTCAGAAAAGCATTTTTAAAGGCAAGGTGAGGGAGGGGCATCCCAGGGTGTGTGATCAGCTTGCACAATTCTCTGATTGGTTGATGGTGAGGTAACAGGGCAGTGTCACAGGGGTTAACATGAGGTCTGGGGGCTACTTGCTCTCAGTCATCAGTTAGTTAATTTCTTCCATTTAGTGGAGGTTTCAGCATCTTTAAAACAACTCAGAAAATGTGCATCAGATACTATTATCTAGGTACTTCAGAGAGGAGCTAAAGCAGAGGACATGGGGGAGGCATCTGTCCTGGGAAGACCCCATAGGGTCCTGCTAGGTTACACTTCCTTCCTTCCTTCACTGTTCAACAACCCTTAATATTATTATCTAGGCCCTGAAAAGTCACAAAGGGATTATACCTGCTTTTGTGTATGGCGAGAGACAAGAACTATGTGAGATGTTTCAAAGGAGCAGTCACTAAGGGCAATAGGGATGCAAAAGAAAGAGCAATGAAAGCTTGAGTAACTTTCAAATCGGAAACAAAAGTGGACTATTTAACCTTAAAACTTCTAGGGTCTTGCTATAGCTTCAATTTTGAACCTCTATTAGTGGTGATTATGAACAGATTAAGTAAATTTATCTTCCTACTCCCGTGTGAAGTGACGTGCTAGGAACATCAAGAGGAAAGCATTTTGAAGAGAAAGTCAGGTTCAGAGTGGGCCTTTGCAGTGGAGAAGAACCCCTCTTCTTCCATCTTCCTAGGTTCACGACTGGGGCCCGAAAAGCAAACTGATAAAACACAGATAAACAAGAAAAAATAGTTTTGAATACCTGTAGGTTCATGAGAGTTCACAAAGACCAATGTGGCTCTAGGAGGCTGTCAGATGACTGAGGCTTATATACCCTCTTAGGTTAAACAAAGGGAAAGGGGTTTGGGGCTTCTGGTGAGGGAGACAAGTTATGAAGAGGTGAGGGAAGGAGATGTCTAGTAAATAAGGGGACTGCTGTTGTGCAGATAAGAGTCTCTCAGGTGGTGAGTCGTCTCCTGGGAGCAGCTCTCTTTCTGGTTTGGAAACATCTCTACAAGTAGAAAATTCCTTTATAAATGTAAATTTCTTTTACAAAAGAGTAAATTCATATTTTATTTTCTTTGGAGGTTAGGGAGAGGCAAAGAGCTTTCTTTTTGTCTGCTAGTTCTCAACTGCCTTTAGTTCTAAATAGTCCATGTGCCAGAGACATATTTTGAGATAGAATATAAAGGTATTCTTCCCCTTGAATAAACTATAGGATTTAGTTAGGTGAGAAGACTATCAAGGGATTTTCAAGCAGAGATAACAGCATGAACAAACAAACAAAAAGAAATGTATGAAAGCATATAGGTCATTTGGAAGAATAACTCTATTTAACAGTGTGGGACATTTTAAACAAATGAAATAAGAGTGAAACCACATGTTTGTCCTCAAAAGGACAAGGATGGTATGTGGGCCACACAAGTTACAAGGATGATAATGTATTTGCATGAAGGAGATTTAATACCCCTTGTTTAAAAAGGAATTTCAGCTGAAAAGTTGGCTATTACTTAAAAAGGTCAGAAATATTGAGATGAAAAACAAACGGTTGGAAAATGTGGTATCGTAAAATTTGCAGTAGTATCAAAGAGACAACAAACAACAGTTGGCAAATATCCCTGGTATTTAAGTAGTTTCATCAGAAGCACTTCTTCAAAAGGTCCTGCATTTTCTGAGATAGATGGGGTTTGGCGTGGCAGGCAGGGAGTGGTAAACTCAAGTGAGGTTGGAAAGTCAGGCTAGGGTCACAGGCTTTGAAAGTGATTCTCAGGAGTTCTAACTTTCTTCTATAGGCGGATGAATGGGATGATCAGTCAGTGTTCAAGAAAGCTCGTTCAGGCTGAGGTTTGGATTGGACTGGGTAGGAGACTGGTAACAAGGACATCCATGGGTAGGTTATAGAAGCCCCTGCAAAGAGCAATGAGGGACTGAGCAGCAGTTCCAGCAGGGTTAGAGCTGAGTGAGCAGAACACATTGCAGATTAGGGCTGCCAGGTTGGGACATGGGTGTTGGGCAGAGGAGAGAGTCAGAAGAATTTACCAGTAACAATAAAGATGGGGGTCATGTGCTAATAGTTTCTTTTCATAAGCAATAACTTCTACAATTCTTTTCAGAATCATCTCTAACTTAGTGAATGACAATAGGAAAAAACAAGAAAGGCTAATTAAAACTCATTGAGAATCTACAAGGCTACCAAGCAGAAGGGAAGGAAGTGATGGGAAATAAAAACATCAAAATTTGATTGAAATGATAGATTATGGAAACGTCTTGAGTTGGATATCATTATATTAGAGATCTGATAACGCAAGGAAATCTTTATTAGGAGTAATACAGTAAGATCCTTTAAAACAACGTGAGACAAAATTTGAGATGGAATTAGGGCACTAGAAGGTGAGTATAAGCATCCTAAGGGTGAAAGATTTGAGGCTTACTTCTGCTTTTACCGCAGAAGCATCTCGCAAAATTAACACTAGTTCCTGTTATTTTTACTTTTAAGTTTCTATTTTGAAGCTATTTTTAATATTAATGACATCTCATAAATACAGTGGTTATTTTTCTTCAATTACATGCTTTATTAGAAATTGTTGATTGTATATTTGTTTGGGGAGCTGAATGTTTTCAAATAAAACTTTCTCCAAATTTTAATGGGAATTAATTTTAAAAGTTTCAGTATAAAAATTTGCTGTATGGTAGCATTTACAGAACCTATCAGATCCACACATTTTGAACAGTGTGTTTACTCTGACAGCTTGGTGTTGACTGAACCAACAGTAGTATATGCTGAAATCTAGGTGTGAGAGAGGCAGAAATAATAGTGCTGTAGGATCAGTAAACTTTTATCGCTGCACTGTTACACTCTTAAGGTTTTTTTTTTTGGTTGGGCCTGAGAATTAAATTGACAGAAGATAGATCAACAGGAGAATGTGTACAAATTTATGGAATGCAAGTTTTACATGACTTTGGAGCCTCCATAAGAAATGAAAACACAAAGAAATGGGTGTTTGCTGTTTGCTTTTGTATTAGGTTGAACAAAGAGAGGCAATTGTGGAAAAGTGAATTGTGTGGGGAAGGTTAAAGGAAGAGCTATTTTAACAGTCTATTTGTATAGAATTCTCGAGGTCTCAATTTCTTATCCTGGATGATAAGAATGCTACTTTCTTTCTGATACCAGGAGGACATCTTTCTCAAGGGAATTTCATCTCCAGCTTTTTTTTTTTAAGTCAGAGAATTATTCTTGTATTTGCTGTTTTTCCGGTGTCTTTAACTCAAAGTAATCAACATGACAGAGCAGCATATTTGGGGGTCATGTTCTGAACGCCTGCCGTGCCTTGCTTCTGCCCTGGTTGGTAGATGCTCTGCTCTCCATCATCAGGCTAGGAGATAAGGCAATTCATGTGGTAATAGTCAGAGGACTTTGCATGGATTCGGCTGGCTGCAACGTGGAAGCGATCAGGTGGTGAGGGTGTGTGTGTCTGAACAACAGTGGCTTTCTCTAATCCACAAGCACTATCTCCAGGAAAACCTGTAGTTCCCAGGAATGGCATGTGGTCTTGACGCTTGCAGCCCAGGATGAGTATGAACATGCTCACTTTGAACGGAGCACGTTGAAAAATGTTTGAGCCACTATTAGTAAGTGCTGTCCGTACATCCTTCTATTTCCTGGATCACTGAGACTGCTCAAAAATATTTATTAAGCTCCAATGTGTAAAATGCCATGCAAGAAATGCATTGGATTTAAAAAAAGGAAATAAGACCCAGTTCCTGCCTGAAGACAGCTTTTAAACTAATATGGGAGAGAAGGACAGGAGAAGAGTTTAGATACAGAGATTTGTAGGAGAAAGATCAAATCCCAAATGGGGGATCAGGAAAGATGTCAGGACTTTATTGGCCTTTTTCTCTTTACCTCTTCATATTTATTTTTATTGACGTGTATTTTACTTAAAGGTTAATAAGAAGAGCTTAAGTGTTATAGTTCAATGTATTTTGACAAATATACGAATCATGTTGTGTGACCCACATGGTTACAGATGCTGCTGTCACCCAGAAAGTTCTTGTGTTCCTTCCCAGGCAATCTTCGTATCTCCTACCGGAGGAAACTGCTGTTTCAATTTCTTTCACCGCAGATAAGTTTTGTCTAGTCTTGAACTTCATCTGAATGGAATAATACAGCCAATAATTTTTTGTGTCTGTCTTCTTTTGCTCAGCAGAATGTCCTTGAGATTCATCCACATATTGATGTATATATCAGTAGTTCATTCCTTTTTATTCCTGAGTAGTATTTCATTTTATTAATGTATCACAATTTGTTTATTATCTTGTGGATGGACGGTTGATGGTTTCTGATTTTTAACATGAATGAATCGATGTGCTATAAGTTTTCTTGTACAGATCTTTTTGTACAATACGCTTTTAATTCTTTTGGGTAATATCTAGTGGAATTATTTGGTCATAGGTCAGTTTCTTAACTTTATAAGAAACTGCCAAATATTTTTCTAAAGTGTTGTACCATTTTATCCGGCCATCAGCAGTATATAATGATTTTGGAGGCTCCGTATCCTCACCAATTTTTGGTGTTGCCAGTTTTATTAATTTTAAACATTCTAGTTTGTGTATTGCATTATTTGACTGTGGTTTTAAGTTGCATTTTTTTCAGGTACTTATCAACTACTGATGTGTCTTCCTTTTCACTGGCTTTTGAGTTTTTTGGATGGGATGTTGACAGCTGGTGTTTAGGGCTGGAGGGAATGGTCCATATTCAGGGATCAACACTGGCCAAAAAGCAGAGCTTTTGTCTAGGTGGATATGTTGCCTAGTACTACTGGGAAAAATGGTCATTAGAAGGCATTCATCAATGTTTCTTGGGAGATTTTGTGTTACAAGTTAATTTTTTGTGTGTGCTTTGATTTCTTTGTTTTTTTTTAGTTATTAGCAAAGTCATATTTTTTCGCTGAACATTTAGAAAATATGGAGAATTCACAGAGGAAAATAAAAATTAACTGAAATTCTAACGTATAGAGAGAACTAATCTTAACATTTTAGTTAATGTATATTCTTCTGGTCTTCTCTCACTCTTACTCATACGCCAGAGAGACTACAAAAATCAAATTGCACAGTACTTATTATTGGGTAAAATGTTTCATTTTTGATTAACATTGTATAATAAGCATTTTGCTATAGACAAATATTCTTCAACAATAACTTAAAATGGCTGAATATATTTAATTGCATAAATATATCAATTTATATAACAAATTTAAAAATCTTAGGCATTTTAGTTACTTCCTATTTTTCACGTATGAATAGTATTTCAATAAACATTTCTTGTATCTAAATCTTCAAACATTTGTTAAAGAATCCATCTTTTCTCTACTGGAATTGAAAGGCAACTTTTACCATGTATTAAATTCCTATAAATATTTGAGTTTCTTTCTGGACTTTACATTGTTTGATTGTTCTGCCTGCTCTTCCTATATTTGTTTCACACTAATTATTTTTCTATTATTTCTATTCATATCTAATAGAGCAAAGCACAGTTCATTTTCAAAAAACTCTTGGCTATATAGTGAGAAATTATCTGGTGCAAATGTAAACAATGCCAAAGTTGAGAAAACTTGATCTATAAAGTACACCCTGTCTCCTTTAGCGTGTTTCTAATTTAGGTTTTGCCTCCTTTTCTTTCTTTTTTCCCTCCATTTAACTTCTCCAAAACTTTGCTTATCTTTTTGGTCTTTTCAAAGAACCAAGGCTTGGATTTATTTATCAATTTTGCATTTTAATATTTTATAATTAATTTAAATATGTTTCTTCAACTCTATGAATTCTCCTTTCTGCTTTTATTTCCTAGTTTCATTTTGTTCTTTTTTATACTCTTAAGTGGTATTTTTTTGCTAAGCATAAAATGCTCTGCATTTTCCTGTGAGTATACTTTCGACCTGACCCCATAAGATTTTTAAAATATTTTATTGAAGGATAATTAATATGCATGGAGAAAAGTGCACATACCGTAGACATAAATCTCAATGAAATTTTAGAAACTAATATGCTGTTATAACCAGCCCTAACTGAGCAAACCTGTGTAACCTGTACCTAGATCAAGAAATTGAATACTCTAGCTTCCCAGAACCCTCCCTTCTTGTCACAACCCTCTCATGAGGAACTGGTATCTTAACTCTCAACAGCATAGATTAAGTTTTTTTTTGTACTGTATATAAATGGAACATGCCGTTTGTATCCTTTAGGTGCCCTCTTTGGCTCAACATTATTTAAGCGCTTCAGCTGCATTGCTACGTGTAGTTATAATTTACTCATTTGCATTGTTACACAGTATTTCATTCTGTGAATACATCACAATTAACTTGTCCATTCTGGACATTTGGGTCATTTCTAATTATAGAGTATCATAAATAGTGCTGCTGTGAACATTCTAGTAGATATATTTTGGTGAACATATGTACGCATGTCTGCTGGGAATACACCTGGAATATATGTACTCAGCATTACTAGATACTGCCAGCTTTCCAAACTGGTTGTACCAATTTCACTCTGACCAGCAATGGATGAGATATTTGGTTACTCCATTCCTTGCTCAAATTTGGTATTGATTGTTCTTTTAAATTTTAACCATTCTGGTGAAAGTGTAGTGGTTTCACATTATGGATTTAGTTTGTATTTTTCTGTTGACTAAAAAAGTTAGTATTTTTTCATAGTTTATTACCCATTCAGGTATCTTCTTTTGTGAAGTGACTGTTCAAGTTTTTGTCCATTTTTTTTATTGTATTCTCTTATTGATTTTCAAAAGTTTGTTTTTTTTTGTTTTTTTTTTTTTGCATATGAAGTTTTTGTTACATATGTGTAGTGTGAATATCTTCTCTTTAGGCTTTTTTCACTCTCTCAGTGGTATCTTTTTGATGGACACAGTTCTTAATTTTAATATTGTCCAGTCACTTTTTTCCTTTGAAGAGGTTTCTATTTCTTGTTTAAAAATCTTTGCTTATTCTAGAGTCGCAAAGATGTTCACTTAGGTTTTATATATAGACATATCATTGGTTATATTCTAGAGAATTTAAAAGTGCACTTCAATTTCTTCTTTTAACTTAGGAGTTAATTAGGAGGGTGTTTTACAGTTTCCTTGTAGTCTGATCTTTTTTTTTTGGCTTATTTTTCACTAGTAAACATTTTGTGCACAACCTTGTGATTCATACAATTTCTACCTCTAATAATTTATTGAGCTTTTTTGTGGCATATTATATTATTATTTTTTGTAAATATCCCCAAGACACTTGGAAAGAAAGAACATTCTCCATAGATACAGTTCAAAATTCTGTAGATATCGTCATTAGTTGTTATATTTCGATTGCAGTTAGTATTGATTGAGCACTTATTATATCTTAAGTACTTCATATGTATAAATTTATTTAATCATCACACAATTATATCCTTCACTTCCTAATGAGAAAATTGAGGCAGAGAGATGGCAAGTATATTGCCCAAAATCCAGCTAGGTAAGTGGGGGAAAGACGTTTGGTACCCAGGCAATGTCTTTAAGCACTTTCCTTTGTATATATTTCTATATTACTATATTATTATTTTCATATCTTTTACCTACTAAATAAACATATTAAATATATCAATTGTTTTATATATTAAACTTTCTTCTTGAATGACCAAGGCCTGAGAAAACTTTAACTATTTCTTACAGTGATTACATTCTATCAATTTTGCTGTTTTTTTGTTTGTTTTGTTTTTTCTGTAGTGCCTTGGTATATAGCACATAAAAGTTCACACCTTTTCACAAATTCATTATGGATTTTACCTGTAAAGGACTGAGCGGGTTAACAAATGTAAAGTATTTGGCACATGGTAACCGCTCTGAAAACAATACTTCTGATTATTATACACTTTCTCCCTTCTTAGGTTTCTGATCTTGATTTTGTTTCCATGAGCTGTCACTTTCTTTTTGTAATTTTCCTGGAAATCTACATAGTTATTATGCTTTGTATTTTCTTTTCCCTTATGCATGTATCAGCTTGATTGGGTATGGAATTCTTGGATCATAGAATGATTTTTTGTAACTCTGAAGACATTGCTCCATGAACCTCTGACATTTAGTATTTGCAGAAGAGCTTGAAGCCAACTTGAAAGTGTACATTTTCCTTTTGTAAATCACTTAGCTGCACCCCATTCCCTGCACCAGGTTGATGCTTATAAAATTTTTTCTCCAGTCCTGAAATTTAAATATTTCACCAGGATATATCAGGTTTAAATCTGTTTTAATTATGCCCTTTATTTTTGGAATTACATGACTTTCTTCAAGCACAGGTGAATTTTATTTTCTAATGCTTTTTCATCTTATTTTATGTTTTGACACATAGCATTATATTGGTTTCAGGTGTACAACATAATATATTTGATATACGAATATATTATGAAATGATCACCACAATAAGTTTACATAACATCCATCACCATGAAAACTTTCAAAATTTTTTTCTTGTGATGACAACTTTTAATATTTACTCTTTTGGCAATTTTCAAATATACAGTAGAGTACTATTAACTATAGTCACCATGCTGTACATGACATCCCCAGAACTTACTTATTTTATAACTGGAAGTTTGCTTTGATCACCCTCAACAATCATTTTTCTTTTTGTCTTTTTTCTTTTTGCTCTTCCATCTGCTGAGTCTTTCCTTCTAGACTTCTTATAAAACTTATTTTAGATTTACTGGATTCGTCTTACAAATTTTTAAATTTCTTTGGCAACATTGTCTATTTGCTCTAGAAGTTCTGAAATGATTTCTCTAGTTTATTGTTCTAATCTATTGATTCTAATTCCACGGAATTTCATCTTCTGTTTATGAATTCTATTGCATTAGAAAATATTAGAGATTTTCTATATTTTTTCCTGGCTTTTATTAATAAAGCCATTTTAAAGGGATAATTTTTTCTGCCTGTTTAGCTTAATTGCCTCTTTTGAACTACTGCATTTTTATAATTTTCTCTTTGCTTATCCTAGCAAATACGCATGCCTGGATGGGGTAGAGAATGAGAGGGTGATTGGATAAGTAATTGGCAGAGGAAATTGTAAGCTTGTCCATATTTGGAGATTTTTGTGATATCTTTCAAAGGTTGTTTTGATCTATACCAAAAAGAAATGGGGAACAAGGAGGAGAGGAGATAGGGAAGAAGGGAAAGAGAGGAAGAAAAAGGAAGAAAAGAAGGAAGGAAAGAAGGAGAAAAAGAGGAAGGTAGGATTAGCTTTATTGCAGTTTTACATTGCCAAATTATAGGGCAATTACCACTGAAGAGTAGGGTGTGAATTAAAGCCAAGGGCAGCCACATCAGGGAGTTTTGCCCTATGCCAAAGATAGTGTATTCCCTCTTTGTTTGCTGGGATAATGTCCCTATTCTTCAACTGGTAAGGCCTTTTTCTTTAGAGGCCAGCTGTGGCACTGCCCCTACTCTACTTGGCTTGCCTTGTAGTTCAAGTGTAGACCGGGAGCAAATTATGCCAAGTAATCTCACCCTTGTTAGCTCTAGATGTTCAACCTCCTCCCCAAACCTCCTAGCATTGTCATAACGCCCGTTTACACTCCAGGCCCTGCTCCTCTGCCCTCAGGGGCAGTTTATGAACTGTGAGTTGGCCAGCAATTCTCCCAATACAGTCCCAAGACGGCAATATATTCTGCAGACATTTCTTGACATGTCCCACAACAGTTTGGTTTCCTTCCCTGATTTTCAGAGTTGATTCAGATTTTCCACAATTTTTGAATTCCTTTGGACATTTCATTAGGAATTTACAAAGTTACATGCAAGGATTCAGACCAAAAGTCTGTCTGTCTCTCTCTCGTTTTTCTTTTTTTTTTTGAGATTCATTCTCATTCTTTTTCCAAAAAAAAAATTATTTATTTTTAGGCTGTGTTGGGTCTTTGTTGCTGTGTGCTAGCTTCCTCTAGTTGTGGAGAGTGGGAGCTCCTCTTCCTTGCCGTGCACAGGTTTCTCATTGCAGTGGCTTCTCTTGTTGCGGACCATGGGCTCTAGGCATGCAGGCTTCAGTAGTTGTGGCTCGCGGGCTCTAGAGCACAGGCTCAGTAGTTGTGGCGCAAGGGCTTAGTTGCTCCGCAGCATGTGGGATATTCTTGGGCCAGGGATCGAACACTGGTCCCCTGCACTGGCAGGTGGATTCTTAACCACTGTGCCACCAGGGAAGTCCCCCCAAAGTCTGTCTTTTAAAGTTTTAGTTACAATAACTTATTTTCAAGAATTATATCATAATTAACACTCTTTCAAATCAATGAGATATGTTGATATACCTCCTAATTTTTGTGATTCTAAACTCTGGTCTACAGACTAGCTCCATCGGAAATAACTGGGGGTTGCTTTATGAATGGAGATTCTTAAGTCCCACCTCAGAAATTCTAACAGACGACATTTTAGTCGTTTTTTTTTATGAGAGCAAATGTAAATTAATTTTTCTTTTAGAATTGCATGGAAGTTGTTAAGATAACTAGAGACCCGCTGCAATGTGGCAACAAGAAATGATTGCTCTAACTGTAGGGTGGTTATAGCTACATCTGAATAGGGCACTATTTGAAAATGAGATAGTAATCCCCTACAAATTCTTTGCTGGAGTTCTTAGATCTGGAGAAGTAATTTCATCATGTGTTGGTGATTATTTGGGAAAATCCTATTGTGCCTTTTTAAGATGATAGTTGGAATTGATGGGGGAAAAATGAAGTGGAACAGCTGGAGGCTTTGCAAGTATTTTCATGAGCAGAACGTTCCATGCCAGGAGGGAAGGTATTTTATAAGAATTTGAAAATAAAAACTGTTCTACTTCATGAATACATTTTTATTAGTGTTACTTAGAAATTTCAATACAGGTTTTATTCTCTGGGGTAACAAGTACAGATACACCTCTTACTGAAGATTTAGTTGACATTTTCTGGTTTCATTGGAGAAAGAAGGGTTGGCTATTTAGATTAATTCATAATTCACATCCACTGATATCAATTAGAAATGTCTATGCTTAGAATGGCATATGCAAATAAAAGAAAATAGAACTTATTTTTAACACTTTTTAAACCTGGGGACTCTGCCCTCTGGCCTTTAATTCTCTGGTTCCCCTTCTCTGGCCAGCCAAAATTAACAGCCAGAGCCTCTTAAGAAGATGGATTAGATGTGAAATTCTGATAAATCCTTTTCAGTTTAAGCTCTGTACCAAGAACAGAAGGACATTTGTTGTCCATCTGTCTTTGTATGAAATGGAAGACTTTGGTGCTAGCACTGCAAGTAATGCAATAGAAGGTTCTGAGTCTATCTTGTGGTGTAGTTTTATTCAAACTGCAATCCCATGATACAGATATATACCACTCTGTGCTCTGAAATCACCAAAATAAAATTGCTTAAGGCTTCTATATAATTCTGGGCTAACTAAACAATAACATCCGCATCTCAATGATCTGTGTGATTACACACACAAACTGCAGGTTTTCTGTTAGGTTTACCACTCCCCTAGGAACTTTAAATCTCACTGTAGCCAGCCTCTAATTTCTTCTCTTTCTTATTCTGTTTATAAGTGCAACTTGGGATTCAAAGCAGAAAAGCATTTGTAGGGTTTAGGGGTTTAGAACTCCACCTATGAGTACAAAAGACATTAAATGCAAATCCTTTGTGTACATCATTGCATTAAGATGAGAACAAGAAACACTTATTAAATTTAATTATAGAAGGTGTGCATTTAAAATAGGTAGGAAAAGAGCAATTTAGACATAAAACAAATGTCAAGGATAACTGCACAAAAGGCATATAGAACAACAACAAGAATACGTGTGAGGATCTGCCCAGTGTTTCAAAGCTGCTGGGTTCTCCTAGGGCACACAACGTGCACACACACACACACACACACACACACTGTGGCCTTTGGCCCTGTGTTAGTTTTCTGTTGCCACATAACAAATTGCCACAGATTGAACAGCTTACCACAACATGGATTTATTATCTCACAGTTCCAGTGGGTCAGGAATCTGGCATTTTTAGTTTGGTTCCTTGCTCAGTGCCTCACATGGCTGAAGTCAAGGTCTTGCTGGCTGCATCCTCATCTGGAGGCTCGACTGGGGAAATCCACTTCCAAGCTCCCTCAAATTTTTGGTAGAATCCATTGTTGCAGCTGTATAACGGAGATCCCCATTCTCTTTCAAGCTGTTGGCCAGGGTCACTCTAACAACTAGAGGCTGCTTTCCATCACCCAATGGCTCCTTCCATAGGCTTCCACAACACGGATGCTTATTTCTTCAAGGTCAGCCTCAAGGCTTCACTTGATTCGGTCAGGCCCATCCATGATAATTTCCCTTTTAATTAACTCAAAGCCAATGGATTAGGGACTTTAATTATATCTGTAAAATCCCTTCACCTTTGCCATACAAAGGAACCTAATCACATGATTGGTATTTCATCCTAATCACAGATTCCACCTGCACTCCAGGAGAAAATTATACAAGGGATGTAAACCAGGGAATAGGGATTTGGGGGAACCATCTTAGAATGCTGCCGACCACAGGCACCCCAGTATTTATAACCTTAATCTGCCTTAATCTATATACCCTGACCCACTTTGCATTCTAACCACAACCTATTTTTGATTTTTTACAAAGTCAAACCCCTTATTCTATTGATGATTTCACTATACTCCTAATCCTTGACCTTAAACTCCTTTGTCACCACTCGAGATCCCTCAAGGCCTGGGCTGCCATTGGTTGCTTTGGTTGGAGACCTTTCTTGGCCTCTTGCACCTGGCCAGTTTCCCCACTAGAATACTCGCAAGTGAAGGAAGGTGCTCCCTAATTGTCGAACACTTGCCTGATGACTATCTCAGATACACGCAAAATCTGTGATGCCTGGCAAAGAGGAGAGGAAAGAGAAGTGGGAATCCCTCCAGAATCAGATGTATGTGTATAGACTTCCACATACCTGCTTCGTGGGTAGCCCGAGTGTGTTAGACTGAAGAAAATGAGGAAAGACGAGTTCCCTTCTACCTAGTCAGCCTTGCAATTCCAGGATCGGTAGAGTCCCTTGTTATATGTTAGGTGTACTTTGAAGCTGCTGGATGAGATAGGGATGGTGAGCCTTGCTGGTCAGGTGGCCTCAGGTGCCATGTGTGACCAGAAAATGCATTTTCCTAGAACACTAATTTTAACTCAGAATACATTTCTCCCTAGAAGCAAGGTTTAAGATAATGTTTTGATTTCTAAGTCACCATAAAACTCTTTAACAAAAAAACCATAATGCAGGGCTTCCCTGGTGGCACAGTGGTTAAAGATTGCCTGTCAGTGCAGGGGTCATAGGTTCAAGCCCTGGTCCAGGAAGATCCTACATGCCTTGGAGCAACGAAGCCTGTGCACCACCGCTACTGAGCCTGCACTCTAGAACCCGCAAGTCGCAACTACTGAGCCCACGTGCCACAACTACTGAAGCCTGTGCGCCTAGAGTCTGTGCTCTAGAAGAGAAGCCACTGCAATGAGAAGCCCATGCACTGCAACAGAGGCCCCCGCTCATCACAACTAGAGAAAGCCTGAGCGCAGCAATGAAGACCCAATGCAGGCAAAAATAAAATAAATAAATTTAAAAAAAACCATAATGCAGAATAAATACTTTTATATTTAAAATGTAAATGCATTTATATTTGGCATAAATGCAGAATAGTTCAAAATGATGGCATATCTATGTTACATGTCTGCCATCTCTTCTCTATGGAGACTTGACCGAGGTACTCAACCAAACTGAGCAAGGATATCTTGTTTTGGAGTGTGAAATGTTATCCTGCTTTCTAAAATTATTTTCTGGGTAAGAGTTAACTGACGTGGAAATCAGTTTGGCTGTTCCTCATATGACTCAGCAATCCCACTCTTAGGTATACACCCAAAAAAACTGCAAACAGGTGCTCAAAAAAAACCTAGTACCTGAATGTTTATAGTGGCACTGTTTACCATAGCCGAAAGGTGGAAACAACCCAAATGGATATGAACTGATGAATGGAAAGGCAAAATGTGTTCTGTTTATACAACGGAATATTATTCTACCTTAAAAAAGTAGGAATGAAATTCTGATATAAGGTACAACATGGATGAATCTTAAAAATATTATATTTTCATAATTTCATAAGTGAAAGAGGCCAGATACAAAAGACTACAGGCTACATAATTCTATTTATGTAAAGTATCCAAAATAGGCACGTCTATAGAGACAGAAATGGATTCCTGAAATACAAGATAGAAAATAATTGTTTGGGATTAAGGCACTTGGAGGAAGGGGGGTGATAGCTAAGTAGCACGGGATTTCTCTTTGTGGTGATAAAAACGTTCTAAAGTTGCTAGGGTGATGGCTGCCTGTATCTGTGAATATACTCAAAACCATTGCATCATATACTTTAAATGGGTGAATTGTATGGTATGTGAATTATATCCCAGTAAAAGTTGTTAATAAGTAGCACTAATTACAGCTGAAAGGAAATCATGTTGGGTGAATAGAGGTAAGGCATGAATATCAGATCATTTTCTCAAAGCCCAGGAAAGATAAGGAGACTAATTTATGACGGAATGACTTGCCCCTGGCGAAATCTTTTTCATTTACTGAAAATATACATTTTTCTTTAGTTTTTGATCTAAGAGCTTTAGTGAGTCTATGCTGTCTCTCAGTCACATTTAGAGAGCTCTCTGGGAGGTATATGTGTGGCTCTGATCTTGGACTCCGGAGACAACAGTAACTCATCTTTGCTGTTTAAGGTAATTTCCTTGTTTCTCTTCCTGCAAAGGACCTTCAAGTGGAGGACTGGGGAGAGTGTGGAGGTGGGTGTTTACAGTCAGCTTCTGAGGGATCCTTAAGCAGCTTCACAGTGGCTATAAAGTCAAACCTCAGGTTTCTTGGCCATAAGAAAAAGAGAAATTGTGTTCTGGAGTTTTGTGGAACTAAAATGGACTAAGAACTTTGAGGGAGAAAGGAAAGAAAAGGAAGTCAATAGCAATGGGCAGGTATAAAGGGAGGCGTGTCACAGGTGTTCTCATTATGACGTGTTCTCCATGTGAAATAATTGCCACAACTACTTAGTGGATTAGACAATGTCATTTCTATTTTATGCATGAGAAGAGGAAGGCCTGGAGAGAGGGTCACAGTTAGCAATGATGGAGATGTAAGTTAATCACAAGTCTTTTTGATTCCTCCAGGCATCATCCTTTCTCCTCTTTTCACTCTACACCAGTGATTCTCAATGGGAGGCAGTTTGGGGCCTGATCTTGAGACTTTTTTGGTTGTGGCAACTGGGTGGGGGAAAACTACTGGCATTTGGCTTCATAGAGGCTATGGATGGAGCTAAATATCCTGCAATGCAGAGCCTGGCCTTCCACAGCAAAGAATTCTCTGACCTCGAATCTTCGCAGTGCCGAATATGAGAAACTCTACTCTATACATAGCCTAGTATCTCATTAACTTCCATGTGTCCAGCAAAAATCCATAGATGATTCCAATTCTCACATTTATATTTTTCATCCAGATGTCTATCAAGACTTATGGATGCAACTACTCTCCAGAAATATCGCCTCATCTATCTTCAAACTCAAGATATTTAGTCATCACATATTTGGTCGATATTTAGATTTGGCATTAATTGATTGTGGCATAAATAACACAGTTTTGGTTTACAGTTTATTTCTTTGAATCAGGATATAAAGTCTACACGTTGTGACTGATAAGTATGTCCCTAAATATGCTTCTAACCTATTGTCTTCTTCTATTTCTCTTTTAATGTAGGTTGATTTTGCTGATTGTAACCTGTGTTGTTCTAAACATCTTACACATTAGTAATTGTTCTGAAGGTTTGATTAGAAGTTTGGTTAGATTCAAGTTCAACTTTTTTTAGCAAAATTAATTCACAGGGCATGTTCTGTTCCTCTATCAAGAGGCACTGAAAGTTTTTTTTGTTTTTCTTTGTGATTTTAGCAGCTATTGCTGATCAAGACCTACCTCCATTAACTCAAATGGTGAGGTACTAATTAAATAATTCCTTCCTCATTTATTAGCTGGTTTATTTCTGTCAAGAGAAACTTTCTCTCATCTAGTATTGGTTACCTCTTAGTACAGCTCATATATGAAAGGCAAGAAAAATGCTTTATTTTTTCTCTTTATTTAACATTTGTCAAGATAATATCCTGGTATTCTACAGTGGCAACCAATTAGTTTTATTACAATATCATTATAGACTTATAGACTGAAACTCATCTGATGTGTTTCAATCCATTTAGTTATTATCATTGACTCTTCAGTTTTCCCCTCCTTGGTGAGTGAGAGCTTTTGAACTTGGCTCCTTAGTCACTCAAGATGGACTAAAGTTCATACACTGGGCTGCGGTTTCTTTGTCTAATTCTGTTTGATTTCTGTTTTTTGCAGATCCTCCATATTTACGTTTTGTAGATGAAATTTCTTACTGTTCCTGAGGCTGTTACTTATTTGGTCTTTAAAACAACATCCTTGTTCCAGGGGGAAAAGAGGTATCAGAGAAAAGAGTCAGGAAATGCCAGAGTCTGCTGTCTTAATCTAATTTCTCTCTTTTTTTCTTAAAATTTTAGTTTGATTGAGGTATTATTGACAAATAACATTGTAAGATATTTACAGTGTGCATTGTGGAGTTTTAATCAATATCTAAACATTGTGAAATGATTTCCCTCATCTAGTTAATTAACACATCCATCACCTCACATATTCTTTTTTTTTGGTGAGAACACTTAAGTTTTACTCTTTTAGCAGATTTTGATTATGGAATACAGTGTTATAAACTGTAGTCACCATGTCTTGATCTAATTCCTGAAAGACCTTTCTAAAATGTAAATCAAATTATGTCATTTCCATGACTGAAACTTGTAATGGCCCATGTCTCCTGTCAGAACCAAGTCCAAACCCATTAAAGGGCCCCTTTATCCTCTGAATCCTGCTTACTTTGCTCTTGCTAAAGGTCAGCCACTTGGAATCTCGAGTTCCTCAAATTTGCCACTGTTCTTCCAGCTTCTTGTTTATTGTCCATTATACTCTTTCTGCCTGATCTCCTGGGGTACTCCCCAACTCTCACCTTTGTCTCCTTGACTTCTGTTCCTCCTTAGGTCTTAACCTATATATTATTTTCTCTATAGGGTCTTCTCTGAACAGGTGCCCGTGTCTCCTAGTTTCGCTGGGACAGTTCTAGATTATGCCTGATAAAGACCTGTCAATTAATGTCTATTTTTAATGCCCCCTTTCACTCTCACAAGGGTCGCATTTTGGATGATACAGTATTTAATCATCGTATCTCTGAACCCACAATTCCTGAACTGTGTTATAAACCTCTCTTGTGGCTTTCCATGGCATTCTATAATTGCACCTAGCATTTTTCACTTGCAATTACACTATCCCATTTACTCGTTTATCTTTGTTATGGACTAAATCATGTTCCTCCAAAATTCATATATTGAAGGACTGGTGTCCTTATGAGAAGAGGAGGAGACACCCGAGATGCATGCACACAAAGGAAAGACCAGATGAGGGCACAGGGAGAAGGCGGCCATCCACAAGACAAGGAGAGAAGCCTCAGGAGAAGCTAAACCTGTTGACATCTTGATCTTGGATTTCCAGACTCTAAAACTGTGAGAAAATAAATTTCTGTTGTTTAAGCCACTCAGTCTGTGGTATTTTGCTATGGCAGCCCTAACAAACAGTCTCCTTCACCACAGTGACTTACTCATTTTTGAAATCCCTGCTATCAGTTGTAGTGGTGTGTTCATGGTGGGCACTCTATCATCAGGGTTCAGTCAGAGAAACGGATCCACTAGGAATGATATATAACAAGTGATATATTGTAGGGACATGACCTTGTGTAATTGTGGAAGCTGGTTAAAGAGTCTATCAAAGTCTGTCATCTTTACTTCTGAGGTAGGAAGGGGGGCACCGGGGAAGAAAAGGTGAAGAGCAAGGAGGAACTGGAATCCCTGGGGATGAGACTGGAACTCATAAGAATGGACTAGAACCCCTGTTGGTCTGTCCACGTCTCCAATTTCAATGTTGCAGGTGACTTGTAATGGAAGCTTGAGTACTTTGTCACAGTACTAAGCATTCACCTGTCCCAAGATTTGGAGAAGCTGAGATGGGGAGCAGGAGCAGTGGTGCACAGGCATCTGCCCCTCACCATCAAGGTGAGCCAGCATGTGGTACCATGTGCTTGAGCAGCAATCGTGCCTAGTAGAGAACCTGCACAGATCTTCCAGGTATTAGAGAAAAAACATGGCTACTGTTTCACTTTCACCTCTCAGGTATCATGCAGATACCACTTGTGGCCCATACTAACTTGAAATTACACAGTGAAGAGAATTCCTGGAAATGTGGTTCCATCTTAACTTCGTTGACACGATATGAATCCACTACAGGCATTCAACATGGTTTGCTAAGTAAGTGATACTGAAGCTAGTGGCATCATTGTAGTGTCATGATTCTTCTCTTAGAATGGAAAGGACCTGAAGAACCCACCCAACATCTTGTCTAGGAGCTTCATGTATTAGTCTTCCCTGGTGGACTTTGAGGGTATTAAAATTTTATCATGAGCTTGGTATTTTATAACTAAAATAATAGGGATAAATCAAACATATTAGACACAATGCTTCAAAAAGAAGATTGAGTCATGAAGATTAACTCGCTAGCTATAGGGTTAATTTATAACGTAGCTAAAACATAGAAGATTGACAAAGAAGAATATCAAGTGGTGGTGGTCTTTGTTTCACATTCATTCTGAAATTAATGGGATTACAGCTTACCTGGTTTGTGAAATTAACCAGTTTACTTTTTTGTGTGTTTTTGATTTTGCCTCTTCCATCTACTGATTGCCTTTTCACTCATTCAACATGAACTGAAGAGGGAGTCGTGGGAATTTCTGGAACATGTAATATACTATGACATTGAAACACTGTGTTCTCTCAGTTTCCCAGGGACCAGCACTTTGAAGTGGAACAAAAGCCACCATTGTTGTTGGTTACTTACATTGAAGGGCAGTATATGTTTCAACACATTAACTCACAAAAATGATTTATTGCCTTAGCATCTAAACAATGCTCTGTAACCAGTGATTGCAGTTTTTAGATAAGTGATCATTTGCATGAGTACCGCTCAGTCCCTTTATCTCTGGGACACAAAGTCTCCACGAACATGGGAGATTTTTCTTTTTTACTTGCCAGGCTCACTTCCGGAACCAACCCCAGGACAGTGGAGCTGTCATTCATTCTTACACCTTCTGCTTGGCACTGTTGGAGGGAAGGTATCGTGGCAGGAGACAGAAGGGCATGCTCAGGCTTAACCAGGTGACCACTCAAAGGCTGAATACCAGGCACATGAATGATTTTGGGAAAATGTCTGCAATGGAATAATTGGGTAAAATATTATTGTAATATACTAAGATTTTATTGATCCAATTAAATCTTGGTCATTGTTTTTTTTTTAAATGTGCGTAATTGTAGGTTACTAGCGTTTCTTTTTTAATTGGTTTTGACTATGCAGAATGATTTTATAAAAAAAATCTTTGCAGATGCATCCTTATAACTGAAGGGAGAAAAAAATGACCCCATGACCCTCCTGTCACCTTCTAATGAGGTAAAGTCACAAAACCAGAAATGCACATGGATTTTCTTGACTATTTCTTTTAATACAAACATAAGAATGATAACCAACTCTTTGTCCTCAACTAATTCCATATAGAGTTATGCACGGGCTGCTGTATGTGGACTTGGCAGTTATATCAGGAATTTGAATCCTCTAAAAGTGAAGCAGATAGGAGAGAAATGAGCTGAAATAACAGAAATGAGAAAATGGTAATAAATCACAAATGATAATCAGAAAGATAAATCAGTGGCAAGAATCTAACAAGTCTCTAAAGGTCCATAAAACTCCTTGCTTGCTGCCAGCATAGCAAAGAAAGGTATCCCATCAAGTCATGCTTCTTTGGGTCTCCTAACGAACGCTGTAGCTCACCTCTCTCTCCTCCCAGCTCATCAACGCTCATTGCTCTCAGAAATTAAATGAGCTCTCCCTCTGTTCTCTTTTGGCCACTGAAAAGTAGAGACTCATTTGAACCACTAGAGGGCTCTCTCTTCTATGGAAAGGAAGACCGCTATCTAAATCAGTGTAAGAAACTGTCAACTTGGAATGACACAGGAAAAAGCCAAGCAGGACAGCAAATTAACTATTGTAATTTCCAAAGATGTTTCAGTGTCTGCAGAGGGGCCCTGCCCCTGGGGAGTCTGACCTTTCCAAGGTCCTGGGAGAGATGTGGCAGATATAGACTCTGTCACATAAACATGCTTTGAACTACTCCAGTGGACTTCAGTGATAGCTTGAAGAGAGAAAGCTACAGGCTGAAGAAAGGTCAGTGACAGTTCAGATCATGAAGGCCAATTGCCACAAGCTCCTGTGGAATTTGTAACTCCTACCTTATGGTAGTTTTGAAGAACTTCACATTTTGACATTTCAACCCTTTAGACATTTGAAAAGAATGAGAGCGAGGTGACACACACACAGAGACACAGATACACACACACACAGATACACACACACACAGAGTCACACACATAGACACACATCATCACTTAATTCTCACAATTTATGAAGGAGATATTTGTGTTCTCATTTTACATACATAGAATCAGACTTGGGGAAGTCAAGTCATTTCTTCAACTACTAAGTAAAAAAGCCAAAATTTTAACTCATTTCAGGCACTTTTTCTTTTACTTAAGTTTCCTGTGGAAATATCCACTATTTTGGAAGAAAGTATCCTATTTTAAGTATCTGATAGCTCAGAAATATAACACAGAAGATAGTCATATAATATAAACTTTTGAAAAACAGATGTAAGGAAGTTCAGAGAAAAAAATTAACAGTATTAAGTGGAGAGATTTAAAAGGGAAGGTCTCTGGAAAAGTCTAGAAGAATCACAGAAGTGAAGTTTGACAAAGTAGTCATGAAATTGCAATGAGGGGAAAAAAGAGAGACACACCAAAAGGGACCAGTGTAGTGATATAAAAAGGTCTCTGGGAAGCTCAGATTTTACAAGATCCCTGAGAAAGATGGCAGGATCTATAAATCACTAAGGACCACATAAAAGAGTAGAGCAGATCTGCGGAGGGCGTGTGAAGTGGTTGAATCTCTAATTTGAACCCATGCATGTGAAAAATGCTAAAGACAGGACAGTGTCCAGGCTACATGAAGAGGAAGAAGAATGAAAGTTAAACCAGGTATGTGGGGTATATGGTTGATGGATGAGAGGGAGAAAGCAGACCAACACTTATTTTTGTAGATATTATCAGCCTTTTTAAATATATTGAATGTTCTATCAGAAAACAGATCAAATTTGGAAAGTTAAAAAAAAAAAAACTTGGACGAAGTGAAACAACTATAATTAAGGAGGCATTAAAGCCCGGGGAAGACTGCGCAGGCACTATTACTGCCTGGAGCAATCCTACAGCCCTCCTCAACCCCTGTTTTGTACAAAGAGAACCTTGATTTTTTCAACTATTTGGTGGTTGGGGCTTCAAGAGAGAGTAGACTTTTTCTGTGCCCTGAGAGGTGAATCCTGATTACTCTAAACATATCCCAGTAATTCCATTCACTTGCAAGGGGTTGGTTTGAGGATAGGTGCATGACATCATTTTAGCCAAAGAGACAAAGAGGAAAAAGTCTTGTCCAGGGGGTTCCTGGGAATGTTCCTCTGTTTTAAAAAGGGACACATGATAAGGGGGTGCCCTCTCCCTCTCTTCTGGACTTTAGATACTGTTGCTAAGCCTGGTATGCCTGGTGCTCTACCCACTCAGTTTTTATGATACAGTTTAGTGCCTGAAATAACTCACTGTAGAAATGTCTCCTTGGGTCTTCTTTTGTCATGCAGAGTGTATTTTCCTTGTTCGTTCCAGTCACTGTTTGAGTCTTCTCTTCTTTGCTGACCAAAGCATCCTAGCTGATATGCAAGTGATCATTTTATTTTAAAAAAGAAAAATCCTGTACAAAATGAGAAAGACATAACTTAAAGTTGCTATAGAAATACTTAGTGTTTTAATAAAGAGTAAAGCAAACTGGAGTCAGTAGAAGTAAACAGAATTGTTTGGACATTAGGGAAACTAATGCTCTCAGTCTGTGATCTCAGAGTCAGGGATAGTGCTCAAAACAGTGGAGATACTGATCCGTCTGTCCTGGTGAGACTATGAAATAGGAGTAATTTACTAGTACTTCCGGAGTAACTTGGATGTGTGTCCTCAGCATTCATTTGTACCTGTTCACAAAGTGGCTGCCATCCCAGCAAGGACCTTCTGATACTTCCTGCAAGTATCCTGAGATCCGATTAGTCCTATCTCCTTGTGTCTTTCCAAATAGCAACATGGGTATTTTTGCCTCTTGCTTTCTCTTACGTTGTCCTTCAATCTGGAGTGTCCTCTTCCCTTAGTTCTTTTCCTGTCTCCTCTGCCTAACCAAGTTATACAATTCCTCAATGTCTACCTCTTGTCTTTCTTTGTTATCTTTAGTCTCAATGAGTCCCCTTGTTTATGAATTCCAAAATATTCACTGGTAGTATTATATCATTGATTGTGTAATTTTTTTAATAAACTTTTTTATTTATATTTATTTATTTATTTTTGGCTGCATTGGGTCTTTGTTGCGGTGCGGGCTTCTCGTTGCAGTGGCTTTTCTTGTTGTGGAGCACAGGCTCTAGGCTCGTGAGCTTCAGTAGTCGTGGCTTGAGGGCTCTAGAGTGCAGACTCAGTAGTTGTGGCACATGGGCTTAGTTGCTCTGTGGCATGTGGGATCTTCCCAGACCAGGGCTTGAACCCATGTCCCCTGCCTTGGCAGGTGGATTCTTAACCACTGCACCACCAGGGAAGTCCCCGCAGATTGTGTAATTTTTAAACATATGTTAGTATTATGTCTCCAATATAATTATTTCTGTGACTACCATATTACTTTGCATAGTGCTCGTTCAATGAAGACTTGTTGAGATTGGAAGAAACAAGAATGGCTGTGTCATTTGCAGCCATCCAAATATAAAGTGATGGGAAATGAGCGATGGTAATATGGATGGAGATAAAGATGCTATAAAGAAAATGAATAAGGTTTGGTAGTAGTTGAGGATTAAATGATAGGGAGGAAAACTTTGGCGGATTATAAGATCTTTGATTTGTGTGTCTAGAGATCCTCTTAGTGCTATTGATGGAAAGGGATAATTGTAAAAGGAAGCTTCTTGGTGGAAAGGTAGGAGTTGTTACTGGAATTTGGACCAGCCCAATGTGTTGGCCACATGGTCAATCTTTATATGTATGGTACGATTTAAAGGTGTGGAAAGAATTGCTACTGCAAGGTATCTCCCTCATTAGTCATCCAGAATGCCTGCCCTATCTGATTTCTATTCCACCTTTGTATATCTGCCTTACCAATCTGCGGCTAAGATACTGTATTTCCCAGACTCGTTGCCAGCTGGCTTCCTGTTAGGTTCTGCCAAGAAGCACTAGTGTGATGGGAACACAAGAAGAAGGAGAGAAGGACTTCCTTATTCCTATTTGCTGTTCCAACTGCTATCACCTAAGCAGTGACAATTCACTGCAACAATGACATTTCACCCCAATAAGAATAGTTTGTCTTAACAATGGCATCTGGTTTCAATTTCCAGCTTCTTTGAATTCTAAAGCTAGTTAATTGCTCCCCTTCATAAGTACCAAGTACAACTAGGCATTGCCCCCTCTTTAGAGGTCTGAGTCCCAGATCTGCAAAGCCCCTACTCTGAGATCCTGAATTCTAATAATTTAACCTCCTTCTTTTTATTCCCCAAGCTTTATGGGTAGTAGCTTGCATGTTATCTCTGGGTAATCTTTAGTGTTTTCTGTTGCTCTGTCAGCCTTCAAACACCTGTATAACCAGCTTCTATACTAAATCTTTTTGTTGGAATACTTACTGTTTTCTGATGGCATCTAACTGATACTGCTAGGAGACTCTAGCAGTTAAAGGTTTATGCAAATAGAGTTGGGGTCTCCAGTAATTCATTTGAGAAGATCAAGGGAGGATTTATGTTTAAAAGTAGCACTTGCAAATGACCTCGAATATGGGTAGGCTTTAGAAATGTAAAGATGGGATGGAAAAAGGCTTTCAAGGCAGGAAAGCACTATAAAAACACTCATTAACAGGAAACACAAAATATTATAATTATGTTGGAGATCATGATGTGTAAAAGTTAATAGTTGGTAATGAATTTGCCAAGGTAGCATTGTATCAGATATTAGTTGGGGGTGGGAGGATCTTTAATGCCAGGCCCAGAACTGCTGACTCTTTAAAGGCTTTTGAGTAGCTGGGTTAAAATATGAGGAGGTTAGAGGAAGAAAGAAATGAAACATATTATTGAACATCTATAGTTTGGAAGATGTAGTGAGTATAAGTAAGTTCTGTGAGATAATAGGGATGTCATATTCTTCTATTTTTCTAGCCAAATTTAACCTGCTCTGAGTTTCTAACCATCGGACTGGCAGGACATTCAGTATCAGTCATTATTAGAACTTAAGCTTTACTTTCATCTAAGAAGCTAGGGCTCGCGCTATTCTGTGAAAATAGAAGAGGCCCCTGGTCCTTAGTGCATGATGGCCACCATTGTTTGTTCATTTTAATGCTGGGCAAGTCTATTGAGAGCTGCAGAGATGCTCTGGTTGGGTTCCAGAGATGCCTTCTCACATGGTCTTCTTTGCCGCAAAAAATTTGTACTTGCTCTCAGGACCAGAGTATGTGCTTTTCAGCCTCTTTGGATCTCTTCATTCATGCCCCTTCAGAAGTTCTGCCACTTCCTGAACTTTACTTGGAGTAGAATACAGATTCTGCACATGCCTTGTGGTAGGCAGAATAATGGTCCCCCAAAGATCCTGGTTCCCACAACTTATGAACATGTTACATTGTATGGAAAAGGGGAATGAAGGTTGCAGAAATGATTAATGTTGCTAATCAACTGACTTAACATAAGGATTTTCTGAGTTGGCCCATTGTAATCATAAGCATCTTTAAAAGTGGAAGAGGGAGGCAGAAAAGAAGATTGGAGGGAGCTGATGTGAGAAGGAGTCCACCTGCTGGTGCTGGCTTTGAAGATGGAGGAAGAAGATCACGGGCCAAGGAATGTGGGCAATCTCTAGAAGCTGCTGAAGGCAAGAAAACAGACTTTTCCCTAGAGCCTCCAGAAAGTGGGTATTCCTACTAACATCTTGATTTTAATCCAGTGAGACCTCTGATGGGCTTCTGACCTACAGAACTGTAGGCTAATAAATTTGTAGTTTTAAACCGTAAGTTCATGGTCATTTCCTACAGCAGTAATACGAACCTGATATACTCCTGAGGCTGCCACATCTCTTTCCCCTACACGTGGGATGCTTCACTCACACCTGCATCCTTGACACAGTTTGCCTTCCTCCTATCTCAGTTTCAGCATGTTCACCCTTCTCTCTTTCAGGGCAATTCCAGAAACACAGGGACATTTCTGTACAGACCGTGAAAAACAGAAATATTTTCATTTTCCCCAAGAAAAGCCTAGACCTTGTAAGAGTCAGCAAACCTTAGTCCACAGGCCAAATCTGGCTGATTGCTTGTTTTTGAAAATGAAGTTTTCTTGGAACACATTCATTTACATATTGTTTATGGCCACTTTCATACTATAAAGGCAAAGTTAAATAGCTGTAACAGAGACCATATGGCTGGCAAATCCTTAAATATTTACTATCCGAGACTTTGCAAAAAAGCATTCTGACCTCTACCTTAGGAACAAAATAGGGTGGGGATGAGAATTAGTATGGGGGAGGCAGAATTTCTTTTTCGATTGTTATCCTATAGCAGCAATAATTAAGACAGAAATTAGTATCAGTTGATTAACTCCTGCTTGGTGTAATGGGCTGAATAGCAGCCCCAAAGACATCAGGTTTTAGCTCTGGAAACTACAAATGTTACATTGTTTGGAAAAAGAGTCTTTGCAGATGTGAATAAGCTGAGAATAAGTTAAGATGCAGAGCTAATTATGGATTATCCTGATGGGACCTAAATACCGTTATAAGTGTCCTCACACGAAACAGGTAGAGGGGAAATTGATGCAACGTGGAGACAGAGGTGGACTGCAGTGACAGAACCCACAAGTCAAGGAACCCCAAGGAATGTCAGCGGCCAACCAGCAGCTAGAAGAGGCAAGGGATGGGTTCTCTCCAAGAGCCTCAGCGGGAAGCACAGCTCTGCTGACACCTTGGTTTTGGACTTTGGCTTTCAGAACCCTGAGAATATACATTTCAGTCGTTTGAAGCCACTGAAGTTGTGGTAATCCCATTACAAGAACAATGAGAAGTTATTACAGATGGGAAGACCATATTGAGACGATTGAAACCTTTTAACTGGCTCATATGATTGAAGCCAATAGAAATTTTATCTGCTAATGAATTCCAAACTCATTACTTCACATAATATCTGACTTTGGTGGAAGAAATGCAGGGAAATGCGAAGGAACAAGCTTTGGGACTTACAGACTTCGTGGGCATTCAAATCATTTAACAGTGTGTAAATGATTTCACAGTAATACAGTCAAAGTTCTTAGAGTAAATCATTTTGATTCCCACTTCTGTCTGGCATAGAGAAATAATCAGCATTTCAAAATGAGCCCTTGGCTGTTCTATCATTGCCTCAATAATGCTTATGGAGCATAAGGTATGCCAGCTTACGTTCCCTCTCTTTTCACTATCAAACTTTTCAAAATCAATATATGTACACATATTATGTTATATTGTATATATTTAAAATGCTTCTCTCGCCCCCATTAGCATATTTAATATGCAAAATATGCTAAATATTTAGGTCTGCTTCATTGAAAACCATTTACAACTGGCTTATTCTTACAGATGGGTACCTATTTGAACTCAACATCTATAATACATTTTTCTAGCTTTAAAATGTATTATTCTTTCCTGAGAAAGCTGCATATCTTGGTAAAACTGGAAATAATAAGATGATCTATTTGGTGTTTTGATGGTTTAGTGACAAAAATTTTAAAAGTAATTGTATTATTTATTTCACTCTACCAATTCAAAGTCAAGTTTTAAAACTCATCTCCAAATGGGAATAATCCCTTTTCCTGGTAGCACATACCTCTTGTGCACCCTGTAGAATTCTCTTTGTCCAGTCACAGATACAGAAACTATTTCTGCGTAGGCTGGACTTCTCACAGGGGCACCCTAACAGGGCGTGGACTCAGCTAAAGCAAATGTGCTGCTGCTCCCCTTCTGCTCTGGTCTCTCCCTGAGGCTGAGAGTGTCTGCTCCTGAGTTTTATTCCATTAGGCTTTCTCAGAAAGTCCCTCCGTTTGAACAACCTCTGTGGTGGCCAACTCAACAATGCACCTTTGTTGGGACCCTCCCTTCTTCCCTGTGTACCATCCCCCCTCCATCGCATTTCTGAATAGTCCATTCATGCAGCAGCTTTTATTTCAGGCTTTGTTTTTTGGGGGAAACCCAAGCTAAGACATTAGAACACTGCAGTCAAAAGAAAACACCAGCAGATACTAATTTTTAATATATTTTCATTAAGGATACTTACAAGTAATCACAAAAGTAGAGAGAGGAGTAAAATGGAACCCCATGAACCCTTCACCTCATATACACTTTCCCCCGAGTATCTTTGAAATGGATGCCTGGACAAGGTTTTGATTGGAGGGTGATCAAAAGGTAAATACATTTGTAATTTTGCTAGTTAATACTAAATTTCCCTCACCAGTAGTATATCATTGTAGATCCTTCTTACCAACAAAATATAAGGGATCCCATTTCCCTATCGCCACCCCAACAACGTATGTTGCCAAACTTTTGGATTTTTGCCAATCTCATCTGTGTAGTTTCAATTACATTCTCTTACGTGAGCAAGATTGAGCAAGTTTTTGTGTTTACCTGTGAATTCTTTCTTCATATCTTTTGTCTCCTTTTCTATAGGACTGTGGGTCTTTTGCATCTCATTTTTCAGAAGGTCTTTCATATGAGGGAAATTAACACTTTATTTGTGATATAATTTGAAAATACTTTTTTTTTCAATTTTTGTCATTTGATTTTGTTTTGGTGTTCTTATGCATTTCTTTTGACCATATCTTTATAAAATAAAGACTTTACAAAGTAATTATTGGAGAAGAGATTTGTATGAGAGATTATAGTAAATAAATATTAGGGATGAATTAACTTTCCTAAATACTTTATGGAAGATTTGCAATAAAATTTTCAAGTTAGCAAATTATCTCACTTTCCAACACTGAGTAGTTATCATTTTGTCTAATTATCTAGGTCCTTTTTTTAAATCTTTGTCATACTTTCTTTCCTTCCTCTCTGAGTTTTTCAGTTTCTCCCTCCTGTCCTCTCTTTCCTTTTTTCTTCCTTTCTTCCCTTCTCTCTCTCTTTCTTTCTCAGGCCAATAAAAAAAAAGATAAAACAAGGTTGCACCAGAATGGATAAATGCAACTCCATTCAGTTGTTTTTATCTCTACTCAACAGTTTAAACTTTAATCATCTGATTATAATTCTATAACAATATCTTATGTAAATAATTTTCTGACAGCAAGGGGATTTTATTAAAATCAAAATGTAGGCAGCAACTCAGTGACAAAACTGATGGAACATTTTGTTTTCTTGATTCATTTTTTAGTTTTAAAAAACTCTTACTAGTTTAAAAGGAATACATTTCAATTTTAATGATGCTATTCAATATGTATAAATTAAAAATTGTAGTTAGCAAATGGAATGTTTTACCTCATAGTTCACATTCTATTTCACTTTTTAAATGTTTTTAACACAAATTTAGACTCCAAGTGGTCACACAGAATGACAGAATTGAAGTAACTCAAGTTCTGCTTCTTTATCTTTTACAATCAATGTGCTTTCATCACATATTTTGAATCTACTGTTTAAATGAAAGAATGGAAGATACCTACAGCACCCAAAGAGAGCTCAACTGATTTCTGAACTATTACAAAGTTATTTTTAAATGAAAGCATATCATATGCTGAGTCCACAAGTGTTAAAAGTCCACAAGTGTTAAAAATACAACTGGGACTTCTCCAAATTAACTTCCATGTAAAAATGCAATATTTATTAAAAGATAAGTAATAAAAATGTGCTAATTTGAAGCTTACGTATATTATTATCAAAACTTAACAGCAGTCAGAGAAATTACTTAGAATTTAGATCAATGAAAAATTCCAGAGAGGAGGAATATTTTTGTCACTGACATTGTTAAGAATGGCAATAATGAAAAGCAGATGTTTTAGAATTCTCTGTAGACAATACCTACCTTTTAATTGACTGCACCTGAGGAAGACCTCACCCACTACTTGTTCTACCCCAGGCTACAGCAAATGTGGAGAAAAATGGGTAAATTCACAGAAGAAGTAGTTCGAAAAGGAACCACACCTGGTCCCTGCTCTTAGAGAGTTTGTGCTGTGGGAGGTGGGGAGGGGAGGCATATAACTCTGAGTG
Organism: Hippopotamus amphibius kiboko; assembly: GCF_030028045.1. Taxonomy (NCBI): domain Eukaryota; kingdom Metazoa; phylum Chordata; class Mammalia; order Artiodactyla; family Hippopotamidae; genus Hippopotamus; species Hippopotamus amphibius. The sequence continues at coordinate 89,892,207 of NC_080195.1, read as the reverse complement.
TAATGACCTCCTCCTATCTTTTTTTTTTAAATAAATTTATTTATTTATTTATTTATTTATTCATTTATTTATTGGCTGCCTTGAGTCTTCATTGCTGCCCACGGACTCTCTCTAGTTGTGGAGAGCAGGGGCTACTCTTCATTGTGGTGTGTGGGCTCCTCATTGCGGTGCCTTCTCCTGTTGCAGAGCACAGGCTCTAGGTGCACAGGCTTCTGTAGTTGCAGCACATGGGTTCAACAGCTGTGGCTCAGGGGCTTAGTTGCTCCAGGGCATGTGGGATCTTCCTGGAGCAGGGATTGAACCTGTGTCCCCTGCATTGGCAGGCAGATTCTTAACCACTGTGCCACCTAGGAAGTCCCTCCTACCTTTTTGATGGAGAAGATGTCTGGGAGAGTGTGTAGCTGAGGATGTATTTTGGCATAAGAGTGACAAAAATTCTCTCCTTGGCCAAACTCTAGCCAGGCTCCTATGAGCACTCTTCTGAATTAGACCCAACCTTGACCTATAAAGATCTGAACAAAACACTAACATAGTTTCGAATAGCAATGACCCTAGTGCCCACCCCCCCACCCCAAATGCCTGCCTGGGAGAGCTCAAGGCTGCCTTAAGACTTTACTGTTTGTCCCAACCAATACCTGAATTCAAGGCCTCTGTCGCCCATCCTCTGTGGGTGCGTAGTTGCCTGACTTCTCCATAAGCACCAGTTAATAAACCCAGGTGGGTTTCAAATGCACCAACCTCTTTTTCCTACTTTTTGTAAACTTTCTCTTCCCTGACTCTGTTGAGCCCCTACACCCATCTTCCTCTTCCTTCCTTCTTCTTCTAAAATGTCCAGTCACCACTGAACAAATCAGAGTTGAGTTCAGTTTACTCCGGACTCTTTTCCCTATTGCAATAGCATATTACCAATTAAGTTCTGTCCTTCACACTTTCACAAGTGTCCAGATTTATTTATCTTTGACAAGACTTACAAATCATCCTAAATACACATTTGAACAAAAGTAGCCACATGAAGCAGAGGCACCACAGGGATAATATCCACAGGAAAATGCTATAGATAGTCCTTCAGATGAAATATATCAATATTTGACTCTGTGGAATGTGGTTAGAAATAGAAGTTGGACCAAGCAGAAGACTGGTAGAAATTGAAATGGTCCATTGGCAGGAACTAGCAAGAGAGATGAAAGATTTTAACTAAGGGCTTCGGAGTTGCCGGAGCTAGATGGAGAGGGAAACCTGTAGAATATGCTAGGTTAATGATAATTGCTAAAACATAGATTTGTAAATAATTTGAAGATTTTTAAATGACAAGGATCATTAGATCAAGCAAAAGCTTTCAGTTTTCCAGCAAGTTGTATGAGATGGAATCAAAGGGCTAAGGCACTAATGGGAATTTTTAAAACATCCAGCAATATAATACTTGTATATGCTATTTTGCCAAGTTATAGCTCCACTATATCAATAAATGTGGCTATCTGACAGCAAGTCATGTATACGCAAAGAGGCACAGCATTTCTGCTTATTAAAGGCTGACATTACACTTGCTAATCAATCATTCACTTATTCTGTAAAATATTTGATGTTTATGGAATGCCAGACTCTGAGCTATGCAGTGGTCCCTGTCCACAGAGAGCTTATAGACAAGATTTAATGGCGGTGTAAGTGCTCCAGGAGTCTTTTACTTATCTATTCTTGTATCCATTCCTAGCCTTTCTCTGTATCTGAGGAGATCTGAAGTTTCAGGCTGCATTTCCAAGGCTAAGCTGGAATATGGCTGGGTTTGGCCAAAGAGAGTCACTAAAGAGAGAATAGAAGTTGGCATAATTGGAGAAGCCAAGGTATCTATCCCCTTGTTCTACTTAGCCAGCATCTTCAGAAATAGCTGCACCTCCTCCAGAGCTCCAAATTCTGCTTGACCAGCCCAGCTTTTTGTTTCTGGAGTGCCAGCACCCAAGAGCAGAATCTGTGCATCTCTTCCCAGCTCTGCATTTAGTGATGAGTTGGTAGCTTGAAATCAGCCTTGGTGGTATATTTACACCACAGAAGTTGGCAAACAGGTTTTGTTATGTCCCAGAGACCTTGATGTTAAACATTAACTGGGGGCTTCCAAGGTGGCACCATGGTTAAGAATATGCCTGCCAATGCAAGGGACACGGGTTCGATCCCTGCTCCAGGAAGATCCCATATGCCGCGGAGCAACTAAGCCCGTGCACCACAACTATTGAGCCTGCGCTTTAGAGCCCGTGAGCCACAACTATTGAGCCCACGTGCCACAACTACTGAAACCCACACGCCTAGAGCCCATGATGCACAACAGGAGAAGACACGGCAATGAGGAGCCCGTGCACCACAACGAAGAGCAGCCCCCACTCACGGCAACTAAAAGAAAGCCCGCGCACAGCAAAAAAGACCCAACACAGTCAATAAAATAAATGCATAAATTTATTAAAAAAACCAAAACAAAACATTAACCGGTACATCCCTGTTTCTAGCATGCCATCTTTTTGAGTAATTCCTTAATCTCTAGAGGCGGTTGTTGGCTTTCTAGTGCTATTCTTTCAGTTGCCTCAACTTCTCAGTTGTTTCTCTGTGTAATTAATTTCTTGTGTTAAATCCCCTCTCCTGTAATATCTGCTGTATTTTCTGTTTTTCTGATGGGATTCTGACTGATATAGTAGGGCACCTAACCTGGTCTTGGGTTCTCAGGGGAAGATTCTCAGGAGAAATGTAGTATTCCTATTTTTAGAAGATAAAATTAACAGAACTTGGCAATAGGATGAGAGGATAAAGAAAGGCATGGTTCAACTTTATGTCTAAATTTTTGGTTTGGGAATGTAGGTGGATAATGTTGCCATTTGTTAAGAGAGGAAGCAGAAGCAGAAGAACACATTTGGGGATGGGGCGGAAATGCTGACTTTGAGGTTCTCGTGGGGAACCCAAGGATGGATGTCCAGTATGATCTGACAGAATCTTAACACAGAAGGAATATCTTCTCCCAAAACCCTCCTTCTCTTTTTGATCCCTCAGTTGCCTTGCTCAGTGGATTATTACAACTCTCTTCTGTACCTTCAAACTGCTATTTTAAGTTTCATTTACACCTGCTTAGTTTGCCTTTATCTTAAAAAAAAAAAATTTTTTTTTCTTAAAGTCCAGATTTCCAACCAACATTTTTTTGGGCTATCTCTCTGTTTTTCATATTATGAGTAATTTTGTTTCCATGGTAGTTTCTATTTCCTTCTCGCCTACTTCCTTAATCCACTGAAACCTGTCTTCCATCCCTACTGAAACTGATCCAGAAACTAATCTTGGCAAATACAACAGTGACTTGCTTATTGCTAAATCCAGTGGGCTCTCAGCTGTGAGCTGGCTAGAGGTGTTAAAATTCTGGTGAGTGCCCAAAAACAGCAAACATTTAAATGGGAGTTGTTATTATTATTGTTGGGCTGAATTCATGTTTTTAACTGTTACAGCTAAATTTTTTTTCCAAGAAGAATTATCTCAACAAATCTTCACTTTGACCATTTCATTTCTTAATGAATTTGTGTGTCTAATTACCTACCATCAAAACAATTAGTGAGTTCAGCGGGAAAAAAATCACTCACATACATCACTTAGCATCCTATGGAAAGAATAAAAACATAAGCCCTATAAAAATTGTTTGACTAAAATTTTCACCTTTCATCTAACTGTTTGTTTCATTACAAAAAGAGGGCTTCAAACGATGCAAGTTGCCTTAGGGGACTGAAAGGCGAAAGCATTTTCCTCAAAACCTTCTATGTTTTCTTGTAGTAGCCACAAATAGCTAGTAATCTTTAGTAAGAAACAGAAATAAGGAATAAGGGTCATTTACCAAGTGGCATGTTTGATTTGTAGTCTAGTAGTTGCAAAGAATTAGTGGTGTATTTATGTTTCAATAGCTCACAGCATAAAAGGCACGGCTATAGTGATGAGCATGCCCTCTATTTTATCTTTGCCTCAGTGTAAAAGGAAATATGCTTTAATAGAACAGTGTGACCTCATCTTTCAGTGTCTTTCAGAGGAAGGAGTACAATCTACAAATGAGATGTGATACCTTATTTTTTTTTTCAGTTTGTGCTTAAAAGAGCAGTTCTTTATTTGTAGACACTTTAAATTGTGAAAGCCCAGATTTTCCACGTAATCATGTATGCTCAGATTTAATCCTGATTCACAACCAATAAACCTCATGCTCTGAGGCAGAAAAACCACAAGGCAATCTTGAAATTGTTAGTAAACTGGTATTCTCCGTAATGTAACACCAGTGGTTGGACTGTGTGAACATATTCAGGGATCATTTATAGACAAACAACAGTTTTTTAAATTAGAAGATTATAGTGACTACAATGATCAGTCTCATTTAGATCCCACATGAAACCTTAAAGATGATAAAATCCCATGATAGGAGGACTATAGGTATGATTTCATATCTGTTTAATACAAATAAATGATCTATCACTTTAATAAATAAAGAGATAGAGGGACACCAATAACATATCTCTCTGTAATGCTTACTCATAATCTCTTTCATCACATGGAGAAGCTCTAAAGAAAATAAAATGCAGTGCATATTCTAATCTGTCATGAGACATTGACGTGCTGAGTAAGGAAATTCAGAAGGAGGAAGCATTTTAATTTGACATGAAGCACATCTGTTTTTATAACATTTTCTCTTGCATTGTTTTTGTTCGTTTGTGCTTTTAAAAAATATAATTTGCCTTACGTCCACTCAATTAGGTTACACATAACTGCAGGATTAAAAACAGCAAATGGTCAGTCAAATAAGCATACAAAAGAAAGAAAAAGAGAAAGAAAGAAGGAAAGAAAAAAAGAAATGAAGGAAAAGAAAAGAAAAATAAACATACACACAAAAAATACAGATTGTTTTGATGACTCCTTGGAAAATGTCCAGGCTTTTTTGCCCAATATTGAGGTTAATCTGATTATTTTTCCTCTTTTAAAAATGAAGGGAGTTAATTGGCATTTTTCTGACACATGGCACTATTTCTCTAGAACATACATTCTTATATGGAATTTATGTAATTTAAGCAAAGAATAGAGCCTCACTCAAGTTACCATGTACCACAGGGTTTATGTTTGGTTACTTGCACAGGAGTTCAGAAAAAGCTGAATAATCTGGCCAAGGAATCTTAGAGACTCTGGGAGAGCTGAGCACCACAGGACAGGAGCTAATATCTTCCTTTTCTTTCATTCTATTTCAAATAACTTGCAATTTTGCATAGCAGGTATTGACAACTTGAACGACTTTTGCCAGATTTAGATTTCTGTGCATCAACTGATGAATAAATCCTTCCTTACTCCTTTTCTCTCTTCCTCTCTCCTTTCCTTCCTTTTGTCCTTATTACTTCCCTGATTCTGCCACTTATAGGTTATATAATCTTGAGTAAGTTACTTAATTCTTCTGTGCCTTAGCGTCTTTCCTGATGGGAATAATAATAACAATACATTCTCTAGGGTTGTTTTGATAATTAAGTGAGTTGATACATCTACAGTGCACAGAATATTGCTTGTTACAAGAGCTTAAAATGTTATTTCTTCTTATTACTCATTTTTCTTCTTTCCTTTTTTGTTTTTCTTTTGTGAAAAGTACATAAATATATTGTAGTAAAATATTAAACTAATACAGAAGTATGAAGAGTAAAATGTGAAAGTTCCTTTTCCTTGCCTCCCACTCACATTCTCTTTGACAGAGATAACTATTTGATGTGTATAACTTTGGTTCTTTGTCTAAATACCTGCACGCAATTGTGTATCAAATACACACACACACACACACACACACACACCAACACACCTGTATATAAACTGATATGTGTGTATATGTATGCACTTATTCCTTACATAAATGGAACCATATCATTTGTATTTTTTGGCGACATCAATGAATCTTAGATATCTTTCCGTGTTAAAATGTATAATTCTATGTATAATTCCACCTCATACTTTTTCAATAGTTAATTAATTAATTTAACATATGTGTTCATTACAAGATCTCATTCTAGGCACTGGTGATTTGATAGTAACCAATAGATAAATTATTTGCCCATAGACATTTGGGTTCTAGTGAAGGAGAAGGATAATTAACATGTAGTTCAGTGTTTAATGTCAGGAGCTGGTACATTTTATGAAGAAAAATAAAGAGGAAGAAAATGTAGGGAAAGTTGATGTCAGGATGGTACAGGGTGACATTCAAGCAGAGCTTTTGAAGAGCATGAACCAGCCAAGAGAATGTCTGGAGAAAGAATAATATGAGTAGAGGAATCAATAATCAAGTGCAAATGCCCATGATTTTGAAACAGGGCAAGTGATGGGGGAAGAGGGAGGAGATGAGTTCTCAGAGACAGAGGCCAGATTACACAGAACTGTGAGTCTTGGTAAGGATGTTGGATTTGATTTCATTAACTTTACTGAATCCCTGCCTCTTTTTCTACAGTATGAATGTAATATAGCTTACTTTACCCTTCTTTCCTAACGAAGGGAATGTTTTAACTGTTTCCTTTATGATTATAAAGACCATCCTTTGCTCACCTACATGCACAAGGGAATATTTATGCAAGTTGTGTTCCTGGAGCAGAATAACTACATCAAAAGATGAGTACAATGTAAGTATTAATAGGTGCTGTCAAATTGCCTTCCAATAAGGCTAAATTTACATTCCCACCCATGGTGTATGGAAGTGACCATCTCTCTGTATTCTTTTCAACATTGGACATTGTCTTCTTATTTTAAATAATCCAGTGGTTTAAGAAATCATATCTCTGTTTTGTTTTAGTGTGCATTTTCATGATTATTAATAAAGCTGAGAACCATTTCCTATGTTTATAACCGTTTGATTTTTTTTTCTCTTGTGAATAGCCTATTAATCAAATTTTCATTCCAGGTCACTTTTGTGGCCAGCCTTTAGACTGGCTGTCTTTGGGTCAATTGTCCACCCTTAGTACAGTCAGCTGCGTCTGGAGGATGGAGGTTACATATTACAAAACATAGCTCACGAAGGCTGCTTCTCAGCGTGGGCTGTAAGTAGCGCTTGATTACCTATAAACTATATGAGCGAAGCAGTTACTCTGATTAATGCCCAGTGCAATTTGATGGTGAGTGAAATTAGGAATGAAACACAATATTTATTGAGCACATGTTAAATGCCAAGCTCTATTTTAGATGTTATGAGGGACAGAAAGTTACACATGGTGGTGTCACTGTCCTCTAGGTACTTTTAATCTTATAAGGGGAGATGGCAAGTACAAAACTAGTTATAATTCAGCATGGAATACTAGGTCCCCAAGAATGACACAAACCGAGTGATAAAGTCATTCTGAGCAAAAGGGAAAGCACATTCAACTGAGAACTCCGCTAAAGTTTAGTGCCCTAGATTTTGAATAACTGAAGGATTATTTGAAGTACAAAAAAGTGCAAAGACAGAAGCAGAAATCAGCTACAGTCTCACCACTGAGAGAAAAATATGTGCTTTTTTTTTTTAGCTAATGACTCAATATTTTTATGGAGATCCTGCTTGATATTTGTGTATGTGTGTGTGTATATATATGTGTGTGTGTCCATATGAGTATATGCAAATAGTTTTTCACAAATGGGGGCTTTTTATGGGCAAGGACCTTGTCAGTGTTTGGTTCATTGGCCAATTGGAGTGCTCTGGTGTTGAATGAATGAATATTTTATAACTTGTTCTTTCTATGTTAATAAAGCTATACCTGTCTAGCTGGTCATATTTATAGATTGTGTAGTATTTCATTACTTGTATAATTTACTTAACCATTCTCCTATGGATAAATGTTTAGGTTTTTTTTCAGTTCTATTTTATTTTAAACAACACTGATAAGAACAGTCTTGGGCTGAATCTATTTTATACCCATGTGATTGCCTCCTTGGAGTAAATTTTTAGAAACAAGTTTTCTGCTGAAAAGAATAAAGCATATTTTAAAAGATTGTCATGCATAAAAGTCAAACTGTCCCCCTGCATAGAAATGTGAATGAAATTCTCACCAGCAGGATACAGCAACATATATTTTCACATACTGACCAGAACTAGGTTTTGATTTTTTGACGTAGGCAGAAATGAGAAATTTTAGTTGTTATTTAGTTTATTTTGGGTCTGGGGAGAGGGTTGGGAATGATTTTAAGCTAGTCTCAAATGATTTTAACAAACATCATTTGAGACTAGCTTTCTTTGATCTGGTTTAAAGGACCAGAACTCCTCAGGTTTGTGTTTTTTTTTTTTATGTCTGGTAAGTATTTGTTGAGTTTGTTTTATAATTTTTACTCTTGGAAATCATAGGCTAGTTCAGTATTCTTCAAACAAAAATCATAAATAGACATCCAGTTGCATAGTGAATCTTCTTGTATTACATAATAAACAAGGATTGGAATTTGAATTCTTATTTCTTTCTCTATGGTTAAAAGTGTGAGGCTATGCTGAGTTATGTAGCTTCTTAGTAAGCTACTAAACTTCATAATTATTTTAGCCATTAACCACAGTGTAACTAATCACGAGTCAATTTTCAGTTATTTCAGAAGAGTTTTCTGTGGATGGTTGTGCCAGTTACTAAGCAATTGTCTGTCAGCTCCAAATTAGCTTTCCATACTTGCTTTGTGATGCTGAAGCTGGAGTCTGCAAACCTTATTTCTACTCACCAGTTGACTTGCTGTTAGACTCTGACGAATTTATAGGTACAATTCTTTTTGTGCAATTAGCTCAAGGCTGTATCCCATCAGCTATAACCATTTAAAAGTAAACTCTATCAGATTTCCTGTTATTGATTATTATGAGTATAATTTCATCTAGTTTTGAAAAAAAGGTCACCAAAATATTTCAAAAGTATTTTTCTGTCTTATAAAAGTAGATACAATGTAGTGTCAAGGGCAATATGGCTATAGTGACATTTTGGGTACATTTAAATTTTCCATATAAGCTAGATTCGAGGATTTTATGTAAATAATCATGTCCATTGCAAATAATTAGTTTTGTTTTGTTCCTACTAATTATTTTCCACTTAATTCTTTGGGTCTAATACCTCCAATGCAATGCTGAATCAAAATGGTCAGAGTGAGCATATTCATTTCATACCTGATTTTAAGGGGAGTATTTTTAAAGTTTCACTACTGAATATGTTGTTCCCTATAGTCTTTTAATAAATAGCCTACATACCTGTATATCTATCAGAATTGAATACAGTAATCAGAAATCATTTTAGATATTACATGGAGGAACAAACCTAATAGGCCCTTGAAAAATTATTGGAAGGGCTGGAGGTCAGGATTTGGGGGAGGGGGGAGGTTGATGCTGAAATTTGGTTTCAAGAGCACCCACTGCAGGTGTCATCAGTGGTTAGTAAATTTGCAGCTGCTACTGTCCTTGCTTCCATCGCCACAGCTGCCTCACCACAAACCTAGTCCAAAAAAAGAAGAACAATGAGAATGCATCAACAAATCCTGTGGGTTCTTGCTTGTTAACTACCTCTGCCGCAGGAAGATGGTCTCTGCTCTTGTATCAGTCAGGGTCTAGCAAAAGCCACAGGAGGTATCTGAACAGATATAACTTAATTTTTTTAATTTCATTTTTTAATTTTTATTTTATATTGGAGTATAGTTTTATTTTGTTTTTGTTTTGTTTTATTTATTTATTTTTATTTATTGGCTGTATTGGGTCTTCTTTGCTATGTGAGGGCTTTCCGTAGTTGCAGAGAGTGGGGCCTACTCTTTGTTGTGGTGTGCAGGCTTCTCATTGTGCTGGCTTCTCTTGTTGCGAACCATGGGCTCTAGGCATGCAGTCTTCAGTAATTGCAGCATGTGGGCTCAGTAGTTGTGGCTTGGGGGCTCTAGAGCACAAGCTCAGTAGTTGTGATGCACGGGCTTAGTTGCTCTGTGGCATGTGGGATCCTCCCAGCCCAGGGCTCGAGACTTTGTCCCCTGCATTGGCAGGTGGATTCTTAACCACTGCACCATCAGGGAAGCCCTAATTTCGTATAAAGATTTTTAAGCTAAGTATAAAATTGTTAATTAACTTGAAAGAAAAAAAAGAAGCCGCCAAAAACAGAAGTTATGAAAATAGCTATTGCAGGAAGCAGTGACCACTTTTAGGTCTAGATGAACATAGAAAATATTGGAATTACTAAAATTTATTTATTTATTTGTTTGTCTATACCATTTTTTGGAAATTTCTTTTTTCTGATCTTTATTGGAGTATAATAGCTTCACTCTGTATGACAGACTCTAGGTCCATCCACCTCACTACAAATTGCTCAATTTCATTCCTTTTTATTGCAGAGTAATACGGAATTACTAAAATTTAAAAGCTTTAAGGAGGAGACTTGTGGAGGTGAAACTCAGACATCTGAGGAGATGGAGCTGATTGGCTGGTGCCTGGTTTCTCTGCAGGGGACGAAGTGAGGCTATTTCTGTGAGTTTGGGGGGGAGATTCAAACAAGAGGTAACTGCAGCTATGGAAGAAAGTGCCACAGCTGGGGTTTAGAAGCAGTGTCAGGGTAACCGTGTAGGAGAGAGTTAATACAGTAGGTCTGATGTTGCTCTTTGAAGGGCTTGCCAGTTGAGGCTATCACATAAAAACTTGACTGAAATTTTCCCTATGTTACTAAATAATAAGATTATTTTATGTGCCTTGGGCACTAAGCCCTGATGTACCAGTTTACCTAGATTGTTTGTGCAAACAATGAGGTTTATAGTAAATACCTGCTATTCTTCTGGGAGTCTGGAATTTTGGAAATCATAGCTGGGGTTGTGCAGGGAGAAAGTGCCAGTGTAACCAGCCCCCAGTGAAAACCCTGGGCTCAGAGTGATATCAGCATCATGGAGGCATAAGACATCCCTCATTTTTGTCCCCTAACTCAACAACAAAAAGTTGGCATCTATCCATTGACAAAAGTGCCTTTGTGGGACCTCTGGGATCCAGAACCATATGCCAAGGGACCTAGGCAGAGTCTTGCCCACCTGTGCATTGGGCAATTGGCAGACAGAACTTGGTCCTGGTTGTGATCCTGCAGTGATTTCTGAACTGGCTCTAGCCCCTCAGCTGTGGTCCAGGAGCCCCTGGAAAACTCTGTCTTAGACAATCACCCACAGACAAGAGAGCCTTTGTAGAAGTCCAACTTTCCAGAGGAGAAGTTACAATGCATTGTTGGAGCAAAAAGTTACAAGTCTGGACACATAGGATTGGGTAAGAGGAACAGCTTGACTTTACTTACAGCCCTCTTCCCCCAAGGCAGCACAGCTCAGGCCAAGGAAGATCCTCTTGGCCCATGTTTTCTCCCACAGAGGAAAGAAGGAACATGTGGGAGAACACCCAGATTCCCCAGCTGTGTGGGATGCTCCCAAAGGAGCTCATTTTTCTCCCTCCCTATCCAGATTACTGAGTTATGAGCTGCATGACTGGGGGGCAGGAAGATGCTGGGAGAGCAGCAGATAGGACACTTGGAGGGCATTAAAAGGACTCCATCAAGAAGCCCATACACAAGCCACTGGGAACACCTCAGCCACAGATCCCCTGAGATTAGTAACATGAAAATATATGAAAATATACAACACATTGGTAAAGGTAAGTTTATAGGTATATTCAGAATACTATAATACTAAAATATGGTAAAATGTTAAACACTTAACTCTAGTATAAAGGTTAAAGTGTAAGAGTATTAAAAATAACTATAGGGCTTCCTAGGTGGTGCAGTGGTTGAGAATCCACCTGCCAATGCAGGGGACATGGGTTCGATCCCTGCTCCAGGAAGATCCCACATGCTGCAGAGCAACTAAGCCCATGTGCCACAACTATTGAGCCTGTGCTTTAGAGCCCATGAGCCACAACTATTGAGCCCATGTGCTGCAACTACTGAAGCCCACGAGCCTAGAGCCCGTGCTCTGCAACAAGAGAAGCCACGGCAATGAGGAGCCTGTGCACCACAATGAAGAGTAACCCCACTCACCGCAACTAAAAAGAAAGCCACACACAGCAAAAAAGACCCAACACAGCCAATAAAACAAACAAAAACAAAAACAAAAAAAACTATAGCTACAATAAGTTATTAATAAATACACAATATGAAAAGAAGTGTATCATGGCATCAAAAACATAAAAGGAGGAAGCAAAAGTAAAGTTTTTTATGCAATCAAAATTCAGTTGTTATCAGTGTAAAACAGACTATACTATAAATTGTAAGCCAAATAGTAACCACAAAGCAAAAACCTACAACAGATTCACAAAAGATAAAGAGAAGGGAATCAAAGCATACAACTACAGAAAATCATCAATTCACAGATGAAGGCAGAGAGAGAAGAAGAAAGTAACAAGGGAACTACAAAACAGACAGAAAGCACTTGATAAGTTGGCATTAGTATCAATAATTCCCTAAATGTAAATGGATTGAATCCACCAATCAAAAGACATGGAGTGGCTGGATGGATTAAAAACAAGACCCAACTATATGCTACCTACAAGAAACTCAAGCTTTAAGGACACACATAGCTCAAAGTGAAGGGAAGGCAAAAGATATTCTATGCAAGTAGAAAGCAAGTGAGCAAAGGCAGCTATTCATATCAGACAATATAGACTTTAAGCCAAAAATGGTAACAAGTGACAAAGAGGATCATTATATAACGATAAATGGGTCAATTCATCAAGAGGATATAACAATTATAAATATGTATGCACTCAACATTGGAGCACATAAGTATATTAAGCAAATACCAACAGATTTGAAAGGAGAAACACATAACAATATAATAATAGTAAGGGACTTCAATACCCCACTTTCAACAATAGGTAGATCACCCAGACAGAAAAATGACATGAAAATATTGGACTTGTGTCAAAACAATGGTTTAGATCAAATGAAACTAATAGACATATACAGAGTATTCAATCCACCCAGCAGTAGCAGCAGCAGCAGCAGCAGAATACACATTCTTTTCAAATGCACACAGAACATTCTCCATGATAGATGGTATTCTGAGGTTCTGTTCATTTTTCTTTAATCTTTTTTCTTTCTGTTCTTCAACGTGGGTAACATATTGATCTATTTTCAAATTCACTAAGTCTTTCTTCTGCTATGTCTAATTTGCTATTGAGCCTATCTAAAGAAGTTTTTACTTTAATAACTATAATTTTCAGCTCTACAACTTCTCTGTTTAGATTATCTGTTTAGTCATTGATAACAATTTTCTTCAGTTATTTAAGCATATTTTCTATTTTTGAACTATTTATAGTAGCTACTTTGGAATCTGCCTGTTAATCCAATATCTGAGGCAAGAGTCTGTTTTATTATCTGCCTTCTTTTCCTGAGTATATCTTCATACTTCCCTGAATTTTTGTATATAGATTTTGAGGTTAAAAAATCTGAGGTTAAAATATGCATATTATAGATAATACATTGTAGCAATTCTTGATTCATCACATTCTTCTGAAATTGGATTTTTGTTCTACTATGGTGTTTAGTTGCCTGAATCAATCTGCAGATTTTCCCACTTCCTGATCCTCGTGATATACAGCTGCTTATCTATCTACCCTGTTCTTATGTCTTCCTACTGCTGTTTTTTAGCCTATCCCCCTGCTGGTTTCCTCTATGCCTGCCAAATTTGGGGATGAGGATATAGGCAGAGCTTAGGATCATTTCTCTGTTGTTTTCTTATTTCCAGGGATTTCCCTAGTTTTCAGCTGTTCTGTCAAGTTTGTCTTACTGTTTGACACATCAGGCTTTTTGCCACCCAGATTGCATATGGTTGGAGAATGCATTCAGTAAAGAAAAACATCCAACTCATGAATCCAGATCCACATTACTTCTACCTTTAGAGAGTAGATTTCTCTCTGATTTCCACAATGCTTTTCCACAATGCTCTGTCTTGTTTTCAAATGCTTGAATAGTTTTGCCAAGGATTTGGCAGTTTATCCTTTGAATTTGGGTTTCACTCCCAAATTTAGAACTAGGAGCTCCTTCCCACAAATTCATATTATCCCTTCCTGTACTTGATTCCTGAATTAAGCATCATGGAATTTTACACCTGGAAAGTTCCTTAGAAAGAATGTAATCATCTCATTTTAAGTTAGAAGCACCAGGAGTCTTGAAAGGTGAGATGACTGGTCCAGGGTCACAGAGCCAGTTAATGGCTTGTTTCCTTGATTTAGTCTTAATGAATTGCCATGAAGCCTGCACCAGGGACACTGTATAGTTCCAATGCAATTGAGTTGTGCCAAAAAACTGAAAGATACCATCCCAGCCATCAGTACACTCATATGTTCTAGGGAGATCAAATATACACAGTAAAGCAAATTGTGAAAAATTACAAAACCAATTTAGCTTCTAGTTCAAAGGCTAATTAAATATAGACAGGAGAGCAATAGGGCTACAAGATCAGGCAACAAACCTAATGTGCATTAATTAGCCTTAAAGCTTTAGCAAAGAAAAAATTTTAACACATTAGAAATTCGTGTAGTATTACTGAATTTCTTCAGATTCTGAATGTATAGTGCCAGTAAATGCATCACTCCTATGGCACTGGTTAAGTGTCAGAAGGGTTTTTGAAATTTTGGCAAGTTAAATTTTTTTTTAAGTGCTTGGCTTTCTGTGTCTCTCTTTATTATGAACCCTCTACAAATCTCTTGTGATAGAACATTGGATCACATTTCTAGGTATATAAGATATGAAGACTCATTTTTAGGAAACTTTACTTTCCTCTTCATCTTTGCATCTTTGGATCTATTAACAGGAAACGCATAATTTTTTTTTTTGTAGTGGATCCCAGTGTATTATGAAAACTCTTGTTTGTATATGATGAACAGAAACTTGTTTCACTTATTTGTTTCATATGGCCTCCTTTTCATAATAAAATGATATAAGCATAGAGTTAAATTGAACTACTAAAAAATCTGAATTGATAAATTATATAAGGAAGAAAATAAGTAAAAAATAGATTATATAATTTTGTATAAATATCTAATATTTCTTAATTTGCAGCATATAACATAATTTTATTTAAGACCACATTTGTATTCAAGGCCAGTTACTACTTTTACGGATATGCTGCATTTAGTCTTTGCTTAAAGCCTTTGAATGCTTTATAATATGAACTAGTTTAAAGTAATTAGCATATTATAAAAACAGTACTTTTCAAACTACAAGAGCAATTAAATTTGTGTTAATCAGTTATTTTATTTGAATTAAAATCTTTTTACATTAAGAATTGAAATATCCAATGCTTTTGCAAAATTCCTCCCTATTTTCAAATAGAAAGCAGTATTCTATTACCTTTGTCAAGTGGCCAAATAAATCTTTTGACTCACAGAAATAGAAAGCACCTATCTTATCATCTTCTTCCTCCAAAAAGAAGGGAAGAATTTTGAAGTCAGAAATAATATTTTGGAGCTGATTAACCCAAAGGCCTTCTTTGAAGTGTAATTTTTAGACAAGCAGAAAATTACATAATAGGTTCTGCAAGTGGCCACAAAACTTATTTAGGTAAACACTGCGGTAAATATCTATTGACTGGGAATACAGTGATTACAAAATGGTCACATGGATCTGAAGAGAAAAAGCTTTTTTGTAATCAACTCCAGAGGAGATCAGAAAACAGGAGCCTGTTGATAACGGTTACACTGAAGTGTTATTTGTCGGGAGTAAAAAATGAGTTTTATGCTCAAAAGTCATTTAGGTGGAACTTTATCTTGTTTTTGACAGTTAATAGTTAAAATGAAAACAAGATCAGGGAAAATGAAATACCTTAGGCAGATCCAAGAACCCATGTTTGGTATGATTTTCACAAAAAGAATCATGGTTGATTGGTTTGGCTGTGGCCATTGCTTTAGGAATATGGTTCTTGAATAGCCACATTTCAAAGTGGGTCTTTCTGGGAGAATAGAAAGCTAATTATAACAAGCAATTCAAGAAGTAGAAAAAGAGTTCATTAAGGTACTAAATATCAATACCTTCCACAGTAGCCTCCCTGACATTCTTACCCCGACAGTGGATTTGTGGTTTTTAACCATCTTCCCCCATATATTTCAAGGAGTAGTATGTTAATCTATGCAAATATTAATTTCAGAAGTAGATTGGTTTATTATACTGACTGAAGACTTGAAGGTATGAGATACAAAATAGGTATATTTTGGTGAAGCATGAAATGAGCCAAGTCTAGATGGCACTTTGTGTCCTGGGTAGTAAGTATTCCCAGAAAAGAGAGGAAGATGGAAAGATACTGATGATGGATGGCATACTGCTTTGCTGTGAGTTTGCAGAAAGGGATGTTTGGATAAAAGTAAGTCACCGTAAAAAAGGCATATTGATATTACTCAGTGAAAGTTAAGCAGCTCATTGAGAAAAAAAATATATGTGTATTTATATCTTAAAAAATTGTTACCTATTTCTAATTTCATTCCTTTTGGAACAATTTAAATTTTATTTTGATATTTTAGTATTTTCTGTTTTGAATATTTTGGTATAATATTGGTATTATGTAGATATTTGTAAGACAGAATGCTTGGCATTCAAATGTTTAACTTTTTTTTTCCAAGTAAACCTCTGACAAAAAATCGTCAACAAAAAAATTAATCAGTCAATCTAAGAAAGAAATGGAAAATTGTATTTGAGCCAAATTGAAGCTTATAACCCAGGAACAGCATCTCAGAAAGCTCTGAGGATTGTTCCACCCGTTAAAAGTCAAGGCACAGTTATATACATTTTTTGAGACTGAAGGCTGTATATTAAATGATGTATTACTGACAGTTTACACAAACCAGATCTAAGTGTCATCACGGCCCCTTACAAGATCAAGAAGGAATGTTATCTTTAAGGAATTGTCTTGACACTAGGAGACTGTTGCTATTTATGGTTGAGCAGGTATTTCTGCCTATGGAAAGGTTGGTGGATTCATGAGGCAGATACACAATGCACAATAGGAGGGAGAGAAGAGGCCAAAAGGCAAAGAAACATTTTTATGTTTAAATTTTTCTTGTCTTGCCATAAAATGTGAATTTTACTTCATAAAACCATATTTTTTATGGCAGATCATTTTTCTTACATTAATTACACAGGTACTAGTTCCTTAGTTGGAGTTCAAGAATACTACCAATGTCAGTTTAGAGATAAATAGCTTTGAAATCCTGATCTGGAAGAGTTATAGAAATAACTTGTGCAAACTCAAGTTTGTAAAATGGCTTCCGTGCATCATACAGCTAGTCTCAAATGGCAACCAAGAAAGCAAGGTCATTTTTAATCTCTACATACATCTTGCTTTCCTGGCTCAACCCTAATCATTCATTGTGTTCTGCATATTGGAAGGGAGAAGATGAAGGATATAGAAGAATTCACTTTGAAAACATGTACTCAATGTTGCATATCCAAAAGCTCCCAGGGGATTAAACAATCAGAAAGCCCTACATCATTTGCATTTTAATGGATAAAAATAAGAGTTGAAACATTTCTTTACACTTAAACTACCATGAAAAAGCGTGTGTAGTTAATAGGACTGAAGTGGTGGGGAGGGGGGAAGAAATGGGACTCTATAAAATTTAAGGAAAATTTATTTCTTTTACAGAATTGGAGCTGGGCTGATTAAGTTAAGGTGCCTGCCTCTGCTAGAGACACATTTTCCTAATGAAAAGTACTGTAACTTCAGACCTTTCACATTTTCCATGAATAGATGTCATTACTCATTATCACATTTATCATTACTTGTAAAACAGTGAGGTGGCAGCAGGGGAGAGGACTAAAATAGTGTTGAAAAAATTGGGTACTGACTTAGGTAATTTAAATGAAGACTTTTTTTTTGTGCAAAAGCAAAAACAACCTCCATCCTTACTCCATCATATCTTTGGAAAACTCACATGAGGTAGTGGGCCACTTTTATGAAAAGTTACTACAGTTTCTCTCCACCCTCCTCTAATTCTGAATTAGAAATGATAAAAAGCTTGACTGGTAAAATTCTGAAACAGATAATGAGTTTTTTAAGTGATAATTACTGAATCTCCTTATTTTTAGAAACCCATTAACAGGTATCACTTTAGTCATAGAAAAGAATCTTCATAAATATTGAATTGTGCTATCACATGTACAAGTTTCTTTCAAATTATGGAATCTGACTAATTTCACAGGAACTATTTGTTATTAATTGGTTTTAGGATTTAATCAAGTAAAGATGTCATTTATTAATTTTAATTTGAAAAGCCAGAAAAAAAGTATAACCTTATTATCTTTAGCCAAACATCTTCAAATGTTCATATGAGTTAGAATTTGAAGGCAAAAGGTGCTCCTGTGCCTTGTGAGTTTCTCCAATTCAAAGAACAGGATTTATCAATGGGAAGCTGCGGCAGGTCTTAGAGTGAAATCTTACTGCCTAATGAG
The DNA here is from genome assembly GCF_030028045.1 of Hippopotamus amphibius kiboko. NCBI lineage: Eukaryota > Metazoa > Chordata > Mammalia > Artiodactyla > Hippopotamidae > Hippopotamus > Hippopotamus amphibius. The sequence continues at coordinate 89,873,821 of NC_080195.1, read as the reverse complement.
AGAATGGAGAGGGTTTGACTACACTTGCAGCAAGGATGGAATGACTGTTTGTTGAATTCTTTTTTTTTTAATAAATTTATTTATTTATGGCTGCATTTGGTCTTTGTTGCTGCACATGGGCTTTCTCTAGTTGCAGTGAGTGGGGGCTACTCTTCATTGTGGTGCATGGGCTCCTCACTGCGGTGGCTTCTCTTGTTGTGGAGCACAGGCTCTAGGCACATGGGCTTCAGTAGTTGTGACACACAGGCTCAATAGTTGTGGCTCATGGGCTCTAGAGTGCAGGCTCAATAGTTGTGGCGCATGGGCTTAGTTGCTCCGCGGCATGTGAGATCTTCCTGGAGCAGGGATCGAACCCGTGTCCCCTGCATTGGCAGGCAGATTCTTAACCACTGCGCCACATAGGAAGTCCCTTGAATTCTTAATTAGTCTATTAAGTAGGAAGAGGGCAGTAAACACTACATTACAAAGTCAAGCAGGTCCACATTTCCAGTAAGTAAATCTTCACCATGTTCTTCAAGTACCAAGAGGTGGTGAAACCATAAAGAGGCCCCAATCTTGGAAGCTGAAGATTAACAGGCCTTGTAGATGGGAGAGTCCCATAGCTGGCTGGTTTCTATCAGCTGCTAAAAGTTCTATCAGCTATTGACAAGGCCCCATTCACAACACATAGACATTTTCGAATGTAATTATTATATGCTACTTGCCACCAACTGATCAAGATTATGTATTGTACCAAAGACATCACAGAAGCTGAGGATGAATTACACCCCAAAACAGAAAACATACTATAAATCTATAGATTTGAATCATTTTCCACTTAGGAAAATGAGTGCTCTTTACTCAAGGAGTTCTTATGTATAAAAAGGCAAATAAGGGTTTTGCAAATCATTGAGGAAATGGTATCTTCCAATGACTGCCATTGACAGATTTATTACTAGAAACAACCCTGTTAGCAGCGTAGGACGTTTTTTTATGACATGAAATCTGATTTCAGAAATGTGTGTTTTCTAACTTCTCTATAAGATTTTGATGTCTGCATTTCCTTTCCCATTTATCTATTGCTAACTAATTTTCAATAAATATGATGAACGAAATTTTCTTTCAAAATTTAATTATTCAATTATTCAAAAGGCTGACTGGAGATATCAAAGTTATCAACAAGTGTTCTTATAAAAGACAGTGATTGTGTTCTGGAGCCTTCTGTTTTTTAATGATCATGAACATTATTTGAACTGAAGCTATTCCAGTTGGGGGCAGTAGCTTTTCTTTCTATTTGTGTTATTTTTATAGTTAGAAGACCTTGTGCCACATTTGTGGGGTTACTGGAAGGTAGAGTGATAGGGAAGACCACCTTTCTCTTCTTGGTTCCCTATTACAGTGTCAGGTGATCATCAAAAAATGGCTAGACTATTGCTAATCACAACTCCAGCTCTGAGAAACCTTGAAGTGTTGAGATCAAGGATTCCACAAATTATCAAAAAGCAACATTTACTGTAAATGCGCTGTTTTTGATGTCCTTTTCTCCTCAAAATATGGAAGTGTTAGTCCAGGAACAAAGATTGTCTTACTCAATCTAAGGCCATATTTGCATGTCTTGTGAAGAGAAGCTTACATCTGCATTCTTTAGCAAGAAAACGGAACAGAAAAAAATACTAGTCTTGTTTATGCACTAATTTCGTTGATGCTGAAATACTACAATAACATCTCTGATACTCGAAATTATGAACCCCAAATTATTTTTAAAAGGGGTTTGAAAAATAGAAGGACCTGCTTGTGTTTGTATGGTTTATTATTTTTTCCCAAACACCTGACACAGTTCCTGGCAGAGTGCAGGCATTTCTGCATTCATTCATTCAACAAATATTTACTGAACATTTTCTATGCCCTGGGATCTGTGTAAAGTTAGTGAAATACAATATTGCATAAGAGCATTCACGCTTTATTCCTGCTTGGTGCTTATCATCTAGTGGAGGAAACAGATGAATAAAATATTCCTACCAATAAATTTATATAAAATTATAACTGTGTAAAATTATACTGTGCTAAGTACTAGAGATGGAATGGCTTATAGTGCTGTGAAAGCACTCTTTTATGAAAGCAGAAAATAGAGAAGTTTAACCTAGTCAGAGGACATCAGAAAGGCTTCCTCAAGGAAGCAGGCAAAAGTGGGAGAAAGGGGACCCTTAACCCTGGCTACATTCTAATGGAATTGATGCAGATTGAAGGACAAGCTTAAATATACAAAAAAAGGAGAAAACAACTTTAAGATAAAATGTAAAAAGATAGACAGGTGACTGAATATTTTAGAGTTTGAGGTGTCTGTGGGATATTCTATGGAAGAATTGGATAGGTAGGTCTGTTACTTTGCAGAAATTTTCCAACCACAGAACCTTTAGTATAAGAGTTATAGTTAAAGACTTTGGAATTAAAACCTCAAAAAAAAAATGTATAGTATGGTGGCTGAATAATGCCCCCTCCACCCCCATACATTAAGATGTGTGTCTACATCTTAATCGCTGGAACCTGTGACTGTTAGTTGATATGCACAAAGGATTTTGTAGATGTGATTAAACTATGAACCTTTAAGGTTAAGATTATCCTGGGTTATGTGGGCAGGTCTAATGTACTGTAAAGTAGTGCTCCTTATAAGGCAGAGTCAGGAGGAATCAAAGTCAGAGGAGGATGCAATGTGATAATGGACAGAGACTGAAGTGCTACTCTTTGTAGATAGAGGAAGGGGCCACAAGCTAAGAAACACAGGTGGTCAAGAGAAGCTGGAAAAGGAAAGGAAAGTGATTCTTCCCTCGGAAAATGCAGAAAAACCAGCCCTGCTGATCCCTTGACTTCAGCCCAATGAAGCTGATTTTGGACATCAAACCTCCCCAGAACTGTAAAAGAATAAATTTATGTTGTTCTAAGTTTGTGGTCTTTTGTGACAGCGACAAAAGGAAACTAACACATATGGAGAGGATAGAAGAGGGCAGAGATAAAACCGTAGGGAAGACTCACCTCTAAAATAATAGTAGGAGAATGTTCTAGTGCAGAAGATGCCACAGAGTAAAACTAAGAAAAAGTGGACTCAGAAACCAAGAGAGAAAATATTTCTCGGTTCATGGAACCTAAACTGGATGGGACAGGGTGTTGAACAAGCGGGGATGATAAATTAGAGAAAATGCAGAGGCTGAGTAACGAGAGGTCCTGTGGAGATGCAAGACTAATAGTGGGGGTAGGGGATCACAGTCTCTGGATGGATATGGCTGTTGTGATCTGACATATTACATTAAAACATCAGAATCTAGGGATGGGCAGTGATTCCGCACAGAAATGCACAGAGTACTGGAGCTGAGCTGGTCCACATGTGCGCTCAGCTCCTTCAGTGTGATGACACGTCTTAGAGCTGAAAAGCAGACTTGTTTTTAAATGCCTGATGTACTGATTTTGTGTTCTTCCTGAGTCATTTTACAGGATACAGCAACTGTGAGGAATTTTCTTCTGGTTTTAAGTGATGTATTCATAATTTCCTGTAAAATGGAATCTTACATTTTCATCTTGCTTATATGTGAGTGGCTGGGTTCACATTTTTATTTTCTTTTAAAGATTAAAGTGGCTGACACCACACTGCATTTTCTGGATCCATTTTTTTCTCACCTCTAAGCTAGATTCTAAAAGCTGAATATCTTTTGTTCTAGCTGATCTTCTGTAGCCAGAGACTTGGGAGGAGTGGAGGTGGTCGTGCACATGGGAGAGCTCATATAAAGGGGCACGCAATCCTTCTTAGAACTCAGGCCTGTACTCTCTCCCCTGCCCTCTGCCCTCTGCCCTGTGTCCTAGTGCACGGTCACTCCACTGAGCGGGAGACCCTGTCAGTAGGATTCTTTCCCTGTGAAACCCTGGAGCCTTTACTTCTAACAGAGGTCTCCTGTTGTTCACTTTTCCTGACTTCACCCACTTTTCCTCTGGAGACTTTCCACTAATGTTCAATCAAAAGAAAAAGATAATTGAATTTTATTTACACCATTTATACTGTATTAGGGAGCATTGATGAGCTCTCTCTGAGGCTGAAGACATTGTTGAGAGCATGTTTTTGTTCACTTCTTCCTCCCCCTCCAGAAACATTTGTTTCTTTCTTTGGATTGGTTGATTAAATTGCATTATGTTATTCTCTTATTCTTCTTTTGTGACTGTTGGTGAACACATTTTGATTGGCTTTTATAGGTGTTTTTTTTTTTTTCACTCATGTTGCTAAATTTTAGGGGAGCGAAATTAAATGATATGATTGTAATCCACCATCTTAACCTGGGTGCTTGTAAACAATATTTCACTGGTGACTTTTATTCATTATTTAAAAAGGAAGTCAATCCACAAAAATTATACTTCAGATGCAGGATTAATTACTTTTATGAAGTTGAATTTACTACAGATACAGCTAAAACTAACTTGTGTTTTTAATTTCCTTAAAGTGCCTCGATTGTGCAGTGATAGGAGAAATAAACATCAAATATAAGTAAATACTTGCACTTGACAAGTAATTTATAAATATTTTACATGTACTGTGGCCATATTTGTTTATGTGCAGATAATACACAGTCAGACTATCTCTACAAATAAAAATGCTGACCATACAATGTTGTAATTCATAGGTATTACGTGTCTCTTCCCTCTTGGTTTACATTCCTCTGCATTCCTTCCCGTAATTATTTCCTTAACTCATGGCTGCCAGTTCTACTTTAAGACAAAAGCCAAAGAAATTCAGCTTTTGAGTTTGTGCCAGGATGATTTTTTTTCTGCCTTGGAGAGAATAATATTTCTAACTGTGTACTACAGTTTTTATCATTCTGATGTTCTAAGTTAGAAACAATTGTCTGATTCTTGCTAAACTTTACATAAGCATATGTGAAATGAAAAACTAAGCAGAAAGGTTACAGTCACAATGTTTCATAAAAAATAAATGCCCAAGAGAGTTAATTCAGATGCCAACACTGTATACAATTCATATTTAATTCAACTCAGGGTTTTCATCTAATCCTCTTTTAGTTGATATACCCTTGAAATGTGTGGATGTTTCAACAAAAATTCCATGAGCCTCTAAAGAGGATATCTGATAGGGTCATAGTGAGACAAAACTGTACTGTGTGTGCGTGCATGTGCACGCACACACACACACACATAGAGTAAATCAAGTCACAGGTGACTGTGACACTGGCAGTGGTTTGCAGCCCTGTAAGTGACTGTCATCTTGCCCTGTTTCCTCTCTTTCTCATAAAACTATTTCTGTGGATTCTAACATCTCATCTGTTCTGTAAAGGAATAACTAATACAAATGTCTTTCATTTCTTTTTGTTGTTACAAGAAGCAAAAGAACTGCAGGGAAGCCTGATTTATTTCATTAAAATTATTTTAAATCACACCAACCAACATTAAACTGACAGTATGTGTGAGCCATAAAAAAGACCATAATTTTATTCTGCCCTCTGATTGTTGGTATCTGGAATTATTAATAAAGAAGTCAGGAAGCACAATAACTTCTAGACATTAAATTTCATCCTATGAGAAATTCCTAATGAAATACCAATGAAGACTCAATAGGTAATTCTGCATGTATATTACCATAAGATGAATTTTTTACTGTCAAGTCAAGAAGACTAGAAGTTATTTGGATTAAGGTTACTTTTAGAATTTCAAGGCAGGCTCCTTGTTCCTGCATTCTCTTGGGAAAGAGAGGCATTTTGTGCCTGAATATACTACCAATACTCTCTGAGTGATGCTGTACAGAAGGAGATGCAATTTATAAAGACTTCTACCTTTTTGTCTTAGAGTATTACTAACTCTGGTCAAAAATACTTTAGTTCCTGTGCCCAGGTCTTACAAGATCAAGATCTATAAGCATTGGTACACATGAGGCATGTTTTTATGTGAATCTTCTATACCTTAGGTGTGGCTAAAATGTATTTTGCTATGATAACCTTTGTCAACTGTAGCAGATACTTATATACTCTCTCTGAAATCTTTCTCTATACTCAAGTTACTCAGGTAATGTCTGGCAAAATAGAGAGCTGTAGTAAATATTGGGCACATATATTGTCACTAGAGAATTGATTTGAGTTTTCAATATCCCCTGACTTGTAAGGACAAGTCAGTGTTGAAATGCCTGTCAACCCTCTCCACTTTAGCCCTCTGCCGTAAAGCTATGGATGTCTCATTATACTGTGACCCAACACACCCCACAAATTTCTCCAGGTTAATTCTGAATAACTGAGTAAAAAATTCATGTACTGTAAGTAAGCGAAATAATTGGGCTGATTGATGATCAGCTTTGTGGTCCATGGGGGCAAGAGTTGGAATGGCTAAATCCCAAAGGAAAAAAGGAAAAACTAGCTTGATTCTATTTATTAATTGATCAGCTACTTACATAACTGGGTATTGCCTTAGGTAGTGAAATCACTCTGTGTACCATCTTACTCCTAAAAGGGGTGTGGACATTGACTACTAGGCTAGGAAATTATCTTGCTTTTTATTTACTAAGGTGTAGTCAATAAAATTTCTTACCACGTCAGGGAAAGTTTATTTATTTATCTAACTGAATAGCCATATTATTTCAGCAAGAAACATCTACTGACCATTTGCTTAATAGGACTTAACCACTGTTACACATGAAAACCTTTCTAGTTCACCCATTTGTCACTTTGACCATATTCTTTTAAAATATTATTATTAAGGGATAACTTGCATAAACTGTAAGTGTAGAGCTAGATGGAACTTTGCATGTGCGTACATTTGTGGAACCACAAATCTGACCATGGTGTATAACATTCCCAGCAACCCAGAAAAGTTTCCTATTTCGTAATTCCTCTCAACTTTGAAGAACAACGGGTGATAATGGGCTTTTCCTAACTCATATGTAATTGTGAAACCAAATGATATAAGTTGAAATGTCATTGGAAAATTACAAAATCCTACCAAAAAAGAGAAAGATTTGCAGTAACAATAGTAATAGTTACAAAAGATTTCCCCTAATCCAGAGGTCGTTCTTTCATGCTTTTTCTTTCTTATATATATAAACGTACAAAGCCTGATGGCTTAACTCTGAGCAGATTGAATCTTTCCAATCTAGATTTTCAAAAATAACAAATTTGAAAGTTTTGTAAAAACACTCAAAATTATTACCATAGACATAGTTCATTGATGTTTCTCCTAAAGTATAAACATGTTAAAGTATTTCATTACCACCTCTCCTCTTTTCAGGCCAACGTGCATATATGTTTGTATGCATATATAAAACATTATTGCTAAAGTGAAAAATGATTAGCATCCCTTGGTCACAAACCAAGGAGCACTCTTGTGTGGTTAACTATATTGGCATCCTCAAAGTAAAAACAAAACAAAGACAAATTAGTTGTTGCTATTTTCTTTATGGGCTATTAGCATAGTACAAGGTTATTCTTTTAGTTTCTGTTTTTTTAACTAAGTTTAATTGCCATCATTATCACTTTTTTTTTAAGATTCTCTAAAGAGAATCTGAATAACCAGAACAAATCAGCAGATTTGAAACACTGGAAAATTGTACAATTTTTTTTTGATGGTTGATGAATTTAGATGGATTGTTGGCATTCATTTTCTTCTTACATGTATTCAGTCTTTCATATACACAGTTGACCCTTGAACAACGTGGGGGTTAGGGACACAAATATCCCCCCAACTCCCACACAGTTGAAAATCCACCTATAACTTCTCATTCCCCTAAAACTTAATTACTAATAGCTCACTATTGACCAGAAGACTTATTTATAATATAAAGTCAGTTAACATATATTTTGTATGTTATATGTAAATATACATATATTTTATGCATTCACGATATATCTACCTTATTCTTAATTTTTTTTTTGATATTTCTAGGCTTTGCAGTTCATCTGCTTGTTTTTTTCAAATTGTTGCAAATCTCAAAAATATTTTCCAATATATTTATTGGAAAAAATCTGTGTATAAGTGGATCAGCCAATTCAAACCCATGCTGTTCAAGGGTTAACTATGTAAACAAACCTAATATTTTCTTTAAGGAAATGGGTTTATTTCCTTTACTATCATCTATTATTTTATCTCTCTGTAGGGAAAATTCTCTCTTCAGCCTCTACAGAGCTTTCATGCCTTTGGTAGCTTTAGCTAATATTCCTTGGATAGTCATAAATATTCCTCCAGGGAGTTGCAGGTAACTCCATAAGTGAAACTACTGTGTCCAAGGCTCATCCCGGGAAGCAGGTTACCCATGATTAGATTTATTGGCTTCAACTCTCCTTTTTTTAAAGTTCCCAAATTGAACTAACATTGACCCTGAGTGTCCTGAGCCATTTGAAAAAACTTACATATATTTAGGAAAGGATTATTGTGACGATCATGGTAAGCAAGATAGTTTTGAAACAGAACAATTTTATTGCTCTGGGGTTATCTTTGAAAAATTAAGTAGAAAGAATATTTCCTATAAAAATGTAGATGGGAATTTAGTGCATATGAGAGTAGGGAGAGTAGCAGCATTAGTTTGAGTGGCATAGCTAGGATGTTTGAAACTTCCTCCCCCGAGTTCTTTTAACACCCTTCAGGCCTGACCTGAACACCTAGTCCTTGGCCCTCTGCAAGAATGCAGACTGTTAATCATCGCTGAATCCAGGCCAGTTACTGTCAGGAGAAATGTTCACAAAGTAGAATGATGCCCCAATTATTTAAATATATTGAAAATGATTTGGGGATTTTGACTTCCTCATATAATTATTAAAAATGTTAAGATAGATTATAATATCACAGATAAATGTCACTCATTGTCGTAAGCGTTATGGTTGTTATGTTAAAACGTCTGTATGTGTTAGATGAGCCATAATGAAGTGATTATAGGAAAAATGTTACCATGTTGAGATTTGCTTTAAACATATGTGATTAGGAGGATACATGAAATAAAATTGGCAAGATGTTGACACTTAAGGTTTATTGAATTATTCTCTGTATTTTTGAAAATTTCCATAATATTAATAAAAATGTGAGGAAGTCAATGATTATGATATTATAATATGGATACTAGCACCTTGGGTTCTAGACACAGTGCAAGCCATATCTAATGGATAAAATTTCAGGAGAGAGAAATTCTTTAGGTATAGGTTGCTATTCCATTTAACAAATAGAGAAGTGGCAGGTGAAATGCCTTTCTTAGGGTCACAAAGATTTCAGCCGAGGGCCTTCTCACTGTTCAAGTCAGCCAATATATTTTGAGCATCTTCAACGTGCCAGGCCAAATAGTGGTCCCTGATCACACCAATGTGAATAAGGCATATTGCAGTCGAGAGAGGAAACCGCTTACACAAACAGCTAATTATAAAATAATATCATTAATTGGAGGGAAGTCTGTAGCTTTTTTTTTTTTTAATTTTATGAACAACATGAACAACAGCATGATGAATAAGAAATAGCATGTACTATTGAAGGAAAAACCAGTGGTTGAGTGCTGCTAGAGGTTCAAGCACAAGGTAGGAGGAGATGAGAGTTAGGTGGAGAGGCAGGCAGGGAACTGAATTCTGTAGATGGTGGAGAGGCTCTGTGGGGTTTTTAGGTGGGGCAGGCAGATGAAGAGTAGTTTTGAGCAGATAAAACTGGAGTCAGAGAAGACAGAAAGACGTCTGTGGTCATCAACCAGGTGGCAGACAACAATGACTTGAACTAGCTGCAGACTTTATGGGAGAAGGATAGGAAGAAAAGGAGATTTCAGACCAGAGAAGTCTCATAGCAATAGGACAGTGATAGAATGATTATCTTCCCCTACCTCTTCTCTCATCTTTCCTTCTCAAATCCTCTTTTTTTTTTCCTTTCCTGTCTTTCTTTTAACTTCTTCTTTCTGACTTTTCTTTGTTGAATCTTGTGCTAGGATAATTTTTTTTAGCATGATTGACACAATTTTATTTCAACTTAGCATAGGCCTCTTAATTTTAGGGTGGATTTGTGATCGGAAAAACACTGAGACAGAATCGCAACATGAATGAACAACCCATGAGCCCTAGGTGGTTGGAAACAAGAGGAGCAGGAGCTTCAGTACTTGCCAAAAAAAAGATTTAATTTTTAAAAATTTGTTTTGAAGAGTTAATATATGCTCATGGCACAGAACTCAAGATGCAAAAAGTACATAATAAAACAAAGTCTCTCTTCCACAAACTTTGCTCTTCAGCTGCCCACTTCTCCTCCCTCAAGGGAACCAGGCATTGTTCCTTCCATTACACAAGCCATTGTTCTTATATGTTGCTTCAAGGTATTCCATGCATCATACATATATATGTGCAAAGACTTTTAAAAATAACTTTTGTGGAGACTGTGTACATACTTGACAAGTTAATTGGCATGCTAGCTGTTAGATTAAAATCTTATTAATTAATTTGATGGGCCATTTGATTCTATAGATCTAAAAGAAAACGTAGGCCTTCTATTGCAGACAACAATGAGGTTACCAAGGGTATTCACATGAATCATCTTCTCTGGAAGATGAAAAGTGTTAAATTAAACTCTCTGAGCCCTTTCCTTTCTAGTTGATATGAAGACTGTTAACTTAATGTCTATCTAGAGTCTTGCTTAATCTTCAAAAACATCAGCAAACCCTCTTTTAGCATATAAAGAAATCTGCTTATGTAACAACATATCACCTACTAAAAGGCTTCTATCTTAACTCAAAAATTAGTGAAATCATAAAAAATTTGTTTTAATTTTTGTTTTTAAATTTAGAGAAAATGTCTTTAACCTTTATTCAGTAGGTTGTGGCAATCCCACATGTGAAAACAATCTGGTTTCTATTTTCACCTCATGTACTCTGCAGTGAAATCTTTACTGCAATAATTCCTGGAAGAGCAGAATATATGATGCTTTCATAAATAAATATTAGTGCATTAGTCTTCTTCCAGGCCAAGCCAGATTCTCCTGGCTGCTTATTTCCCCAGGTGACCAGAAGAATACAATCCCTGGTATAAAAATCTGCCAGCTTCACATACACATCTGATCAGAAGTAATGTGCTCACTTGCATAATGTTCTTGCATTTCTGTTGATGATATATGGTATAGTGATTATCTAATAGGTATTACAAAATAACCTCATACATGATTAAAACTGCTAAGTCTTAATTCATGGTTGTATTTTACTTACAAAGAAGCCTTCCTTAATAAATACTTGCTTAAGGAATAAGTCCTTTCAATAGACAATACATAAAAATTTAGTCTAAAAATAATGATTATGCCATGTGCAGATTCTGGCATCTTCTTATTATCATTTGCAGTCCTAGGGGCTTAGAAGCGCATTGAGGGAATTAAAGAGAATATATATTCCTAAAAATATTAAGCACAAAATTGTTAACTTATATGTTTTCCCCCAATAGGAAGCTAGCTAGCATACTTCAGAATGCCATAACTTTCTTATATTTCAAGCAGAAACACTCCAACTTATTGAGTAGCCAATTAATGTTAATGATATTTTACAAAATCATTCTGTTTTTAATATGTTGGGCCTGAAATTATATTATTAAACTATACATGCTATGCTGAATTATTTAATTGTACCCTCTGCACCAATTGTCTAGAATATAAGTTTATCTGTTTTATTAACTACTGTATCGCCAGCTTAGAACCTAGTAAGTGCTCAATAAATATTTTTAAATGAACAAATACAACATTATCTATGACTATTTTTATTGGAGCATTTCCATTACTATTAGAGTATTTTCTTCACTACACATTGTACATCTTTTTTCAACTTTGATTTTTTCTTTGTTGTTAGAAAATAAAAATTATGTAGCATAAGGTAAGAAATAAGATTGAAAAGAAATTCTGGCTTGATCATCTCATTATATTCTAGTTGCATGAGCCCAGTATGGAAAAATATTAACAATTTAATGGTTTCATTATTTTCCGTACCTTATTTCCCTAGTTCAAGTCAACTGTAAATATGGAAAAGCTGTGAACTACAGCCACTCCCCAGCTCCATGTAAAAATGAATCTTAAAAAGAAAAAAAAAGAGAGAGCTAGAGGGCTAGGGTGTTAGGGACAGAGAGACAGAGACAAAAGGAGAGAGACTAATACTGGGAGAGAGTCTTGCTTATGTTAATAAGTCTGCCATTAACGGACCTTTTAATACAAAGTGCCCTACACTTCTCTACGCAGTTCATCATAAACTAATGAAAGAGGTGCTTTAATTAGGAAGATGATAATTGATTCAGAGGATGAGAGAGAAGGGAAGGATTCCAAAACCATCACATCTATATACATGGAGGGACAGCTGCCAAGTGAGAGAAGGCTTGTGGGGAAGGGTAGAGAGCAAGTAAGCTGCACGACATTACAGTGACTAGGAATGAAAGGAGGTGACAGTGACCTCCATGAAGAAGCACACCCTCGAATGTTAAAATATCAGGGGTTCATCCTGGGCCTTCACTGTGAGACATGATGTTAAGCCACTTTAGCCTCTTTTAAGTGTCAGAAGAAAATCAGGTTATCTCAAATTTTGGAATAAGTCACTATAAAAATCTTATACTTATTGTAAACACTATTGGTGTAGTCTTAAAATCTATAATAGTTTTCAGCAGCCCTTAGAGAATTAATGGTCTATCATTTGAAATTGGGGGAAAAAGGACATTCCTGCTCCAAAGGAAATATTGCCGGCCATTTAACTATCAGGATGCTGATTCCTACTAAGAATTGTGCTCGCTTAGGATGAATAGATAGAAAATGGGATGCAAATATTACATGTGACTATAAATCAATGATACAGCATAACCCCTAGGACTCCTTTCTTTTTCATTTTGTCATTACTTATACTTTCTTCTTCTGGAGACTCAGAAAAATTAGCTGGTACAAGAAGCTAATACAGTATAAAGGAAAGATGCATATACATAAGATTTCTACTTTTAAGAGGGAAGCATATTTTCGTCTGCACTTTAGTTTTATTATTCCTGCTGCAAAACAAAGAAATTAGGAGTGAACGTCTAGAAATATGTTGGATAAAGACCACTAAGCCAGTCCTACTCGAAGTGTGGTTCACAGCTGGGTGCCTGCCCCTGGACTATTACTGAGCTGCAATAAGATAAGTACAAACATTGAGAATAAACATTTAGAAATTTTTGTAGCAATTTGAGCACATTTGTTTTGCCTGTTGAATTTAACTGTAAAAAAAATTGAGAATTTTAATGTTTTGTTTGTTTCATTTTTTCAAGTAATTTTTTTTTAGCATAAGTACTGGTCTTTGATGGATAAGAAGTTAGAAATAAATCTTTTGCCATGGATAGTTTAATAGATACTGGACTAAACTACTTTGGGAAAAGAGTGATTATATCTTTCTTCAAACTTCTTCTGAATATTCCTAAATATTTAGGGTTTTGAGTATTATAAATTTCATTTTTTTCAGTAAGGAGAATGGTGGTTACAAGGGCCTGGGTGGAGGGAATGGAGAGGTGTTGGTCAAGGGGTGAAAACTTTCACTTATAAGATGAATAAATTCTGGAGATCTACTGCATGATATCTATAGTTAACAATACTGTATTATATACTTGAAAGTTGCTTAGAAAGTAGATCTTACATATTCTCACCACAAAAAGACATGGTAATTATATGAGGTAATGGAGGTGTTAGGTAATTCTATGATGGTAATCATTTTGTAATATACGAGTATATCAAATCAACATGTTATATACCTTAACTCACACAATGTTACATGTCAATTTTATCTCAATAAAGCTAGGGGAAAAAATCAGAATCTCTGAAAAAAAATTTCTGTTTCTCTGTGGGTTTTTTTTTTGCTATTTTAAAAAATAAATATATTTTGTATCTGGAATGTCTTCATACATTTTGGAAGAATTTTACAAAATTTGGTCTTATGAAGTCCAGAATCGAAACCAAGCCTATAGGGAGCATTTTACTTCTGTAATGATAAACATGTATAGGTTATTGTTGATGGAGATGGTAGTAGGAGAATAGAGGCCATTTACTCTACTCTTAGTAAACTTCTTGGTCATAGATTAGCTTACAGACAAATATCAGTTGAGTATGTCAGGACAAAGGTCAGCATGCTAAGTCGGAGTGAATATCATGTCAAGAGAAGCCAACGGAACTGCAAATAATTGGGAACTAAAGTGGTGGTTTTATCAAATTGAAGTCAGAAATATGGGCATTTGAACCAAAGGAAGATTTCAATAGTTCATAGTCACATGCCAGGGTTTGAGGGAATGGATACATTTTAATAAGAAATTTGAGAAACCTTTAGTATCTACAGATCAGCTGCCAAGCCCCAGGACCTCTGTCCCAGGCATCCGCAGTCTTGAGAGACCAGGTAGCAGACCACCAGGAACTGCTAGGGTGTGTTTTTGAAAACCTTGCATCCTGCTTGCCAACCTTGTCATCCTTTGTTATTTCTCTTCCTATTCCTATTCTTCCTATTCCCCTCTTCCTACTTTTGGCTAAATTTTCCCCCCATTCAAAATACCAGCTGACTCTCATAGTGTCCTATCCAGAGTAAATAAAAATCCGTAAGATTTCTTCCATAAGAACATGGCTTTTCAGGTTGAGGCTACTTCTTTCCCCATCCCACTTATGTCAACCATCCTCCTCTGTCCCTAAGCTACTTCCAGAATGTCACTGCATTAACCTTATGCAAACCCCCCACCACTTTGAGATTATTCCGTCAGGTAACATCATCCTCTAACCTTGATAGTTACTGTCATGGACTGATCTTCTGGGCGCTCACCCTCATGCCTTCAATGATTTAGCATCTAACTCATTTTTTATACTCTCTACTTCACACTGTGTTTGACCCTTAACTGCTCTATTCTTTGATTACTTCATCTCCAGCCATGTTCATCTACACCTCTCATAATCCAATACACCTAATGTTGTCATCACTTGGAACTGCACCACTTCTGAAACATTAAATCTGAACTCTCCACTCTGACCGCAGCTCTCCTCCCACAAGCTTCTCACTCAGTTATTCTCACCATCCCTCTCTGACTACATGGGGCTGGCAGCCTGAGATCCCTCTACCTTGCTCTGCTCTATTGGTTCCATCTTATCTTCTTTGCTTTTCTGTCTTGCTTTGATGTCATGGGACCTCATTTCAACCATTCTTTTGCCCATTTTTTTAACACCCTAGTTGCATTGCTTTTCTGTCCATTTCTTTGGCAAATGATCAGTCCAAGGATTCCATTTCCCTTCATCAAACCCAGACAGCTGAGTATCATTGAAGATGATCCCATAACTGTACATGTTGATGCCCAAACTCAACTAGACCTTCAATACCTTCTATATTTCCCTAGTGAGATTTCTCCACTCTCACCTCAAATCTTTCATTCTGCTGTACTCATGACTGGCTGGTAATCTTGCCAATATGTTCAGAGAAAAATTATAACAGCAACTTCCTACCATCAAATCTACAAACAGATGACCCAAGGAAGAGAAGTCATTTCTCTGCTTAAAAGTTAACTCCTGTATCTGAACTCATGATCCTATCTTCTGCCTTCCTAGGACACTTGCAATGGATTGAATGTTTGTGTCCCTCCTGAATTTACATGTTAAAGAACTAATCTCCAGTGTGATGGTAGTAGGAGGTTGGGCCTTTGGAAGGTAATGAGATTTAGATGAGATCATGAGACTAGAGCCCCCGTGATGAGATTAATGCCCTTATAAGATGAGGAAAGCTTCTCTCTACCACATGAGGACGCAGCAAGAAGGTTGCTAATGCAAGCCAGGAAGTAACACCAAACACCAGATCTACCAGTACCATGATCTTGACTTCCCAGCCTCCCGAACTGGGAGAATAAGTGTCTATTTGTAAGCTAACCCTGTTTATGGTACCTTATTACAGTAGCCTAATCTGATTAAGATGATACCCTCTCCATTATCTTCAAGCTTTCCTTTCCTTTCTTCTCCTTTTCATCAGCTCCTAAAGAATTCAGTGTCGTCACATTCTAAAACCCTGTTGTTCAGCCTCACACCTTCCACCAGACACTGTCCTTTATGACCACTGCTTCACAACTAAATCTTTGAAGGTGTTGTCTATGTTTACTGCCTCTAGTACAACTTCCCTCATTCTCCAAACCTTTTAAATTTACCTGTTGCTCTTGCCACCCATAGAAACTGTTCTTGCCAAAGCCAGCAACAACTGGCTTCACTGCAGCTAAATCACTGAGATCTCTGCTTGTTTGACCTCTCTGCTCCTCTTTCCACTGTCAACCATCCCCTTTGGTTCCTTAATGCCAAATTTGTTCCACTTCATCTCATTGATTGAAATCTCAGATTTCTTTATAGAATCCTGACATTTTGGTATTTCGCAGGATTCTATCTTAGATTGTCTTCTTATTTCAATTTTCACATTTCTAGGAAATGTCCATTATTTCCTATTGTGGCTTTAATCTTCTATCTATATGTTGATGGCCCCCAAGTTCATCTTTTTAGAGGCAACATCTCTTCTCCTCAATTTTAGGTGTAGAATTCCTCCTTTCTACCAGATGCCTCTTGGATGTTCCATCAGCCCATCAAAGTCAACAGTTGCAAAACCTAGCTCATCTTTTCTATCAACCTGCTCCATCTCACCTTCCACCCACTGGTTAAAACTGGAAATCTGAGTATCATCCTTGATGGCTCCTTTTTCTTTACTTTAGAATTCCTAGGTATGAGTCAATTCATCACTCCTTTCTTTATCCCCTCTATGACTCACTTAATTCACTCTATCATATTATTTTCAATAGCCTCATAGCGGGTCTCCTTTTCTCTGGTCAGATCCCCCTTCAATTTACTCTCCACATTGCAGACAGTGATTTTACTAAAATGCAAATCATGTGCATGTATTACTACTATGCTTAAAAGTTCTCCCTAACTTTTTTTTTTTTAAATAACTATAGGGACTTCCTAGGTGGTGCCATGGTTAAGAATCTCCCTGCTAATGCAGGGGACATGGGTTCGATCCCTGTCCCAGGAAGATACCACATGCCATGGAGTAACTAAGCCTGTGCGCCACAACTATTCAGCCTGAGCTCTAGAGTCTGTGAGCCACAACTACTGAAGCCCATGTGCCTAGAGTCTGTGCTCTGTAACAAGAGAAGTCACTGCAATGAGGAGCCCATGCACCACAATGAAGAGTAGCCCCTCTCACCACAACTGGGGAAAGCCAACATGCAGCAACGAAGACCCAACATAGCCAATAAACAAATAAATAACTAAAACAACTTTATTTAAAAAATTAAAAAATAAAAATAACTATAGTCTCCATGCTGTGCATTACAACCCATGATTTGTTGATTGTATAACTGAAAATTTGCACCTTTTGATCCTCTTCACCCATTTTCACCCACCCTCACCTCTTGCCTCTGACAACCACCAACCTGTTCTCGTTGTATCTACATATGAACTAATTTGTTTTTCTAGATTTCTTATATAAGTTGAGATCATACAGGATTTTTCTTTCTCTGTCTGACTTATTTCACTTGGCATAATGCCCTTAAAGTCACAAATGGTAAGATTTCATTATTTTTTATGACAGTAATATTCCATTGTATATAAATACCACATTTTCTTTATTCATTCACCCATTGATGGACACTTGGGCTGCTTCCACATGTTGGCCATTGTAAACAATGCTGCAATGAACATGGGGGTGCATATATCTTTTCAAGTTAGTGCTTTCACTTTCTTTAGATAGATACCCAGAAGTGGAATTGCTGGATCATATGGTAGTTCTATTTTTAATTTTTAAATAAGCTTCCATGCTGTTTTCCACAGTGGCTGCACCAATTTACATTCCTACCAACAGTGTACAAGGATTCCCTTTTCTCCACATCCTCACCGACACTTGTTATTTCCTGTCATTTTGATAATAGCCATTCTAGCAGGTGTGAGGTTATATTGTGGTTTTGATTTGTATTTCCTTGATCAATTGTTTTTCATTACATTGAAGGTAAAGTCCAAATTTTTAAATATGCCTCACATGATCCTTTATCTTCTGGGCTCTCGTTACCATTCTTCCTTTTGTTTTTTAATATTTCAACCATTTAGGATTTAAAATATCTCTTTTCTCCTCTCCTCCCTTTCCCATCCTCCCCCTCCCCCATCTCCTCTCTCTCTCTCTTCCAGACCTCTGCACAGTCTCTTCCTTCTGTCTTGAATTTTTCATTACACACACACACACACACACACTTCATTACATATTTGCTCTGGCTACATTATACATGCATGGTTGGTGGGAAAGTAAAATGGTATACCTGATATGAAAAATGGTATGATATTTGCTTAAAAATTTTAAAAAGAAGTATAATATGATCCAAAAGAATCGAAAGCAGGATCTCAAAGTCATATTTGAATACCCAAGTTCATAACAGCATTCTTCACAATAGCCAAAATGTGGAGGGACCCAATTTTCACTGATGGGCGAGACATATACATACAATTGAATATTATTAAGCCTTAAAAAGGATGGAAATACTGACATATTCTACAATATGAGTGAACTGTGAAGACGTTATGCTAAGTGAAATAAACCAGTCACTAAAATACAAATACTGTATGATTCCATTTACATGAAGTACCTAGAATAGTCAAATTCATAGAGAAAGAAAGTAGGATGGTAGTTGCCAAGGGCTGGTGTCAGGGTGGAAAGGAAATGGATGTTTGTTGTTTAATGGGTATAGAGGGTCAGTTTTTCAAAATGAAGAGTTCTGGAAATTGGCTGCACAACAATGTGAATATACTATACTATACACTTAAAAATAGTTTTGATGGGAAATTTTATGTTACATGTATTTTACATGTATTAAAGTTAAATTACACAATTTAAAGTATTTTTAAGGATTTCCAGAACAGTTATCAACATGATTTTATTAAAGATAAACATTGCATGTAGACATCAACCAATTGCATATAGATACTAAAAATGAATTAAACATTCCCTAGTCTCTACTCCACCATAAAAAATATAAGACTTTTTAGGAGGAAAAAATATCTTTTGCTTCTCCTTACAGAATTTCAGTAAGTAATTTAACTGATTTATCATTTTCTAAAAAAGAAAAAAAACTAAAGAGCACTACTTTGTACCTGTTATAAGTAATGCAAAAGATTGTGATACTATTCCATTAGGGTATTCAGAAAATAAAAGTAACATATTATTTGGGTTGCATTTGTATAATTTTTCTCAACGTTATAGCCATATTTAGTCCAATATTTGTTTTCTAGAAATTATGGAATTCTATTGTAATCATACTTTAACAATGAATGGATGAGTGCACTCAGAACAATTAATGGGAATTGACTAGTCAACCATATGGGTAGAGTGAAACTTAAGGTTCACTTAGTGTCAGAGAATACAAATTATCTAAGATTTGCATGAATCACTGTAGCTGCTATACAGATGCCTATCGCCTTAATTCTTGTGCTATAGAATGTCCTATAGCAAATAATCTCAAGATGGCTCCAGTGTTCTTGGCCTCCTGGTTTTCATGTTCATGAAATCTCCTTCCCTTGAGTATGAGTTTCTAATGAATAGGATATAGCAGAAATGATAAGATGTCACTTCCTAATTAGGTTGCAAGAAAATTCTCTTCCAGCTTGGATGTCTTACTTTTCTGTCTCTGTCTCTCTATATCTGTCTCTCTCTTTTCCCCTCTCTGTTTCTTTCTCTTCTTTCTCAGGGGAAACAAGCCATCGTATTGTGAGTAACCCTATGGAAAAGCCCACATGAAAAGGAAGTGGTATCTGGAGATAACAAGCAATGAGGATCAAAAGCCATGTGAGGGAGCTCAGAAGTGGATCCTCTCTGAGTTGAGATGACTGTAGTCCCAGCCAACACCTCACTTCCTCTACGAGAGACCCTGACTCAGAGGCACCCAGCTAAGCTATGCCTGGATTTCTGACCCACAGAAGCCATGAGATAATAAATATCTCTTGTTTAAAGCTGGTAAATTTGGGGATAATTTGTTACACAGTGATAAATAATGAACACATTATAAAATGTGTCAAATATAATAAACTGTTAAAAGTAATGTTTTGCATATACTTTTCATACATTTTTAGGTAAAGCTACATACATACATACCTCTTTGTCATAGTTTTTATCCTTCTCCCTTGTCCCATATCCTATACTATTAGGATGATCCAGCTTCTGATGTTTGGATCATACCTGATCAGTCTGACTTAATTGGCACATTATTCTAGCCTTGTTTATCATCTTTTCAAGGTTCTTAACAATCTCTCTCTTTTTTCTTTTCTCAGTATGAATTAGAATATTTGTTTCCAATCTGTCTCCAATTCTTTAAGAATACCAGGACAAAAGAGTATATATTTACGAGCTAGCAGGTGCTTAAATGGTGTGGTTAATAAAGACAATTCATTTGGTGGTTGGGTCCTCAAATACATCAATCAGCAGCAGAATGAATTCTTTGCTTCCTATTGAGGATCTATTTCTCATCGTCAAAAGCACTATTGTTACTTACCAGGATTATGCTCATAGCCTCCTAATTGGTCTTCATCCTTCTACTCTTACTTCCCTCAGTCTGTTCTTAACATAGAAGCCAGAATGACTGATCCTATTAAAACATAGATCAGACCATGTCTTTCTTCTGTTCAAAACACTTCAATGGCTCTTCATTCTACTCAGAGGAAATGACATTAGAGTATCCTCAATTGTCCCGTAGCCCCAATCTTTTAATCTTATAATCCATGAACTCCTTACCAAAGACCAGGCCCAGTTTCCCTTCAGCCACACCCTGATCTTTGACCACATTTTCTAGGGACACTCTAAGTTTAGGGTTTTGCTGTAGTTATAGCCTCTGCCTGAACTTTGCCCACATACGCTCTTAGCTAGCTTATTACCACTTTCAAGTCTTTATTCACAATTCTACCTTCTCAAAGACACCAACTTTGACATTTACCAGATATTTTAACTCCCTACATCCTGCCCCAGCCTTCAGAATTTATCATCACTTATCATCTTTTAATCTACTGAATATTGCCTGATTATTTGTTATGTTTATGGTTTAATAGTTTTCACCATTGGACTATAAGCTCAATGAGATTCGCAAGATCTTTGCTTTGTTCACTATTGTATCTCAATCACCTAGACCATTACCAGGCACATAGTAAGTGCTCAGTAAATATCCATTGCACTAAATTATGAACAACTTGAATTGATTTGCCCTTTTGGCTCTCGAAATATAAAAAATGGTAACAAAGTATTAATAATAAGTAAGTAAAAGTGATGAAAAGTTTTGCTACTGAATAAAGAAAAAACGCTCTAGCTGCAGAGTCCTTGTTTTCCCTCAAAGCAAGAACCTGATGGAGCATATTAACAAACAGGGACATGATTTATTCATTACCATTTGCAACATCTTGACTGAGAAAATTAAATTGCTTTGTAGATGCTTGATACACTCTGGGACCTTTTCAATTTCTTCACTGTTCTTCCCTTGTTAGTTTTTCTTGTTTCTTTAAAGGACTATAGGCAAGTAAGCAATATTCTGCTCCTTTGGCAAATAATTGATCACTTGGCCTCTTGAACTCCTCCACAGAGTATGTCTCCACAGGTTTACTTAGCAGCCTGAATGGGGTGATGGAATTGGAGAGTGATTTCTTACTGGAAACCATGCAAAAAAAAAAAAAAAAAAAAAAAAAGAAAATAAGCGTAAATCCTTCTTATTTTGGCTGCAGTACAAGATGAAACAGATGACCAGCAAAAGACACTTTCCAACATCACTTTTTTAAAATATATGTTACTGATTTTCATTGTCTCAGCAGGGAAAGATGGTTGTGAACTCATCCCTTCTGTTGCTGTTCATATCAGCGTTAACGTCAAATCACAGATTTGAAATAGAAAAGGAACATTAGTGGATTTTTTAAATTACTGAGAATAATTCACATATAATACTGTGTTAGTTTCAGGTGTACAATATAATGATTTAATATATGTATATAGTATGAAATGATTACTACAATAAGTAAATTCACTGCTAAATACATCTTTTTTTTTTAACCTCTGTGCTTTTTGTGCTTCATCTTGGAATTCTTAGCAATGTAGTTAAATTTCACATTATAATGAAAATTATACTTAAGTATCATCTTGTATTTAAATATTTCCCATATACATATTGTTTTTCACTATATTTTTCATTAAGCAAAGTCCTCAGTATTTAATCAGTATGGGTTGGCCTTCAGAGATCTCATAACAAGTTATAGTTAAATAAAGCCATGAAGATTATGAAAAAAAGAAAAGACACACTAGCCTCTAATTTTTGAATGATAAAGTAGATTATAAAAATCAAAATCAAATTCCTTCATACTTAATATCAGGTAAAGCCTTATTGAAACATCATAGATCAAACCCTTTCTAAGATATCTTTATAATAAAAATTTGTGTATAATAAAAAGATTTAAACTCTAGCTCGTGACCTAATAATTGTAAGCGACAATATCTAATACAACCAAATTCTAGACCAGGAGATAGCAAATTTGTTGCCTTTTTTGGTAAATAAAAAGTTTTGGAACATATGTGTGTTCATTTTTGTGTGTGTTGTTGGTAACTGTTTTTGTGCTGCAACAGCAGAGCTTAATAGCTGTGACAGAAATTGTATGGCTGCAAACCTAAAATATGTACTATCTGGCCCTTTACAGGAAAAAACATTTGCTGACCCCTTGTTCTAGGCAAATAAGAAATTGGGACAGTTCTTTATATTACACTGCATTGAAGTTAACCTCATGTTCCCTTCTATCATTTAAGAGGGAGGGAGAACTTGGAAAACTTTCAGTTTTCTGGCTCTGAGTAGTTAGTATGAATTGACTAGGAAAAGACGGAAAGAATATTGACCGCATTAGTTGCTCATTCTGGCCACACACATGTCCCCATATTATCCCTCTGTTTTCAATACTAAGTCCTCTCATTAAGTGCCTGAGACACACGAGTCTTCCCTGAGCTCTTACCGCCATCAGAAATGTTGATCTTTCCCTCATGACCTTCTGACTTTACCTTTTCTCCTAACTTGATCTTCTCTCTTCAGACTGTGGTTGGGTACGCTTGTCTGCTGGTTTGGCCTGGATGTATTTTGTGATTCTCTGAGCTACTTTGCCCTCTCTGTCTGGGTGCCAAGATTCTGGCTCTTGGTCTTGATTCTCAAGTCTTAAACTTCGATTACTGTGTTTCAACTTCAGATTTTTAGGTTTCCATCTCAGGCTGCCCTTCCTATTTTATTCCCTGACCACACAAGAGACAGTGAGTAATAAACAACCGAGATAACGTTTTGATATACAGTATTTAACAGGTCATTAGAGGAAAACCATAGAAGCCAGAATTAGTGTTAAGGAGAAAGGGCAAACAGAAAGTTAAGGTTGCTAAATTCTGAAATTATACAACTATGTGCCATGTGGAGAAAGAGAATCAGTTATTTTGTATAAAGACAGAGATGGATGTGAACAAACTTGGTAAATATGAGGACTGGGATAAAACAGTATGAAAACATTTGCCAAGACTCATAAAATTTCAAGGTGGAAAAATTCTACAAACAAGGTAAATCTCAATATCTTGGGATATTCAGTAGATACTAAAGCTTAAAATCAGGGGACAATGGTGATGACCTATAAGATTTCCTCAAGTTGTATGATTGAAGCAATAGCTCTCATGTTACTTTTACTGAGAAAAGGCCAGAGGCAAAGCAGAAAAGCTATATTTCACAACATTTAAAAGAAACAACTGCCATGAAAAAATACTGTTTTACAGGGAAACCCTTTAGTCTTTTCCTTTAGATTATCTAATCTCCAGATTATACTAAGAAAGGATTTTTTTATGCTAAAATAATAAAAATAATTTTCTATATTCTTAAGTACATTTATAATTTTAATTTTACATTCTAGAATTTAATCCATTTAAGATTTATTTTGTTTGTTTTTAGTTTTCTTTTTCAAGCATTTGCTAGCTTTTCTGATCCCTTTATTGAATACCTTATTCTTATTCACCAATTTTAAGTACTGACTTTAGAGTATTTCTAATTCCCCATACCATTCATGGACTCTACACAGATCCACTGGTCTATAGAAAACCTTATATCTGTCCACAATACTCAGTTTACATTTTGAGATAGTATATTTTATATTCGTTATAGCAGATTTTCTTCATTTATCATTTTGCTCAGAAGAATCCTGGTTATCATCCTACGTGTATTCTTGCTGATTAACTTTATAATACATGTAATTCAATTTTGTAAAATACACATGCATATTTTACATACACATTGCATACAGTGTTTATAAATGCTCTGGAAAAAATCTTGCAGGCAAACATCACACTGATACTGTTGACTTCCCCAAGGAGGAAGAAGGAGTGATGACCGTGGAACGGAAGGGGCATGATGTCTGGGAGATGGGGACACTCATCAGACTCAGATCTGGATGCTGGGGAAAGCATCTTAGGAGTAGTTATTTATACAGAATTTGAAGACACATAGAAGTTAGTGATGTGAAGAAGGAGAGGAGAACCGTTGAAGTAGAAGTAAAAAACCACAATCAAGGTGATATGCCTTCAGGGAACTGCTATCCAGGATGGTTTAAGCTCTGGGGAATATGTAAAGCTGTGGTTGAATGCTTGGGTAAGAGTCACAGTATAAAGGGCAGTCATGCCTAAATTAGGAGCTTGACCGTTTCGTGAGCGTTTGGATAAATCACTGAAAAATTTTAAGCAAGGTATTGTCGTGATCAAGTTTTTCCATTTTTAAAATGTCACTCTGATGTCTAGGTGGAGGTTTAAAGGGGGCATCTAGGACATTACATAGAAGGCTACTGCAATAATCCATGTGTAGATTATAACCTTGGGCTTCTCGTAGGATAGTTTCTTTGTGATGTCATCATAATCAAATAAACATAATGTTTGGAGGCAAGAATATTTAAATGCAATGTAAGGCTTTATTAGAATTCCAGGGATAGTGTTGTAGAAATCTTTTTTTTTTTTTTTTCATACATCTTTCTATATCCCTCAAACCCTAGAACTATACCCAAAACTTTCTTCGATCCTCAATTCAGGTGTGGGCTCCAGGATTTTTTTTCACTCCTCTTCCTTGCCTTCCTGGATGTGTTCTTTCTCCCTATTACCTTTTCTCTCCCTTAGTTCTGTTTCTGGTTATTTCCAATTCTCAGTTATTTTGACCCATTATCACTATGGGCATAGCAGATGGTTCATAAGTATTTCTTGCAAAGGGGAAGAAGACATATTGCAAATACTCACCACAAATCATTTTTATCTTCGTTAAATAGGAGAAATATGATTAGAGACCATTCTCTCACAGTAGTCATAGGGATAGAAAAGAGGGATGGATGTCAAAGTAATATAGGAAGCAGAGTGAGGGAAATTCGGTGTGGAGTAACAGCAATAAGATCCTGAGGGAGAAAAGTGCAGCTTGTCTAGAAATGCTCTCTGCATGTTTCTAGCTAGGAAATGGGATCATTGGGGGGTACTTTTGACTAAGCAAGAGAATGTCACAGAATGAGAAGACTTAGAGGATACATAATGAATTCAGCTTTGTAAAGGTTGATTTTAAAGTGTTTTAGGTTACCTAAGAGGAGCTCCCAAGGGACAGATGGAGAAATGAGACTGTACCTTAAAAGACGAGTGGACTTGAGGCTCACCACTGTAAAGGAGATCGTCCAACCAGAGAATAGGGCTCAGAGGCCTGAGGGAAAAACGCAAGATAAAGAATAAGATAGAAGACAAAGAGTTTCCAAAAGTCTACAAAAGCTAGAACAGACAAGTAGGTGGAAAAGAAGCAAGTGAGGGAGGAAAATGCTTCTTGTCCAACATGGCAGCTATTACAGAGAAGTTGAGAACCACATGAGCTAAGAATTGGAAACAGCAGAAATAGACTTAGGAATTGTCCATTGCATTTGACCCCATTAAGAGCCATTTCAGTGGAGATGGGGACTGCAGGCTGAGTATTAACAGCGGTATTAACTACACTTTTCATACTTGTATGTGAGGAAAGATATTGAGTTGACATGGCAATCTAGAAGTAGGCAGACCTTGGGTCTTAGGTAAAAGGGGCTGTGTGGATAAGCAGCCCCTTTTCAAGAGGACAAAAAGAAGCCTCATCTTAAGGGAGAACCAGGGTTAAGACACAGTGGGTAGATTGAGGGAAGCTGGGTGAAGTGCTTAAATGAAAGGGGATATTTATTTATGGTAGAATGTGGGTTCCACATGGCACCGCGGGTTCTCTAGTCATATGTGCTAGGAAGCTAATGTCCAGGAGAGAGACTCATCTAGTTAACAAATATTTAATAAGAGCCTACTATGTGCTCGGAGACCCTGTCCCAGACACTGAGGATAACGTAGGGGGTATAACAAGGTCTCGGCCCTCAGAGAGATTGTATTCCAGTAGAGGCAGACACGCAAACCAATTCTTTAACCATTTACAGAGCTGTGATAGCTGCCTTGCCCCGTAGAATGGACAAGGTCCTCCATCTTTTCTTCTATTAAGCCCTCCAGAGGAAGCAAACAGGGGGGAACTTGTCCATTCTATGGGGCAAGGCAGCTAGGAGGAGGCAGACGGAGATTCTCCTTTGCAAGGAAGGGTATAAAGATTGAGATGAGTCTTGAAAGAAGAGTGGGTATCCACCAGATGGAACATGTAGGAAAAGGCAGGACAGGCAGAGGGAGCAACGTGAGCATAGGCTAGGAGTCTGACAGGAAAATGCAGTGGGAATGGGAAGATGACTCGTGGAAGAGAAACAAAGAGTAGGGTGAGGATTAGGATGTGAGAGGGCAGAAGACCAGTGGACCGTGCATTTTGGGTGGAGGCCAAGGACGGCAGGAATGAAAAGCTTTGTGGGATTAAGTGGCCCCAAGGTTCTGAAAGCCTCTGGCTTAGAGTGGTGTCCACTCTGGCACAAAGAGAGTCATGACCGTCAGCCGCCCAGCCCAGTCAGCAGGATTGGTCAGGCTGCCAAAATGGATGTCTCGGAAAAGCGTGCTCTGTGCTTCTGTTGAGCTTGGCCCAGCTTGGCTGGAAGGACGGTGGTGAAGTGAAATCTCAGGCATGATGGGAGCCTATGGAAAGTGAAAGATTCCTCAGGGTCTCACGGCTGCACAGTTATGTAGAGGCATCTGGGCAGACACTCCCACAGGTTCTCTGCCTGGCTACAACATCATGGGAGAGGGAGCCGTATTTCCCTGAAAGCTCCAGTTCTCACCCACAATGAAAGGAGTCAGAATCAATGAGCCCTGAGGTTCCTTTTAGCACTGAAATTCTGAGAGTCTGCTGGTGAGCAGAACTTCTTGAGATGAGGAAATGTGCTTTCCTTATTTTTCTAACTTTACTTTGGAACAAGTCTTTTCTCAAAAATAAAACAAAACCTCTTAGTAAAGGACTCAACACACAACAGAAGTGCAACCAATATGCAATCGATTCATTTCATACTGGCAGTGATTTTCTATTCTTCATATTAAAAGATAACGAGTTACAAAGTAAGCTCCAGGTACAAATAACACAAACCATATTTGCATTATCATTTTTTTCTCTTTATGTTCTACTTTGGTTGCCTGACTACAAATGCTTCCAAGCTTTTACTCTTTCTGATTTTTCAGCTGGTAACTCAGCATGCCAATTAACCTGCACCTGAAGATGTGGGTCCTGAAAGCAGGAGGGCTGGGGATAAAGAAACATTTTTATAAAGCTTTTCAAATTTACGAATATTTACTACCCTGAAATCTATCATTATTTTTTTGTTCAGATAAATATTGGAGTATCAACAGAAAACTTAGGAGATGATGAAATGTCAGGTAAACTGAATCCTGTGACTTTATCTGCGTGTGTGCGCCGCATCTTTTGAGTTTGGGAGGAATGTGTCCCTGTCATTTACTCATCTTTATAATCCTTTTTAGTTGGTTTCCTCCTTCTACCCTCCCAGCATTGCTTTGACCCAGTGAGATTCCCCTTTTCTTCATGTTTACCCTCCTTCCTATGGCGAGTCTGCTGTGATTCCATCCATAGGCTTTTCATTCCTTTGTAGATAATACATGTCGTGACCAAAAAGGAACTCAAAGCCTGCCTCTCGGAGGCCCCCTGGACACTCTCCTCTTATGGAAACCTGGGCTACTGCTCCTGGATTGCCCTGCCATTTGTCCTTACTCTTTGTTTACAGTCTTTAAGCCAGTTTTCAATCCGTGAGACAACACTTCTGTCCAAATCAATGTGTATTAATTTTTCAAGTCAGATTTCGCAAGACACTGTAGCCAGCGGATTCCGGAGGCGCAGGCACATTTCATGTTCCCTTCATCCAGTGATTTTGTAATTAGATTTTTCTTAAGCGGGGGTGGGGAGGAGATCGAGTTTCTCTGGCACGATCTTCCTGCGCTGTCTCAACGCCTAGTGAAAATTCATGTGTGGCGGTATTGACGCCGGCGCGAGTTTAATACCGATGATAAAGTGGAGGATTTTTTTAAAATGGAAATGAAATGCCAGCTGCTCCTCCTCACATTCCTCGCACTGTATTGTCTAATGAAGCGGCCCCTTTTTCAGCAGCTCCAGCCAGGAATCTTTGAGTCATTTCTGATCCCCTTTTATCCTTTGATCAACATTTGATCCTTGGACCGAAGCCAAATTGTGAGAGCGCATCAGACTCCCTCTCCCTCAGTTATTAACGCTCCCGCAGCCCCGAACTCATTTCGAGCCAGCTGCACCTCTGCAGGTCTTTGTTCTTTGGTCCGGGGTGGTCACTCGGCTGTTGCAAATTGTTTTAAAATCAGCTGGTGAAGTCGACCCCGGTGCCGTGGTCAAAGCCTCATTACTCAGGCGCTTCACCTTCCTAAAGTTGTCCAGAAGCCTTGGCTCCCGTGGTCCCTCATCGTCTTCATCATCTTCACTGGGCTGCAAGCAAACGCAGCTCTCTGGAATTCACTGCCATTGTTTCAGGTCTTAAGACGTTTAATCTCAATAAAAATCGAGCGGATTAGGTGGGCAGAGGCAGAGTTGTGGAGTTCTTGCCTGTGCTATCATTTTAATAGGTCTCAGAGTCTTGTGCCATTTTAAAACAAAAACAGTCTAGCCTAGCTCTCTAAATCCACCACTTATTTTTTTTGTAAATCACCCTGATGCGTAGCTCTCAAAAAGCAAAAAAACGGCACACACAGGAAAGGGTTATAAGTATTAGGTTTAACCCTTTGTCTGTATTTGAATACGTCTCTCCTCCAATGAGAATAGTCACTGGTTTTTAACTTTGCCTGTTTCTACTGTGCCTTGCTCGCATCTGACTGTCTGAACTTTGTACTGTCTCTGCCCCCAAAATGAATTTTATAATACTTGACCTTTTAATCTAGCAAATCAGGCCCTCCTGTAATTAAATTAAGCTTTTCATGGGATGAACCCAACTATCAAATGTCATCTTATCTTCAGCCGCAGAAGTTGAAATAGAAATATCAGACATGTAGACAAGAAAGAGTCAAAACAGATCATTAACACCAGACTAAATGCCTTTAGACTGTCTTACAATGACTTCATGCTTAGCTGTTGAAAATAAGCTGTCAAGAACTGTGTTGCTGTCTGTTCAAGGAATATGAAGTAGTATATCAAATACATTTGCTTTGAAGAATGTCTGAAACAGCTCTGAAAAACATTAACAATTTTGCATGGACATGTGAGTGCTGGAGTAGATGGAATAGCTCTTTGGGAGACAGAAAGCACTAAATGTAGACATGCTGAATAGGCGCATAGGACTCTCCTTTACTAATAAAAGCGAATGAAACATGAGAATGAACCAATTAGAATATACAGAATGAAAATAAATGTTAGAAGCTATGGCCCAAACTGCCCTTAAATATTAAGATATAATTTAACTCCCTCTTAAACACTTTAAAATGTATTTAAACTTACAATGAAAAATTCTTTCAAAGGGTGTGAAAAATAACTGAAGTTTAGTCCTAATTATCAAACTTCAAAAATAAGTGCTGTCTTGGGAATTCCCTGGCAGTCCAGTGGCTAGGAGTCTGTGGTTTCACTGCTGAGGGCGTAGGTTTGATCCCTGGTCAGGGAGCTAAGGGAACTAAGATTCTGCATGCTGTGTGGCTCGCCCACCCCCCTCCGCCACCACCCTCCCCCTCGTCCCCCCAGCAACAACAAAAGACGTTCTGTCTTATTCTGGTCTCCCAAAGAAATTAAACGGATCTGATAAAACCAGCAAGAAATACGAATGAAATTTGCTAGATTTTATCACCTTTATGTTTTGTGAGGATCTGTTTTCTGATTAATAAAACAGCTGGGACTTATTTGTTGCAGGATGTTGTTCTGTGAGATCAGGAAGGAGCTGGCCATGCCCCGTTAGTATGAATGATAAAGGAAAGATATTGTATGCAAAGCACCTATCACTGTGCCTGGTGTGTCGTAGGTGCTCAATGCATGTCTTTCCCATTAAGTAAACCCATTGAATCAAAGGGTGATCAGGTATTGGTTTTAACAGAACAATTAATCTGACCTCTGCAACTTAAAGTGTTTGCCTCTTCACAATTCAAGACTGGTTGAAGCTAATGCAGACGATTGTCACTATTTCTCGACAAGGACAAGAGTGTGATAGATTGAAGAGGACTTCGCAGCTGAGTAGACTTGTTTTTTAATCCAGTACATAATAGACATATGACGTCACATGTCTTTGAGCTTTTAAATGTTTTCATCTGAAATGTAGGAATAATACCACCTACTTCATAGCGTTGCCAGAATTAAAGGAAGTTATATCTCTAAAATGTCTATGAAATTGGCTGTTTCATAGCAGATGTTCATTAAATGTAATTCTCCTTTCCTTTGAGGAAGAGAGTTGGAGAGGGTTAGAGTGTCAAGGTACTAGCTGAACAGGCGAGAACAGTAATTACATGGGCTGAGCCAATGCAACTCAGGATAAGGAGGGCATGAGGGACCTGCCGTGAGTTCAGGTTAATAGCAGAAAAATTAACTTCAAATCAGTTCCTAGTAAGGCTGCCTTCTCCCTGGTGGGTCCCTATAGAGTACCATAAGTAGTATCCAAACATCAGTGTAGCAGAATCACCCAGGGAACTTGGTAAGAATACAAAGTCCCCTGCCCTCTCTCTTCTATGAATCTGGGCTTCTGTGTTCTTTGCTAGCTCTCCAGGTGATTTGAATAAACGTCAACATGTGTGGACGACTAATCTAGGTAATCCAAT
This sequence comes from Hippopotamus amphibius kiboko, assembly GCF_030028045.1. Taxonomy (NCBI): domain Eukaryota; kingdom Metazoa; phylum Chordata; class Mammalia; order Artiodactyla; family Hippopotamidae; genus Hippopotamus; species Hippopotamus amphibius. Next base: position 89,842,644 of record NC_080195.1, on the reverse strand, counting down.
TGCAGCAGTCATGGCTGAAGTTTATCCTCTAGCTCCAGCCACTGCTGGAGTAGAGAGTTCCAGGGTGCACCCCAGCTGTCTAACAGTGATGTCTTTGGCTTCTGCCCCAGGTCTCCTCCAGTGCCAAAGATTGTGGCTAGAAGGCGTTTCAGCAGGGTGGTGCTTGACCAACGGGAGATGCAAACAAGTGGATCAATGCTGTCTGTCCATTCTCAGGTGGACAATTCTGAGAGGCATCCTGTGGACTTCTCAGGAGGTCCCAGTGGAATAATACACCATTCTCCACAGCCACGATCTCAAAATCACGCTCTCACATTGGATTTTCCCCTTTATCCATCCTACATTTCCTGAAACCTCACTCTTGTTTCCCAGAATCGTCTTCCAGATGAACACTTGCCTACAAGTTCTTAGCTCAAGTGCTACTTTGGGTACAACTCAAGCTAAGGCAATAATGTAGTGGCCAAAAACGTGCTCAGGAGAGAGCGGAGCATCTGACTTCCAAGTGGAAACCTTATAGTGTATGCAACAAGATAATGAGTTAAAAATGGGTGATGCTGAGACGGGCTAGGGGTTTTTTGTTCAGGAGTGTAACTAGTGCCACTTCATGGAAAAGAGAGGCAAGCACAAAGCTGAGCCAAGTCTGCATGGTCTGTTGTAGTGAAAGACAGGTCAGGACCTAGATTCTCTTACACAGATATCAACAGGAGTGAAAGCATCACTGGAGAATAGGAGACACTGATGGAGTGCTTGAAGAATCCCAAGAAGTACATCATTGGAACAAAAACAATCTGATCCTGGCTGGTGTGCAGTAAAGGGTTACCCTTGCCCAAAGAGAGGTTTGACCTTTGTCCTCACTTCTGGGAAGCAATCTCCAAGCCCTTGGAATATCTGCCTCATATGAGTGTGTTTGCTTACCTGAAGGCTGTGGGCCATGCCAGATAGTCTAGGCTAACAAGGTGATTATGGTGCAGGACCTTAGGCATTATGGTATCATTTCAGCCCGTGGAGGGGCTGGATTCTAAGGCTGGCCATGAAGAAGGTCAGTCATGTGGATATGTCAAATCCCCAAGAAAACTCAGGACACTAAGGCTTAGGTGAGCTTCCCTAGCTGGCAATACTCCATGCATATTGTCACACATCATTGCTAAGAGAAATAGGCACTGTTCTCATCACTTCCCAAGGAGGGAACCAGAAGCTCTGCACCTTGGTGTCTCCAGCCCTGCCTTATGGGATGCTTCCCTCTGTTGATTTTAATCTGTATCCTTTTGTCACTTCCGTAGGTTGTGAAAGACAGATTTCCATTCTGCTCACATTCTTTCTGGGGCTTTCTGGTTTGCTCATCCTGGAAGCCAGCTGCTGTTCTGAGCCACCCTGTGGAGGGGTCCACAGGACAGCCTCCAGGCCACAGCCTGCAAGGAGCTGAAGCCTTCAGACCAATAGCCAATGAGAAACAGAATCCTGCCAACAACCAAGTGGATCCACTTTCAGTTGAATGCTGAGAATTTCCTGTAATTTCCTCCCATGAGAAACCCAGAGCCAGAGGACCCAGCTAAGCCACAAGGTGGCCTGATGCACAGAAACTGTGAGATCAGTGTTTTAAGCTGCTTTGTTTTAATATAATTTCTTCTGCGGCAATAGACCATTGGTACATCTGGGCTTACCTCTCTCCTTCACTCCTTTGTAGTAGTGTGATTGTTTTATAAGTTACTGAGGTGTTTTGTGCCTTGATTTAGTTACTTGTAAACTTGGGGATAATAGTAGTACCTACCTTACAAGGTTATTGTTGGAACCAATACGATGAATTAATCCCCAGTAGGACCACATAGCAAGAGGTCAATGCATCTCAACTCTCACTGACATGGGCCTGGGGACTGTGTGGAAATAGGGTGGCAGCAGGGTTCTCCAAGCTGAGACTGAGTCATTTCTTTAGTGATGGCATCTGATGTGACTACCTATTCTCTGAATGAATAATTCAGAAAATTTGAGAAAAAAGAGAATATGCTGCAATTGAATGCTGAGTTTCCTCTTCAGCACCAAAATGTGTAAAGTATAATCATAAAAACTGACAGATGCACTAAGCTCTCAAGATGTAGGCATCCCATTTTGAGGGTAGGCAGAAGTTTGAAGGTCTATATGAGTAATAATTAGAAGATGTATAAAAAGGACTCATCTACCTCTAATATGTTAATTAAGATATTACCTATTAAAAACTTATATCTATAATTATTATTCAATAAGTGTTAAATCAAATCTGCGGTATTCTTGTAAGTGGAGCTATACAATCTAACTACACTTCTACCCTTAAATCCTTTTTCTGGCCATTTCTTTTTCTATCATACATTTTATTGTGGAATTTTTTAAAAAGCTAAGTCATGCATTTGGGAGGAGTATAGACGGCCAAGATGAAGAGGACTGCTAGGCTAGGGTCCTTACAACATAATTTAATTTGGGGGTTCTAGAATTCCAGAAATCTCTGGGCTGGGATAGAAAGGCACTTTAGAAGGACGTGATTGGCAGCCCTTGCCTGAGTAATTTGTATTCTCTCTCCAGCCAAGTGCAATAACATCAACTTGAAGTGATAAGGATACTGCTAAATTTGCTTTAATTAATGTCAGGTCCCTCAGTAATAAATCACCATTAATTTGTGTGTTAGTTTTTTGGAAATGGCCTAGTCTTTTTGGCTGTCACTGAAATTTGGCTGAGAAAGCCTCCTGCTTGTAAGGCCTGTCTGCTCAATCATTTTCTTCACTGTTTAGTTTTTCAAGGTGAGACTTCATCTGGGTTGAAGGTATGTAAGATTACTCTCATTTTCTTAACTAGAATCCCAGCAAAAATTTCTTAACATTGTCAACGTTTCATGTAGACTCATATCTATTAGAAGAATTATTAACTACTTCATTTTAGACCTTTTTGTCATCTTCATACACTTATATGCTAATGTGATTTTTCTTTTTTCAGGAAAATCCTCCAAAGAGTAGAATTTCATGATAAAACGTGAATTTTGAAAAAAGTAAATATCTAATTGATAGAAAATAGTTGAACTTCTCAACTTCACTTTTCAACATTTTCTTGAGGTGGTAGTGGAATCTGCAAAACCTCTGTCTCTTTCCTCTCCTGTCTGTATAATTTAGAGATGCATTTTTGGTGTCGTATATTTTTAAAAGAGATGTGTGTGTATGTGTGTGTGTGTGCACGCACGTGTGTGTTTGAAATACTCCTAGCTATTTGGTATGCCCTTTTTTTTTTAAGAACTTTTATTGAGATACAGTTAACAGACAATAAACTGAATATATTTAGAGTGTAGAATTTCATTTTTTTTTTATTAGTAATGTATATATGGCAATCCCAATCTCCCAATTCATTCCCCTCCAACCCTCCCTGCTTTCCCCACTTGGTGTCCATATTGGTATGCCCTTTTTAAATTCAATTTCTTTGCGCTGGTTGGTCTGGTCTAGTCTAGCCTTGCAAAGAATTCCCTTCTCAAATTTGGATCATCCTTGTAGAATAGCCTCTTACTTCTGAGGGCTCTGTTTCCCAGGGAGCCATTTTCAGTTCAGTTTTGGCTTGCAGCTCATGCTGTTGACTTTATTCTTTTTTGCAGTTTGCACTATCACATTCATGCAGGTAATACCCAGGAAAACTCCTGATCTTATAGAAGTTTGATATTTTCTGTAATTATGTCTCCTTGATATTTAACTGTCAGATCATTTCAAATTTTGTTACATTTAAAAGATACAAAATAACAATATTAATCAGTTAATTTATAAATATTATGAATTCTGGAGTATTCTTAACAGTTATAATTTCTATTGGTTTTCCAGATTCTCCAAGAAATGCTGTCTGACCCAGGATAACAAGGAAAAGGCTTTCTTAATACATTACCTTGTCATTCAATGAATATGCTAAGCTACCGCATTAGGAATCTGGCCAAGCTATGGAATGCATTTTCAGCTAATTTGGTTGGACGTTTTGGGGGGCGGAGGGGAGAGAGAACTGGGCTGAGAATTGGGAAACCTGACACTGACATCTGACACTCCCCACAGACAGTTTACTGAATTTCATTTTCATATCCATTAATTCAGTGAAAAGTAGATGGATAGACTAGGGAGTTTCTTAAAGCCTTTCCATTGCTGACATTCTATGAATCATCTATCATGTCCACCTATATCCAATGTATTTGCTTATCAGTTTCTGGAGGGTGCAGATGCAAAGTGAAGGTATAAAGAATTAAGTTGGTCATTATTTTCCTTATAGTGTCTAGCACGTAAGATTAGGTTTGAAAGAAGAATTACACCACTAATGAAAATATAAAAGGAAATTATCTGTGGATTTGTGAATTTACATGACATCTAACTTTTCATGGGAAATTTAGAATTGGATAGTCTTTTTCATAGAATCATTGCTAAATAGATGCATATGTTTCTTTCAACTCTTCTTTGGCTACAATAATTTCTGAATTCTCTCTGTGCAGTCATCACTCATTCTCATGAACCAACTAGTTTCTTAACAGCTTTCTGTTCATTTATTCCTCAAGTGTGATTATGACATCCTCATTTGTACCCAATCAAAAAGCACATGGATCCCAGTGTCTTGTTATACTTGAATTATTTGCTAGTTTCACCCAAGCAGTGATTTTTGTGGGATAGAGATGGAAATTTCTAGGGAAAAGAAGATGGAGAAGAATTGTGTAGCGTTGGCTAAAAATTCATAGGTGTGGATTGTCTTAATCGCCTCTTCTTCACCCCACTGGTGAGTGAGGCATTCCCACCCGAGGGTTACAGGGATGGCCAAACACACAACAGCAATACTGGACAGATGAGATAGTCAGCAGTTTATTAGTCATGTATACTCACAGCCTGGGGGAGGATGACGCTATATGCCATGGTCATATGGGGTGCACCTGCGAGCAGACCAGTGAACAACCAGAAGCTGTGAGAGGTAAGCTTTGTAGTATCAAGAGAGCAAGGTACTCTGTTTCCCATAGTAGGATATAATTGACTTGTTGGAATAATCCTCAGTCTGGCAAGGACTGAAACCGGAAACTCAGGAAGAAGCAAAAACTGTGCCTGGTCCCCTCAATATGAGGGGTTGTTTGACAAGGGGACCTTACTTACAGGAGCAGAGTGGGGAGGGGAGGTTGCAGCTAGGCCATTCCAAGACCCTCCCAATTTTAGCAGATGTCAAACAGCAAATAATATTGAACTTTATTTTCAGTCCATCAGCACATGGATGTATGAAGACTTTTTTATCCTAAAGCAAACTGACGAGAATTAAGAAGATCATGTTTAAGTAAAATACAGGTAACTTTTATCAGTGAGAAACACAGACTAATTTTTTTAGAAAAACATGTCAGGAGATAAATGACATCAAAATCCAGGAGAAACTTCTATGTTTGGGAAGAAAGAGCTGGGTGAATATTGGAACTTTTCAGTTTTAAACTTTTGTGATTTTTTAATTACTTGACTAATGAATATTGTTAGTCTTTCTCATAGATGTCATTAATAAATATCTTTCTGGTTTTAATTTCCCTCTTTGTTCTATGGTCGCTCATCCTACATAACTTAAGCTCTCTCTGCGTCTTGCAAGGTTGAACTTCGCTTTTCTAGTGTTTATTTTCCTTGGCTTTCACAGTGCAAATTTGTATTTGTGATTTTAGGTTTGCTCAGCATCTTTTCTATATAAGAAAATGCTTTGTAAATGGCAATTCAATAGATTGATTTGTAAGTAGAATGTACATAAGTGACAAGCTTTAAATGAGAAGAAACTGTTCAGAATAATAGTATTAGTGATGAAGCTAATGCTATTGAGAGGTTATTTTTCAATAAATACTACTGCAAGTTACAATAGTCTATGATGGGAAATATATGTAAGACTGACCACTCATTTGAGTTTGCCTAGGACCTACTTGAGCACTGAAAGTCCTGCATCCTCAGAAACCCTTCAGTCCTGCCAAACCAGTATGGTTGGTCACCTCAGTTGAATTCTTATTAGAACTTCTATTTCAGCAGATCAGAAATAGATACAAGGTGACTGGTAATAACTTCATAAAAATATTTTATTGATTGTTGTAGCCCTGGCACTTAAAAGATTTCTGAGTACATAGTAGATTTTCAATAAATATTTGATAACTGAATAACTGAGAGTATAGCCTACTAATCAGTGTCTAACTCAGAAGGAGAAGATGCATCTCCCTGGAAGATCATTCTAAACTGTTAGGGACCATCTCTTCTAATTCATGTGAGAGAAAGTAGTTTTATGACTTAAGGATGTGAGGACGAACCAGCAAAGGATGCTGAATCAATGGAAAGGCATGGGTGTTTCAAAACGTGAACGTGAGTCAGTTTGTAATGAATGTTGTTGAAACTTACTCCCAAGTTAAAAAGTCAGATGCCTGTTTATTGTGTTACTCAAAGCATCTTTTTTACATACCCAAACCTCTGTAATTACGAACTTCATCAACCCCTAAAGAGGATTGCACATGTACATGTAGATCTGATGACACAGATCTTGAGCAGGGACTCTGAGGCTACCTGCATAGTCTGTCCAGCAGAGGGCATCGGTGTACCTATGCAAAGACCAGAGCTCACCTGGGCTGAATGTTGATGGTCAACAAGATGCCTAGGGCCTGTCTGTAAATGTTGAAAACTAGCAACAGTGGAAAAATATTTCCTGCAGGAAAGCACTGAGACTGTCTGATTCAAATGCAGCACCATCTTACACAAGTCATGGTGACCCATTGAATTCACAAATGTATCAAATCTCAGAAGTTTAACATAAAATAAATCAAACGTATACACACTACTATATATCAACTAGATAACCAACAAGGACCTACTGTATAGCATGGGGAACTGTACTCAATATTTTGTAATAACCTCTAAGGGAAAAGAATTTGAAAAAAATACATATGTAAAACTGAATCACTGTACTGTACACCTGAAACTGACACATTATAAATCAACTATACTTCAGTGTTTTTTTAAAAAAAGAAAAATAAAAATAAAACAATGCCACAAAAAGGAATTTAAAAAATTAAAATAAAACAGAAACAGCTCTCCAGTAAACTGCCATTCCTGAGAACCAATGTACTATAAAGCTCATTTTAGAAAAATTCTAAGTACTCCAAACAAAGAAAGAGAATGAATGTATAAAATCCAAAGATGTATCTGGAAAATTCCCTGGTGGTACAGTGGTTAAGAATCCACCTACCAATGAAGGAGACACAGGTTTGATCCCTGCTCCAGGAAGATCCCACATGCCACGGAGCAACTAAGCCTGTACGCCACAACTACTGAAGCCACGTGCCTAGAGCCTGTGCTCTGCAGCAAGAGAAGCCACCGGCAATGAGAAGCCCGTGCACCGCAATGAAGAGTAGCTTCCACTCCCCACAACTAGAGAAAGCCCGCGAGCAGCAATGAACACCCAACTCAGCCAATAAGTAAATAAATAAATAAAAAGAAAAGGTGGCTCCGTATTAAAAAGATAATAAAAAGATGCATCTGAAGATTCTGAAGACAATCTTATTTTTCCAACTTCTAATGATGATGGTGATGATAATGTCTAATATATTTAGTGCCTTAAAGTTTCCCAAACTTATACTTGCAACATTTTAAATACATCAACCCTTTAAGGTAGTTAAGGCTCTGGCTACTACTACTATTTTACATGTCAGACACCTATGGCACAGAGCAGTTAAGTGGTTTATTTAGGGACACATAGCTAGATGGATTACAGCCAGTTATTCTGAATATGTCTATTTCTGTTTTAACTCTGTATCTATGGTGTTCTCCAGTTACATGGCATATATTAAATAACACATTCTATTTATCGTTAATTATTATCATGCTTTTAACTGAAGACACATACTTCTTTTAAGTATTAGGATAATTTCACAAAGACTAAACTTGATATATAATCTGATTTTTGTCCTAAAATGTCAAATTGCCCTGCAAATTTTAATTTAGAAAGAATGGGTGAAGTTTTCCAAAGAGCAAAATTCTTCGTGCAAGAAACAAACATTATTTCTAAAGGTAGCTAGACATTTTTTAGTACTTTAAGAAAAGACACAAAGGACCTTGGAAATGAGAAGATAATGGTGAAATCAAGGAAGTTCCCTCTTCACCAATGATATTTCATTTTCTTTGCTGAGAATGAAGAGGAAGATGAGGTCTCTGGGGCAGTTTCTAACATGCCCACGGCAGTATGACATTGCTGAATGCTTTTACTGACTTCCATTTTTTCAAGGTAGTGACAGCTGTTTGGCTTCTCCCACTGGACCCCGAAGTTATCTGCTACCCTACAGCAAAATCTGCTTGATCACAGTGAGGGAAAAATGGGTTCTGTGACTTAACATTTACATTCTGCCCTAGTGCTGCTGGGCTGCATCATCGAAAATAGACTCTCCTGGGACCCCCTTTCCCCAGGCCTGGAAGCTACATGGCAAATCCACAGCAAAGCTGTTTGAGTGTATGTTTGCTTGTGAATGCCACGTGGCCCACCTACAATCAGGAACTGATCTTCATCAAGCACAATCGTCGGATCATCTTACAGGTGCGCTGCTAGGCCGGGCTATCAGCTCGAATGCCTATGCAGTTTGGATTTGTTTGTGTCCAAATATGAGTTTAACTGTAACTGAATTCTTTTAAAATTGAGATTTCATAATAACAACAAAGAAGATTATTGAGAACGACTGAACCCATAATGTAGAATGGACTATATTTAATGTAGTATATTGTGTGTGTAAATGGTATCTTATGCATACGTATATGAAACACCCAGAAAGAGGGCTCGGATGTAACAAAAATGAGATCCTTGTGTTTCCTACCATTCCTTTCTCGTAATGAACAATTAAAGGAAAAAACACTCCAATTTTGACCCTGATTCTCCTATTCTTTCATTATTTGGATTTTCATCACTGGCTGACTTGCTCTGTGCTCTCTTTTTTATGCTGATTGGCCTCCGTGTAGACACTTCCCTGAATAGGGACAAATGTGCTAATTGGAAGAATTCTTTGTCTCTCTGTTCACAATCATTTAGAGTTCAGACTTTAAAACATAGCCTTTTTTTTCAGCTGAATCTCCATAGCTTGTATCTGTTCTTATGTATTATTATACACAGCCCTGCAGAGGCTGGAAATGTGAAACTGAGCATTTCTGTGAAGTGTAACTGATTATACAATTCCTTCTCATGTCTACTATAGTAGCCTCTCAAAAGGGGAATGAGACACCCATCTTATGTTTGCCCAGAGCACACTGTTCTTGTCCTCTTTCAGTGTTTATCAAACTGTACTGCAATGGTCTATCTACCTATTTATACTTTCCACTAGATTGTAAGCTATTTGGTTATTCATTCAAACAACCAATGAGTTAATTGTTTTCTCATGGTTTCACACACCAACTATTTGTTGAGCATCTACTATGTGCAAGATACATCTCTCTCTCTCTCTCTCACACACACACACACACACACACACACACACTTAGGATCAAAGCAGGCCTTTTTCTTGCGTGCCGTTGGCCTTGTAGTCTAATAGGGCAGGCAGACGTTCATCAAATAATCAGACAGATAAAATATATAATCGTTAAATGTGATGAGAGAAGGAAAGGTATACGGTAATGTGAAATTAATTAAACCTAGTCTGGGAGTGAGGCAGGTGGTCAGAGAAGAATTCTCTGAGAAAGTGGCTTCTGGGCTGAAATCTGAAAGGTGGATGAGTTAATCAGAGGGAGAAGTGGGAACAGAGCATTCCAGGCTACAAAGCAACATGCTCAAAGTCTCAAGGCAGAAAGGAATAGTGTGAGTTTATGACATGCAAGAAGAGCACTGTGGTTGGGTCACAGAGTGAAGAGTGAGTAGCAGTAGATGAAGCAGGATAAACAGGAATGGAATGAATTGCATGGGGCCTTGGAAGCCATTTTAGAGGCATTAGCGTCTGTCTTAAGAGCAAGAAAATTCCACTGGAGAGTTTTAAGTAGGGGAACCACATGATCTGGTGTGAAATTGCTCTGACTCCAGTGTGAAGAATTAATTGGATGGGATGAGAGCAAGTATAGAGACTTACCAAGGTGGTTCCTGCAGCAAACTAGGCAAGAGTGATAGATTTTAGACTGTAATGGTGGCAGTAGAGATGAAATAGGGATGGTCAGAATGGTGGGATGAAACTAGGGCCATGTAGCTTTCTACAAAGTGGAGAAAATCTTTCCAGAAGGGACTGGTTGTGAATGATGAACATGACCTAGTGTTTCCCTACTGTGTCCTGGTCATCACTGCACCTCCAGCACCTGGCACATGCATGTGATACGTGCTTGATACAGGTTTGTTCAAGGAAAGTCAGAAGAAAGGAATAAAAGAAAGGAACAAGGAAGTGGATAATCTTTCCAGAGTTTTTTTTAAAGCTCTTTATTGGAGTATAATTGCTTTACAGTGTTATGCCAGTTTCTGCTGTACAACAAAGTGAATCAGCTGTATTTCTACATATATCCCCATAGCCCCTCCCTCTCACAACTCCTCCCCCCATCCCACCCCTCAAAGTCATCACCCATCATTGAGTTGATCTCCCTGTGTTATGCAGCAGCTTCCCACTAGCTATCTATTTTACATTTGGTAGTGTATATATGTCAATGCTTTTAATGGAAGGAAAAATATCTCTGAAGGACTCTTCACCACCATTTGAAATTCAGAAATCCTTTGCTGATCTTTGAAAGGAAATAACTTTTAGATTGAATGCAAAGATTGATGATTGATTGATTGATTGATTTTTGTAGTGACTATTAATATTGGGCTGAAAGGGATGCTGAAGCCTGGTATGGGTTCCAAGGGAAAGAAAGTTGTTCTCCTTTAATACTGTCTGCTATTCGTATGCAGAATAGAGGAGGGGGTGGGATGAGTATCACATACAGCTTCTTCTATAAATTATGCTCTAACTACTTTTGTGGCATTGTGATGGAAACTGTTGACCCTCTCTAAAAGTTTTTTCTGCTATCTATTTTATGCCTACTTTTATTTATATGTGCTCAGATAACATGCACATACACACATACACACACATTTACATATACATTTCGATATTGTTTTTGTTCTTGTCTCAACTAGAATCAACACTATTAAGAAAATGATAGGGCTTCCTAGGTGGAGCAGTGGTTGAGAATCCGCCTGCCAATGCAGGGGACACAGGTTCGATCCCTGCTGCAGGAAGATCCCACGTGCCTCGGAGCAACTAAGCCCATGAACCACAACTATTGAGCCTGTGTGCCACAACTATGGAAGCCCACGCTCCTAGAGCCCATGCTCCATAACAAGAGATGCCACGGCAATGAGAAGCCCGCGCACCACAACCAAGAGTAGCCCCCGCTCACTGCAACTAGAGAAAGCCCACACACAACAAACACCCAACACAGCCAATAAATACATAAAGTTTAGTAAAAAAAAAAAAAGAAAATGACAGTTCAGCCTATAACAATGACTTTCCTTTTGATCACATGATCTGTTGCATTCACTGTTTATAATGGATTCAAAACACAAACGGTTAACTCCTTTTTTAGTGGGAAAATGATAAACTGGGACAGATTCAAGAACCCCTGAACTTTCATTGCTTTCCAAAAGCACCGTTTTTAGATTGAGATCAATGTCTGTTTGCTCCACATCCCTACTCTACTAGTGATCAATTGCCCCCTTTTGCAGCAGGTTTTTTCCTACCTCCATAGAAACTTCCACTTTACCAGTGATTTGAACTTAACTCCTCTTTCCACAGTGTATAGATTTGCAGACCTATTTCATGGTGATGTAAAAACTCTTCCTAAGAGTGCTGGAAGAAGATTTTTTTTCTCTTTCACTTTTTGTTTTCAGGGGTCTCTAAAGAATCGAGTATGTATTTGCACCCCGCCCCCTCAAAGTTCAGAAGTTCAGACTGCCATCTGAACTTTTGAGTACATTCTATCAACATAGCTAACATACAGAGGTAATTCTCTCTGTCATTAAAAAATGACATTAATTGCTCCCAAATTCCCAAAAGCAAGAGGACTAAGCAGAAGTGTGCAAAGCTAATCCCCATCCATCCCAAGATACCAAAACTCACCAGGAAATCCCAGGAGACAACATGAAGCCCTTGGCAGGCTCCGTTTGCCCCAGTACAACAATGTTGCGTGTCAAATGACGTAATTCAACACACGGATATGCTACTGTACTGCTTTTGCCTGGGAATATATTGCTACTTTACAGTCCAGAAGAATAGGAGTGAATGAATATTTATTTGATAAGAAATAAAGAAAATATATAACGAAGTAAAATAAGAAAAAAATGTGCTAGAGGCTCCTGGTGTCTTCCTTTAGCTGGTTATCCTCTTCTTCCTGGTGCAAAGGGGGAATTCGTACTTCTCTGCCCATACAATTAGGCTGAGCCATGTGACAAGTTCCTGGAAAAATATTGTGGAAGATAAGATATGTGTTGTCGCTTCCAGGCCAGAACGTTTAATTGCTGCTGTGAGTATTCCCTTCCCTACTGCATTGACCAAGACACTGCTTTTTACAGCTGATACAGCTAGGGTATGGTGGAGACTAGCTCATCCGAAACTGCCAAGTGATTGCATGGGCAACCGTTGCTCTAGAGAGTCATCAGAAAATCACAGCAGAATTTACATGAGCAAGAAATAAATGTCTGCAGTGCTAAACCATGGAGATTTGAGGTTTATTCCCATATCATGACCTGGTCTATCTTACTTAATGCAACAACAGCCTTAGGGAAATTGTTAATTTCTTATCAAGGGCAACAGTACTATCAGGTTTTTGATGGTTGCATTGAATACTAAAGAATTACGAAAAACTAAAATAAATGATAATGACCTACATCTATTCCCCTGATCATGGCTTGGTTCTGCCTAGGTGAGTCTGGATTTGGAACGAAATACCCTGCATGTGGGGATGATTTCAAATACACTGCATCATTTATTTACAGTCAAGTTTATTGAGGTATAATTCACATATGGTAAAATTCACCCTTTTAAAACATGTAGTTTTATAAATCTTGATGAATATATGTAGTTGTGCAACCACTACTTCCATCACAATATAAATAGACTATTTCTGTCACTCCAAAAATTCTCCCTGTACTCTGTAATCAATCCTCTTCCTCCACACCCAGTCCCTGGCAATCAGTACTCTAATTTATATCTCTTTAATTTTCCTCTTTCCAGATATTCCTATAAAAGGAATCACACAGTATATAAACCTTTTGTGTCTGGCTTCTTTCAGTTAGCATAATGCTTTTGAGATTCACCCATGTTATTGCATCAATAGTTCATCAATTTTTGCTGCCAAGTAGTGCTTCATTGTGTGAAGTTATCACAATTTGCTTATGAATTCACCAGCTAATAGATATTTGGGCTGTTTTTGGTTTGGGGGGATTATGAATAAAAAAATCCATGAACATTTATATACAGGTCTTTGCGTGAACGTGTGTTTTCATTACTCTTAGGCAAATACTTGGAAGAGATATTGCTTGCTCATAGGGTGGGTATGTTTATTCTTCAAAAACATGTTTCAAAGTGACTCTATTTTGCATTGCCACTAGAAAAATGTATAAGTGTTCCAGATGCTCCACATCCTCACCAGCAAGTTGTATTTTCAGTTTTAACAATTTTATCTACTCTAGGATATGTGTGGTAGTATCTTATCTTAATTGGTTTTTCCCTAATGAATAATGGTGTTGAACATCTTTCCAGGTACTTACCATTTAAATCTCTTCCTTGGTGCAATGTTTATTCAGATCCTTTGCTCATTTTTTATTTGGTTTTCTGTCTTCTTATTCAGTTAGAGTATTCTAGATCTCCTAGAGGATCTCTTCTAGACACAAATCCCTTACCAGATATGTCTTTACTGCATCATTTCTTTAATCAGATAAACTCAAGTTGAAAGGTTGTTCTGAAGGGTGAGATAAAATACTCCTCATTTTTTTCCTCAAATTGGCTCTCTACCCCTGCTGATCTGAGAAAAAAAAAAAAAAGAGAAGTATTTTGTCCCTCTGCCTTTCTGGAGCTATGGGGAGAAGAACATGGCATAGAGGCAATAGTCACGGCTTCATGCTTTCTTATGTACAAATGGTGTGACTTCTCCACCGTTTTCTTCTCTACCACTTTGAGGCAACATCCAGGCACATGCCCAAATCTCTCAAGACCTTGTCCCAATTCATGGTGTCTTAAAGATAGCTTTGATAGGCACTCTTTTGCATGAATGTGACATTTCAGCATTTTCTCCCACTATGAATGTTATTCTCAGATAAAGAGCGTAATAAAATTATATTCGATCATGAGGGATCTTTGGAAAAAACATCGTAGTAAATAGAAAAAACGCCTTGTCTTCTGGAAATTTTGCCTGCGATATTAATTCATATTGATTGTTTTCCTTAGAATTGAAGGGGTTCATCACTAAAATGACTTAGAGTGATGAGAAAGCAGAATCATTCAGGTTTATTTTTCTTTCTCAAAGATACTTTGTAAACTCATTCTGAAAATTTTGGTAACCTTATTTTCTACATTAATTTTTAAATTTTTTAACAGGTTTTTCTCTAGGTTCGAAAATTATTACCTCTTTGAGGTGAATAGCTGACTAACAAAAGAATGCTGACTAAGACTCAGATCATAATTTTCCATAGAATACATGTATTTTTGCTCATTGCCTTTTGGGTTGGAAAGAACTCCACTCGAGAAGTTCATTTTAATATGTCATTGATAATATTTACAGTTATACTATTACATTGCCTTTATTGTTTATTAATATGGAGACATGAAGAATTTCTTTCATTGGAGTTGATAAAAGTGAAGATTAAGAGATTAATAATCACTGGAACTCCACCCTAAAAATGTATTCAAAAGAATGCATTGAATTAAATATATATATATATTTATATAGTGTGGTCAAGAATTATCAGAGGAAAAGTATGCATTCTATAGAACTTAAATATCATCAACCCTTCAGTGGAACCCTGCTTCCGAGAGGGAGCACTGCATTCTTTCCACCGTCCTTGATTCCTGTCACACAGAATAGTCCCCCTTCCCTTTCTGTTATTCACAGAATGCCTTTTCAGTTCTTTATTCTGTGCCAACAAAATTCACTTCTGTGTAATGTCAATACGGTTTAATATATAATGAAAGTAAACAGTGATTGAAACAGAACCTGTAAAATGCAAAAAGAAGTTATGATCCCCCAAACCAATAGAGACAAACAAAAGTAAGGCTTGCAGAGAATCTCTGAGGTTCAAGTGTTTTATTTCTTAACAGAGTAGAAGAAATTATAAGCAGCCTCTTTGGTTTAGGACCTTGGAGGCTTTAGGGAGCTGGGTCAAATCCGATAAAAAGGGACATAAGAAAAGTAAAGCGTTAGCAGTTTTACTGTTTTATAGCAGTAATATTCACCATTTATTGAACATTTACTACATGCCAGGCCTCCTTCTTTGTGCTTTACACATATTAACTACAGACGGCCCTGACTTATGATGGTTCAACTTACAATTTTTCAACTTTATGATGGTGCAAAAGTGATATGCATTCAGCAGAAACCATACTTTGGATTTTTATCTTTTCTCAGGTTAGTCCATGCAGTATGATACTCTCTTGTGATGCTGGGCAGTGGCCGTGAGCTGCAACTCCCATCTGGCCACGAGATCATGAGGGTGAGCAACCATTACAACCGTCCTGTACCCATGTAACCATTCTGTTTTTCACTCTCAGTCCAGGAGTCAATAAATGACAGTAGGCTTTGCATTAGATGATTTTGCCAAACGTTAAGCTCATGTATGTGTTCTGAGAACATTTAAAGCAGGCTAGGCTAAGCTAGGATGTTTTATAAGTTAGGTGTGTTGACCTAAAACAGAGTGCCGGGTATTTTTTCCAGCAAAGATGGGTTTATTCAGAATCAGCAGAGAATTGGAACTTGGGGTCTGCAGCTGTGATGAGCCATGTGCCAGTACTTGCACAGCAAGGGAATTAGAAAGCTTTTATAAGGGGAAAAGGGAATTTGGGAGGACTATAGTAAACAAAGAGTCCATCGCTTTTTATTGACTGAGTTCTTGCCAGGAAAAAAGAGCCACCTTTCTTCTTCTTGTTGGGCTCTGCTATCATCCTTCCGGTCTTCCCAATTGAATTGAGGTTTCTGTTTATTAATTTTTTACATTCTCCCCTTTTGATGAACATCTTTCTTTCAAAGCATTACAGATAAATAGTCAGCTTTTACAGTTTCAGTGGCTTTTTCTCACTCAATGCAGGAAGGACCTTTCCTGGCTGTACTGTCTCATATCAGAGGAAAAGTGCACAAACTGGAAAGCTATTGAGGCCACATTCAAGTAATGAGGAAGGGTTGGAGGGAGAATTCTCAGGCTCTTTTTATCTAAAAATATGTTTTAAAGTGTCTATCCATATGTTAAGATCATAGACATTGGAGATCATCTGAACCCTTATGTCATCATCAAAAGATTGTTGACCCTTCCAACGGGCCTGGTCTGGATATCTTGAGAAAGCTGTCTCATAATACATTGCCTGCTTCAGTTCCAGGAAACCTTTACTTTCAGGTCATCAGATGATTTGCAGTTCCAGTTGGGGTTCAGTGCTTTCTTTAGGTATGTCACTTAGGTGAATCCAAGAGTCTAATCCTTGGGGTTTGGTGACACAAGTGTTGGTTAGCAGTACCTGTTAGGGGCTTCTCCAGTGAGGTTGAAGTAAGTTCATGTGGAGGTGTCTTTCCCAATAGACAAAATCTCCAGGTTACAAGGTATGATGCTTAAGATCTTCATCTCCCAAGAGTGCACTGTGAAAAGATTGTTCTACCAAATCATGATTGTTTTAATAGATCCCCCTCAATATTGGGGGATCTCTCCTTTCATCAGTTATGGGTCAAAAGAAGCAGAAGCCAAGTGCATTGGGTGTCCTGTGACTACCTCAAAGGATGAGAGTTTATGAGTTCCAAAAGGGGTGAACCTGAGATTTAGAAGAACCAACGGCAATGCTTTTGGCCAAGGTATTTGGAGGACCTTTACAAATCTCCCAAATGAGTCTTAATAATGCCATTCATGTATGCCACGAAAGCGGAGGACTGAGGGTGGTGAGCACAGTGAAAGCATTGTAAAACCAATCAAACAGCACAGACTTGTTGAAGCACCTGGCCAGTAAAATGGGTTCTTCAATTACTTTGAAGTTGGAGAGGAGTTCCACAGGTAGGCTCAGTCTTTTCCAAAGGACTTTAGCCACACAAGAGGCAGTACCCCATCTGCACGGGAAGACTTCAGTCTGATATAAGTACATTCAGACTATAACTAAAACATATTTCTATCCATTAGATGTAGAGAGTTGTATGAAATCCATTTGCCAGACCTTGAATGATCCATTAGGTAGTTTAAAATGCTTGTGTGTAGTATAAACAGGTTCCTCTGGGTTGTACTTCAGACAAATGGGACAAGTGAGGTAGGTACTTTCTGCAGCCTTGTTAATGTTTTCCCACCAATATTCACTCATGAAGGCTATCATTTTTCAGTAAACCAATGGTTTCATGCATGTGGAGTGGTAAGGAGTGGGAATTTTAGAGTCTCTGGTAGAACTGGGTTATTATTTGGTCTAATCCAGAACTTGCTCTTTGTATCAAATCAACAACTGTTGAATTTGCAATCTTGTTTGTCCTTTTCTGAGACCATTTTTTGGACTTCTAAAGCCAGTTTTTCTAAATTATCATTTGGGGAAATATCCCTTTAGATCATGACAGAGGTTTGGCTTCTGTTGATCCCTTTAAGGGCAGCACTCCTTATGGAAATGTCAGCAAGGTGATTTCCTTTAGCTTCCAGAGAGCAGAGTTTAGAACGCCCTGGAATCTTAATAGCTAAACAGCAGGTAAAATATTGCATCTAATAATTCCTGAACATAGGGACCATCTATAATTTTATTTCCACTGGACGTAAGGGAGGCACATTGCTTCCACAACATTCTGAAATCATGAGCTACTCTGAAAGTATATCTACTATCAGGATAAACATTAGAAGCTGTGTTCTTAACTAACGTACAAGTCTGTGTAAAAGCGTATAATTCAAACTTTGGGGCTAAAGTAGTCATAGGTAAAGATGCTGCCTTGACAATATCAAAAGGAGTTGCAATAGCATACCCAGTACAACGTGTGTCATTGTCACTTTTTAAAGAAGAACCATTCATGTACCATGACAAGTCAGTGGTACTCAGAAAATTTTCCTTTGATCATCACTAGGCGCCAGGAGATGGCCTATCAGCATTAAGCCATCCTGAGGGACTTCGTTGGTGACAGAGGAGGAGAGTAGCGGGATTAATATTACTACAAAAGAGTTACATGAGGAATAGTTAACAAAAGGAATTCATAGCAGGTGAAGGTGTTGACTGAGGAATGTTGAGTGTGGTGAGAATTCAGGAGAACTTTCACTGCATGAGGTACAAAAATGGTAAAAGGGGATCCCACAACAATTTTCTCAGTGGTGTTAACTGAAAAGGCAGTGCTGTGATGGCTCTAAGGCAAGGGTGTGTGCCCATGCCACAGGGTCCAGTTATTGGCTATAACACCCTATGGGTTGAAGAATGGTTCCCATGTTTTGGGGGTGAGTAGGCCAAGGGCATTCCCTTCCTTTTCCTATGCAAAAAGGTAAAAGTGAATCTGATAATTGGGAAGCCTGATGGCAGGTGGGTTTATCAAACTCTCCTTTAAGGCCTTGAAAGCTATATTGTCCTTTTCTCATAAAATTGGATCTGAGTTGTTACTGTTTAGTAAAACATACAGAGGTTTGGCCATAAGAGAGAAATCTGGAAACTGATTTCATCAATACACAACTAGCCTGAGAACACTTCAAGTTGACACTTAGTTTTGGGTTTGGGGAAACTTAGGACACCATGAAATCTATCTAGATCTAAATAGCACTGGTTCTAGTATCCAATGCCCTAAATGTCAAACCTGAGTTTGGGCAAATTGCAATTTTTCCTTGGTGACCTCATGTTCTTATGAGGCTAAAAGCTTTAAGCAACTGGATGCTGTCTTCCTGTGAGGAGGCTGGAGAATGAGAGCAAAGAAGCAAATCAGCCACATATGGCAACAGAGTAGAACCTCTAGGAAACTTTATATCACCCAGATCAGCCTTCAGGATTTGGGAGAAATAAGCAGTCTATAAGCAAAACCCTGAGACATTTACTGTTCAAATAAATTGTTTTTTTTTTTTTTTTCCCAAAGGAAGGCAAAAAGGTATTGGCTGTCTTCATCAAGTGGAATACTAAAGAATGCACTGCATAAATCAATTACAGCAAGGAAAATGCTTCCCGTGGGAATGGATGTTAGTGACATGGGAGGGTTAAGAACAGTTGGGTGTTGAGGGATACCAATGTTGCCTACTTTTTGGAGGTTCTGGAAAAATCTCCATGCTCAACCCTTAAGTTTTCTCAGCGCTGAGATTGGAGTGTTACAGGGGCTAGTACAAGGGATAATGAGATCCTGAGCCCTGTAATCTTCTATTATGGGCTTTATGCCTTGAAGGGCTTCTTTCCTTATAGGGTATTGATTAAGTCTGGGAAGAGGTTTTGAGAACTCTATTTGAATCTTGATAGGAGGTGTACCACGAATTTTACCAATGCAGGTTGGAGATTTTGCCCATAAGGAAAGTGGTAGTTGATTCAATAGGGACAAATGATCAGTGTTTCCAGAATGTCAAAGACAGAACAAATAAAGATGTCAAAGGGTCTTTTAATTCACTTGGTGGGTTGTTTTGATGACACTTTCGATTCTAGAATTATTTGCCCCTTTTGGAAGAAAGGAATTTCATCATGATACTTCTCTATGAAGCCTTAGCCCAGTAAATGGTTAATCACTGTTTATACCATTCAGTATGACAGAGATTTTTTTTTGTAATTTAAGTTCATTTATGGATATCATATACATTTCTCTGTCAAACTCTGTTCCAAAGGAATTCAATTTCTCCTTTCTGGTTGAAATGTGCAAACTCCTGCCTATTCTTGAATAACTGATAAGTACATAACAAAGCACATTCTGAGCTATATTCTTTCTTGACACTTGGTATGGTGGTGTAGCTGGGGTCATCTAAAACTATATACACTAGGAAAGTGTTCCCTTTATTCATTATTCTAAGCCAAAATAAAATAAAACATTTTAAAATAATATTTTCAGGGCACCAGTGTTAGCTGAAGAAATCAACGTTATGACTTACAGTTTAGAGTTTCAGTGTAATTTCTAAGAGTCCTATAGAACAATGTTTGATGTAGATCAGTGGTTCTCAACTAAATATAATTTCTTGACCCTGAGAACATGTGGCACTGTCTAGAGACCTGTTTTATTGTCAGAACTGAGGAGAGTGCTACTGGCATCTGGGGGTAGAGGCCACGGATGCTGCTACATATGATACAGTGAATAGTATATCCAGCCCCAAATGTCAAGAGTGCCAAGGCTAAGAAACCTTGGAGCGGATGAACTGCTAATGAAGACAATAATGATAGTATGTTAGAATGATTACATGAGGGTATAGATACAAAATAAAGGTAAGTAGGTAATTTTTAAAATAAGTTTTTAGAATATCACAATGATATCAGAGATTGCTTACCTCATCAACATTCAAGATTCATTTAGACCACAGAGAGGATGAGTAGTTCTAAATCACCTACTATAGTGAGTTGAATGGTGGTCCCCCAAAGGTATGTCTACCCAGATCCTGTGGATGTGACATTATTTGCAGAAAAAAAAAAAAAAAATCTTTATAGATGTAGTTAAATCAAGAATCCTGAAATGAGATCATCCTGAATTATTTGAGTTGCCCCTAAATTCAATGACAGATGTCCTGATAGCACACAGAAGAGGTCAGAGCACAGGGGAGAAATCTCCATGAAGACAAGGATAGAAATTGGAATTATGCATGCATAAGCCAAGGGAGGCTTAGAGTCAGCAGAAGCTGGAACGAGGAAGGATTCTCCCCCAGAGTCTTCTAAAGGAGCACAGGCAGGCTGACACCTTGGATTTTAGACTTTGGTTCCAAGAATTGTGAAAGAATAAAAAAAGAAGACTAGTTCATGGACATGGGAGGTCTGGAATAGTTGAAAAGATCAGAGTGGACCTATCAGAACTCTTTAACCCTGCCACTAGAATGGGCCAAAAGGACCGCTGAGCCAAATCAGCCTCTCTGGGAGCCCTCTACTGGACATTGTGTTCAGCCAGACTGGACAGGCCATGAGAGATGATCTCTATATAGATACTTGTCCAAAAGCCAAGACCAGAACCAAAATACACTTAAAAGGTCAAGGCCAGAGAGGTGAAGTTTATTAGGACATTTACCCAACAGCCTTTATTTCATCTTGAATGTGAAGAATATAGCATAGTTTGTAGCACACCCAGACAAAAACAAGCCCCATTCCAAGAGAATTCTTTAAGGATTACCTTTTACCTGTTTTCCTTTTTTTAAGAACACCAGAATTATGAGTCTAGTATGGAGTGCCTACTAAGTCCAAGATTCATTCATTTAGCAAATATTCACTGAGTCTACTGTTCTAGAAATCTATCTATGGAAACCCAGTGTGGGTTTCTTAAACTCAGGACTTTATGAAGTGGACAGATAGATTTGCTGACCCGAAGATCAATAATGAGAACTGTATCAAATTGACTGTGCCTTCTTGGACATGAGGAATTCTATACAAATATGGTCATTGGAGGTTGGTATTCCATTTCCTGTAGGTTAAGAAGCTCATAATAATCTTCAACCAGCATGGCTAAAAGAATAGTGTTTTTTTCTATTATTCTTTGCCTTACAAAATCAGTCTTGAGCTATGGGCTTCTTTCTTTAAAGACTTTATTACTAATCTAACATACTCATCATATACCCTTATTCCAAATGCAATTTTTAAGTATGTACTGATTTACTTGATTTTTACTGAGAATTTGTGTTTCTTAGAGACTTCCGGGTGAGGCTGAGATGAACATTTAGTGCTACACATATTTTATTTGGTGGCTGTCGGATTGGTATTCTTATCTCTGGAGTGGTGTGGAAAGGGTGCTTTAAAGCCTCTTTGGTGGGAAAGTTACTTCTTGCTCAGAAAGTGATTAGCAGACAGATTCACTGTTGGTCAAAATCTTGGGTGCCATGATGCTTCCTGGTTAACAAAATTAACTTTCTCCTGAGCATCAGCTTATCGGCCTTCAAAGTTCAGTGGTGATTTGGGTTGAAGCAGTACAGTTTAGTTACTTCATCGCTAACAGTTTCCATGTGGGAAACAAAAGCATTATTATGTCTTTGGGAGTGACACAAAGGGTTGTGCTTTAGGAAGTCTTCACCAACCTGATTGAAATGTTAGGGATATATTCCATAATTTTTACTTTTTAAAAACTCATTGGTCCACATATTTAAAAAGTCAAAACAGTATTTTAAACCTTTTCTGGAGTTATGTATCCTTGCAACCTTACCAGCTCTTACAATGAAGTATCTTAGGTTTGTTGCCTATGGGGTATTTTACTTTCATTAGCTGAAAGTAACCCCTATTCACCATTAAATCTAAATTATCCAGGGATCAATCATTTATATACCACCTTTTCCCTCTTCCTCTCCTTGCCTGCTTTGGACTTAACTTTCTGGTTTTTTTCGTCGCTACTTTCAAGGAGTGGAATGAGAATAAAGCTGAAAGACAAACCAGGTAACTTCTCCACTGAATTTAACTTTAGAGATGTGGACACAGAATAAAATTTAATGGCTACAATAGCAAGTGATCTCTGGCTTAATTTACCCTGTCACTCATTAGTGCTGATGCTTGAGTTGATTGCAGTGAAAAATGTCCTAATGTGCAGTTTAATTTTGAATCGCTGCCTCTTGGGGTTAAGGCACTCTGCTGGCAAGCCTTGGGTGCAGTTGTGGGCAAGCTGGGAAAACTCTTCCCGAAAATGCGATGGTGGGAAAGCAACACTGTTGACCCACTTTGGGTGATCCGTCCAAGTAACTAAAATGTGCTTTGAAATATTTGCAAAACAAAAATAATACATGCTGAATCATACTCTTCTTGTCAGATATCTCTGCCACAAAATCCACTGCGCAGTAACTCATAAATTTCTTTCTGGTTAAATAGCCATAGTTTTAACACAAACAAAGATTAATTCAACTCATTTAGAAGAGAGAGAAATGATTGGATTCCATTTACAAATGCTAATTAGAGAAGAGTAGAGTGTTAAGACCTTATTCAATCCTGGGCTGCACTGAGAGGGGGTCTTTAAAAGAATAGGTTACAAAGAAAACTGAGCTTTGGCATGTGTCATAGTTTCATTAATTTGCAAAGACGTACATGCAACACAGCTGCCACATAAAGTATCCCATATAGAGGTCCGTCATTCCTTCTTCTGCCACTAATAGATCACAGATGGTGCTTTTCTCTATAGCGAGACTCTGAGAAGCAGTGTCCCCTCTGCCTAGCCCACGCTCTTAATTAACAGAAGTAGCCAGGCCTCAGAGTAAATGAAGGGTTCCATTTAAGAGCACTTTCAAAATTACCGAGATTTATTCTTTTAAGCCAAAACTTTAAAAGATGTTAACCATTTCAATAGAAATTTTGCAAGAATGAATTGTACTCCACAGTGCTTTCTGCAACCACTATTCTAACTTCCGTGGACACGTAGTAAACGTTATAATAATCAATGATTGAAGAAGGTTGTAGTAAGGCCCTGCCCTGGGGAGACTGAGGTGTGGAGAATTGTATGTCTAAATACCCAGAGAAACACTATGCATTTTGACTTTAGCCATTTACTCAACAAACGCTTACTGAGCATTTATTATACTAGATATTATGCTAATTACTAGAACCACCAGGCTGCAAAGACATTAACCCTGCCCTCTAAAAGCTTACAATCTAGTGGGAGAGAGTGACACATAAAGATGTGGCTTATAATCACCATTTAGTAAATGCTCCTAACTTTCCTGGGAGAGTCAGGGAATAACTCTTAACATTTTATTTTATTGAAAATATCTGTATTGCTCTTTCTGATTACAAACATACAAGGGAAAGGTTTACAAAATACAAAAAAGTGTAAAGAAGAAAATAAAACCATTTGTAAGCTCAGTAATAACCACTCATGACTTCTGGATGTATTTTCTTCTGAATTGTTATAGAGACTGGTTATATAATTGGTGTGTGTGTGTGTGTGTGTTTTGTTTTTTTTTCTCCATGTTATCATTATGCGGCTGACCTCTAGTCTACCTACCTGTCCTGCCCACCTTGTAAATTCTTGTTTTTATCACTACTGGTTGGGAAATCAGACAACCAAACTTGTTCAGATGGTGTCTAAAAGAAGAGTAAATCACACTGAGTACAGGTCTGAGGGCCTCTTCTCAGAGGAAAGAGCCCGAGCTTTAGCACATGGTTTCTATTTTGGATCCTCAGAGGCCTTTTTTCCCCCTCACTTCCTGGGTTTCAGCTGTGTTCCTGGTACTTGAGGTTATTGGATAGATGACCTCTCCATAAGCGAGCTGCTTTTTTCTAAATGTAGTTCCTGACTTTTAGAAACTAATGAGAATTTGGTAATGCCTGACTATCAATAGCTTGTCACTATTAAGCAGTGAGCAAAAATGGCCTCAATTTTTAGCCTCTACTTCAGCCCAGGAAGAGTTTGACAATCTGGGCAATTGGAACCTGATGCTAATTTTATTTGCCTTCATCTGGGGTTGCCAGATAAAATATAGGGCACGCAGTTAAATTTGAATTTCAGTAAACAATTGGTATTTTTTTAGTATAAGTATGTCCCATTCAATAATTGACACACACAGACACACATAATTTATCTGAAATTCAAATGCAACTGGGTGTCTTATACTTTTATTTGCTACATTTGGCAACTCTACCTCCATCCTCTCCAGTCAGCATAATCAGACCCTTCTCCCTCTTTTCCTTCTTTTTCCTTACTCACAAGACTAGCCAGAAAGGCTCAGCTGAGTTGAGTTTACTTCATTTTCTATTTGGTTATACATCAAGCGGTTTCAATATATGGCTTAAACATATTTGTTGATGGAATAATATCTTTTAAATAAAAGACATGCCTTAACATAAATACAGAGCCCCATCCTAAACAGTTAAAACAAGGTCAAAGCATGTGTGTGTGTGTGTGTGTGTGTATGTTTGTGTCTGTGTGTCTATGTGTGTGTGTCTGTGTGTGTGTGCGCACACATGTGCAATCACTGAGATTTTAAAAGAGAAACTATTTTCCATTTTAACCTCATGATCTAAATCATAAAGATTTGAACGGAAGGTTTCAAAATTATGTGGGAAATTGCCTAAAAAATAAACTGTTTTTTTTTTTTTTTTGCCATGCCTTTTTAGAGATTCTAAAACCATAGTCAAAGGAATGAATCTATTAATTCCTTTAAAGCTACTGCTAACACTAAGCCAAGTGCATCGAGATGATTGATCTACTTTTCTTCCTGTTGATGACAATGATGATGATGCTTTTTAGAAAATGCTTTTTTTAGAATTAGAGGATCAGGGGTGTTTTCTTATTTAATGTTTAAAATTCCGAGTTATTCTCTTATATTAAGGCCAAAAAAAGCATGGATTCTAGAGTTCATCCTGGATTAGAATTCTACCTCTGACCGTTACTTACTGAGATTGGAGAAATCACTTAAATGCTTTGAGCTCCAACTCTAGCATCTGAACAAGGGGGTAGCAATACTGAGGATTTAGGAAGATGAGATGGGGAAATATCTATGAAATATATGGCCTTAAACAGTGGATACCCAGTAAATGTCTCTCAATTCTTTGGAGGATATAATTGCTGTTAGTCACTAAAATATTGGTGATTAGAAGGGTATAAGTTTCCACAGCTGATCCCTGCTTCTGGTGATAACCTTGGACTGCACCATTCAAGTCCTCCTTTTCTCTTTTCCCTCTCTCCTACATATCATAGCATGTGTAAAGTTACTTTGTAGCCCTTATTATAACAACCCTTTCACTTCTTGCCAAATGCCAAAGCTGTATGTAGAGGATGGTTTTCTGTTCTGCTTCTAATCTATTAAATTACCTGACAACTAACAGGACAGAGGTCTTGCATCCAGGGGACTTATATTTTGTATAACTTTACCTTTCCTCTGATAAACATGTATCTGCTAATTTTTTTCCATTCTTGATGAAAGAAAAGTATTACAGCCTCTTGTCACCTAGAAAAGAATTCAGTCAACTCTATGAAAGTTTCATATAAGGTTTTGCTTATATTAAAGATCAAATGAATAGATCTACAGGCTTCCCGGCTGTCCCAGCATCTGCTTCTCCAATGCAATGCAGGAAACACTGGGACATATTTTTCAGCGGACAGCAGCATCCATCATTTAAGTTCTCATGAATCTTTCTCTTCTATTTGAGTTAATCTCAAACAATGAACCTGCACATTATGAAGTGTCTTGTGCATTTTGCTTCACATTACTTTTAAGATAGTGGCACTCTGGCATTTTACATTAGGCATCATTTTGTTAGGGAACTTTTGACCAAAACCACCTGCCTTGGCCAGGCTTGATGATAACTAAGTTGTCTCACAACAAGAGGTCCTGATAAGGGACATGGTGCTGCTGCTGAAAACTAACCAGGAGAATTTGGGAGGGGCCAAAAGAGGGAGGAGAGGACCAACCTCCCAGAGTCCCTCTGGAATCCATCTTGGCTGACTGATGTATGCGCCACCGGAAAGGACCCTGAGTCAGAATGATTGGCCTGAGACAACTCGGACTTTAAACCCATCACCATAAAACCTGAGATGGTGAGCCAGGTGCCAGAGCAGTTCTCCTGGGTTCCATTACCCTGCTGCTCTCCGCCCAGGCGCTCCTTCCCAATAAAGTCTCCAGTAATTCATTTCTGAGTGTTAGACAAGACCCACTCTTGGGCCCTGGAAGGGGTCACCCTTCCTACAACAATTTCACTCACACTTGTGACCACTCCTCTGCAAAGAAACTGGGAGAAGAAAAAAAAGACTTAGATCCATCCACCAGGAGAGTTCAGCCATTTCTGATT
Source organism: Hippopotamus amphibius kiboko (assembly GCF_030028045.1). Lineage (NCBI taxonomy): Eukaryota > Metazoa > Chordata > Mammalia > Artiodactyla > Hippopotamidae > Hippopotamus > Hippopotamus amphibius. The sequence continues at coordinate 89,815,640 of NC_080195.1, read as the reverse complement.
GGGGTGGGTGCGGGAGGGAGTGATCTCAGAAACCAAAGGAAAGAGAAGGAGAAGAATGGTTTAATCCTGCACTTTGGAGTCAGCAGTAGGGCCTGGGGGCGAGGGGAGGGGGTTAATGACTGTGGGTGTAGTTTGCCAGCTAATTATGGCAAGTGGACCAAGAAACTCTAATTCACATGTTAATTAAATGATCCAGCAAAACAAAACTTTGGAACTCAGTCAGACTTGTTCCAGGACCCCAGGTTGAGTACACCAGAGAAAGAACATTTCAACCCTCATTTTGCAGTCAGGGTTTGTCTTTGAATCACATTCTAAGCTTAGCAGATTTCCCAGATAGAAGAAAAATTTTGCATTTTAGGCAATGCCGGTTCCAGTTTCACTGACGTTAGCAATGCAAGACAGCCTGTGTAGCACAGGTGGAAAGGATGCTGCTGGGAGCAGAGTCTCAGCCTAGAAGTGGTCTTGGTGTTTGGTCCCGGAATTTTGGCATCCTGGCTCTCTAGTTATATGGGGGTGAGGAGATGAGGACACTTGTTAGAGGAGAGAAACTCTGCAAAGCACCTGACTTCCTAGAGTTACACAGAGGGATGGTTTAGGAAAATAAATGTAGAATATTAATACCAATGAGAATATCGCTGTACACACTGGTGGATGGAATCTGCAGTTCTTGAGTTACATCTGAATTTGTATTCCCACATTTATTTATTGACGTCTCAAAGAAACGTTATTGCACATCTACTAGGTGTTAAGCACTGTGCTGTGTTCTGGGGACACAGTAGAAATACAATACACATGGCCTCTAACTTTCCTTGATGAAATTTTTAGTTTAGCTCTTATGTATCTCCAAGGAAACTTTACTGTTTTTAAAATAATCTTTTCATTAATTTGAGGCATTGAAATCCAAGGACTAAAATAGAAACTTGCAAGTCTGTATAGTAGCTAGGTATGGATACTACCTTTAGTGTGTAGAAATACTGATGGTTGCTGTTGTTTTCTAAAATATGGTAGTAAGGAGGTGCAGTTTCATTTATATCCGTGTCCTCCAAGTGAGATGCTCAGCCTCTAGATTCTATCTCACAACTTTTGCATACGGGAATGAAACAGACACCTGGCCAGCCTGCCAGATGAACTAAATCCACCCCAGCAATCAAATGAATAGAAGACAGTGCGGCCAAATTATCCTCCCATCCAAAAGGCTGATGTTAGATAATTCCAATTCAGGAAGGATAAGTCAAATAATTTTCCAACTCCAGACTCTCATAAATAAAAAATCACTATTCCATTTTATGATAAATATGTTTGCTTAGAGTACTACCTACAATCTGAAATATAGCTTGGTCACTTGGATCCACCTTAATGGTACTATGTACATGTCAACACCTGCCATGACAGGAATTAATAATCAGTCAAGTAAAATAAGTGGTTACTAGCATTTATAACATGTTAGATTCTACTGGGCAGCAAGAATTTATTCTTCCCTTCAAAGGGAGAAATAGAATTAATATATGGTATGGTTCAGACTCTCAAAAATTTTATAATCTTGTTAGGAAGGTAAAGTTAAAACACATGAAACGAGGGCGAACAAGGGTAAAAAACAAAAATAAAGACTAAGTATTAAAAAAGCTTATAATAAAATACTGAGGTATGGCAGGTGCTAAGGAGAATAAGGTAAAATCATTGAAAGTAACAATAGTTCAAGAATGCTTCACAGCCTAGATTGCATTTGTGCTGAGCCTTGAGAAAACGGCAAGTATTGATATTTCGTAGGTACAAATACACTTAGGAAATTGTAGGTGGGGTAAGCAAGGTGTTGGCAGTGGTATGAACTTGCTGTGCTTCTGGAGCCATAAGCAGACTGATCAAACTAAAATGAAAGATGAGATAAGATCACTAGGAAGAGTGGATGCTTTAGGGAGGACTTGAAAGCTAAGCAGACATTTTTCTTAAAAATGTATTTAATGAGGTATAGTTGATTTACAATATTGTATTAATTTCTGCTGCACAGCAAAGTAATTCAGATATATACATATTATATATATATATATATATAATATATATATATATATACACACACACACGTTCTTTTTCATATTCTTTTCCATTATGGTTTATCACAGGATATTGAATATAGTTCCCTATGTTATACAGTAGGACCTTGTTGTTTATCCACTCTCTATATAATAGTTTGCATCTGCTAATCCCAAACTCCCAATCCTTCCCTTCTCACCCCCTTCCCCTTTGCAACCACAAATCTGTTCTCTATGTCTCTGAGTCTGTTTCTGTTTCATAGTTCATTTGTGTCATGTTTTAGATTCCACATGTAAATGATACCATATGATATTTGTCTTTGTCTGATTCAATTTAGTATCTCTAGGTCCATCTATGATGCTGCAAATGGCATTATTTCATTCTTTTCTTATGGCTGAATAATATTCCATTGCATATATGTACCACATCTTCTTTATTCAGTCATCCGTCAAGGGACATTTAGGTTGTTTCCATGTCTTGGCTATTGTGAATGGTGCTAAGCAGACCCAGTTTAACATGGCTAAGTGAGCAATAAGCTACAGCAGATTTTTATGCAGAAGAAGCACATGCTGTCATCAGTGGCTGTAGAAGAATCAATCTGATAACTGTGTGAGGGTTTGAGGTGAGAAGGACAAGTCAGGGAAAATAGCACACACGGACACTGGTCAACAGTGAGTCATTATTCCATATATAGAACGTCAGGATTATCTGTAAGTGATTTGTTGGCATGAATGGATAAGAGTGCAAGTTAGAGAAGAGTAATTAAATGAACAATTCAGGGATTAAGACAAGGGAGAGTGATGAGTTTGGGAAATATGAGTTAGAAGGAGAAGACAGAAGATGGAACGTCTGCTATTAGGAAGGTCCTGGGTAACACATGCTTTCTGTTGAGAAAACTCTCTTGGAAATCCTGTTAACAAGCAATAATTGGAGGACCTTAAAAATTCTTAGCAGGGTCCTGCCTCTGAATGACCTATACCATCCTGGTGAAATATACACATAATGGAGCAATGTTTAGAGAAAAGAGGAATATTGAGGTCAATGTAAAACCCTATATCCACAAACAGGTCATTATCCGAGATCATTCCAGATCAAAATGTGAAAAATGCACCATGTTCAAATTAGTATGCAAAATAAAGCATCAGCGTGGAGTGAATTTATGTGAGTATATCATGAATAATTCATTAGCATAAGCAATACAATTAGCTTCTTATAATATCATGATATAACTATTGCTTTCATGTACAGTAAGCCTGACCCAAAGTGTCGTAATAGCAAGAAGTTTGAAAGCAGAATAAAGCCCTAAATATCTCAAACCCAAAGGACACAATGAAATTTGCTGCTAATGGGACAAAAAAGTAGTTAAGTAGTCAGAACAAGTTCATGCCTAAAATTGGTAAAGAATGGTGTGATTTTTATATGAGGACTTTATCAGAAATGAAACAAAAATTACTTGTGTCAGTATAAGATGTAATTGATATGTTTGATAGATATATCTCAATATATTTAAAAATTATTATATATAAAGTATATAGTTAATAGTTGGCCAGCTGGCTATTCTTTAAGGCTAGCATTTTAATTATAAAAAAATCTTTCTCATACTTCCAGAAGGTAGAAAGCTGGGGATTGAACAGACACCACATAATCAGTGCTTGGGTTGGATCAATAAGTAACTTGTATCTGAGGTTTGCTTTAACAGAATCATTACTTTGAAGAATAGAGGTTCAATTCACTTTAAAGTCCTATTTTAGTCATTTTCATAATGAAATTATATCTCTCCTGGACTTTCATTGTGTTGGTTTAGGCTGAGCTTTATTATAGATACCCTGTGTGAGTTTCCTTGGAACTTAATTTTTCTTCTCTTCTTTAAAAGTCCCCATGCTTTTATGCATAGGAATCCAGCAGAGTAAAATATCTGAACATAGTTTCAGATTACTTCTAGTTGGTTTTGCCTCAACACTAATTAATGGACAACAGTAAAATATATAAATTGAGAATGAAAAGCAGAATGCTCATTTTTACAAGGTACACCAAAAATAAGCAAATGTTCTTGTAACCATTTTTGTTGCCATCCATGTCAGTGAAACTTTTTATGACAGGGACCTAGAAAGGAGCAATGTTGCAGTCAGCTTTGGAGGACAATTTTAAGTAAAGTCATACATCTCAAGCAATATTCACGTTTACGTTGAATTTCCCACACTGGTAGTTTTAGTTACTCATTGTATTGCAAAGCTAAAATAACCAGTGATACATCATTATCTCGCTGTCGCACATTCTGTAGTAATATATATAGCAGTGAAATATTATCTATCTCAGTTAATTTGAGCTGCTATAACAAATCTACCACAGACTGGATGGCTTAAACCACAGACTTTTTTCTAAGAGTTCTGGAGGCTGAGAAATCCAAGATCAAGTTGTCAGCTGATTCAGCGTCTGGTGAGGACTAGCTTCCTGGTTCAAAGAGAGCAGACTTCTGTGTCCTCAAATGGCAGAGAAAGTGAGCTAGCTCTTTGGTCTCTTCTTATAAGGGTACTAATCCCATTCATGAGGGCTCTTCCCTCATGACCTAATTATCTCCCAAAGGCCCCACCTTTAAATCTCATCATATTGGAGGCTAGAATTTCAACACATGAATTTTGGGTGGGGATATAAACATTCAATCTATAACAATATCAACTGAGTCAGAACTATGTGACAGGTCCCATCACATGCTTTTTGTAAATATAATCCCCACAAAATTCCCACATAATCCCCATAATTCCCACAAAAATTTTCTAAGAAGGACATCCATTTCTTACAATATAGTGGAACAAATATCATGTAAAATCCATCTATTGAGAAACATTTTAATTGCTGAAGAAAATATACACACATGAGCAAACACATGCACACTCACTCACATTACTGAGCTGATGAGAGAAGTTAAACTAAGCCAAAGTATGAATCTAGGTCAAAGAGTGCTGACTGACCTACAGGTGATTTCCAGAATCATCTGAACTGGAACCTTGATATTACTAGACTACATGTGATTATAAGAGACAAAACCTAGGGATCCCAAAGGTGGAGAATTGGGTCAGAACTTCACATAAAGCTAGAACTCCAAAAAGAACCTCAGTGAAATGGTTAGCTAGAAACAAAACAAAACAAAGTAACTCTGTCTTGTAAAAGTTGCCTGCCAGGAAAATTAACTCTGTACTTTGTCTTGGTGAAGGGGAAAAAAAGAAAAATAAAAACAAATTTAAGCTAATAAACAGATTCAACCAAGTTTCAGGATACAAGATCAACATGAAAAAACAATGAAAAATCTGAAAATAAAACAAAAAATTTTTATAATAGCATCAAAAAGAACAAAATACTTAGGAGTAAATTTAACCAGGAGGTACTATACCTGTATACTACAAACTACAAAATATCATTGAAAGAAGTCAAAGATGATGTAAATAAATGGAACGATATCTAGTGTTTATGGATTGGAAGTCAATATCATTAAGATGGCAATACCACCTAAAGTGATCTACAATGCAACCCCTATCAATATCCCAATGGCATTTTTTTTTTTTTTTGCAGAAATGGAAAAGCTGATCCTCAAATGCAAATAGAATTGCAAGGGACCCTTATTAACCAAAACAATATTGAAAAAGATGTTAAAAAAAATTAAAGTTTGTACACTTGATATCAAAACTTACTACAAAGTTACTGTAATCAAATAGTGTGGTAGTGGCACAAGAACAGACATATAGTCCAATGAATAGAACTTTCAGAAATAAACCCATACACCTGTGAACAGTTACTTTTCAATGTAGGTACCAGCACCATAAATGGGGAGAGAATAGTCTGTTCAACAAATGGTACTGGGACAACCAGCTATCCACATAAAAAAGAATGAAGTTGGATCTCACATGTTATACAAAAATTAACTTGAAATGGATCAACAATCTAAATATGAGAACTAACACTAAAACTTTTAGAAGAAAACATGCAGGTAAATCTTGATCTTAGATTTAGCATTAGATTCTTAGATATGACACTGAAAGCAGAAGCAACAAAGGAAAAAAGTAGACAAATTGGACTTCATCAAAATTAAAAACTTTCATGCACAAAAGCACACTGTTAATAAAGTGAAAAAGCAAACTAAGAATGGGAGATATTTGCAAATCATATTTCTGATAAGGGTCTAGTATACAAAATATATAAAGGTCTCTCACAATGCAACAACAAAATGACAAACAACCAAGGTTAAAAATGGGCAAATTATTTAAATGGACATTTCTCCAAAAAAGATATACAATGGCCAATAGGATATGAAAATATGCTTAACATCATTAGTCATTTAAGGAAATGTAAATCAAAACAATGAGATGTCACTTCATATTCGCTAGAATAATTATTTTTAAAAAAAGAAAAAAGAAAACTAGTTTTGGCAAGAATTTGAAGAAACTAGAGCCCTCATACTTTACTGGTGGAAATAGAAAATGGTACAGCCATTGTGGAAAACACTTTTCTGGTTCTTCAAGAAATTAAACATAGATTTACTATATGATCCACAATTCAACTGCTAGGCATATGCCCCAAAGAACTGAAAACAGACATTTGAGCAAAAACTTGTACCTGAATGTTCACAGTGGCACTATTCAAAAGGTAAAAACAACCCAAATGTCCCTCAAGAGATGAATGGAAAAACACATTTTGGTATGCACATACAATAGATTTTGTCCATAAAAAGACATAAAGAACTGTTGTGTGAACCTGGAAAAGACACTAAATGAAAGAAGCCAGGCACAAAACATCACATATTAATGGTTCCATTTGTATAACATATCCAGAATAGGTAAATCTATAGATATATAAATTAAATTAGTGGTTTCTATAGGGTGGGGAGAGGGACTAATGGGGAATGATTGCTTAGCAGGGCTTGGGTTTCCTTTTGGGGTGCCAAAGTGTTTTGGAACTAGAGAGGGGAGATGGTTGCACAATGTTGTAAATGTACTAGATACCGCTGAATGTATACTTTAAAATACATGTTACAGTCTATGAAATTTACCTTAATAAAGAAATATTAAACAAACAAAAAAATACCACCCCTAGGAATTCATAAGCAAAAGGCAGGCCCAATATGGGCTTGCTTTCTGAATTTACATCATCCCCTTATTGGCAGTGCCTACTGAAGGATGGCATAAGGAAATGCAAATATTTTCTGGAGGAATAAACCTTCAATCTAGGACTCAGAATAGTCTCATAGAAAGAGTTTCATCAAGCCTGAACTCACAACGATAACAACTGCAAACAAAATGTAACAGAAAATAAACCACCAAGACAAAGAAATAACATAAACAACAGAGCAGAATCAGATCCATGACAACCTCACATATTGGAATTATTGAATTTACAATTTGAAAATTAACAATGTTCAATATGTTTAAACTAAAGAAAAATTTCCAACATGTGAAAATAAAGAATAAGAGACTATGAAATTGATCAAGCAGATATGATAAAAACTTCTAGAAGTGAAAAATGTAATTATAGAAATTGAAAACAATGTGAAGTTTTAACAACATAGCAGACACAATTGAAGAGGGAATTTACAATTGGAAAGTAGAACAGAAGAAATGACTCGAAATGCAACATAGTTAAAGATTTGGAAAATGTGAAATGGAGGTTCAGGGACATTACAGTAAATTTAGAAGGCCAAGTTTGCACTCAGTCAGAATTTTACAGAATAATATAGAGAATGTAGAAAGGTCAGTACAGAAGAAATAATGACTGGAAATTTTCCAATACTGATGACAATCTCTCACTAAAGGATACACTAAAGGATGCATTTCAGAAAAAAGGAAAATATACTAGAAGGGAAATACATGTGATTTTTTAAATAGCCAAATAATGTAAAAATTAGTATGTGCATTATTCAAACCAGAAAACTGAGGTTCATTTCAGAGTATTTCTCAAAATCTACAATAAGTGAAAGAGTCACTCTTAATATCCTGGTCTGTATGATTCAAAGCCTGTATTCTCTAGCACTATATATTTAATTCGTGGCCCAGTTGTATTAGTCTGCTGAAGCTGCCATATCAAAAACACCATAGACTGGGTGTCATTAAACAACAGAAATCTATTTTCTCACAGTTCTGGAGGCTGGGAAGTCCAAGATCAAAGTGCTGGTTGGTTCAGTTTCTGGTGAGAACTCTCTTTCTGGCTTGTAGACGGCCATCTTCTCACTGTGTCCTCACATGGAAGAAAGAAAAATTTCTCTCTCTCCCTCCCTCTCTTTATAAGGCAACAGTCCTTCAAGGATTTCCGTGTCATCTCTCAAACCTCCAACAAAGAAATGAAAATTTACACCTGCTAGTTTTCTAAATAGCTCTCCTCTGCAGCCTTTCCTGAGACCCTGAGAAATCTCAAAGTTGCTTTGTTCTCAATTCTGTTAGAGACTGTGAATCTTTTTAGCTTCCGTTGCCATTATTTTTTGTATCACTTTTGTAAGGCTGTTACCTTCTTGAGTGAGGAATCTGTGCCTTATTGTATATTTTTATATAACTCAATGTCTGACACTTAATAATTGACTAATAAAATGTCTAGTGATATACTACCAGCCAAAAAAAAAAAAAAAAAAAAAATAAGGCAACAGTCCTATCAGATTAGGTCCCCATCCTTGTGATCCCATGTAACCTTAATTATCTCCTAAATATCCTATCTGTGGATATAGTCACATTGGGATTAAGAACTTCAACATATGAATTAGGGGCATGGGGAAGCATAATTCAGTCTATAGCACAGGCCTTCCATGTAGTAGTTTTCTCTAAATTCCTGAAAGTTCTTTATAGACACTATGATGAATCTACTTTATTCCCTAAATATTTAAAGCAGCACTAGTTACTCTTCCTCCTCACTACAAATTCATTTTCCACCCATCTCTACTCTGCTCTGTGCCTCAGGAGGTTAACCTCGGTAGCAGCAATATTTGCTGGCTGATTATTGATTTATTTTGGTCCATAGGATATATTGGCAAAAGATCAATAGGTTGGAGGAGAGAAAAGCAAGGGTATTTCTTCCCTGCTCCTCCCCTGATTTAGTACCACATCTTGGGCAGCTGCTGTGCTCCTCCAAAACTACAGCTCTAATTGCGCAGTCCTTTCTCCATGGTTGTAGTTGTCATTGGGTTCTGGTAACATTATTTCTTCTCCTTGTCCTTTCAGCCCAAGAAGTAGTCATTTTTCTAATCCCTGGGTGATTCACCAGCCCTTATTGTTCCTGAAACCCTGCCTACAACTTTGTAGGGAGTCCTGTCATTAATGTCTCATTTAAATCCTATACAAAGTGAATTCTATATCTTGCTAGGATCCAGGACCACACCAGTCTTGATTAAAGATTGTTTTCAATTTAAAGGTCAGCTAACATGGGACTTAGATGCCATTTCACTTCTATATTTGGCTTAAAATTTATGTGCATGTGCATCCATTGCATTTAGAAGGGAAAGATGAAAATGGGTGGGGGGGAATGCTAGGAGTGAAAGGGCTCTTGCAGATCTGCATAAAGAAATTGTCCCTGATACCTTCAGAAAATCCTCACTTGCCAAAAGGCCTCTCCCAAGGGAAACATACAGAAAAAACTTCCCTTTGTCTTCTTATGAATAAATTGAACATCATAACCCAAGTAATGTCCATTCCTCTAATGGAAGGATTGCAAGAGGAGTTCATTCATTTCTTTATGACTCATTTTTTTTTTTTTCACTTTTTCACCTTTGAATTGAGAATAAGTAGAATTTTTCAGTATTTTAGTTTAAAATAGGTCATTCCCCTCTCACTTTGTTAGAGAAGTCTTACTTCCTTGAATTGGGTGATTGGGTGTGATTCAGGGAGTTTCTCTAAGCAATGTAGCTGAGTTTCAAAATCAATGTCATTCTAAGTGTTGGAAATGCATGCTGGAAATCTGTTGGGATTGCTTGGTAAATGCAGAGGTAGGTCATGAGAGTAAAAAACGGTAGGTTGGAAAGAGGACTAGGGACAGCCTCCAGCAGAAAAGCCAAACAGGTGGACAATGGACAGATGCAGGTAGGTTCAGTTGCTGTGAAATAAAGGTCAAGATAGAAGATCTAAAGAGAGGAGTCAAAGGACAGGGCAGGCAGTTCTCTGTGGTAGCAGGTCTCATTGCTAAGACTGAGAACAGTTTGGAAGACAGTCCTTTTTTCACACAGTGGAAGAATTCCATAAGATAAAAATGAGAATGGCTCTGAAACTTCTAAGTTCACTGAAAATCTGAAAATAAATTTATACTATTCACATAACATAGAGAGATTATATCCTTAAATTCCCTAATGCTGACTTAGGAATGCCCTGAACCATCAGTGTGTGAAACTGTGTGAGGTCAAGGCAGGAGAGGGCAGTGAGTCAGGGAGGGAGGAAATTGCTTTTCACTGAGATAAACACCTTGTCCCCTTCGTCCCCAGGGCAGTGGTGACCCAAGAGGGAAGCCAAATCTAATAGCAGACAGTGTCACTGGGACCTCCAGGGTAGAGTGTTCTAACCCTCTATTAAACACCTTGAATATTGGAAACATGGCTTCATGACTTTGTATTCCTAATGCCCAGAACCGCCTTTGCCCTCTAATAGGCAAACAATAAAGGTTGACTGAGTGTTAAAACATTCCCATGACTCCTTCTGTCCTTTCATCCCCTAAACTTATCTTAAAATTGATGGACGTAAGGAGCCTGGGCCTTGCCTGGACCTCCCCCCTTGCCTGTGCCACGCCAGCCACTCTGCGGCAGTGTGTGACTGTTAAAGCTTAGCTTAAAGGCTAGATAAAGAGGAACGTGGGGCAAATGCTTCAGCCAGAGTTTGGCCTGAGGAAAGACTTCAAAACTTGCCCCCGCAATGCTTTAACAGTATTAAACTCAGATGGAAGCTTTTCATGAAGCGAAATTCACAGCCACTCTCTGTATGTAGGGCTACCATCCAGATATACCTGAAAGCAGGCGCTTGCTCGCGCGCGCTCTCTCTCTCTGCCACAGAATGATGATCCAGGGATAACAAAGGGAAATACTCTGGAATGTCAAGTCAAACAAATTGTAGCTCTCTCTGCTGCCTTCTCTGACCTTGTTCTGGGGTAAGTCACACCTGCAGGAGGGAGGTTCAGAATAAGCATGTTTGTCATTTGAAGCTTCTACCTGCTCCAAAAGGAGCTCTAAATCTTCCTTATGGAGGCACTGACATTTAGTTTGGCACATTTTCAGGTACTAGAAAAAGAACCATGACTTGACAAAAAAAAATATGTCAAGTTAATATAGAGCAGAAGAGTCAACTATTTCAAGGCATTTAGAGAATAATTTGCACATGTGTGCAAATACACAAGTTTTCAGGTATTAGGATTTCTTATTTTTGTTTCTATCAATGACTACCATGTACACGAAATGTGTGACTTTTCCAAACCTTCTAAAATCAAGTGAGTTTTTTTCTTCCCTTTGCAGTATTCAGGGGTTTTGGTTGGTTTGCTTGTTTTTGGCCAAGGGTGGTTTTTGTTTCCAAGTTCAAGAGCATCATATAAAGATAAACTTCATTAGGTCTGAAGATGAGGGGATAGTTTTTCAGAGAAGTTATAGTATCCATTTTAGAGTAGATATTAATCTTAAATTTGGCACCTGTTCTTCTGATGAGCTTCCCTGTGTGTGTTCCAAGTTTCAATTAAATCCCTATGGGGCATCAAACCCATTTGTTGATTTGGTGTGGGTGTTATACTTGTGTGTACAAAATAACCCAGAGATGTTATAACTTAAAATGTAAGGGATCCAGAAAGACTGAGGGGATATAAAACATTTTCCAAAATAACCATGCAGTTTGGTATTTTTTGATATACTTGCTGAATATTTTGCTTTTTTTTTTTTCCCAGGGGGGCATCTAATTCTACATTCTTTGCTGCTTGCCAGCTTCTACATCCTGTAACTTCTACGGTCCTGACATTTTAAGGCAATATTTGATCCCTCCAAGCCCTTGATTATCATTTTATTTGTCCCCAGATTAGTTCCTCCATCATTCTAGCTTTAAAGATAAGAGACTGTCCCATGAACAAAATTAGAAGCAGAAAGTTCATTTTTGTAGTTCCAGCAATGGAATACCTTTTACATTTGTTGCTGCCCAAGTATCAGTTATTTGAAAGCAGATTTTTTTTTAAAAAGCCTTGTGTCAGAAACATTAATATGTCATGCCCAAATCATACTGAGTCTCTTGAACTCTAAGGGGAAAAAAGACAGCCTGCTTTTAGACCTTCTGCTTTCCTTATTAACTTTGACCTTAGCTATTTCTCAATCAGCTGCTTACATATCCATTTCACACACTGGAGGTGTAGAAAATTTCATAAGAAAAGCAACCAGCATAAAAATGACTTTTTAAAGAAAGTTCAGCAACCTCTGTATAGATCGAATGTGACATGTTCAAGTCACTGACTTCATTTATGAAATGCACTTCCCTGATGTGTTAAATAACTCTTTCTCCTAAGTGCAGAGGGTTTGGGTAGCTTTCCCCACCCCCTCCCTTCTCATCGCTACGATTTATGATGTTCTCCTGACAAGCCTCATACATCTAGGGTCCATTAGGTAGGAAGGTAGCTTTACCTCTGGGTGAGTCCTGAAGTAATCCTGGGGTGAGTGTTATTGTTTGGCAGTCTCCTTGGGAGTTTATAAAGGAACAAACAAAAAAAGAATCATCTGGAATAGAGATTCAAGGCAGAGTTTTCTATTGGTTTTGAAATAGTCTTTACAGTTTTCCTTCCATGGGAACTTTATCTTTATTATTTTTATCTTATAAATACACAGTGTTCTCCCTTTTAAGAACATGTAGAATTGGAACAAAGTTGATTAAGAAGGCGCAAATGTTTCAGTAAGATTTGGGGGAAAAAAAGTGGAGCTGCCCAAGTCATACCCCCGGGGCCACTTGTTGGAACCCTGAGGATGGAAAAGTACATCTTGCATTTAAAACATGGTCTCGTGCCTGTGAATCAGTAAAGGATGTTTACAGATGAGGAATGTTCTAATGTTGTCTGGAAACAGCTGCTAATGCTGGATCAGTATCAGGTGTGCGTGTGTGTGTGTGTGTGTGTATAAAATAGACCCACATATCCACTGAAAACTGAAGCAGCTAGTAGGGATCAACCACAAGTCAAGGAGCTAAATAATTCAAGGTACCTGCTTTCTCTGAATTTCTTTTCCATAGAGTTTGACGTCTGAGAGTACTTGGGAGCCCTCACCTCTGAGCATTGTTACTCCCAGGGCTGGTATTTAAAATGGAAATCATCATTTTGAAAAAGGGATTGATACTCAGATAGATAAGGATTTTTTTTCCTGCAAGTGTTTTGCACAAATTCCTTTAAAATGGATTGCAAATGGGGCAGTCTTTTTTCTTTCCTTTGAATGGATTTTATTACTAAATCAAGAACTTCCAACTGTCAAGCTCAGTAAAATGTGAAATCATTCATATCTTCCAGTCCTATAACAGTCTGAGTCTTCTGAGTACATTTTAGTTAACAGAATAATAATAGTTCTTAAAAATATGAAAATACTGGTTACTGATTGCTACCTGTCCTCAGGCCTAGTTCTAACACACTGTCACCATGAAAGAGCTCCAATGAAATCTAAATTTGGTGTTAGAAGTCCATTGCTGTATTAATCTTTTGAAATAAAAATGTCATGGTTATGACTCTTTGGAAACTGCTGCACTTAACTTCCAAACTGTTGCTTTTAAAAAGGCTAATTCGGGGTTGGGTACATTAATGTCAATGTCCTATAAAACTGCCAGCTAAAAAAAAAAATGTCAGCAGAGACATTTTTTCTGGCCGATGTCAGCACAAAAGGGTGCCTCAGTTGTTTTCATCTCCAAACAGCTGCATGCTTTCATTGACATTTGGTGACCTTTCTTTGTGCACCCGGCTTAACCTCTTAGGTTATTTCCTGGCCTCCCTTCTGTGACCTTTGACCGAGGCCGACCTTTAGCTGGAGAATGTGACATTTTGTTCTCCTCTAGCTGACATGTGATGCTCTCATTATTCAAAGGTATGTGAAAATAATGACCCCAAGTGACCTTTGAGTTTCCTTTCATTTATTGGTTGTTTTTGGTGCTTGTTTGGCATGTACTGGCCTAGGTGAAGGGGGGCAAGTAGGGATTGGGCTAAGATAAGATGGCCAGTATCTCTCTTTATTCTGTTTCTAATCCCTTTCCTGCAGATGAGCCACTGTACTGTTTATGACTAAGCCTTAGTATTTTCTGTTCATTTATGTGGGGATGATTTTGAACTTTGAACACTAGGTCTTTTTGAAATTTCAGAAATTTGGTACAGTGAGTGAAGCTACTTGTTTGTTTCTTCTTCCTGCTAATGACATTTTTGTAGATGATAATGCCAAGGCACTTCTATATGTAGAAAATGAATAATGCATATTGATAGGAAACATGACAGAATAAACAACAGAAAAATTTATCATTATGCCTTATATATAAATGATCTAGTTGGATCTTTGAGAGTTCCATTTCTAAATAAAAGTTTTGCATATTTTATCATATATTTTAATAAACTTTGATAATTCTTATAGATTCAATGCTATACTAATTTAAATATGTATTTGTATTTGTATTATGAATGTGAACAATTGGTACTGAGTGTGGAGAAGGAAAATAAATTTGAGCATTGATGAAATAATGATTATAATTTGCTTAAGCTAGATTTGGAATTTCAAACTTGAGAGCATTTACCTGCAAGAATTTAGATATACTGACAATACTTTTCATCCCAAATATGCTACTAAATAATCTATAAATCTGATATCCACTTTTCAACAAGACAAAGTATATTTCCACTTTAAAAAAATAACAAAGTAAGGAATCATCATCCCTTTTATGTAACGTGTGTCTGCTTGTATTTTGCTCAAAGTCTCACCTCATATAATTACCTCTAGAATAGATCTAGCACCATACAAAATTGTAGATGAGAGTTTGGATTGCTTGGCCAAAATTTAGCACGGTTATTAACTCTGAGCTTTCATAACTTTCCAAGGCAAGCTATTGAGATGCTAATAAAGAGTGACTTGAGGGTTATTATAAGTAAAGTAAAAACTACATTGTCTTCATCAAAAACACAAGACCCTCTGACTATGCACATTCAGATGAAGGAAAGCCTATCACTCCTAAACTATCATACCCTCCTAATTTCATCTCCAAATACTTGAAGAAAAAAATTTTTGTACTCTATTGTACTATACTTTTGGGAATACAAAAAATAAGCTCTTTAACCTCATGAGTTTTTTTCCACTTATGACTCAGTCCATTGTTTGAGCCTGAATTTAAGAAACATTGACACAGAGTATTACTTTCTTTCAAAGGACCTGCCTTAATATCATCCCTACTCACTCCTGAATTAATGGGATTAATTTCAAAAAGGATGCAAGAGAGGTAGATGCTTTAAGGAACATGGTTGTTTCAAAACTAAACATACTTGCCCATCAACCACCCTAATGCAGGCTGGCATCTTCCTAGAGGAAGCAGGCTTTCAGTCCTACTTTGTAAAAAGGTGCTATGGCGCTCTGCATTCAACACATATTTGAATGGCTACCTTACATAGACACCTCTAAATGCATGGAGATAAAACCTAAATCAGACATGGTTATGATCTTCAAGGAAGAGACAACTTGGTAGAAGAGAAAAACCAGTATAGCACACTGAAATTTCTAAGTACTATAAAAAATAAAGTTCTACAAGAGTTCTACAAAAAATTTTTTAAAAACCCTTCAACTTAAATCAATGTATTTTCATCTCTATTCAAAGAATTAGAAAATTTCATTCACAGGTAAATTTTTGGCTTGTCTGTAAAATTCTTTTCTCGTGCCACTGACCTTTGCCTAATTAGTACATATTGCTTTATGATCCACCAATCATCTAAGCAAGCTTTACAAATAATTAGATTTAGGTCCATCATCTCCTGTAGGATGAAAGTTGGACCTAATGCCAAAGCCAGAACTACGTCTCAAACAACAACAACAACATATGGTTAAACTCCTAGGTTAGAGTTTCCTGGCTGCAAAGTCAACTAGAGAGGTAGCAATTAAAGTGTGAGATTAAGTGCACTGAATTAATGTGACCAAGAAATGGAAAGAGAAAGAAATGTAGGGTACCTCCAGAATGGCTCCATAGTTACTCATGAGTTTCAGCCCCGATCATATTAAACACGAGTATTTACTTAGCGAATTTTTTTTTTCATTTCTTCTGCCTCCTACTGTCAGCTTAGACAATCTTTTACCTTTTTTTAACCAATGATATGTTTCATAGATTTAGAAGAAACCCTCAAAAATTACTGTGGAGAATGTGTCTTGTGATTTGCACTGTGCAAATATGATCATCTTGTAGAGGTTTAATTGCCACTTTGTTTCTGTTCAAAAAGATTTAACCCTATAAAGGACCAAGTTAAAAACATTTCATGGGTCCTGCATTGAACTGAAGCACTGATGAATAAACAGAAGTGTATGCAGAGTATATCTTCTGCCAAGGTAAAAATATTCAGTGAAAGAAAGCTACTACAGAAAAACAACAAAAGCAAAGAAGTGACCAATATGTTGATAATTACATACATTACATTGTAGGGATATCTGTATTCTGTTATTTTGTAGAGTCTTATAAAGAAGTGATTAAATTTACTTTAAAGATATTTTGGGTTCCCTGATTTGGGAATACTTGGTGCATTAATCTCCTTTACTCATTTGTTATTTATTTTTGGAAACCTGTTTTTGCACTTAGCTCATTTTGTTCTCTGTAAAGATTCTAACTTGTCAGGCATTTAATCACCATTAAAGACAAATGTTTTCACTTGTTCAAAAAAGTTTTCACCTAATAATGAAATATGACTTGCCTTACGAGTGTCACCCTTCATGGACAAAGTGGTTTAAAGTGATAACGGGTGACCAAGTTATAAATATTTAAAAATTGTGTCTGGCAGGAGACATACGTTTCTCTCTCCAAACCCCAATAACCCAAAGCTGAAGAGAGCCAAGGTCTGTTTCCTGCTTTGTGATACTGCCTTATTGTTATTTAGATGTCTTTAACCACAAAGTCCCCGTGCTCCAATGTGGTAGATTCCTAAGGAGCCATAAATCTACCTCCTTGGCCAAGTACAGTTTTTCAGCATCTGTGTTGTTAAACACCAGAAATGTGCATACAAGTAGTAGAAGAATTACTCTTGCCTGGGTAACCCTAACCAGGTTAATGTCGAGGTCTTTTGGTACCTAAGCTCTCAGATTTGGCCATGATTTCTATATTCTTGGAACTAGTATAAATTCCAAAAGTCAACACTCCAAATGAGGAAATGGAGACTCTGTAATTGCAACACGTTTTTAGTTTTATACACTTAAAAAGACCCCAAAAGCTAATATCCTGTGGGTTGTCTGATTATTTATGATAAAACTACTTTCCCTATAGTTCTTTATGCAATTACTACTTTGTCTCTTTTTTACCTTGCAGTTGAGATATAGTGTATTTCTTGCTAATTTCACTGAAATTCCCTGCTGTTTCTTGAGAAGTAGTCTAGATACCATAAAAGTCTAGATACCATAAATATTTCTGTATCATTATTAATTTAAAAGTACTTCTTTTCTCCCTGTAGTAAGGATTTGTTTTAATTTTTTAAATATAAAAATACTTAATAATAATGAGTCCTTTCCTTTGAACTCATTAATTCCAAGATAAATAATTATTTAGCTTTGACCTGCAAGAAGAAGTGATTTTGTGATGGAAGCTGGAGAGGATCAAATGGATTGAATTTCTAAACCATGTCTAGTCAAACAGCAGTCCCAGGAACTACCAAAATTCACTGCATTTTGCCAGTGGATTTCTTTACTTTTATTTTAAAATTAATAATAACATATTTTGAATATCAGAGTTTTATTCTTTCAGATCCAACTGATTTCTTATAGTGATCATATATTCCCGTAAGTGAAGAAAGTACTTTAAAATATTATTTTTTTTTTGAAATTAACAATAAAATCCTTTTAATAATGTACTGGTGGTTTTTGCTCTCAAAGATCAATAAATTATTCTATGAGGCATAATAACTCAATATTTATTCTTGAATGAAATTGAAATACCTTCTATATACATAAAATCTGCAAAGGAATTTATTTCAGCAGGATAATAGTTAATTTATAATGTTAAGTTCAAAAGGGCAGAAAAAGATAACAACCCAATTTAGGTAAAGATGTAGCACAAATATGCTGGAGGAAAATAAATGTCAAATAGAAAACCATATCTGAAGTTCACATCACATTCAGATGCGCAAAAAATTGTTCAGAGCATTTGGGGGGCAGTTGTGTTCCAATTAGATTTCTTTCGCTTGCATCAACCCGTCTTTGTTTGGAAGTTACTCATATGATTTACAGGGCTCTTGAAGGAATGAAAAGGAGGAAGCAAATGAGAAGGAGAAGGAACTGATAATATAACATTTCTAAGAAGGCCATCAGTTACAAAGTTTGGTCTTAGGTAAGTCAAAAGAAAGTTATTAAGAATCAAAATTGTTTACATTTTGTTCTCTTTTTTTGTGTGTGATATCATTCACTGGGGTTTATTTTTGAAGAACGGAAAAAAACAGATAATGAATTCCAAGTTTTATATAATCCTTAAAGCGACTGTAACCCCAAACCAGAGATTTCTTGAGGTTTAGAGTTGCTTCTCAGGGATTCCCTGCGGGTAGGTTGGGGGTGGGCATAGCAGGGCATGGATTTATTATTGTCCAGGACAAATATTAATATATATATGTGTGTGTGTGTATGTATATAATGAGAAACTCAAAGAGGCTGGCTGTATCAAATTGCCCTTGGGCTTATTTTGGGAAAAAGAGCAATAATTAGGTAAACAACATGGAGAGGTAAAAACACATCTCAAAGACGAACCAAGAAAAGAAGTAGGTTTTGATATTTGCTTCTTTCAAAACCAACACATAATCTGAAGAGGAATATAAATTGGAGATTTGGGGACAGATCTAATAAGTTCTTTGTTTTCCCCAAAGGCTCTTGATATGTGTGCTGTATTGAACTGGTACCGGTTTTATAAGACTGATAGGTGATAGTTGACTCTGTAAATACTGAAAAGCACACAGTTGACTCATATGTCCACAGATACTAGGAAAATTTCAGGTTGCCATGGTGACTTTTATTTCCTCTTATCAGTATGATGACTAACAAAGACCATATACATTATTTTGACAGACACCTAAGATAGTAGAAATATTTTGCTGTGAACCCTTTCACAATTTTCTTTGAATTTTCTTGTTCTTGTCACACCATGGTTGATCCATTAGAGGTCATAATTAGGAAAATTACAAGGAAAGAGACTCAACTGAATATTTTAATTTTAGTGACATTATCACAGTCTTAAGTGACTTCCAATGTACTTGTTTATGCAATATCTTTTGATATTCTAGCAGTGTTGGTCTTAAAAAATATTTCCATCATCATGGTGCATAAGATGACATTAAGGAAAGAAATAGTTATGGAAAAGCCACTAGGAGTTTTGATGTATATACGTATATAAGATCTTTTCATAATGCAGATTACATAAATTTGAATTAAGTGACTTTTAAGAACATTGATTATTGATCTGATAAAGTATTATATCCATTAGGGCCTTTTGTGTAAATAACAATTTTTAAAATGCATGCTGCTTTATAATAAAAATTCTTATGAAATGTACTTATAGTCTCTTGCATGCTGAATAGCCACTTTTCAACATTAAATGTCTTGGCCAAAACTACATTTTAAAATTAAGAACCATTTAAGTTATACAACTACAAAAAAAAAGAAAAAAAAAAAAAAAGAAGCCCTCCTGGAATTATTCAGCATGCACTTTAACACTTATATTACTTTAAAATGACCAAGATTTTTGTTTTAAACCCCATAAACATGACTTACATATTTTCTAAATGACTAGCCATTCTGTGCTCTACTGATTATAGTATAGACTCTGCCAAAAAAGAAAATGATACTTTTTATTGTGGTGCTGATCCCTATTTTGGAACACTTGTAGGTGTCAAGGAACCTTATGTAGCGATAAGCACATTCATAAAAACAAGTGCATCATGGAAATGTGTCATCATTCTGAAAAGAAATGTGTTCAGTCTGTGCTTGAGATGAAAATTGAGCCTGATCTTTCATGTCTCTATGACATCTCATCTTGGTGTTGGTAAACTAGAGAATGCACATCCGTTTGTTAAACTTTCCATAAGTCATATTAATAAATTAATCAACCCACTCTTCCTTGCCTCCATGGTAAGTTCCTTGAGGACAGGAAACAGCTACAATTTACTTATTTTCAGTACCAGCAACGTTCTGCTCCATGAATGTCTGGGGAATGAATGAATGAATGAAAGATGAATGCCTGTGTCTAAAAAGGAAGAAAACTTCTTTTCTCCATAAAGGAAAGGACTGCAGGTTTCAGAAAGAAAATATATCTTTGCAGACTGCTTTAGAATCATACCATTTTTAGAGTTGAAAGATTTTCCTGACTGTTACAGCATTTTATCTACATATTCAACATCACATTCACTCAATTTTTATAAATTCCAGAAGTTTGCAAATTACTTTTTAAAAAGTGGGTTTCCTACCTCCCCCTCAATTTGAGACTTTTCATCTTTCAGGGATGAAGAACTAGCTCTCTGTTCTTATTGTTTACCTAATTTGGTACAAAGTCCATAGGCAATTTTCAGAGATTCACCTTACCTGGGAATTGAAGAGGGCATTGTTTCTCTGAATGGGTTTGACTCACTTGGTTTGAGCACGGTGTTAATGAGGCCAGAGCAATGCACTTTCTCTCTGTAGTCACACTCTGGCCTCTTAGCTTCTTTCATAACTCTCACTGAGAGGTCAGGAGAGAGTAGCAGATCTCAGCACCCCTGAGAAAGCAAGTCACTGCATAGGCCCTACTCAGCCGGTCATTAGCATCGCTTTTTTTACAGGAAGGACAGCAAGATGATAATTCCTGGCAGGTCAGCCCTTGACGATATAGAGCTATGATTAAGGGATGCATAAAGCCAGACCCAGCCTTTGAGTTATCCCTCCTTCCCCACCCTACTTCCTACTCAACAAATGTAGAAGAATGAATGAGATGTTAGAAGTGGGAAATCACTATTACAAAAAAAAAAATCCTGAATCACCACAAATGGATTACTATGGGGGTAATTTCAGCAGGCCAACAGCCCAAGTTTAAACATGTTTTTAATGTCACGTGACCTCTGAAAGATGCTTGCATCTCTTTGGAGCCAAGATAAATAGCCTGTATTATGTAAATGTTTGCACTAGTATGAGAACTTAAACCAGCCCAGGGGCCCCAGCTGGCATGAGCACAGGGGTGGGAAGCATGACTGAGAGAAGCTTGCTCACTGCCCATTCTTTCTCAGGTCACTGAGCTCCGTAATTACTGAAGGATCAACGTCTAGTGCCAGTAGTCTGGGCCTCTCATGAGACTCCTAGGCTATGTGCTATTTTAGTGCCTGTTCTCTTTGCCACCTGCTTTACATTTAACCTGCTGTTTTGTTGCCATTGTTGTTGTTGCTTTTGTTATTATTGTTATCTTTATTAGAGCATCTTTTTTATTCTAAATGTTCATGTGCTAAAAATAATTTTAAACCTGTAAGTATCTGAAGTATATCAGGTGCTCAATATAAAATGGGATTGATAACGCTGGGAGGAACATCATTTATGAAAGCCCAATAAATAGGAATTGTCCTTAATAAAATAAACCCAATAGGCAAACACAAGGCATTCCTGTACAATAGTCCAAAGTAATTTCTAAGCCCAGTGGGCTTCAATAAGACAAACACATTCTAGCAAACATCATAACCAAAGAAGGCACATGTGTGGGGGATTTGGGAAGTGATCTTAACCCTAAAGGTAAGTCTTATTTTCACCCAGTAGATGCTGATGGGACAGTTAGATCAGAATTTACAGCTGGATTTCATTCACATTGGTTGAAACCCAGGCAGTCTTGGTTCTTTAATATTTTAACTATTACCAGGTCTAAACGAACTTCTAAAATAAGTGCCTGACTGTTGTTAAATAGGAATATACTGTACACTCCACTGCCTCTTCTTAAGATTTCACAGCCACACTGGGAAATAAGCAAGCAGGATTCATTATTCCCACCTGAGTGATGAAGAAATAAGATTTAGGGAGATTGCAGAGCACTTGTTTTGTGTTTTTCCCACACTAGTAAACCATTATTCCTCACAGTCTACACACGCATAGCAATGAGTTCACTCCCCTGACACTACAGCTCTATTCTGTTTACGAGTGAAGCCAAAGAAATGATTCTTTCAGGCTGTAGGTGCCATTTTGTACATTAAAGAGACCTGCTCTGTCTCTGTTGCCTGAGTCCCTAATGACTCTCAATATGCTTGTGAGAGAGGAGGTCAGATCAGAGGAAGAGATCGGAGGAGAAGCTGAGTTCTGGCCCCACTAGATGGAAGGCCTTGCCTGGGTCACCTCACTTCTGGGGGCCTTGGTCTCCTCATGTGTAAAATGTGGAGATGGCTTGATGCAAATAATGCCATTGGTTTATGCCCTCCCATCCCCTACTTCACCATGTTCCTTGTCTCCTCTGTCTCTCGCATACTTGATCCTTTCTAAAGCTCCTTTGGGGAAGGGTAAGAAGCTGTTTCACTAAGAAATCAATAGATTATACCAACTTAAGGGTTACTTCTTTGAAATATTTGCATTAAAATGAATGTCTGGAAGGTGAAATTGCAGTAGGCGTTTATTCACACGTGGTAAGGAAGAGTACATTTTGTGTGGGGGTGTGGGGGTGTGGTAGTCACCCAGATTTGCTCCCTGATTCTCTTTCAGGGAAGGACGTGCTGCCCAGCCACAGGGCAGATGATCAGCACAGAGCCTCCACCTGGCAGACCTGTCAGGGTCAACCTCAGCTGCAGACTGTGGCCCCTTCAACCAAGGTCCCACCCTCTTCAGGTTACCTGTGTCCAGCAGTGAGCAAAGGTGTAGAAGTATAAGGACCCAGCCAGTTGGGTCACAAAAGGGACAGGAACAGGTAATCCCCTTTTCAGAACTCTCTTCCAGGATACCTGAGGATTTGGTTGGCCTCTGTCATTACAGATCAGCTTCTCTCCAATTACCAATAATGGGAGTCTGGACTGTGTCAGGCGGGGGTGGTCTTGAGGCAGGGGAGGTGCTATAGAGAAAGACAAGGCACTGGGTAATCTATTTTCAGAAACCTCATTTGATACTGAGGTATGAGGAAACACATGTTAAAAGGACCACAGCAAGAAACAGATAAAGCATGAATACAGGCATATATCAGTGTTTTTTCTGAGGAAAGTACATAAATGTGCAGGTCCCAAGAAACCATGAAGTTGTAATGGCTGGGATTCATCTGGAAGGGCTTCAGGAAACATCAAGCTCAGAATAGTATCTGGCTGGCCTCTTGTCACCCCAAGTTTCTGTTTAGCATTCTCTCAGGGAAGGTGCTTAGTTCCCATCAAACGGCATACTACATTTATGGCCACAAACTTGGCTTCTAGATTGCTCCTAGATTTCAGTTTTCCTCCAGATTCTTACAGGAAACTTTGCAGGTTACGTTTGGCTTCTTGTCACCAGACATACTTCAGTCACACTAAAAACATGTACATTATTTTGGGACAAACTGAATAACATGACAGTTTGATTTCTTAGGTTTTACAGAGGACATCCCACTCTTTTCTTAAGAGCCAGAGAACATAGAACAGTGCAGAAAAAAATGCTCACTGTCAGTGGGTGTTCCCTAAACAGTCCACAGAAGGTCAGAGCTTGGTGTCAGAGGTCACAAGAGATGTCACACGACTTCTTAATGAATGCAGGGTGGAATATTATTCCAAAGAGACACCGGCAATCAGAGCAAGAGGCCTTTACTACTTTGGCAATTGTTACTGTTTAAGGAGAAGCCACTCTTGGTGATTACACTAGTATCATCCAAAAATGGAACTTTTGAGCTTGCTCCAGTTTTTTGATAAATTGATTCTTACTGAAGAGGACTAAAACCTCCAAGTAAGCATTCAGTGTCTTAACACATTATCTTCTCATCTAGAGGCGGCTTGAAACAGTGTCTTAAGTGAAGGGCTGGAGGCCAGGAATTCTGAGACCGGAAATAGTCTAGTAGAAAAACCATGGGTGAAGCGCATATTTTAAACTTGAATCTCACTTTGCCACCCCATTGGCTCTGAACCTGCAGCCATTTAAACTATCTCTGAGCCTCAGAAACTCAATCTGTAGAAGAAGGATAACCACACTTGCCTTGCAGTCATTGTGAACTTTGCTTTAGATCATGTGTACTATGTACCAGGACATATTAGGCACATGAAAAGTACTGTCTTTTCTTACTGCTTGTCAATGATCTAGATCAAGTTCATTCTCCGTGAAAGGCAGTTTTCTGGATCTGATGGATGCTTGTTGTGAAAAATTAATAAGTAAATGTTTGTAATTTCTTCATCATCATGATATACCAGAAAAATACTTACCAGTTGATATAACATGACATTCATAGTCTCATTTTGAGAGGGTAGTTTCAAAAGGATTGCATGCTTTCTTGCTATGACATCAATACAATCAGCTTCCTATGCTTTAATATATTTTATGTTTGTATACAGTATGTTTTATGCATTATATTTTCAAATATAGAGTTAATATAAAATCTTCTATTACCTTTTAATTCCAGTTCCAGAGACCTCTTTCTACTTGTTGATATTGCCTCTTAGCTATGATAAAAGTCATCATATTCTTAAAGATATTTTGTGCCTCTGTGCAATTTCTGTATATTTAATTCTCAGACATGAACCCTCGGAGAAAAGTTGGTAAGAGTTGCACAGTGAAGCACTTTACGTTGGGTGTCCATCAAGAATATCCATAAACCAAAAGACAGTCTTCATCTCACTCTCAGTATAATTTCCCAATGAGTCTCCTGAAAAGCTTTAACAGTTATATCGATTATGCATGAAACATAATTTATTAGCTTGAACAGTCACATGGAGATCCTTTGTGGATGAAGCAATATAATACATGTACAGTGTAAAGGGTCATCATCTCCTTTTTAAAAATCATGACCTGCTTATAAACCTGTTAGCAATATAGTCAAGAACATTAAAGTCCACAGCTTTGGAGTCAGACTTGCATTCAAATATTGGCTCCAAATCTCATTGCTTGTATAAATTTGGGTAAATTGCTTGCCACTTCAGAGTCTCAGCTTTCACATCTGTTAAGATTGTGTTAGTAATGCACAACACATTTCATAATGACATTGTGATGTGGTGGCAGAATTCATGTAGGGCACATTGTATATTTCCTGACACATATTAGTTGCTCAATTCATAACTACAGTTATTACCAGTTCCCTCATCTTTAAAACTGGATGATAATATCACTATGATAGAGTTATTGTAAGAACAAAATGGCAGGTGACATCTGACTTCTCTGAGAACGCAGGGGAGAATAACTCCCTGGAGAGAAGACTTCCTAGAGCAATGATGTCTCATCTGAAATGTGAAGAATGCGTAGTGTTAGCCAAGCAAGAAGAGTGGAGGAAATATGTCTTAAATGACCAAACTTGAGAAACATTTTCTTTATAATTTTATCACACTAGTCATATCATCCCTTGTAGTATATGCTCAGCATTGAACCTCTCCAGCATACCCTGGTCCCTCTAAGACCAGCATTAACAGAGAGCTTCACACATACTAGATAAGTCAGTATATGTTTGTTGAGCCCTATGTAGTATGTTCATATATTATTATTTTCCCCACTTTAAAGACAAAGGAACACATCCTCTGAGAGGGTAATTGTTCAACCAACCAAGGTCATCAATAAGTCAGAGTGCAGAGGAGACCAGAATAGAGGTCTCCTGACATCTTCTAGGGCAAATTCTGCCAGTTATCCCAAAAGTACCTTTCTTTTTTTCTTTTCCTTTTGTTTTTTTGATGGTAATTTCATTTTTTTCTTTTTTAAAAAAATTTTACAAGTTGTCTTTCTTTTGAGGTCACCTTTAGTCAGACCAAAATTA
Source organism: Hippopotamus amphibius kiboko (assembly GCF_030028045.1). Taxonomy (NCBI): domain Eukaryota; kingdom Metazoa; phylum Chordata; class Mammalia; order Artiodactyla; family Hippopotamidae; genus Hippopotamus; species Hippopotamus amphibius. The sequence goes on along the minus strand of NC_080195.1, from coordinate 89,789,562 downwards.
AGTGATTGTTGATAAAAACCCACATAAGAATAAACAATAAAATAAAAAGCAGATAAATTGAACTGCATCAAAATGAAACACTTTTGTGCCACAAATGATACTAAAAAGAAAATGTAAAGACAGTTTATAGAATGGAATGGATAAAATATAAATCATGTATCTGATAAAGGACTAGTATTTAGAGTATATAAATGAGGCAAGAGATAGATGGGCTCCAGGCGGAACCACCAGAGCGTGTCCCCTGTGGACCGACACTACCAAATAGCAAGAGGGAGGATCAGCTGAGCCCTGCCCAGATAAGAGATAAAAGACAACATATTCCTCATTCTCAAAGTCGAGGAGACCTTCCCGACTACACATGCACAGAAAGGCTCCTTGGAAGTCAGAAAAGGAGGGGGCACCACCCTATAGTAGGTGACGTCGACCTACCCATAGGTGTCTTCACCAGAATCCATCTTGGCTAAGAGATGCAGGCACACACGGGAAGGCTCTGAAATCAACCGAATGTGGACTCAGAAGCAGGCAAAGGAAGATGACTGGCCAAAGGAAACCTGGAAGAAATGCCCCATATAAGTGATTCAAGCTACCACAAGGGTGTGACTCTCTCTCTGAGCCCACCCGTGTTCGCCTATTCACACATAGTCTTTTTCCTCCAAATAAACACCTTACTTGTTTCGCTACTTTCTGTCTTTGTGGGAATTCATTTCTCCAAAGCCAAAGGGCCAGGGCCTTGTCACTGGCCACTGGTCTAGTGGTTAGGATTCAGTGCTCTCATTGCTACAGCCTGACTTCTATCTCTGGCCAGGAACCGAAATCCTGCTTCAAGATGATGCAGGCTGAGGCCACCCGAGATCATAAAGATCTCTCACAAATCAATAAGAGGACAAATAATTCAATTTAAATATATGTTTTTAAAATCCAGTTTAAAAAGAATTTGAATAGCCACGCAAAGGAGTTGTACAAATTGCCAAGAAGCACATGAAGAATGCTCAAGATCATTACCCATTAGGGAAATGCAAACGAAAACCACGAGACACCACTCCACATCCACTAGGACTGCTACAATCAAAAAACAAAAAAGAAAGAAGATGAAAGGAAGGAAGGGAAGGAGGGAGGGAGATAGGGATGGAGGGACAGAGAGAGGGAAGAAGGAGGAAGGAAGGAAAATAAAAGAAGAAAGAAGAAAAATAATGAGTGTTGGAAAGATTTGGGAAAATTGGAACCCTCATACATTACTGGTGGAAATGTAAAATCACACAGCCACTATGGAAATAATTTAGAAGTTCTTCAAAAAGTTAAACCTAGAGATACCAAGTTTAACTTTACTATGACCCAACAATTTCATTTCTAGGTATATACCCAAGAGAAATGAAAACATATATCTACACAAAAACATGTGCATGAATGTTCATAGCAGCATTATTAATAAAAGCCCCAAAGAGGAAATTGCCCAAATATTCATCTACTGAAAAAAATATGGTATGTCCATACAGCAGAATATTATTCAGCAATAAAAAGGAATAAATTACTAATACATGCTACAATAGGGATGAACTTTGAAAACATCATACTAAGTGAAAGAAGGCAGTCACGAAAGATCACAAAACATGTGATTCTGCTACTGAGTCCAAGTACGACAGATCAATAAATTGAGAGAGTAATTGTTGGGGCAAGGAAGAGCAAATTTATTCAGAAACCCAGCAGACCAAGAAGATGGTGGACTGGTGTTCCAAAGAATCATCTAGTCCAGGTTTGGTTGCTGTTTTCTTTTATAGAACAAAAAGGGGGAGGTGAGGAGGTAAAGCAAAAAAAGGTCATAAGGTGTTGCAAATATTTCCTGGTTCCACCAGACTCCAGAAGGGATATGTTAATTTCTTCTTTCCTGCAGCCATTCACAGGTGAGCCTGCTGAGGATTTTTCCTATGAGCTTACACAAAGGTATTTTAGCTTAACGCTCAGGCATGGAATGCAGGTTTCCCAGAGATGGGCCATTATGTACACTTTAAGCTACAGGCAGCATCCCTTTAGTGAATAACTTGTAGCAAAAGCAACAGAATACAAAGGTTAAAGTAAAAGAAAGTAAAAGATCCAATATGGAATCAGATTTGTTCTTTGCTATTACAATTCTATTTATATAAGAGTCCAGAATATGCAGCTCTATCGTGCCAGAATGCAGAGTGGAGTGCCTGGGCTGTGGGTATATGGATCACACTCAGGTGTCACTGGCACGGGCTGAGGATGGGCGGCTGCTGGAGAATGACTCCTAACTGCAAAAGGATTTTTGGGGGTGATGAAAATACTCTCAACTTAGATGGTGGTGACGGTTACTCAACTCTCTGAATATATTAAAACCATTTAATTTGGCAAATTTTATGATACGTAAATTACCTCTTGGAAAAATGTCTTTCAAAAACCAAAATCATATAGGGGCCCATGCACGCTTGTCAAAAGGTGGTGGAAACTCCAAAACTCATTACACTCCTGAGATCCTTTTGATATTTATAGATATTATGATATTTATTGATATTTTAAGAAATGTATGTATGCATGAATTCAAAACATCCTGATGTAGAAATCAAACTACTTGTTTTAAGTGTAACTACATTTAGGAAACTCAAAATTAAGTTTGTTAAAGTGAAATGATACAATTGTAGAGTTATTTGACTTTCTCCATTTATCATGTTAAATTTTTATAACATCTTCTGAATTGTTCTTTAGGTATATAAAGTTGTGGTACTCTTTTGCTGGACAATATTTAAGTATTAAGGCATCATACCCAACAATTACAGTAAGAGATGGATGTCCCATTCTTCTAACTGATGGTAATAGATATACCTCCATTAACATAATAAGATTGTTTCATAACGATTTTAATGCACCAGCTGGACACAAGAAACAACTTTGATTTCTTGTCCACTGTCCTCTTAGGCCTGGCCTGAAAACTTGTTTTTGCTTGCCACTTGGATGATATCTCAAGAATTCCATGATAAAAACTCATCCAGTCACTTTTAATTGCAAATATAATCATTTTATCAACTCAAATATCTAGTATAGGGTCAGACTCAAAGTTCTAGACTCATGCCTAGTTAGTGCTTCTTCCTTCTCACAGCTCAGTACTGTAACTGGTACTGTGTTGAAGGAGAGGCAGCCCTGTAACAGGGAAGGGGTGGGCAGATACATCCTCCTCTTCAGTTTACTCATTAGCCGTGGTTTCTGACACCCATGCCTCCCCTTCCCCCCACCCCCCCATTCAGATCAGACTGAGGAGTATGGATCAGAGACCTGGAGGGGGAATTTGAAATCACTCAGCCAAGAGTACATGAAGAGATTGACATTCTACTTACATTCTGCTCACCAACCCATGTGCCCTGGCATGGACTGTGTCCACTGAGGAGTAGAGACACCCTTCACATCTGCAGATGGTCACCATCTGTTCGTGATCCTTTCATCCATGGGTAGGGCTGCATCGCCTTCAAGACAGTACCGGTTACTATTCTTTTTAAACTAGTAAACTTTCAACTTCATGAAGGTAGAACCCCTGTATACCATCACTCACCTTAAACAATTATCAGATCTTGGGGAATGTCTTTTCATTTTGTACAAAGGCATTCTTCGATAAGCTACTAGAAGCCTTGAATGAACACGCTGTGTGTAAACTTGCTTCAATGACTGTCTCACACTGTGCCTCCCAGCTACATAATCCCTCTCCACTGTCTTCAGTCTAAATCACACCTGCCCTGACTGCCCTGGTGTACTCACTCCCCCCATCCTTTGAAAAAACCCAAAGCACTCAGTACCTAGATTTGTGCCCTTCTAATGAGAAGCTATATTCTTCGCATCTTTCCTCTTCCTTCTTCTTCCCTCCCTTCCTCCCTCCTCCTTTACTTTCCTTCCCTCATTTTCTCTCTCTCCCTTCTCCCCTTGCTCTTTATTTCTCTTTATTTCTAATCTAACTTTTACTTCCCTCTAATATGTATACTTAGTTTAAAAAGTCAAGTGATATCATTTTTTTAACTAAAACTATTTCTAGACTTTTTTTCAATTTTATGAATTTTCTGGTTACTTCCTTCCAAACAAGCATTAGGATTTAGTAGTCTTGTGTCAATGCCAGCCTACATATCTCCCTTTCCCTCATCTTTCCATGATACTTACAAGATACTTTTTTAAAACCAGCACTGGATGTTGGCATCATCATGTGTAAGTTAAATTTTTGTTCACATTAAGACTTGTAGTTATATATGAGTATATTTACTGTATATGTAGTTACACATCTTTACTTGTGTAACATTTAGTATTTGCTAGATTTAACAATTGCCCCATTTATTTGCTCGAATCTGTCATTAACGTACCATAATCTGTCCAATGGAGCTCTAAACTCTTATGAATGCAGCTGGGCACACAGTTTTTATGGTTTTCTTGGTGAAACCTTTCCTAGAACACTCTGTTTTCCCATTCTGATCTCTACTGATTACTCTGTTATTCTCAGCACAGTTATTTTCCTGGGACTTTCTTTTACCTTCATCTCAGGAATTCCCTTAGCTTCTCTCTCACATTGGATCCCATTTCCTGAATAATTTGTCTTCCTTGATTAGTGCCCTTGATTTGTAGTACATATACCAGTATCCTCCCAAGAAAGTGATTGTGTCTGGGCTGTATGGGGTGGGGAGGTGAGAGAGGGGAGAACAGATAATTATTTTGAAATTTTTTTGTGTGTCTTTATTCTATCTGCATACATGATTGATAATTTGGTTTGGTGTAGAATTCAATTTTATATTATACATCATCTTTCCTTAAAATTGTGAAAATTTTGCTCCACTGATTTCTAACTTCCAGGATGGCTATTGGGAAGTCCAAGGCCATTTTGATGCTGATACTTCCTTTGTCCCAGGGTTTCCTGATAAGAGTCCTTTTCATTCATTACATTGTATATGCAAGAATTCTTTAGCATTTGTGCTCCAGATGTTTATCAAGTGTTTACTATATGAGAATATTTTAGAATTCATGTAAGCAGTTGCGTGAAATTTTCTTTATTATTTCCTACCCTCCATTTTCTACTTTCTCAGTTTCTAGAGCTCCTATTATCTGTCCTTTGATACCCTGACTTGATCCTCCAATTTTCTTACCTTTTCAATTTCTTTTTCTATTTATTCTCCTGTTCAAAAGATGTCTTAAATTATCTTCTGCTCTTAGCTATAGGATTTAATGTCTTCTCTTAACTATCTGATTATATTAGTTAAAATTTTAGAGGTTTTTGTTTGTTTGTTTGTTTTCATTTTTCTTGTTTCCTCCAAGTTCTTTTTCTTTTCTGTTTTGGATTCCAGATTTAATAACAGCAGCTTTTCTCAAATCACTGGATATCACTCCATTTCAGAGGAAGGATCTAAAGAGTTGAGAGTAAGCTATGGAAGACCAGGCTTATGGATGGCAATGTCTTCTCTTAGACTAGTAAATTCTACTAAAACTGGTCCTCCGTTCTCCTACCAAGTAGGATATAAATCTGGCAGCTGTGATCTGCGACCTTTGGGAGAAGGGGGTGGAAAGTGCGGCCCAGGCATGTCACCATTTAGAATGTAGACGGTCACTTAACGCCTTCATGTTCAGTGCTGGCCTTCCTTCTGCAGTCAGTGTGTATGGTGTCCAGCAGTCCAGAGCTTCACTTTGATGGGACTCTTGAGGATGACATCATTTCTTCTGGAGTCAGGAGGGGCAGCTGATCAACTGTGTAAATGAGAAAAGGCATAGGGGGATACAACTACTCCCTATGAGTTTTCAGTTGATCCATCTGAGGTTAGCCTCCTTCCCACCTCCTCTTTCTGAGCTGCCTGATGCTTCCAGTCCCTGAGTCTTTAGAGTTCCATGGTCGCTCTTGGCATCTCTCCATCAGATGTGTAAATTTCCAGAAAGGTCAAATGTCTTTGACTTACCACTTGCCCATGACTCATCTGCTTTTTTATCTGCTCCTCTTTTGGATCTTGTCATCTGGGGGCTTTTGGGAGATAAGTGTATGTGTTCAATCTGCCACATTTAATTGAAGTCCGTTTCATTGTTTCTTTCCGGCTATTTGCCCTTTGGTCAAAATATTTTCTCTTCCTCTCATTTTATTCTTCCCAGTCTCCAATGACACCAAAGCAGTGGCTGTGGTTTTCTACTGGGCTGTAAAGTGGATGGGAAAGTCACGGTAGGACAGGTTTTCAAGACGGTGAGCAGTGACGGAGAAACAGATAACTGGCCTGACCGCAGGGACATCCATCCATGCTCAGCCTAGACTGTGGGCATGCATCACACTCAGGGGATACTGGCCTGGACTGAGGATGGGCAGCTACCAGTTTCCAGTTGCTCCAGCCTCCCTGGAGAGGAAAAGGCAGGCCTTATAGGGATCACCTGGACTTGGTCACAGGAGCTTCTCAGAAAGTCTAAGCAAATCTAGAATTCGTCACGGTCACTAGTCCCTGGTTTCACCAAGAGTGGGCATGCAGTCAAGACATCTAAAAAAACAAAAGAGAAGACCTGTCTCCAGAGTTCTCTGCTGCATTCATGTCACAGCTCCACCCCAGAAAGCTTGCCTAACTCTCTAAGCTGGTTTTTCAATTGCGAAATAGGATCATTAGGCATATCTTTCTCCCAGAGTTGTTGTAAAGATTAAATCTTTAAATATACATAAAAGGCTTAAAATAGTTTCAAGTACTTGGTAATGACTCAATTAAAAAATGGTGTGTGTGGGGGTGTGCTTGTCCAATCGTGCTTCACATCTGATACATAGTAGGTACTCAACAAACCCTTTTTGACCAAATGAGTAAAATATATCTGGAGACAATCATATGGGACTATCTTTGTCCCTGAATCTTATGGTCAGTTTCTGTGCTTGGCATCAGAACTTTCAAAGAACTCTTTTCATGGTTGCTTTTAGTTGGAATAATTAGCCACATAGCACTGCAATTGAAGAGACATACTTTCAAGTCTTTCCCAATCACACCACTAGATAGACAAATCATCACTGATTAACCAAGAGCTATGCTTTGTTTGGTCCAGTAACAACTCTGCCTCAGGCACGTCGGCACACTCTTCCAGGACTCTGAATGATCAGCAAGGAGCCAAATGGCTAGTAATTTCAAATTTATAAACACTGCTTGACGTAGGCAGTTGGGCATTCTGCCACACTGCAATGGCCTGAAATGGCCCCACCACTTTCCAGTGCACTAAAAGCAATTTCAAGGGGTTTAATGACTCTTTCCCCACCTCTCTGCTGGGGTCCGCAGACACCATTGGATGGAGACGCCTTTGAGTGGCCTCAGGACAAGGGGTTCAGGTTACTGCTTTGTGGGGTTTCCAGCTGAACAATGAGTATATTGTGAAGGTCCCATCTGTCAAAGTAATCAAAGTATAAAGAGGGAAATAATACAATTAAACCTTTAAGATGCGTACACTTATCTTTGGTTTTTCAAAACTGATCTTCATTTGGCAAGAATTTCTTTTGGCAAAGAAGTCAGAAATTGGCATTCTTTGATACACATTGAGATCTTGCCTAAAATGAGTCTCTGGGTACAAAGATGAAAACAAAGAGAAGCAACTAGTACTATTGGGGATGGGGTGGGGAGGGGTGGGAATCCTGTTTATAAACTAAGTGTTCCAATGAGACAGATAACTAACTAGCTTAAGTTAAACACAGGTTTTATTGTTCAAAACAAGGAAAACTTTCCTCTTGCCAATAGCAAGAAGATTATACGTGAGTAAAGGAAAGAACTGAGATCATTCCTGGTGGTAAAAGAATGTTCTCTGGTTGCTGTGACCCCTAGAAGTACCACCCCTGGAATCACCTCTGCAGCTCCATTCCATTGTCAGGGACTCATGCAGAACCTGAATTCTCTCTCACTTTCAGTTTATTTGGCAGCTGTAGTCACCTCCTGGACCCCTACTATCTGGGCATGGTGGGATGCTCTTCTACGTGTCAGATGCCTTCTCTCCAGCTACCCCAAAGTCATTTCTCACCTCCTGTCATCATCCATTTATGCAGCAGCTACAAAGAAGTCCTACTTTTGGGCAGCCATCCTCCCGCTGTGACCTGAGCCCAGGTTGCCACACTCAGATGAGCCATCCTTGGACCCTGCCAAGGTCTCATGCTGTAGCCACACAATACTGGTTGTGATTTCTCCACACCTGGCTTTCAGTGCATTGGCAGAATCATTACCCTTTCTACAAGAAAACTTTACCTCCCATTGTATCTTCTCCATTACCTTAGACCAAACCAAATTAGACACACTATCCAGGTGCTATGGCCTCTTCCTTCTTCCCTGGTGAATGAATTATTGGATATTCAGGGCATCTGCAACCTTGTCTGGGTCTGGAAGGGCACTGAATGAAAGGCAGACACTCAGACATCCCTGAGTAACTCTGAATGCCATTAGACTGGTGTCCTTCCTCCAGCAAGGTGCCTTCAATCAAGGACTCATCATCATTTGTCTAGACAATATCCTGATCTGCTTGATGAATCTAGTCTTACAAGAACCTCAGGTCCAAGCAAGAGCACCACACCAGGACCAACCTTAAAAAATGTGTGCTCAAGAACCCAAATGGGGTTTCTGGGCCATGTTTTGTCTGGCCAATATGATGGTATGATACAAGACTACATGCTGGTGGAATGTCCCCAAAGATGAGTAGAGACATGCAGTAACTTATTGGGTCCACCGCTGATTACCATTGATTTGTCTCCACTTTTTTACAATTATGGTGAAACAACCTCTCTGGGAAAGGGGAGAATTTGCCTAGTTCTTCACATCTGTAATTTTCTGGCATTTAAAATCTGGGTTAACATTTACTGTGGTCCTTGTCTACTCTACCCTCTATAAATAGACACCAAGACTTCTGACTTTGAAGGAAGTAGGAAATTCCTTCCCAGCATTGATGTCTTAAGGAAACAACGCTGACCAAAGTTAATCACCTAACTCTGGAGCAACACTTTGAATGATCAAGACCTCCTTTGGTCACTGAGACTGCCACCTCTTCGAAGAGTTAAAACAGACCTAGAAACTCAGGTTTCAAGGGATCAGGTCAATGGTTTGATGTATTTCACTTCTCTATCAGATACATTAGAAGCACGCAACCAAGAAAATATCATTTCTATCAAGGTGGACTATTTAGAACAATGGGATTACTCCAATTCCAGAAATGTTCTGTCCCTACAGCTTCTAGCTATACTGAATAAAATGGCTCAGTAAAAGCAAATGATCATTAGGCTTTTTAAATGAAACTGATCTACTCACTCAACATGGTACAGAGATCATAGAATCCAACTACAACCATCAGACTCCTCTCAGATATTTGGTTATCACCCTCAGGCTTTCCTACTTGAACTGCTAAGCTCAGCTCTTTAATCTTCCAGTTCTTTTAGCTCCCAAAATCTGGCTTTAAGGGCTCTTGCTATTTTAGCACTCCATTGGAACTTCTTTAATGTTTTTTTTTAACCTCAAGCTCTTGCTAAACTCTTGGGATTTCAGGAAGGATATTTCTCTGCAAGTTTTGGCTTCACAAGGCACCAACTTTCACCCCCATGCTGCCATCATGGCCAGGTCAGCTCCCTTAAGCTCCTGTTTTCTTGTTAGAAGAGAGTGATTATACATTGACTGCCTAAGGAGATGTTGTAATAGAAAATAGCTTAATTGTTAAACTTTTTGCTCTACATATATCTGCTTTCTCTCTACTCAAGCGCACAATGCTGTAAGCCAACCTCACTGTATTTTTGGAGACTTTGTACAGATATCCTGTTACAGTCTCTTGTCTCTGCATCCACAGCCATGTCCTCATGCTGTTGACCCTGAATGAAACAAGCTATTGATACATACAAACACACTCACAAAAAATGTCCCTTTGTCTTTTATCCCTAATTCCTGCTTGCAACTGTACTGTCTTTACCAAATCTTGGTGATATGATTCTTGGCCACCATTTTTCCTTATGTTCAGTTACTTAAGTTGCTTCCTCCAATTTCTGCCATTTTCTTCCTACTGACTACCCAGTCATCTTTAGACGGCACTGAATTCTGAAATGATCCTAGGAGCTAACACTGAAAAAGAAGTGTTAGCTTTAAAGGACAGAATCAGGACAGATAAGGCAAAAATTACAGTGAGAGAAATGGTATGTTAATATAAGAAAAATCTAGCTTTGTGGGGTATTTTGCAATGAGCTGGCAGTTGCAGAAATGAAGAACTCAACACCAGTAAGTAAATTTAAGTCAAGAAGGAATGACTAACACGATAAGAGATTCTTTGGAAAGGTATACTAAACACCAAAGACTTTTTCTACCTCTAATATTATATAAGAACAAGACGTTAAATACACTTAAATATTTAAGTGTAACTGAATGTGAAACTCAGTTTTGTCTGAAGCATCAAAGGCTGAGAGTAAACATATCCAAGTGAGGTGAGCAGACAGACTCCTCTGCAAAGGACATACTAAGGGGTGTGAAACTGATTCTGACAGTATAGGGACTTGTCATAGCAGTCAGGAAGAGAGAATTGTTGAAGAAGAAGTGGTAATCAGAGTGCTCTGCTCTACCTTCTCAAGCCAAGTCTGAGCTTGGAGTGAATAGCTTGATTTGTGTTCCTGGAACTGGAGGGAGGCATAGGAATAAGGAATGAGGCCAGATACAAACTTAAGAAATTTAAAGGCAACAGGAGTAACTAAATCTGCCCGCTGGGTGGCAGAGCGAGGGGAGTCCTGGGACTTTCCCCAACAGGCTCAGTTTCCCCAAGGGGCACGTGGAGCTGGCCTTGAGCCATTCTGAAAGAATCTTACCCAAGAGGGCTGTTGACAGAGCAATAAGACCCTAAAAAACAGAATCTATGTGTGATGAAGTGCGAGGTTTCCAGGGACTGATGGAGGGAATGGGAGGCTGACAGTCGGATGAAGCATCTAAGTATCCGTTAATAGTCAATGAATACTCTCCACCATAAGTGGAGGTCCTTTGTGTGTTTTGAGGATACATGGAATAGATTGACTGAAATGATGGCAAGTTTGGGGAAATATCACTGAAGCGTTATATTAGGACCACACTTAGAAGGGTCCTCACTGCCCACCTAAATCTTACGGTACAAACCAGTGAGTGGAATTCAGCATTGTTATTGGACTGAGAAAAGTCATGATGTAAATAACTGGGAAATATACTCTTCCTTGGCTACACTCATTTTCCTGTTATGAACCAGAATTTCCCAAAATCAAACTGAACAGATTTCTATTGAGGTCTACTCTTTCCTATTCTTTCCTTTATCCTTATACTCAGCTTTTTTCCCATCTAAATTTTTTTGTTTGTTTGTTCATATGCAATGAAGTCATATTTAATCTTGTCTTCAGTGTTCCATGCTAATATAACTTTGCCTGCTAAAATCACACCTACTTCCTGCTATTGTTATCGATTTTATCAGAAATTCCTTATTCCATCTCTCATCCCCCAAATCCCAAGTTTCTATCTGATGTTTTCCTCACTTTCTTAGAATTGCATCTCTTATATTATCAAATCACCTTATTTGAGACTTTGCAAACTCAACTCAAAACTCAGTTCTTCTGTGATGCCTATAAGACTTCTGCAGAATCATAGACATTCTCCCAAAGGAAAAATTCCAATTAAAATTATTGAAAGTTATATTCACCCCCCCAAACTTCACTGTGATCCACCTGACTCCCAATTTGTATTTTATTCCTACTTAGCCTGAGGTCTTCCTTGAACCAGGGCTGTGTTTTTAAAGATATGTATAGTATACCCAAGCAAATGTGCCACTATTTAAAATTGCTAATGATAACAGTAATTAATTAGATTAAATACTTTTGGCAACTTGCTAGCTCTGAAAGTGTTTCCTAACAATAACTATTGATGATATTAATCGATAATCATGAAAAGAATGAACAACTTCCATATCTGTAAAACTCTATTTTTCAATACCCATTACTGTGGTCTCTTGAGATTACTTTGCATACTTTCCTTTGTTTATTTGATGCTAAATCCTGGAACTGCTCTTGTGGGACACATACAAGGAAAGTGTCTCTGGTCTCTGAAGTCTTTCCTGATTCATCAAAATTCATTAGAGAAGAAAAGTGACTATTTTGGCAAATATCCATAGTAGTTCATTGCACTGTTTGCATTTTATTAAAATAACTCATTTAAAATAAAAACATATTTTATACAGTACTATTTGTTGCCTTTGTTTTACATAATGGCACTACTTAAGTGTGTTTTTGAAATAAGTCTATAGTGAAGGGCTTTATTTTTGTGTTTTAGTTGTAATGGTTGAGAATATATGTATGTATGTAGGTGTGTGTATGTATGTGTGTGTATTTTAAGAATTCCTTTAGGTTTATTCAACTTCTTTCATTTTTTTTGGTTTGTGTAACTTAAAAACCAATAATCATTTTCTTGCTTCATATTAAACAGTTCAGATAAAATGCAAAAGCAAGAAATTGCACCTGATACTTGAAAGTTGCTATTCCTGACAGCACTTCATCTTTTTTCATGCCCATGTTGGCTTTTCTCCCGGCCCATCCATTGCTTAATGTAAGTGTTATAAATTGCTCTAAAGTGCCATAAAGCATAATAAACATAAATCAATATTTCTTGGTTGAAAACTTAGAAATGCTGACCCAGCCCAGGTTGGTTATAGATGTCCTGAACCCATCATATCCCTTGGTTATTTCATCTTACCAGAGGCCCCTTCTGGGCTCAAGAATGCCTCTCTTTTTGTTTTCCTCTCTGACCTTAGTCACACGGACACTTGCAGTGACACATCAGGACAGATTGTAGGGAAGATATCATCCAGCAGTCTTAGAAAGGTCCCATTCTTTTTCCTTCTGGCCTCTGATCCTGGCAACTTTGGAAGAGTGGCATGACAGTCTCAGACAAAGTTCGACCACAGGCCGGCAATATGTCAAGTTCGTCTGAGGCAAATTTCAGTTTGTCATGGGGAAAAAAAAAAAAAACCCAAAACACGTTCATTTTCTTCTGAGATTCAATGAATTAAGCAAAAGCCCACTTCTTTCCTTCTGGCTTGCAAATGTAGCATCTGATCTAAATGGAACACCTGCAGGCTGCTTAATGACAAAATCGACACATTTGAATTTCTGCTATCTTTGGAATTTTTTAATATGATTATATGCTGTACCCTTGGATATAAAACCACATCCCTTTCTTGGAAATGACAGCTTGCCCTCACAGCCAACTGATGCTATTTATGTGGCATTGTTGTTATTTATTCTCATCTCAAAGGGAATGATTGAATGGCTTTGTGGTTTCTCCTAAGAAACTGTGGAGCTATATAGTACGATATCTGCAAGCTCAGGTGATCATCTTTCTTGAGGAGATTTTACAGGCAGCTCTTTGGAAATTGCATGAAAGGTTGATAAGACATTAGATAAAGTGGTTTTATTAGACTTATTGACTCAAAGCTCACTTTTCATACTAATTGTGACCCAGTGCGCTTACAGGGCAGACTGTCTTCTCCCCCAGACCTCATCCCCCTCCAGCCAAAAGCAATGCTCTTTCCACCCAACCCCAGCACAGCTGAAAGCAGGTATGTGTATTATGGGAATGGGGGTAGGGAGAATTAAATGGACCTTCTATTTGCCCTAGTCTGAAAAACTGCCATTAGCCTTTCATTCCTTTGGATTCTGAAAACTGTTGGATCAATAGAAAAAGAAACATAAATGACCTCTGAATATATAAAAAGATGCCAAACTCTTCTCATAATAAGGGTACTAAAAATTAAAAATATACTCAGATATTATTTTTTACTAATGAGATTAGCAAAACCAAAATTTAACACATTTTTTTCTTGGTGACTCTTTGAACAAAGAGGAATCCTCATAGCATTGTTTTTGGGTACTATCCTGGTGGAGGAGAATTAGGAATAGCTATCAAAGTTATAAATGCAATTACCCTTTGGTTTTAGCAATCCAAATCTTAGGAACTGATCCTACAGTAAAAACTGTACATGTGAATGAAAAATATATAAAGTTATACATTGAAAAACTCTAAATATCAAAAGTTTGAAACAACTCAAATTCTATCAATAAGGGAATCTGTGGTTAAATTAACCATGGTCTATTCACACAGTGGAATATTATGCAGCAGTTTAAAATAAAGGGGCAGCTCATCATATACTGATATGGAAATATCTCTTGGTTGTATCTTTAAATGGATAAATGAAGACACAGAACAGTGCCTATACGGTAACATGTATATATATGGAAAGAGGGAATAAGAATTCATCATTATTCTTATTGGTATTTGCATAAAAATATACTGAAAGGATACTTAAGAAATTAATAACAGTGGTTACCTGTGGAAAGGAACAAGAAGAATGGGATCAGGGAAAGGAGTAAGAATTATTATAAGTGTTTACTGCTTTTATTTTTGAACCATGTGAATATGTAACCTACTAAACTTTTTTTTAAATTAGAGGCAGTATATTTATGTATTGAAGTATTTATTTCGTAAAGCATTTTTTACTGTGGTAAAATATATACAGCTTAAAATCTGCCATTTGCACTGTTTTTAAGCATATAATTCAGGGGCGTTAATTAGGTTCATGATATTGTGCAACCCTTACTACTGTCAACTTCCAAAACTTTTTCAACACCCCAAACAGAAACTCTAACATTTAATCAGTAACTCTCTATTCTCCCCTCCCCCTACATCTAGTTACTTCAAGTAACTTCTGTCTCTGTGACTTTGCCTATTCTAGAAATGTCATAATAGTGGAATCATATATTTGTCCTTTTGTGTCCCATTTATTTCACATAACATGATGTCTTCAAGGTTTCTGCATGTTGTACCATGTATCAGAACTGCATTTCTTTTTATGACTCAATAATCCATTATATGCATAAAAAACATTTGGTTATCCATTCACCTGTTGGTGGACACTAGGGTTGTTTTTTCCTTTTGGCTATTATGAATAATACTGCCATGAACATTAGGATAAAAGTATCTGTTTGAGTCCTTGTTTTCTATCCTTTTGGCTATATACTTACAGGTGGAATTGTTAAGACATTTGGTAACTCTGAGTTTAGCTTTTCAAGAAACTGCCAAACTGTTTTCCATAGTGGCTGCACCTTTCATATCCTACCAGCAATGTACAAGGCTTCCGGTTTCTCCGCCCCATTGCTAACACTTGTTATTTTCCATCATTTTGATTGCAGCCGTGGTGGTGAGTGTGAAATTGTTACTCACTGTGGTTTGACCTGCTCAAAATTTTTAAATTAATGAGAAAACCGGGTCACAAATGTCTTCTATTAAACTACAACACCAGTGAAAAAATACTACCTCAATTCTGTTACTAAATCAAAAAGTCAGTTGACAGCTTGCAGACCTCAGGTTGTTGAAGCCCTGGGACTGGGAAGGCCCTATCTTTTGAGTGTCCATAAAAGCCATTTGCAGTCATGGTGTTTAATATTTAATGTCTACCAAATGCTAACTGCTTTATGTCACTATGTTTTCCCCACATTCCTGTGAGATAGCTATTTTAATCCCTTTTTAAACTAAAAATGGAACTACCATATGACCCAGCAAGCCCACTACTGGGCATATACCTGGAGAAAACCATAATCCAGAAAGAAGCATGTACCATAACGTTCATTGCAACACTATTTATAATAGACAGGACATAGAAGCAATCTAAATGCCATTGACAGATGAATGGATAAAGAAGATGAGGCACACATGTACAATGGAATATTACTCAGCCATAAAAAGGGATGAAATTGAGTTATTTGTAGTGAGGTGGCTGGACCTAGAGACTGTCATACAGAGTGAAGTAAGCCAGAAAGAGAAAAACAAATACCATATGCTAACTCATCTATATGGAATCTAAAAAATGGTACTGATGAGCCTAGTGACAGGGCAAGAATAAAGATGCAGATGTAGAGAACAGACTGGAGGACATGGGGTGGGGGTGGGGGCAAAGGGGAAGCTGGGATGAAGTGAGAGGGTAGCACTGACATATATACACTGCCAAATGTAAAATAGACAGCTAGCGGGAAGCTGCTGCATAACTAGGGAGATCAACTCGATGATGGGTGGTGATTTAGAGGGCTGGGATAGGGAGGGTGGGAGGGAGTCGCAGGAGAGAGGGGATATGGGGATATATGTATAAATACAGCTGATTCACTTTGGTGTATGGCAAAAACTGTCACAGCAATGTAAAGCAATTATATTCCAATAAAGAGCTTAAAAAAAAATCCCCTTTTTATAGATGAGGAAGCTGAGGGTCATCTAGGATAAAGAACACAACCAAAGTCAGACCTCTAGTAAATGGGAATGCCTGGATTCAAACCAGCTTGACTTCTGGTACTGTGTGCTTTCCACCGCAAGGCTTTAGATGGAGGGAAACCACCTTCTAATCAGGTGACATTTTACCTGCTTCCAATTTGGCATGAGTTGGCTTTGTCATTTAAACATTTTTCTTGTCCAAGGTTTGTTCCTTGAAGCCCAAGTCTTTTCCTTTCATTCTGATTATGATACTGTGGCGTGTACTCTATCTTGGGCCATTTTCTCTGAAATCTTGGATCCCCAAGACACTTTGCTGAAGACCACAGGCCTTCCTGTTAGCTTGGCACCAGAGGGCCTCTCCTTTCTCTGCGACATGTGAATGCCCCAGGCCTTAGACCACAGTTTCAAATACACTTCCAGCTAAACGCCAGTTCCTCTACAGAAAGGAATGAAGTACAAGGTAGAAGAGATAGGCTGAACTCCAAGCTAATCTGAACTGGGTCCTGCCAGAAAGAGACAGGTGAGCACACCCAATGGCCAACTCATTCCATCCATGTACTGACAGGGGGAATGAGTCGTCAGCCCCTTTCATGGATATCACGTCCTGCTTCGGGCACAGCGTATTCATCTGTGAAAGCTGCTGCCAAATGCTGCTTGGAGATGGCCCACCTACCCCAACCCCCAAAGAGAGTCTACTCTAGAGCCAACCAATCACCTCTTTACCAGGTCCACGTGTGGGAGGGGCCATTAACAAGACCTGGGCAACCATCTCCACCCAGAGAAATATCAAACCTTGGGAAATTCATGATCTTGCCAATGAAGCTAAGCTCTTTTTCCATAGAAACTCAAGGCAAATTTCACCACTTCATCTCATCACAAAGAAGCTTTTAATGAAATATATAACCATAAAAGCATTTCACTTGGAGAGGAATGTGTCAAAACAAGATATTACTTCAAGACAGATTTGTGTCCTTTGAATGGCGATATAAAAATAATCTTTAAAAAAAATTGGCCCAATTTATAAGAAAATCTTTTGTATATATATATGAAGGCTACTCATTCAGAAAAACAAACCCAATTCTGACTCTATTGGATAGGCTGTTAGATTCAGGCTCAAAGAGAAGGTCAAAAGAAAGTGAGATATGAAGCCTCTTGGAAAGATCTGGAATATATATGCCACCCTGCTTCTTCCCTTATGCTACTTGTATCATTGTGACCATCCACTAAACCCAGAACACCACAAGACTCTGTTCTTACCTTTTGCCCCCCGGGGGCAATTATTTTTAAATAATTTTAAATAATAAAATTAAAACGTGAATTTATTTTCATTGTAAACTTTAAGCAAGAGTGAAATCTCTTAACTCTCCCCAGTCTCATTCTACACGGACGTTTTCTATAATCAAGTTAGTGTGTACCATTCTGGGTCTTTTGCAAACATTTACATTGACATAAGTACATTTTGGCCCAGCTCTTTCATTAATAAACAGCTATTCAACAAATATTTCTTGAGCACTTACTATTCAGAAGGCTTTGTTTTAGGTACAGGGGATGTGGAAAGATTATGTTATAATAGATGGAGCAGTTAATTTATGCCAGGATGTGCTGAGGAATTTACGTTTAATTTTGGATTTGATCGGCACAACAACCCTGAAGAGATGTACTACTCTTTGTTCTATAGGTGAGAAAATTGCAGTGCTGAGAAGCTAGGTGATTTACACAAGGTCACAGATGATAGAGGACAGAGCTCAGATTCAAACCAAGCACCCATAGCTTAATGACACAGCGCGACAATGTGCTGAAATAACAGTTGGCATTGCCCTGGTGTTCAAGTCCCTTTTCCTAGGGCTTTACATATTTTGACTCCTTTAGTGTTGACAACAACACAGATATATAGTGTTATATCAGCCCCCATTTTACAGATGGGGATACTGAGGCTCAGTGAGTTTAATTAACTTACCCTAAATTATGCTAATAAGTGTCAGAGCTGGTATTGGAATCTAGACAGTCTGGTTACATTGCTTCATCTCTTAACGCCTACATTACACTGTGCATCCCAATATCATGTGCACTGATGCATACTCACACTTAACAACTATGTAGCTCTTTATTAGGTTTGCTTAGAGGTTTTAACAACAATGAAAAATGCTTCCTTATAATGTAAATAAAATAATAGAATTCAGAATCATATATATGGTATGATCCTAATTATATTCGATAGATAGAAAAATTTAGTAAGAAATTCATTTTAGTAAGAAATTCATCTTTTTGAAGTCTACTTTCTTTATGGTTGTATAAAAAAGTATGAGTAGAACCAAAAGTAAATTAATCACGTTCACATTCATTTACACCACAGTCTAGTACTTCATATTAACTTGACTCTTCAAACAACAGAAAGCGGGTGGCAATTTAGGAACTGGGAAAGAGTCTGGGTCCTCAGGGTACACCTTTGTTCCTCCTGCTGATGGGTGTTTTTATTTTTTTTCCTTGCCATTTAGAAAAGGTCACCAAGTCTCTGTGCTCTCTTAGCTTAGCTGAGATTTGGTGGGAGGGTGAGCCAAAAGCAAAAGTGGCCAGACAGTCAGCAGAACCGACACCCACCTGCGCCCAGCCTCCTGGAGGAGGTTATGCCAGGTCGTGAGGCGTGGTGGCCTGGAGGCAAATATTTTTGGAGGAGGGAGATGGAAACAGGAGGATTGGCCAGAGGTACAGGGAGCTTCCTCGTCACTGGGAAGTAGCTGGGATTTTTCCCTCAGGTTCCTCAGTGAATGGAGACCAGTCCCCACATCCACAGTGATGCCCAGCCCACTAGTAATATGACTTGGAGGGACAGTGCAAGTATGTGGTGAAGGATTGGGGGAGACAGGGGTAGTAGGGGCTAAGTAGTAAAAACCATGCACTGGGAGGCCGTATCAAGGATCCCTATGCCTGGCTTTAAAAAGTTAGATACCTGTCGTTTCCAGTGTAGAATGAAGAAAAAACGTCCCTTTATAGAATGTGTTTGAGACTGCAAAAGAGCACATAACATTTTTGGGGAGACCTCCCTTCACCCAACTTCCATGTAGCATAGGGGTTAAGAATGATTAAGCCTTTCCTCCAACTCTGCTGGTGAGGCCTTAGATTAAATTTGATTTGAAGATTAAAAGGAACACAACATTCCAGGTAGAGAAAAGACACAGGAAAAGCTCAATAGTTGTTCTCTTTAGGTAGTAGAATCGTGGGTGATTTTTTTTTTTCTTTATCATTTTCTATATTTTCAAGTTTTCTATGATTGTCAGTTGTTCCTTACAAAATCATAAAACCAATTACTTTTTTAAAACTCTTATTAGTTATGTCACTTCACCGTCCATCTGGCTTAGTCATGCTTTATTTTCATCTAGACATTTTTACACCGCAAATGTTTGTTACAAGTAGGACAGCTATGATTTTTTTTCTGTAGAATCCAGTCCTAGAATTTGCATTTATATATATGTAAATGAAAGCAATTTAGGCCAACATTATTCTATATCCTACTTGAAAAGAATTTTTAAACTGTTAAGGAAAACTAGAGGGATTTAATCAGTTTGTTCCATGCCAAACTTGAAGTCCAGGATCAGGCCTATAAGTAATGATGGGGCCAGGCCAGCAACACCTCGACTCATGCTCTTGAGTGGTCATTTTGGCAATTAATTCCAACTTTGAAAAAAGGGAAATTGGACCAAGTATAGAGGCCTAACAGAAAACCCCCAAAGGCTACCTGCATAATCGGAGCAACTCCTTTGCAACTTCTCCTTGAGTCAATCGCTAGTTTACATTTATAGTTATTCACTTCAATTAGATGTGAACTTGATACCAAAAATAGATGGGCTGTGTCAAGTTACTTTATGCCAGACTCGAGCAACTCTATTATAATCTGATATAGAAACTAGTGCTTTTTAAAGACCACTTGCAGACAGATCTGTCTTTACCTAAACCCCCAAATGCAAACTGGATCCTAGGCTTCAGATCAGCACCAGGTCACCATCAGGCTTCCCAGGGACTCCCTGTGTTGGTCTCACACATCTGAGATTATCTGAAGAGTCCTAGTTGCCTGGTGTCAATCCTTTCTTCTGTGTCCCACAGTCTCACCTGTGATTTGCCTTCTGGTTTTTGTAAGAACGTTTATCTCCAGAGCACTGTTTCCCTGGGCCACACCACAATGTTTTGGAGTTTATTGTCCCAATATAAGCCAGCTGAATAAATGCAAACCAGAACCTAATGTTCAGCCTTGCAGGACTTCCTTGAACCTGCTTGCCTACTTCTAAGGGGTGCTTGGGCAACTGCCTGCCATGCATGGCTGTAGACCTGAGACATTCTTGCTAAAATATCTGTCTCTTGGTATCATCTTCTCCCACCCCATCTATCCTAGTAATGGTGGAGTCCATCCTTTACCATCGTCAGTCTTTACTCTCCAATAAATCAGCTTTGTGCCTTGTCACCCTTCACCTCTCATGTAATTAAATTCAATAAACCATTTATTGAGTACCTGCCTCACGTTGGTACTATTTCAGGTTGACACAAAGATGAATAAAGTTAGGTTTGTCCTTAAGAAATTCATGCTTTTAGTGGATGTATTAGTTTCCTAGGGTTGCCTTTGCAAAGTATCGCAAAATTTATTGTCTCAAAGTTCTGATGGCTAGTTCTGAAATCAAAGTGTTGGCAGGGGTGACTCCTTCTAAGGTCTGTAGGTACAATCTGTTCCTTGCCCCACCCCTAGCTTCTGGTAGCCTCAGGCGTTCCTTGGCTCATAGATGGTGTTCTCTCTGTGTCTTCACATTATCTTCCCCCTGTACCTGTCCTTCTGTACCTTTTCCCTTTTAAAAAGGAACCCTATCACATTGGATTAAAGGCCTGCTCTCCTCCAGTATGACCTCACCTTAACTTAGCTAATTGCATCAGCTACAACCCTATTTCCAAATAACACATTCTGAGAGATTAGGGGTTAGGATTTCAGCATTTGAATTTTGGAGGGAGACAGTTCAGCCTGCAACAGTGTGTAAATGTATACAAATGGAATTAAGTAGAATAAGATATGAGAAGCTAAATACTAACAATAGCGCTAAGGACTATGAGTAAAGCACAGAGAAGTGCTGGGTTATGATTGAGGTAGACTGATTGAGGTAGACTGGGCAGGGATGGCCTGTGGCAGAATGAAGCTGTCATTTGAACAGTGAGTCAAAGATTCTCCTGGTGGTGCTGCCACAGCGCAGGGAAGAATGTCCCGCAGCACCTGAGCATATAAAAGCCTCCCCCTGCCTGTGGGCAGCAGGCCACAGTGACTGGGCTCTTCAGGGCACAACTTTGACCACCTCTGAATCCATCACAGAGAAAATGGTCTCCCCACAGTATACACTGTACATCTGATACCTGGGTGTCAGAGTCTACTGCGCTTATCAGATTTATTAGATAAAGTTGCTGGAGGGCGGAAGTACCAAAAAGTATGAGTAATTAAAACACTGGGCTGCAATATTATTAAAGGTATATTAAAATCAATGACATCCATTTGAAAAGATGTATTTCACACCCTGTCCTCCACAGTGGGAGATGTGGCTGAACAGAAACAGGTCAAGCAGGGAGTATTGTCAATGAAGGTCCTTGTGGAAAAGGCTGCCGGTGACAAAATGAATTAAAATCTTCATTGTGTCTTGACAGCCCACATGAATCTATGATGATGATAAATGTCCTCATTTCGAACTTTTTTCTTTTCTTGAGACATTTTACACGCTATCTCCAATTTGCTTCGAATTTCTGCAAAGACATATGTCCTCAGAAGAAAGTCTCTGCTTGCTTTTCATTAAGTAAGATCTTATCAGGGTGTTTGCATGTGACATCACGTTTGACCTATTAATCTTGCGACAGGATATTAAAGAGGGGGGAGGGGAATTCCTTAACAGGTTGAGGGCCATTACACTTGAGAAACAGCCCTCAGCACCCAACAACAAGCACCAGCCCAGGAACTGCAACTGAAATGATTAATAAGCACTTTTTCAAAGCTAACATTCTAGGCAAGAAGGTTGCTCCTTAGAAGGGTGTGCGGTGGACAGTGGAAGCTAAAATGGCTTGTGCACCACTGGGCTGGACCCTGATGCTTCTGGATCATGGACCTGCAGGATCCTGGCAGGGCACCAGAGGATGGTTGTTAATTCTCAGTGGCTTTAACTCTTCTCTGGTATTGAGACACAACCTGTGGGGCAACAACACAGATCTAGTATGAAAGGAAAGACGATAATTCCCTGTTTCTGCTATAATGATTTTATAAAGTACACAAACACATACACATTCATGCACAGACAGAAACACATGCAGACAACACTTTAACAAAGACCAGCAGGAAACTGGCTTAAGATGAGGCTTTAGCGGTAAGCAAGGTCTAGACTTGCTGGGCCAAATGACTGTGATAAGGACTTTGATATTTATCCTAAGAGCAATGGGAAGTCTTTGATGGATTTCAAGCAAGAAAATACACAATATATTCATGTTTTTCAAAGGTTATTTTGGCTGCAGGGTGGATATAGATTTAAACAGGGCGAGAGACAGAGCTATGGAGGGGCACAGTGGACTCCCTTGGCTATGGCAGGCTATGAAGATGAGAAAAGTGTATAAACCCCAGTGAATAATATTTTGGATGTAAAATCAAAGCACTCAATGGTGGCTTGAATACTGAGAATGGAAAAGAAGATGATAAGAGACTTCCAGTTTTCTAGGCATACAATCAAATGGATAGTATGAATTTGTGGAGACAAAAAATGGGGATAGTTTGGACACATGGTCATGAGTTGGATTTTGAACATATTGGGTTTACAAAGAATACAAAATATTTAAGTAGGAATGTTAAGTTGGGTATGCCTATACCTTAATGTAGCCTGGCATCTAATCTACCCAGTACCATCTAGCTATCTCTCCTTTGTCTTACTAAATCAGTCTTCAAAAATTTTTTAATTTAATTGCAAACATTTTTATAATTGGAGAGAATAAACAGTCTTAGAATTGTGTTAAATTTATAAACTAAATGTACATAATATGACTCAAGAAATGCTCTTTGTCCCGTTTTTAATCCAGGAAAATGTTGTCATGTGAAGGAACAGATATCATACAGGGGTCAAGGGTCTACCAGAGCAGCAAAGAATATAGCAAAGTCAGGTCAACCTTGGTTAGGATCTAAGAGAACTGAGGTTTCTTATTTGTAGGGAATTACATATGTTCTTGCCATTTTTTTTTCATCAGATCTTTATTGGAGTACAACTCTTTTATAATGTTGTGCAGTTTCCACTGTACAACAAAGTGAATCGGCTATATTTACACATATATCCCCACACCCCTTCCCTCTTGAACCACCCTCCTCTCCTCCCTACCCCACCCCTCTAGGTCATCCCCAAGCATCGAGTTGATCTCCCTGTGTTAGGCAGCTGCTTCCCACTAGCTAGCTATTTTACATTTGGTAGTGTGTATATGTCTGTGCTACTCTCTCACTTTATTCCAGCTTCCCCTTCCCCCATGTCCTCAAGACTATTCTCTATGTTTGCATCTTTATTCTTGTCCTGCCCCTAGGTTCATCAGTACCGTTTTTGTTTGTTTGGTTGGTTTTTACATTTCATATATATGCGTTAGCATACAGTATTTATTTTTCTCTTTCTGGCTTACTTCACTCTGTATGACAGGCTCTAGGTCCATCCACCTCACTACAAATAACTCCCTTTCATTTCTTTTTATGGCTGAGTACTAGTCCATCACATATATGTGCCACATCTTCTTTATCCATTCATCTGTCGATGGGCATTTAGGTTGCTTCCATGTCCTGGCTATTGTAAAGAGTGTTGCAATGAAGATTGTGGTACATGTTTCTTTTGGAATTATGGTTTTCTCAGGGTATATGCCCAGTAGTGGGATTGTTGGGTCATATGGTAGTTCTACTTTTAGTTTTTTAAGGAACCTTCATACTGTTCTCTATAGTGGCTGTGTCAATTTACATTCTCACCAACAGTGCAGGAGGGTTCCCTTTTCTCCACACCCTCTCCAATATTTATTTTTTCTAGATTTTTTGATGATGGCCATTCTGATTGGTGTGAAATGATACCTCATTGTGGCTTTGACTTGCATTTCTCTAATGATTAATCATGATGAGCATCTTTTCATGTGTTTGTTAGCCTTCTACATGTCTTCTTTGGAGACATGACTATTTAGGTCTTCTGTCCATTTGTGGATTGGGTTATTTGCTTTTTTGATATTGAGCTGCATGAGCTGCTTGTACATTTTGGAGATTAATCCTTTGTCAGTTGCTTCATTGGCAAGTATTTTCTCCCAATCTGAGGGTTGTCTTTTGGTCTTGTTTATGGTTTCTTTTGCTGTGCAAAGGCTTTTGAGTTTCATTAGGTCCCATTTGTTTATTTTTTGTGTTTATTTCCATTATTCTAGGAGGTGAGTCAAAAAGGATCTTGCTTTGATGGCTGTCATAGAGTTTTCTGCCTATGTTTTCCTCTAGGAGTTTTATAGTATCTGACCTTATGTTTAGATCTTTAATCCATTTTGGGTTTATTTTTGTGGATGATGTTAGGAAGTGCTCTAATTTCATTCTTTTACATGTAGCTGTGCAGTTTTCCCAGCACCACTTATTGAAGAGGCTGTCTTTTCTCTGTTGTATATTCTTACCTCTTTTGTCAAAGATAAGGTGCCCACATGTGTGTGGGTTTATCTCTGGGCTCTCTAATCTGTTCCACTGATCTATATTTCTATTTTTGTGCCAGTACCCTACTGTCTTGATCACTGTATCCTTGTAGTGTAGTCTGAAGTCAGGGAACCTGTTTCTTCCAGCTCCATTTTTCCTTCTCAAGATTGCTTTGGCTATTTGGGGTCTTTTACATTTCCATACAAATCTTGCCATATGTTAACCAGCCTTTTCTATTCTTCTCCAGACTATATGCATTTGCTGTCTCTGTTTAGGGGAATACGGAGTGTGGCCACACAGTACAGTTCTGCCAGTATGTCAGGACAAAGCCTTCATCCAGACCACTCACTGAGGAAGAAATATGTCTGCTCCATGTTCCCTGTTTCTTCCAAGTAGTTTGTGACAGGCCTCAGAATTTTCCTGAATATTATTCTGAATCCCTCTCTCAAGTAAATGTCAAGTATTTTATCTCCATTTCCCTAAAAGTGAAAATGGGTTGCTAGGGGAAATGCCCAAGTCAGTCATAAAGCATTTCCAAAGGGAGGATATATTGAATGAAAATGATAATTCTTGTCTTGTTTAACAAGCTCTCATGGCAGCTCCTGGGGATAGTAAAATTTATACTCCTACCAGGACAGCCTCAGAATATAGCATCTGCATGGGATGGAAGGCAGTCCTGGGAAATTGAGAATAGGATAGTTGTCAGTTCGCCTTTACTTGACTGAATAGTTCATCTCTGCTGTGCCTGGGAGGTTTATATCTCATGCGGTGGAAGATGGTGTAATCAGGTCAGAAATTTTTGACTCAGTCTTTCTCAAAAAAAGGAGGACTCTTGAGTGTGGGCTGAGTAGAGTGCCGTCAAGTCTAACATTTACAATAACCTAAAGCTGAAGACTGGTAATGGATTTGCACTCTTCAAGCTGCCGTGGACTAAAGGACAGCTAGACTGTTAGAGAGCTCCCAGAGGGACTTCACAGGATAAAGCGGTACAAGCCATCTCACTGCCTCAAAGAATACAAAAGGCTACAGTAACACTGGGTGTATTCCAATACTTATTCTTCATGATTCTCAATCTTCTCATAAGTAAAATGGAAACAATAAGACTTACCTTATAAGGTTCTTGTGAAGATTAAATGAATGAAGGCTGCCAAGTGTTAGAGCAGCACTTGATACCTGCCAGGAGCTCTATACAGAACAGATAATTATTATTATTGGAATAAAGATTAAAATATCATTGTTAAGAAATTATTACAGAATATAATTTTTATCAGTTGTATATAAGATTCTCATATAAAGGAAATTTTCTATTTAAAATGAAAAAAAATGACAACACTTCTGCCTTTTGTCATGAGATATAATCATTTATGTTAGTAGGAAAATAAGTTCTCTTTTACCTATAAAAACTGATGGGAATGCAGGCCGTGCCTAAGAATTTGACGTTTAAGGCAAAACTATAATTTTAAGACCTTAAATATTGTCTTTGTTTAACAGAAGACCTTACTGATCATTTCTGATATGGTAAGAGAAGTCCCAGAGAAATTCTTGAAGGAAAAAGAATAAGGATAAGAAAACTGAACTGTTTTGCAAAATAAAGCGAGAAGAATTTTCATTTTAGCTCTGTGTTACAGGAAATAATTTTAATATGTTTACTACCCTTTTATTTGAAAATGATGAAAAAGCTCAATTCAAACTGGCTTAAGCAAAAGGGGGAATTTATTGATGTAGAAGTTCAGGGACAGTATCGACTTGAGGTGGAACTAGTTTTCAGATATGCTCCAGGCTCCATCTATTGATCTTCTGTTTCTGTTCCTTTCTTGGCATCCATATAGTGGCCACTAGTCGCCTCAAACCCACACCAGAATAATACCTTGGAGGTCTTGTTCCTCTGAAACAAAGGAAGATAAATTTACCATGAGAAAGGGAACAAATTCTGGGTAGTGTACACCCATACTCACACATACCTCCCCGTACAAATCTATTTAACATGTGGGTTGAAAATCGAAGATTGCTGGTGTTTCCTCATAGTCCCCATTTGGGAAGAAGCCTGTAAGCCTGGGTTCTTTGTATGGGACACTGAGTCATAGAAAATGTGTACTTTAACCCAGATGTCATGACCCAGCAGGGGGTGCAGTGCAGGAAAAGTATTGTCTAAATAATTTGTGTTTTGAGCTTTGTTTCTGGGAGTACTTTTTGTCCCTAAGAATCCTGAAAAGTAAACATTTACATCAGAGCAGCACAACACAGTGACTAAGATGACAGTAGCTGTGTAGTGCCTCTCTCTGACATGCTGTGATAATTAATTTGATGTGTCAACTTGGCTGGGCCACAATACCCAGATATTGGTTCAAACACTAGTCTGGGTGTTAGCAGAAGGTATTTATTTAGATGGGATTAACATTTAAATCTATAGACTCTTGAGTCAAGCAGATTACCATCTATAACAAGGGCAATCTTCATCCAATCAGCTGAAGGCCTTAAGAGAAAAAGACTGAGGTTCTCCTGGGAAGAGGGACTTCTACCTACAGACTGTCTTTGCACCAAAGCTACAGCATCAGCTCCTCCTTAGGTTTCCAGCTTGTTGATATATCCTGCAGAGTTTGGACCTCCCAGCCTCCACAGTCACGTGAGCAAAATCCTTTCAATAAATCTCTCTCCACACACACACACACACACACACACACCCCATTAGTTCTGTTTTTCTGGAGAACTGTAATATACATACTAATGTGGATGTGGTACTAATATACCGGGCAGAGCCAATTTAGTCCTTGTATTAGTTTCCCATTGCTGTTGTAACAAATGACCAAAAATTTAGTGGATTAAAACAGCATAAAGTTATTGTCATATAGTTTTGGAGGTCAGAAGTTTGACACAGGTGTCACTGGGCTAAAATGAAAGTGTCAGCAGGGCTGCATCCCTTCCAGAGGCTCTAGGAAAGAATTCGTCCCCTTACCTTTTCCAGCCCTAGAAGCCACCTGCATTCCTTGGTTCATGGCTACACCCTCCTTCTTCAAAGCCAGCCGCCTGGCATCTTCCAATCTCTCTCTGAGTCTGACTTTCCTGGTTCTCTCTTATAAGAACCTTTGTGATTACCTTAGGCTCACCTGGATAATCCAGGATATTCTCCCTCAAAGTCTTTAATTCAATCACAAATTCCCTTTCGTTGTGTAAAACAACAGATGTGCAGGCTCCAGAGATTACAACATGGACCTTTTATGAGGGTTTTTACTCTGCCTGCCACAGCCCTTTGTGATGCATTCAGTCACCCACTCAACAAGCATTCACCAAGTACCTACCATGTGCTATGAGCTGAGACAGTTTTGTGCTGTTCTAGAAGTTGGCATTTTAGCCAACAGTGAACAGAGACAGGTCTGGTTTTCACTCTCATGGAGTTTACATCTAATAAGACTAGACACAAAACAGATAAGCAAATAAGTATTTAGATACGTTTAATTTCAAATTTCAATAGATTAATAAGAAATCTGAAAAAAAAAATGGATTAGTGTGACAGCTGGAGGTGGAATGCGGTGGCTTCTAAGGTGAAGCTTTTGGAAGCTGCAACTCAAATTGGAGGAAGCTACCAGCCATACCAAGATATGTGAGAAGAACTTTTCAGGCAGAGGAAACAGCCATTGCACAGGCCTCAGGTAGTGATGAGGGTGATGTGTAGGGGGAAAAATTCATGTTAGAGTGCAGGGGAAGGATGGTACATGATGGCATCAGAGACAGCAACAGAGCCGGCTCGTGTAAGGCTTGTGGGCTTTGGGTTTACGCAAGGGCTTGAGAAGCCGCTATTTTTCCCTCCATAGGATGTTCCTTGGTAGAGAAATATGCTCCCACTAAGGACCTGCTCACCAGGTGAGCTGCTAGTAGCCCTCTTCTGGCTGAGGACAGTTTGTCAAGAGTCCTCCATTCAGGCCCTAATCCCGCTAGCGATTTTTCTCTTCCCATAGAATACTTCCTACCACACCAGCAATTTGCCACAGTCAACACACTTGCAGGACTTAAGCAGTTAGCAAAACTGCTTTGAGCTCACATAGAAATATCTGAATTTGCTGATCATTCTTCAAATGCATTTTGCCTGTATGGAAATAGGCACAGAATATTCGTCGGAAAAGAAATTGGATTTGTTGTCTCCTACCTAGTTCAGTCATTTAGTGTTAGCATCTTATCACTACCCAATAAAATTTACAGTTGCTCTCTGTCTCTCCCCCCATCCCAACTTAACTAGGTTTCAATAAAAGCTATTTTAGGTTTCTTTCCTTCATGACAGGAGAAAGTCTCTGTGTTTCTCAACACATATAAACGTGCAGGAAACAGAGCTGAAGGTAAAGGGGAAAATTGATTTGGTAATCCTGCAGTGTAATTCACCTTGGGGAAAAAAATGTCACAACCTTATTTTTAAAGTCCAAATAAAAAGAAATGCGTCTTTTGCTGTGTGGGCAGTTAGGTCAGGAATCAGGAACCTAGTTAAGCAGCAATTTGAGAATCATAGTCAGAAAATAGCAAATAAAACAAAAAGTGTTGCAAAAAAACAAACACATACACAGCAGAGAAGAAGTGGCTTGATCCTTGGTAAACATCAATCTCTAGCTCTGTCTATAGCTCTCCTCCTATCTGATTTCTCCCTTCACTTTTTACCCACTCATTTTCATTAATTTATGGTCTATCTTTTCTGTGCTCCTTTTAGCTAAAATAAGCAAACACATACAAACTCTTTTTGTCTGTTTTTTACAATAAAGCAAGCATATTACTCTGTACTTTGCTTTTTGTCCACGCATCTTTGAAATAACTCCATATCAATTTCTCTCTTCCTCTCTGTCTCTATCTCTCACTGTGGGTGTCTCTCTCTAGGTGGTTTCACAGTACTTCATTTTATGATTATACTATAATGTCCTATGAGTGAATGGCTATTTGGGTTATTTCTATAAATTGCTATTATATATAATGATGCATATGAACTTTGGCTTGTATTTGTGGGAGTACATCTTCAGGCAAATTCCTAGAGGTGGAATTGCTGTATCAAAGGGTCAAAGGGTAAATGAACACATAGATTTGTGAGATGATGCCAAGTTCCCTTCCAATGGGACTGGACCATTTTGTACTCCAATCAGCAGTTTGTGAGTGTCTGTTTCTCCGTTGCCTCACCACAGAGTGGATTGTTAGGGTTTCAAATTCTTGACAGTTAAGAAGTTGTATCACACAGTGGATTTAATTGGCATTTCTCTTATTATGAGTGGAGTTGAGTACTTTTCTCATATTTATTTACTAGATGTAAATCTTTTCATGGAATTGGATATTCATGATTTTGCCCATTTTAATATTTTTCCCCTTTGATAGTACACAATTCTGCATTAAGGAAATCAGCCTTTTATCCAGGATATTTCAGATATTTTTACACAGTGTCATTTTCTTTAGATTTTACTTATGGTTTCTTTGTTATGAAATTTGTTTCTATTTAGTAAAATTTACCAATCTTTTCTTTTATTGTAACTGGATTTTGAGTCTAGTTAAAAAGTCTTTCCCCACTCTCCGATTAAACTCACCCATATTTTCTGCTAATACTCATATGGTCTCATTATTTGTAAGTACATTTCAGACTTATTTGGAATTTTTTCTGATGCATTGTGTGAGGTATAAATCCAATTTTATCTTTTTTTCCAAGTGGCTATTCAGCTGTCCCAAGTTTATAAAATGTTCGTGTTTTCCCGTTTTTAAAGATATTACTTATGTGAAATTTTTATATGCACTTGGGTTTATTCCTAGGCCTTTTAGTAGGTTTCACTGGCATATCTATTTGTGTGCCAGTATCACACTTTTAAAATCAAGGCTTGATTGTAGGTTTTAATGTCTGGTAGAGCTAGTTCTCCCTTATTCCTCTACTTTACCAGAGATTATCAAGATATTCTTGCATGTTTAATTTTTCATATTATTTTCAAAAAAAACATGATTCAGGAAAAAATATTGTTATTTGTATAGGGATTTCACTGAATTTATATCCTAAAGTGAATAAAATCTTTATGATGTTGAATCATGCTACATAGGAACAGGTATCGCCTTCCATTGCTTTATGTCTTTGCCTTTATCAGAAGTGCTTTCAAGTTTTCTTCATATATATTTTGCCCATTTCTTACTAAATTTATTCCTAAATATTGAGAGGGGGAGAATTGTAAGAATTTTTGCTTTTGATGACTTTATTATATTCTTTTTTTCTATTTTTTTCACTGCTGTTATTTTTATTGTTTTATTTAGTCTACTTACCTTGTGTTTCTTTTGATTTTCTTTTCATAGCTAAAATGGAAGCTTAGATTATTTAGGTTTTTCTTTATTAATTTTGGATTAAAGCTATAAATTTACCTCTAAGAACTGTTAGATGCATTTCACAAAGTTTGTATTGTGTTTTTATTATCTTTCAGTCAGAATATTTTCTAATCTTTCTTGTAATTTTTGCCTTTGACCTGTGAGTTATTTAGAATTTGTTTATCTGTTTTTTTCCTCAAAATTTAAAGTTTTTATATTTGAAGAATATTTTTGTTGGATATCGTATTAAATGGTAATGATCTTTTTTTCTTTTTGGCACTTTAAAAATACCATTCCATCATTTCCTAGTTTGCATTGTTTCTGCTGAGAAATAGGTTGTAATTCTTTTTCTTGTTCCCTCTGTAATCTGTCTCTTTTTCTCTGGTTACTTTTAAGATTTTTCTCTTCATCGTTGTTGTAATAATTTGATTATGATATGCCTTGTGCTTTTTCTTGTGTTTATTTTCTCTTTGCTTAATGAGCTTTTTGGATCCATATGTTGATATTTTTCATATTTTCTGAACCTTGAATCCTTCATGGGATCCAACGGTATTTTCATTAGACTCTTTATATTATCCTACAGAGCAGTGAAGTTCTGCTTGTTTTTCTTGGTTTGTTTCTTCAGTCTCTTTTATTTGCTCACATTAGTTTCTGTTATCATATCATCAAGTTCTCTCATCTTTTCTTTTGCAATATATAATTTGTTTTCCAGTATATTTAGGAACATTTTCATTTCAAATACTGTATTTTTCAGATCTAGATGTGTCTCATTGGCTGAGCTCTTGCCAGGCAAGAAGAGGAAGTCTTTCTTCTTCCTGGTGGACTCAGCTATCAACATAGGGCATGAGAGCTTTCCTTTCTGGCCTCCAGATTTTATTTTAATTGAGGTTTCTGTTTATTAATTTTTACATTTGCATGCAAGAAGGACATGAATTTGGGGGTGGGGGTCAAAGGTAGAATGCTATGATCTGAATGTTTATGTCCAGCCCCTCCCCCCACCCAATTCATTTAGTGGAAACCTAATGTGCAGCGCAATCGGTATTGAGAGGTGGGACCTTTGGGAAGGGATGAGGTCATGATGGGGCAGCCCTCATGAATGAGATTTGCGCTCTTATGAAAGAGAACTGAGGGAGCTTCCCAGTCCCTTCTGCCAATTAAGGATACAAGGACACATCTGTGATCTGGAAGAGGGCCATCACCAGACCAAGTTGATTTTCTGATCCTGGACTTGCAGCCTTCAGAATAGTAAGATATAAACTACCATTGTTTATAAGCTACCCAGTTCCTGGTATTTTGTTATAGCAGCACAAATGGACTAAGACAATCAGTTTATCATTACCTAATGCCTTTTCTTTCTCCAAGAGTTCTTTGTTCTGCCCTGTAGCATCTCATCCTATGCAGTGCAACTTAACATTTACCAAAGATTCAAGGGAGCCCCTGTGCAGATTTCAGGGGATCTTTCTCTGAGTAGTTCTCTTCTTTCCACTTAGCCACACAGATTCTAGTTACTTAATCCTCCCCAAGTTCTAATCGGTGTTTCTTCCATTCAAGGAGACCACTGTGTTCTGCAATAGACTCCCCTTCCATGCACCATAGCCCAGAAATCACCTCCAAGAAGAAACCTTGAGAAATCATAGGGCTCCCCTCACTTGTTTCCCTTCTTTCAGAGACCACAGTCTTGCAATATATCTATTTTTATGTCCAAAGTCTAAATACAATTGTTTCATGTATGTTGTCTACCCTTAATAGTTTGTATCAGAAGAGCTAGTCCTATACTAGTTAATCCATCATGGCCGAAAGCAGAAGTTCTCTGCATGGCACTTTACTCTTCAAAGAAATAAAGACTATCATTGTTAGGAAAAAAAAAATCTCAACAATCAGCAATAGACCAACCCACCCCACTCCTATAGGATCTGAACTTCCTTTTCTAAGTATCCAAAAAAGGGCTGTGCAGACATTACTTAAGCATGTCCAGTAATGATGAGGCCACTATTTTCAAGGAAGGCTTACATCCTAGGCTGATAGGAAAGTCTTCTTTATAATGAGCAGAACTCTGTCTCCCTGTAACTTATACCTCATCCTCGTTTTATCTCTCAGGTCCACAGTAGGTCTACTCTCTCTTCTACAGAATGATCCTACAAATAGTTGAAGACCAGCATCATGTTCCCACAACCAACCTTTTTCCAGACTGAGCATGCCCAGTTTCTTTGACTTACTCCACAAGATTGAGCAAGTAAGGAAGAAAGACAACTGCTTTACTATATTCTTCTCCTTGCCTTTAAGTATCAGTATATGCCCCAAGACTTTTGAGATCTCAGAAAAAAATTGCCCTTAAAGCCCTCCTGCACTGTTAGCTTGGATCAGATATGCCTAATTTGATCAAAGGATCACTCAGCTTTGGCAAACAGTCTTTGTAGTTGGTATCTTTCAGAATATCCTATTACCAAGCCAAACTTGGGTCGACTCACCCATGCATAGTAAAGCAAATCTACTGACATCAGGTTGTGGTGCAGGAAAGTGCAGCATCTATTGGAGGGTGCTAAGCAAGGAATTTAGAGGAACTAGTGCTCAAAACATCCAAACTCCCTGATAGGTTTCAGGAAAGTATTTTTAAAGGCTCAGTGAGGGAGCGGAGCTGCAGGGTATGTGATCAGCTTGTACACAATTCTCTCACTGGTTGATGGTGAGGCAACAGGCTGGCCTCACATTATCAATCCTCAGGCTCCAGTCGGTCTGGGAGCCATGTGCTCACGGTCACCAAGTAGTTAACTCCTCCCATTTGGTGGCGGTTTTAGCATCTGTAAAACAACTCAGGAAATGTGCAACGGATACTGTTATCTAGGTACTTCAGAGAGGAACTAAAGCAGAGGACATGGGGGAAGGAGTTTGTCCTGGGAAGGGCCCATGAGGTCCTGCTTAGTTACACTCCTAGGACTAGTGAAAAGAACCTGTGTGACATAGAAAACGCTACTCCTAAACATGTTTTCAAATAAAGCCACAGGACAAGTAGGTAATGGCTTCATTAGTTGGGAAATGGGAACTAGAAGAGAGGGAGGAAAGTATAATTTTATTGAAATATATGGTTCCATTTCCTAATTGATAACTTTAAGAGTAAAATTGGGTATAAAATTTCAGCCTCTAAAAGTCAGTGAACACATCTGAAGATCAGGGGTACTTTATGGTCCTGATATTATTTATTGCTTGGTTTTATCCTAATAATGAGATATCAGCACTTTGATTTTATTCTAAAATGAGGATTAATCTTACTTAATGAATGTCTTATAGTCAAGTTAAAAAATACATCTTCTTGAAAAATATGTTCACCTGCACCTCTTTATGTTTCTAGTAACGACCAGTCTGGGGGCAGCGGGCTTCACAGCTTAATTCAGACAGTTTGTTTTAATTGGTTTCTAATTCATTTCTTTAGGCTATGCCTTATTTCTTTCAGTCCCTAAGTCTGTGCTAATTTGCATAACAACATTCACAGAACATTGCAAAACATAATTCTCACTCATTAAAAAAATGCAGATGCTAAATGTCAGGCATTTACATTTTGAAACAGTGATTTCTTTCAATCTACTTTATCTTGTTTAACTTTTAAAAACTGATTTCCCAAGGGCTAAAGTGTAGGAAAATCTTGATAAGTCACTTTACCTCGGGCGATTTTTAATAGAGATAGCAGTTCCACCAAATTGTCTCCTTATTAGCCTGTAATGTTTCACAGGGCTGTGGTGGGTTTTGCACTATAAACATTTTTGTTGTCTAAGACAGAACAGTTGACGGCTAATACTTGCTTTCTCTTTACAGACCCGTTATTTACCCAATTAAACTTGTCTCATAAACTCTCTGCTTCTTTATATGATGGTCAGGATTAGGTCTGATATTGGAGTCAGATATCTGGTTAATCAGTTCTATCTGTAGAGAGGTAACATTTTCCAGTGGTTTCCAGTGAAAAAGAGGAGGAAAGAACAAAGTTGAAGTGTCAAATTTTTTGCAACCTGTTACATTTTTGTGTCACTCTAAGACATGCCTGGAGAAAGAAAAGAAGCTGACCATGAGATAGGCCTGAGAGCTGATCCCGAAAGAGTGGTTGGATAGATAACCCTGGGCTTTGCCAGGCAGGGGATAAGAATACGAACAAAAAGGAGTAATGTGCAACTTCTATCATTTTGCCTTTGCCTTATTCTTCTGATACGTGCTAAGTGTAGCTAACCATGGATCCATAGGCACTTATCAGCCCCCACTAGAGATCAAGAGCTTTCCAACTTTAATTAGTTTTCATTAACTTTTCTGGCTCCACTCCAATTCCAACTTTTTTCCTTTTTTTTTTTTTTTTTTAATTTACCGAAATACATTACACACCAACTGTGGCCACACCTCACGCAGGTGCTGACAGTGCAAAAGTAAATGTCAAGATCCTGGCTTTGAAGGCCTTCACAGAGGAGACAATGAACTGGAGATTTGAAAGAGAGTTCTAAGAAGGCTTAAGACTGAGACAGATCAGGTCCAAAGCTAAGTTTTAATAAATCAGAGAGCACTCCAGCCACCCCCCAACTCAGTGCATCCTGAGAGGATTCAAGAGGGCAAAAAAACAGGCTACTGGCCCTAAATAGTTAAGGTGCATATCAAAGGAATAATTTCAATAAGCCCAGACTCTTGCATCTTCCCATACATAGAAAAGTGCCAAAGTCCTTAACTTAAGATGCCTGGTGTTTCTTTAATAGTAAGTAATCTTTTGATGTTCGGTTACTTGCTTTTTGTTGCAAAAACTTCTGTATATCCTGGTGCCTCCCTTACCTCTTCGAAACAGTCTCTCAGAGCTATCTGAGAGGCTGTGTCCCAGGCTTAAGTCCTTAGAAAGTTCGCTGAATAAAACATAATTCTCAACTTTTAGGTTGTGCAACTTTTTTTTAGTTGACAGAAAGGAAGGATCAGGTACAATAATGTGGAAATCTGAGGGCCCACGATGACCTCAGGTAACACTAAGTGGTTTAATGTGGTGGGGACACTAGGCATTTGCATGTGTATTTTAAGTAATTTGCTCAATGTTGTGAGGAAGTGACTGAGGCAGGATTTTAAATCAGATCTTTCTGAACCTAAAATCTATGCCCTTAACCCTGACTACACATACCATATGATTTAAAAACATGCAGCCAAAATTAGATATTTGGCAATATAAACAGCATTTGTTTCAATGATTCTTCTTTTGCCAAATACAGAAGTTAGGTGTCAATTAAGCAGATAATCTCAGACAATTTCATCTTGGATGAAATAAATAGACTTGATTTTGCCGTTTGTATTACAAAAGGTTTTTAGTCCCATTTCTATGATAAGTATTATTTGTCTAAAATTTCATGCTTAGCATTTAAAAATAATAAAAGATTTCACTCAGGTAGTTTTCTATCAATGGCAGTTTAATTGCAAGGATCTACTTGAACTGAAGTAATAATAGGATTCAACTTAGGTAAAGAGAGGAGAATTCGAGCTTTCACTCATAAACACAACTCTATTCTGCAAAAGAATAATTTTGTCATCAACTGCCTTAATCTTTTCTTGAATTACCTCAATTACATTTTTTTCGTTCTATTATCATATTCTTCAGAGACTGAAAAGCACAGTTTATTTTACCATATTTTATTTTTAAGTGGATTGGATTTGGAGACAACCCGGTTACACAAACATCAACAGGATTTTCTTCCCTAACAAATAAAGGATGATAATCTCAAGACTTTGAAGCTTATAGCAGAATAGTTCTGAAAGCAGGAATAGACTCCAGGGAGGGGTGAGGTAGAGATGGCAAAAGGCCATTGCTTTCCCAGAAGTTTTCTTCTAAAATCTTAGACCTTGCACAAATATCCAAATACCATTAATCACAAGTAATTGCATTATTTGCAACCTGAGCTGTATTTAAGCCAGGTTATTTGTAAATTTGCTTGTTTGTTTTAAGGTCAGTGTTTCATAAATAAAGCCATATTTATGTTAAAACAAGTTAAATTTACACTGCTACTACAGAGCTGAAAATTTCTACAAAACCAGTTGTGTCTTACTTTTTAGAAAATAATGGATATCAAAAAACAGTATTTGTAAGGAACTAGTCTCAGAGTCCAGACATGACTTCCTGCCAACATGGCTCTGTGAAACAACACCGTCCTGAATTAGGAGATGTAGGTGCAGGTTCTAAATCTTTCACTACTAATTGTGGGAACATTAATGAGATATTTACCTTCTGGGCTTTAGTTTTTTATTACGAAGACGTGAATACGGCAAGATGTCATTAAGATCCGTTCTTACTTAAATGTTTATAATTGTAATCTAAATAGAAGGGATCTGGATATACCATCTTCATTTTGTTCCATCCAAGATCAGATGACACCTCCTTATCATACAACTTCTAGGGGATTCCATTAGCTTCCTTTTGTTTCACAGAACTTCAGACTTTGTTTCATATAGTTGTTTCACAAAAGGGTGGGTTTGACATATATTTTAGAGATTGAATTGACAAGCTTTGACGGTGTCTGACTGTGGGAATGAAGGCAAAGGAAGTGTCAAAGATGCAATGCTTGTTCCTGGCATAAACTACCCGGTTGATGCTGAAATTGGAAACATTGGAGGAGAACCACATTAGAGAAAGAAATCAAAAATTTAATTTTGAACAATTTAAGTTTGGGATGCTTCTAAGAACCAAGTGTATATGCAGTTAAATAGATAAGCCTAGATTTTAGAAAAGAGGTCAGGCAAGGAGATATAAAGATAGAAGTCATCAGCATATAATTGGTATTTTAACCCGAAAATACTGATGAGATTGACTAGGGAGAGAGTGCAGATTGCAGACACAGGGGCTTGGGACTAAGCACCCAAGACATTCCTATATTTACAGTTTTAGGGGAGGAAGATGAACTTGCAAAGGACCAAATAAACAGTTGAAGAGGCAGGAGAAAATCAGGAGAGTGAATGTAATAGAAGCTAATGTCAGGCAAATATCAACAAGAAAGGAAAAGCCAACTACATTGAATGTTCACAAAAGGATGAGGTAGAAGCCAAGGGGTCAAGGTAAGTTTACTCTCTGACATACATCTTCCGACTCAAGCACATACACAGATAAAATATAAAATGAAAAATACACAGGTTTACAAACAAGGTAAACAAATATTCCATGAACATAAATGGAAGGCAATGCAATGTGATTAGTGGTGCTAAAGCCATGAGTAGGTAGTGGGGCTGAAAGTCTGAGGGCTTGTGTGACATGGTCTGAGGATTTAGAAGACTGGTCAGGCTCCCTTAAATTGTATAACAAAGGGAGCTCAACTCGAGGATGGAAGATGCCTTAGAGGACTGGGACGGGGAGGGTGGTGGGGACTCGAGGGAGGGAGGGAATACGGGGATATGAGTATAAAAACAGATGATTGAACTTGGTGTACCCCAAAAAATAATAAATAAATAAATAAAATTTAAAAAAAAATCAGGAGCAGGGATGGGATTGAAAATATTACTTGCTCTCATTGTCTGGGACTATGGTTTATATCATTTAATATAGGGTCATACAAGGACACAGACATAGTGGTGTGATTAATAGTTAAACCAACACCTTACTATGGGGCAGAAAACTCTGTCTACCACTATGAAACCTGGTTCTGGCCTGACTTGCAGGAGCTGGGTGGACCACTAAGCACTGGAGTGCCCGAGGGCCCAGTCTTCCAACCTCTTCTCCAGCTATAGTCACTCTTTGGTGACACAGTCCCTGCTCATGTTTTTGAAAAGCATCCATATCCTGATGACCCCTAAGTTTGCATTTCCAGCTTAGACCTTTCCCCTGAACTTCAGATTCCCACATCCGATGGCCTAGTTCTATTTGGTATCTCTGCTTGGATGTTCCAAAACACAACTCCTAATTTCACCCCCCAAATTTTGCTCCTCTCAGAGTCTTCCCCATTTTAGTTCATGGAAACTCTGTCCTTTCCATCGATGAGACTGAAAATTTTACCATTATCTTTGGCTCTTCTTTTTCTTTTATCCTACATCCAATTTGCCAGCAAATCCTGACAGTTCCACCTAAAAAACATATCTAAAATCTGACCACCTCTCATGATCTCAGTGATTGTCACCCTGGTTCACGCTGCCATCATCTCTTCCCTGGGTTACTGCAGTTCCCTCATGGTCCCCCTCTGTACTGCTGCCTTCTTACTGTCTAATCTCAACATGGTAAGCTGAGGGAGCCACTGATGCATACCAGTCATGTGCTATCCCACCGTGGCACAAAAAAATTTTCCATTGCTCTAGAGTAAAGTCCAAAGTATAACACCCCACGCAATCTGCTGGTTCTCTGACCTCTTTTGGCCAACCCTCCCCCTTGCTCACTCCACCGCAGCCTCACTACCCTCTTTGATGTCCCTTGAATAGAAACATGAATGCCACTGTCTTAAGTGTCACATTTGCTGTTTCCTCTGACTGTAACATTTTCCTAAAGAGCCACAGGCCTTATCCTCTCACCTCCTTTAGCTTTTTTTTTTTTTCAAATGTTACCTTTCAATGAACCCTTTTCTGATAATTTGATTAGAAATCATAAACCCTGCCATAGACATGCTCTCTTCCCTTTCTTGGCTTGTTTTTCTCCTCAGCACTTTCTATCATCTGACATAGTCACTGTTGTACACATCTATTCATATATAATGTGTCTCCCAATCACCAGAAAATAAACTCCATGAGACCAGGGTTTTTCGTTTTGATTTTTAAATCTCTTTCATTCACTGTAATATCCTTAAGTGCCTAGAACACTGCCAATTAGAATATCTCAAAAATTCATTGAGTGAATAATAAAGCAAGGGTAAAGGAGAGAGAAAAGGAAAACAAAACAAAAAACAAAAATCACACACATACAAAATCCCACTCACCGAAAATGAGCTTGTGAGTGAACCAAAATTTCAACGTTTGAATGAATTTCCTAAGAGATGGATCAACATGGATAAGCCTCAAAACATGGGTAAGTCTAATGGTATATAGTGTATTATACCAGTCAGATAAAATTTTAGAACATGAAGAATGATATTATCTGTTGTTTAGATATGCATGCATAAGTAGTAAGATAAAGGTAAGTTCAAGGTAATGGTAAGTTCAAGTTGTTATCTGTAGTGAGGGAGAGAGGGGCCTGAGTTTCTGGACAAGTACACAGGAGGCATTTGTAAGAGGGTGAGTGTAATGAGAGCCTGTGTAGTCTCAACTGAATATGCCCAGGAAGGAAGGAAACATGGAAGATGGATGGGGAGAGACCTATGGTTCCCAGATTATGCAAGTCTGTCCACTTGAGCTGAATGAATGGGCATCTGGCTGACCCACTGGTCTTTTCCTGAAGGTCTCTTTCCTCAAATGGTTTCACAGATTTCAAGGGACACATATCAGTATTGCTGAGTTAAGTCTGGGCTCTGCACTTTTGAAGCATACACTTGACCTTTTCTCCTAGGCTCTATAACCCCCTTCAGACCTGAACTATGAGAAATTCCATATCAGTTGAGCAAATACCTGTAGAGAGCCTCACCTATGTCTTGGTGATGAATCCAGACTTTTGGTTCAAAGTCTCTATTTCTTACAGTAAATCTTCTGCTGGAGTCTTCGCTGTCCCTTCTGGCTTCAGGGCAAAAGTTATTCTATCCCATCGACATGGTTTGTGGCCCTGAGTCTCAGAGTTTGTTAGATGTCCAGTCCCTTTAAGCTTGCGTGATGCCTCGGCTTCCTGGGTTAGTTAATGAGAGGGCCACTTCAGCAGCATCGAAGCCTAAAAGCAAATGTATATGTTGGGGGAAGGGCAGACATGTATGCCCAGGCCTGAAGCTTGGCGAGTCCTCTTAGTTTCCATGAATATTTTCCAAAAGTAGCACTTTAAAAAAAAAAAAAAATATATATATATATATATATTTATTTATTTATTCAGTTTGTTAGTTGGTTGTGGTGGGTCTTAGATGCGGCAGGTGGGCTCTTTAGTTGTGGCTCGTGGACTCCTTACTTGTGACATGCAAACTCTTAGTTGAGGCATGCATGTAGGATCTAGTTCCCTGGCCAGGGATCAAACCAAGGCTGTGTACATTGGGAGTTCCCATTGCACTACCAAGGAAGTCCCTGTCACGTTTTTTTTTTAAATTTTATTTATTTATTTATTATTTTTGGGGGGGTACACCAAGTTCAATCATCTGTTTTTATACACATATCCCCGTATTCCCTCCCTCCCTAGACTCCCCTCCACCCTCCCCATTCCAGTCCTCTAAGGCATCATCCATCCTTGAGTTGAACTCCCTTTGTTATACAGCAACTTCCCACTGGCTATCTATTTTACAGTTGGTAGTATATGTATGTCTATGCTACTCTCTCACTTCATCTCAGCTTCCCCTTCACCCCCCGCCCCCCCCAAACCTCGAGTTCTCCAGTTCATTCTCTGCATCTGTGTCCTTGTTCTTGTCTTGTCACTGAGTTCATCAGTACCATTTTTAGATTCCATATATGTGAGTTAGCATACAATATTTGTCTTTCTCTTTCTAACTTCACTCTGTATGACAGACTCTAGGTCTATCCACCTCATTACATATAGCTCCATCTCACCCCTTTTTACAGCTGAGTAGTATTCCATTGTATATATATGCCACATCTTCTTTATCCATTCATTTGTTGATGGGCATTTAGGTTGCTTCCATGTCCTGGCTATTGTAAAGAGTGCTGCAATAAACATTATGATACATGCTTCTTTTGGGATTATGGTTTTCTTTGGGTATATGCCCAGGAGTGGGATTACTGGATCATATGGTAGTTCTATTTGTAGTTTTTTAAGGAACCTCCAAACTGTTTTCCATAGTGGCTGTACCAACTTACATTCCCACCAACAGTGCAGGAGAGTTCCCTTTTCTCCACACCCTCTCCAACATTTGTTGTTTCCAGATTTTGTGATGATGGCCATTCTGATCGGTGTGAGGTGACTTTGTCACTTTGACTTCCTGTGAGGTGACTTGTCGCTTTGACTTCCTGTCACCTTTTAAATTAAAAAAAATAATTGAAATGCACTTTATGGTGTCTATGATAAAAATATGTTAATGAAGCAGTATGAAAGCAAGAACCAGGACTTCTTCCAGGCTTGCTGCCTGTCCCCTTCGGTTCCCATTGGAGTGTATACTTTGTCTCTGGAGAGTGGAGATGTCCTAAGTTACCTGTCAGTAGTGGCTGCAGTATGGGCAAAATGTCCTTCCACCTTCATATATTTCTTTCTTCAACTAGGACTTTCTTCCGTGTATTTCTGAATTAAATTATACTGATTCTCCAAAGACCAATCTAAATGCCTTAAACCTCCAATAACCTTCCAAATCCAAGTTGCCTTTCTCTCCTCTGAGTTCAAATATTCTTTGTCCAGCTGCCTTAATATGCTAGTTCCTTTTTACAGGAACTGTGTACTTTCTTTATCACACTGTCGGTTACTTCATATCAGGAACCAAATCCCATCGTTTTTCTTCTTAGCAAAATGTTTTGTTCTAAGTGAAGAATTAGTACCTCTTTGCTGAGTTGAACTATAATATTCACTGTTGTGGTAGAAATTACCAATTCTTACTAAGATTTCTGGTTGTCCTTTCCTTTCAGAAGTTGCATGTGGTTATGTGACTTCCTTTGGCCAACAAAATGTGAACACAAATGAAGTGTGTCATTTTCAGCTAAAACATTTAAGAACTGATGTGCACTTTTCCACACTCCCTTTTCCCTGGCTGCGGAAGCCTGTGTAGATATGGCGGTACTCCAAGAGCAAAGCAGCCTACAATGCTGAGCCTCCACATTGAGGACAGTTCCCTGGAGAGGTGCCCAAAACCAAAGAGCACTTTGTGTGAACAAGAAATTAACTTACGATGGGTTAAGCTACTGAGATTTGGGGAGTGTTTGTTACCACGGTATAACCTAATTTATTCAGAAGTACACAGTACTACAGTGGGAAGGGAATCCATCAATAAAAAGAAAAACAGAGGGAGACACCTGAATTCAAATCCTAGGTTTGATGCTTAATAGCAATGTGACTTTTGAGAAGTTAAGAAACACCTCAGTTTCCTCATCTGTAATACAGAACTTACTAATACCTACCTTGCAGACTTATTATAAGGTTATAGAAAACACAAGAGTATTGAGAGATCCTTTGCCCCTTCCACCATGTGGGGACACAGTTAGATGTCCATCAACCAGAAAGCAGGCTCTTACCAGATACCAAATCTGCCAGTGCCTTGATCTTGAACTTCCCAGCCTTCAGAACTGTGAGAAATAAATTATTGCTGTCTATAAGCCCCCCAAAAGGAAAATATACAAGTATTTATAATACAATAGATGTTCAATAAACAGTATTTATCATTTCCTAAATGGTTTGTAATCCTTTTGGTATTATATATATGGGTATATATAATCTATCTTTATCTACCTCTGTATCTCTATCATATATTTATGTACTTTCCATATCACTTAGCACAATGCCAAGCTTGGGAATGTTGGATGACTACTCTGAATATATTCATTGGAGTAGACTATACAATGAAACTATAGACTATACAATGAGAGGCTTAGAGACCATTTGTAAATTAACAAAGAATGAAAATAAAGTCTGAAAGTAAAGCTGACCCTGACCTTTAGAGAACTCAGAGGGTAATGTGTTCTTAAATAATGAACTGCACTTGCAGAAGGTCTCCAAAGTGTTGGTCCCAGCCCTTAACATATGTCACATATCATACTTCTTTGTTCTCTCTGCCTTGTCCACAGACGTTTGTTCTGTAATTAACCTTGGAAAACTCCAACCCTTCATCTTAGCTTCTCTTGTATCCTT
Source organism: Hippopotamus amphibius kiboko (assembly GCF_030028045.1). Classification (NCBI taxonomy): domain Eukaryota; kingdom Metazoa; phylum Chordata; class Mammalia; order Artiodactyla; family Hippopotamidae; genus Hippopotamus; species Hippopotamus amphibius. The sequence continues at coordinate 89,745,515 of NC_080195.1, read as the reverse complement.
CCTAATATATCATTTAGCCAGTTCAGGGTCTTGGCTTGATTCAGCGTTTAAGGTTTTGATTTCTCAGACTCATTACACAGTGGCGATATGCCATCATCATCAACATTAGCCATTTCTATTGAATAGAAATTTAATTGTTCTACTTAACAAAATTCATGTGTTTTTTTTCTTTTTTGACTTCTCCCATCTGTTTGCCTAAACAGATTTGCAATAAAAACACTCCTTCCTTTAAAAAATGGTGTTTTCTTTTAAAAGTCTGAATAATTTCAACTCAATCAGAAAGCTTTAAAGAATGATTTGGAAGGCTTTTGAGGATATCAGGAAAAGATCACTGGCTTTAGAATAAGAGGTAGATCTGAATTCCAGCTTCTCCACTTACTTTGGTTAAGTCCATTTTTTTAAACCTCTATGTCTCACCTTCCTTCTGTATTAAGTTCAGATAATAATATTTACATCCTAGAATTGTATGATTAAATGAAATAATCTAAATAATCCAAGTAAAACACATAGCAAAATGACTACCATAAAGTTAGCGCTGGATGAAAATGCAGATCCTTGCCATCTTGGAAATTGCAATCTACTCAGGAGACATGGACAAATTTGAAATTGAAGGAAGAGCTCTGTAGAACTGAGCTTGAGTGAGCACCTCTATCTGTAGAAAGGACAATTAAGGGCTGACCTCCGTAATAAGGACTTTAGTTGTACCAGGAGGGCAGAGGAGAAAAAGGCCAGTGAGTGCAGAAGCAGAGAATTTTAGCACTCAGAGAACCTTAAAGAGTAACCAACATTGCAATCCAGAATTTGAGATTTTGTCTGAACTCTGAAGTATGGACACAACTTGGGTAGACAGAGATATTAGGTGGGAAGTGGGGAGGACGGCATGAGCTGCTATGTTATGGCAATATGAATGTTTTTTTCATATATGGAAAAGAACGAGATGATCAGCTGATTGGAGCTGAGAGTTTACCTTGGGGAACCAGCACAAAAGAAATTGGACAAAGGGGTTGTATCCGTTTAGGGATGATTTGAAATATGCAAAGGTCCTTTCCCCTTTATCCTGAAGGAAACTTGGAGCCCTTGCAAGGTAGTGACATGATGGGACAGCACTTTAGTGCTGGTTCCCATCATGGCTGTTGTGTATACAAGATGGTAGCAGCTGTAGGAAACACTGGGGCAAAGCAGCTTGCTAGGAGATGATGGGAGTAATGATGGTGTGAGGGATGGAGACATGGAATAGTGGCAGATGTGAATAGAGGGGAAATGGTGATCCCTAGAGCCATTCTCAGGAATCTACCACAGGTTTTGTGCTAGAGTCCAAACAGGAAATTAACAAGAGGTAACTCTCAAGGATGACCTAGATGAATGTTTGTGCATCAAACTCAGAAGATTCATCCCATTCACCAAAAAAATCTTTGAAAACCTCCTTTGTGAAAACATTCATTAAAATCTGCATGACAAATGAGGTAGAACAAAATTGTATGTTATTTCTAAAGTGGCCTATGAGTTGACTGGCTTATTAAGAGAGACAGAGTAAATATCTGCTTTTCCTGGCACCTAACAGATCTATGAACTCAAAATGGGAAGATATGAACTCCTTGTATTTTATTTACATCTTATCTACTTTGCATCATGGAGTCAGACTCAGAAGAGATCCTCCTCTTCTGTAAATGTGGACATGGTTTCTGCAGCAGGAAAGATTTTGCTCCATCATGTCAGTTATCTTATGACCTGAAAATTCCTCCTGTGGCTGGCTTTCATCCCTTGTGTGTGTCCGATCCTACTCTTTCCCTTTTATCAATGGTGTTTAATGCATCAACTTCTCATTCATTAGCAACAGGCTCACATCACGTGATAATCCCAATGGGTAATGCCACAAGGTAAAAAAAAGTGAGCTAAATTAAAATATGGTAAGTGGAAAAGTTTGCACATAAAATTATACCCTTTAGCACAACCTTTAAAACATAAACTGCATCAGGAGAACAGACCTAGAGAGATCATTTAATCCATTCAAATGGATTCAGCTAGAGCAGCGGTTCTCAACCGTCACTGCATAGAAGTTATATGGGGAGTTTCTGAAGGATAGCCATTCCCAGATCCAGTCCACAGAAATTCTTTTTTTTTCCCCCAATTTTTTTCTCCTTGTGATGAGAACTTTTAAGATCTACTATCTTACCAGCTTTCAAATAGACAATACAGTATTATTAACTATAGCCACCATGCTATACATTACATCCTCAGAATTTAAATTACTTCATGACTGGAAGTTTGTTCCTGATTCACTGGTATATAATGGGACCCCTGATTGTCAGTATGTATTTGCAGTTCCCCAGGTGATTATAAAGTGAAACCAGGGCTGAGAAATACTCTTCTGTACCCTGGCCTGGTTGTTTATTAGGGCAATATGAGGAGTTTATACAAACACCAATGCCTGGGTCTAACCCCCAAAAGATTGTCATTTAAGTGTTTTGTGGTGTAATCCAGGTCTTGGTAGGTTTAAAACCTCCCCAGGTGATTTTTATGTAAAGCCAGCTTGAGAATCAATTAGCTGGTCAGTGGCTCCCAAACAGCAGCATCCTTTGGAGAGGATGCTTTGTTAACACAAAGATTGCTGGATCCCATTCCTAGAGATTGATTAAATGTGGGTGGGGCCAGAGAATTTACATGCCTAGTAGATTTCCAGGTTAGATTGTTGCTGATCTGTAGACCACACTTTAAGAACCACTGAAGTAAAAGGCATTCATATTTAAAATATCTCCAGGTAGAAGTTTACACAGTCTCTTTGTAAATATGCTCCAGTAGTTTAGCCGCACTTTAGTACAATCTAAGAGGTTTCCAGAGTAAGGTTGTGATATATTCAGGTCTTAGTTAATTGCAATTGAGAGGCTTAGTATTTGAAGTTGAGATGATCAGTGATTCCATATTAACTCTACTAGTTACCAATTAATTCCTTCACTTTCTATCTCCTTCTCCCCAAAAGTGATCATTTTGAAATTTCAGTTAAGAAACTAAGCAAATAATTTCTAAGAATTCATAATCTGATTTTCTGCTTCTAAGGGTTAAGGCCCACTGATCCACATCAATTCTTTAAAAATTGTATAAACACGAAAGAGTAGGAGGCACTGGTAGGACACCATTGTAGATATCATATAATAAAACTAAAGTTGAGGTCATGTTGACCCATAGTGTCATCTGTGAGAACACCATCTAGTAAGCACAAAAGAAAACACATTGTCACATTTTATTCTTTCTGTGGTTGTAAAGGGAATAAGTTATTTTGAGGAACAGGATTCATAAAACATTAAAATAACTAGGAAGAAAATCTGATAATTAAAGATGGACTGTAATTCAAATTCAGCCTGAACAATAGCTCTTCTCTTTTTGACTCTGCTTCTTTGTAATCACAGAAACAACAGTTCTTCCTGGACCAGTCTTTTCCTGTCTGTCATCGCCAACATACACAAAGCCAATTTTTAAAAGACCAAATCTAAAAAATAATTCATGCTTTATTCCTCCATTTTATTTTCCAACCTAGTTCCTCCAGAAAAATATAAAAAGGCAGCTGAACCATTTATGTGTATAATGACTTCTACATGGCAGGCCTCAGCCACACCACAGTCATTGGATTATTTCACTGTGGATTTTCTCAACCGTGGTCAATGGTCTCCAAGGCAAACTGATCAGAGAGGAGGTAGTAGCATTGCTGTAAAACAGTGGGTAAATGGAACTATTTCCCCAAAAGGCAGACTGTGATTTCTAGGCGAGGGCTGCTCAATTCATGAAAAGTTTAAACTGAAAAAAGGATCTTCTGTTAAAATACAAAAAGCAACCTGCTCTAAATTTTTATTATACAAGAGACTACATTCATGGGACTAAAATACTGACCGTGAATCAACTGGGAAGATATTTTTAACCAGGAGAGTGGGATTTGTACGTTTTATATTAGTGCATATATACTAGGAGACTTGAAATTTGAAGGCAGGCATTTTGCTAAGCCAACTCTCTACCTAAAAGTGTATTTCATTTTGTCTGTGAATTGAGGTCAGATTATTAAGTGAGAGAGCACTATCCCTAAATACTCTATTTCATAATTTTGCTTAATTAATCATGGACATCTTCCATTGGGTTCTTTTGTGATATGATGACAGAAATCCATTTAAAAAACTTAAAGGGAATAAAGGACAAACAACTTAGAAAACAGGGAGTAAAATGTAATGTCTTCATTCAGAAGAGATAGAAGAAACTCTCTTTCTTCTCCTTAACTCTTTTCTCAATTAACTTTCTCAATTCTTAGGACCCAGAATGCAAGTTATTGTGATGAATAATTTGGAAGGTACAAAAGACCTTGATAAGCTTTGACTTGCTTGGGAGCCTGAATCCAGATGGAAAACTTTGATGTGTCAGGGTATTCTGAGTTTTTCAACATCTTATTGACATAAAGACTTTGTATATAGTTCTTCTACACAAAGGACACTAAATATTCATTCACCTTATGTTCATTTTTGTTTCTGTCCTCTCACCTGGATTCTTGTACTGCATCCTCCCACACTTCCACACAGCAATTCAGGACTTCAACTCCAGGCCATTTGATTGGTAGATTAAAGAAACACTGTAACCACTACTTGGCCTTCCGTAGTTCTTTCATCTTTTTTTTAGAGAAATGGCTCTGAGTATCTGTCTAATCCACCTAATTATTACCTTAATTGGGTATGACAATATAAAATTTATATGAAATCATTTCTATAGTAAATATCTATCTACAGAAATTAGTTTTAAAAAGTAGCTATTCTCTTACCAGTTGCAAAGGTAAGCTAAAAGAGAGCACAATTTTAGACAAATATACTCAGGGATATTAAACACTAGGAGGAGGTGATTTCATCACATGAACAAGGCTGACTTAACATTTTTAAAATTTAATTAACTAAAGATTGTGAACTCCCTGATGGAAAGGGCTGCTTTCTAATTCATCTTTATATGCCCTTGAATACCTTGAATATCTTGAGTAATGCTGATGCATAACAGGTGCTCAAAGTGAATGAATGAGTAAAGGATGAGTGAATGAAAGACTGAATTAGTCACATCTTGTTTTTAACAGACTGGAATCAAATAGCTCTAGGTCCAAGACATAATGTTTTCCTTTGCTATTTGTGTTACTGTGTACATAATGTAAAATACCTATGAGTTTTCTCATCAGTTACAGGAGGTTGCTGATGTTCTCATGAAGGTTAAAAGAACATGGTGCCTGGACAAATGGTAGCATTAAAAACCATGTAGACTATTAGCTTATAGGCATTAATTCATGTAATAATCAGATTGGCCACAGGAAAAAAGTTAGAATTTATAGGTAGTTAGGTAAGAAAAGAGTAAAAGAAGATAAAACCAAGGCAAATTTACCAGCTGAACATAATTGGGATCAGCCTGAAGAGTTTGAACAACTATAAGTAGGGAAGGCCAAATTCATTGAAGACCATCCTTATGGTATCATGCCCTCCACTTTGTGAAACAGAAACATTTTTCTTGCTGTCCTGACAATTTTGATAGTGGTAATTTGCAAAGATATAAATTATGATTTAAAGAAAGGTCAAAAATAATCTATTCCAGCTGTGGTTTGAGGAAGCTAATTTGAATTTTAAAGTAAAGCAAAGTCTTTTCTTGTTTCTCTCTTGCCATACAAAACTTTTAGTATAGCTGACTCCTAACAGATATAATTGCATGACATCAACAGAGCACTCCAAAGGAATATGCAAAGGGGAAAAAAATCTACCAATAGTTTTATGAGGAAACATTGATTAATTCATTGGAATAACAAATCACATATGGTGGCTGCCCAGACCCAAACAAAGGTCGGTCTTCTCTCCACGTGGCACCCAAGCTCCTTTTTCTGCTCTCCTGCCTCATCCAGACTTTCATGGTGGTCACCTCTGATTTTTGATTGCACATTGTTTGCTTGTTCACTTTAGAGTTCACTGAGGACTACACTCTGCTTGAGAAAAGCCATCCTTCGGTTTACTACTCATGATTTCCTACTGTCTTCCCATTTTTGTCACTGAAGCTTTTGGGAGACTAATAGAACACTCTCTCAACCTAAGATTGTTGTTGCTTTCAGGTTATTTTGGTGAAGTAGAAATTTTCAGTTACATGATTGATTTTCCTTACATTTTTTCTTGAGATGGAAAGAATCTTCATGCAGATTATATGAAATAGACATATTTGTTTGGCTAACTCCCAACTATTCTGATTAGATTAGCTTCCTCTTGGGCTTATATATATATAATTTTTGCCAAATGTTCAGAACACTTTTTTGAAAGAGTTCTGTAGAAGATAGGTGACTTGGCAAAGTAATATTATTATTAAAAGATGTGAGAATAAAATTATATACTCCACAGAAAAATAGCCATTAAATCTGAATATGAAATTAGACATGGCAAAGTTAATTTTGTTGATTTCTTGGAATTATGATGTGATAGACATTTATGTTATACAATTTACAGATCAGTTTCTCATTCTTAGAATTATTATGGGTACTCCTGAAGAAATTTTAATGTTATGTTCTGTTATATGATAATTAATATTTCAGATTGAAACAAGTATACATACTGGAAAGTTAAACAAAGAAATATTGAGATTTCTCTGTTTCTCTGAGCCTCTTCCTTCCAGGATAGCACTCACCAACATAGATCTTATATGGGCCATAGAATGTCTTAATATTTCAAAAGTCTGATACCATATAGAATGCATTTTCCAACTACAACATAATTAAACTAGAAGTCTAGAGAAAGAAGATATCTGGAAAAATTCCCAAAACTTTGGAGGCCTAAAAACTCACCGTTATATAGCCATTAGTCAAAGAAGAAATCAAGAGTGTGCTACAAAAAATAAGTTGACTATAAATGAAAAGTATCAAATTTTAAGAGTATTTTCAGCTCTGAAGTGTTGCTTAGAGTTTTTGCCAAAACTTCTAGAATAAATATAGGATAAAATCTTTACATCACTAGGTAAGCAAAAGATTCTTAGAACATGAATCTTAAAAGAAAAAAAATGGCAAATTAGACGTCATCAAAATTAAAAATTTTTAGTCCTTGAAAGACACCATTTAGAGATTAAAAGTTAAGCCATGGATTGGAAGGAGATATTAACAATACATATATTTCACAAATGACTTATATCCAGAATATATTAAGAACTCTTACAACTCAATAAGAAAATTTTTTATTTTTTTGGGGGACACCAGGTTCAATCAACTGTTTTTATACACATATTCCCATATTCCCTCCCTTCCTTGACGCCCCCCCCTCGAGTCCCCCCCACCCTCCCTGCCCCAGTCCTCTAAGGCATCTTCCATCCTCGAGTTGGACTCCCTTTGTTATACAACAACTTCCCACTGACTATTTTACAGTTGGTAGTATATATATGTCTGTGCTACTCTCTCGCTTCTTCTCAGTTTCCCCTTCACCCCCCGCCCCCTCCCATACCTCGAGTTCTCCAGTCCATTCTCTGTATCTGCTTCCTTGTTCTTGTCACTGAGTTCATCAGTACCATTTTTAGATTCCGTATATGTGAGTTAGCATACAATATTTGTCCTTCTCTTTCTGACTTACTTCACTATGTATGACAGATTGTAGTTCTATCCACCTCATGACATATAGCTCCATCTCATCCCTTTTTATAGCTGAGTAATATTCCATTGTATATATATGCCACATCTTCTGTATCCATTCATTTGTTGATGGGCATTTAGGTTGCTTCCATGTCCTGGCTATTGTAAAGAGTGCTGCAATAAACATTATGGTACAAGTTTCTTTTGGGATTATGGTTTTCTTTGGGTATATGCCCAGGAGTGGGATTACTGGATCATATGGTAGTTCTATTTGTAGTTTTTTAAGGAACCTCCAAACTGTTTTCCATAGTGGCTGTACCAACTTACAGTCCCACCAACAGTGCAGGAGAGTTCCCTTTTCTCCACACCCTCTCCCAACATTTGTTGTTTCCAGACTTTGTGATGATGGCCATTCTGATTGGTGTGAGGTGATACCTCACTGTGGCTTTGGCTTGCATTTCTCTGATGATTAATGATGTTGAGCATCTTATCATGTGTGTGTTGGCCATCTGTATGTCTTCTTTGGAGAAATGTCTATTTAGGTCTTCTGCCCATTTGTGGATTGGGTTATTTGCTTTTTTGGTATGAAGCTGCATGAGCTGCTTGTATATTTTGGAGGTTAATCCTTTGTCCGTTGTTTCATAGGCAATTATTTTTTCCCATTCTGAGGGCTGCCTTTTAGTCTTGTTTATGGTTTCTTTTGCTGTGCAAAAGCTTTTAAGTTTCATGAGGTCCCATTCATTTATTCTTGATTTTATTTCCATGATTCTAGGAGGTGGGTCCAAAAGGATGTTGCTTTGATGTATGTCAAAGAGTGTTCTGCCTATGTTTTCCTCTAGGAGTTTTATCGTGTCTGGCCTTACATGTAGGTCTTTAATCCATTTGGAGTTTATTTTTGTGTATGGTGTTAGGAAGTGTTCTAATTTCATTCTTTTACATGTTGCTGTCCAATTTTCCCAGCACCACTTATTGAAGAGGCTGTCTTTTTTCCATTGTATACTCGTGCCTCCTTTGTCAAAGATAAGGTGCCCATATGTGTTTGGGCTTGCTTCTGAGTTCTCTATTCTATTCCATTGATCTTCCTTTCTATTTTTGTGCCAGTACCATACTGTCTTGATCACTATGGCCTTGTAGTATAGTTTGAAGTCAGGAAGCCTGATTCCACCAACTCCATTTTTCCTTCTCAAGATTGCTTTGGCTATTCGGGGTCTTTTGCGTTTCCATATAAATCGTAAGATTTCTTGCTCTAGTTCTGTGAAAAATGCCATTGGTAATTTGATTGGGATTGCATTGAATCTGTAAATTGCTTTGGGTAGTACAGTCATTTTCACGATGTTGATTCTTCCAATCCAGGAACATGGTATGTCCCTCCATCTGTTTGTGTCATCTTTGATTTCTTTCATCAATGTCTTAAAGTTTTCTGCATACAGATCTTTTGCCTCCTTAGGCAGGTTTATTCCTAGGTATTTTATTCTTTTGGTTGCAATGGTGAATGGGAGAGTTTCCTTAATGTCTCTTTCTGCTCTTCCGTTGTTAGTGTATAGGAATGCAAGAGATTTCTGTGCATTAATTTTGTATCCTGCTACTTTACTAAACTCATCAATGAGTGCTAGCAGTTTTCTGGTAGAGTCTTTAGGGTTTTCTATATATAATATCATGTCATCTGCAAAGAGTGACAATTTTACTTCTTCTTTTCCAATTTGGATTCCTTTAATTTCTTTTTCTTCTCTGATTGCTGTGGCTAACACTTCCAAAACTATGTTGAATAACAGTGGTGAGAGTGGACATCCTTGTCTTGTTCCTGTTCTTAGAGGGAATTCTTCCAGTTTTTCCCCATTGAGAACAATGTTGGCTTTTGGTTTGTCATATATGGCTTTTATGATGTTGAGGTAATTTCCTTCTATGCCCATTTTCTGGAGAGCTCTTATCATAAATGGATGTTGAACTTTGTCAAAAGCTTTTTCTGCATCTATTGAAATGATCATATGGTTTTTATCCTTCAATTTGTTGATATGATGTATCACGTTGATTGATTTGCGTATATTGAAGAATCCTTGCATCCCAGGGATAAACCCCACTTGATCGTGGTGTATGATTTTTTTAATGTGCTGTTGCAGTCTGTTAGCTAGTATTTTGTTGAGGATTTTTGCATCTATATTCATCAGTGATATTGGTCTGTAGTTTTCTTTTTTTGTGACATCTTTGCCTGGTTTTGGTATCAGGGTGATGGTAGCCTCGTAGAATGAGTTTGGGAGTGCTCCGCCTTCTGCAATATTTTGGAAGAGTTTGAGAAGGATAGGTGTTAACTCTTCTCGAAATGTTTGATAGAATTCACCTGTGAATCCATCTGGTCCTGGGCTTTTGTGTGTTGGGAGATTTTTAATCACTGCCTCAATTTCTGTACTTGTGATTGGTCTGTTCATGGTTTCTATTTCTTCCTGGTTCAGTCTTGGAAGATTGTATTTTTCTAAGAATGTATCCATTTCTTCCAGGTTATCCAATTGATTGGCATATAGTTGCTTGTAGTAGTCTCTTATGATGTTTTGTATTTCTGAGGTGTCCGTTGTGACTTCTCCTTTTTCATTTCTAATTCTGTTGATTTGCATCTTCTCCCTTTTTTTCTTGATGAGTCTGGCTAATGGTTTATCAATTTTGTTAATCTTCTCAAAGAACCAGCTTTTAGTTTCATTTATTTTTCTTATGGTTTCTTTCCTTTCTTTTTCATTTATTTCTGCTCTGATCTTTATGATTTCTTTCCTTCTGCTCACTTTGGGGTTTCTTTGTTCTTCTTTCTCTAGTTGTTTGAGGTGTAAGGTTAGGTTGTTTATTCGATCATTTTCTTGTTTCTTAAGGTAGGACTGTATTGCTATAAACTTCCCTCTTAGAACTGCTTTTGCTGCATCCCATAGGTTTTGGGTTGTTGTGTTTTCGTTGTCATTTGTTTCTAGATATTTTTTGATTTCCTCTTTGATTTCTGTAGTGATTCCTTGGTTGTTTAATAGTGAATTGTTTAGCCTCCATGTGTTTGTATTTTTTGCAGTTTTTTTCCTGTAATTGATATCTAGTCTCATGGCGTTGTGGTCTGAGAAGATGCTTGATATGATTTCAATTTTCTTGAATTTGCTGAGGTTTGATTTGTGACCCAAGATGTGATCTATCCTGGAAAATATTCCGTGTGCACTTGAGAAGAAAGTGTAGTCTGTCGTTTTTGGATGGATCAATAAGAAAATTTTTAAGTTAAGCAGAGTTTGAACTGAAAACTCACAAAAGAAAATGCATCAATGGCTGATAAGCACATGAAAAGATGCTCAACATCATTAGTCATAAGGGAAATGCAAATTAAAAGCAACAATAAAATACCATTACACATCTAATAGAATAACTAAAATTGAAATAATGGACAGTGCCAAATGTTGCCAAGGATATGAGGCAACTGAAACTTATATCTTTGTTATAGGAAAAGTAAAATATTACCATCACTTTGGAAAACAATTTGCAGTTTTTTGTTTTTTGTTTTTTTTTAAATAAGTTTGAACATCCATTATCGTACAACCTTGCAATTCTACTCCTAGGTATTTATCAAAAAGAAATGCAAACATTTGTCTACATAAAGACTGGTGATAAATGTTCATAATAATTGTGTTCATAGCAGTTCTAACAAAAGTCTCTCAAGAGATGGATAAACACATTGTAGTATATCCACACAATGAAACACTTCTCAGAACTGAAAAGGAACAAATCTCTGATACATGCCACAATATAAGTGAATATAAAAAACATGCTGAAAAAAGTATACATAAAGGTATATGTACAGTATGATTCTATTTCATAAAATTCTACAAAATGGAAACCAATTTATAATGATGGAGAGTGTACTGGTCATTGCCTAGGGCCAAAGATGGGGATGTAGACTTGAGTTCCAAGAAAACCTTTTTCCTTGGTGGTGGTTTCTCCTGTGTATATTTCTCAAAACCCACTGAATGGTACACTTAAAAGGGGTGCATTTTCTTGTATGCAAATTATGCCTCTATAATATTGATTTAAAAAAAAAAAAAAGCCAACAAAAAAACCCACCAAGGCTAGCTTTGTGTTGCTATACTAAAGTATGAAAATTTCCACCTTGCTTTATGTTTGTTCTACTCATTTCCATTTTTTTTAATGTGCAAGTATTTCTTCTATAACAGAAAAGCATTAATATTTTTAAAATCTCATACAAATCTCTGTACAGATTATTCTATTGCATTTCATCCTGCCTGTAATGTCTTTGCTTTGCTAAAAAAATTGGAGTGCTGGAAGAGTATTAGAGGGAATATCTAACATATTTTTCATCTCCAGACCAGACCATTTTAAAGTAAAAAATCGCTCACCTACAAGGTCCTCCACATGCTTTATTTGCTGGAGAATTATATGGGCTGCAGAGCTCGGCAGAGCGATTGTTTATGATCACTCAGCTGCCTCATCCTGACCTCTCTGTAGTAAAAGTTCAGCTTCTTTGGAACAGAAGGGATAGTGTTTCTTTTAGCATTTCCACAGGGATCTGCTGACCTCTCTGTGCTTTCTTTGCTCCTCTGGTCTTAAGGACACTTTAGGAAAGTTAATATTGGAGACTCCCAACTTTTATAGGCAGTCTGATTAAGCACGTTGTTGAAATGGTATGAGGTAATTTTGTGTACATTAATTAAAAAAATAAAAAGGAATACCTAGGCACAAGGCCATGTTGTCCTCCACTACTTAGTAAGTTTAATTAAATTGGCCTGTTCCTTGGAGAGGTTTCCTGCTTGAGATTGGCTAGTGAGTGCAGGTAACGTTTACAAAACTCTGTTTGAATAGGTGTTCAATTAGATTTTCCAATTGAGGCTGCACTGAGCTGATATACATTTTTGAGTGATTTTGTGCATTTTGATTTTCAATTTTCTGGGTCATGTTTTAAGTACTGTGGAGGCCAAGAGAACAAACTTGATGAATGAGTGAAATCAAACAGGAAATAAGCCATTTCTAATAGATTGAAAAAGTCAAAGAAAATATTCACAAGGTTTCTTCATTTATATCTTAGTGACAATTTTTATTGTCATTCACTTGCGTATTCTTATGTGCTCTGTCATTTATTCCTTCATTCTTTTATTTGTTTATTTGTTCACAAATGTTTATTGAGAGTATACTAAGTACTCAGGCCTTGAGGATATAGAAATAGCAATAACAGCTACTATTTTCTGAACATCTCAAAGTTTGTGGGACTGTCCACATTTTACTGCTAATCTTTAAAGTATGTCTGAAAATGAGGTGTAACTATACCTATTTTCTAAATTGAGAAAACGAGACTGAGCCAGGATTTGAACTCAAATATCACTGATTCAAAAACCTGTATTCATCGCACTAAACCACTCTGCCTCCCAAATCATATTTTAGATGCAAACTAAAAAGGTCTATTAATGATAAGGACAGTATAACCAGCTAGAAAGACTAGAAATGTGGGAAGTAGGACCTCTAGTCTTGGCCCTGACAAACTAGACTTATGATCTTGGAAAGACACCTTATATCATATTTACATATAAATCCCCATGAAAAGGAAATGTGTTCAATTATTTTTATGATCCCTACCCTTCCTGTTTTAAGTATTACTGAATGCTTTGAAAATTATATACAGTCAACTTGTTCAATTTTCAGAGATTCTATATGTTTTAAATTATTTTGCTTTCTGTTTTTTTTTTTTTCCTCCTTTCTAACTAGCTCATCAATTAAGTTCCAAAATGAAAAAGAGAGGTATTGGATACCTAATTTGGGGGCAAGTCAGATGTTGAACTCTCAACAGATTCCCAAAAAACATCAAGCAACTTGTAAGACGGTTGGCTCTTCAGCTCTAGTTTCTACTTTCCATTTGGCATTGGTCCTTGGATATGACACTATAATGATGTTCTCAATTTGGTGATTTTTAAATATTTTAATCTTAATTAAAGAATAAAGAAAAAGTTGTGTTCGCTGAGCTCGAACGCCCGCCAAGTGTGAGAAAACTATATCTCAGCTGTATGTACTGTTACACAGTGTTCTTGGAACTTCTCATATGTCATTCTGTCTGTTCATGTGCAATCTGATAACTAACTACAATTAGCAAATGAAATATTTATATATGCTACTGCATAGTCAGTCCATATGTGCAAAATATTGCAAGTTCCTCAGTAGCATTTAGCATCACCCACTGTTATGTTAGTTTCCTAAAATGGTGTCTTATGAAGTATGCCCCCAAAGCACGCAATTTCCTTGTGTTGTGTATTTACGGTAGAGCTCAAGTCAGCCTTGGTAAGGTGACCAGTTTGTTCTCTAATGAAAGTCAGCACCGCCAACACAGAGTTCTCTTTCCTTTTCCTCTGTGTTACTCATGCGCTTGACTTACAAGCTACACTGCGTCCCAACGAGCAGTGTTCAGCCACGTGGATGAGGAAGTTACTATTTTATTTATAAAAATTCCGATCGTTGTCCAAGCACAACTGATTGAGAGCACACACTGAAAGCCTCACAAAGGACTTTTAAACCCTCAACAGAGACACACTCTATAACCAGCATGTGAACAATAAGAAAAGCTTGTTGACGTAAAAAAATTTCCTGAAACTGAAAATCCCTAAATGGAAGGAAAGCAAGCCTCTGATTCACTTCTGAATGAAATCAAGGGACACCCAACAGCTGAAGGAATGTGGGGCAGCTGCTCTCAATAAAATATTGGTATGTAGGCCCCCCACCCCTCCTGAGGCTGATCACATTACCGCGAGTAAAAGGGGACAGCGAACGGAAGCCAGCCTCTACCTGCAAGCTTAGGTTTGCCTGTAACTTGATGTACCAGAAAAGTTCAAGCCTTCCCAATTCAATCACAACACAAGAGAGAGAGAGAAAAAAAAGAGGAGACAGACAAGAGGGGGAGGTGAATAAGAACATGAGATGACCTACGCGCCCCTGGCTGGGTTCCGGTACTTGTGCTAGTGAACTAATGATACAGCCAATCCAAATGGCTAAAATGTGATGATCAGAGAAAGGTCCTGTTTATTAGACCAGGATAAGTAAGCATGTCTCTAACCAAACACAGCTAATGTCTGGTTCCACGGGATGTTGATGCAATTAATTTATGACCTCTATGTTTTTTTAGAATATAAACCTTGTTAATAATGCAAAGTCCCTTGAAATGCACAATTCCACAGCTCTTAAGAACAACCTTGAAAAGAAGGTACTTTATACTACAATAATGGCGTCATGTCACTGGAGTTTGAAGCAGGGAGGGATGCACTCTTTCCCGTCTTTTTATATCATAATAGATGTGTGGTGAGATGGTTTAAGAGGCTCCTGCTGTCTCAAACTGTTTCCTTCAAGCACTGACCATGAACTGGGCTCAGAGATGATTTGGACACTAAACATTTTCAAGGACAAAAATTTCTCCCAACATGGTAGAGAGAGAAAGAAAGGAAGGAAAGATGATTTTATCACTCAGCTTTACCCCTACCAAACCAAACTTAGAGACCCGAGAAAAACTGAAAAACGGAGATTCCAAGACGGAGTTTGCAGTGCCTAATTGCATGCTGTAGAAATTAATGGCATAAATGCTTACCAAGGAATAAAAATATGCAGTGCTATTTAAGCAATGGTTTAAACAAATATAGCTTATTTTCAGTTAAAAGTGCTAACGTGGCCACTCGCAGCCAAATCTCTTTTCAGGGCCTGTCGGCACACTGTTTTCCCCACCATGACAGATTGGATTTAATTGAAAAGTTGCTAGTTTAGAGCTGTCGCTGAAAACTTGCATGGTGAAATGGAATCGGCCTGGTGATTGTCCTTCAGTCTATTTTTACACAGCCTCTTTATCCTGGTCATCATTTTTTTAAGAAACTAATATGACTATCTCCCATAGCCATCAAAAATCTTTAACAAGGGGGAGTACTTACTTCTACTTAAAAATGTTCAAAGTCTCAGAAATGACTGCTGTTCCTGATTCTTGTTTTTCACCATCAATGAACTTTATGTGCCCTGTTTATGACACGGGATGGTTTTTAAAGAGCTGTTTGAAACCAAGTTAGGGTGCCCTCAGAAGGAGGTGCTCTGAGCACACTGAAATAAATATTCTCTGAGAGAGTGTGAGACTTGAAAATAAGGTGAAAGGTAGGAAATTAAGGAGTTAATAAATCTAATCGCCCCCAGCTGGGAATTCTCATTGCCATATTTGTTTAAATCATTTTCCTCAAATTTCTATTTCAGTGCATAGTACTGTTAAAAGATAAACTGAGGCATATTTTAAAAATTTGTGGTATTATTTAAGAAAAAGTTGATTCGAATAGGCAGCATCCAATCTAGCAGATAAAAAGGAGCTCTGAGGAGCTGTACAAAATGAGAAACTTTTATAGGCAGAAGGGAGCAGGAACAAGGAAGTTATACTAGGCCAAATAGCGGGTTGGTTATTACAAGGTTACTTTTCTTTAGGGGGTGGAAGGAATCTATCAGGCAGGTTTAAGATTCCATGCCTGGCATAGCTGAAGCCATAATTAAGGTGCTTTGATATAGTGACGTGGGGCTTAGCATAAGCGACTCCATCTTGGCCCTGTTGACTTGTTCGTAACACTCCTCTATGTGACTTTGTGTATCTTCAGTGACAAAACTGGTCTCAGTACATTGTCATCCCATGGTCAAAATTCTTTCACAAAATTTATCGGGAGAGTTCTATGCTTAGAGCCTCACCGGACCCAAACTTTATGAGCCTTTGGAAAGGAAAGCGAAGGCCTGGTTGCTACCCAAAAGTAATAACTTGCCTCCATTTCAGTAAATATCAGTGAGTAATTAGCATGGTGACTGAGGTGCAAAGAAGCCCAGTGTCTTGCCACTCAGACTGTGCTCCAGGAACCAACCGCATCAGTATCACTTAGGCACTTGGAAATGCAGATTACCAGGCCCCTTCCCAGACTTACCTAGTTAGACTCAGCAATTTACCAAGACCCCCGCCACAGTGGTTTGTATGCTATTAAAACTCCAGAAGCACCTCCCCAGTGGATATGTGTGGGGCACCTAGGTGAATTTCCTTGGCAAAATCTTTGAGCCTAGAAATTGCCCTTTACTTTTGTTATTCTAATTTTTAACCAAATAGTTAAATCTGCTGAACCGAAGGTTACATTTAGAATTTAAAAAAAATAGGTCTTGGAAAGGCACTCCATTTTTGGACTGTGGAATTTCCACCACCTAGGCACTACAGTGTATTTGGATGCAGGAAATAACACCCGAAGAGCAAGCCCTGAGGGCAGCGTGGAATGATGACAAACTCAATTGCACACAGGTGTAAAGGACACATTAAGTAGCTGTTGGGCTGACAATATTAGCATCAGCTATGTAAGCATAATTATTGGTCAAGGGCAGATTGTTGTAAAACAGCTAATAAACAGGAAACATTAACTTCCCTAGCACAGGGCCTTGGCAAAACCAATATTAGGCCTATGTGTTCCGTACATGTATTTTCTCTGAAGCCAATTAACCTCTTTATTGGAAAACAAGGGCTTCGTTATTGTTGAAAGTGGCAGCTAATCCTTCACAGTAGATAACTTTCATTGAACATGAGTGAAATGAGTTGTGTTTACTTCACTGACATTCCCGTACAATTAAAAGAAAGATTAATTGTTTAATTTCCTCAACATTGGTTGCTAGTGAAGGCTAGGAGATCCATAAAACTAAAAACTATAGTTTTTCATTCACCCAAGGCCAAGGGAGCTGTGGAAATTTATTTTTGGACAGTATATATCTTTTTATTATCCGGAGCATGTAAGGATGGGTGAGGGCTTCGGGTATCTTTGTAGAATCAATTTTTATTATATTTCTTCCATATAACTTTGAAGGTTCAGACCAAGATAAGATATGAGCCTATAGATTTGTCAAATTACTTTGATGTTTTAGACTTAGACTTTTTGGCTGACACACAGCACATGGAAGAAGCCAATGGAAAAGAATAATAAAAATATAGGCAATAAGCACTTTAGTAGGCATACCAAACTGGAAATATATTTCATAATAACCACTTATGCTTTCAAAGTGAGTCCACCCAAAGTTTCAGGAAGAAATTTCACAAACACAGGTGCAAAGTCATTGACTTGCTGAATTTGCTTGGAAATCACATAAAACAGATCCGAAGACCAGGGTGTCAAAGCATGAGGATGGCAGCTGTGTGTGTGTGTGTGTGTGTGTGTACTGTAGAATTCTTGTTATTTTATATTCATGTTTCACCCTCTGACCCTTGTCCTCCAGTTCCTCCAATCTTTCGGATTCCCTAACTCTAATGCCCCATTTCTTCTGTTTTGACTCCCTTCTGCATATATCCAGGTTAAAGCCTATTCATCCCTATTTCACCCTATGGTTGAAATCTCTTTTGTTCCCTTATTTTGAAAAGCTGCTCTGGTGCCTGAAGTTGTAGAGATGCAGATATCCAATGCTGTCCCCTAGATCAGTGCTGTTCAATAGAAAGATAATGTGAGCTCTCTATGTAATTTTAAACTAAATTGTAATTGGAAATTTTCTAGTAGCCATGTTAAAAAGTGAAACAAATTTGTTTTAATAATATTTGTATTTAACCCAACATATCCAAATGATTATCATTTCAACATGTAAACAATATAAAAGTATTATTGCGATGTTTACATTTTTTGTGATTTGAAATCCTGCCTGTATTTCACATATACCGCATATCTCAGTTCAGATTAGCTCCACTTCAAATGTTCAGTAGCCACTTGTAACTAGGGACTTATCATATCATCAGATGACAAACTTTATGTATACAAAAAGGTCTTATTTTTTTTGCCATGAATGTGAAACACTGTTTACAAACAAGGACAGTATACATTTTAGACCCAGGGAAGATTCATCTTCATCAGTGTTCATCAAGGACTAGAACATATAGGACTTCAGAGTATTTGTTGAACTATTGACAATCTGAAAAATATTACTTTCATGAAATCTTTTAATCTTACCTCTTGTTAAAAACTTAAAAACCTTCCTCTGAGTGGACACAACCACATATTTTTTCCCTCATTCGTTTTTGGGCGAGGATAGTCTGGGAGAGCACATGGAAGCTGACTCACTTCTCTAAAAAGGTCCCTGCACACACATCTCCTCATTTACATTCTCCCAGAAAAACCAAGGGTCTTGGATAATTCACTGTGAAAAAAAACGCAGCTTTCACCATTAATGTTGTGCTTTCCATTATGGTTTTAAAAAAATTACAGCTTTGGCTGTGCTTAGCATGTCATGGTATCGCTAAAGTATTTGTGATGCCTGTACCCTGTCCTCCTTTTCCTCTATCCTATCCTCCTTTTCCTCTACCCTATCCTCCTTTTAAAGCTTCCCTCTGCCTCCTGAGAAGAGATATGCACAGCACACCTTATTAGTCAGAAAAACCCATGAGATATCTTCTCTTTCAAGTACTTTCAAAATCTCTCACGTTTGTTCTGCCAATTCTAGCTAACTTTATCAAGGGAAAAAACATAATTCTCAACATTGTCAACTTTGTGATCTAGATCACAGAGCTAGCTCTAAAATGGGTTCATCAAAGACAGTTCATACTACCTGCTATGACACAAGCTACAAAAACTTTAAGGAAACAAAGGGAGCCCCCCTTCCCCCATTAAAAAATACTGGAAGTATGAAAACCCAAACCTATTAAACAGATCCATTAGAGGGGGTTTCTCTCCATCTCAAAATGATTCTTCTTTTCACCACAGGATTGCTTTAAATCCAATTGTCTCCCTCTTCCTTGCATTTAAGTATTTGTTTATAAATCAATAACTACTTCAAAGAGTGACTGGAGAAAAGAGAAAATGAATGCTAAAGTGATGGGAACTGTTGCCAAATTTAGATTAATCAAAAAGGAAGATAAGCCATTTCTAAACTTACTGTAAGTCAAAGGGGAAATTAGATCCACTGTTTAAAGGTTCCATTTCTGTTCATTTTCACCTTAATCTGCACCTGAACAAATTATGAATGAAATTCTACAATGACCTTACTTAAATTAATGCCCTACCCACCCCTACCCATCATCATTACATACGTCCACAGAGAGGCAGATTTCCAGTTTCATTCCAGACAACTCCACAGTATCCCTGCAAGATGATGGCCACTGATTAATGTTTGTCTGAGGAGTGTAACTGCACGTTTTTAGAGCTGCTGGAAAGCCAATTCTTACCAAAAACAGCTGTGAAACCAGACTGACTTTTAACCTCCCCTGTTGAACACAGAAACTCTTGGCACAATTACAGTGCAAGTAGCACAGAACCTATGGGGTTACCATTATAGAAACAGACTTGGCCAGCAGGAAATGTTTACATCCTGCATGAAACCCTGATGTTTGACATGAAACCAGAACTGTTCACCATGGTTTCAGAAAACAAAAGTCTCCATCTTTGAACTCGCCTCATAAGCCCAAACAAACAAATACTCCTATTTCCTTACCGTCAAATGCCTCCCTCCCAACTACCTGGCAGTGCTCTGTGTAATGAAATACAAGCCATTCCACCAAGGATAACACTCAGTAAGCAACACAACAAAAAGAGATGGACTCTGGGTTGGTCACTGCAATTCATCAAGCATCTCCTAAGTAAGGAAATTACATTTCCATAAAAATGAACCCCAAAAGTAAAATAGCCAGCTTGCACTATCAACTTACTGTGTTTGAACCTTGGAGATCAAGAGGTAGTAAGGACATGCTGCCTTTTCCAGATTCTCCATGATCAAACATAGCCATGTGAAGAGGGTGGAAATGAGAGAGAGAAACCTGGGCTGAGAGGCTGAGGATCTAGAAGAGAGAAGTTAAAGCCCTTTTCCAATCTCCAGTAGCCCTTGGCAATGTTATAGCACCAGAAAACCACCTGGCCACCCAGTTTCTTGCCAATAACTGGAAAAGGGGGGATGCTATTAAAGCTTCCAAAGGACTGTTAATTAGTTTAATAAGCAATCTACACCTGATGCCCCTGATTATTGCCCCTCCCCACCAGCAATAACTTAAAAGGAAAGGAAACTCAGAAGGGGGCTCTGTTTATCATCTTTCGACGTGGCTGATATATGCACTTTTTAAAAAAAGAAAACTACTGGTTTTGCTCTTTTCTTCGGTGAGATACAGAACCTGTCAGAGGTGAGACAATTTTGTTTTGACTTCAGCAGGCTCCTGGGATTAGACTATACGTATATTGGTTTGTTCCTTCTTGTCTTAAGATCACCATACAAATGCATCCACTTCCTAAGTTCAGAGGACTGAAAGGAAATCAGGCAGTCGAAAGGAAACTGTGTAGAATTCCACTTGCAATCTTATTCAGAATTCATAAGCGTGTATGGACCAGGGAATGTTGGAAAGGCTTTGAGGTAATGTGTTGGTGGGGGGAAATGGGTTTTATTCTGATTGTTTGGATTATCTTATGAATGTATTCAATCTTTCTGAGCTTCTGTTCCTTCATCTACAAGATAAATATCATCTTCTCAGGACAGTAGTATACAGTGAACAAGAGTTTATGCTGTTCTAGATACACCTGCATTTGCATATGAGAGAAACTGCTTCTCATTTAACAATCTTAAAATTCACCATTTTGGTTGTTTCTTCATTCAAATGAGATGATCATTTAAAAAAGAAAAAAAAAAAAAAAAGCCATGACAGTGTGTATTAGCTTTCTGTTGCTGCTATAACAAATCACCACAAACTTTGTGGCTTAAAACAACACATTTACTACTATGTGTTTCTCTAGGTTAGAAGTTTGACACTGGTCTCATTGGACTAAAATCAAGATATTGGTAAGGTTTCATTCTTTTCTGGAGGCTCTAGGGAGGAATCTGTTTCCTTCCCTTTTCCAGCTTCTAGAGGCCACCCACATTCCTTGGCTCATGACCCTTGCTTCCATCTTCAACGTCAGTAAGGTTGTATCTCTGAACACAGTCAGGAAAGTTCTCTGATTTTTAAGGATTCACATGACTACACTGAGCTCACCTGGGTAATCCAGGATATTCCCCTTCATCTCAGTGTCCTTAACTTAATCACATCCGAAAAGTCCTTTTTGCCACGTAAGGTAACATATTCACAGGTTCCTAGAAGTAGGTTGTGGACATCTTTGGAGGTCATTATTCTGCCTATAATTCATTGGAAAAATGCAGAATCATATAAATGCTCTTTATTACTTACAAGAAAATACCTGGAACCTGGACCCTGTCTTTAGGATACACATGGGCAATTTTAGAACTTTCCATAGTCGTCTAAATAGTTTCCCACTCTCAAATGTGGTAACAGGAAGTAAAATTGAATAATTAGTAAATCTAAATACATTTAGTTTTTGGATTAAACTATGTTCAAGATATCTTTTTAACCAAACTATTTTAAAATATTAGTTTGTTGTGGGAAAAATTAGGTAAAAAGTGTCGAATAATCTAACAACTAACTTAATGAAACTATCAGTTTCAAAAATAAGATCAAAATTATGTCTTAATCACCACCAAAATGTAGTCAGCTACATTTCTGTCCCTTTTAAGTTTTCCCAAGATCATGAAATATATCAATGGTTCTCATATTTTGATTATTTTCTTACTATAGCTATTTTGTTTTCAACTTATACCATCCAGTTACATTTAGTGGAATCCTGCTATGACATAGTCTAGTCCGTCTTAGTCTTCTTTGCTGGATGCTCCCTGCATTGCTGAAGTTTAAATGGTAGAATTCCCCCAAGAGTCAGTGCTAGGGTACTGTTCTTCAATTACACTTAACTCGATCACATCTGGTACCATAGCTTTACATAACTTCTATATCTAACAAACGTCAAAGTTGTATCCCCAGGCCCAACCTCTTCCATTTTCCCATACCACACTTCTACCTAGATGCCTAAAGGACTTACTAAACCTACTTTTTCTGAAGTCTTTCTCATCTCAGTAAATGGCAACTCTATTTTGCTGTTGCCCAAAACCTGGAGTCTTCCTTAATAACCCTATCTCTCAAAGCCAATATAAGCAAACTATAACAGCTCTAATTTCCAAATACATCCAGAATCTGGTCCTTTCTCATACCACCATGTCCACAATTTCCTCAGACCAAGCCACCATTATCTCCTACCTGTACAATTGCAATATTCCCAAATGGTCTTCCTGCTTCTATCCATGTTCTGCCTCTGCTCAGAACACCATGTGGTTTCACATATCACTCAGAGTAAACTACAAAGTCCATGTTCTGGACACAAGACCCTATGTGATTGGGCCCTCTACATCCTGCTCTCATTTCCATTCTCCTTTTTACTCGCTAGATTCCAGACACTCTGGCCTCCTTGGATCCTTTGCTATGCTGACTACCTTCCATTTGTCCCTCAAGATGCACACTTCATGTTTCTCTGCTCTCTTCTGTGCCTTGATAGGAAGAAAGATATGGACTCCATCAATGGGTGACTTAGCCCTCTGGTTTCAGGCAAGAGGGATCACTGCCAGGAGATCAGAGAGCGATAGAGAGGACAGAGTTTGTATCTGCTCGCTCTCTCCCTGCAGGTTCTCTGCTAGCAGGCAGTATCCCTCGTTAAAGGAGTCCAATCTTGCAAATCAGCCCTCTTTACACACCCCTCTCTGTCTCTTGATTCCTGCAACTAAAATAGCACTCAACCCCTTCAGGCCTGATATCAGTAATGGAGACCCACTGTTATTAGTCCTAACCACTATATTTTTCCCAGTGACTTCCTTGCACTGTCTTTGCTCTTTACGTAGAGACTTGTGATGAGACTCTACTCAAATTATTCTGCAGAGACCCTGACTGATATAAATTCCAAGCACTCTCCTGCTTCAGGACCTCAGACTTCACTCTTTCCTGGCCCAGGAACATTCATCTTGTTGATAGTCCCATGGCTCATTTCCTTTCCTCACATCTGCCTCTGTTCAAATGTCATCCCAGCAGAGAGGCAGTCCTTGACTATTCTAAGTAAAATAACACAACCTCCTCCACCTCTCTCTATCCCATTGCCTCGTTAGCTTTTCCCCTGCGTAACATATTTTACCCACTGACATATTATGCATCTATTTGCTTATTGCCTATATCCTCCCATAAGAATGCAAAGGATGCTGTATTTGACAAGGAACTATGCTGTACTCTGAAGTGTCCTAGCCTAGAGTAGGACTGGAAGTATACTAGGTACGCCCTTATTACATGATAGATGAATGAATGAAAAATAAATGAATGCATTTTGAATAATGTGAGCAGAGAGTTTAGTCAATGAGAGTACTGGGAGGGCTCCATTCTGGTAGCTTGATTCTGAAATCTGAGGAAAGACAATATATCAAGGGCCTGATGTTCCTCCCAAGTGACTTCCAGATCCTTTCTAATCTTGCAGTCTCTAATGTTGAGTCTTTTGTTCACTGTTCTTTGAACTCTGCTTGCGTAAATCAAATGAAAGAAATCAATTGTGAAATGTACAAATATAGTTTGAAGAGAGAATGAGAAGTGAACCAAGCAGAAAACTGGGGCAAACAGAAGCAGAGTTGAGGAAGCCTGCAAAGGTCAAGAAGGAGAATATGAATGAGGGGAGCAAGGGTGAGTCTAGATTTAGCAAGAGGAAAGCATTCTGCTCTATAGTCACCTGGAATTGCTAGTTGATCCGTTTCTCCTGATTCCTTTTCAGCAACAAAATAGAAAGATGTGTTGATAAACAAAATAAGTGTGTGTTCATAAATGTTACTTATTATGAGGTATATTTAAGGTATAGTGTTTATTGAGCAGTTCATTTTCAAGATTATGGAGCCAAAGCCGAAGGTCATAGAAAATGGAAGCAAGTAAAGCCACAAGAGTCAAAAAACCTTTCTCTCCTTATACTCATTAAGAGTATAAGTGAATAATACCACCTCAAATCATTGTGAAGCTTAATGGTAGTTGTGAGTTTCAGGAACTGCACACACATTTTATCTTTTTGTCGATTTCCCTTTACTTTCATAAATAGAATTACTGAACACTTCACATTAAAATATGCATTTTTTGGATGAGAATCACCTAGTGCTGCATTTAAAAAATCTGTTTAGATCTTCAATTCAGATGCTAAGAGTACAATATAACACCCTAAATTTATTGAGTATCTTCTATGTATTAATCAGTTATTTATATCTTAAAGATTGTAGATGAATAAGATTTCTGATTCCTGCCCTGAGGGAATTTACAGTTTAATAAAGGAAACAAATATTTTTCAAGTAGTGATTACTATCAAAGGTGTTTTACTAGTAACATGAATAAAGACCGTGAGAACCTGAAGACAGAAGAGGGTAATATTTCATGGAGGAGAATCAAACTAGGAAAGGATTGGACAATATTTTAAAGGGAGTAAATTTGAGTTGAAAATTATTTTTCTAATAATAGTTCAGTAGAAAAACATCACTTGGTTAAAGAAAACAACAGGAAAAAAAGAGCAAGTTTTTCAGAAAATAGTGAGAATGGACAAAAAAATGTGTATAGGCATAAAAGAACTTGTGGCATCAAGGCACATTAAAGCTAGGTTGAGTCATGAAAAAAAAGGAGATGACCACATATGTTATATAAATAAGATTATATAAGAATGGATAAGAAGTGACAGATTTGAAACACATTTCAGAGTTAGACTTGACAAGACACAATGTCTGATTGGATTTGGGTGGAGAGATGGGAGAAGTAAATTTGGCTCCTAAGTCTCTAGCTTGGTGAACTGAATGTGTAACAGCACTCATAACTAAAATATTGAAGGAGTAGGGGGAACAGGTTTGAAGAGCTGGATGATGAGTGCAGCATGGAACTCAATGTAGAATTTCTACAAGTTCCTGCTGGAGATGTCCAGTAGAAAGTTAGAAACACAAATCTGGAAGTTTGGAGTATTCAGGACTGTGGGTATAGACTTGGGAGTGATTATATAGGCGGAATTATCCACAAAGCTAGTTTATGCAACTGATGACATCAACCAGGGTTGCAAAATCAAGGAAGGAAAGCTGAGTCCTTAGACTAAACATCCATCTGAGAGTATGTGTTTGGTCATGCAGATTGTGCCCTGTACAATTCTAGGGACTCCATTCACTTAGACTGTGAGGTGAGTGGTACCCACTGTAATTGTTCGATTATCTACCCTGAGATTGGAGAAAATAAACCGGATAGAATATTTCAAGAGGAGAGAGAGGTGACTGGAAGGCCATGAGAAACAACGAACTATCAGTGTGTGTATGTGTGAATGGGAATTGTCAGAGAGGTGAGAGGAAAACCAGAAGTGCAGTGTTTGGAAACAGAGAAACCCTTTTTCAGAGGAGGCATACTCAACACTATCAAATTCTAAGAAAAGGTCAAATGCAACGCAGAATTTAAGGAGTTCTTTGTACCTGGAAACTAGGAGATGATTGCCAGTGCCAGGAAGACTGAGACTGGGGTGTAGATCAGAAGTCAGAGTGCAGCAGCTTAAATAACGACTTGTAAAGAGAAAACTGAAGTAGCGCTTGGAGACTACATCTAAAGTCTTTATTCCTTCTGTTCAGACTGTTTCGTTAATTCTCACACAGGATCCAACTGTGCTGTGCAGAAATTATACATTTTAAATTAGTAAACAGACATTAAAGTTTTGCTCTTATAATTTTTACCTGACTCTACAACTTACATTTTACTGCTTTTTTTTTATTTATATGTATGTCTGCATAGCTATAGTAAAAGTATCTATCTCTACGTTATCTTTAATAGATTAGTAGTAGTTGTTTGGAGATCTGTGTTCAGAAGGATTCTAAGGTTTCCTATAAGGTCAACTCAAAAGTACCCAAAGTATCTGTCACAAAGAAAGAACTGAGGAGTACGACATGTTCATTTTGAGAACAGGAACTTTTTCATCTGTCTTTATAGCCCAACACCTTGTGCAGTGTCTGGCCTTGGCAATAAATAACTGCTGAGTGAATGAATAGACAAATGAATACATTCTGAATGACGGTGGATTTGAGTTGGGCCTTGATAAATAAACAAGATTCAATTTGACTGGGTCAGTGTTTCTCAATCAAATGTCATGACATCCTACTTGGGCCAAAAGGAATTTGCTGCAAAACATATTTTACAAAACCTTTGTCAATTATTACGTCTAAAACAATGGCTTGAACTTATGGTGTATAATAACTGCATTCTCACTCATATCCCAACTTGATTTCTTGAGTGAAAGATAAATGGGGAGATTCAGAGCTGAATTTCTAAGAAGCTTAAGAAACTCTGGTTAAATGCAGCTATGGTGGTGTTTCCCAAACATAGGCTTTATCCATCAAGATAATGAGGTACAAAGAAAAGCATGAAAAATGTGGCTTTATCCATCAAGATAATGAGGTACAAAGAAAATCATGAAAAGTGTTGAGTAGCTAGATGTTGGGAGAGGAAAATGTCAGGTGGAAAGCAGTATCCCAGGCAAAGGAGGTAATAGGAACACAGAGGCCAGAATGTGTTTGGCATAAGAGAAGGCTCTGCACTAGCCTAGTTGAGTGGGCTGGGATGCTCTGTGGAGATGCTGTAGACGTATGAAAAGATAAGGTCTCTGTACTGTCATTCATTGGGTGAAAATATTGGGAAATATGTTTTTCATTCACCTAGAAAAAGGGAATTGGATTTCTATTTAATGAAAGAGTCTGTGTGCCTTAATAACAGGCTAAAAAAGTAGTAGAAATAACAGTCATTTAGTAAGTTCGGAGACTGGTTCAAGAAGGGCAATGTCACAGAAACATTTACTGGTCAAATTTTTCAGTCCAGCCTTCTCCAAAAATGAAATAGCCATTATCCTAACAGCCCATGAAATGCATACAATATAAGTAAGTAATATAATTTTGTCGTTCGAGGTCATGTTAACCTTCTTGAAGATAGAGCCAAGTACTCCCTAAGTTAATCATCACTTATTTTGGAGTTGGTGGCTATTTTGGCTTGAAGTTTTGTTCAGAACAAGCATGTGAAAGGCTGCTGAAATGCTATATTTGTTTATGTAAGGTCAGACTAACCCAGAGGTCTTCAAGTATTTTAAAGTGAGAAAAGTTTAGATTGGTCCACAGTTGTGTGTGTGATTGTGCAAAAGATAAGCCATTCTTTGCGACCCTACAAGGTCACACTACTCTTAATGCTGAGCGCACTTTACAGAAATAGTATCCATTCAGTTGAATGTGAAATAGACTTAATGCATAGCAGGTCTAAAGTTATATTTCAAAACAGTCATTTCATTGTATAAAAGGGGCAAACTTGTATTGAGAGTAGTGTCAAATCTTGAGAATTACTTTAAGACATCACAAAGAGAGCCTTCAATTATGAAGTTTAATATTTCACTGACTCATGTCTAAATAATCAGTATATGTCTTGGTGAAGAGCAGATTACTGGCCTGAAAATTAACAATTAATTTTATATTAAGTTTGGCAGAATGGGAACGGCACAGTCAATAGTGCTAGCAAACAGCATGATTTATAGATCACTTTTAATTAAACATGAATTCTTTAAAGTTATTATAAAAATGAACACATTAAATTTAGTTTATCATTAATATTTTAGTAGGGGTATAATGGGTGCATTTTTATACAACTGTATTTTTTTTTAGGTATTGTCCACCTGTCTAAATGCCAATATATGGTTTAAAACAATGATCACAAAGATAAATGACCCAAAGGAGACTTTCAGAACAATTGATGGGGCAGAGATAAATTTGATATTTTAAGTGATCTTTCTCAAAGAACAGTGTGTTATTTGGAAGCAGCCATTCATTTTTTTTTTCAGTATTAAATATTTGTCAGCTCTTATAGTTGAAACTTGAGCTAAAAACTTATGATTAAGTAAAATTCAGGAGAGAGGGAATATTTCTATATGTCAAACTTGGATGAAGAATCTTCAATAGGGAAGCTGCCATTTTTTTTCCCTTCAGATAAGCACTCTCTTTTTCTTAGTGGAAGGTCAGTTCAGAGATATTTGGAAGGATTGAAGATAATTGGTTTTAAGTTGAGAAACTTCAGTAAACTCAAGATATCTGATCTCAAACATCACTTTCTCGGAGAAGTACAGTGCAAGAAATAATGTAGCAAGAGAAGCATGAATGAGAACATGAATGACAGGGAAACATTTATTTCTAGAAACCTAGAGATAAACCACAAAGTTTAGCAAGGTGGAACCACAAAGCAGGAATTATACTATATATATATATTTAACTTTAGAAATATATTGTAATAATAGCCCTCTACATCGAAGTCATAGTCTGTGAATTATTTGATGAACATTTTATTCAAGATATTTTAATAGAATATTTATTAGTTTCCAGGCACTGTGCTGGTACTGGGCATACAATAGGAAGTGTAAACAGAAGTGATTCCAGATCACCTGAAGCTTTAAAAGCCAGTGAGGGGGACAGATAACCATAAAATCACACTGAAAGGTGTACAATTACAAATTTGCCCCATTGGCTCTCAAAAAAAAGAACAGGGGTTTATGACAAAGAAATCTGCCTTGCACTGAGGAGTAAAAGGATGTTTGAGTTTTGGTTTAGAGGTTGAATTGAAATTAACTAGGTGAAAGGGGCACTCTCAAATAATATTTATGAAATGAATGAAAATAAATTCCAGATAATTGTCATGTGGCAGGGAGCAGTGTGAATCACCTGCAAACCTGAAAATCACTGAGGTTGAAGCACAGAGAGCCAAGGTTCAACTGCTGCAGGAAAAGTAGGTACAGACCAAACCAATGCTGGACTTTGGTCTTTATCTCGGGAACAAGGGGAAGCCATTGAAGGATTTAAGCTGGGAGAAATGATCAGTGTATGTTTTCAAGAGCTCCCTCCAGCTGCAGGATATAGGATGGATTCCAAAAGGATCAGCGTGGCTATGAGTAGAAGAGTTCAGAAGAACAGGTGTGAGAAAAAAAAAATGCTATAGCTTGGACTTGGCTGGTAGGGGTGATGGAGGTTAAGACAGGTGGATGGTTTTAAAGTCAATAAGGAAGTAAAATGGGAAGTATTTTGCAATTGCGCTGATCAGGGTTCTTGGTTGAGAACAACAAAAACCAACTGTAGAAAAATAGAAATTTACTGGCAAGATATCAAGAAGCTAGCAGACTTGAAGGGAACTTGGAAAACTGAGCTTGGGAAACAAGTGAGAACAAAAGAAGAGTAGCCAGCTAAGAACACAGCTAAAGTCACCTCACTGGAATCTCCATGCAACCATCGCTACTGTGGACCATCTCAAACTACCCCTGCATCTTTGCGTCTTTACATATTAAGGCTCAGCTGGAACATCCACTTCCCTGAGCATAATGTATGGTTCAGAGCTCTAATGCCTCTAGGTGTAGGAGAAGGATAATTTGCCTCCCTTTAGCTTCTATCCTCAGATGATGGGCTCTGTCTCCCACAATGACCCAACCAATGAAGGATTCTCTTCATTATAAGGATGTTCACATCGCGTTTACAAGTAAAATTGCAATGGATGCAGGCTGCAGTGTTGGATTGAATAGGGCTGGTAAAAGATAGCAAGGCATAAGAGAGAAGTATGGCCTGCTACTTCTTCAGAGGGGAAATGCTGAAAAGTCATGGGTTTAATTTGGGTTTAGTTTTTTTCTGGGGAAGGGAAGAATCAAGAGTTTGCTTTTGGACAGCTACTTTAAGGTTAAGATAACTTTGGGTCTCATTTTGACGTAAACCTTATTACCTTACACCCAACACGTTAAACTATTGGTGTCTCTAAGTAGGAAACTCCATCCACAGTTAAAATGAACAAAATTGTCATTATGACTAATGGATTATTTATCCTTTTCATCTTAATCATTTAAAACTCTTTTTTCTTAGCTGAAATCCTTTTTGTAATATCTGTCATAGTTCAGCTTATGAATCTGTTTTTTAACCAAATGGGAGAAAATGAAATGAGTCCTCTCTATCACCATATATGAGACACTTATCTTAATGTGTCTTTGGTAACAAACATCAATAAGAAACATTTTATTGCAAATTACTATATAATGACCTACCAATAATCATTCAGAAAATAAATTATTAAATTTTTAATAAGTAGCCTACAAATATTTGGGGCACACTAAAAGAACTTAGAGTCTATATGCACATTGCTCACGTAGAGCTAGAAAGCTATTCTCTGCAAATGAAAATGAGACCTTGGGGAGACAGCCTTAAACAGTGTGTTATGAGGAAGGGCCAATCTTAAATAAAAAGGTATTTGAGCTCTAAATTCATTTAAAATATTAATAGACATAATGATGGAAAAATTACTGATAATAACGTACAGCTCAAAATTAATCATATGTATTTTAGTTTTTTAAAGTCATAATTCACATATTTAATTTTTTATTTTTTCTTCCAGTATTATTGAGATATTTTATTGACATACAGCACAGTATACATTAAAGGTATACAGCATAGTGATTTGACTTAGATACAACATGAAATGATTACCACCATAAGTTTAGTGAACATCCATTATCTCATATAGATACAAAATTAAAGAAATAGAAAAAAACTCTTTCTTTGTAAATCCTCTTAGTATTTACTCTCTTAACATTCATATATAACATACAGCAGTGTTAGTTATCATTCATGTACACTATATCACTAAAGCATAATTTATCTTATAACTGTAAGTCTGTACCTTTTGACTGCCTTCATCCAAATCCCCCCTCCGCCCCACCTCTGGTAACGACAATCTGATCTCTTTTACTATGTTTGTTTGTTTCTTTGCTTGTTTGTTTTTAAAGCAAAATTGACCTACAACATTGTGTTAGTTCCTGTTATACAACATAATGATTCGATATTTCTATACATTACAAAATGATCACCATGATAAGGTTAGCTACCATTTGTCACTATACTACGATAGTTTGTAATTATTGACTATATTCCCCACACAGTACATTTCATACCTGTGACCCATTCATTTTGCAATTGGAAGTTTGCACCTCTTAATCTACCTCACCAATTTCTCTCTTCCCCCTTACCCCCCAAACAAAACCCTGTATCTATTAGTCATCCAGACCAATCATCACCCCAACACACACACACACACACACACACACACACACACACACACACAATCCCCGGGCAACCAGTAATCTATTTTCTGTGTGGATTTGTCTGTTCTAGACATTCTATATATATAGCATCATTCAATATGCAACCTTTTGTGTCTGGCTTTTTTCACTTTGCGTATTTTCAAGGCGCATCCATTTGTAATATAACAATATTTCACTTCTCTTTTTGTAGTTGTATAACTACATGGACATACTGCGTTTGTTTATTCATCAGTTGATGAACATTTGAGCTATTTCCACTTTATGGCTATTATGAATAATACTGCTATGAACTTTTGTGTTGAAGTATTTAGGTAAATATATATTTTCAAGTCTCTTAGGTGTATACCTAGGAGTGGAATTGCTGGGATATATGGTAATTCTATGTTTAACTTTTTGAGGAACAACAAAATTGTGTTCCACAGCAACTTCATCATTTTATATTGCTGCCAGCAGTGTATCAGCCTTCCACTTTCTCTACATTCTCACCAACACCTGTTCTCTTTCTTTTAAAAAAAAATTATCATTGCCATCCTGGTGACTGTGAAGTGATACCTCATTGAGTTTTGATATGCATTTTTCCCTGATGATTAATGACATTGACATTATTATTGTTTATTGGCTCTTTTTATATCTTTTTTTCTAAAAATGGCTATTTGGATCCTTTGCCCACTTTTGATTGGATTATTTGTCTTTTAATTGTTGAGTTGTAAGCATTCTTTACATATTCTGAACACTAGACCTTTATCAGTTATATGATTTGCAAATATTTTCTCCTGATCTGTGGGTTGTCATTTCACTTTCTTGACAATGTCATTTAAAACACAAGAACATTTAATTGAATGAAGTCCAGTTTATCTATTTTTGTTGTTGTTGTTATTCATGCTTTTGGTGTCGTATCTAAGAAATCAATGCCTACCAAGATGGTATAGATTTATACCTACTTTTCCTTCTAAGAGTTTTATGATTTTAGCTCTTACATTTAGGTCTTTAATCCATTTGGAGTTAATTCATGTACATGGTGTGAACTGGGGGTCCAGTTTTGTTCATTTGCAGGTGAATAGCCAGCTTCCCAGGACACATGTTGAAAAGACTATTTTTCCCCATTGCATAGCTCTGGAACACTGTGGAAAATCAATTGACCATGGACATATTAAATATTTTTGAAATTTCAATTCTACTGCATGAATCTATATGTCCATCCTTATACCACTATCACACTGTTTTGATTACTGTAGCTCTGTAATAAGTTTGAAAGCAGGATGTGTGATTCCTCCAATCTTTCTTTCCCCAAGACTGTTTGTACTGTTCTGGGTCGCTTGGATTTCCACATGAATTTTTGGGTCAACTTCTCCAGTTCTGCAAAAAAAAAAAAAAAAAGGCATTTAATATATTGATGGAAATTGTGTTGAATCTTTAGATCAATGTGGGGAATATAGTCACCTTAACAATATTAAGTCTTCCAATCCATGAACATAAAATATTTTTCTGTTTATTTAGATCTTCTTTTACTTCTTTCAACAATGCTTTGTAGATTTCAGTACAAATTTTGCCCTTCTTTGTTTGAATTTATTCATCTGTGTTTACTCTTTTTTTATACTATTGTAAATGAATTTGTTGTCTTAATTTCACTTACAGATTGTTCATTTTAGTGTAAAGAAATACAACTGATGTTTATGTGTTGATTTTGTATCTTGCAACTTTGCTAAATTTATTTATTAGTTATAATATTTTTGTGTGGACTTTTTAACTGTACACTTAATAAGAATATATGTCAACACTGTTCGATCTCCTGGAGCATACATCTTGCAAAACAAAGAGACTAAGGCCCACTAGCTGCTGTACAAGGGTCACTAGCTGCCATACCTAGAAAGCATGTACCTGATAGCTATATCAAAAGATCAAAGGAAGACTTACTGAAGTTCAGAAGGAGAGAAGCCTTTGCTGAATTGAAAGATATCCTTGGGAAGGCAAAATTAACAGAGGCTCTGATCATTATAGATTTTTATTTAATCTTTTCTTTAAACTCTTTTTTTAAAATTGAAGTATAGTTGACATACAATGTTGTGCTAGTTTGAGGTGTACAGCAAAGTGATTCTTTTCAGATTCTTTTCCTTTTTAGGTTATTACAAGACATTGAATATAGTTCTCTGTGTTATACCATAGGTCCTTATTGTTTATCTATTTTATATATAGTAATGTGTATCTGTTAATCCCAAACTCCTAATTTATCCCTCTCCCTGCCTTTCCCCTTTGGTAACCATAAGTTTGTTTTCTATGTCTGTGGGTATATTTGTTTTGTAAATAAGTTCATTTGTATCAGTTTTTTAGATTCTACATATCATTATAGTTTGATATGATAGATATTAATGCAATCTTCTGGTTTCCTAATTATGATGGCAAGAAACTAACAGTTCCTGTAAAAGATATCTCCTAATTTGCTAATTTATAAAAACTTAGAAAAATTCTAGATCCTCACAAGATGAAAGAGGGTTTTGGCTCTTTAACCAAACCCAATACTGGAAATGCCACAAAGATGAGAGAAAGTAGAAGGATCAGAGAAATTAATATAAAAACTGAAGAGAGAGGTGTTTGTTTGGTCCTGGGGCAAAGTTTGAACAAGAATGTAGAAGGGCCAACTACCAAAACAGATGATAAGGTAAGGGAGAGCACTTTAATTCTGCTCCTTTTGTTTTCTCACATTTTCCATGAGAAAACAGTTGGGCAGTATAGTACCCAACTCTGCAGTACTAGCTCAGCTCTAGCTTGGGCGTGGAATGGAATCAGAGTTGCTCTGGAACCCAGCGATAATTGGATAATAACCATAGCAAGTATACTCACCTCTGAGCTTGCTCTTGGAGGGTTTCAGGGAAGAGGTACAGGAAAGTTCCTTGAGGACATGTCACATGATGGGGATAACAAATGGGAATAATCAAATCCAGATGCGAATCTGATGGCTCTCTACCCATCAATAACTAAAACTACCAGAAGGGGACAAAAGCTCCCACTTGGATTTTAATTTCTCAGTCCCTACATAGAGGAGCATTGCTGGTCACACTGCAGATAACCCCAGAAGAGAAAGACCTTACAAGTCATTTGAGAGCACAATTGTGTTATTAAAGCAAAAAAATAAAATAAAATAAATAAAAACAAAAACAAAAATTAAATAACACAGAGAAAGGAGAATTAATGAATGAAAAGCACCACAAGAACTTAAAAATAGTAAACATCTTTAAAAGAGATTTGGGTAGGGAGAGATTAATAACATTTAAGTTATGAACAGGAGCAAAGTGGAAATAATGGGTGTGAAAAATAGTGGAAGTGAAAATTCAATGAGTGCCATAAATAGCAGAGAA
Source organism: Hippopotamus amphibius kiboko (assembly GCF_030028045.1). Lineage (NCBI taxonomy): Eukaryota > Metazoa > Chordata > Mammalia > Artiodactyla > Hippopotamidae > Hippopotamus > Hippopotamus amphibius. The sequence continues at coordinate 89,710,560 of NC_080195.1, read as the reverse complement.
CATTCAGGGAATAAAAAACTAGAGGATGAAAGATAAGGTCAAAAACCTACTTCAGAAGAAACCAGAAAGGAGCACAGAAAAACTATAAAGTTATGCAAGAAGAAGAAGAGAAAGAAAAATGTCAATATTCCAGAAGTAAAAATGCAAATAAGGAAACAAATCAATGATTGATGATCAGTAGTAGTAAGAATTAAAGATGAGAAAACATACCAAGTTAAAAAGGCCTATGGAGTTAAAAAAAAAAGATGTTTTAAAAAAATATAAAATCTTAGAATTAGACACATCAGAGTGCACGTTAAAGATGAAGAGAAGATTCTAAGAACACTTTCAGGTACAAAAAGGGCAATTTGCCTACAAGTGGACAAGGAACAATAACCATCAGATTGTTCAACAGTATCACTAATCCAAGTAGATACTGAAGCATTACTGCAATACATTGAATGAACAAAACCTTGAACCTAGAATGTTTTATCCAGCTAAATTATTATTGAAATATGAACATATGAAAAGGCACTGTCAGGCCCACAAAAGCTTTCCATGAAAACATTTTTGGAAGAAGTATCTCAATAAAAAGGGCAATAAATCCAAGATGACACTAAAATATATGTAAAAAATTGAGTAAAAAGCTAAACAAAGTTCACTTCTGTCAATGTAATATATTCATAGCTAAAATTCTAGATGATTCTAACATGGTAAAATTAAGACCAATGGGGAGAGGAAGGAGACCAGAGAGGTATAAGGTATGAGGTTTTTCTCTTATGTTAGGGAAATGGTAGAGATTGATAAGCTTAGGAAATTCATAGACAAAAATGTTAGGGGAAAAACAAGAGAAGAGTAAAAATGGAATGTATAACTTTCAATCCAATAGAAAAAAATTCTACTTATTAAAGGTATGAAAAGTTCAAAAAGAAAGAATGGTGAGGAGAAAACATGAAATAAAATGGTGGAAATTGACCTAATAGTCAGTAATTATAATTTCCTCATTACTTAAGCAAATCTTTATTGTGTCTATTAACTGCCCTTTGGGGGAGACATACAATAAATAAATAAGAAAAGATTATGGCATATTAAAAATGAATGCTATGAAAAATAGTAAATCAGGGAAGGAGTTCAGGGGTGCTGGGTTTGGCTTAAAATGAGTAGTTGAAATTTGAGTCAAAGCTCAGATGAGGATGTGAGGACAAAAACCCTTATGATAGCAGTGGAAGAGCACTCTGGGAAGAGAGAACAGAAGTGCAAACATGCTCAGGGAAACAACTTGGCCAACTCTGTAAAAAAGAGAGGTCACTGGGACTTCCCTGGTGGTCCAGTGGTTAAGACTTCTTGCTTCCACTGCAGGGGTCACTGGTTTGATCCCTGGTCAGGGAACTAAGATCCCACATGCCATGCTGCACAGCCAATAAATAAATAAATAAATAAATAAATAAATAAATAAAAATAAATAAGAGAGAGGAGAAGTCACCTGTCTGGTGGGCAAGGGGAGAGTATGAGTCATTGCTGTTAGAGAAGCTCTGAGGGGTGCAGATTTCATCCCAGTCTGAGAAATTATTGTAAAGATTTTTGTATTATACTCTGAATGAGATGAGAATTCATGGAAAGGTTTTGAGTAGAAAATGAAAGTTATCTGATTCGCATTTAGACACACTCATGCTGGCTTCTGAGCTGAGATAGGCTGTGGTGGAGGAACTGTGGAAGCAGCAAGGGCAGTACAGAGGTTATTGCCAAAGGCAGCTGAGAGGTACTGGTGGCCTGGCCCAGGCTGGCAGTGGTTAGGATGGAGAGGTATGACTGAATGATAAACAGTGCTAGACAGGCAGGTAGATAGATAGATAAATAGATAGATAAATAGAATAGAATAGAATAGAATAGAATAGAATAGGATTGTCAGAGCTAAAGGAAAAAAAAAAGTCAGTGGATCAGACTTTCAAATCAAAAGGCAGATTCTCACAGAAGAACAGAATGGGATTCACTTATAATATATTAAGGGTAAAAAACTGTATATGTATGTGGCAAAACTATAAAGGAAAATTAGTCAAGGCATTGACCAATATAAAATTCAGACTTGTTACTTCTATAGGGGAAAGAAAGGCGAATGCATTAGGGACACTTCATAGGTACCTCAGTGGTAAGTACACCAGAGTTTGTTTTATTATTATATGTAAAATGAACAAACAAACAAGCATGTAAATAAACCCTCAAAAATCTGGATGGGTATACATCACTTGTTGATAGTAGTTAACTATGAGGGAAGGATTTATGGGAGAGAGATACCCACACACATATGTATTATTATTTCATAAGTATTTTCCAAAATTTCTATAATGAGCAAGTAGTAACCGTTTATTAAAAATACCGAAAGCTAAAACAAATCCCAAAGTTCTTGGTCAGGCACATTGGCAAAGGTCTTAGAGGAGACTCACAGTCTTTGGTGATCTAGTAGCCAGCTCTAAAGTCCTCAGCTGACTGTGGAGCTTTGAGCAAGCTGGGACTCACATCTGGTCATCTGTCAGCTTTCTGGATCTCCAGTGCCAGGATACAGGGCTTCCTGGGAAGAGCTACACGGCTCCACAATGACAAGGCCAGCCTGCTTGAGCAAATTCTTGTCTCCGCTAAACACAGAAATGTTGGTTCTCCAGGTCAGGAATCTGGTGTTTTTTTAATGCATAGAAGAAAATGTCAAGAAAAAAAAAAATACGTAACTGAGGCAAAATAGTCACTAGAGCAAAATTTAATACTAAGTAAATTATCATAAAGCAATAATGATTAAAAACAGATTAGGTGAATGGTTAACTGAATAATTTGGAAAAAAGCAACAGTCTATACCAATAAAACAGGAAGAAAGAGACAGAAAACTATGAAATCAAAACAAATCAAAAGAGAGAGAGAGAGGACAATACAACCAAAAGCTGGTTTATTTGAATGAATTTACTCTTAGACGATGGAAAAGACATGGAGATGATACAACTCAAAATAAGAATGATAAAGGAGAAATAACTTCAGAAAAAATAGCAACTTAAAAATAGAATAAAATAAAGAACTATAAATCAACACATTTGAAAATTACATGGTAGATAAAATTTTGTGCATTATAAGATGTAAAAACTGGCAGAAAAATGATATAATCTTGAATAAGATTAATAACAATTAAAGTTCAAAATAATCAATCAATTCCCCTCTCCCTTCACTAAAACAAAGAGCCCCTGGCCTAGAGAGTTCTGCTCTGATCAAAACTGCAAGGTACATACAATTGAAAGTAGCATATAATCCATATTTTATTACAAATTCTCTCAGAAAATAGAGAAGGAAACATTGATCAAGTCATGTTAAAAGACTAGTGTAACCTTGATTTCAAAACCAGATAATGACAGTACATAAAAATAGAAAGATATGAGCCTATAACTCTTGTAAGCAAAGATGCAAAGTCCTAATTAAAGTAATAGCTAAATATAATCCAGAGTTAAATAATAATAACAATATTAATATATCATGATAAATAAGGTTTATCCTAGAAAGGCAGGGATATTTTAACTTCAGAAAAATATGTCAGAGTAACTCAGCATATTAATATATTAAAGAAGATATATTCACATGACTATCCCCAAAGACACAGAAAGATTATTTGATAAATTTCACCCTATGCCTGATATGGATTCTCAGAAAATCAGTATATAGAAAAGCATTTGCATTTGGTAAATGCATCATACCAAATCTAAGAGCAAACATCACATCGAGGCAGAAACTTTTGATACAATATCTGGAAGACCAAAATAAGAGAAGGAAATGGCTCACATCTGTACTGTTACACATAGCGATAGATATTTTCACCATTACATTAAATCACACACACAAAATAGAGATATAAGTATTGGTAGGGAAAAATGTTATTACTTACAGATGATGTATGATCAGCTACATGGAAGACCCCAAAGAATCAATAAACTATAAAACCTAGTGACAAATTAGGCAAGAGGTCAGATATAGGAACAGCTTTCAAATTCAGTAACATTTTTCTAAACTAGAAATAATCAGTTAAGAAAATAAAAAAAAAGAAAATACAATTCACCATATTAACAAGCTCCATTTAAGAATTAAACTGAAAAGAATCCACTTCTTTAAAGAAGAAGTGAGTTAAACTAGTTTTAAAAGGAACATAAAGAAGATGAATGGAGAGAATGGCCAAATAAATGGAGAGAATGGCCATGTATATGGATAGGAAGACAACATTTTAAAGGTGTGAGTTTTCCTCAAATTAATCTATAAGTCCCATGCAATACGCATCAAAACTAGCAAAATGTTTTGAGAAATTCAACAAACTTATTCTAGATTCGTATCTAATTCTAAATGAAATTAGAACCTAATACAGTATTGAGGAGGAAAGAAAGCAAGCTGGGATTTATTGCTCCACCAGATAGCAAGGCATGTTTTAAAGACTTAAGACTACTACATGTTGGCTCAGAACAGACAAATAACCAATGGAACTAAATATAGATTGTTAAGAAATTATGATTGTGATCTTTGGATGGAGGAAAGTTTCTTAAACTAGAGCCAAAAAACACAAACCACAAAAACCATAACACCCTAAACTGATGGATTCTGTGCAATGAAATAGATGAAATAAATTAATACACTGGTGGTAGACTGGGAGAAGACATGTTTAAAATCCTAAATTATTAAGGGATTATTACCTAGTCTGAAATATTGAAAAAAACGCCAAGAAGTTAACAGCAAAAACCAGAAATGTTAGAAAAAAAATGGACAAAATATATAGAATATGCACAAAAGGATAAACCTAAATAGCTAACAAGTATTTGAAGAAATTCTCAAACTTTTTAGTATTCACAAAAATGCAAACTAAATAAAAAAGGAAAGTGCATTTGATTATCAGATTGGCAATAAGAACACAGATAAAACCAAATGTTGATCAGGATGTGGGGAAATAGAACTCTTATGCGCTGCTGCTAGTTATGTAAACAGGCATAGATATTCTGGAGAACAGTACTCACTAAAGAAATGACAATACTTAGCAAAATGAAGGGTATGTGCTCACTATGACCTAGCAGTTTCATTCCTGGAAGCATACTGTTAAGGTTCTCCTCTAAGTCCATGAGAGAAGAGCAAGAATTGTTTGTGGACTTGTTTGTATCATCACTATATGAAAGATATTTTCATTTTGGTGACTATCATGGAATAACATGCAGCTTTCAGAAGCAAATGTACACAGAGCAAGTTGAATACATGGGTCTTTTCCAAACGTGTTTTACAAAAGGTAAGAGAAAATAAGATATACCGTTTGTCTAAATAAAAGCAAATGCATGCATATAAATGATACAACACACTACATAAAACTTACCATACATAAAATATCCCTTTTTAATTTACAAATACATTCTTAAGCAAAGATGTATATCACAGACGTTAGAATCAGTGTAGCGCTGCAAAGGGAAAGTGGGGATCAGTGACGAAAGTTTTGAAAGCGAAAATAAAATAAAACACAGGAGGACCTTTCCAGGAGTAATAAGTAGAGTATGCCTTCTGATAAACTCAACAAACAAAAGATCTTCAGCAAAAGATTATAAAAAGAAAGAAAATTAAGATAATCACTAGGAAGCAAAAATAACAGAAGAAAGAGTAAATATACTGTTATGGCAAAAAATATAAGTGAATTAAACTCACCCATTAAAAAATAAACACTTGGTTTTGAAGTTTTAAAAAAAGGAATAAAAGCATCCAAATATAATGTTCTCAAGAGTACAGTTAAAAGAAAATAGTAAAAGAAAAAAATAGTTGAAAGGACAATGTACAAAGTAATATTAGGTAAGTAAAAAGAAAATGGATTAAGGTCATAATGTTAATATTAATATTCAAATAATTTTTAAAAACAAAAAGAATATTTTATTTCAGTAAAGGTTAAAGTCCATACCATTTCTTTTCCAACCTTTCTAAAAGAAGTCATTAAAACAAAAATTGTGGAAAGTTAACAAATAGATAAATGACAATCAAAATGTATGGGATGAGATCAAATTGTAGACAAATGTTTCAATCATAAACAAAAAAATAAAATAAATGAACAATGCACTCAATTCAAAATTTTAGAGAAAGTAAGCCATAAAAAACTATATGAAGTTAGATTTTAAAAAAATCAATAATATGTGAACCAGAAAACAAAAATAATCATATTAAAACTAAGATAACATCTACTTAACACTGCAAAGTACTCTGCTTTATAATACTGCCGTCAGTGAATACAACAGTCCTTTAAGGTACCAGATATGATCTTATTAACATAGATGACAAAACTCAGGTTTCACTCCAAAAATGCTATTAGGTCCAGTCATTTCTGGGAAAATTTATTTCTTAAACTTCCAGTGACACCTAATTCACATCCAACACTAACTGTTTAAATAGCTTAGTAAACACTACGTACAAACCAGAATGGCTAAAATTTAAAAAGACTGGCAGCACCAAATATTAACAAAGATCTCATGCAACCAGAACTTTCTCATACGTTGTTGCAGAAGCATACAAAACTACAGCCACTTCAGAAAAAAACAAAGACAACTGGCAGTTTCTCAGAAAACTAAACCTTATCACCTAATAGTTTTACTCTTGGTATTTCTCAAGAGAAATGGAAATACAGGTCCACAAAAGACTTCACAAGAGTGTTCATGGTAGCTTTATTCATATTAGCCAAAAACTAGAAACGAGCCATGTGTCTATCAATAGAAGAATGGACAAACTGTGATATATTCATAAAATGAAATACTAGCTAGGAATTTTACAAAATAAACTACCGATACAACAAAAATGAATCTCAAAATTTTTCACGGAGTGTGAAAGAGACTTACAAAAAAGAGTATACATTACATGAATCCACTTATGTAAGGTTCTAAAATAAGTACAACATTTGTAGTGGAAAAAAAAATTAGAATAGTTGTGCCCTCCTGGGGGCAGACAGAAAGTGACTGACAAGAGACACTAGAACTTTCTGGAGTGATGGTAATGTTCTATATCTTGATAGGGGATTGGGTTGGACAGATGTATGGTTTTGTCAAATCTCAGGAAATGGAACAATTAAGATTTATGCATCTTATCATTAGTAAATTCTCCATCAGAAGAGAAAAATATTAAACTTAAGTGAAATGCATACTGACATGACTAGTGGGGAAGTGTGCTGATACGCGCAACTTATTTTGAAATGCGTAAAAATAGCATAGATTAAAATATGGATAGAAGGATTGAAATATGAATAGACAGATGATAAAGCAACTATAAAAATGTTAATTGTAGAATCTAGGTGGTGGGTATATGAGTGTTCCAATACAATTCTATACATTTTCTGTATGTTTGAATTTTTTCAACACAATTTTTTTTTTGCTTTACACAAAATACCTCATTGTCTCATCTTGACGCTGCAGAATGAATCTTAAAGACAGACTCATGGAAACGCTGCATCGTGCTCAGGAAATTGCTTCAGTTTTGTGCAAGATCAGAGCTTGGTGTCACTGTCCAACTAATAACGTTCCAGTTCCTGACAATGAATTCTACAGAGAGATGACCTGTCTGCTGCTCTGTTCTACAGAGTCCTGCATATCAGGGCCAAGAACTCAAACTTCTACATAACAGATCGTAACGTTCTTGGAACATCTCCATCTTACATGAATGTGATTTAGTTTTTACTGCATTAGGATGTTGAATTCTGAATCTACTTGTTCATAACACAACCCCATCCTCAGAGGGATTGGGATAAAAATCAAAGACAGCACATATGTAATACCAATTGCTATTCACATTATAAAGTGTCCTGCTTCAAACACAAGTTCTTCAGTAATCACAGTTTAATAACAAAGCCACATAATGAGCAGGACGTATGATTAGAATTCTCACAATTTTAGCAAGAAGAGCAAACTCTCCTACTCTTCCATTATCAGCACAATAATGAATGTATATTAAATATAAATGATAATATTTCACCAAATTGTGTTCTGCTCAAATTCCAATATCTTGAACAAACATAATATTCATATGAAAAAAATGATTGCATTTCAATTCCCAGGAATTAAGTTCAATGGTACATGAGCATAATTACCTATATAAAAATATTCTCTTTCCATGATTGTACTAAGTGGTAACTCCCAAAAAAGAATGAAGAACACTTAAAAGTCCACATCATTCATCTACTTTCCAGAAAGTTCCAGAATAAAGATTAACTAGCTAATCATCACTTTTAAAGTGGCAATAAGCAATCAAAGAACTTGTGAATGTTATAATGCAAAAATAATTTTATTCTCTTTCAGATGGAATTGTATGGTTCAAGGCCCTCAAGTAGGAATTTAGTAAAACCACTTTACTAGCTTTAATTCATTAATGCAGTCTCAAGAAGTATCTAATAATAACTAAAGTGCTCCAAAAGACGTATTCAAGTAGGTATTTCAACGAAGTACATGAAAAAAGGTAAGACAAACTATCCCAGGGAGGGCCAGAAAAGACTACAAATACTATATATTAATAAATATAAATTTGTATTATGAAAATTTGGGGCAGGGGTCTTAATCAAAATTTGCTATTAAAGATTTTCCAGAAATTCAATTTTGAGTGAGGTTTTGACTTGAAAGTAGGACTTTATGGGAAAGTTAAGGTAGAATTTAAATGTTTTTTGTTTGTTTTATAATGATGTTTTATAATGACTACTACTTTAAAGGCAGTCTATATAACATGATTTAAAACTTCAGTGACTGGTGAAGAAAAAAGAAAATATGGATTACCTATTGAGTTTGTTTATATGAGTAATATATGTAATAAATATTTTAAATCATCTTTTTTTCAGAATTTTCTTTGAATTTTTCTATACTATTTCAAATTGTCTCTAAATTGTCTACACATGTTAACAACATATTTGCATTTATCAAATATCCAAACCTAGAAACAATGTAAGACTTTTTAAAAAGCAAATTCGTATTTGTTTCTAATATAAAAATATTGAATTGAATAAATTAAAATTCATTTACCTATTTCCACATTATCTGATAAATACTGATTGATGTGTCCATTAACAGAACTCTATTTTCTTCTATAATTATAGAAGAAATGATCTTTGTAGAGTCAATCAGAAAGTTAAATTAATCAGAATAATGAGGGAAGTTTATAGCACTTTTGTTAAAATTTACCTTTTAGTGACAGATAGCAAAACAACTTTCTTTTCCCACTTTATAAACTGATGCAATCTCAATGCATAAATTTGTTATTTAGCAAACTCAGCCTTAATGAGCACTTGCCAAACTCCACATTGATGCTTAGAGAAGGAATAACAGTCAGTGGCTCTGTTTCTCTCACTACAGATAAAAGGAGTCCAAGCTCTTTCACTCTTATCTAGTTTATTCTGATTGCCTATATGCCAAAGATGTGATCTTCAGGTTTTATTAGATATTTGATTGCTTTGTTGGAAGTGACTTTCAGTCTGCAACTGAGATGACCTCCAGATATATCTCTTTTGGGACATGTCATCCTATTTCAGATTATCAGCTCCAAAGGTTAGATAGTCAGGGATGGATGGGAGAGATTTTTACCTTTTATTCTCAGACTACAAGCAAGATCTCCAGCCAGTTTGTCTGGGTTCAGTAGTCTTACAGGGCTGTTGGGAAAAAATCAAGCCTGTTTGATTTAGTAAAAGGCAAGGCTCTATATATAATCATTTCACTTTATTGTTTATTGATTAGATGGGCAATGATGTTCATGTACTTCTTTTACCTTTATCACAATTGATTTTAATAGCTTTTATACAGCACAGCATATCATGTTAAGTATTTTGTAGAATCCTTCATTGTTAATTTTCATTGTATTAATAATCTTAATTTTTGTTAAAATGGCAGGGGCCCTGTTCTTAAATTTGGAAAACCATTGGAGCAGTGGGACCACCCCCACTCCCTTTTTGGAATAAAGACAGAATTAGCTTGGTTGGGGTTGAAAGGTCAGACGAGAAGGTCATCCTTTTTGTCAATATGCAAATGAAAAGCTGCTTCAGACAGAAGGATACAGCTTGATGGACCAATGAACTCAATCATTATTATGCCACCAAATATGTTTGCAGTTGAAATCTGGTCTCTGAAAATGTGAACACCTTCTTTTTAAACATTCTCTAGAGTTATGAAGAGGCTAAGTTCATTTCTTTGATAAGGAATTTAAATAGCATTATCACACATCATGCCAAAATCAGCAGTGACTACAGAATGTACATTTTACTCCACACGTTTCTGATGGTAAAAGTTATAGCATGCATGGGACATATTTGGAAGTTGAAGCCTCCCGATTTCAGATTATGTAGTGGGTAATGAAGATCATATTACAGGCCATATTTTGTCTCTGCAGAAGGTGCCTTAGAAATCACTTAGACGTAGGTATGTAAATATTTTCGAGGACTTGAATCACTGAAACTTAAAGCTGTAATCAGCAAGATCAGAAAGGTCAGCCAGGAATATTTACCAGACATTACAAAATGCAAACAACATATAAAAGTTCTATTTGAACGTACAAGCCCCCTTTCGCTGGTAACATTTTTCATAAACATCAGAATTTTATCTGGTGTAGGGAATTAAGCAGGAGTCCTTTTGTGACAACTCACCTATTATTAAATCTGTAGACAGATTATAATGTTGCTTGTTAACAGAAGACTCTGAAAGCATGAGCAATTCTAATCTAATGGTTAATAAATCACATTTAAAAACAGGCATATTGTCATATGAGAAGCCAACAAACTACACAGAATTTACATAAATGAGTATTAATTTTATACGGTCAAGACTCAAATTTTCACTTCCCTCTTTTTCACTATCATTTCTCCCATTTCTATAATGAGGATCAAGGTGGAGGGCAAACCCTTTAGTTCAATCTTCATTGCAGACCCTCTCCCACAGACACATGTTAAAATGAAAGGTCAGGGGTCTGACCTTTGAGCTCGCACTGCTGGTCTCTGAACTCTTCCCACTGCCCTTTCACCTCCCCAAGCCCTTCTCAGACCCCAGGAACATACTGGTCCTCAAACAGCCCATCCAGCTGCTGCTTCTGCACCTGGCCTCTCCCCACTCCTACCCTGACCCCTTCAATTGAGTCCCTACATTCTGGAGGGCTGTCGGTAACCAAGTATCTGAACCATAAGGATGTTTTTCTGCTCTGTCAGGTGAAATTCTCAATTCCCTTTTTTAACTGTAATGTGGATAATAACATTAGAAGATACAGGCATTTTATTGTGACTAATAAATAGAATAAATCAGACTCAGGCTCAGGAAGAACCTTTGTACAGTATGATTTCATTGGTTAAGGGAAGATCCTGACAAATCTCTTTCTCGAGGTGGCTGGTGTGTGAATTTTCTTTAAAGGAGAAAGAGCTATCCCTTAAATAAATTAGAGATCAGACTACAAATAGCACTACAAACTGATTGAGATCAAAATATCTTTCATGGAGGGAGTAAGAGAGCAGGAGGAATGCCAGAAAGAGGGTGGCTAAACCAGCGGTGGCCTCCAGCATCAAAGACAGCATCTCTGGAAATTTTTTGGTTTGTGACAGCTCACACACCATTAATATTAATGGTGTTTGAACACAGAAAGTGGTATTTACACATTCTATTTGTTTCAGCGGAAATAGCAGTTCTAAACCGTATTGTAAAAGCCATTCAATAGTATTATTTTACTTAAAACAACTGCTTGTATTAGACATCCCATTTTATGTGAACTCCAAATCATTCTACGTTTTTAGTTTTAATTGCCTCATGGAGCTTCACTCAGTTTTCAATTCAGCAAATGTTTCCAAAATACTGTGTCAGCCTGTGCCAATAATTGAGGATGAGTACAACAAATTATATACGTTTAGGGTTCATAGTCTGATAGAAGTGTTACACTTTAAAAGAAATAAGGCCAAAACAAAGCGATAAAGGATGTAGTGCTATACGTTGCATAAAAAGCGAGGAAAATATGTGATTAAAGTAGCCGTGCTGAGGTGAAGCTAGCGAACAGAGGCACTGCTATTTGACCTCATTCATCCATCCAACAAATAATTACGGAGCACCTAGAAATACTTGGAAAGTACCGGTAGTTACAGAAGATATAATTGTAGGCAACACAGGCAAAAATCTCTGCCTCAGAATATGTAGGCTCATTCCAGTGCGCAAGACAAAAACTAGTCAAGATAAATAACATACATGGCATGTAAGAAGTGACAATGAAAAACAAAGCAGAGAAGAAGGAAATGAAATGTGGAAGGCGGTGACGTTTTTGATAAGGAATTCCCAGACGGCCTTCTTGAGAAGATGAAATATAAGTAAAGACTTTTTGGTGAGAAATTTCCAGGGAGATGAAGGTTTGGAGGAAATATTTGAGACAGAGAAACAAGCATGTACAAAGACATGGAAACTTGCAAGTACAGGGTATTTTTAGGAAATAGTAAGTTGTGGGGCTGAAATGTGTGTGTGTGTGTGTAGAGTTGACAAGAAAGGTTAAAAAAGAGAGGCTGGATTGAGACCATGTGTGAGGAAGCTATTCACCTGGCTAAGGAATTTGCATCTTATCAGGACAATGAAGTCACGTCACAAGCTTTTAAACAAGAAAATGAGGACTTCCTAGGTGGCGCAGTGGTAAGGAATCCGCCTGCCATTGCAGGGGGACACGGGTTTGAGCCCTGCCCTGGGAAGATTCCACATGCCACAGAGCAACTAAGCCCGTGCGCCACAACTATTGAGCCTGTGCTCTAGAGCCTGTGAGCCACAACTACTGAGCCCATGTGCTGCAATTACTGAAGCCCACGCACCTAGGGCCCGTGCTCCACAACAAGAGAAGCCACTACAGTGAGGAGCCTGCGCACCACAATGAAGAGTAGCCCCCGCGCGTAACAACTAGAGAAAGCCCGTGTGCAGCAAGGAAGACCCAACCCAGCCAATAAATAAATTAAATAAAAAAATAAAAATAAATTTAAACAAGAAAATGATAAGACAGGATACTAAAAGGTGGGCAGGAGCAATGTGGCTATGGCATTGGGGCATGGCTAACATTAAATTGTGTACAACTCCAAACAAACCAAGACTTCCCCATGTAGCTGTTGTGATTTTTTCCTTGCACTCATATATACTTTCATTTTGGACACAGCTAGCAGTGGACAGAATTATTGGTGTGCTAGAGTAGAGGAGCAAATGAGCAGTGGGCACGGCAACCAAACGATGGTAAATTGGAGCTACAGAAAATAAGGGCATGAGTATGGAAAATGCTTAAGAAAATATGTTGGCTTAGTCCATGAATTATTGTACATATAAATACTGGTGTTTTTGATTATAACTACTTGCTCTTTAAAGTACTCTTGAAAACAATGCAAAAAAAAAGTTTTTTTAAAGAAATGGTTCTCAAAGCCATGTATGCAGACCTCTGGGGGTTCCCAAGACTTTTTCATGGGGTCCAAAGTCAAAACGACTTATGTAATAATATTATGAAGCCATTGGCTTTGTCACTGGGCTGATATTTGAGATGATGGTGAGAAAGCAATGGTTCTGGCACCTTAGCATGAATCAAGACAAGGGCACCAGAGACTTCCCTGGTGGTCCAGTGGTTAAGACTCTGAGCTTTCAATGCAGGGGCGCAGTTTTGATCCCTGGTTGGGGAACTAAAATTCCACATGCTGCATGGCACGGCCAAAAATAAAACCCAAAAAGGCAAGGGCACCAAACTGTACTATTAATCGCTGTAGTGTTCACTGCCACACACTCATGGGGAAAAGACAATCTCTTTGATTAAGCATTAATTTAATTAAATCTCTATCTTTGAATACACATATTTTTAAACATTGTGTGTGATGCAAATTGGAAGTACACATGAAAGTACTTCTGCCAAAGTGTAACGGCAGCCTTGAGGAAAATGATGTTTGTATTGCAAGCTGAACTAGCTACTTTTTTAAGGGAACATGATCTCTACTTGAGAAAATGGCTGTGATTATTCAGGCTTGGGTATTTGGCAGAGAGGTTTTCTTGAAAATAAACAAAATAAGTCCGTTACTTCAAGAAAAAAAGAGTTGTTCGAAATTGTTGCCGATGATAAACTTTGAACTTTCAAGCAAAAATTAGTGTTTTGGAAAATGTAGATTTACCACCTTGAGCTTCACACCTTTGCAATACTTATGACTCCTCTGATGAGATTGTTGGTGCTATTAACAAATGTGATTTTTAAAATATTGTATAAAGATCACTTCAAAGGATTACATAAATCAGTAAACCAATTTTTTCTCAAATGGCCAATGCCCATGCTGTTAAAAATCAAACAGGGATAGAAGATCTGTTCAAAGGATAGATAGACCAATGGATTTGAATGTGACAATATGGAAAATTCACTGCCATGGCCTCAGATTCCTTATTGTAACCAATCTTCAAGAAACTATCAGTTGTGGATTTTGGGTGTAGATCAAAGAAGATATCCACGATTATCTGAAAAGGGATTAAAATAGTCTTCCTTTTTCTAAACTGCATAGCTGAGGAAGGCCATGTTTTCTCCACATACTTTAACCAGAACAACATACTGCAACAGATTCAATGCAGAAGCAGGTATGAGAATCTAGATTAAGCTAGATATTAAAGAGATTGGTCCCCCCAAAGTGTAAAACAAGCCCTCTCATTGTTTTTTAGGAAAATGTAGTTACTTTTTACAAAAATTGTTATGTAATAGGTCTATATCTTAAAATGAATTAACGGAGACATACCTATTTTTAAATTTCTTGGTTTTAATTTACTGTATTGTAAATACCCACATAGACAAAATGGGGTAGGGTTGCCAGATTTAGCAAATAAAACTGCAGGACACACAGTAAATTTGGATTTCAGATAAACATTGAATAATTGTTAATATACATATGTCCCATGTAATATTTGGGACATACTTATACTAATAATTTTTCATTGAGTATTTGAAATTCAAATTTAACCAGGCATCCTGTATTTTATCTGGCAGGACTATTCTGGCATTCTCAATAATGTTAAAGAGTATAAAGAAGTCCTAAGAAGTCCTAAGACCAAATGCTTTGAAAACCCCAGCTTAAATGTATTCTACAGCTCAGCCTTTTCCCATTTTGTTCCCTTTTTCTCGTATTTACTCAAAATTAGTGAGGTTTAACTATAGCTAATTACTTTAAGTGCCTTATTACCTCTAGACTTAATTGCTATTGAACATTATGTTTTCCCAGTTAGTTCCAGACTTAACTTACTCATCTATGTATACTTTGCTCAAGTAGAAAATAAGAATATGTTGTTGTAGCATATCTGATAAACTTAGCTTATTTCATGGGAAACAATGATGGGCGCATATACACGGGAAGAAACCATGATGAAGATGCTCTCATTAAATATTAAGTGATGATTGAAATAGCTCCTATACTTATTGTAAATAAATTCTCTTTTTGTACAGCAATAGGAAAATGAAGTATTTTGTCTAGAAGTCTTACAATGTGAGACTTATACAAGTGTTCAAGGAAGGCCCAGTAGAATGCAGTATTTCTCAGTGATATATTATCAATTTTGGTTTAATGTTTGCAAGTACCTTGCCTGTCTCTGATTGATTAAATGGCATATTTGCATTGAAAATAATCGCATTTTGCAGTGCTTGTGGAAAACAATAGTCTCTGATATGGCTTAGGATTGAAAATTGTGTAAGATGGAACCATTAAACCCAAATTTATGAAACAAGTTAGTCCTTTATGTTAATGCATAGAAATTATATCTATGAAGGAATTGATGGTCCCCTTTGGCTTTTTTGGTAGAAAAATGAAATTCAGAGTGCCACCAAGATCCCTGAGTAGTAGAGCCCTGACACAACAAATCTTAGTTCTAAAAATAAAAATGTGCATCTTAAACAAAACAAAATTTATTTAAAAATGTTATCTAAATTTTGTATGTATACAAAAGAAAGTAATATACACACCAAAAAATTGGTAGCAGTTATGTCAGGAGATTAGGATTACAGAGAACTCCTGCTTTCTATTTTTTATATTTCTATGAAATATATTTACATACTTGGATTATATTTAAAATCAGAACAAAGCAGTAAAGATAATAATGCATTTTAAAAATTCTTATCTTTCAGAAAGTAGGATCATATTTCATAAACTATTCCTTAACTCACTTTGTTTACAACGTGTCTCAGAACTCTTTTCGAGTTGGTATCTACAACAATATCTTTTAATTGCTTTCTAGCATGTCTATACCAAAATGTTTACCCTATTCTCTCTTGACAATACTTTTTGCTGCTCTTTCCAACAGCTCTGCCATGAACATGAATATACACAGCTCTCTGTGTACCTGTGGGAAGTTCCCAGGTCAGTGGCATGGAATACATGATTGCTTTGTGGCAGTAGTACTGGTGGGAAGGAAACATGGATACAATCATTTTTACCTTTCTGCTATTTTGTGGGAGTTATATAGAGGACTTTTTTTTCCTGAGAGCTCACAGAAGGTTTTGGAAATGCCAAAGAAGTCATCTTGACCGAGTGTGTCTCCCTTATAGTAGGCTATGTCTGATACCTTCCATTGTTTTGCCCAACATCCATTCTAACCACTGCTAACATGCAGTAGCTGGAAAGTTACAAACCATTTCTCAGACTCTTTGGGGGCTAGGACATGATTTAGCTTCCATCATACACTTGTGGGAATGTTTAGGGACTGAATCAAATGTAGGAAAAAGCCAAGGTTGAGGCATATATTTGCTGGCGAAGGTCAAGGCCGAGGTGGCAGCAGAGTCTTCCCAGGGTGGTGGGTGGATTCCTGACTCAGCACTTCCCAGAGCAGCAGTGGCATATTTCTGGATCATGGCAGAGTAGCCCAGACTGCAGCCTGGGAAGTCAGCACTATTAGCAGCAGATGTATAATTTTTCAGCTTCCTGCATCCCTGATAGTGGTTTACCTGCTAAAGGCAAAGGCAGGGCCATTTCTGGAGCTACTAGTTGTTCCTGATTGTTAAGGTTAGAACTGTCCCTCCATTCCTTTCAACAATTTTTTACATTCTCAATTCTCTGTAGAAGATTCCTTATTATCCCAAGTCCAGCTCACCGTCTGTTTTTGCACTGTCTGCAAGCTAAAAGCGGTTTCACATTTTTAACTGGTTGGGAAAAAATCAAAAGAAAAATGGTGTTCTGTGATGTGAAAATTACACGAGATTCAAATTTCAGTGTCAAATAAAGTTGTATCAGAACATACCACTCCCACATATTTGCATATTAGCGATAGCTGCTTTTGCACTACAGCAGCAGAATTAAGTAGTTGTGACAGAGACCATATGGCTCACAAAGTTTAAAATATTTATTATCTGGCCTTTTACACAAAAAGTTTGCCAACCCCTGATCTGGAGTAGACTGTCTTGGTTTGACTAAACTGTGAGCAATATGGATGCTACTATATTAAGAAATGTGAGAAAATGGTGGCACACATTGTAAACAATATATTCATTATGCTGGAATTTTAGTCACTGGCGTCTTTTCTATTTCTCATCAGATTCTGGTCAGATGATTCTCCATGTTGAAATCACGATTCAGAAAGTTACAAAGGGGTTACACATTTTTGGTGGCTATCAGCACTGTTCACCAACTATTTCAGTTTCTCCTCAAGGGCATATGGTAAAATTGCACTTCTGTGTACGCTTGATGTTAGACGTGAATATGTGACTTGCTTTGGCCACTAAAATTTGAGCAGAAGGAATACCTATCACTGCAAATGTTTTAACTTCTTTAGTACATGACTGCTACACTCTCTTTTTATCCCTGTCATAGTTAGTTGAGATGGTCCACTCTCCATCAGCCTCGATTTCTAACTGCAATAAATAACTGTCTCTGCCAACTCCCATGCATGTAGCATGAGCAAGAAATCTACCTTTGTTGTTTTAAGGTACTGAGATTTGGGAATCTTTTGTTACTGTAACATAACCTAAACTATCCTGACTGATACCTCAATATGTAAATTAGGTTGAAGCTAAACTCCATAGTTCAGACATGCAAAATATAATGTACTTTCTGTGTTTCTAAAATAGATCATATTTTGATCAGAAGATCCCATTCCCACAGGTAGTGGGAAAAATATTGAAACTCATCAATGACAAGTAACTTTTTTCTCCTGTTTAAAAGTCTCTTTAGGTTAACTGATTTGTGTTGGGTAAACAAATATTCAGCAGATCCAAAATTTAAATCCTACCAAGGATCTTTATTCTCAGATGTGGTCTCCTTCCTTTGTTGCCAACTTCCCGTCTAAGTGAAGGATTGCCAAGACTTACAACGGAGGGAATGGGGCTGTAGGTATACGTGCTCATCCCCAAGTGTTTTTGCTTCATTTGGTTGCAATGTATTGTCTGACCTTTCTCCTGCGCACCTGGCAATGACTAGACCAATTTATGGCTGGTGGTGATGAGACAGATCATTGAGCATGGTATTGATTACCCACTGCCGAAGTCCATGCAGCCAGAGCTTCCAGTTATGAAGTCCCTGTGTGCGACAGTCTGCTCACCCTGACCGCAGGTCCTCAGATTCCCTCAGCTCTTCTTCATTCCCATGTGGAACTCTTAGTTGCTGTCTCTCACTCTCACCTGAAGCACACAGAGCTCTGTAAAGCTTTCCTCCAGATCGCATCACTTGACTTTTTTCTATTCTAATGCCTGGTGCCATACTAAATGTGGCTCCAGAGAGACAGCTTCTCTAAGAGACTTGCTGTCTCTCCCGGGATATGTCTAGGGCTGCCCAAACTCTGTCTGAGTATTTCTATGCTCTTCTATTTTTGGGTTTTAACCAAATGGCAAGAGCGAGAGAGTACCCGTGTCTTATCCCTGCCATAACCTGCATCTCACTATCACCTTCGTCTTTACCTTTCTCTAGAAGCAGAAGATCTTTCCACTTCCTCTCCCAGCTGGTCGGAGCTTCTTTATGCTCTTTCTTATTCAGTCCTGAGTATTCACTGTGCCCATCTCTATGGCAATGTTAGCTGAAGGGCCACGGAGGATGAAAGTGGCTACCAAAAAGAGGATATACAATTCAGAAGGTATTTCAGAAATATTGCCTTTGTTACATTGCTCTCAGTTGACCTAATCATTAAAAAGCACAAGTACCAAATATGTTTAAACATCAGGTGAGTTCATTTTTTCAAAATTATCCTTCAGAAATCAGAAAGTCACCTTACAGAATTTCTCATATTAAATAGTGTCCTATTATTTTAACAACAAAATTCTATTTGGGAAACATACATTAACCCCAAATCACTCAGTTAATGATGGAATTAAATTTTTAAAAGGTGGCAAACACATTTATACATATTTAATAATGACTTCTCAAGTATGACCTGATAATCACAAGTTTTGATGTAAACACACCTTTTATGTATCACCTTAAAAGGTAAAGTAGGGACTTCCCTGGTGGCTCAGTGGTTGAGAATCCACCTGCCAATGCAGGGGACATGGGTTCTATCCCTGGTCCAGGAAGATCCCACATGACACGGAGCAACTAAGCCTGTGTGCCACAACTACTGAGCCTGCATGCTAGAGCCTATGAGCCACAACTACTGAGCCCATGTGCCACAACTACTGAAGCCCGCACACCTAGAGCCTGTACTGCACAACAAGAGAAGTCACCGCAGCGAGGAGCCCGTGCACCACAATGAAGAGTAGCCCCCGCTCGCCGCAACTAGAGAAAGCCCGCGCGCAGCAAAGATCCAACACAGCCAAAATAAATTTTTAAAAAAAGTAAAGTAGTAATGACTAAGTTGTTGAAATGAGACTACCAAATGGATATTGGATATTTGTTGCTTAGGGTAAAATTTCCAGTGATCACCTTACCCACAAATTGTGAAAGCTCTGTATCTCCAACTTAGATGGAAGGGAAGGTGGTAAGTACTTTAGAAAACTCAAAAAAAGTGGTTCTAGATATAACAAATATGCTCACATCTAAAGGATAATCTTCAGAAAATACTTTCACTATATTCAGGCATTATAAAGTATTCATGCAAGTGAGGAGTTTTAATATAGGTGCTTCACGGAACGAAAGCATGAAAAAATAGCGGTTTGTTCATTACTGTATCATTTAACATTATATGTGACTTTAAAATTGTGTATAACCAAATAAAATAGTTACATTTTATAAATAGCTCTTTAAACTACATCCCTAAAAATACCTATGCTCAAGTTGGCAAACAAAGCAAAAGAAACAAACCAAAATACTCCCTTCAGGAACTTCTATTTGGAAAACAGGCAACATCTTATATCCAAGTTTGCTTAATATTCAATAAATCACACAACTGCAATTCTCTCTAACTTATGTTCTTCTACAGGAATGTAGCACCTACTACTTAGGAATGAACATACTTTCTTCAAAGTTTCCATATCTCTATTAGTTCTGATGAACACCCTGAAGTTAGCAGATTTATACAGATTTTGGGGGGAAGTCTTGACATCTTCTACTGTTTATTATACTCCAAACTAACATTCCCAGCCTCTATTTGCAGCATTATTAGTAACTGCCAGCTAATGAAAAAAGTCCTTTCTGAACCTAGATGTGCTATAAGACATTGTTATTCTTCTTCTCCCAGTTTTCAGCCCCCAAACTAAAGCTCAGGCAATTCCTCTATGATACTCACTTGACTCAAACCAGTCTTTGCTGGACCTGCCTGTCATTAAATTACACTGTGGTTTCTGCTCTTCAGAATTTATCCCAAAGAGTGTGTGTGTATATGTGTGTGTTATTCATATAAAACAAAGAATCCCTTTGGTTTGAAAATATAAACTATTCACTATTCTACAGCAGAAAAGGAGAGGGGGAGGTAGAGAATGAGAGAGAGAGAGAGAAGGAGGAAGGAAGAAGGCAAAAAAAGGTGAAGATCAGAAAAAGTCCATGTAGGAAGCTATGGGAATAGGATGAGAAAGAATAGGGTGAGAAATCAGTTTGCAGCATGATTCCAAGTTTGGAATCACTTTCATTTTCCAGGAATGACAAATTTCTGCTTGAAGATATCTTTCAAATATATATTAAGAAAATATATATATATATATTCTTAATAACCAATCTGAAATAAACCTAGAGGAAAATAAGTATGCATTTCCTGGATCCAGGAACACTTTTTATAACTGTGCATTCCCACAGTGCTCCCCAATTTTTAAAAGAATCCTTCTGTGTTTTATTGTGAATTAGACCCATCTGTTTCTTTCCTGAGAAAGTCAAAGGCAAAATAGTGACTTACTCAGGATCACACAGCTAAGCCAGAGGCAGAAGGAGGACTGGAACTGGTCCAGGAGTCTCCCAGCTGGGCTGCACTCGTTACATAACAAGTCTCCCAAGTTCTCATCTGGATTCAGCAACGTTAGCAGGAGAGATGCCCAGTAACAACCTTCATCTAGTCTTCTAAGTCATCGGGGGGAGGTGATTTAACCTCAGGGATTTTTCCCTTTCCCTTTAACCCAAGGGATGAATACATTATTCCAAGAAGCATCGGCCCCTGAGCTAGTATGGTGCATTGCACTCTAAATCCTGACGGTTTATTACAGTGGTTACTATTCTGGGCCGAACAAATGGGGCCAGTCCCGGTACTCATATGGCATGGTCTCCAGTACAGCAAAATCCAAACCCACTTTCTTTTCCTACCTTTTCCCTCTAGGCTAGTGTGCACAGGTGCATCAGTCTAGTGTGCCAAGAGCAACCTCTTTATGCAGAGCTGAAAGGATTTCTTACCCTTTTTTCGGAAGCAACGTGTACATCTGGGCATACACTGATGGCGAGTTACCTCAGCAAATTTTTAATCATTTCAGATTTGGGGATTAAAAAAAGATCTAATGGTGTTTTATGGTATTCTCTGTGATTAATAGCTGATTTCTGGAATTCGCAAACTAAGAAAGAAAACTTGGCTCGAGAGTTTTCCATGCCATGTGATTATGTTTTTAAAGGTATGACTGAAGCATCTCCAGGAGCATAAGGAAAACAAGTTTTCTAGGTCTTGTTCACATTGTAAACCACTCTGGGACAGTTCACAGGCCATGTTGATACTTGTTGGCAGAGGAGGTGGAGATTCAGTTACATGAAGTATTTCCTAGTGATGTGTGAACTGTGTAGTGAAAAATCATGACTAAACAAATGTTCTACCTTAACCTCTGAGAAGTGGACATTAGGGTTAGCTGGTTAATCAGTCTCTTTCCCTTAGCTTCCACAAGGTTCCATTCTTCTGGTCCACCTACTTCTCTATCAGCTACTTTATTTCCTTTTAAGATTCCTCTTCCCGGGAGAACATAGGGATCCCCAAGATTCACTCCTCAGTCTTCTCTCCAATTTTTGTTCTTCATATTTTTCCCTCCAAGCTGACATTGTTTGATTGGTCATTCCCTTCAATGGCTTAATTTTAGATCTCTAAAGAGGCAGAGGAATTTAGTCAAACTTTCCTAACGGGAATGACTCCTAAACCTAAATTCTTTCTCCTACAACAATTTTCAAATGGGTATTTCCATTTAACTGACTGCTTGATATTCACCTCAAATTCAACATTTCTAACACTAATCACTGCTAGACCATCTCCACCTAACTTCCTGTCCAACAATTCCCTCTTCCTGACTTTTATAGTTCCAGTAACTGGCCTCCCTGCCTCCAGCCTCCCCTGCAGAGTAGCTTGCCTACTACTGTCAGGTTAATCTGTCCAAAGAGCACCCGTTCTCCTGCTGAGAATCCACAAAATGATTGTTTGGTGCCCATAACCAGGACTATTTAGCCTGAAATAGAGAATCTGCCAAAATCTGACCGCAGTCTGTCTTTGCAAACTTGTCTCTCACTAGGGCCTTCCGTGAACTTTCTGCTCCTGCCCCTTCAATGTCCCCAGTTCATCTTGAACTTTCACATTTTTTCTCTGCCTTAGTTCACTCTGTTCTCATTGCTGGGAAGCCCTTTTTCTCCTTCCTACCCACTATTTAAATCTCACCTGTCCTTCAGGACCCAGACCAAACGCTATCTCTTTCGTCAATACTTACCCTGACTATACAGTGTTACATGGTCTCTTCCCTCTTCTGCCCTCCTCTGCCTCTTTGGTCTGCACTTGATTATTCATAGCCTCGTGTTGTTTGTTATAATTTCACTTATGTTCATAACATCTCCCCAATAACTCATATGCCTCCTGAGAGCCCAGACTACCAAGCAAATTATATATCTTTACATTGATGATTTTTCTACAACAAAGCCATCATTGATTTGTTGAGATTCACTTTTATCATGATTGAATGAAAAATATTTAGAATATATGTTATAGACATACATATGTTGGATTATTTGTACACTTGATCACCATGAATTATGGTCAGATAAAACCTGAATACAAGCTGAATTTGCAGTTGTCTGAGGTAGAAGGACAATAATTTAATGTCCAGCATAATTGAAATCAAGAAAAAAACAGATAAATACGTCGACGAAACTACTATTTCACTACTTACAATGCGTTCAAAGGAATTAAAAACAGACAGGGGTTGAGAAAGAATTGAAAAAGCCTTGGGGTGACCAGGAAGATTATGTTGTTAAAAATAATGCCAAAGATGAGAATGAGAATGTGGCATCCCCAACAATCAACCCAAAGAAATGGAACAAATGTAATATTGTGGAGGCGATTTCATATTTGTAAAAGTAACAGATGTTTGCGTATGCGGCAATGTGGAAATTTACAAACTTGTAAAAGCACGTATAAGCAGATTATTTAGCGCTATGTATATTTTCCCAGTGTAATAACCATGACTCTTACATGAATATGCTGTGACTTCAAGTCTGTATTTTCCCTGCCAATCTTGCTGACACTTTTCTCAATTTACTAGCTCAAACGTATGACTATAAATCCACCCTGTATTAGGTCATCAGCCTGTTTTACTGGATGTATCTCTTTTGCAAAGTAAATAAAATGTGTGCTGTTAAATTTTTTAAACAGTTGCCATGGAAATTCTAAGCTTCAAATGTTACTAATGGGTTGCGCTTTTTAATTAACAGATCATTTGATTTTTATAAATATGTGCATGACCTTCTTAATATCATTTTAATTGATTTTGTTTAAATAGCTTTATTTCTAAAACTGCAATCAATATGGTTCCTAGAAAAGGGAAGCAGACCAAAAATACTGGATCTAAGCCACTTTATAAGATGTCTTTCTGTTTAAGCAAATTATTTAGAAAAAAGATGCACTTTTAATTACACTATTCAATTATATTTTTTAGTATACTACATTTATTACAGTCTTTTATGGTTATAAAGCAGTCTTGCCTAGATCATTCCAGGGGCCTTTTCAAACATATGTTCAAGAAATACTTGCACAATGGCTTGGTTCCTATTAATGAAAACAAGAACTACTACTGTCATATGGTTCAGATCGTAAACACATGAAAAATAGATTATTTTTAAAACTTGTTTTTATTCCAGGTCAAAATGCTCATTTAAGTAATCATGCTTTGAGTCCATATTAGAAAAGATATAAATAGGAGACATCAGAGTCAATGAAAAATTCAAACAGTTTTCCTAATTCCTTTTGTTTGTTTAGTTTCATGTGTTTTTCATTCCAATGAAAATTTATATTTGTAGAGGACTCTAGAAACAACCAATCATCAACCACAGATGAGATGAGATACAGAGAAACAGCCACAGAGAAATGTTCCATAATTTCATGGTTATTCAGCCCCCACCAAAGAAAAATCTGATAAATTAAATTATTAATATCTAAGTCAGGGGTGTGCAGGGGAGAGGAGGAAGCAATTTGGAGGGACAGGGAGAGGAGGACAGATTCTCATGGCATTGGGGACACATGGAACATTGGTTATCAGCCAGCTCTTCTGGTTAATGGGTATATGAGCCTATTGAACAGATGGTCCAAGTATTACAGATGGGTAAGAAAGGAACTGAGTATGACTTAGAGGCAATTTACTGCTACTGAAAAATGTAAATGAAGCTAACACATTTTGCAGAAAAAAAGGAATTGAGCTTAGTGATTGTTGAAAACTATTTGTGCATCTGAAATAAACAATGTTTTAATATTCAATTTATACTTAAACATACATTTTTAAGTATTCTTACTTTTCAGTCCTATATTTGGTCAAGGAAATTTTGCACATATAAAAAAATCATTCATGATAAGAATAAATGCACTATTAAGCCACGAAAAGACATGGAGAAGCCTTACATGCATATTTCTAAGTTAAAGAAGCCAGTGTGAAAAGGCTACATGCTGTATGATTCCAACTATACGACATTTTAGAAAAGATAAAACTATAGAGACAGTGAGAAGGTAAGTGGTTGCCAGGTGTTCGAAGGGAGGGAAGAGATGAATAGGTGAAGCACAGGTAATTTTTAGGATGGTGAAATTATTCTGTATGAAACTGTAATGAATACATGTCATTTTGCATTTGTCAAAACCATGGAACTCTATAACACAAACTGTGAACCTTAATAAAAAGGATGGACTATAGTTAAGAATAATGTATCAATACTCATTTAACTGTTACAAATTTACTGCACTAATGCAAGATGTTAATAACAGAGAAAACTGTGGGGGGAGGAGGAGTATATGGAATTCTTTGTAGTATTTGCTCAGTTATTTGGTAAATCTAAAACCATACTAAAAAATAAGTCTATTCCTTATTATTTTTTTGATTTCACTCTATTTTTTTACATTTTTATTTTATTTTTTAAGAACTTTTGTTGACATATAATTGACATACAGTAAACTGCATGTATTTAGAGTGTACAATTTGATTTTTTTTTATTAGTAATGTATACACGGCAATCCCAATCTCTCAGTTCATCCCACCCAAACCCCGCACCCTGGCTTTCCCTCCTTGGTATCCATATGTTTGTTCTCTACATCTGTGTCTCTATTACTGCCTTGCAAACCGATTTATCTGTACCATTTTTCTAGATTCCACATATAGGTGTTAATATATGATATTTGTTTTTCTGACTTACTTCACTCTGTTTGACAGTCTCTAGGTCCACCCATGTCTCTACAAATGCCCCAATTTCATTCCTTTTTATGGCTGAGTAATATTCCATTGTACATATGTACCACCTCTTCTTTATCCAATCTGTTGTTGGACATTTAGGTTGCTTCCATTACCTGGCTATTGCAAGTAGTGCTGCAATGAACATTGCGGTGCATGAGTTTTTTAGGTATATGGTTTTCTCTGGGTATATGCCCAGCAGTGGGATGGCTGGGTCATATGGTAATTCTATTTTTAGTTTTTCAAGGAACCTCCATACTGTTCTCCATAGTGACTGTATCAATTTACATTCCCACCAACAGTGCAAGAGTGTTCCCTTTCCTCCATACACTCTCCAGCATTTACTGTTTGTAGATTTTCTGATGATGCCCATTGTAACTGGTGTAAGGTGATACCTCATTGTAGTTTTGATTCGCCTTTCTCTAAAATTAGTGATGTTGAGCAGCTTTTTGTGTGCCTCTTGGCCATCTGTATGTCTTCTTTGGAGAAATGCCTATTAAGGTCTTCTGCCTATTTTTTTTTTTTAATTTTTTTTTTATTATTTTTTTGGGGGTTTCTGCCTATTTTTTGATTGGGTTGTTCATTTTTATGATATTGAGCCGCATGTACTGTCTATATATTTTGGAGATTAATTCTTTGTCTGTTGACTGGTTTGCAAATATTTTCTCCTATTCTGAGGGTTGTCTTTTCCTCTTGTTTATAGTTTCCTTTGCTGTGCAAAAGCTTTTCAGTTTCACTAGGTCTCACTTATTTATTTTTGTTTTTATTTTCATTACTCTAGGAGGTGGGTCTGTTAATTATTTTTTAAAAGGTATTCTCATACATTTAGTTCACACTACTTTTACTAAAATAAGAATTGGGATTTTTCCTCCCAAGGAAAATAGACCTTTTTTCTTCATAGATTGAAACACACACACACACGCATTTTAGTTTTCATCCTCAATATTAGCAACAACCATCAGGAGTGTATTTGTTTTAAGCATTCACTCAGAAGTTCTAATGATTGCTGATTGTTCTTGGAAAAATCACAAAATTTTCTTACTTAAATAGACAATAAGATGACAATCTATGTGTAATTTTAGTGAGCCATAAATTGTCTTGGACATTGAGAATCTACTATGTAGAAAGTTAAGACTAAAGTAAGTTGGAAATTTTTCAAATATATATCACCTCTGAATTAACGAGGATTCCACAAAAAGGTTGACTTTGTATAAACTGTAGTTTTCTGGTAGCTGAGGTCAGAGAGAGAAAAAAGAAGTCTTTGAAACAACACTTGCTCAATATTTAAAGTCCGTTGGGCCAGATGGCCATGGGGCTGACTGAAGCACATTTCCCCTTTGTCTTCTTTATGTTATGGCCTTTGATTGTTCTTAACAACCCCAGATGTGCCTTGCTTTAAACCTCTTTCCTCCTTCCTGACCTCACATCTTCTGTGTGTCTTCTGGGAAATGTCTGTGGGATTGCCTCCCCATATTGCGACTGGGATTAAGTCTTTAATGATGCAGTTCCAAATGACCACATCCCTTTACTCCAAGGCTATAAAAATGTTTTCCGTCTTTCCTAGACCCACTCTTAGAAAGATCATCTATGATGGCTTAATTGATATTCTGAAGATAATTAAAATGAGGCCACCCTATTATAAACTGATACCCTGATGTGTATGATTTCGCTTACAGGATCCCATTTCAAAAGTTCTATTTTTTTTAAATTCTTAACTTTTAATTAACTGTTAAAATGTATTATGCATGCCAGAATTTCTAAAATGGTTTTAATTTTAAATATAATTTTTCCTTGATCACATAAAATATCAGTAATATCCCCGAATTTGCAATATTTTGACAGCTATTGTTATACAAGGTAGTTAAGTATTAAAATAAAAGCATGCAGGTAAAACAACAAAAAATATTCAGGCCACAAAAAAGAGGGAAGATGTATATTTTAGTTACAATATATATTACATATAATATATATATGATATATAATATATAATTAATTATGTATGTAATTATACAAGTAGTTATAAGTATATATGTCATAAATATATACAAATATATGTAGATGCATGTCAAGGATTCATTGTGAAACACTATGGCCTTTGGAATCTTAAGATTATAAAAGTAATTTATAAATGTTCCAGCAAGGCAGTAATGCAAGGTGATCAACTAGTCAAATGAATATCACACAACATCATTCTGGTTATTGTTTTTACAGTTTGCTGTTTCAAAATTACATAACTAAAAAGGTTTCATGTAATAAAAATGGTCTGAAATGCCAAGAAAAGGAAGAACACTTTTAAAGAAGGTTTGCAAGGAAAAGAAGTATCTTTCTCTAAAGAAATACAGTTGTATTCCCATACAGTATTTTATACCCAATACATTAGTAAGATAAGCATTGCTCTTGCTGGAAATCTAATACAAGTTTATATGTTGCTCTTCCCATTAAAGAAGCAGCATTTGCTCTCAAGTCTGGAGCTTCCAGCACTTTTATCAACAAACTTTTTTTTTAATAAAAGATAATCCTCTTAAAATGAGGTTTTGGTAAAGAAAGTGTAATTGCACAACATCCTCTGAAAAAGCACAGTTTCAGACTTAAGCATGCACCTTTAATCTTATTTTTTTTCATTGCTTGAAACTAAAATTCCATTAGCACAAACAAAAGCAAAACAACTGTGAAAAAGCTTTTGCTTCCAAAGCACAGGGGATTTTTCTAGTAGGTGTTAGACAAAACCACTCATCTCATGCTTATGGCTGATTTGTTGGTCTACAAATGCAATGTCATTTCTATACTGAGTTAGTATATACCTAAGTGGACGTGAAACAGTTAAACAGCAAAACTCTAGCAGGACACTAGGCATTTGAAAGCAGTAGTGGTGGTGGAGGAGGGGGAGAGGGCGGTGACATGATGGTGTGACATCAACATAAACAAAGACAGGCTAAGATAATAGAGTAGGGATGGTCCTCGTGAACTCCATATATAACCAGAGAAGAAGGAAGCAAAATTGTAGCTTCATGGAAAGTGGGAAAAGTTTATGAAACAAAAAAAGAGTGTTGCTTTGGGTTTTTTGTTTGCTTCTTTGTTTTGTTTTGTTTTGTTTTTTGTAAGGTAGGAACTGAGTATACCAGGAGTAAGCCCACATAAAAACTCACATTGACTAATACTAGAATTCCAATATTTAAAAATGTTTTCAACTGTTCATCACTGCAATACATTGATTTTTACATTGATTAATAACTCTGGGGGCCTGAACAAGCCAGGATGCCCACTGAAACCATGTCACCTCTTTTTAATACAAATTAATAGTGGCCTGCCAAGATATATTTGATAAAGGAAGGACAAGTGCTTACTGAACGAGCTAAGTTCTTTAAGAAAGTGCAAAAGAACAATACAACATCTCTTTCAACTTTGTAATGAACAGGCCAAGTCTGAGAAAGCCTGTCACATTCACACAACCTTCATAAGGGCAGTACCTCCCTGGCATCACTGCTCCTTGAATAGTACTGTTTTCCAGAAACTATATAACAGTTCACTCAGCCACCGCTGACTAGATCAGATCAGGGCACCAAACACAAGGCTGGCTAGAAGTTATGGTATGGTCTGAGGTGAAAAAGTTGCTGACCCAAGCTTTCCTCCCAGAATAGGCACTGGAAAGGACTGAGTAATTGAATGGGTTAAAAATGGGAGTGAAAGAAGAAAAAGTATCATGGAGACATGGGATGTGTTTCGCAGGGCATGATGGGATATGCCTGAGGTAAATTTGTTGTGGAGAAGAATCCACGAACTCTGAGAATGTCATTGAAGTGGAAAAAGCAAGCAGAATGCCAAGAGAGAATGAGAGGGGCAGTTTCTCTTTAGTCTGTACCTGAGACTACTTTGGCCCAGATACATTTCCAAGGATATTCCTAGGCCACATATAGACTTGATGTAACTCAAATTTATAGAACAGAAAGAATTGAAATAAAATAATCTCGAGTCAGCTTAGCATAGTTGTTGAAAGAAAGATTCTGAAGTCAAGCTGACTGGTTCAAATCCCTGCTCATCCACTGACTAGCTGTGTGATCACTGGCAAGTTACTTATGTTCACTGTGTCCCAAACTCTACTTTTGTAAAGTGGATATAATAATAGTACTCACCTCACAGGTGATTATAGGGATTAAATAAGTTAATATGTATAAAACCTACACTCACCATGAGCTGCATTGGTCAGTCATCATTTTATTCGTTTTGAATGACAAAATTCACAGCACAAGTTTTACATTCTTTTGACCCCCCAAAGACCAAACTCCGAGAAATTGACCTATTGTCAGGGAAGAGGGATTCTGTATTGTGTCTGAAAAAAAACGTGAAGCTACTTCTTGATGGACATTCAAGCTGTGGGAATCATTTGGGTTCCCACAGAAGATCAATTGTTTAAGTTATTCTTTACTGATATTTCCAACAAAACTTCTAGGAGACCATGCTGCTCAGAATTCATCTTTCCACAGGAGAATTAACTGGGTTCACTTAGGGCTGTAGTGGGTAGGTGGTAGAATACGTTGACAATTTTTCAAGTTGCAACCACCCTGCCTGTCGCTGGCTGTGCTACTCAAACTGGATTAGGCTTACTTTTGGAGAGGTGGGTCAAGCGGCACTCAAAGCTAATCTACAAGCAAGGTTCATCTTCTTAGAGTTTATTTAAAGCATTTTCAAAATAGACTTTATTTTTTTAGAGAAGTTTTAGGTTCACAGCAAATTTGAGCATAAAGTGCAGAAATCTCCCATAGACCCCCTTCTTCCACACATACATAGTCTCCCCTAATACGAACATTCCCCACCAGAGGGGATGTTTGTTATAGCTGACGAATCTACATTGAAACATATCACTATCACCCAAAGTGATATTGGTCCATTATCACCCATAGTTCATTAGAGTTCTTTCTTGGTGTTGTAGATTCTATGAGTTTGGATAAATGTATAATGACATGTATATACCATTACAGTATCATACAGAGTAATTTCATGGCCCTAAAAATCCTCTGTGCTCTGCCTATTCATTCCTCCCTCCCTGATCCCTGGAAATCAGTGATCTCTTTACTGTCTCCATAGTATTGTCTTTTCCAGAATATCTTATAGTTAGAATCATACAGTAGATAGCCTTTTCAGACTGGCTTCTTTTACTTAGTAATATTCATTTAAGTTTCCTCCATATGTTTACATGGCTTGATAAAACAAGTTATCTTTTTAGTGCTGAATAATATTCTATTGTCTGGATGCACCACAGTTCATTTATCCATTCACCTACTAAGGGACATCTTGACTGCTTCCAAATTTTGGCTATTATGAATAAATCTGCTATAAACATCTCTGTGCAAGTTTTTGGATGGACATAAAAATTTTCACTTTTTTGAGGTAAATACCAAGGAGCTTGATTGCTGGGTTGTATGGTAATAGTATGTTTATCCTTCTAAGAAAATCCCAAACCATATTGCAAAATGTCTGTACCCTTTTGCATTCCCATCAGCAGCAAATGAGACTCTTTGTTGCTCCACATCCTCATCGCATTTGATGTTGTTACTTTTAAACCCTTGTTGGTCGCACCATTTGCAAATATATTCTCCCAGTCTGGAGGTGTCTTTTCATTTTGTTTATGGCTTCCTTTGTTGTAAGGAAGCTTGTAAGTTTGATTAGGTCCCATTTGTCTATTTTTGCTTTTGTTTCTATTGCTTTTAGAGACTGACCTAAGAAAATATTGGTACAATCTATGTCAGAGAATATTTTGCCTCTGTTCTCTTCTACGAGTTTTATGATGTCATGTCTTATTGATGTTGTCATTATTTTTATATTATTTTATGGAATAATAATGTGTGTGCATTTTGAAACCTCAAGTTGAGATTTAAAAGAGATTCCCAATTTAGGGCACAAATCTTTGGAATTTATCCCAAATCCTAGTGGTAACAGTTTAACTTTATCCTGTCATTAGAAGTGGCTTGATAAAAAGATGGAGAAATTCAGCCATATTGAATAGCACCCTCTCATTCCACCATCTTATGCAGTGAGGGATATAGATCACAACACCAGTTGGGGGTCCGAATTTTTAAATTATAGATTGAATTTTCACCTGTTCATGTGGAGTCTAAGCCTTACTAGTCTATTCTTAACCATAAACATAAAAATCTTAACCAAGGCCCACCCCTGAAGGTTACTTTAAGGATTTGCTGCTCTCCAGCTCCTAGGCAAAAGGAAATATTAACCAAGAACTAGTTTCAGCATTTCACTTTCCCCAGCAGTCTAAGTTCTACCTTTGGATCAGGATTGAACACATGCTGGCATTTCACTCACTGGGTCCTTCTCAGAACTGTCTTCTTCCCTGGTGCTCTAATATTATGCCTTCGACTTTTACTGAAGGCCTTTACAGGAAAGAGCCACATGAGGCCCATTTCTGCATTTGCTGTGAAATTGGTATAAGGACATTGTCCATTAAATTACTCAATGTTCCCTACCTAAGACCTATAAGAGGACTTGCTCTGAGTTTAGTACCAGGAAAAAAACGTGCCTTCTTTGAGAAAGTAGTAAATTTTCTTCTTCTCTATTGGTGAGTTACATAATCCACTGTGTTTCCTCTTTTTTTTTTTTGTCTTGGCTGCCAAAACCATGCAGCAGGTTTCTATGTACAGTTTTACCCACCGAGTTAGCCTTTATGGTTGGCATGTTTGCTTCTTCCTTTTTTCTTAACTTTTTTCTTGACTGTCTTTCTTTTAATTTATTCTTGTAATATTATTGTATAGAACTTTTTATAAGTCTATTATTGTAAAATCTGTATAAGAAAAATGTTGAGTGTACCCAGATAAGACTTACAAATATATTGCCATACCTGGCAGATATTTTTTGAGGAATTTTCTGTTCTGTTTTATAAAATGCTCTTGAATTCAATACAGGGTAGGCATCTTGTTAAATGTATAATTAAGTGTGATTTAATCATATGCCTTTGGCAAAATTATAGAGACAGAAAGTTATAAATCAGGAAAAAATCCTCAGGGGCATAATCACTGTAGTCATAGAGAAAAATCAATTCTTTCATTCATTATATTAGTAAAGTCCCACATTCATTCAACAAATGTTTAATACTGTCAGCGTTGTGGTCACCGCGGAGAACACAAACTCGTTTTAAACAATGGATCACCCTCCAGAAATTTACGGTTTAGCAATTAAGAGCATTTGTGTTTACCAATTTAACTTAAAGACAGGAATGAGGCATTTCATGTCCAGCTGCATTGTATGCGACTATGCCAGCATTTTTTTTGTAATGCAGTTGGAAAAGAAGAAAAGATTTAAAAAAAAAATTGTTATGGAGGATTTTGTCATGAAGAGGAGGAAAACGTCACACAAAATAATTAATAGTTAAGCTTGCCTCAAACTGAAATTTGCTGAAAAGGATTATGGGAAGTAAACAAATTAAGCATAATTTTATGACGATCTGCAAGTAGCTGTGAATGTAGAATTTCTTTTATTTTAACGTGAACAGTATTTCTTTGAAAAACACTTTATTAAAGGCAGCAAAATTACTGACTGCTATATGTGGACTGATGGTATAAACATTTTATGTGTCCTAAACTCTCACATGGGAAGTAGGGTTATAGGAATATTTTCACAGCTTGCCTTTGGCCTTTCAAGAATTGAGGGTTGAAGGTTGCTACAATCATTTGCTTTTCATATTCTGCTTGTCTTTTTTCATGAGGTGAATAATGCAAGAGTCTGGAAACCAATGCTGGGTGGGGGGGTTGCCTCTAGTTCTGTTTAGATTAGTTACTAAGCTTCCCAGCTTGTGGTCATTGAAGGTCACTTGGTTGATAGCTAAAATTTCAATTGGAACCTTGTCATATAATCAGGATTTAAAGCCCAGCTGAGACTTTGTCTCTCCTGTGAAAGGGGAGGTTGTTTTATGATTAGCTTCAGAATGTTAAATTAGGTGTTGGCAATTATGAGCCATTTTTGTAGTTTAAATTGCACTATGGAAACACCTGTTCAGAATAGCAAAGGAAGGCATGCCTTAAAAAAATAGAAAAGTCTGATTCTATTATGCATGAATAGTCCTGCTTTTATTATCAAACCCTAGAAGCCACATTCAACCACTCTTGAGAAAGAATACTTTTTGTATCCCTTAACAGTGATTCTCAAGACCAAGCACTGTATTAAAGATATCTTTTGTATGTGGCACAGGGAAATAATTTACATAAAGAGCCCATTTTTTTAAATGACCGAAATGTTTTCCAATTTATTTTCAACGATGTTTTTTCCGTTCCAGTAGTCCTCATGTTCTTAGAACAAGTATATTGATGACCCGTAAAACCATGCCCTAAGATGGGCAAGGCTTAATAAGTTCTTCCACTATCATTATAAAAGGGATTCAGTACCTTTGGGTACGAGAAGTGAGCAAAAAGATGATTGAGAGTATAGGGAAGGAACTCTGAAGAAACTTCAAAATCACTAAAGTTCTCTGATAAAAGTAATACATCAATATTGATCCCTTCACAGAATACATTGGGATAGGGGTTTGGCACAGAGAGAAAGCAGTGATTATTTATATTTAATATAGTAAACCACCTTCATACCTGGCAATGTTGCCATATGGAGTCATACTAAAGCACTCAAACAAAACTTGCGAACAATATCAAGATCAGATAATACATGATTATTTCTTATAGGACTGGGGAAAATAATGTTTTTCCCAAAAAGTTTCAGAGAGTTGAGATTTACCTGAATTAAAACATAATAATACTTATATAAAGTATATTATATGTTATGTATATATAAAATATTTATATATAAAATTCACCCTTCCAACTAAAACAGCAACATAAAAAGAGAGTGAGAGAGAAAGACAAAATATTTGAAACAATGGTTTTCAAGACCCTGAACATTAGACAAAGAAGTGATGTTAGAAGGATGAGCCCCATGGTTGCCCCAGTTTACTGCTTTGAGAGAGTTTTCAGGCTGCAGAACAGGGAAGAGGGGCCCAGAAGGAGCCTTGCAGACTCCCTGAGGTGAAGAGATAGAGCTGCGAGTCTGGGGAGGCCAAGGTAGCTAGAGTTCACTAGACAGAGTACTGAAGAGGAGAGAGATGCACTAAAAAAAAATCCAGAAATCTGTAGAGAGTTCCTCTCAAGTAGTTTTCAACAAAGTACTGATCCGCACAGGCATGGAAGGAAGCTTCCTGAGGCTAGGAAAAGAATCATCTGAAATGGCCCGGAATGCCACATGTTCCCATCACCCATACTAGAAAACCTCGTAACTCATGGGCATTGGGTAGAAAACTGGGAAGGACCGTTCTCAATAGTGGAGAATTAGTCCTAGGAAACATTACTCTGGTCCCACCTAACAATTCTAAAAGCAAGATGTGAAAAAGTGAAAATCTTTCCAAGTAACTTAACCACACCCCAGAACAAAATTCAAGAACATTTGCAGGAACACAAAAATAGCCAGCATTAAATACAGTAAAATCCACAATGTCTGGCAATCAATCAAGGATGACCAGCATAAAAAGAAGTATGAAAATACAACCCCTAATGAAGTTCAATCAGTTGAAACTGACTCAGAACCAATGCAGATGTTAGAATTAATAAACGAGGGTATTAAAACAATTATGATTATATTCCATGTGTTCCAAATGTTAAGTGAAGGCATGAAAGATATTTAAAAGATCCAAATTAAGTGTCTAGAGATATTCTCTAGAAAATTACAATGTGTGAAATGAAAAATACACTGGATGGGATTTACTGCAGATCAAATGCTACAGAAGAGAAGACTAGTGAACTTGGAGACAAAGCAATAGAAACTATTCAAAATGAAACAGAGGAAAAAAAATACTGGATAAAAGTGGAGAGAGGATCATTGAGAGTTGTGGAACAACTCATCAAAGTATTATTTTAAATATATGCAGTTTATTGTATGTCAGATATATATGTATATATATGTTTAAAATGATGAACAATAATAAGTACCCTCAGGAATCTATAGTCTAGTCATTAAATCAAGGGGGATTTATAAACAACATGATACATAGCAGCATAGACAGGTATCACTCTTACAAAAATCAATTTAAATTAGCAGTTTGGAGTAATAAATATATGCACTTAACAATTCTTACTAATAATACTAAAGAATATTTTTTTCCATATAGAAACCATTTTTGGCATATTATACTTTTTTTTAATATCTTAAACTTTTCTGCATATGATAACAAATCTAACATTACTGAAATAACATTTGGAATAACCTCTTTTAACCTTTACAGAGTACATTATCCCAATTCACTTTTTCAACATACAATTAATTTTTTTAGAGATAAAACTTTTGAGTAGATTTAATTGCCAAAATAACTACCTTGGAAATGGAAATAACCTTTAATTATGAACTGTGATCAAAGAGAGCTTTTTCATTTTTTATATTGTTTCATGAAATGACTTTCATTCCCCCCATCACCTTTTAAGTAACTTTGACATGACATTTTATTTTTCATCACTGGTAAAATACTTTCAGTTGAATACAGTTTAATGAGACAAACCCTTTGGCCAGTTCTAACACAAATAGATCTATGTTTGGGGAAAAAGTGCAGCCAGGTGCAAAAAGGGAACTCTATGGTCTTGATATTGCTCAAACATTCTGTTTGAATGCTTCTGTCCAAATCCAGATGGTAACATTGCCAGGTATGACGGTGCTTTCCTAAAGCTAGTTTGTAAACCAGTGGCAAAGGGACATCAGCCATTGATTCACTGATAATGCATAGATATTTATTACAAGATTAGAAAACCAAAATTATCTCATTCTTATCTCATTCTTAGAAAGCCTTAACTTATTATTTCCTGAACAAATTAGTTTAGATGGAAGATGAAAAAGAGGAACATGTATAGAGAACTTAGAAGCTATAGAATATCAATTCAAAGTACTCATGTCTGAGAAGCATTTGGGGAAGACTAAACAGAATCTTATCTTATTTATCTCCTCCATTATAAGATTCCATCAGTTGAACAACAAGCCATCAATTTTAAGACAACTTTTGGATTACATGTCCATGTAGATTGTGAGAAGCATCTCAATTTCAGAAACATTTGGGTCTTTAAATCAAAGAAATGTGCTATTTTATCATAATTAATCAGAAATTTAAAATTTTAATATATTTGAAATAAATATATATGAAAAGAGCACATACATTAACAATAATTGAACAAAAATTAATGGTAAAAAAATCAGTTTTGATTTCTTTTCTGTAGATAGCTTAAAGAAACTTTCATACATATGATTTCACACCTGAATTTTTTTACTTCCAGTTCTTGACACACATTTTAGAAACTTTATGGCTGTGGTACAACAGAAGCAATGAGTTTTTGTATCCAGGAGAAGTGTGGTTATTATTTGAGAGATTACATTTTCAATTTATCTTTAAATAATTGTCTACAAAATTTGATTTTATCTGGATGCTCCCTAATTTCCCCTCACGTGTTTAGCTGAGGTTCTGTCTTAAATTCCAAGGTGACATTGCAAGGTGTTCTGTTCAGAAAAATGAAAGAGAGAACAAGATTTAAATATCTCAAAATTATAAATAAAATGTATAAATCGATACTTCTCTCATTAAAATCTGTTCTCAATCAACAATCAGCTAGTCAATAATTATTCACTGGAACTTATATGCAAAATATTTCATTACACTTTCATCAGATGTAGAAACACAAAGGAGCATCAAATGGCTCAAACATCTCTAAATTGGCAGTAATAATACATTGAACATGAACACTGGCAGTTGTTTCCTTTACTTAAATAAATTATGTCAATGTCATTGGCTATGTAGCCAAAATCTAGAAAGTAAAAACATTTTTAAGACTAGAAAAATGAAATGAGGATGTGGGGTTCCCGGGGCACTTGCAAAAGATAGAATCTATGATGAAGGAGGTTTTTGCCTACATCTGGCTAAGAACACTTAGGCATAACTCATTTAATGGTCAAGTGAGATGGCCAAGAGTGGGACAAGAAATTGGGGAAAAGTAGGGCCTTTCCACACGAATCATTTTCAGGGCCAGACTTGCCTGCTCTGCTGTTTTCTTTGTTCATTAAAAAGTCTCTTCATTTCCTTCTCTTCTGTTTTCTTGCTTGGTTCCCACCAGTGCCTCACTTCACACTAATTGCAGTTCCTATGAACTTCCTCTGAAATAGTTGGTGCATGTAATTTGGGAGAAAGCTCCTAAATTCTTAATGCTTGGATTGATTTCAAGTTTCTTATTAGTTTACAATAGGAGTTGGAACATACCAGGATTTCAAAAATTTGGGAGGATCTCTACTATTAATCTTGAGTTTGAAAAACATGCTTTATCCTAGTAACAATGTTGTGGGTTTTTTATTTGCTTTTTCTGTTTTAGGGTTTTTTTTTTTTTTCTGTTTTGAGAAATTCTTCTAGATTAGTGTATACAAGATTCTGTGTGTTTATGCATTTTTCTGGGAAGAAGTTTCTTAAAGAGGTTTCTTAGAGATGTTTTTGCCCCTCAAAAGGATGAAACCATGGTTCTAGGTACTTCATTCATTCATTCAACTAACATTTATTAAGACTGTAATATTTGTTACAAATTATGCTAAATACTAAAAAGCAGAGATGAGTAACAGCCCCTTTCCTGAAGATGCTTCTGGGTTACATAGACACTGAAACAGACCACCACGGTCCAGTGCAACAAATTCTGTAATAAAAATAGCTGAGGGCTCTTTAAGCCCAGAGGAGGGAGAAACTGAGTCTAGGGAAAGTTAGGAAGAGTTCATCTAAGTTGGGACATGGTTCCTGGGTCTTGAAGCCTGAGAAGAGGAGCTCCTCTTGCTCCACTCCTGGCCCATTGGTGGATCAACCACACGCAGCTATTGGGGCTTTAAAGCCTGATGATTCTAGCCTCTCATCAGCGCTCTCACGGAATGTAACCCAAGCTATAACTAGCTCCAGAGAGTCTACTGACTTATGTCTCTCAAAAAGTCTCTCCTACCTCTCAGCTTTTACAAAGGTTCCCGTGATATCCTTTTGCTTGCTTTTGAAACTACTCTGCCAGGACATTCCTCTCGGGTTTGTTCATTTTGTCCTTATACTTTTGCTCCACTGCTAGTGATCCTCAGAAAGTCTCTGTTCTTTTAGGCACCCTGGGCTGCCAAGGACCACTGGTGCTTCCTCTGTTCATCACCCAGGGTCCAGGTCCTGGTACATCTCCTCACTTGTTAGTAGGAACAGGCGTGGCTACATGTGGCCAAGGGATGCCATGTTCCCCAGAAGACAGCTGTTCCCAAAGCTGTTACTTCTTGGTTCTGCGGATGTTCTTGCTACTACTGCTGCTGGCAGTGGAAGGGACAAGTTCTGTGATTATTAACTCCTGATCTGCTTCTCCACAACCAGATGGGTTAGAGATTATGGGTATTCTTTCACGTCTCTGTTGCCAGTTCTGTACGCACATTCCCAGCTCTGTGTCCTACTTCTAACTGCTCACACCTGCAGGTTTCTCAGAGGATTGTTCTTTGGCTACTGAAGCAGCACTGGAAGTATCTGGAGCTTACAAGTCCTCATTCCTACCACCTTCGCCCAGCAGGCAGCCAATGACTAAGTGCTACTGCAAGTGAACCAATTCCAGCAACCTCGCCTCAAGGCAGGGCAATGTGTGAAGCACAGTTTATACTCCAGAGCTGCCCACAGCATTAAGCCCAGGCAGGGACCTCATGTGAAACCATACCCTTGGCTGGCTTTTCCCTTCACATAGCGTGCCTTTCCTGTGCCTTTTCCAAGTTCCCCTTGATAAACCATTTTCACACAAGTCCTCTTACATCAAAATTTGTGTTGTGGAACCCCAGCTTAGGAGCCAGGTCAATACCATTCCCAGAACTCCCTGGGCCTGAGAAAGTAAGACATTTCTCCAACCCTCAGTTCAAAGACGCATCTTATGCTTACTCCATGTTGAAGATTTTCCTAGGATGTTTGACAATGATCACGTTTATTTTTTTCCACGGGAAAAAAAAAATTGCTGATTTTCTCAGGGTGTGAACTTGCTCCAGCAACAAGATAATCTCAAACTAGTCAGATGTTAGTATTTTTCAAGATCTGGATTACACAACCTTATTTATGGTCATGAAACTTTCTTTTCAGAGTTTGAGCTAGAGTGGAGGGGAGAAGCTAATGGTACACAAATGCGGCAGAAGGAAAGATTATGGTAAGAATTCCAATATGGCTGGACAACAGAATATGCAGCCATGAATAGAAGATGAAAGTTCAGATGGTAATGGGCTTTACACTCCACTAAAGAGTTTGATCTTTACCCTGTAGACACCAGAGATATTTAAGTGAGGTGGTGCTATAAGGAGATATCTTTTTTAAAAAAAGATAGGGGTCCTAATGGACTGAAGGGAAAGAAATGGGGAGAGTCCTGGGCATAGAGATTGGAAGTCAGCTGCACAGGGAAATACAGTTCGGGATGTAAGATAAAATTCTGGATAAAGATAAGATCACTTAGGGACTCTATAAAGAATACAAAAGGATATTAAGGAGAATACCCCTTCCATACTGAGGAAACAAACCCTAAAATGCAATGTGTGGGCTGAATGGAAGGAAGACAGACAGAACATGGATAGAAACCAGCAGACATTAATACCCTAGAAACCATGGGAAAAATAATATAGAGCATCAAATTTTATAGAAAAATCAAGTCATGTGAGAACAAAATAGGATTGGCAATGAGAATGTCATTTGTGGCTAAAGGGAAAACAATTTCAGTTGGATAGTAAGAGAGGACGCCAGATTGTCATAACTTAAAGACTGTGCGAAATTTGGAGAAGTAGGCTCAGTAAGTGTGGTCTTTTTCCTCACACCACCCTTTTCCCCAGAAGATAAACCACAAATTGAAAAAAGAATTAGGAAGTAGTATGAAGAGGATGTGGGAATGAGACAAAATATTTTTGAGGATGAAGGAGACTCAGACACATCAATATACTCTGGAGGAGGGATGGAGGGAAAAATAGAAATGCAGAATATCTACAAAAAGAGGGGCTAAGGGATGATCAAGGTCCTAGATATGGGGAAAGATGTCTCAGAGAGAAGGCCGGGGGATCTCATGCTCTGAGACAGGAGAGATGATGGATAAGGATGGATTCTAAAGTCAGAAGTCAAGTACCAGGGAGATAGTTGAGCAGTTTGCAACAGCCACTCTTTTCTTTGAAGAATCAGGCAGAGTTAACTGCTGGGGCTTAGAGAGATGGAAGTGAAACAAGCACTATGAAGTGGGATGTAAAACAGGAAATATAAAAAAACCATAACCACACATGAAAGGAAGAATTACCCACTGGTACTGAGGGACTAGTTGGTTTTGAATAAGGTGTGGTGATACTATTCAGCCCCAACGTACAGAATTTTAATATTCAGGAAACAAGGACAAATGTAAAGAAAAAAGACAGTTATAAATAAAATGAATGGGAGATCCATGTTTGGTTGTGTATTACCACAGTGGCCACTGGGACTGGGTAATGCCTACAGAGAGACAAAATGTAAAAGAAATTAAGGGTCTGGTGAAAGTGCATTGAAGTGATTGAACCATGATGTCTAGGTTGCATTAGAAAGGGATTGATATCAAATGGAATTGGTCAGATCTGGGGAACTAGAAGGATATTTCAGGCAAGAAGAATATACAGAAAATTCCAGAAAGTAAGCCTTCACAAAGGACAGCAAAGAGAGGCAGAGAATGTGAGCTGGGGAATGCAGGTGGACAGCTGGTGGGTTTTGAAAGCCCAGCACAGCTAACACGCTAACTGCATGCAAACAGAGAAGAAAGCTAGGTCCAAGGTATCCTTGGGAAAGACTTGATGGAAGATGAGACATAGAGAATGATGGTCAGAAGCAGAAAAGATGCTAGACTCTTGTCCTGAAAATTAGAATAACAATATCCCCAACAAAATGAAATACACCAGCAAGGAAACAGGTCTAAATTGAAAGGGAGGTGAATGTAGTGTTAGATA
The DNA here is from genome assembly GCF_030028045.1 of Hippopotamus amphibius kiboko. Classification (NCBI taxonomy): domain Eukaryota; kingdom Metazoa; phylum Chordata; class Mammalia; order Artiodactyla; family Hippopotamidae; genus Hippopotamus; species Hippopotamus amphibius. The sequence goes on along the minus strand of NC_080195.1, from coordinate 89,668,590 downwards.
TGACAAAATATTCAAGTGGAAATTTCCTTCAGATCACTGGAAATACACATTTTAAAATGAAATGGTATTGGGGGCACACCTGGAGTGTTCTGCCTCAGATCTCAACAACCTCTGATGTTATATATTGACCTGGTATCAGCAGAACAAATTTCCTCATAGCACCTAGTTTTCCCCAATAATTCCCAACTCAAAATGTAGGCTCTCGTCATCCAGAATCATTCAAAGCTAGCATGGAGACATAGAGAATTTAACCTGGAACACTAAACCACAGATGGAGTTCAGGATAGTTACCATTCTGGCAAAAGAATTCAATTTCTGAACAGATACACAGCAGCAGTGTGTTTGTGAAGCTAGAGAGTGATTCACAGACATTGGGGCAGGGTGGGACAAGGGTGTGGCGTGTAAGAGCGCCTCGTCATGCCTGGGAAATTCATCAAACACTGGCTTGAATCACAGTTCTGCTCCACCTGGGGGAGTTACGAGGATGCTCTCTATGAGCAAGTACATCGTTTCTAACCATTAGGATACTTAAAACTCTAGGCAATGAAAACCACTCAAGAAAAAATATGCATTCTAAGGGGCTGATAGAGTTAATCCTCCTTCAGGAACCTAGATTTTATTTTCCTCTTCAAAGCAATATCATGCTCATCATATTGCAAAATAATTTATTCATCATAAGTACACATGTATTAGTAATTTATGTCTTACAAATATTGTCTCTGGGGCTCTTTTCTTATCCATAGTGCTGTGTGAATTGTCTTTATTTGGCCAAGTCCATGAGATCTAGCTGCTAATTCTGAGGTTAATACAAAAAACATGGAAATATCCCCTTTAATCCTACTAACCAATATTTCCTTCTTTCGCTCTCAAATTTTCTTTTCTTTTCTTACATGAGTATCACAATCTTGACACAGGCAAGTCTTATATTTTATATGAGTAAAATCAAACCCTTTTTTTTTTTCAAATGAGAACAATACATAGTACATCGCTCAATCTTAAATTATTCTTTCCTTTCAAAACATGTGTGAAATACCTTGTCCCAAAGGACATACTGTTATTATCCAACTTGGTAGGTGCCAAGTAATTTATCAGCTCCCTCCCCAAGTATTCTATCCATAGCCCAATAAAATTCTTTCTCATAACCAAGGGTGTATCCTTTCAATGACTGACCAAGCACAGGTGGTGTTCGCTAAGACTTAGAAATGAAATGCTTTCCCCGGAGTGAACAGCTTCTTACAAGAATATTTGGAGTACAGTGTGTTCCAGGCATGCAGCACCTGTTACCCACTTGTTTAAATGTCTCATGAAGGGGACAGAGAAAAAATAGTTTCTCTCTGTCTCTGGGAACATACATAAATTTAGCATATAGTTCTTTCTGGGCCAAGTACAAGTTTGAATTACCTTAAGAAAGGCCATAGGATATACTTTCTTGAAGATGCTCTTTATGCTACAACTTATTCCATAAAATGACTGAGAGGAGGTGGTGAGCCAGGAGAGAGGAGGAAAGGAATAGAGATTTAAAAACAAATGAAAAAATAAAATGTAAGGAAGGTGGTGTTATAAATCCAACATTGAAACTGGAATGGAAAAGAAAATCCGTCAATTTACTCTCACTGCTAATGTTTGCATTAGACCCAAGTATTTGGTCTCCTGTGTCTACTTAATTACAAGACATGTGAGGTCCAGTTCACTTTTTTTGAATACTGAAAAACCACTATGTTTATGAACGTGTTATTGCTAACTCTTTAGGAAATAGGTTGAGCTTATATTATTTTTCCTACATTTTGAGGTTAACTCAGTCTAAGTAGGGAACTGAATGTTTTCCCTCATGAGACCAACCAGTCTTAATCTCATTAGCATCATACTTGAATGGAAATATATTGGTCCAATGTTATTTTATTAAGTATAGTTACTACCATTGTTGAAAAAGATAGTGACATTGTAATGATCTTAGAAACAAAGTCATTGCTATATTAATTCAAGTTGTACCATGCTCTTAAATTATCTACTATGGAATGCACACACAAGTGAGTACAGTTGACTCTTGAACGACAGGGGTTTGAACTGTGCAGGTCTACTCATATGCAGAGTTACTTCAGGAACAATCTACTGCAGGACTACGGGCTGCTGGGTTGGTTGAATCCGCGGATGCAGAATCTCAGGTATGGAGAACTGATTGTAAAGTTACAGGCAGCTTTTCCACTGTGTGGAGGGCCAGTGCCCCAATCCCCATATTTGTTCGAGGGTCAACTGTATTTTCAAAGTACGTGTGCCTGGGTTGTGCATGCATATATATGAGTGTGTGGACTCACGTGGACACATCCACACACCCCACTGTGTTCAGACAAAGCTGTGCCTGCTCAGCACCCGGCCTCTCCAGCATTTCATTCCAATATTGAAGTGAAGCACCTGTCTTCGCCCTTTGGGCTATTGTAACTTTTAGAGCACTGTTTATTAATAGATATTCTGTGAGTTGTTCTGCAGCCTTCTGGGGCTGCTTTCAGAATTACAAACATACTCATAAGAAGGGAATTCAAGGTCAGCAGTCTGTGTTAAGCAATTCCTATATTTATAAAGTTTCTAGAAATGGATAACTTATCATTCTTCCTCTCTATGCTTGCTGGGCTCAGGACCAGCCGCTATTTTCACAAAATCTTTTTTTAACGCAGAGATGAACATCTAACGTGCATCTGTGGTTCAAGCTCACCCTAAGGGCTTGTGACTCTGGTGATTGGCTAAGGACTAACACTTTGGAATCAGTCCCACCTCTCTTCCTGCCAGTCTGGCTCACCTCAGGAGCAGGTGTGAAATGAGGAGAGCCTCCAGCCTCGGAAAAAACTCTTCATTGTTGCTGCAGTTCTGTCCAGGGAGTAGAAGAATGTGCAGTGATTAGAAACACATATTTCTGTTGTTGTATGTGTATGTGTATGTGTGTGTTTTCACATTGCAATTTAAATTCTTTCTCTCTCTCTCTTTTTTTTTTTTTTTGGCTTTTCACAGAACTCGAGTGAGGGCTTGTGTTTAGTTCTGGACTCTGACCTGCTTTCTTAAGACCCCTTCAAATATAAAGATTTATTTTCTTTTGTTTTTGTTGGAAAAATAAGCAATGGCAATTTTGCACAATATTGAGTATGAACTTATCTTATGATTGGGTAAACAAAAGATTGATGCACAGATTTACAAACAAATCCAGAGAAAAATCAACAATTAAGATAAAAGCTATATAAATCATTATAAAATGAATGTAGTTATCCACGTGTGAAACTCTTCCCAGGAAATGACTCAAGTAAATGATGGGTATCTCTTAAATTTCACCCAGAAATCAAGTACTGCCTTGAAATCTTGCTAAAAATACATAAATTTAAAATGTAACAAATATCTGGCAAAGAATATGGAAATGATAATAATGTATAAGTCACACTTTTGTATACCGTAAAGGGTGGGCACCCAATAAAGGTTTGTTCCTCTTTTCACCGAAATAATTGCAGAATCTTTTTTGTTGTGATGTTTCAATAATCTGCAGGAAGAATAGAGAAAGAATAGAACTCTGTCTGTGTATTACGGGAACTACCCAGTGGTGAGAGTTTCCTACCTGCCCCTTATAAGCATTCTGTTTATCTTGGCAGGCATGTACTTATATGTGGAGCTTGGCTTTAGTTTAGGATCACGTGATACATTTACCAGAAAGCTCAACTTAACTTTCTCTACTCTGACTCAGTACCCACCAGTAATGTTTAGATCTTTATTTGGTTTCTCAAGTTGACTTTCCTAGTAAGACAACATTGCTTTCAGCAACCAGGGGAGATACTTTACTTCATGATAATTTTGTCAGTACTAATTAATAAATTGTTATTCTGTTTAAAAATAAATGTTGACCATATTTACAATAATGAGAATCTGTCCCTCAAAATCTGATCACCAGATTTATGATTTGAAGTCGGTAGAGTCAGGACATTTCCATTCCCTGTCCTCTCCCAAACCCAACATCCTAAAATCCAGGAAAACAAAACAGAAACAAATAAATGAAAGCAAACAAGTTGAATATGCTTAAAAAAAAATTAGAATGCATCTGTAGCCCCAAGTCTCAGTGTTTGAAGACTGAAGTAAACAGAAAAATAATTTAGAAGAACAGAGGTAGTAAAATCTTGTAGTTGGATTTACTAACGCATTTGGCCCCTAACAACCCCAGAAAGGCTCAGAAATTGGGATTACAGGGAACAAGCTGAAGATATCAGGGAAAGTATATGAAAAACCACATAGGGAGCAGCTAGCCCCACATCCCCAGTTCCTACTCGCTCTGAGTACCTTCTGATGACTATTCTACTTCTCACACACCTGCAGACATGAGGCACAGAAGACTGCAGGATACCAAACGACGGGGGAAAATGAAATTAGGCTAAAGTTTGCTTACTAAACTGTGGACCCTGAGCCTTCCTTTTCCAGAAAATTCTAGTGCCCCCAGGTAGGTATAAGAGAAAATGTACTGCTTCACAGAAAACCCCAGTAGGAATATAGACATTTGGGGGTTTCACAACACAGAAGCTGGCTGGTCAGTCATGGAAAACACAGGCGGTTCAGCCTTGCATAAATGCAGCCCACACCCAAAGAACTTCCTATTCAAATTTTAGGGCCTTGATCTTAGTTAGAAACAAAACCAAAGAACTGAAAGCTTCTAAAATTAAAATGAGAAAACAAGAAAAACAAATTTATGGAGCAAAAAACACTGTAATTAATATACTTGGAGAGTAAGGGAGGTATTGAACCCATGGAACAAAGCCAAATGTATAAAAAGAGACATTCACATAACAAGAAATGGAAATTAGAGCATAAAAAATCACCCAAATAAAAATTCTACAAAAGAGTCAGAAGATCAAAAATACAAAGAGATAACCAATAGGAGAGAAAAGATGAAAGAAAAAAAAAATTAAGCAAAGAGGTCCAGCATCTGACTAACAAGAGTTCCATAGAGAAAACCAGAAAATTCCCCACCTCTGAAGGATGTAAGTCTCCAGATTGAAAATACCCACCACCAAGTGCCTAAAACTATAAATGAAAAAAAAAAAAAGGACACCCCCCCAGAGAAAAAAAGGGGGCACATAAAAAAAAGATCAGGAAAAATAATTGCTTTTGCTTTCGAAAAGCAACACAGAAGGCTTGAGGAGAGTAGACAGTGCATTTCATATTCGTAATGTGTATAATAACCATTCAAGTAGTTTATATCCAAACACACTATCAACCCTATGTAAAAATGAAATAAGGACATTTTAAGAAATGCTGCATCTCTTTTGTACTGTTTTTCCAGAAGCAAACGGTGTATTTCATTTACAACAAGGGATAAGTCAAGAAGGAGGAAGACTTGGGATGAGGAAACAAATCCGAAATGGAGAGATCAAAAGTCAAGATGACAGCCGGGTAGAAGCCTTCACACAGAGAAGAGACATTTCAGATTGGACAGAAGACCCCGAAAGGGATGTTTTCAGGGGAAACAAAGATGAAAAAGAAATTGACAGATTAACAGATAGAATTGATTGTATGAGAATCTGAATGAGGCGATGTTTTACATAGCTATCAGAAGGTGTCTAATGACTCAGCCATAATCTCTAGGTAAATTAAGGAAACAGAAAAAAATTGCACTTATTAACAACAGGGGAAAATGCTATGAAAAATCAGTTTAAATAGAGCATTCTACTTGGTTCAGCAATGGATAGTATTTACACTAGTCATGAAAATGATAACACTGACTATGGATTTGTCACCAAACTGTGATAGCGTTGGATAATGTTTAATGTTAATAATCAAAATAAAGCAATCTCTATAGCATTTAGAAATAAAGAGCTATGTCCCAAAAGAGCCAAGAGATGGCATGTCTTGTCTCCAAAGGGGGATCGCTATGGTGAAGGGGCTAGTGGTGGGTGGGGTGGGGAAAGGACACTGCTATAAGCCTTTTAGCAATAATTTACTTTTGAAAATATGTAATCAAAATTAAAATTAAAGTTTTAAAAAGCTTATGATCCCACTAAAGCAAACTAGTAGAAAAAACCGATTTTTAAACATGCATTCAAGAATCACTCTTGAACCACCTCCCCACCCAAAAAATACAGATAACCCTGGAAGTACTACTGGAAACAGTCCACTAGCTTCTCCTTCATTTATCTGAAAATTGTCGTTGTCGTTACTGCATTCACCACATCACTGAAAGCCAGGCAGGGAATGAAACAGAAAATGTCTTTGCCCTCATGCAATTCATATCTCATCTATAACAGATTAGATATAAAACATCAGTTCTGATTCAAGGAAGTAAAGAGAGCGAGAGAGAGAGACAGTAAGTTGCTTGAAGGGGAGTAAGGGACTGTTGGAACAAAGGAGCTTGGGTGCAAAATACTTTTAAGATCTGAATAATCCCTTAGAGTTGAACATATTTTTCAAAATGAGTAACACAGAAATAGCCACATTTTTAACGAAATGTTGTTTGTTTAAGAATATACCATATTGGGAATTCCCTGGTTGCCCAGTGGTTAGGACTCGGCACGTTCACTGCAGGCGCCTGGATTCAATTCGTGGCCAAGGGACTAAGATCCTGCAAGCTTTGCGGCACAGCAAAACAACACAAAACCAAAGAAACAAAAACAATACACCGTATCATTCCGTGGTAACGGCACCAGGAAAAACAAGGGAAACCCAGGCTACTGTTTCTGAAAAATTGGATGTGAAGTTCAAATACTCTTCTGTCAAACGCTGGGGAACTTTTCCTAACCTCAACCCTAACCAGAATTGAATTCTCTTTGGGAGAAAGGAGATAACAACCAAACGTACTAATATGTCAGTCTTTGAAAGCTGTTATGTTTTAAAGCCGATGCCAAAATACTCTTCTTACACCAGCGAGATGAATTCAGATTCACTGTGCACCCCCACAGACAAGAGCTATTATCACAGTGCTTTTGCTCCCAAGCCGACTATCTGTTGAAAGCATCTGAGCTTCAATCAGCAAAGGCATCTTACATTACCATTCATTTGTGTATACTATGCACCAATGACGGTATGGAAATAATGTTACTGCAAAATTTTCATTTCCCCTTTTATTCATTCGTTTAGCAGTCGTATCAGACAGTCTGCAATGTATCAGGCACTGTTCACAGACTGGAGATGTGGGGGTACGAGCATTGAAACTCATATTCAAAGAGGAGAAAACAAATGATCAACAAGTCAACAAGTAAATACCCCCAACATCTTCAGAGAGAGAGAAAAATAAAATACAACAGAGAATGAAGACGTTACTGTCAACAGAGGGGGTTCGAGAAAAACGCTCAGAGCAGTGGGTCACTTTGTAATGTCACTTGGCCTGGTAACATCGCTGATAGGTTCCATTCTGAGAATGCCTCTCCCTTTTTTTTTTTCACCTAATAAGCAGTCTGGCAAATGATCATTTTACACCCATTGTCCAATATAGAAAGCATTTTCTTATCCTGTCATCTAGACTTCTCTGAGAGTTTGAACTGCTGACTCTCAAGATGCTTTCATCTAGATTTTATTTTTGCCACATTCTTTACCTAGGCAGCAACCCCCTGATTTTCCACCCAGCTCACAGGTGATTTGATTCTTGCAAAATCCCTTTTGGAACTTAACTCCTCCAATGAGCGGGAACTGTATTTCTGTATGGCTGCAAGGAACTGTATTTGAATGACAGGCTAATACTCTCTTACTGCACAGTGGATAAGTGTATTTTCTACTGCTTCGCTTTGCTGGTTCAGAACCCTCTCAAACTTTACACATGGCATTTGGACTTTTCCAGCATACAGGATGACATGACTTCAAGTCTTATTGGACTTTAATCCCCAAGGGACATGAAAGCATTGGAAAATCCATTTTACTAGCAAAATAAATTTTATTTTGCTTTTTTGGGTTTTATAATGTAAATTTTAGGTTTAATTAAAAGCGAAGAAATTCTAAAAATGATTTTTGCTGGTTGCTGATTTTATGTTTTTACACAATTACTCTAATCTAATAAATAGCTGGTTTCCTAAAACTTTGAAAAACAATTAGACTGCAGCATAAATAATTTTCTACACAAAAGATGCTAAATAAAAAGGCAATTCAGAGCCATATATGCTACCTCTACAAACAGCCCATCACAAGTGCCCAGGCAGTGGCTAAGTACTGCCCCGGGGCATGTCATCTGCTAATGGACTTCCTAACCCCAAATTCCTCTCGGTAGTTCCACAAGGAAAGTAGTCATGATCTCATTTAGGTCTCCCTGTTGTGTCTTGACACAAAGTATAATCTCTTCCAGTCTGGGGTTCCTTTCAAAATGCAAGCCACTGCACACTTTCTTTTTGCAAGTTGGATCTCAGGGCTGAAACAATGTCTCCTGCTGTGCTGAACATCTGTTCAGAATCTTACTACTTATTTTTCTTCCCCCACTTGCTTTCCCACTGGTTATTTCCCACACCAAAGTTACTTGACAAAATGGGGTTAGCAAAATTAGTTTGCATACTTTGGATGCCCAGGTCTTTTACATTTTACGATATCCCACAGCACAGGGGTTAGCATTCTATGCATATTAGAATCTGCCCGTCATTTATTGAAAAAAGAAATGGAACGATGGATGCCTCTTTTTTGTAACTCCCATAAGTGACATTCAACAGATGTGACCTCTTTATTAAATAAAATGTTTGGACTCCTTTACCTTATAGATTAACAAGTTAATCTATAGTAAGTTAAAGGGCTTTGGGAGTGACTAGGTTAATTAAGCCTGGTTATCCATAGAGTTGGAAAAGGGGAAGCCAAGTGAGAAGGGAGATGAGATATTTCAAATAAATATGTTGAACAAAGATAAGTTGGACTGGTTTTACATCACCAGAAAATACTCAAAAGTGCTTTAAGCAGAGTGATAGGAAGTACAAGAACAAGAAAGAAAGGTATGGGTCTTTTGAAAAACCACAAAATTAAACCAAGCCATCAAAATGCTGTTCAGTATGAGGGCGAATCAGTTACACAGTCACAGCCCAGGGAAAACCTAGAAATCACTGAAGCTGTTATTAATTAGAAAAAGATAATTCTTTTTACCAAACAAAACAAAATTCCTTAAACAGAAAATACGCACCATCAACATAATCCTCTTATTTGTGATGTCAAAGATGCAGAGCAGCTAAGGGGATGGGAGGCTTCTAACAGCCCTTTGGTGCCTATCAGTACCCCACTTGCAAAGCACGACGTGGAGAATCTTCCCTCTCCTCGAACTTTCTTTTATAATTCATGAACACCAAATGTAAGAATCAGATTCAATGTGAATAATACCAGGTAAATAGATCAATTTTTCATTCCTAATCTGTGTCTAAAAATACATTTAAAAAAATGCTCATCATTTTTTAAAAACTATTATTATTAGAATGAATTTACACACTAAACAGCCAGACCTGACCATAGAGTGTCAAACAGGAATTCCAAAGGCAATGCCAGGTACCCTTTCCCCATTACCTGACAATTAAGGGCACTCTGTATTGGGGTTCCACATTCACCCCAGCAGGAAAAGCTGTGCTTCCATTGGGTGAGTGGCTACCCTTGCCCAGCAGGAGATATTACAACTTTCCATGGTTTCCCTAGGTCTCCTGAGCTGTCCTGTAACAGCAGCACCCAACCCACTAGTGGCGGTGTCCAAAACATTTAGTCTCCCACTGTAAGGGAAATATACATATATCATAAACTTACCAAAACATCACTAGATATTCTAGCTATGAGCTTTGATCAGTTTCCTACAGACACAACTCACAGTACCTCTCCTCAGGCCTGGAATATGAGTCCCTCAATCTTATTCAAGAGTTTCTCTGACACAAGGAGAACCAGAGTGATAGGAATTGTAGGGTAAATTCATGGTACAGTTCTTGGCCATAGAGAGACAGAAGCCAATGGGCAAATAATTCCCTCCTTTTTTCCTTCAAGCAGATGATCCTGAGATACATGTTATTTGGATTCTCAGACTGTTCCATGGTATCGAGCAACTTCTCAGCCATGGCAGGGGCCAAGGGGATAACTTACCCTGGGTTGCTTTCCTTCCTCTTTCTAGGTATCTCTCTGCTTCTTCCTTGTCTCTGCCCCTGTGGGATCACACTCCAAAATATGCTACTCAAACACATTTTTGCAGCTGTGCTTTCAGGGAATCCCAGGCCAGGACAGCCACTAGTAGGGCCATCCTCTGCTTACACTCTAAGAAGTAGAGTAGCAGGATACAAACTCCTGTGAGTCCAGCTGCACTGCCCGGCCCTGGCATGCCTCTCTACTGAATGATGAGGGAATGGAGATGTATGCCGTCTCTGGTCAACTTTTGACTTGTACGTTTCCCAAATAAAACCTACCCTGGAGGGGAGAAAAAGATGGCGGCGAAGTAGAGAGACGTGGAGTGCATCCCTCTCCACAGATGCATTGGGAATGCACGGAAGGACGCAGTCATTCCCACAGAGAACCAGCTGAACACCAGCAGACGGCCTCGGACACCGGAAAGGGCTGCGGAGAACCTGACATAGCCGGTAGGGAGGCATCTACGAGGGCTCAAAGAGGGTGAAGCGGCAGAGCTGTGGCAGACGGGAGGGAGTGAGAAACATACGGAGGGTCCGCAGCGCAGCTCAGCGTTCCCGGACCGAGACATCGATCCGCGGCTGAACGGAGGGTCCAGGAGCGGGAGCGTGGGAACCGGAGAGCTGGTTCAGGGGGAGAAACATTGTTGCCGGTAGGGTGATGGACCGAGAGGACAGGAGGGAGGAGGTCCGCGGAGAGGAGTGCCGATCCCTGAGAGCTGCCCGGCCATGATGGCAGCTGGAGGCTGCAGGCTCCCGGGCGGGGGGGAGGAGCCGCGCGCATAGCCTCTCTCTCTCTTTCTGCGCCTCTGCAACAGGCAGCGGAGAGACGCCCTGCGGGGCCACATAAGGTGCTCAGGGATAACAAGCACCCTCAGGCGCTCGGGCGGGGCTAGATTAAAACTCCTTGCAAGGCCAGCAGCAGGGAGGCTGCCGAGAGAAAAAAAAAAAAAAAAACCAGCATCAAAAAGAAAAAACCCCGAGAGAGGCCCAACTCTAAGACTTTCTGTGTACGCCTGAGCCACCAGCGCCCTCTGCAACAGACACCTCCAAGCCTGACTGAAGCAACAGTGCGCCACTGCTCACTCCCTCCCAGGAGAAGGAGCCACTATTGCACCCTCTCCCTCCCCACACAACGAGGCTTACAGACGAACAATAAAGGAACCTCTGCTGGTCACAGAATAACGCAAAAAAAAAACCCAAGGCAAGGAAAAGGACACTTACAGCTGAGACGCTAAGGAAACAGAAATAGTAGTATCAATACCTATTGAACTGGTCCATTCGGGGATCAGTTCTGGATTTTTTTTTTTTTTTTTTTCCTTTCTCTTTTTTTTTTTTTTTTTTGATTTATTAAATACGATCTTAGCCCTAAGGGATCTACAAGTTTTACAACATAATTTTATAAGGATATTTTTTACTCTTTTTTTTTTTTTTTTTTTTTTTTTTTTTTTTTGCCTTTTAAAATACTTCTATATCTAGCTAAGTTTTTGGTAGTACGGACAAAATATCTTTCATACTTTCCTTTCATCCCTTTCTTTTATACACTTCTATTCCTTTCTTTTTCTTTGCATATTTCCAACCACATTACGCTCTTCTGTTCCCCTTTCTTCCAGCCATTTTAAGTGTATTTTATCTTAACATACTTATAAGCAACACTATCGGTCTGCTCAGACTCCTTGCTCTATTCTCCAGATGATGCACTGCCTTGGTATTAATATTAGGCTTTTGTCTTTATCTTAGTTCTTAGTACAGTTGTCTAATTACATTCTGAGAATCTCCATTCTCTCTGGTGGTACTCCAGCTCATTTCTATATTTGATCCTAGCTTACAAAATCTCCCTGGATTGATGTTTGTATGTGTAGGGTGTTATTTGTTGTTTGTTTGCTTTTGCTTTTGTCTCTGATTTGTTCTGTTTCAGTTGTCAATTTCTGCTGGGTTTCTCTCTGAATATCTGATAGCACACTGGGGTTCTGTCAGGTCTTTCTAGAGCCTTATGTCCTAACGGATTCAATAATTGTGTGTCTTATACATGTATGTGTTTCCTAGACTGAATATTCATCTAATCCAATACTTGGACATTAGTCTGAGGCTTGGACAGTCTTCTATAAACACCTCTATCACCAGGACAAGCAACCCCAAAAGCTTGGAGAACCATGAGGAAACAAAGAAACACCATGCAGGCAAAGGAGCAGGAAAAAAACCCACAAGACCAAATAAATGAGGAGGAAATAGGAAAAATGCCTGAAAAAGAATTTAGAGTAATGATAGTAAAAATGATACAAAATCTCGATAACAAATTAGAGAAAGTACAAGAAACAGTTCATAAGAACTCAGAAAAACAAACAGCAATGGATAACAAAATAACTGAAATTAAAAATACTCTAGATGCTCTAACCAGCAGAATGACTGAGGCAGAAGAACGAATAAGTGAGTTGGAAGATAGAATGGAAGAAATAAACGCCACAGAGCAGGAAAAAGATAAAAAAATAAAAAGACTAGAAGACAGCCTCAGAGACCTCAGTGATAACCTTAAACGTACCAACATTCGAATTATAGGCATCCCAGAAGAAGAAGAAAACAAGAAAGGGTCTGTGAAAATATTTGAAGAGGTTCTAGTGGAAAACTTCCCCAACATGGGAAAGGAAATAATGAACCAAGTCCAAGAAGCACAGAGAGTCCCATACAGAATAAACCCAAGGAGAAATACACCAAGACACATATTAATCAAACTAACGACAATTCAACACAAAGAAAAAATATTAAAAGCAGCAAGAGAAAAGCAACAAACAACATATAAGGGAAAACCCATCAGGATAACAGCTGACCTTTCTACAGAAACTCTGCAGGCCAGAAGGGAATGGCAGGATATACTGAAAGTCCTGAAAGAGAGAAACCTACAGCCAAGAATACTTTACCCAGCAAGAATCTCATTCAGATTTGAGGGAGAAATCAAAAGCTTTCCAGACAAGCAAAAGTTAAGAGAATTCAGCACCACCAAACCAGCCTTACAACAAGTGCTAAAGGAACTTCTCTAAGTAGGAAACACAAGAAAAGGAAAACACCTACAAATACAAACCCAAAACAATTAAGAAAATGGTCATTGGAACACACATGTCAATAATCACTTTAAATGTAAATGGATTAAATGCTCCAACCAAAAGACACAGACTGGCTGAATGGATACAAAAACAAGACCCTTCTATATGCTGCCTACAAGAAACCCACTTCAGACCAAGGGATACATATAGACTGAAAGTGAAGGGATGGAAAAAGATATTCCATGCAAATGGAAGTCAAAAGAAAGCTGGAGTAGCAATACTCATATCAGACAAATTAGACTTGAAAGTAAAGACTATTAAAAGAGACAAGGAAGGGCACTACATAATGATCAAGGGATCCATCCAAGAAGAACATATCACAATGGTAAATATCTATGCCCCCAATATAGGAGCACCTCAATACATAAGGCAAATGCTAACAGCTATAAAAGGGGACATCGACAGTAACACAATTATAGTGGGAGACTTGAACACCCCACTTACATCAATGGACAGATCATCCAAACAGAAAATAAATAAAGACACACAAGCTTTAAATGACACATTAGACCATCTCGACTTCATTGATATTTATAGGACATTCCATCCAAAAACGACAGACTACACTTTCTTCTCAAGTGCACACGGAACATTTTCCAGGATAGATCACATCTTGGGTCACAAATCAAACCTCAGCAAATTCAAGAAAATTGAAATCATATCAAGCATCTTCTCAGACCACAACGCCATGAGACTAGATATCAATTACAGGAAAAAAACTGCAAAAAAGACAAACACATGGAGGCTAAACAATTCACTATTAAACAACCAAGGAATCACTACAGAAATCAAAGAGGAAATCAAAAAGTATCTAGAAACAAATGACAACGAAAACACAACAACCCAAAACCTATGGGACGCAGCAAAAGCAGTTCTAAGAGGGAAGTTTATAGCAATACAGTCCTACCTTAAGAAACAAGAAAATGATCGAATAAACAACCTAACCTTACACCTCAAACAACTAGAGAAAGAAGAACAAAGAAACCCCAAAGTGAGCAGAAGGAAAGAAATCGTAAAGATCAGAGCAGAAATAAATGAAAAAGAAAGGAAAGAAACCATAAGAAAAATAAATAAAACTAAAAGCTGGTTCTTTGAGAAGATTAACAAAATTGATAAACCATTAGCCAGACTCATCAAGAAAAAAAGGGAGAAGATGCAAATCAACAGAATTAGAAATGAAAAAGGAGAAGTCACAACGGACACCTCAGAAATACAAAACATCATGAGAGACTACTACAAGCAACTATATGCCAATCAATTGGATAACCTGGAAGAAATGGATACATTCTTAGAAAAATACAATCTTCCAAGAATGAACCAGGAAGAAATAGAAACCATGAACAGACCAATCACAGGTACAGAAATTGAGGCAGTGATTAAAAATCTCCCAACACACAAAAGCCCAGGACCAGATGGATTCACAGGCGAATTCTATCAAACATTTCGAGAAGAGTTAACACCTATCCTTCTCAAACTCTTCCAAAATATTGCAGAAGGCGGAGCACTCCCAAACTCATTCTATGAGGCTACCATCACCCTGATACCAAAACCAGGCAAAGATGTCACAAAAAAAGAAAACTACAGACCAATATCACTGATGAATATAGATGCAAAAATCCTCAACAAAATACTAGCTAACAGACTGCAACAGCACATTAAAAAAATCATACACCACGATCAAGTGGGGTTTATCCCTGGGATGCAAGGATTCTTCAATATACGCAAATCAATCAACGTGATACATCATATCAACAAATTGAAGGATAAAAACCATATGATCATTTCAATAGATGCAGAAAAAGCTTTTGACAAAGTTCAACATCCATTTATGATAAAAGCTCTCCAGAAAATGGGCATAGAAGGAAATTACCTCAACATCATAAAAGCCATATATGACAAACCAAAAGCCAACATTGTTCTTAATGGAGAAAAACTGGAAGAATTCCCTCTAAGAACAGGAACAAGACAAGGGTGTCCACTCTCACCACTGTTATTCAACATAGTTTTGGAAGTGTTAGCCACAGCAATCAGAGAAGAAAAAGAAATTAAAGGAATCAAAATTGGAAAAGAAGAAGTAAAATTGTCACTCTTTGCAGATGACATGATACTATATATAGAAAACCCTAAAGACTCTACCAGAAAACTGCTAGCACTCATTGATGAGTTTAGTAAAGTAGCAGGATACAAAATTAATGCACAGAAATCTCTTGCATTCCTATACACTAACAACGGAAGAGCAGAAAGAGAAATTAAGGAAACTCTCCCATTCACCATTGCAACCAAAAGAATAAAATACCTAGGAATAAACCTGCCTAAGGAGGCAAAAGATCTGTATGCAGAAAACTTTAAGACATTGATGAAAGAAATCAAAGATGACATAAACAGATGGAGGGATATACCATGTTCCTGGATTGGAAGAATCAACATCGTGAAAATGACTGTACTACCCAAAGCAATTTACAGATTTAATGCAATCCCGATCAGATTACCAATGGCATTTTTCACAGAACTAGAGCAAGAAATCTTACGATTTGTATGGAAACGCAAAAGACCCCGAATAGCCAAAGCAATCTTGAGAAGGAAAAATGGAGTTGGTGGAATCAGGCTTCCTGACTTCAAACTATACTACAAGGCCATAGTGATCAAGACAGTATGGTACTGGCACAAAAATAGAAAGGAAGATCAATGGAACAGAATAGAGAACTCAGAAGTAAGCCCAAACACATATGGGCACCTTATCTTTGACAAAGGAGGCACGAGTATACAATGGAAAAAAGACAGCCTCTTCAATAAGTGGTGCTGGGAACATTGGACAGCAACATGTAAAAGAATGAAATTAGAACACTTCCTAACACCATACACAAAAATAAACTCCAAATGGATTAAAGACCTACATATAAGGCCAGACACGATAAAACTCCTAGAGGAAAACATAGGCAGAACACTCTTTGACATACATCAAAGCAACATCCTTTTTGACCCACCTCCTAGAATCATGGAAATAAAATCAAGAATAAATGAATGGGACCTCATGAAACTTAAAAGCTTTTGCACAGCAAAAGAAACCATAAACAAGACTAAAAGGCAACCCTCAGAATGGGAAAAAATAATTGCCTATGAAACAACGGACAAAGGATTAACCTCCAAAATATACAAGCAGCTCATGCAGCTTCATACCAAAAAAGCAAATAACCCAATCCACAAATGGGCAGAAGACCTAAATAGACACTTCTCCAAAGAAGACATACAGATGGCCAACAAACACATGAAAAGATGCTCAACATCACTCATCATCAGAGAAATGCAAGTCAAAGCCACAATGAGGTATCACCTCACACCCATCAGAATGGCCATCATCACAAAGTCTGGAAACAACAAATGTTGGAGAGGGTGTGGAGAAAAGGGAACTCTCCTGCACTGTTGGTGGGACTGTAAGTTGGTACAGCCACTATGGAAAACAATTTGGAGGTTCCTTAAAAAACTACAAATAGAACTACCATATGACCCAGTAATCCCACTCCTGGGCATATACCCAAAGAAAACCATAATCCCAAAAGAAACTTGTACCATAATGTTTATTGCAGCACTCTTTACAATAGCCAGGACATGGAAGCAACCTAAATGCCCATCAACAAATGAATGGATACAGCAGATGTGGCATATATATACAATGGAATATTACTCAGCTATAAAAAGGGATGAGATGGAGCTATATGTAATGAGGTGGATAGAACTACAATCTGTCATACAGAGTGAAGTAAGTCAGAAAGAGAAAGACAAATATTGTATGCTAACTCACATATACGGAATCTAAAAATGGTACTGATGAACTCAGTGACAAGAACAGGGAAGCAGATACAGGGAATGGACTGGAGAACTCGAGGTATGGGAGGGGGCGGGGGGTGAAGGGGAAACTGAGAAGAAGCGGGAGAGTAGTACAGACATATATATACTACCAACTGTAAAATAGTCAGAGGGAAGTTGTTGTATAACAAAGGGAGTCCAACTCGAGGATGGAAGATGGCTTAGAGGACTGGGGCAGGGAGGGTGGGGGGGAATCGAGGGGGGGGCGTCAAGGAAGGGAGGGAATATGGGGATATGTGTATAAAAACAGTTGATTGAACCTGGTGTACCCCCAAAAAAAATAAAATAAAATAAAATAAAAAAAAAAAAAAAAAAAAAAAAAAAAAGAGCACTGCCATGTCATAGAGTCTCAATACATTTGAATTTTAAATGTTTCCTCTTCTATTCCTAGTGGAGCAGACGTCATGGGCCTTCACGCCCTCCAGGGGCTGAATTACAGATATAGATTGTTTGACTCTCAGGTCTGTGCAATGTATAATTGCTTTCATGAATTATCTCATAGGCAAACGGCATGCAGTGTGTGACATCAATCTTATTCTTGCTGTCTTAGTACTTTGATTGTCAGGAATAAAATGAAAAATGAAAAAAAAAAAAAAAAAACCTACCCTGGAGACTTCTCTGGTGTTCCAGTGATAAAGACTTCACCTTCCAACAGGGGGTGAGGGTTCGATCCATGGAGCTAAGAACCCACATGCCTTGCAGCCAGAAAACCAAAACATAACAAACAGAAGCAATATTGTAACAAATTCAATGACTTAAAAAAAAAACTGCTCTGTGTGTGGTTGTATGATTTGCCCTCACTCTCCTCACATCCTTGCCACAATGACAGTTACAGAAAAAAATTCCAACAGGTTGTTTTTGTTTTTCCAAGGTTTTTAGCTAAAGTTGGTGTAGGTCTCCAGAAAGGTATATAGATGAACATGTACAAGGATTTGCATAGGAATGTATTCCCAGACTGCTCTCAGGGTTGGTTCATTCAAAGATAACTTTTCATTTCAACACAGTAAAATTGAACTGTTAAAGTCATTTGAGATGGCTTGTTCATTATTAAATCCCCAAAATGTCTGTAGGCCACACGTTGCTACCTCTTTGATCTTCAACACAGTTCACATTTATCATAAACTTACCAAATGAGATAATATATATAAAGTACATAGCACAATGTGAAGCCCAAGATAAGCCTTCGTTAAATTTTGGTTTCCTTCCCTTACTACCACAGTAATTTACGTTTCCTTTCTCCAGCTCTGTGGAAATGAACTGAAAAATAGAACTTCCTAAATATGACAAATGTTCAGAAGTTTGCGTTACATTTTTGGCAATGCCATTAATGTCAGTGAGCTTCTCCAGAAACCTGTATTGATGTCATTTTAATATTTGAAATAGTTCATTTGGCAAACATAAACAGCCTCAATATGTTTGATTCTGTGGCCTTTTGCCTGGATAATGGATGTAAAACTAGGTCCTAACTGAATTTTCTTGTCCTTCTGCTCTGGCTTCTTAAAATTCAGATAAGCACATCAGAAAAAATGAAACCGCTAAAGGTCCCTGCCATAGTCACTATCATCTTCAGGGACTAGGAATGCCTTGGGCTGCAAATTCCTTAGAAACTGCCTGTCACTTTCTCCTTTCCTCCAAATTGTCACTCATCACCCAGGAACTGTCTTCCTCTGCCAAAATCTGCCAACAGCTGGAGACAAACCTTTGCTCTGAGGCTTGAAACCTGGATGGTGCATGGATTTATTTCTTCTTCTGCCTTACCTTTCCTAGAACCTGGAGTTTGTTTGCTCATTCTGTAAATGGCCTATATACCTTGTCACGTCCTTGAGGTCATGTGTGTTTTTTCATTTTTGCCTGTAATCGGTTGATTCTCCTCTACACTCTCTGGAATATACAGGACCATGGAGAAGTCTTCTTGCAATTTCTGCTTAGACCATCATTTCACAACTAAGATGATACGTACTGCTTGACTTCCAGCATTCCTTTATAGGCAACTTTTCTGGGGAGATATTTCAAGATTGAATAAATGTCTTCAGGAGGCTCACTGGACCTTCACTCTTACCCGCGAAAAGAACATGGATCATCTTTACTATGCAAATCGTTCTTTTATAATGATACCAGCTCTAGCTCTTTAATGGAAAAAAAAAATGGAGTTGTTTACAATGATGTTATTTAGAATACATTCAGTTCTAAAACTGAAATACGCACAGTGAGGTCTCTGTTCCATAATGATGATCTCAATACATGACTAGATTGAGACCTCAGCATTGTGTGTACTCCCTAAAACCGTATTCTCTAGGCAGTCTTTGGAACCCAACAGAATATCATTTTCGATAAATCAGCCTAATACTCTGCAGTGTATATGAATATTAGCTGCTTGTTATAGTTACTTTTCTGATGATATGTTTCACCACCTGTATTTCCCCATGAATTGTATTATTTAATAGAAGAAAATACCTTACACATTTAAGATTTACAACTTTTGAGGGTATACCAGAGCCTTTTAAATGAATTATTGATTTGATGAATTTGGTTTGGTCTTAGTGACACAACTTGTAATGTTAATACAAAAGGGAACAATTTTCCAAACTGAATTCTTAATAAATCTTGTAAATGCCCCAAATTGAATCTAATCAACACCTTAATTAGTTCTAGGATTACTATACCTACTAATCAGTAGTTCATATATAAAATGGCACTGGGTACAAAAAGCACAGATTTTTTTCTATCTCAAAGAGTATTTATCAAAATGTAGCCTAGGAACAGAATCATTTGTGGGTGATTGTTAAAAATCAGTGCAGATTACTTGGCCCCATTCCAAACCTTCTGATCAGAATCCCTGGGGCTAGAAGGCGGGAATTTGCATTTTTAATAAGCTCCCTGTTTGGTTCTTCAAGATACTCAGATAAGAGAGTCACACATCTGAAAGCGTACATAAAATAAGTTTGCAGCTCCACTTTGGTGGTAGCAAGCTGTCAGTTCGTTTTCCACACCGAATCCGCTATCCTGAGGTACTCTACAAGATGAAAGTCAGCACTTTTTTTACAGAGTAAGACTCCCCCTATTTGCTAAAGTAAATAATAGCAAAATTAAGAAGGAGCTATAAATTGTACTAAATGCTGATAACTTGAAATCTCCAAAATGGAATAAATTACTGACGATTGCACTTTAAATGGACATTGAGTGTTCCAAATTACGGAATGTTTTGCCATTTTGATAAACTGGTTTTAATTTTTTATCAGACTATATTTAAGTATCCTCCTGCAGCATGTGCCAGAAAGTTCCATTAGGCATTCTCAATTGCATTTATTTTCTTTACTGTGTAAACTGTATAAACTAAATATAGTTTGGAGAGCGCGGTACCCAACTCCATTGCACTGCTGGGAATTGTGTCCCCTGGGTTTGGGGCTGTGTTTACACTATGAACCTGCAGAAAAAAACATGAAAACGTAAAGGGGAACCTAAGTGAGAGTATTATTACTCTTTGATTTGATTTTACAAACATTTGCTCATAAATACAAAGAGAAAAATGAAAATCGCACCTGCTTAGAAAGAAACAATTTGATGAGGAATGAGATTCGCTCCACATTATGCAAAAAAGGGGGATGGGGGGTTACAGTGAAAACACTCAAGTCCTGAGAGTCTAAGAGAGTATAATTAACTCCTTGGCACCGTGAGACAGACTCTCCCTGCATGTGGTTCATTGCCAGTAAAGGACATGCCTGGAACCGCTGGCCAAGAAGAATTACAGGCATTTGCTGTTACTTTAAAATATTCATGTTTCAGCTACAACACCGCATATTTTCAATTGACAGATATAGAAAAAAAAAAAAAACCTTTTTTTTTTTTTCTTCTTTTCTTGGCATAAGAACCCTATATAATTAACTCTTTCATTTAATAAAGCTGGTAGTTTTCATTACAACTATGGATTTAGGGCACTCAGTACTTTGAAATCAACCAACCATATGAGTTTTTTCTTTTTAATTTGGAGAGTATATTTACTTAGATCCGCTTGATGCAGTTTTATGCACTTTGACTGAAAACCAACCACAATGATGAAAACCATGGCAATGGTGGATGAAACAGACCATCCAGGCACTCTCCCCACTAAACTGGAAGTCAAAAATGCACAAAAACCAGCCGTCAGAACTTTGAAGACTTTCGAGACCTTAAAAACAGCCTGCTGATGATTGGATTCTAAAAACAATGAATGTGTTCCGGCTGTAAAAGAAAGATGACAATACAGAAGTTATACACACCTAAGCAAAGATAATTTTTAAATTTGTTCTTCTTTCATTTCTCTTCCTACTGAAAGGAATTTGCTTCCTCTTTTGCAGAAAGACTGCAATAGTTGCCCAAGAGCCAAATTTAACATACCTCTTAGACTCAGCATTAAGGAGAAAAGAAAAAAGTTTGTAAATGGCTCTTCTGTTGGGTTGCTAGCAGATCATTATTGATACTGGGTGCTTTGTGAATCAAGAACTAGAAAGCAAAGATCACTGCTTGCTGCGTGAACTATATATTTGAAGAATGTGCCTGTAATTGACAATCCAATATTGTCAGTATATAAGGACAATATTCCACTTTTTTTTTTTTAACTCTCCATCTTGTTCTCTGACTTTATTCCCTTCAACCAATGCTTCAGGACGATTACCTAGGACCTTTGATCTAAACGCCTCTACAAATACCCATCTCTCCACTACCACCAAATCTCATCATATAAAACAACCAACAGCAGATACACAATCATTTTCTCATTGTGTCTCAGAAGCCAGCACAGTACCTTCCACATGGCAGTTGCTTGCTATCTGCAAGTTGAGTTGAAATTAAATATCTTCTTTCTGCAGAAATCTGCCACATTATTATAACTTCTACAATCCAATTAATGGTAGAAAAGATCTTTTGTCAGCCTGGTTTATAATATTCTATTAGACCTTTAACAAAATTCACATTTATTATGGATGGTTTTATCACTAAGCCATACTTAATAATGTGCTCCATAAAGTAAAAATACTAGGCATGGGCATTCAGGAAGCGCTACATTTGTTTTCTAAACTCACATGGTTATGACTTCCTTTCAATAAAGTACCATATGATTTAAATTCAAGATGTGATATTGGTCACTTAGAGCAAACAATTCAATAATAATGATTGACTTGACATTTCAATAGAACTTGACAGTTTTCAAGGCTTCACATGGACTACCTCCTTTGATGTTCATAATGGCCTCTTACATACAATGCTAACATCATCTCCCTTTAAAGAGGAAATCGAATATTCTAGCATATGATGCACTAACTATATATTCATCTATCTGTGCAAACCAAAAGGGAAATTTACACTTTAAAAATTGTTCTCTGAATTTATCTTTATTTTAACTAAATGTGACACTCTGTTCCTCATAAGAACTTTGTTCTGTTTTCCTAAAGGGAGAGGATTCCTATCTTAAACATTCAAAAATGACGTGAGTACTGCACTTCTTTATTTCATTGCTTACAAATAATTGGGCCATACTAACTTTTGAAAGCAGGCAAAATAGTATGAAACACTTACTGACAAGATTTGCTACAATGGTTAGCCCAGGTTTTGTCCTTTGGAAGATTCACAACCTCTGGAAATCAAGGACATATTTTTTAAAGTGGAACGGGGTCTGAGTTCTGTGAAAAGTTTTTAATTTTAGATTTGCATTTCAATGGCTATCTTTAAAAATCATTTTGGCGGTTTTAAACACATAACTCCTTGTTTGAAAGAAAAATTTACAATTTAAAGCTTCTGTTTTAGTCAGCTCAGCTGTCATAACAAAATACCACAGACTGGGTGGCTTAAACAACAGAAGTTTATTCTCTCATGGTTCTGGAAGCTAGAAGTCCCCGATTAAGGTGCTGGCCCATTGGATTTCTGGTGAGAGGTCTTCTTATTTGCAGCTGGCCACCTTCTCCCTGTATCCTCACACGGCCTTCTCTCCTGTGCACAGTGAGACAGAGCACTCTCTGGTGTCTAATCCTACTGGATGAGGGCCCCACCCTTACTACCTCATTTAACCTCAGTTACTTCCTTAGAGGTTTCATCTTCAAATGTAGTCACACTAGGGGTTGGAGCTTCAATATATGAATTTGGGGGAAGACACACATTTTCAGTCCATAATGGTGGGTTCTTTCATAGAACGTGACTTTAGATTTTTTAAGTCAGTGTTGCCCTAAATGGGGAGTCTCACACAATTTTCCCCCTAATAAGGCTTTGTATATTATTTAAGTTTGATAAAAATTGTATTATTGTATTGATGTATTCAAGGTATAAATTATAGCTTAGTGGTTAAATGCATGGGTACTCAGATTATGCCTATCAGGTTTTGAATCCCAGGTTTTGTCCCTTCCCCGGTATTATGGACAACTTACCTAATTATTTTGCCTTAATTTCCTCACCTATAAAAAATAATAATACAAATCATCCATATCAATAGGTCATTGCAGAGATTAAATGAAATAATCCTTAAAAGGATTTAGCAAAGTACCTTGCAATGTCATAAGCACATAATGCACATTATTAATAATATTTTTATCAAAACCATCCTAACACTTGTCTTAAAAGCAAAGCACCAGATTTGCAGTACACAGGCATGGTCACCTCAGTCAATCACATTTTTATGCTTTTACTTTTTCTTTAATTAACATATTCACTCTCCATTGGAAATTATTCTCCATCAATTCCATCCTTCAGCTGATTCTCCTAAATTATGACTCCTCTTGGTAGATAAGTCATTTCTTCTCCATTTAAGTATATTCTGCCCCAAGATATTCTTTCAGTTTTGAAATCTGGCTTTTCAAACATATCCACGTCAAGGGTGATTGGGTGTTTTACCAAGAGCTTACAGAATGACTTCCCAATATATGATGAAGGAGCAAAAATAGGCTGCAACACGTGAAAACCCCACTGGCTTTGGCATCATGTAAAGTAGCCTTACTATTTGAGGGTCTTATTGTAATGTTGTAAGCATTCAGTAGGAACATTCAAAGACTGCTACGTTATGGAATTACTGAGCATGTTCTCCCAATTTAAAGGTTGAGAATGATTTTATATATTTTAGTAACTATACCTTAGTCCAAACGTTTTAATCAGTGCTTTGTTTAGCGTATTAGTATTCTTAGCAAATCAAGGGCATTCATAGCACAGTTCTTTGACTCTTGAGTCTCTTTTCTCTAAATGCTCATCTATCTACTCATCTCCCTTAGAGTTTGCTTCTTCTTCTGTCTTCTAGCTATCTCTATTCTATGGAAAGAAGTGGGTCATTTCTGATAGGATAGCTTTCATGTAGTTGTAGAAACGAGTCCAGGGGGTACATGGGGAGGATTATGCTAATGCTTATGCAACGTTGAATTTTATCTTCTCTCCATGATGCTGCTATTGCCTAGAAGATAAGAAGATGGGTGATTTCTCCTTGATGCGTTACATACCTAATGTTGACGATCTTTTTATTTCCTCACACTTTCTCCAAGTTTCATGTCAAACTCTTACAGGAAATGCTGTCACTAATTTCTCCTGGGGCAAGCTTTCCCACCCACGCTCAGTCCACTGCAGTTGGCATGCAATGGTATGCGCCCTAAGGCTCCGCCAGGTGAAAGAACGGGAACTGGAGACCATCGAGCGTGAATGGATATCTTAAGCATATCTAGTTGTTACCCCTGGATTCCTGTGTTTGTTCAATCTAGTCAGGTAACTAAGGAGTTACTGGTATTTAAAATTAGAGGGATATTCTGAATTTCCTTTAACTTTTCAGAAATTACCTCTCAGCTTTTCTGCAACCTGAACAGACCGAGGATATCCATAGACATCAAGGAGCTTGTTAACTTGGAAGGGAAAGATGTCACATTGATTTTCATCAGCCTCTAGTTACAATATGAATTTAGGCAAAACCACAGTGATGCTAGCAATACCTTTGATTTTATTTCCAGTAAAAATTATGAGTATTTTTATATCAGAACCCTCAAAAAATTTATACATATGTTGGAATTGTGGTCATTATTGACACACTGCCAAGTCTTCTAACTGACTATATTGTAAAGAAGCATATATATTAATATGTTTGCAAACATTTAAATTAAAAAATAAAATTTAAAATTAATATTTTACAGTTGCGTTTTAATATATTTGGTTTCCTTTTTAATCCTATATAATGTATTTTATACACTGAAAGTATTTTCTGAGAAGGATTCCATAGGTTTTTTCAAAGGTCCAAGGGCATCCACAGAACAAAAACGGCTAGTAACTCTTATTCACCCGGAAAGGCAAGATGAGGTAGATATTAGAGAGGTGCAGAGATGAGAGCCCGTACACCTCTGGAGAGAAGATCCTGATGAATTTCTATTTTTATTTTTAATATGGTTCCCATTTTGCTGTAGCTGGTCTGAAATCCAACTTTCAGATGCCTTTATACCACCAGAGTCAATTGACATCATAATTAGCCCAGTCATTTCATTGTTGGCCAATGAATGTGTTTATCAAGCAAAAGAGATGAATCCATTCAAGTAAAGCCAGGTACAGATTAGACATCCAAGCCATTACAGCCCTTCCAGGACCAAAGAGTAGATCATCACTTCTTAAGTAACCCCAGCTCTTTTTAGACCAGTTCCTTGGGCTATATAAACAACTCCCTAGAGAAAATAAATGCACTGGAGTATGCTGAAGGCCAAGATCCATTATGTTTGCTGAAATGCAGAGCTACTCCAAGCTTCCCTGAGTTTTTTGGTACCAAACAAGCCTATAGAAGTTGATTGAAATTTATAGACTTCCTTCATTGTTTTATATACATCATTATCCTCTGTCCCCTTAAACAATTACCATTGCCTTTTCTTTTCAGATTAGTGCAGAATCTCATCTCCCTTTTCTATGAACAAAAATTGCTTGTAATATTTTTCTATTTGTTCATAAATATTCACTTAAATTTTATTTCTCATCTAAAATAACCCAGTCATCAGTTGCCCAGTACCTAGACTGAAGTCTAAAAGGCATTTGAATTTACAAATGAGTCAGAGTTGACTACCTAGATCTCCAGACAAAAGCCACCTTTGAAAAATTAGGACAGAAGAAATGAGCAGGAGACAGAGACAATTCAAATTTTTTATTTTGATGTACTTAAATATTTAATTCCACATTCCTATATTAGTGCCTACTTCCCAGTAAGGTGTGCACTGGCTTAAATTAATCTGTCACACACCTTCTGTTAGAGCTGGCACAGTAAGGCAGGCCTTGAACTGCCTGTACCTCTCATAATAAGCACCTCTGCTCTCTTTTCTCTCTTCTTCCAGAAAACTGAAAATGCTGCTGGAGGGGCTCCTTATTCAGGATTCAGCTTAATTTCTATTGAGCCTGGAAAAGATGGGTTTAAACTCTGACAGTTTAGGCAGAGTGTGGAGATGCACGCTGATCATACTTACTTTATCACCAGCTACAGTAGAGTTAGGGTTCGCAAGCTGTCTTTTAAACAAGAAAATCTGCATCATTCATACCATGGTGTTAGTAAGTTTAATTTGTGTAGTTGAAGACTCTAAGGATACTGTGTTGGTGTTGAGTAGATCAAGAAGATTGAAGGGAAGGAAGAATATGGAAGAGAAGTGCGGAATGTAGAGGAAGAAGGAGAGGGAAGACTCACAGCAGTAGAGCAAGGGCACTGACTATCTGGGAGATGGGAGATAAGGCATGAGATAAGATTGGGAAGGGATGTGGATAGACAAACTGTGTTTAGTTTGCAAGTTCACCCAAGGCTTTGCTAGCAGAGCATGTATACTATTGCAAAAGAAGTGAATTACTAATTTAGGATATTGCCATCCGGTGCCAAGATAATCCTGCTCTTCTGGGAGAAGGAAAGGAAGGAGCATGAATCCAGAATCCAAGCCTGAGTTAATCACCACTAAATCCTCAGCACAGGGTATAGGACTTAGCATGTGGTTGGTGCTCTGATACTGACCAAATAAAGACCAGATGCCAGTTTTACTTTGTCCTTCTTTGTTTCTTTGACTCTAGAACACAGTGTAATGAGTGAGATGGTCTGTATCAGGGGTCATTGAGCTATGGCCCCTGAGCCAAATGCAGCCTGGCATCTATTTTTGTAAATAAAGTTTTATTGAAACACAGCCATGCTCATTTGTTTACATATTGCCTGTGGCTTCTTTCACACTACAATTTGCATATTGGGGATTTGTGACAGAGACCACCTAGCCCCTAGAGGTGAAAACATTTACTATCTGGACCTTTACCAAAAACGTATGCTGAATCTTGGTCTATATTAAGGGATTGGGAGTTTTCTTTGAGGTTAAAACAATTTGGGAGTTGAAAGAACTTTTGGATGCTTCAGGGCAGTGTTTAAAGAACAGGAAGAGGGCGCATGTTCTCACTAAAGGATGTAGAAAAGGGAAACTAGGGAGGCCTTATGTGTGTGTAGGGAGGAGGGTAGAGGCACAGAAGTTGAGATGTTGTCAAAGCAAACCTCTTTCTGATCTTTCTTAGTAAACAACTCTGGTTGACCTGTTCTCAACAAAGTCTGGGCATTTTTAGTCTCTTTAAGGATTAAGAGAAAAACACTACTGGAACACTGAAAGGAAAGATCCTTAGCTAATATCTGAGGAATGGGTGCAGGCAAGTGCTCTCTGATTTAGTTAAGCTGCCCTAAAAGAGTTGAGCCCATGCTCCATCTTACTTTGCAATGCATAGACTTTACAATCAACAGGCTCTGATAGAAAGGTGGAAAAATGAAATTTTGTAGCCTTCAGTTTCCCAAATTCAGACAGTGAGTGACAGATCCAGAAAGAAATCTTAGAAGCCTCTTAGACAATCACTGTGCACCTGGACATGCTACTCTAAAGAAAGGGAAATGGCTTTAGAGGGGACATGAAGGGGTGACTTTGAAATGAGCATACTTTAAAGTAAAACTTCTTGAAAAGTTTTAGTGTTACATTTTATTTATTCTGGCAGCAGCTTTAGGTTCCAGGTGGTGTTGTTGTTATTGTTTTAATGTATAATAATGAACTACAATGATACCAAATAGTATTTTTATAAAGTAGGACTTCTATAAATAACCTCTAATAACAAAACCCAAGTCATTTTATTTCACATATTAACTTTCAGCTTTTTAGAGGAGAATTTCAAAACTGAATATCTTAAGGTTTATACAAATTTCAAATTTAAACTAGTACAAATATTTCTGCATAAATCTGGAAGTAGTCAACCCTGTTAATTTCTACTTAAAGCCCAATTATTCAAGAATATTATAGATGACTATGAGTCTTTGGGGAAAAATCAGTAAGACTTTAAGTGCCCATTAGCAAAAGTTAGATGATAGTGAAACACCTAGAAAAGTGCATGTGGTATCTATCCATGTGAACACTAAATTAATTCACCTTACCAGCTCCACTAGGATAAAATATTAACAAAACACTTCCTATGGCATAAAAAAAGACTGAAAGTTGAAAACATAAAAGCTATTAGGCTCTCCTGTTTGTCAAAGAAAGGTACATTTAAAAATATTTACTGAATGTTAACAAAATACCAAAGGATTACTTAAAATGGCTATGTTATTGAGAAGTGTCCATTCGGTAACAGGATAGGTAGCTATTATATTACATAAGTCTTTAATGGTAGTGTTCTTAATACACAACCGGAAATTTTTAACACAAAGAATAAAGGACAATTAAACAGCAATCAATCAATCAAAAATACACATTTAGCACCTGTCATGCCCCGAAACTGTTCTTGGAACTCTAGGCAGATATAACAAAATGAATAAAAATTTTTTCTCCCCCTCAGGATTCACACAATCTGATTGGGGAGGGGAGAAGGAAGGAAGGAAGGAAGGAAGGAAAGAAGGGAGGAAGGAAGGGAGGAAGGAAGGGAGGGAGGGAAGGAGGGAAGAATTTTATATATATATAAAATTATATTATCTATCTATCTATCTATTTATCTATCTATCATCTATCTATCTATGGATGACAGTATAAGAATGTAAAGATAACTGCTGACATTTGCTGGGTCCTCACTACAGTCCAGACCAAAGACTGAACCAATTGCTAATCAACTTACTTAACCTTTTCAGGAAACTTTGAGTGAAGCTTTATTATAATTCCTGTTTTATAATGATTAGAGAGATCAAATATCTACCCCAAAGTCACCCAGATCAGAAGCACAGAACCAGGATTCAAGTCCACCTGTATTAGCATTTCAGCATTTTAAAAATGCTAAAAACTCTTTCAACATTTCAGAAATTCAGTGAAGTGGTAGACTCTGGGGTTCTACAAACCAGTGCCTGGTTTTGAATTGTAGCTTTTTCCATTCCTTGCTTGGCGACCTGGGGCAAATGTTTTAACCTCTAATAATAGTAATGGGTTTCAGATGGTTGGAGGTGAGATCGGAGAGGAGAGGCATGGGCACAGCAGTGGAAACAGGAGGAATATATGTCCCAGGGATGCTGGCTGGAACAAAGACCAGATCCTTCAGACCCATGGGAACTAAGCCATGGAATCAGGGAGAAAACAGATTGTGGTGGATCTTAAAAGGAAAGGCATGGTTTCTCATTTCATCCTGTTAGCAGCTGGGAAGCTCTAGAAGTTGAAAAGTTTGAATTAACACATTCGATATTACTTTTCTATGATTAAGCCTGAACAAAAATATTACCCTCAAACTTTCTGAGTCTGTGTCTTAAGGGGTTTATTTTAAATACTTCAACATAATACAAGGCAAATATAGATGTGTTTATTGCATATTTCTATCAAGTATTAATTCAGGGTGAGTGTTAAGATATCTAGTGAATAAAGTAGTTAGTTTTTCAAAAACAATAAACTATACACAAGCTTTCTTCACACACTGTGCATTCCTTAACCCCCAGCAAATGAGATAGGAGGAAAGTATCAAAATTAAATTAATAGTATAATCTTACTGAATTACTTGTTCTTCTAAACTACTTATTATTTTTAAAACTATCTAATTTGATAATAGTAGACATATGAAGACAATCTTTGGCAGGCAGCTCAGAATCCCAAGAAATATATTTTCCATGTTATCCTATATATAGCAGTTAAGTAAATACATTTTTACCTCTCTCATGAGACTGGCCTTTTGCAAAGTAATTCAATGTATTTAGGTTGTGAGAAAACAAACTGTCTATATTCTCATGGTTTTCACATCATTCATCCTTCAGAGGTCTTTTTTTAGCTATTAAAAAAATGCCAGTTGTCTCTCTAAATTCTATACACAACCTAATGTATGGGATAAAAATGCTAAGTTCCACCAAAGATTTGAAGAAAACATGAAGACTACTATGATCTGGTCTTTTATTTTTTTTTTAATTTAATTTTTATTTTATATCGGAGTATAGCTGATTTACAATATTGTGTTCATTTCAGGTGTATAGCAAAGTGGCTCAGTTATACACATGCATATATCCATTCTTTTTCAGATTCTTTTCCCATATAGGTTACTATAGAATATTGAGTAGAGTTCCCTGTGCTATACAGTAGATCCTTACTGATTATCTGATCTGGTCTCTTATATGTGTAAAGTATTAGATACTGTTTACTAAAGTCATTTCTGAAAAGTAATCTTGTCTCACTTTCCTTCTAAATGGCTTAAGGTGTTTTGATTGTTGGTTTAATTTTATCACTTCAGTAAAGTTTGATTAAAACGTCAATATTCTCAACACTGAGTTGAGGAAAATGCTACATATCTTACAGAGTGACAACATAAGACCTAAAGACATTTTATGATGTTCACTCCTAGAGAGCAAAAATCTCACCTCTTCTCCTTTCTGCATTATCATTCATTTTTCCTGAAATCCTACTAAAATTTTTTTTAGAGTAAAAACCCCTAATGATGAACTAACGAAAAGTTTCCCACATTACGTTTGCATTTGTTTGTAAATGGCGGCAGGGGATGGGTGTTCTATGATTCAATAAGTTTGGAAAAGGTTTCTTCTCAGCAAACCAAAGCTTTTCATATATTTTTGTACATTTTGGAACCTAAACAGGGAGGAAATAGTGGTCGAATTTTTAACCTGTTTTACCGCAGGGATCCCTTTTCACAGGCCCCCTAGCAGGACCAGTGTTCCCAGGAATGCACTTGGCTGAGGGCTGAGGTGTCTTCGCACCGGGCGCCTCCATTCTCTCTCAGGGATACAGAGGGGGACCAGCTTGAGGGCTTGAGGGAGAGCTGGCTTCTTGAATTGAAGTTCTTTTTAATAGGACCTGTGGTAACCCAAGGAACAACTGCCTGTCAACGAATGGAATCTTTCCCTCCCAGTGTTTGACCCAGAGTGCCACGTTCACTGTCTACCTCAGGCCTCACTTCCGCCTCCTCCCTTGACCGTGTCCTGAACGACTTCAGAAACTCCCATCATCTGCAGAGTCAGTGCTTGTGAAAGGGACACGGCAGTGAGTGCAGTTAATCAGGGGAAGGATCATCCCGGCAGTGTCCTAGAGCCTGTCTCCTTGGTGATTCTGTGGGCCTCTGGGCTGAGCAGAGGCCCCCGAACTCCCTTGCTGAATCGTCTGTCAGCATTTTAATTGGGATTTAGTTCCAGGAGAAGAGAAGAGGCATCTTACAAACTGTGTCTTAAAAGAGAAGAAAAACTTTGACATCTCAGGTACTCAGGAATGAAAACGGCGATGAAATGCAGGCTTTTCCACGTTGCTGCATTTTGCGAGCGACGCTGCTTCACCAATTTGGCTTTCATTTCCCCAATATTAAAATGAAATAATATACCATTTGCTTGCTTCCTCTCACGCTGTGAGAATTTAATGAGGTAATAATAGCCGATAATATCTGTTACAATTTAAGTTTCACCGCCCCACAAGTTTATGTCTTCCAGCGAGTCATGTAATCTCTCTGGGCCTCAGTTTCCTGCAGAATGGTGACAATCGTGCTTTCCCAAGCTACCTTTTAAGGTGGCAGAGAGGAGCTAATAAAGATAAATGTTCTTTAAAAACTATATATTATTGTACACCTTTGAGAAATGCTTTAAAATCAAAACATTTTTTAAAATCAAAATTCCTTTTTTTAAAAAGCAAAAGAAAATCCTTGCTAGTATTTATGGGGATAATTCAAGTCATTTTAGCTGATCTTTTATAGAGTTTAGGTCTGTGTCACTTTCAAATGGGAAACAAAGTTTTTAAGATATATTTTAACAGGCAACTTTGGCATACGATGTGAACCGCCATCCGTTATTAAAACAAAAATGTATTTGTATATATATGTAGACATAATTGTTTCTTTAAGCTCTCATTTCTTGATTCTTTTCGTTTTCTGTTTGTTGAAAGCATTCCCCTGAAGATGTTATAACAGTGAGGGATACTTTCATAACTGGGACACTGGGTTGCACAGGTTGTGGAACTCAACCAAAAAACACTTCTCCCAGTCACGCTGAAATGTTGTTGGCTGTCCCTGCCTCACGCCGCATCCTAGCTTCTCCATTCCTGCACGCAGTCGTTCGTGTTCTTTGGTGGTGACACTCTTCCCCTTCCTTCTGACACGTTGCTGGTGGCGTGCCTCAGACCTGGTGACCACAAGCCCTCTGTTCCTCTCGCATTTTCTTGAGATGTCGCTTGCATTCCACTTCTAGCTCTGGTACAGATGTGACCCTGAGACAATATCCCAGCATCAACCGCTGAATCAAAGACCGAACAGACTTGATGCTGGAGGATGGTGGTGGATGGGGGAGGGGGGGCCTCATGGGTCACAGACATCGAGTCGAGAGAGGTGTGTTAATTTCCTATAGATGCTGTAACAAACTATCACGAACTTGGCAGCTTATAACAGCATACATTTATTCTCTTACAGTTCTGGAGGTAAGAAGTTCATAATAGGTCTATACAGAGCTAAAATCGAGGTGCTGGCGGAACTGTATTCTTTGTGAAGGTTCTAAGGGAGCCTTTTCCAGCTTCTAAAAGCTGCCCACATTCCTTGGATCCTGGCTGTGTCACTTTCTGCTTCCATCAACAGCTCTCCTTCTCTGACTGGCCTACCTCCTTCTTTCACTTATAAGGACGCTTATAATTACACTGGGTTCACCCAGAAAATCCAGGATTTTCCACCTGAAAATCCTCAACTTAAATCGCTTTAACAATGTCCCTTTTGCCATGTAAGGTAACATATTCACAGTTCTAGGCATGGGAATGGGGATGTCTTGGGGGGAGGGGCCACATTCCTCTGCCTACCACAACAGAGAAAGAACCAAAAGTAGGAAAAGAGAAGTCAGGACCTCAGGATGCAAGCAACCACAGAAAAGACAGCAGAACTGACACCGTCTGAGTGAGTTTTTCCTCCTTGCGGGCCTAGCTGCTGCTCTCCCAGCCCTGCCTCCCTTTGTACCCTGTGATCTCATCCTCTTTTCTCCACTGAACGGAAATGGTTCTGAAGTTCATCTCAAAGATAATGAGCTAATCTAGGCTAATGTGCTCTTCAGGCCGGGCTGCATTATCACCAAGACTGGCTGTACAAGAGGATGCCCCACTTCTATTGACCTCACCACTTAGTGAGTTAACTGTCTAGAATTTGTGGCCAGATAGAAAGGAGCATAGACCCCACTGGGAAGATGTTTTGCTGAGAGATCCTCTCCAGTCACTCCAGGCAATGAGTTGCTTTAATCAGCTTCCTCTCATGTAGGTCTGGCTCTGGAGACAAAATTCTTCTTCCTACTGAGCAGAAAGATACTGCCAGGCTTTTTTTTTTTTTTTTTTGGACTACCTCTTCCTCATATATTCATTACAAAAATTGTTCTCCATGGTGTCATCTAGTGATTTAAGGATCACCAAAACTTTAGCCAGACCACTTGAATCAAAACATGAAAAATGAGGCTGTTCGTATCAATTTCTCACGTACATTAAATGATCCAGGTACAGAAATGTATCAATATCAGACAAATACCATGTGATCTCACTTATGTGTGGAATCTTGAGACAAAAAAATCATAGATACAGAGAACAGATTGGTTAGTGGTTGCCAGAGGCGGGGTTGGGGGGTTGGCAAAATGGGTGAAGGGGGTCTAAAGGCACAAACTTCCAATTATAAAATTAATAAGTCATTAAGGTGTGATGTACAGCATGGTAACTATAGTTAATAGTACTGAATTATCTATCTGAAAGTTGCTAAGAGAGTAACTCTTAAAAGTTCTCATCACAAGAAAAAAAATTGGGGGAAAATAAAAAAGAAACGTATTTAATACTATACTCTACAATACTATACTACCTTAACATCTACGTGGGTGAGTCCAAAATTATCCACATTCCAGTTTTATTAAAACTTCTGTTGGCCACACTGTCTTATCAGCACTTTCCATTCAAGGCTACTGTCTCCCTAGTCACTGCTGTGCAAGTGTGAACGTGTTACATCCATTCATTTGTAACTGGGGTGAGAGCAAAAATGGATGCCCCACTTGTGACTTGCATGAAAGAAGAGCAGCGTGCCATGACTCATTTTTATGGTCTGAGGGTGTGCATGTCCGCACACTTCTGTCCACACTGTTGACAGTCTGCAAAAACTTCATTTTGAGGTGTTAAAGCACCCTCCCTATAGTCCTGATCTTGCTCCATCGGACTTTCACCTGTTTGGTCCCCTGAAAGCAGCCTTACGAGGATGAAGGCTCACTTCTGATGAAGAAGTGAAGACAGTGGTGCATTCATGGCTCGTAGCTCAGCCTAAAACATTTTTTCATGAGGGAATACGAAAGCTTGTTGACAGATGGATAAAGTATACTGAAAAGCAAGGAGATTATGTTGAAAAATGAGGTTTTTTTCTTTTCTAAAAGTTAATTAAAATAAATTCTACAGCCAGAGCATGGATAATTTTTGACTCAGCCTCTCATAGGTTCTTTCACATGGCCTCTGGCCATGTTGCTCCCTCTGATGCAATGCCTCTTCACCTGGCTCACTTTTACTCTTCTTCTTCTTTTTCTTTTCTTTTTTTTTCTTCAATTCATAGGAATCACTGTCTCAGGGAAAACTTCCTTGACCTCCCTGTTCTGGGAGCTTGGGTGAGCTCTGATGCTATCTGCTATCCTGGCACCTGCCATGTTACTATTTGCATGTCAACCTTTTACTAGACTGTGGAGTCCCAAAGGCAAGTCGTGCACTTCAGTTCATCCTGAGATCCTCATAGGTGTTCATAATGGTTTGATGAACAGATAGAGGAGCCTTCCCAGAGCTGGTGAACTGCAGCAGTAGAAAGCCAGAGATGCAGGGTAGCACACGCAGTAGCACTGAGAACCTGGGAAGAGCACCAGAGATTAAAGAGAATTCCAAAAGTGGTAGGAGAAGTGCAGACCTGAGAGATAGCTATCTTCCCTTTACCTTTGCCTTAAAATATTTTAATGAGATTCTACCTGTATTAAACTCCTTGCTATCTCCCCCATCCAAGTACCCACCAAATGCCCAGCATACAGTGGGACTTAATATGTGTTTAATGATTGACTGATTACCTAGTTCTGGCACAGTATGACCCAAGAGGCAAAGCCTAAGTCAAGAATTATACAGGGACTTCCCTGGCAGTCTAGTGGTTAAGACTCCACGTTCCCAATGCAGGGGACACAGGTTCAATCCTTGGTTGGGGAACCAAGGTCCCGCATGCCATGCAGCATCGCCAAAAAGAAAAAAAGAAAGAACTATATTAATTGAAAAATTACATTATTCTAAGGCTACTTAATAAGAATGACATACAGTGGGAAGTTGTTGTATAAGAAAGGGAGTCCAACTCGAGGATGGAAGATGCCTTAGAGGACTGGGGCAGGGAGGGTGGGGGGGACTCGAGGGGGGGAGAGTCAAGGAAGGGAGGGAATACGGGGATATGTGTATAAAAACAGATGATTGAACCTGGTGTACCCCCAAAAAAATAAAAAAAATAAATAAAAAAAAATAAGAATGACATAAAGATAGAGAGTGAACATGTATTGGCTTCCTACAGTGAGGAGACTCCCGTAGTAGCAGGTGAGTATCAATAATAAAGGAATAAAAGAGATAAAAATCTGCCCTTAAGCTTTGCATTGCTAACAGATGAAACAGGAAAAATGTATACAGTAAAAATGATGCAACAGTATATACTAAAAGTTATTCTGATCTTAAAGATATGGGGAAATTGCCCAATTGACCTCTTGCAGTCTAATTCAGACTGTGGCAAACTGGGTCATAGAAAGAAGAGATATTATAGGTTCCTTTCCCAGATCCATTCAAATTTCCCTCATTGGGTAACACTCATGAAGTATAGCTCATGTGGTTGTTCCAGAGATGAACTCATCCCCACTGTTAACGGGTGGTCCAATGAGAGAGCAACACTTAGGAATTTTGTTCAATGGATGTGACAAGGCAGCATACCAGCATACAACTCCTGTTATTGGTGATGTCTGTCTTGCAACTATGGAAAAGCCAGCCTAAAGATGAAGCCATACAAAGGAGGCAGAACCAGGAAAATCACAAAGAAATGGAACAAGAACTCCGTTTAAACTATACCTGAAGCCTTCTCTCGGTACTAGTTAGTATACTCCACTTATCTTATTTAGCCAGTGTGAGTTGGTACCAAAGCCATCCTGATAGTTTCAGGAAGGAGTGTCTATGTCCCACCCTCATATGTCCTCCAGTTGATTTATTATCTAAGAACTTGTAGAGAACCTGTCAGAGACCCCATACCATTGAAAATATTAAAATATATTAAAATCATGTGTCAGTAAGAAGAAAGAGACAGTAATATTGGCATAGAACACCACATATGAATACCCCTAAAATGCAAGAGAGATGAAAACAACAAAATTCAGATAAAATCTAGAGGAGAAAAACCACTCCTCTACAACAATAGTCTGAGGACTGAAAGTCATCCCTGTCTGGTAATTGCTGAAGAACTCAAAATGCAATCACATCCTCCCTGGAGAGGACAGGAGTAGTTAAGGATAAGGGAAGGTTGAATTGTTTCTCTGTATTACTCAATCGGTTATCACCCCTGACAGGATAAATATGTAGAATTTTTACTAAAGAATTACTCTCATTGAAAGCAAATATGATTCACCAGCATAAATATAAAAAAAGAAACAACAGGTGGTGAATACAACTCAAGACATTAAATTTCCATGAGTCACTGAAGCCAGATGGCATGCATTTGAGAATTCTGAAGAAATTTAAGATCAAAGCATTTTAGATACTAACAATATGGGCAATTTATCATATAAAACAACTATCAGAGTTAGGGAGATTGCCAAATATATTATATGACACTATTAGAAGAAGCACCAATTGTTCAGTCAATTCAATTAAATGCAATGAAACCTAACAAATTTATTGGCCACCCCCAAGTGCAAAGAAAGCACTGTTCTAGGCACTGGGCACTCAGAGGTGTTCACAACAAGGTCATGTCCTTCATAATCTCACAATGGAGAAGATTGTTAGTGTCAGTAGCAGCCAAATATATATAATGTCACACATAATGATTTTATAAAGAGAACAATATTTAAAGAATTCTCTAATAAAATTTTTTTTTTTTCCATTTGAAGGTGAATTGGTCAGGGATCAGATATACATAACTGAAACCATTCTAGCTAGGCTAAGAAGAGAAGATTTTGATGCTTTAAGAATTGTGGAAAGGGAATTCCCTGGGGCTCCAGTGGTTAGGACTCTGCACTTTCACTGCTGAAGGCCCGGGTTCAATCCCTGGTCCAGGAACTAAGATCCCACAAGCTGTGTGGCATGACCAAGAAAAAAAAAAAATTGTGGAAAGACTAGAGGAATAGGCCCTACACTGAGTTCCCAGGAACAGCACTCTGGAACTACATCCATGGGAGACACTGCCTCTGTCCTAATCAGGAGATTGGAGAAGAAAGAGGCTGTTACCTCCAGAGCCACCATGCCACCTCTGCCAGTAAAATGAGTGTCCTCGACACTGCCTTTCAACACTGTCAAGCTCAAGACTGGACATTGGAAACTCTCTTACAGCTGCCACAGAAGAAACAAACACCCAAGGTCATGCTTCCAGTGGCAACAGCTGAAGTAACACAAGTGTGGTATCTGCCTCGAGATGTTCACCTCCACCTTCCAAATCTCAGGAGTGAGTATGTGATGGGTGGCTGCGGAGGGGGCTGGGGAATGGAGATCTTGAGCAGCGCTGCACTGTAGTAGCATAGGGTCTAGGACAGCAGGTCACACTGAAGCAGGGTGAAATGAGGCTGAGAGGGCCAACCCCCAGTCTCTGCCACAGACGACTGTATTACTCCCTCCCTATTTATAACCCAGTCCTTCCCAACCCAGGCCCACCCACAAATCCTCCCTAAAGCAACTCCTGTGCTTGCTTGCCCTGCTGGTTATCTTCACAATGCATCCAAATGACC
The DNA here is from genome assembly GCF_030028045.1 of Hippopotamus amphibius kiboko. Lineage (NCBI taxonomy): Eukaryota > Metazoa > Chordata > Mammalia > Artiodactyla > Hippopotamidae > Hippopotamus > Hippopotamus amphibius. The sequence goes on along the minus strand of NC_080195.1, from coordinate 89,630,227 downwards.
CAACAAGACAAAAGCCTGGGAGTCAGCATCGGCCACCCCCTCAGTCACTGCCCTATCAATCAAATCCTCAATAAACCATGTTACTTCTGTCGCAGACGCCACTGCCTTAGTTCTGGCCCTCTTCACCCTTTAAACAGATTATTATTAAGTTTAATCTGCACATTCTTTCCTTAAAAGAAATCTTCCACATCTCCTAACTTCCAGAATTCTCTTTCTAAAATCAAAATCTCATCATCTCACTCCTTTGTATAAAACCCTTCGAAGCCTCCCAATTCCCTGCACAGTAATGTCTAAACTTCCTGGCAGGGCAATCAGAATCCTCCCCAACTGGACACGGGCTTACCTCTTCGACCTCTCTCTTTCCAGTGCTATATCACTTTTACCTCTGCCTAGTATATCTGTGCTTCTCACCAGTCCCCAAGTACACCAGACCCAGCTCATTTTTTCCCCTACATTTGTTGTTTTTTCCATCCTGGTGTATACTTTCCCACAGTTAATAAACTTCTATTCATTCTTCAAAACCCCGTGTAAATGTTGCTTTTGCAAAACTTTCCCAAGCAGAGTTCATCTTTCTCTCCTCTTCACTGCTGTCCCATGTTTCTCACACTGTTATTCAAACATGTTTCATAATAGATAGATTTTTCTCACGCTGCATGACTTCCACTAAATTGAGAATCCTTTAAGGCGGGAACAGAGTCTCATCCAGATTCAAGCTCCTTCTCTATCGCAGATCTACCACAGGAGCTGGCTTATCAGAAGATTCAATAAATACTTACTGAGTGACCAGGTGAAGAAAATGTAAAAGCATCTACCAAAAAAAATTTAAAAATAGAGCATTCAAAGACTTAAAAATACATCAACCTGTGATAAAATAATATTCCTCTTCTCTTACCTGACTCTAAGAGAAAAATGAAAAGATGTTAAGGGAATAGGTGTAGTGTTCTTTTTAAAATCTGCTCAGTCTGTGGAAGGTGTAAACTTGGCAGCCTGACATGAAAGAGTCAAGATGAACACACAGGTGTTTCTTGCAGGCGGCACTCACTTTCTACCCAGAGAGAGCCAGCAAAATCACAGAAGCCTATGTACACCTTCCTTGGACTATGTGTATGTTTAGATTATAGTAGCTGGATGGCTCTAGGGAAAGTTAGTGACTTTCATGTAAACCCGAAAGAAAGAAAATCTGCTCAAATCCAGAGGTAACTTGTTAAGTCAAGGAACAACTAGGCTCCTCTTGTAATAACTCAAATAATTATGAGAAAATTATAACCTGTAAATACAACAAAGAGGGCCATGGACCTACATTTGGTCCTCGCAGGAAAAACAACAGTGGAGTTTGATTGAATGTTATTCTTAGAAGTATTAACATTAGAGCATAGTTTCCCAAAGTGTATGCTAGGGAACACTAGCTAGAGAGTTTGTAGTTAAGCGAGTCTGGAAAATGACCCTACTGTATTGTCTTTGTAGAACATCATAAAAACGATGGTCATAGTAAGCCTCTGAGAAGTCCCATTGAAGTTGTTTTACATCGACTGTTTCTCAGACATATTCGGCTACTCTTGTTTTCTTTTAAACATCCAGCAGAACTAGTGTTCAACGCTGATGCATGCAATGCAGAAATTAAGAAAGTAACGGTGGGTAGTCTTGTGATAAGAATTAAGTAATTGGCCTGGAGTAGCCCCCTGACTCTTAAAAAAAAAAAGGAGGAACAATACAAACTCTAGTACGCTTAGAATGATGATCCCTCCCTGTGGTAGGGAGAAGATATGTCCACCTCCTAATCCCTGGGACCTGTGACTATTACATAATATGGCAAAAGAATGAGTATTGCCTTATAGGGCAAAAGATGGAATGAAGAATCATAGAGGAGGAGCTTATCCTGGATTACAAATATAATCACATATATCTTTATAAGACAGACACACAGGTGAGCAGGTGTTGTGAAATCAGAAGCAGAGATGGGAGTACCAGGGTAGGCACAGCAAGCTGGAAGAGGACTCAATTCTTCCCCAGAGCCCCTGGAGCGGGGTTTGCCCACAAACCCTTGGGTTTCAGACTTCTGGCCTCCAGAGTGTGAGAGAATATATTTCAGTTGTTTTTAAGCCACCAAGAGTGCAGTAATTTGTTACAGCAGCCACAGGAAACTAACACACCCCAGTTGAGCACGTCTCTGACTGAGGCACTTAGCAATGTTCTGCCAACCTCCACCATGTTCTGGAAGGTAAGGGATGAGCCTGCCACTTCCACCTCTGGCATCCCAATTTTGTTACTTAAACTGCTATAGTCCTTCTTGAACCTATTTATATATAATAGCTCATATAACACCTTGAGGCAACGAGTTTCATAAATTCACTACCCACTGTGAATAGCAGCTTGGTGTCTGGAGTTTTTGATGGCACAGTGCATTTTCATGATGAATCCATTTGTCTCTTTTTTCAACTTTTGCTTAATGCTTCTATCATTAGCTTAAATATATGTGGGAGACAATTGAACTCCACTAAAGAGGACAAAGTTCAGAGAGGAGAGCTTGAAACAGTGAGACCATTTTCATGAGACATATAAAAGGATCTCCTCTTGAAGCTGATGGTATCTATGGAAAGTGCCCTGTTTAGAGAGCTGAGGTTCCTGCTGGAGGCCCTAGTAGAGGAAGACCTGGAGGCAAATATTCATCTTTGGAGCATTTTAAGAGGAGGCAACCCAGAGACAAATCATGCAGAAACACAGAAATTAAATTCAGCACAGGAATCTGCCTCTACCAGATAACAAGACACAGCAATCTGCCTCTTCCTTTAATAGGAAAATGACCATGTTATTGGATCAACATGGCATAATCCTGATGAGATTGGTGGAAAAGTCTTAAAGATGAAGGCTATAAGCATGTCTTATGGCTTCTTTTGACACTGGCATTTCATCTGCCACCAAAAGAGTCCACTTTATAAAAAGAAAAAAATAATTTACTATAAAGAATTGGAATTTACAGTCTGCATGTTTTGATGCTAATAGATATTATAAACAGAGCTTATGAAACTTTGGTTACTTAACATTAGTTAAACCTTACTTAAGATTCTAGGACATTTATTTTCAAGCTTTAGGTAGTAAGTCAAAAGTGAAGGGTTCCCTACCCCCAGTTTTTCCTGAGTCTATAGGTGAAAGGGAAAGTAAGGGTGATGGGAAGAGTGCCATGTGCTGAATAATGTTTCAGAATGTGTGTGTGTGTGTGTGTGTGTGTGTGTGTGTGTTAAACTTTAATAGCATAGTGGTCAGCTCCCTCATCACCTTTTATACATGCTACAATTTGCATTTGGGGTAAGACAGGAGGCAGAAGAATACATATATGCACACACGTAGAGAGAGAGAGATTCAAACACTTGGTACCAACGTATAGAGTTACTAAAAAATTAAATGCCTAGATCTGTTCAAATTATCATCTTAATTTAATTGTATTACACACTCAAATGACATCTCTTATAAATCTTTATACTCTTGAAAGAGATTTATAGACTTAAAAGGAATAAAAATAATTATTAACCTTTAGTGAGGATGTCCTGTGTGCCAGCACTCTTCCAAGTGCTTTATGCATATAATGTGTATAATTTTCACAAGAACCCCATGAGCTAGATGCCATGTTTACCACTCTTTTATAGATGAAGAAACAGAGGTCTGAGTCTTGACCACGTTCCCAAGGTCACACCGGTATTGAGAAGTAAAATAAGTATCTGAATTCAAACAGATAATATTATACCTTTTAAATATGTATTGCATTTTAAGCCTTTGTATATGATTTTGCCATTGAAGAAATTCTACATAGCTATTTTATTTTTCTATGTTATTTTAAGCCAATACTAGGTGGATGAATTTGGATTTAGAACGTCAATCTCCTCTTTTTTCATCTACCAAGTTTGGATCGCAAACAAGAACTGTTTTGAAACTCTAAAGTGAAAGAGAACAATTGGCACATTTTCTACATCAAGACTTCCAAGGAAGTTGAATACCAAAAACCCCTTCATCCCATGCAAGCTGGATGGTCAGGGTGCATTCTAGAATGCTACAATTCCATCTTTTCTAAGTCCTTTTCATAACCTCCTACAGAACATAGAGCACTAAGCACTCTCTTCTCACAATTACAACAGCAGGGGCCCAAACTGCATGGCCATAAATAGCTTTAAGGCCACCCATCTTTTTCATTAGCGAGAAGAGATAGTATCTCTATTATGGACGTAAAAATATACCCACATGGAACTTCCCTTCACAGAATTACTGATTCAACTGCTGAAATTTTTTCTGATTTTTCTCTCACTTTTAAACTTAGATCACCTTCTACTTGAAGTCTTTTTTTTCCCCCACAATGACTTACTGCAGAGGAGTGATCTTATTTTAATGGTAATAAAAACAGGGGCTCCTCGTCAAGGTAAAGCTGATAAGTGTTGATTATGATGCCCTCCCTTCCCTATACTCCACTTCTATTTCTTACTATGTGTTTCTGTTTTATCTTCTCTAGGCTGATTCCCTATATTAAAGCCACTGTGGGGCCTCTCCCTTTTTTTACTCCTGGTCACAACTTTAATACAGTTTCCATAAGCATCACATCCTTTGTACAATAGCCACTTAACTTCTTTTGGAATAGGGAATGGGGACTCCACAGGTTCAGGACCCACACTTCCTGGAATAAGGGTATTCTATGCTTCCTGAAAGTTCCAGGTCTACACAAAGAGAAAACAGCAAGGAATCCAAGGCCTCCAAAGGACAGATGGGTCCCTTTCTGCCTGGAGGGACATCTGTGTGGGAACACAAACAATAGAGATAATGACCCTGTCATCAAAATCTTTCAGATTCAATCAAGAGAGAAAATCATGCAGGGAGAATGTGTGAAAAAGCCAACCAAATGTCCAGCGCCCTCTGCCTTTTTATACAAGTCCTTTTAGGGTATGAGCCTCTGAAACCTCCTTTCTGGCTAATCCTGACCTGGAGGACTGCATTCTCAAGTGCATCAAGATCCTTCTTGCTTCTCTACCTTGGTAGCTATACCTCCTTCCACCTGGAGAGCCAGCTCTTCCTTGTTAGCCTGGCAAGTTCCTTCTCCCCAACTTCAGATTTAACTTTGTCACTTCTTCTGGTGAGTTCTTATTTACTCAAGGTAGCTCTGCACATTTTACCATTTATCTTTTTGCTCCAAATACATCCCTAGGAGCAGGCAGGAACTATGGTTTTATCATCTCTAGCACTTAGCTGTGGGTTCTGATTGCTACTAGGTGCTTAATAAGGCTTGGGTCCTTGAGTGGCCAGGAGCATAACAGAGTAATAAAGCACTTATGTTCTGCTCTTAGACAAATCTGAGGTTCACATCCAGCCCTGGTTCCTACCTCCCATGTGACCTTATGAAATTTCCTTGAGCTTCAGTTTTTCCTCTATAAAATAAATATAGTATCTATCTTAGAAGATTATTGCTATGATAAAAAGTGATATGTGAGGAAGTGCAGTGACTTGGAAAACGGTAGTTACTAGTATTGTCATTATTGCTAAGAATAGCTTAAATATAATAGAGTAAAATTTCATATACCCATGTTGAGGATATAATGAATAGAAGAGGAAGGGGTCAGACATAGGTAAACCCCAGCAAAGTTTCTGGAGGAAGGGACCTTTAAAACTTAAACATGTAGTGACACTAGAAGTCATAGGCAGGAGAACAAAAGTACTGAAGGAAGAAACAATGATGCCGGGAGCAGATAAATAACATTGAAGTATATTGAAGGAGGTGACAAAATAATGATGCTGAGAAATAATGGTAGGAAGATGTTAAACAGTCAGTCTCCAAGATGGAACACAGATCCCAGTGAAAGCGCTTGAGTCGTGAAATAAAGTGAGTATTGGAAATTTTTCATGCAGTTGTAGCTAAGATCTTTTTGAAGCAGGAATAGATTTGAAGGCAGAGAGAACAAATAAGAAAGACCGCAGTAATCCAGGAACTCCATGTGGATACCAGAGGGCTGTCCCTTACTAATGCTAATGAGCTGATGCTAAATGAGTTTACTTTGGCAATTTTGGGGGAGTGTTATAACACTTGCTGATGAAAAGCCACTTATTGACTGAAGTTGAAGCAACCAGAAAAATAGCTTTACTTGAGAAGCCTAGAAGTGAGTTAATAGCCAATCCCAAAGGGGAGAAGGGTCAGCACTTTTCAAGCATTTGCTGATCAAGACTTTTGCACATCTGAGCTCCTGCACATCAAAGAGGACTTCCCACTGGGTTTGCTTACCCCTTTAACTAAGTCCTTGAGTTTAAGGACAGGAGAAGTTCCTGTAAGTGGAGAATTACAAATAGTCAGAAGTTGCATTCAGACCAGTATAGCTGTTCTTCCTATTAGAAAATGACGCAGCTAGAGTGTTATTAATCGAGCAAAAATACCGCCCACCTGGAGCCTCGTGATCTTCACTCAGTGGTTGTAAAATCAGCAGGTATCAGAATTCATTTGTGAAGTGCCTCATGGCTATCGTGAAATATTGGGATCCAAAGGTGAAAAGTCCCTTCACAAAGAGATCACTAAGGTCAGGATGCTTAGGACTGGGTCACAAGGGTCAGAATGCCCTGCCAACAAGACTTCAACCAGAGTGTGGAATGGGAAGAAACCTGTGGGTGAGGGTGAAGCAAGAGAAAGATAAATAGGCTTGTCTGCCAGGGTTAAAGAAATATGGGCCATGAAATCTGGCAAACCTAACTGTGTTTGAAAACAGACTTGTAAATTTAAATTGGGTTAATAAGAATTTGACATATTTCAGAGCAATGAAATTGTGCTTGTCTCCACCTAAGGCCCAATGTGTCAATTTCATTGTTTGTTGCATATAGTTGAGACCTAACGCATTAGGGCCATTTTCTGTGTGCTGTGCTTAGAAGTGATTATATTCCTTAGAAGTTGAATCTGAAAATGATGACATTAAGACTCAAGTACCAACAGTTTCCTAGCATTGTGTTCCATGTATTTGCAGAGACCAAAATGAGGCATTAATTACCTTAAGGCATTATCTTTATGTATAAAATGCATTTTAAACAGTTTTTGTCTGAGGTTTTAACTACTTCTACTTTTCTTTCAAAATTATTTAGAGAAAAAAAATGAAGTGTCTTAACATTAGGTCTATTTTACTTCATTTCATATTTTTATTCTGAAAGTTATAGTACCAACAGAGCCAATAATCTGGAATCATTCATTAATGAAATAGCCAAATAGAGGTTTACAATAAAAAATATGAGATATGTGTCACATTTTCCTTTAAAAATGCACGGGTCAAATATAGCTATTATTATGAAACCTTACATTTTAGGATGCTTGGCCACTAAACAATATACCATATATAAGTAACCAAGTTAATTGTGAGATAGTTTTGGTATTAAATGGCATTTGGACATACTAAAGTCAATGGACCATATTTCCATTTGGGGCATGTGATTTCAATTAGCTCATATAAAATTATGTATTTTATCCCATATGTGTTGTATCAAAAATAAATTCATATGACCTAATGTTATTAAAATGTTATCATCTTTGGCTTCTCTCTTCTCTGGAATGTACCAGGCACCATGCAGAATAATACAAGAACAGCAATATAAATTTTGAGATGTAATTCTGTTGTCTTTTCAACACATACTGCAGTAGGACTAATGGCTATACATCTCAGCTTTAGCAAGATCCAGTATTCCCTTCTAAACCAAAGAGTCGTGGCTATAGACAAAACTGTGGTCTTATAATGAGGTGATACTTCATTAATCACTTCCAAATTGTACATTCTGATTGGTATGTGACTTCCAGTGTAATATATTGAGTTCTGGAGGTTGCATGTGATGGTTAATTTAATATTTTACAATAAGAAGAAAAGTTGACTTTTGTAAGGGCAAATTAATACTTGATGAGACAGTCCTGAAGATGATATTCTTATTGTGACAGTCTCTTCTCCAAACGACTTAAAAGAGTCCTAAAACCTGGGCTGTTATCCTAAGAAATATGTTTAAAATACTTCACTTTAGCCAAACTCTGAGGTTTTTTTGGAGTAAAACCAAGCATTTGATATGCACCTTTGTTTTGTTTCAAAAGCTCTTTCGGAGTCAGATATCTCTACTCCCAGAGCTTAATTCACTTGGGATAATATGCTACCAGAACATTCTTTATGGTTCTGCTGTTCAACCCATACTAGTGAAAAGATTTAAAATCTCATCGTTTTCTAGAAATTTATGGCATTTCTTTTTTTCAGTTTCAAAGAAAGGTGCCTAACTCAGCCATACAAATACATTCAATGATCCCCTAAACTCATATTTAATCTTGTATACATTTAAATTATGTCATCTTTCTAAAATACGTTCCTAACTCCTCAACTAAGAAGCCTTACAACCTGCAAAATCCCAATTCAAAACCCACTTCTCTGGGGAAGTCTTCCCTAACTACTTGCTTCTATTTAAAACATAGCACATATCACCTATACTAATCGTATTTCACGAGTTTATATATGTTTCACGTGAGTTAGTCATGCTTCTGCAATTAGATCTTAAACTGAAGGAGAAAAGGGAAGAGAACCAATATTAATTGACCTGCTGTAGGCAACGCAATGTGTTACGCATTTTATACACTTATCCCAGGTAATTGTTTCATATACAAGATCAAAGTTTTATTCTTCCTGTTTGACTTCCAAAATAGGGCACAACTGATGTTCCAAACATACTTGTTTACTTGAAAAATAGTGTTAAAGTCATTTCCTCCCACAGATGCTATTATTTTTTTTTCAGAACTGGATTTTTTATTTTTTTTTAAGAACTTATTGAAATATAATTGGCACACAGTAAACTGCATACAGATGCTATTATTACTAGTTAATTCTATTAACCATTAATAAAGATCTTTCTCCATATTAGCTAATTTTCATATACATGAGAATTTCTCTCATTTTTATAAAAGCTAACAATTCAGAGGAAGTATCATGAAGTAAGACAACAACTTCAATTTAATGTGTTTTATAAAGTCTCTTACTTTCCCCTCCATCCCTCCCAGGGATTTCATGTGGAAGGAAAAGGTTATAACACGTTCTCAATCCAATTGTTAAATTATGAACTCTAGACTAAAGATGCTTACCATTTCTCTAAAAATTTATTATTCTTTTGTTACGGTGCCATATAAGCCCAAGTTCTAAGCACCCTGTATGAGTTAGTCATCACTGGGTACATCTATGTGTATGTACTGTAAACATGTTAAACTCTTGATTGTTCAAATTTTGGCTCTACCAACTTGAGCAAGTTATTTTGAAGTTTCTAAAGTTCTTTATATATAAAGTAGAGAATATAGTATATATCTCATAGGTGTCTGTGAGGACTAAATGAGATAATGTTTCCAAAAGGACTGGCCCTTAATAAGTTTTCAGTAAATATTAGCTATTATTTCATTATTACTTATAACTTGTCCTCAACCATTTTCCCATCTAAGAACTTAAGAAAAATAAAGCACAGCCTATCCAAATGTCTGAGAGAAAATGTAATAGATACCTCACACACTATCTTCACTCTCATTAACCCAGTGTGAAAACCCAAGTGGGGCATATTTTATCAGATCAAAGGCCAGACTTATATATTCCAACTTTTCCCATATTTCACCTTGTCCCTCTTCGTTAGTATAACCCTTTTCTCATATTTTGTTCACCCTGGTCCAATATGTTGTTAGAGGTAAATCACTCATACGTGAATGGTCCCAGCCATTCCCCTCCTCCTGCTTGCTAAAGACAATTGATTTGCCTGCTCTCTTTGTTTCTTCTCATCCCTGGCCATCTAGTGAGAATCTTCCTCTGCCAGATTGGTTCCTCTGAACTTCTGTGATGCAAACTCAAAAGGAAAGTGATGGGAATAAAAAAGAAGCAGAAACCCAACCAAACAACCACAAAAAAATAGTGCTCAGACTGGGTCAGGGGAAAGACCCTCAGGGAGTTTTGGAATTAAGAAGGATGGGAGCAACTACAGTGTGTGAAACAAAAGCAGAAAGGTATTTAAGAGGCAGTGCATTGGGCCTGTGTTCTCTTTGTGGCAGTCAAGAAACAGAATTAGAGAAGTTCACTTATTTGGAAATAGCTTTTTGGTTCCAGGTCTATAATTCTGAGACTGGACCACATGGTCCATGGCTTTATAACCATTACCTAAGTTAAGTGCACGACTAAAATTTATCATAAAGTGTGGGAAGAAAATTTGCAGATACAAGTTGTCATAGTAGTTAGTGTACTAGGAAAATTTTTGCTGCTCAAGTTGGCTAAATAGCTTTAAGTCTTGGGCTCCACCAAGTGACAATCAATGAATCTGTTTAATCAGCCTTAAACAGCTGCATTTGTTGCAAGAAAAGAGAGTGGGGCATGAGAGGATGGCGACATCCCAGGTCTCAGGCGAGTCCCTGGGATGGCCACCAAGTGTAGGTTCTTGGCTTTATGCAGGAAAGAACTCAAGAGTGAACCATAATAAAGTGAATGAAGGTTTATTCAGGGAGATATATACTCCATAGACAGAGTGTGGGCCATCTAAGAGGGCAAGAGGCACCAGGGTATGGGGTTGTCAGTTTTTATGGAGGGGGTAATTTCATAGGCTAATGAGTAGGAGGAGTATTCCAGCTATTTTGAGAAAGGGGAAGGAATTTGCAGGAATTGGGCCCCTGCCCATTTTTTGGCCTTTTATGGTTAGCCTCAGAACTGTCATGGTGCCTGTGAGTGTGTCATTTTGTGGTGGGAGCTCCCCCAAAACAAAGTAACACTAGGGTCTGGAGGCCATAACTCAACTAGAAAGAAATGCAGTTGAATCCTGCCATTATCTTTATGTGCCCATTAACTCTGAAGCCCCTCTAACATGGTTCCTGCATAAATCTGTTGCTATGTAACTCCTGCCTAACTCTGCAACTTAGCAACGGCCCAGAGGCCATGGAAGGGGAAGTACCCAATCAGATTATATGCTCCTTTGCTTGTTACCTTATTTGGGAGACAAAAAAATTCCGATGTATAGGAGTTTAACAAAAGTATATAAGGGGATGCCCTGCTGTGCTCGGAGCTCAGCCTTTGTATATGAATCTGCTGAGCCTGTGCCGGTACAAATAAACATTGCTTCCTGCTTATAGCCTCGGTGTCCTGTCTGCCACTGCTGATTCCTGCTACAATTTAGCTTGCTGATATGTTACAATGAGCGTACGCTGAGGCTCAAGGTCTAGTGGAAGTCCACTCATCCGCCATCTTGGACCTAGTTGATTCTAACCAGTTTAAGGTCATGTCCTCAATAGCAGTCATTCTTTTAAAGGTTATGCCTTGCCCCATTTCTGTCTCACATTCATTGACTCACATTGTCCATCTGCATTTGTAATTTTTCCAACACATTTAAAAATACTTAATATTTCTCTTTCTTACTTTATATTTTAGCCCACAGGTTTCTGCTTCTCTGTCTTCAGGATAATCTTTAAATCCATAAACACCTTTGGGAAGGTGATTTTTTTGTTACCAAACACAGGTTCATGTGCCCGACACACATTGAGGCCAAACAAACCTAAACATTGGAATTTGGATCAGAGAAAAGTTTATTGCAGGGCCAAGCAAGCAGAATGGGTGGCTCATGTTCAAAAAAAAAAAAAAAAAAAAAAAAACCTGTAATTCCCTGATGGTTTTTGGGGGAAAGTTTTTATATAAAAAATCTGGGATGAAGGCTGCAGGGTGTGTGACTTTCTTCTAATTTATTGGTGGTGAGGTGACAGGTTGGTGTTCAAGGACTCCTGTGCTTAACCTGAAGTTACATAGGTGGGGGCCTTAGTTCCTGCAGAAGAACTCAAAGATATTGTTAAGTACATTCCTTGAGGAGGAACCAGGACACTGCCCCGTGGTTGTACTATTGTTTCTTGACTGTTCCTCCCTTGTTTCTGTAGTCGCTCCCTTTCCTGACTAGCAACTGTTTGAATCCACCCTCAAGGATAGTCAAGGAGGCTGAATGAGGCCTATTTTCTACAGACAAGAAACAGGGACATGGAAAGGATTTGTACCAAGGAGAGCTCCACAGTGTCTTGCTCTGTTTCATTTTCCCACAGCAATCATCATTCTTTGGAGTCTTGAAAATGAATTGTCCCTAAGAAACAAACACAAATATAGATGCATTATTATCTTAATGTCAGACTGGATTTCTTCCCTTTCTCCTTCTAGTGCTTTCTCCACAAATCCTGCAGCTTATCTTGCTAAAAACAAATTTGATTGTCGAATTGTAGCAGAATACACCACTCCAAAATATGCCACTTTGGCTAATGATTATTTTGAGCTAAAGACAATTAAGAAAAAGCTCTCTACCCTCCCCTTATTTGTCTAAGCAGGACATAAATTTGTAAAGGTGTCCCCCCTCCCCTCTCCATGAGAAGGAGAGAAGTTAATCAACAGAGACAACTCTAGGCCTTTATCAGTCCAGATACAGCACCAGAGAAACCTACATAACAAATTTTACTAACAAGCCCTTATCTTCCATTAGTTCCCCTATATACTTATCTTCATAATTTGTCCCCCTAGGTACTCAATGTCTTTTTCCTCTGTCTTACCATTTTTCTAAAAATTTATTATTCTTTTGTTAAGGTGCTATATAAGCCCAAGTTCTAACTACCCTTTGTGAGTTAGTCATCACTGGGTACTTCTATATGTATGTACTGTATACACATTATAAACTTCTGTTTGTTATTCTCTTATTAATTAGCTTTTGTCTGATTTATGAGGCATCAGCCAATGAACAAAGAAAAGTAGAAGGAAAACAATTTTCCTCCCCCAAATTACCATGCTCATGCTTTAAACCCTCTGTTGACTTCTTAGTAACTACAGAGTAAAATCCCATCTCCATAGATGGCTCTTGCAGACTGAGCCCCAACCTGTTTCTCCAACCATCCTTTCCAACACATTCTCTACTGGTCCACACAGAAGCATTTCCCTATGTCCTGAAGACAATTTACCCAGGACCTGAGCAGGACATTCTCTTGTATGTCTTGTTTTCTCTTTCTAAAATGCCCTTCCCTGGGAAAACTTGTACCTCTAACTAAACATTTTTTGACCCAGTTCATTTGTCACCTCTTGGTTGTGGCTTTTCCTTAACTTCCCCAGACAATATTTGTATTCCTGAAATACTTTTTTTTTTTTTTAACCTCCTTTAACAATGACAAAAACAAAAGAGAATATCCTTATAAACCTCATGTTAGAAATCATAAATTGGGGGCTATAGAATCTAAAACATTTCTCTGAGGGCAGAACTGGCAAATTTGCCACCATTGCCTTAATAGACAAGCAGTTTCTCCTTCTCTGTGCCCCTGTAGATTGATTGATTGATTTTTCTTTTTCTTTCTTTCTTTCTTTCTTTTTCTTTCTTTCTTTCTTTCTTTCTTTCTTTCTTTCTTTCTTTCTTTCTTTCTTTCTTTCTTTCTTTCTTTCTTTCTCTCTCTCTCTCTCTTTCTTTCTTTCTTTCTTTCTTTCTTTTTCTTTTTCTTTCTTTCTTCTTTCTTCTTTCTTTCTTTGTCTTTTTAAAGAAGAGAGGCATTTTTAAAATTTTTATTTATTTTTTATTATATTTATTTATTTATTTACTGTATTTATTTATTTACTTATTTATTGGCTGTGTTGGGTCCTCATTGCTGCATGCAGGCTTTCTCTAGTTGTGACAAGCAGGGGTTACTCTTCATTGCAGTGCAGAGGCTTTTCATTGTGGTGGCTTCTCTTGTTGCAAAGCACAGGATCTAGGCATGCGGGCTTCAGTAGTTGCAGCATGCAGGCTCAGTAGTTGTGATACATGGGCTAAGTTGCTCTGTGGCATGCTGGATCTCCCTGGACCAGGGATTGAACCTGTGTCTCCTGCATTGGCAGGTGGATTTTTAACCAGTTTGCCACCAGGAAAGTTCCCTGATGTAGATTTCTATTCATGCCTCTTACAATCATTAGCAGATAGTATTGAAAATATTTGTCTCAGTGTGTCTCCCCTGCATTTCTAAATGGATTTTTTCCCCTGAGTTTAAGCTTTCTATAGCCGCAGGACTTAGTATGGTTCTTGGTGTTCAAATGTCTCCTGAGTAAATGAAACAGTGTATTAATGAATTTTTTTTTAATTTAAGAAAGAAAGGGAGCATGAGCTAACTTTTAATGAACACCTATACCATTTACCAGATGTTGTGCTAGATTCTACAAATTTCATTCAAATTTACTTAATGAGTTTTATCAAAACTCCTCATTTTTATCAAAGCTGATTTATATCACAGAAAATATAACAACTTTATAGAACTTTAACCAAATGAAGTAAACCTTCTAAACATTCAGGAATTAGGTTCTTGCTAAAGACTTGTTATGCAAATTGTTGAAGAGGCATTTCTTATGTATTAATAAAGACAAAAAGTCAGCGGAAGCCAACTCAGAGTCAAAGCAAAGGAGTTAAATACAGCCAATTTGTTCTTTTTACACAGATATAAACCCAGCAGTCTCTGCATCTCCTTTATTCATGCACTTGGCAGTAAACAGTCTCTCCTTCCTGCTGTGTGTTCTGTTTTATTTTAGGCTCTTTGGTGGCAAGTAGCAGACCATCTCAACCCAGCTTATGCAAAAAGGAGATTTTGCTATAAGAAATGAAGAGTGTCACATCAACTCTACACCTCTAAAGAGATTGGAATCAGTAATAAAAGCTGTTAGAAACCCAGGCAGTGACTCTTAATATTTCTCTCTGTCTCTGTCTCTCTCTTTCTCAAAACTTCTCTCAACCTCTCTCAACCTTTCTGTACATAGTATTTCATCTCTATGATTCTCTTTGCCGGTTTCCATCATTCTTCTTTGTAAATTGTTTCTGTTTCTACATGGTGGGAGATGGGTAGCTGTCCAACATTCAGGGACATTTTACATGTTGCACATCTCTAGCCACATTTAGAGACAAACTAGATGACTCTGAGTATCAATTCCTTAAAAAAAAATATGATTGACAGCGTGATCAGGTGTGTACACTGGACAATTCAATAGCAGTAGTCAAAGTCTATTACTTTTGCAATAAACAAAGGTCTTGCAACAAAAAAAGAGAAGCTAGAGATATGTAGGGGTGAATTTTTCAGAGAAAGCAGAGGGAGTGTCAGTTGAGCAAATACCCCAATAATTGTCCATTTCACACATATTCTTATCCATATTTTTCTTTACATTGAAATCAGTTAGAGTGTCTGTATGTTACATTTTTGTTAGACATTCAAAATATACAGTATTGAGGAGTCGATTTCTCAATGAATTTATGGTAGATTCAATCCTAAGAATGTAGACCACTATTTCCTAGGCACTATAAAGTCATTATGAATGGTTGAATCGACACCTTACCTGACTGTTGTGTAATTATCTTCACTTTCCTAAATAAAGATATGCTTTCAGCTCAATGTAATGAGAACTAAAGAAAATCTGCAGAGGAAGTGTCTTTTCTTATTACATTATAGTCATGTTTGTGTCATAACAGAGTGGTTAAATGAAAGGGACATACCCAAATCACTGCAGGACCAAATTAGCAAATTGAATAGTTTTGGTGTGTTCACAGAATAACCGATTAGACCATGTAACCTCATGAGAGGCAGGCTCCAGGCTCCCACATTGGAGGAGCTGATGATCTAAGGATGTAATTGGACATGGATGAGGGGATAAATCAGAAAATGCTTACTAAATTCTTCCCTAATATTGACTAATGCAATATAATTAGCCTCCAGCCTTTAAAGACAGAAATAACTTTTATTGAATCCTATTGTTGGTTAATATAAATACATTTGTAAAAATAAAATCACTCTCAAAAATTGCCAAGTTTCCTTTTTTTCTTAAGACAACCCCTTAAAAGTAGCTGACAAAAACTCCTGTGACTAGGCAATAAATTGAGTGCACACATTCATCTTTTTTTCTTCCAAAATGCCATTGAAATGACAGTAAGAGTGTTCAAAAGATATTAAATTGATAATAACATCATAAAAGGAGGTGATGGAGGGTAAGAGGGTGGTCTAAGAAGAAAATGAAAGCAGATGGGGGTCACAAGGAAGTGTACCCCAAGGATGGAGAAAATCATACACTCAATGGAATGTATGCTCACTGAAGAATGCGGTAATTCAGGGAGGACCCTTCCTCTAGGTGAAGATCTGGAGAAACTTGAAGCTAAGAATCAGCAAATTAGAGAGAACGAATGGGCAGCTGAACTGTGTCAGACAGGGTCTAATTGGGAAAACAAAAACCTTTATAGGTTTCCCAAACCAGGAGAAACCAATCACTATAGAGAATGTGTTATCCGGATGATGGGGAGAACTGAGGATGCCCAAGGACTTGACATGGTGATACAACCCAGAGATTAGCAATAGCAGTAAGCTTCTACCACCCCTAAGGGCAAGAGGGACCAAAGACCAAGTTAGTGTTACCAGAGCTCAAAGTTATAGCTGTTCAGCAGAAGTTGAAACAGTGGTAAGCATGCCCACTAGAAGCTGAGAAGACAGAGAAAAGGATGGATTAGCAGGAGAGGTATGGAGGAAATACTACAGTACCCAAAATGCTGCCCAAAACACTGCTGTCACCAGGGACACCAGACAAGGAGAAATACCCTGACTTCTCTCTTTTTCCCTCTCTCCAGTCTTCTCCCTGTGCTTCCTATTGGCTGAACCTGGCCAATTGCCAAGGGAAGCTGAGAAATAAGGTTTCTGCTATGTGGAGCATGGCACACTGAGATTGGTAATACATCTGTAGAATACATCCTACAGCCATAGGATGATCAAGAGAGAGTTTTCAGGGAAATGCTTTCTATGGAAACTAACTCTGACAAGAGAGAACTGGGGGCTTCAGTGGGAGTTAATCCCCTCATTCTCATTTTTTTTTTTTCAGGAGTGGGGAAGAGAAGGTCTGCCTGCCTGCCCTTCTCCTTTTACACAGTAAAGTGCATCTGCTATTCTTTATACACACAGTTCCTGGCAGGGAAAACCCATCCCTGTTATTAACATTCATTAATGGAGTCTTTTATTCACAGCATTAAGTAGACAACCAAAGAATGTCATTCATTTGAGGAAAACTAGAGGGTCAGAAAAGTACTAAGATGAACAAACAGAACAAATGATACCAGAGAACACAATTTACTAAACAGAATTATAATTAGCCTCTTCAGAGACATTCAAAAGTATGTTGCCCACAAAAAAATCTCACATTCAAGAAGAAATTACTATGAAAAAGGAGCAATTAGAAAATGAGCATTCTTGGAAATTAGATATGACTGGTAAATTTTTTTAATCTATTAAAGTGCTGTAATATGAGTCAAAATAATCTTAATCTAGAACATAGAGCCTAAAGATTAAATATATATGTTAAAGGATAAGCCAAGGCACATTAAAATTTGTAAGACTTTATTTGAGCAAGCATCTATTCAAATTGGGCAGCACCAGACTGAAAGGAGTCAAGAGCACTCCACTGACAAGCTGGAGACAGGCTTTTATAGAGAAGACAGGAAAGCAGAGTAAAGAAATTATCTGACTGGCTACAGTTTAGGGATTTGCTTTATTTGGGAAAGCCTAGTTGGATGTTTGTCATTAGTTGTCCTCAAGTTTCCTTTTCTCAGATACGAGAGCATTGATTCTGGCTTAGGTTTTGGTTTGCTTACAGAGGTCACAAAGGTGTTAGAGCCACCTGAGTCTAATGGCCTTGTTTAATTAAATATATATGAGGTTAATATATATAACTTTATATATAATTTTATAATATATAAAATCATAAATATAAAATAAAAATTTTAGTATATATAAAATATAATACATAACTTTAACATAGGATACTTTATATTGTATATATTTAATATATCATTACTTTAACATATATGTTAAAAAAATTAAGAGATATGAAGAATTGATCAGGAGTTTCAATATTCTCATCTGAGAGAAAGTGCCAAAAAAGAAAACAATGAAAAATAGAAACAGAAATTCAGCAGGAAGGAGAAAATGGAGAAGGCAGAGGAGAAAGAGGAGGAGCAAAGTCACGGGAGTTAACGAAATGCCCAAGTGCCAACTGGGTACAGGATGAGAGATTCATATCTAGCCAGCAACAAGAACTAGTCATTTCCTTTAGAGTCCTCAGCCTGAGGATAACAAAAATGCGAGGGTATAAAATAAAGACATTTTCAAACATACAATGAATTATCTTTACTTACCTTTTCTTTAAAAAAAAAAGTAATTGTGGTTTCTCTTTAAACCAACAAAAAAGGAATTGAAGAAAGAGAAGCCATAGGATCTAAGAAATAGTGTACTCACGGGTAGTAGGCTCTGTGGCATGTGAGAAGAAAAATGGTCAGGCTAGAAATATGAATATTGAGGGTTCTAACCACAGTGTTTTCAAGAACAAATGGATTAACCTCAACATATAGTATAATTAAAAGGCAGGATTATCCTGAGGCTGAAATGAAAGCCTAAGATGCTTCTTTCAATAAGGACAATTAAAAGAAAATTGGAAACTCATGAAAAAGCAAAGACTTACATGAGGAAGCATCAGGCAAATATGAAGAAAAGTGCAATGTGGGATGATTTAGAGCTACTCGTGGTGTGGAAGGAAAGAGAGTTCCTTGACTTTCACTCTTGGAGCGTTGCTTGTCAGCTGAACAAGGTTTAGTGAAATAGGATTATATCGTTCTACCTAGTTCTAAGGTGGTTAATAATTACTGTAATCATAATGTTGAAAACATTTATTGGTTCTGAATTTTAGAATATAAGAAATAGATAAAGGGTTAAATAATGAGTTATAATGGTAACACACAATTTAAATAGTATGAATTTGGTCAATGTAAAAATAATGGCACAGCTAACAGAGCTAAGGAAATGTGGAGGAAAAGTAGGAGGGAAGATGTGAAGAAGAATTAATTTTCTTATTTTAATAATAGAACATAAGGAACTAATGAATGTCAACTTTAATGAATAAACACAAAGTTTGGTAATAATGTGACTAATAAAAAATTAAGGGGGCAGAAATCAACTGGAAATAAAGAGAAAGTATAGCTGACAAATTCATCAGAGTAAAGAGTTACACATTTGGGGGGTTACAATTGTTAAACATGGGTGTTAATGTAAAATAGAGGTATGAATATACAGTTTAGCGCAGGAATTGCAAAATGGTAGCCCACAGCTGCTTCTGCAAAAAAGACCTTTTTTGATTTATTTCTCACATAATGTTTGTAAAGATTAAGAAACTTAACCAAAACATTCATATTTCCAGTTTTTCTTGGAAAAAAAAAAATGTGGACAAAAGATCCAGCAACACCAAAGTTGCATTCCTACACGGGAGCAATGGGCTGGAGCTGACAAACAGGCTTCCTTTAGATGCAGTCTGTCCTGTGCCATTGGTCACACTCCCCAGCCCTCCACCTGTGTTCCTTACACTCTGCTTCATCTGTTTACCTGCCTGGCCTCTGTGAGATTGGAGTTTATGCTCCTCATTGAGAGTTATGAAGTTAAACACCAAAAGAACCACACATGGTTCAAGGTTGGTACCTCTGGGGAAATGGGATCAAGGATAGGAAGAGTGTAGTTTGAAAGATAATAATCTTTCATTTCTACCCTTCAGTACAGTTTGAATCAGCCCTTTTACTTTTATGTCTGTTTGTCTATGTATGTCTGTGTCTATCTCTATGTCTTATCTGGCTCTAGCCTGGCCATCAACTGATTCAGAGATAAAGCTCTGGAAGGAATAAAGAGACCTTATTCTAGTAGAAGGGTCAAATACAAGTTGGAAGATGGCTTTCAAGGTAATTGTTCAGTGCCAGGGGTCCATGGATGCTATAAAAAATAATAAAACAAAAAATCAAAACAACTTATCTGCTGGTGGATATAATATAATGTTTCTCTGCTCCAGCTTGTGCCCAACTGTTAACTCTCACAAATCACCATGTGCTCCTCCACATTTCCCAGTCTTCCTGGCTGGATGTTGCAGTTAAGTGACTAGACTCTGGCAGGCAAGATGTGGGCTGATGTGATGGAAGCCAATCCAAGCCTGGCCCATAAACCCTTCACAAGCAACCTTTCAGATCTCTTTCCCTTCCTCAGCAACTTGGAAGCCAAGTGTTCAAGATGTCTTAGCTACAAGACAGAGGGTGCCTATCTCACCCATATCGGACTGTGATGTGAGCAAGAAATAAACCTTTTTTGCGACATTTAGGGATTTTCTGTTCCAGCAGTTATTATTAATTACCTAAACTAGTGGCTCTCAAACTTAGCATGTTTCAAAATCACCAGGAGGGCTTGTTGAAACACAAATTGCTCACAGGTGATTTAATATTGCCTCCTACATACCAGCGTTGAAGCCATGCTTATTGTAACTCGACTGCACTGAAATGAAAATGTGGAAAGAATGGGTGATGCAAGATTTCCAAGATGTAACATAAGGGTGCATTTATCATCACTGAGATAACTGTAAGCTGTCCAGAAAGTGATGACTTCAAGTTACCTTGAAGCACAATTTCAAATGCAGCATGATTTTGATCTTCTGGGAAACAGAGGGCAGACAGATCAGCCTCCTCTGAAGTCACCCCTGTTGAGAAAAATTGTGGGTCAGACTGCAGGTGAAAGTATGGTAAACAAGCAGACACTACAAACAATGGTTCAGTACTATCATGGGAAAGTTACGTCCTGGAGTCATGATAAGGGCCACCATCTCACACCTATATGTTGATCTCTAACAGTTTTAAATAGGAACTCTCCATTTCTGAATAGAAGCAATAATAAAAAGTTAACTGCCAGATGAAGGAAAATACCCAAAAGGAATCCCACAATTTTATGTCAAGAACATTGGCAGAAAAAGAATGCATTTCTAATAACTGAGGAGTGACAGACTCAACCCTAGAGGTTAAAAGCAGCGATTAGACAAAATTCAATTTTCTTCTTTTCTCTTTTCAGATATGAAAAACGTGCATCTATGTAGTAGGTCTTTCTACAGTATTTTTCACAACAGTGATTTTACCATATGGCCTAATTTGTCACTGTTCCTTTTCAAAAAGGTAGTTTTACATCCTCTTCAATAACTTCATTCCCTTCTTGTACCCTTTACCACAAGCCACACAAACTAGTCTTTCTTTTTATATATAAAAATATAAAACATTTTTATTTAAGGGTTTAACTCACTAATATTTAATTTGTTAATTGTCTCACCATAATATGATAATAAATTATCCATGTTTTCCAGAAACTACTTTTTCTATTTCATTTTTTTCTCTTAGTTTTTTTTTTGCAGAGATCAAATCATAGAAAGTCCTGCTTGAACATTGCTATTAATATTCCTGAGCAGAACTTTGCTACTGCTAGTAATTAATAGAGAGTCAAATGAGAATAGTCTGATTACACGATTTGATTTTTCCCATTCTATTTGCAATCCAGTGGGACAGTCACCAGATGTTATTAACTTTTCACATTTAAATTTTAGTCCTCATTTGTAAGCCATCTGTTGTCCTTAACTCTACAGATCAAAAAATAAATTTAGATTTTCTTGACCCTCTGGAGGAAATGTGAAAGCAGGAAATGATGAACTAAAAAGGATTTTATTACGGTTTTGGTGTTCAAAAATTTTTAATATTTTAAATTACTCAGGAAAAGTTAGCCTTTAATTTTATTTCATTCGTATCATTTTTACAATAGATATTATTAACTATTGATTATTTACAAAACATTGTGCTAGGTGCTGAGGAAGATTCGAATATCAAGAAGACACAATCTCTTGTATCTTCATAGAATTTAGAAGTAAGGTGAATTAATAAGTAGTTATGATCCTGATAGTTGTTTAAAAAAGAGACAACAGGTCCCAAATGGAGTCACTTGTGCTAAGTCGAGGTCACCAAACTAGGACTTAATACCTAACTTAATTACAGTTTTACCCTCTCCCAGGAGTGGAATCTTAAACCAGTCAATCTGAAATGACCTGGTCAGCACAAGTGAGGTAATCTTTCTGATAGACTCCTGTCATCCCCTAAAGGAAGGTGACCTTGCCGCAAATAATCTACTCTCTGCTAGTAACTTCCACCCCCTTCTGCCTATAAAACTCTTCCATTCTATTTGCTAGATGGAATGCTGCCCAATCGTGAATCATTGAATAAAGCCAAAAAGATCTTTAAAGTTTACTCAGTTGAATTTTGTTTTATAACATAGTAAATGTTATGTTCCTTAAGAAAAGTAGAACTTAAAATCTATATATCAGAAGATAGATTATTTGCAAGAGGAATCAGTGACAGTTTCGTGGTTATCTGAATAAGTTCTTGAAGAAGTATAGGATATTGATTGTAGAGAAGGCATGTGTAGATGGGAGGAGGAGGTACTATAGGGAGAATTTCAGGGATGGAATAACTTTGGAGGATAGTTACAAAGACAGTGGAGGTTATCACTAGTGATAAGGCTGACAAAAGGCAAATGGGTACCAAATTATAAAAGTCTAAATGTAACATTCAAGAGTTTGGCATTTACCCTCTGGTCCTTAAGGGCATGACAGATGAGTGAGAGAATGACAGTTTTGTTTTAAGAAGATCGTCTGCTGACAGGTGTGTACAAATAAAGAAAGTCTGAAAATCACATTTATGAGCTATTGATGGGAGAGAAATTGTGTGAGTCAAGTCAAAGGAGAAATCAAAGATAACTCTGAAGTTGAGAGGCTGATTAGCTGGGTGAATGATGATTATATGCAGCAAAAAAGGAAGTCAGAAGAAGCAGCTTGTTTGGGGAAACATGTTACTACAGACTTGTGAAATTAAAAATGCCATTGGGATACAGGATGGGAAATGCAGAGCAGCCAAATGCAAACATGGAGCTGGACCTCAAAAGAGGGCTGGTATTAGTGTTAAAGATGTGGTTAAATGGTTAAAATCATGGGGGGGGGCGGTGACTGAAATCAAGTGAAAGAGTCTGGAGATAGATAATAATTATTCAGGACTAGCATCACCAAATTTACTTCATTCACATTAAATTCAAACCCTAAAACTGACACAGTTCCTAGAACCTCCCATAGTAGAGAGAACGGTCAACAACCTCAAATGTTTACAGAAAGAGGTTAACCTGGGGATCTCTGTTTGCATTTGGGATTAAAGTCACGTCTGAGAGAATCTATACAAGTAGTCTTTTTTCTCCCCCCTCAGGTTAAGTATAGCTTTGGCATTTAGTTAGGTCATCTGACAGAGTCAGAAATCAAACTGGATAACTCCCAACTCCCCCAACCCACCTGGAGTCTTAATTATTCATTTGGATTTTCTAGAATTGACCACAGTGTATGGTAACGCTGTGTCTTCTGGCTAAATAACATGTTCCTTAAGTGTAGGGCTTTGGCCTTACTAATGCTTGGCCCTTAAAGGAAGCTTAATACTTTTTTGTTAAATATAATAGTTGAATGGAAATTGGCCTTGGTTATGTATAGATCCTCAACCATTTGCAGGAGTAATTAGGAATAAAAAAGAGAACCAAGGATTCAGTATAACGTGTGTTCCAGAGCCAGTAGAATGCTGGTGAACAGAGAGCCACCAATGATAAAGATGCTTTAGAAGCCCTAGGATTGAACAGTGACTCAGTCTTCCCATTGCTAGCAGAGAGACATGCTTCATGGATTAATTAACGGTTATTCTCAATTTACAAATGAGTTGACAGTGACAGATAGGTTAAGTCACTACTAGAAGACCATAGTGAGTCAGCAGGAGATGGGAGCCTGGAGGAACTGGCTTAGCACAGAGCTCCTAGTCTGTAACCTAAGAGAGTTTCCAAATTTCCCTGAAACTTCATGTCTCAGATGATGAGATATGAAGGTTTTCCCTGAGGTTCCTTTTACATGAGTAACTCAGGGGAAACATGCACTTTTAAGTGACACAATTACCAATGCTGCTATTATCTTTTACAAAGTCATATGGGGCTTTCTTTATTAAAGACAAAGTGGGAATTCTTCTAGATAGGAAGGGAAAACATACCCCACTCCCACCTTCCCCAGAAATAAATAATAATTCACTGCATAATGCACAAATGTGAGACAAACATATTTACTTATGTTTTTCTCCAGCATCTTTAAAATGATTAAGTGGATTGCTCCCTTCCCTTGTCAGAGGTATATTAGTTATTGGTTTAAAAGATTCATTTCTTCAATACCACAAGGAATAAGCTGCGGTGAAGTTACAGTTTCTTTTTTGACCTCATTGCCATCTTGAAACAGCGCACGGAAGAGTTAACCTGAGGCCCAGACAGTCTCCTGCTGATCAGTAATGAGTGAGAGCTGCAGCTGAATGTCAATAGCTCCTGTGAACTTGGGTAACCCAGCTGAGCCCTCTGTTTGCCAGAGCTGGAGGAGGTAATCAGCTTGACCCCTGTAACCTTCCTGAGGCTGTGCTCTGTCCTGCATCTAGAAGCTTCTTTGCATATGACTCCTACATGCTGCTCCCTTGAACCTCTTTGAGAAGAACTGAACCTGAGACAGCTTTAAGAGGCAACAAAATATAAATTAGTCAATGCTGGTTACATTTTGCACAATATAGCAGGTGATTAAAAAAAATTAAAAAAGTGAAATTAATGGCAACACATCCTGGAAACCTCAAAAAGATTTCCAGGAACAGCTACGACAATTGTCTTTCCAGCATTGAAGGTTATATAAGAGTTCTGTCAGCACTTCACAGTTTCTTTGTGGAGCTGTGTTTCATCAAATGCTTTCAGCTTTCTGGTTTTGCTAAATTATTACTGTTGTTTTATCATTTACTTGTCACTATTTTCCTTGCGTAGTCCCAAGGAAGCCATACACAGAGTTTATATCATATATTAAGAGCATATTTCCTAAGATTTTCATTGAATTTTGAAAGAGCATTCCATGTTATTCTGCTCAATAAAAGAAACTTGAACAATAATTTAAACTCCTGTCTATCTGGGTCTAAATACGCTGTTATTAAAAGAATGTTATTCATGAATGGAGTGTGAATGCTAATTCTGCTGTTTAACTCCACAACTTACATAACCAAGTAGAGCACAGCCAACAGTACTATCCATAAAAGTAAGGAAGAGTGATTTGAATAATAAAGATTATCCTACTATGCAAATCCATAAATAAGTCCCAACAAATATACAGTATATATTCCCAAGAAAATGGGGCTTAAATGTAACAAAACAATTCCATTGCCTTACACCCATAGTGGTGTTCAAGGCTCCAATTCAAAGGCACGTTATTCCATCCAGAAGCTCAAGGCTTTATTCCCATCCACTCTAAAGCAAATTTACCATCAAATATATTTACTATGTATGTTCAGTCTTTAGTACAAAGGAATTCTTGATCTTGCCTAATGGCTTTTGCCTGGAAAAGAATTATTTATAGAGCGTAATTTTCCTTGGTTTTTATAATAATAATTTTTAAAATCCTTTTTTTAACAAATTGCTCCAGAAAAGGTGAATTCTTTATCAAATGCCATCAGCCACCATCATTACTTTGCAGATTAAAGGAACAAAGGAGATGCAGCTTCATTATGGGCAAAGGAAACAAGTAAAGTTGGAAACTGCAATCTGTGATAAAATCCTATAAAATACTGTGTAGCCTTCTTTGGACAAGCACACATGGTTAGACTACAGAAAAAAAAAAAAAAAAGCCTGCCAACAAGTCTATATTAAGCTTAACGTTATACTCTCAACTTGGTCCAAAGAAAAACAACACAATTATGAACTCTAAGATGAGCTGAGGCAACAGATGGTAAAGATTACTTGAGGGAGATGACACCTATATATTTGACCACAACTGTCAAACATACACACACAGAAAGGCTACATAACAACTGCACTTTACGCAGACTTGCCCATTTCTGGTTCAAGCATCATGTAACTGACAGCTTGAACATCTCTGAGCAAATATCTTAAGAGCACAGTTCCCAAAGGAGGTTGTTTTTCAAAACACAATGCCATGTGCCCAAGTAAATCATGTACAAAGATTGGACTCTAACAACCAAGTGAGGCTCATAAAATGTATTTTTCTTGCTGATTTTTCAAAGCCTGTTAAGATTGGATCACATGATAACTAGTCATTTTAGCAAAGTGTAATTTTATACAGAGAGTTCGCCTCTAGAAAGTGTCACGTGTTTGTTTTGCCCCTACAAAACTCCTTT
The DNA here is from genome assembly GCF_030028045.1 of Hippopotamus amphibius kiboko. NCBI lineage: Eukaryota > Metazoa > Chordata > Mammalia > Artiodactyla > Hippopotamidae > Hippopotamus > Hippopotamus amphibius. Next base: position 89,604,130 of record NC_080195.1, on the reverse strand, counting down.
TTACAAAAATTTGTACAATCAGTCTCTGTGAAAGTAAATGTAAAGAGCAACTCTGCTTAATTTAATGAGATCGTATTATAACAGCACAGAAGAACTTTACTGCTTTATTGGGAGTGTCTCTTTTTTTCGCTTCTCTGTCCTACACCACCAGCTCCACCACCCACTCTTACCCAAAGGGAGAAGAGCTTTGTCAAAAGATTTCCTGGTAAATCAAAAGCACTTTGTGGGTAGTAATAATGTGCGTTGCACCAGAATGAGACTTAGTTATGCAGTGTTCTCCAACATGAGTCCCTGCTGGCTCAGGTCGATCAAGTGCCTCATACCTGAAATGAATGAGGAGCCTTCCGAAATTGCTCCAGGAACTAGGTTAAGCTAGACAAATACACTTAATTTTTGCATAGCTCCATATTTCTACAGTCAAAATATAATTCGCACAGATTAGCTGCCAAAATTTACTTTTGGAGCTATCCTTATTGAGGTTACGAAATGACCCTGTGTTGTGCACTAGGTCCTGGGAAGACTGATAACTCTCCCATTTCACAGATATTTTTAAGGGCCCCATTTGATGGAGAGCAGACTCTGTGTCAGACTCGGTGATAAGTAAGGGGAAAGAAAGCCAATTAAGATATATACTTAATCTAAAGGAGTGGTGGCACACATGGGTTCGATCCCTGGCCCAGGAAGATCCCACAGGCCTTGGAGCAACTAAGCCCCTGCACCACAACTAGTGAGACACAACTACTGAGCCCACGTGCTGCAACTACTGAAGCCCGCGCATCTAAAGCCGGTGCCCGGTAACCAGAGAAGCCATGGCAATAAGAAGCCCGCGGACTACAACGGAGGGTAGCCCCCACTCGCTGCAACTAGAGAAAGGCCACACACAACAACGAAGACCCAAAGCAGCCAAATAAATAAATAAATAAAGGAGTTTCCACTCCAGCAGCTGAAAAAGACAGGAAACAGTTATATATAATAAATTGTGCAAATACCACAATAGAACTCTGAGTCAAATTCTAGGAGTGCCCAGAGCTGGGGGAAATCATTGGTTTCGTCTGAGCCACTAAACAAAGGCTCCTCAGCAGAGGTGACCTGAGACCTTCAAGGGTGACCTCGAATAAGATGCTGGACTGGAGACATGACATACCACTTAAGATGCACGGTCCAGTGTGTAGCCTGTGCTGAAAGCACTGGGGCTTATCCTAGGTAAAAGGGGAGAACAAAAAAGGCTAGAAGCTTAGGCAACCAATTTTTTAAATGTGTTTAATGTGAAAGATTCCAAACATTCACAAAAGGAAAAAGAATAGTAAATAATCCCTCAAAAGCCTTCACCTAGATTTAACAATTTTCAAAATTTGGGTATATTTGTTTCATCTCTCGTTTTCTTTTCTTTTATTCTTTTCTTCCTGAGTTTTTAAAAAAGTATATCTCAGGCATATATCAGTTCACCTCTTCTGACTTCATTATGTATCTGTAAAAAAATGGACATTGTCCTACCTAATCACAATGCCATTATCACAAACAAAATTGATGTTGATTAAGTACCATCTAATTGCCGGCTATATTAAGTTTCTCCATTTTTTCAAAACTATCTTTTTACATGGTTAATTTATTAGATTGGTGACAGATTTTTTTTTTTAAGCTCAAATGCCATCCCATGGAGTTGGGTAGTATCTCCTACGCAGTAAGAGTTCCTGGAGGGCCCAGACTATATCTAAATCCTTGTTGAAGAGCCCTGTACCTAGAACAGAGCCCAACTCAAAGTTAACCTAAATAAATGTTTGCTCAATTGCACTAAACTGAACTGAATAAAGCTTTTAAGTAGAGTGCCATTTTATCAGTGTTCAGGTTTAACATAACTCTGGTGGCTCTAGGGTAGACGTTGGAAGGCCCTATCTAACAGAAGGTCTGTATGCTCAGGGATCCTGTACTATATGAGATCAACATTGCAAGTGTCAAAGACCACAAACCATAAACTGGAACTTTATAGAATAGAAATTACTAGTTTATAGATTTACTGAAGTGATAAGCCTTTGGGCCTTCTGGAACATGGAAAGGGGCAATACTTACTCTTGAATATCTGAATAGACTAATATTTGAATAGACTGCTATCAAAGAGAGAGCTTTCTCAACCAGGCTAAAATGTGTCCTCTAATGATTAAAAAATTGTTTTTGAAATATTTATTTCAACAATGTTCTGGATGAGTTATTCTTGAACAAGGCTGTGCATTCTTAGTATCTAAGAAAAGAAACCACTGGAAGAGAGAGAAGGATCCAGGAAGAACAGTACTCATCACCTGGCAAAGTTTCAGCAACTTACAATTTGAGATACACTTATCTCCCTGTTTTTTTGTTTGTTTGTTATTCACACTTGGTAAAAAGTGTAGGGCAAATATTACTACCTACATTTAACAGGTAAGTAAACTGAGGTCCAGAGTAAGTGACTGCCACTTTCAAGTCTGGAAGCTAGTTATTAGTGGCGGCAAGATTTGAGGTTAAGTGTCTGGGTATCAAGAACAGCACCAGTGGTTTTATGTTTCTACCATTTCCTTGACTTTTATTTTCCATGCTTAGCATTGTCTTGGTTCCATTTGTCCTGTGGCACCAAATCTCCTGTGCAGAAGAAGCTGGAAAGCAGTGAAGGTTCCCTGTCCTTGTGGGTGGGTCAAGTAAATTAAATTCAAGCAGTTCAAATTATCCTTGAGAGCTGTCAGCCTCCTCTTCATATTATTTTTATAAATTTTTCAGGCTCCATTATTATTTTTGAAGCTTTCTCCCAAGAAATAAACAGAATCCTATTTTCCCCATAGAGTAAACTTCTATTAGTAGTTGGTGATCCAAAATGATTTGAAATATTTGTTATGTAATTGGTATATATATATTTACACCAATTGGTATATATATATATATGTATTTTTATCAAAAACCATTTCAAAAGTGTTTTGTGTTCAATTTGTTTATAGTATCCATAATATGTGTATTGTATGAACATATAATCAGATATTAATACTGCTTGAATTTTGACCACATTAAATTTTAGTATGAAAATCTTTATAATATCAGATTATGGTGTTAAAATGCACAGAGCAGCAATTAGTTCTGGTTCAATTATTCCACAGCAAATTATCTTCAGTCAATTATTATGAATAAATGTATATGGTTCTTGCATTATTAATACATAAGCTACAAGTTCTGCATTTAGCTTTCTATTGTTGTTCCTTGTATGATATCCATTTTGCTCCGCTTGTGGTCTTATTTCCAGTGCCACCTGTGTTTCCTTTTTTTTTTTTTTTTCATTTTTCCTTAAACCATTTCATTATGAAAAGTTTTTCTAATTTTTGAAAATGAAATTGTTTCATACAAGTGCCCTTAGAAAAGAGTGTAAAATAGTCAAGTGCTATAATTTCTAAAACCTAAAGAAATTGGTGTAAGATATGTGTGAAGATTATTTTGGATTTCCTTTTATCTAAAAGCCCCAGAAATTTAATTGTAAGATCGATTGTTTCCACTTATGAGCCAAGTCTGCTTGTAGGGACTATACTTGGTTCCAAAATCTTATTGCAGAAGCTTCTGATAGAGATCACGCTCTGTCTTTTCACACAGTGATTTCTCAGAACGCTCCACTGAGATAGGTGCTAATTTCTATCCTTCTTTATTTCCTACAAGTGGAATTAGAGTGAGAGTATTCAACTAGCTTTTTCTCTCTTTTAAATTAACTTGTAGCACTTTGAACGCTCTTGGAAATGAAGGAAATTCATCCACCTAGATCGAGGAATTGTGCAGATTTACAAGCCTGAAGTTTTGCTTTTCCTTTTGTTACTGTTTCTGTGAATGGTTAATGCAAAGGGAGATGTCTTTGACACTGAAAATATTTCCTAAGAAAGTGGAAGAATGGATGCTAGTAAACTTATTGGAGTTGTTGCATTTCAAAACAACAAAAAAGGAATTTTTAGAACAGCAGAATTATGCTATACACAAAATGGGTGTTATAGATAATGCATGGGAGTGTTCACTGGTGAGATGCCGGAGGCAGCAAGCTTGCTCTAGCAAAACACGGTATTCAAGAGGGATGCTGAAAGCCTTCCAATGACTGTGTCTTAACTCTTTTTGTCTTCTCCACAGTGCTGAGCTGGGGGCCTTATGGAAAATAGGTGTTTAATTAAAGACTTGCCGCATGAATGCATGCATGGGCTCAGGTTGATTCTGAAAGAAGATTCACATTTGTATGAGATGGTATCTCTCAGAAGCCCTTAATTTCAATCCTCATCCCCTCGAGACCTCTAGAAGGAAGCCAAGGTAATCTTTCCAAAATGCAAATCTGGTCCTAACATTCTTCTAGCTAATCACCTTCAGTGGCTCCCATGTACCTACAGGAATAAATCCAAATTTCATAGCCAGATATGGAAAGCCCCTGCCGCTGCCTGGGACCCCAGCTTCATCTCCTCCTCCCACTCCTCTACCCCGTCCCCTCCACCCCACAGTAAATTAGATGTATCAACCTGCTTTCTCTTTCTGTGCTTTTTGCGTATGCTATTCTCAGTGTTCATACTCTTCAAATCCCTGGCTAATCACTACCTGTGTCTTAGTATCTGAGAAGCTCTCTCCTGTGTCTTGGTTGTCTCTGTGTCTGGCCTGAGCTCTCAGTACTTTCTGGTATAAGTAAGTGGGGTTTGCTGTCCTCTGTCTGCCTGGACTGCTCGCTGAAGAACCTGGGTTTTTGGTCACCTTTAAATCCCAGGCAGTCACCATCAATGTGCCAGGTACACAGTAGGGGAGGGAGAGGGAAAAAAAAAAAAAAAAAAAGAATGGTGGGAAGGAAGAGGAAGAAAAGGAAGAAGGAAGAGGAAAAAGTTATTATTAGTTCAGATCATTTTTCTAGGCTTTGTAAGCCAGCAGTGAGCTCTAAAAAGACAATGTTCACCATTAAAAACAAACAAAAAACCTGCTAAGCATGGAATATTTATTTTAAAGAATTAGCTTTTATATGTTGTAACTTGTTCATAAGGCTTAATAGCAATAATTTTGAATCAATTCCTCTTGAGTGATTACATGATTTAAAAACAAAAGCAGTAATTTTCTTATTAAAGCCTACACTTTGAAATCAAAGAAAGCATAATTATTTCCAAGTTTGACTCCAACATTGAAATGAAAACCCAATTCAGAAATAACGAAATTCTCACTCTATAATATTTTGTTTAAATACCAAGTAAAAAAGTTAATTATTTTGCAGTTTTTGATGTGTTTTGGGGTCATGAGATAAGTCTATTTTACTTCCTCTTTATCACGGGCTGGAAGCTTTTAACTATTTACAGATTTCACTGATCAGCAAGCTCGGGGAAACCAAACCACTCCAAAGAGTGCGGAATTTTAATAGAAAGGGGGCTTTCTTTAAACGCGGTTGCCTTTAAAGAGAACTTCAGATATGTTTGAATATCTTTCTTTATAGTATGCAAATATGCAATCATTTGGAGAAAAATACAAATAACTAGTCATGCTATTTATAAAATCTAACACTGCAATACAAATTCCTAAGTGAAAAAAAGAGATCAGTGCTAGGGATGGGGAGAGACGACATGCAAAACACAGAAAACAACCAAAGACTGGCAATAGATGATTCTCTGCTCCTCACACACACTCCCCAGCCCTTTCCAAACTGCGTAGATTATCAGGGACCTCAACGAAACAAACAAACAAACACACTGTACAGGGCAGAGAGATTGGAGTTAGCCTCAAAATGTGCAAGTAAAAATAAAACTCCTTGCATTGATCTTTCATATACGATAGCCTTGCTTCAGTTATAACAATGTTCTTCACCCCTCCGCAACCTTTCCACTTAGAAACATTGAGCCTCGCAGCTGGGAAATCTGCCTATCTCTCAGATCAAGAAACTCTGTCCAAGGCCATCCAGTCCAAGGCCATTCAGTACGGAACAGTGAGTCTGAAGCAAAACTGAGAACCCAGGCCCTGGATTTCCAGTTGGTCAGACCACTAGACCACATTGCACCATCAGAGCAAAGACAAACATGAGGGTTGCTCCAGGGCAGTCTTTCTTTGTTTATGAACGTGTTTGCAGACTTTCTGAAGCCCTGTTGTCCTAATTTCTTTTTCCTGTTTGTAACTTGTAAGCATTTCTGTCTTCCTTTCCCCTTACCTAACCTATTTAAATGATCGCTTTTACTCTTTGGTTTGAAATGGATTCTAGGAGAAACTCAAGAATAAAATGGAATAAAATGACAAGTTTTAGGTTGTCTGGAAGGACACTTATGTCAGGGTATTGGTGCATATTTTACTACAGATAATATTAAGGAAGTGCACCAGCACCAAAGAATATCTTACAAAAAATAAGCACAAAACAACTTCAGACTCTCCCTACATGTTTTGAGTCAGAGTCTTGAGATGGTGAGGAAGTGATGGAAGTTAGATAATCAATTGATTAGGCTCATTTCAACCTAATGCAAGTATGAATTTGCCCAAACTCACGTTGTAAATAAAAACCTTACTTTTTCAAAGTGTCTATTTAAATACCTAGGGTGTGTCAAGAATCACGTAAAACAGATTCAGAGTCAATGTGCAGCATTAAAACGCACAGTTATGGAAGATGCCTTAGAGGACTGGGCTGGGGAGGGTGGGGGGACTCGAGGGAGGGTGGGGGGTGAGTTGAGGGAGGGAGGGAATATGGGGATATGTGTATAAAAACAGATGATTGAACTCGGAGTACCCCCAAAAAAATAAAAAAAAATTAAAAAAATAAAAAAAGCACAGTTAGACAAAATGAAAAGCCTAGAAATAAAGTAGGAGAAACAAATTTAACACAGCATGATTACTAACACTTGAGGGAAAGCAGGCTTGTCTAGAGGAGGTCATGAAGGTAGACCAACTGATGTTGAACTTTGAAAGTGAACCCTAAGCATCAGGAAGATTTTAAGGTTAGAGACACTAGTTTTATTTTTCTCTAATTTCATTTAACTTTATTCCTTGATATATGAATTATAGGTTTGTCCTAACACTATCATTAAAAGCCATGGTCGGGTCAATATTTGGCTCACAAATGTAATGAATGTACAGTATTTTTATCAGAAATCAAGAACATAGTCTTATAGAGGTGAAATTGTTTTTTTTAATAGTCTGTAAATTTTATTGTATTTTTATCTCTAATTCTCTTTTGGTTTCTAAAGTCTGTTTCTCTTGATTTCAAAATCTGCATCTCCAGACTTGAACCCAGAAGTGAGAGAGGAGAGCTGCCCAGTCGTCAGAACATCCACCTGGTCACCAGGCCAAACTGGCCCTACGGCCAACAAAGCCAGAGACCTGGGTCCTGGCCCTTGCGCGTTTTGAGATCAGGCAGCTTCAGCCTGAGCTGTCTGGGAGCGGCCAGCCACAGTGACCTCTTGTGAGGAACCTGGCGGTGAGCCCTGACCCCTGGGTGGGGCTGGAGCACTTCAGTCATGCCCATTGCCTAATCCTTTGGGCTCCAGTGGAGCCTAAAACGAGCAAGGATGGGATGACTCTGACCTCCAAAAGGAGTGTGGAAGGAAGAAGAGGGCAGATGACCAAATAGCCCTCGGGTGATGGAGGGCCCCTGCCTCCATGTCTTCCCCCTTGGAAGAGTCAAGACAATTCTGCTCTTATAGATGGTAAATAAAAGGATAGAATCTTTGGAACTGGGATCAAACAGCCAGGCTGTTAGTTTGTCTAAGAGAAAAGAATTTAATCAGGAGCTAAACCAGGCTGGATAGGAGAGGAAAGGGCTCTTTTAGGAGCCCTAGGAATAGAAAGAATGAAATGCCATTGTTCATAATGGATTTGGGGAAACCAGTGCTTCCTATGATACAACCTGGCTTTTATCTGGTTGCCAACTTAACTCATTGTAGTGGGCCATTGTCTTAAGGGGTTTGGGAGAGAAAGGAGAGCAATCTGACAGCTTACGTACTCCATGAGAGTTTTGTTTATTTGTTTCTTTGTTCATTTTTCCTGATTGTCTCCAAATATTTTCCAGATATTTGGCTCGTAGAAATCTTCTACTGGAGAGAAGTTCCAACAATTGTACACAAAAGAAATCACATAAAACCCTGTGAATGTTAACTATCATAAAACATTCTTTTGAGTCCTGTTGTCCTTGGTGCCTGGAAGCCAGGTAACTACACAATAGGTAACTACACAATCATGAGCATAAGTTCCCTCAGCCAAATTATCCAGGTCATGGCCTTCCAGAATGAACACATCTGGAAAAACCAGTTAGTAAAGCGCTGAGTTTTCAGTAGGCACACACACAAAAAAAGAGGGACAGCTCTGTTTCCCTAACAGCATCCCCTGACGGCTTCCCATACTCCTTGATCAAATTCTTTGATGTAGGTACCCAGCCTAACTCTTTGATCTCTCACATTGCCTGGAGGAAGCTAGGGCTACACCAAATAAAAGAGGAAGAAAATTCACTCATCCATCCTCCTGAATCAAAAGCCTAAAGAAGGAGGAAGCCTTTACAAGTTAGCAACCATCCTTTCGTTCTCCCTCCTCCTTCCACCTTTGGCTCCCCCCCTCCCTTTTTTTTTTCTGGTGGGGAGCGCTGGACCTCAGCTCCATTCTGAAATAAAAGATTGAATAGGAAGATCTGGTACTTTTTTCATTTCCTTCATAGAATAAAATGGCATGAAGAGCCCTTAGAGACAAATTAACTGCTTGATTGAGTGATTTGTTTATTCATTCAACCATTTAGCAGGTATTTGTTTAGGGCACCATGCAAAGGCTGAGAATGCAAAGACAAAAGGATATGAGTTTTTGCCCTGGAGAAGCTCATGGTTCAGTAATAGAGACAGTCATGAAAACAAATGTTTTGGGTGTGAATCATGGCTCACAAACTGAGATGTGTGTGCAACAAATGTTATTTGTCTTTATTTTCTTGAAAGGAGATTAAATGCTGCTCTAAGCTCTCATCCAGCAGGATATCTGGGAAGTTCAATCTCAGTTGTTACTGAGGGTCCTTTCCTTCTTTGCCCTTGTGTCATGCAAAGGTTCTGCAGTTTTTCATAGCCCAGAGCACGCAAGGATGCTCTACAATCTTGGGTCCACATAGGCTGTTCCTGGATGCCTGTGGTCCAAGCCCAGCTGGTTCCTTGAGGTCTGAAAGCCCCTGGATCCTTGAGGACCCAGGAGCCTGATGCCTGAAACCAGTTTCCTAGATAAATGGATAGCCCTCCCTGACTGCTGTGGTCCTGCTACCTTGCAGGTCTCCACGAAGAGTAGGGCCTGCCTGGGCCCTGCTGCCCATAGAACCCACCCAGCTCCACTCTCTTCCTTGCCTGGGAGGCTAATCTCCCCTGTCTCCCTCTTCTGTATTTCCTCTGCCCCCAACACAACAGAATTTGCTCCAGGAGATACCATATTGAGGAAATGAATACAAATTAATATTTCACTGATTATTCTGCCTCTAGACGCCAATAGCTAGTGTCTCCTCGACTGTTGTGCCTGAGTAATTTGTGAGCCTCACCCTAGTCCCAGCCCAGGGTCAGAATATATGCTTGAATAAGTGTTGTAGGAAGGATGCAGCTGCCTTTGTGATTCTGGGGACTCAGAGAGGCTGATATTTTTTGGTCTTGAGGCATGGGAAGATATTCATAATGTGCATAGGGCATGGGGGGTGGGTATCTGGGGTCAAGAAGAGAGAATGTAGGAAATAGAGGGATGAAAGAGCCTGTGTGTTCTGGGGAATATGAAAATCCTCCTATGGGGGGTGTGTGTGGGGTGTGTGTGTGTGTGTGTGTGTGTGTGTGTGTTAGGGCCTAATGACAAGAGATGAGGCTAGGAAAGAGATTGGAGCTAAATTCTGAAGGGACTTATAATAAATGTGGGGGGTTTCCAGGGTGAATTTCTAAGGTAAACAGTTTAAGGTCACTGTCTACACGATAGTATCGAGGGGAATCTGTGGACTTTAGAGTCTGATGGATGTAGCTTGAAATCCCAGCTCCATCATTTTCTTGCCATATGACCCTGGACAAGGGTGTACCTCAGTTTCTATTATCTGTAAAATGGGCATCTTCAGAATCTTTTTGTAGGAATTGAGTAAGAAAAGATACGGAAGCATCTGCATACTTCTGAGCATGGAATTAGTATTAAATAAATATTAGCCAGTAATATTATATTATAAAATCATTTTCATGTTATAATACTCTCAGCAACCTGGAGAGGTAGACCCAGAATGTACTGCTGTACCCTACTGCAGCTTGTAGAGGCATCTGGGGAACAAAATTTAAAGTACTCCTTTGGCCAAACATGCTAGCAGACATAAGACAATATGACATAGTGGATAATAATGGCCCCAAATGTCAAAAGAGATGAACATCAGGACCAGCATATAGAGCAGGGCTTTGATGATTTCACCAAGTTCAAGGCAGTGTCTGGCACCCAGATGTCACCCAAGTAATTTTGTTTTGAGAGTCTCAAGAGAACATAATAAAAATTAAAATGAGCCATTAGAAGAGAGAGAGTGGTGTATTAGTTTCGAAGTTCTGTTTGTAACAAAGAACCACAAACCAGGTGGTTGAAAACAACATATATATTTTCTGTCACAGTTCTGGAAGCTAGAAGTCCAAAATCAAGCAGCTAAGAGGGCCCTGCTTCCTCTGAAACTCTAGGTGGAATCCTTCCTTGCCTCTTTCTAGTTTCTGGTGGGGTTTCTTGGAGTGCCTCTGTGGTCATGTGGTGTTTTCCCTGTGTGTCTATCTCATCTCGTGTCTCTTCTTCTTAAAAGGACTCCAGTCATATTGGATCAAGGGCCCGCCTACTCCAAGATGACCTCACCTTAATTTACATCTTTATCATGTCTGCAAAAACTATTTCCAAATAAGGTCACATTCGCAGATACAAGGGGTTAGGACTTCAGCATATCTTTTTGGAAAACATGATTCAACCTACATGTGGTTTTATGGAAAGAGCCCTGGGCTTGGAGCTGTGGTTGTGGTGAGGTTACCTCTCAGAAGTCAGGTGTTTTATTTGCAAAGTCAGGAGTGGCTCTAAAATGCTATGATTATCTGAGCCTGTCTTGATTCTAAAAATGAGATCTATCTAGAGGCAAAATCTGAAGCAGCTAATTGAATCCGTGTGTTCAAATCAAAACTGCAGTTTGAGGAACTAGAGATTACATAACTAATAACCTAAGACTTTACTGACCCTGGCTGAGTTAGGAAGCAGTGCTTATGAAAGAATGCATTCTGTTTGAACAATTTCTTCAGTTGGGCAGAGGATAGATTTTCTTGTGCAACTGGCATTTCCCACCCCTCCCTTAAAATGTGCTTTGATAAATATATTTAGAAGAAACAACATAAAGTATAAAAAAATGGAAAGTTCAATTTACCCTCTAAATCTAATCATCTTATGCAGTGATTTGAGTTTTGAGTACTAAAAAGAAACTATTACTAAACATCCCTCCTTCCTTAATTGTAAAACAAAGATCACACTGAGATCTTCAATTCACCATGTACATCTGCCCTCCCATCCCCCTTAACTCTCATCCCTGGTTGCAGCAATATATATTTTTGTGGTTCTGAAACTGTGCAGCTCAGATTGGGACTTGAACCCACGATCTTTTAATTGAGATCACACACCTGGTCTCAGCACTGAATGAAGCCCAGGTTCTTAATGTCTCATCACAGAAAGAATTTAGTGAGAGACAAAGTGATAGGTAAGAAGTGGATTTATTTAGAGAGAAACACACTTCATGAACAAAGTGTGGGCCATCTCAGAAGATGAGAGTGGCACCAGGATGTGGAATTGTCAGTTTTTATAGGAGTGGGTAATTTCACAGGCTAATGAGTGGGAGGAGTATTCCAGCTATTTTGGGGAAGGGGTGGGGATTTCCAGGAATTGGACCACCACCCAATTTTTGACCTTTATAGTTGACCTTGGAATTGTCATTGCACCTGTGGGTGTGTCGTTTAGCTTGCTGATGTGTTACAATGGGCATATACTCATTGTTGACTCGTCCACCATCTTGGACCTAGTTGGTCCTAATCAGTTTACTTGTGTCCTCAGGCTATGTCATTCTTTTAAAGGTTGTGCCCTGCCCCCTTCCCTCTTGTTTCAGTTCTCTCTGTAATACAACTGATGCATGGGTCATGCTTACAATTTGAGTCTGTCTTCAAAATATGTCACAGTGTAGAGTAGTCCTGCCTGTCGATATCCAGCCAACCATTCCCATATCTTATCCTCTCATCTTTACACATTTTATGATTTGATTGTATATGGGAAGGAGGAGCACCTGCTCTGGTTCCATCTTGGGGTGGCCCAAGGCAACCCAAATGTTGGCATTTACTCTGTATCCCTGAGAAAGATAGAAAAGTTTGGTAGGATCTTAAAAGGTGGTTCAAATGGATAAAGAATACTATTAGGGGGATCGTATGAGAAAAGACTTCAAGGCTCAAGAATATAGAGCATATTTGGAGAAAACTGATGTATTTCATTAATGATCTAGTTCCAGATGAGCCTGAAAAAGGCATGCTGGGCCCCTATTATGGAAGAGTTTTGCCCGCAAGGCTGAGAATTTTATAATTTATTCTGTAGGCAGCAAGGCATCACTGAAGGTTTTGGGGGAGGTGGTTAACATGATAGTATGTTTTAGGAAGTTATCCCTTTAACAACACAGAAGGTGGACTGATGAAGGAGAATATGCATTTGCAGAGACCATTCGTGAAGCCATTACAAAACTGGGAGCAAGGGATGATGCCAGGCTCCACCAAGGTAGTGATGTCAGGAGGAAAATGGAAGGTATGAATATAGGAGGCAGCGCAGACCCACTGGCACGAAAATGTGATTTCTAGCCCAAGCAAATGGAGGAATGATGTGACCCCATGAATGTGTGAGAAGGCTTGTGTTCTATTTTGGGTGTGTTGAGTTTAAGGTGACTTCAGGACAACCCAGGGAAGATGTTCCCTAGGAAGCATGAGGTCACTATCTCTGCTCTGGCATGTTTATAAAGAAGGCTCCCAAGGGCACAGCATGCAGCTCTGTGTCCTTTGCTGAATTCAGATGTCCTGTGCTGTGTTGACTGAACACAGAGTGGTTACTCAGTAAATCCCAGTTAAGATCTTGACATAGCGCTTTTCATCAAACACTCAGCAATGTCATTAGCAGCCCTACCTATCTATTCGGCCATAATGCAAGAGAATTGTAGTTCTAACATTTTTAATGCAGCAACTCTTAACCAAGACATTCTTCTAAAATCATCTTCTTACTGAGGAGTGAAAAGTGATGCAGGAATAGCCTGAAGTCACATGCTCCATATATCTAAGAAATGGGAGTAGATTTCAGGAACCTGAACTCCCAGATGCCTACTTTCATCAGGCTACTTATTTTTTTTTTTCTTTGCTAGTTGATGTATTAACATTATACATTACAGAAGTTTCAAGGACCCCGCCTGAAAAGAATGACCAGAAAAAGTCTTTTTTTACCCATAGGAGGTGGGGGGAGGGGAGAAGAGAAGGGTTGGTTAGATGCCAACAGCAATCATGTGTTTTAGAGATGCCCTTGGTTGGTATGCTCATAAAAATAATTTACAGGGGGGAAATTGACATGGAGCCACTTTCTGTCCTTACAAGCTGTGCTTTTCGATTTCAGTTGAGAGAGACAAAAATATGAATAGGGCAGAGGTAAAGAAATAACATGACCCGCTGACATGTGGATATACAGTGCCTAAACCAGGTATCTTGACCGATTTGGAAAAGAAAAATAGAAAAAAAGATTTGCTTTTCCATCAACTCAGGCAGGAAGGAATTAGGGAAGGCATTCTGCACTGGAAGACGGGACCCCTGGGTTCTAGCTTGGCCTGTGCCCCTAAAGAGAAGTTCTGCTACTAACCTTGGGTAAATCACTTCACCCTCTGCAGGGTGGCAGTTTTGGCTATAATTTTCTCTCCTTCACACATCACCTTCTCTATTGATTCTCTACCCCTGCAGCCTTCTTTAAGCAATCACACACGAGATATATAAGATACCTCTATATTTTTGGATGCCGTGTATTTCCTACTGAGAGAAGCTCTTCTTCTTGTGGCTAATAATGAAAATTACAAGTGTAGAGCCTGGCTCACTTGTGTCAAGATGATATGAGTAAACTGAAGGTCACTTTCAGCATACTTCACCATGCCTCCCAGGCACTGCAGATAAGAAAAAGAGAAAAGGACAAAGACAAAATTAACTTTTAATTTCCCATCCAAGCTACAAATTGACAGAAACAGGGAGATGGGTAGAATCTCTTCTAACATATAATACAATGGAGAATTATATATTAAATATCTTATCTGATTTAACTTAGCAGAGATAACCAAGCATGCAACTATTTAAATCTGTATTTTTAGGTAAGGTCCCTTGCTCTGAGCATTAATAAATTTTAGTGACACATTTTCATATATAGTATCAGTCCAAAAATCTTTCAGCTCTAAATTAGATAATAAACAAACAAATCAAATACATTAACTTTCTCTTTGGAGTAGTTTTCTTTCCAAGCAATCACTAAAGTTATTTACATGCTGATATAAGACATTACTTAACATAATGACCAATAATTTTCTTACCCTCTAAGGTATTAGCCACCAACCCTTCTTCAGTAATTTATTTTTGCAATTCTATAGCAACACCAGGAATATTAGTAAAGAACCTGATTTTTCTTTTTTTTGGGGGGGGGGTGTCTGATTTTTTTCATGAAACTGGATAAATAATTATGGCTGGTTAAGCATTAGCCATACAAGTCACCTAACAGAAAATGTAGATAATATATATTAACTATGGACAGAGAATTAAATTTACAGAACACCCTACCCAGAAATGAACAGTGAAGCTTAAAGTCACGTGGCTAGCACTTTCAAACACTAGATTTCAAAACAGTTTTTGAGTGTAAGTTCTCATATAAAGTTTTTATCTTTGTGTAGCATGTTCTAATTCCAGCAATTTTATGTGTGTAAGTAACACTCTTGGCTTCAAAAAAGTCCAATTCAGCACTAAAGTTTAAATATATACTCAGATTAATTATAACTGTTGTTTTACAAATTCATCCTTTATTTTACAGAAGAACAAGTTATTCTGTTGCATTTAAGTATAATCTGATTTCTATAACAGGGATTGATTACTCAGAAGCCTATCTATTGTATAAAACATATTTTAACTCTGCTGTAACTTTTTGAACACAGGATTCCTACACCATTCAGGAAAAATGTGCAATACTGGCTTTAGATTTGATAAGGTCTGAAACTGACAAGTGAGTAAGCATCCCTCCAAAATGACAATACTTTGAAGCTACATAATAATTCTATTTTACCCTAAATCAACATAGTTCAGGAACTTACAGTGAGACAAATACTCCAAAACAAAACAATATCTGTGATCTCCATAGCACATATATTTAGTATATATATCACACATAATTGAATATCCAGAGTTTCGGTCTCTAAATTTCTCCTTTTCATAAGGCACATTAAACATCCAGTAGAAATGGAGGTGATATTAAAAATGAATACAGAAGTACAGAGAATTAAAAGCATTTTCATTTAAAATTTTAAACAAGGTATCTGGCTTTCTGAGGCATGGAATTTTTTAAAAATAGTGTTTTAAAATTTAATTAATTGTAACAGTCCATCATTCCAGAATTACTAATACACATACTCTCTGTTAAAGGTTGACTTGTGTTCTCCGTGCCCCCCTGTCTCGCCCCCTTCCAAATACTGAAGTCCTAATCCCAGTCCCTCAGAACGTGCCCTTATTTGGAGACAGAGCTTTGACAGAGGCAATCAATGTAAAGTGAGCTCATCAGTGTGGCCCTAATCCAACATGACTGAGGTCCTTATAAAAAGGGAAAATTTGGGCACAATCATGCAAAGAGGGAAGACTATGTGAGGAGACACAGGAAGAAGACAGCCTTCCACAAGGCAAGGAGAGAAACCTGGCACAGACTCTTCCTTCAGAGCCCTCAGAAAGAATCCATCATGCTGACACTTGGATTTCGGGTCTCTAGGCTCCAGGACGGGGAGACAATAAACTTCTGTTGTTTAAGCCGCCCAGTCTGTGGTGCTTTGCTATGGCAGCTTAGCAAACTAATACACTCCATCTTTTTGCTAAGTGCATAAATAAATAAACAAATAACGATATACACATACATGTATATATATATGTAAATACATACGTGTATATATTTAATTGGTATCAATTTACATACTGTCTTGTATCTTGTTTTCATTTTACATATAGGAATATCTCACCACATCTTAAGATGTAACAATAATAATAGTAATACTGCTACTGCTACTACTAATAATAGTGAAAAAGTTAACGTGGAATGAGCATTTATTAGATACTGGGCCCTGTTCTTTATGTCTACTATTAAGTGCTTTGTATCTACTATCTTAATCTTTATGATTTCTAGAAGATCATCATATTTAATGGCTATATTTTATTCTAGTATATGGTCACATCATAAGATATTAAAAGTATACTCTATTACCAATATTAGTTACTCCATTTGGGTGATGGGGGTGTTAAAAAACACCTCTGCCATGAACATCTTTATATCATGGTCTAGGTGCATACATATTACCTTCCTGGGATGAGGGCCCGTAGGCTTATAAAACTTAAAGGTAGTTTACCAAAACATATATTATATATTTATATAATACATACATATTTTATTTTAAGATATATATACATACAAAGTATGCACCTATATACACACATACATACACATATGTGTTTGTTTATGTGTGTATATATATTATATATATGTATATGTGTCTGTATATATATATAGAGAGAGAGAAATTGTCTGCCAGGATATTATGCCAATTTTACTAATTTTTACTCCAACCAGAAATAAATGAAAGCACCTATTTTCCTTTGCCATCTTGTTTTTTTTTTAAGCCCAGTCAATTTGTAGGCAAACAATGAAATCATATTGTCTTAATTTGGATGTCTTTGACTCCAAAAAACTTGAACTTTGAAAATGTGTGCTTAGTCCTTCCTATTTTATTTTTTGTGAGTGTCCTGTTTCTTTGTTTACTTTTAATCTGAGATCATAGTGAAAATCTTTCTGCTCTGGATGATTTTTATGATTTCCCAATCTCCCAGTGTTCCCCCTAGCTTAAGAATTAACACCAGCTGATGTTTGGTCACCTCCAACCCATAATGCCTCTTGTTCATCATATGGTCATATATTTCTGACAACCTCCATCAAATGGAACACAAATAGAAACCTAGAAATAAGATATAAGGGTGAAGGAAAGAAGTAAGATCTAAGAGTGAAGGAAAATGCAACCATGAAATTTATGAGTATTGCTGCAAAGGAAAGACCTTTTACCAGTTCATTTACACAAATTTTAGTTGCACTAGACAACAGACTAAAAGAATGAGACCAGCTTGATGTTTTGTGAAGACTTAAAGGGGTGGGATAGGGAGATTAGGAGGGAGGCTCAAGAGGGAGGGGATATGGGGATATATGTATAATGCGGCTGTTTCACTTTGTTGTACACCAGAAGCTGACACAATAGTGTAAAGCAATTATACTCCAATAAAAATTTTAAAAATTAAAAAAAAAAAGAATGAGAGAAAATGGTGACTCAGACGCTGACTCACGTTAAATAAAATCCTCCTCTTTCCCACCTAAAATTGTCTCTCTGCACCACTTCCTTCCTTACCTTCACTACATCTTTCCTACTCCCTTCTCCAGGATTCAAAAGTTACTATAGAGATTTAATGTAAATATGAGTTTTTTGCACTGCCTTACTAGATTTTCTACCCAACCACTACTCTCCTTTTTCATATGCTAATATTGCATAATATTACATAAATCTCCTGTATGACTCTTGCTGTAAGTCTCTTAATTATTTGCTTATGTATCTATTTCTGACACTAGACAGTGAACACCCTTAGATCATAGTGCCTTTCCTCTTTGTAATTTCAGTGCCTGGTCACAGACAAAGGCTGTCATGGAGGAACCACAGAACTGGTGACATCACTCCTCCTGAGGGTGTATTTGGATTGAGAGTGGATCCAAATATTTACTTTTATATCTTAGGCTAAATCTTAGGAAATGTTGTTGACCTACAGAGTTAGCTCTTTGGAAGGAAACAAATATACTAACTTAAGCACAATCAAATGATACACGAATCTGCCTGGACCCCTAAAGGGCTTAGCTACATATCCATGCGTGCATAAGTGAAAATTACAAATATCACACATCTTCCTGTCTTCTTGGCTGCGGGTTTTTGTTTTTGTTGTTGTTGTTTTGAATCTGCAAAACAAGAGACCTGTGATATGAACTCCAAGGGGATTTTCAGGCCTAAAAGCCTGTGATTCTCATTCTACTTGAGCAAGACTGTATGTGAAGCGTCTTCACTGCTATTTTGAGGGCATGTTGAGCCTGGGGCCGCCTGTGTCACTGTCTCAGAGTCTCAGAGATAGCATGCTGTTTACACGCAGCAGTGCCACCCTGCCTCTGATAGCTGATCCTATCAGACCGGGTTATTTCCAGCTGTCTTCAGCAGCAGACAGCTGCTGTGTCCAAATCTGCCTGCTTCACCACTGGAGAGTGTAGGCAGCAGTCACGCTCCTTGTAGGGCTCTTGGACTTCAAAACAAATGCTTGGGCGAATTCAACCTCATGGACACAGAAAGCCAACCCGTAAAAGCTGACCCGGATCCAGGGCTCTTTCACATTTTCACTAAGTGTGCAAATTTCTTCAGTAGCCAGATGGGGCCAGAATTGAGAGAGAGCAAATGAGCCTAAAGAAATGGAGGAAATGGCACAAATTCACAATCTGCTCATAATGATAACAATAATATTTGTTTGTAAGCATGTACATTTATGGGTATTAGAATTTGGTTTTGATAAGTATATAGATATTGTATGTAGTAGTGGTTCAAAATGATATCACAAAAAGCTGGTGTTATCAGAAAAAGGGAGCTCATAATATCCACGGGGGTATACCTGTGCACAGATCTGTGTGTATAGTGTTGGATAGATACTTTCAGGATTTAGGTGCTTTCCTCAGTACTGAAACTGGGGCAGAAAAATGAAAACTTAAAAGTTGTTAGAAAAGAGTGGTAGCAATAGTTGGAAATGGTAAATAAGACCTTCATCATATTATCAGTGTGACTTTTACTTACTAGGAAGCTCTGGCATGCATGTTAACATGATACTGTTTATTAGAAAAATTCTCATGTGACAATTTTGAAGACGGAATCCAGACTTCTACTCTGCCCTTAGCAAAGCTGTTTGCCACAGAGTTAAAAAGTCATCACCTCTGCCTTAACCAGAAACTGAGTCTTTGGGACCAAAGGGAGCCTAGAGTCCATGTCTTCCTGCCGAGATATCCTCTCTTTTCTGCCACACTGCAGTTGGACTTGTTTGCAAAGAGAGTGATGTGACTTGAACGGAAATGACCTTGTTTTCCAAAGGGATATCAACAGCTCCCTGAGAAGAACAAATTTCCCTGATTTAAGTTGAATTCAGAAGGATAACAGACTCAAGTCTAAATTATTTAGTCTCTTTTACCTGGTTTCTCCTTAACAAAAGAATTTGAAGGACTTAGCTTCTTGTAGTTGCTCTTCTTGTAGTGTAGACACTAAAGAATTTCTGCATGTAAATTCTAGCAATACAACAATTTCAGTTATACAAATTATTTTTTATTAAGGCGTAATCGAATTACAATATTATATTACCTTCAGGTATACAACATAATGGTTTGATATTTGTATATACTGCAAAATAATCTCCACAAGATGTCTAGTTAACATCCATACACATTATTTTAAACAGTTCTTTGCGATGTGCAAAGAATTAAGTTTGGCATGGTAGAGGACTCAAAGGCTCTGGAAGACTCTTCAATAGAGAAATCATCTACTACTTACCTTGCTAAGAAGAAAAAGATTTACTTTGGTTCAAATGTAGGCATCATTATTAAATAAAAACCACAGATATGAAACCCAAGTCTTTGGCAATTTCTCTGAAGTTTTATTAGATAAATCCAAATAGCCTTGAATTTTTATAATAAGGTCCAGAAAGCAAAAGGATAATGATAGTAGCTCCACTGAAAAAAAATTCTTTTTTTATATTCTTGGGCAACATTTAATTTTACAAGGTCAGAGATAATGGGAAACTAACTTATTACAAAGAGATCAAGTCCTTGGTTTTCAGTAAGAACTTATAATAGGTACATAAGCTAATGAAGGAATCTTACTTGGTTATAAATGATTGCAGGATATGCTGTAATAACAACCACACATTTTAATATGTCTGCCAGTACCATGCAGCGTCTATCAAATATCCTTTCAGCCTGAAATTGTTGGGAAAATGTAGTTATTTTTGGAGATTCTTGAGAAACATTTTTTCCTCACATCTTAGTAATTTCCCGTAACAAGTGGCTTACAGCTTTCTAAAAACCGGGTTTTGAGAAAACTTTAAGCCACTTGTTACGGGAAATTAGTAAGATGGAAGAGACACCACATTGCCATGCTGCCCTTTCTGTTTTTAAAAATACTCTCTCTCAGTGCTGTTCACATTAGGGTAAACAAATTTTGTCACCTGAAAGGCAAAAGTATTTTTCTCCTTAAACATTGACCTTGACCTTTCCTGGCTTTCCTATAGCAAAATATACAAATAATAATTAATACTTGTTAAGTGCCAAGAACTGGCTTAAGTGCATCATATTCCTAATGCTCAGAAGGATCCCATCACATGGGTGATAATATTTGCTCCCATTTTACAGCTGGGGAAACTCAGGTACAAGGTGTTAAGTAACTTGTTCAAGGTCACACAGGTGATAAGTGGTGGGGCAAGGAGCATCCCAACCCAGATAATTGGCTTCAGGGTCTGAATGCATAGCCACTACATCCTTCAGCCTAATCTGTACAATCAGCAAAAACTACAAGGATTCAGGTATCTGTGTGTATGTGGGAGTGTATTTAATATTAAGGATTCTGAGCTCATTATTTCCTAAGAAATAGAGTACCACTTTGCTACCTTGTAACTCATTGCTAAGGCTGGAAATCCAGGAGCCATATTTGATCTGACTTAAAGGCCTTAAAGTGCTTTTCACCTGAGAAAACTGAAAACTTGAACTGTATTTGAAATAAAGAGGTAAGGTAGACACAGCTGAAACTTTAAAGGACAATCGTCTTTTTTTTTTTTTTTAAATTTTCAAGCTTACAGAAAAACTGAGAGAAGTGTATATGAAATAGCCATAGAAACTTCATTGAGATTTATTGCTGATATTTTGTCACATTTGATTTAAATATTTTTTCTTTTGCTCAAGTATTTGTAAGTGAATGAATCATAGCTATCATGACATATAACCCTAAATATTTAACTATATGTCACTGAAAAATAAGGACAACTTCCCACTTTCTTCCATAATTTGCCATATAATTATGTTATCACATTGAAGAAAAGTATAATAATTTTAATTCCTTAATACCATCTAATATTTAAGCCATATTCAAATTTCCCACAATTGTGAAAATACATACATTTTACAGCTATTTTGTTCAAGCCAGGCTCTTTTAGAAAAGCTTAAGCAAAACATAGCCATCTGTCTTTTAATGATCTTTTAGACATCCTTTCCAATTGTCTAGTACAAAGACTTGCCCAACTCTTACCATGGTCTCATCTTTTCCAGCCCATGTGTCAGAAGAAAACCAATGAAAAAAGTTAAACCTTAGAAATTCAGAGCTGAAAGATCAAAAATGTTGGAGGTCAACCAGCATAACCACCTCCTTTAACGCATTAGAAAACCAAGTTCCAAGGAGGTGAAGTAAACTGCCCTCAGCCACAACTACATATTAGCAGAAAATGAAACTAGAACAAAAGTTCAATCCTTTTTCCAGTAATACCGCAGTAAAAGAAGATCATATTACCTGGCCCCTGTCCTTCTGAAAGATTGCAGAACAAATGACTTTTCAGATCCCATGCTCCAGCACCAAAGTCAATAAGGCTATTACTGACATTCCAATTTGCATCAGTGACAGCACATTTTATCAAACAAGTCTGCAGGTTAACCCCAAAGACCCAGTTCAAATCTGTGGACATGAGGTCAAAGGTTTGTACTGAGTCTTTCGTGCTTACCTGAGTGCCTGATGAAGCCACATACAGGACTGGATGGGCTACGGCTCTCAGTAGAACCTTGCAAACTCAGCCAGTCACAGGCTGAAGAAGAGCCAGTGCAATATCCTTTTCCCAGTCTGATTTTAAACCCAGCTTTTCTTTTGCCATTGCGGAAATATCTCTCCTCTTTCCAAGTGTTTCTGTGGCTGTCCTGCACTGCCAATCAACTTGCCTTCACCCAAAAGGAAATTATAATCAGACTTGGGTAGTCATGGAACCCCAATTCCCTGTTCACAATGATTAACAGGGTGCACATGTGACCTAAGCAGAGCCAAGCAAAACACTCATGCAATTCAATATATGGGAGTAATACTATATATATATATATATATATATATATATATATGCACACACATACAGTATACTGTAAGAGTGTTCTCTCTTTCTTTTGGTTCATACTCTGTAAGGGTATGGGCTTGACAACCTTTCTTGTCACATGGCGAGAACCTTAAGTCAATACCTAAAGAAAAAGTGACTCATGCAGGTCTGCGATATAGAATGAGAGAGCCCTGACAACACCACATGGACACACTTGGAATTCTGTTAAGTGAGCACTTTTTTGCTTTTGATAGATGCTGTTATATTTCTGTCATTTACAGCCAAAAGAGTCTTTATGAGTACAAAGTTCTGCTTTACAGAGAATCACGAAGCCCTGAGGTTTTCAAGACATCTAAAGATAGTGATTTGTACCTTGCTGCACTCTTTCTAATTTTGAAAGCAGAAGTTACACATGCACAGGGGTCCTCTACCCGGTAGTGACCAATTAGAAGTAAAATTTGTGCTTTTCCCCTTCTTTAAAGAGAGAAGTGCCAGAGACTACATTGTTTAAGCCAGGATAAAAAAAAAATCACCTTAGAGTCACAGACAGTAGCCTGATTTAGAAACGTAGAAATACGGTACCTTGGATTTACTTGAGAACTTCCCTCAGAAGGAGGTATCATCTCGGCTACATCACTGAGATTTGCCTCTTGAGAAAGGGGGGTGTATGACAAACCTGGACGGTGTGGAGAAAGAAGTGAAGATCAGCTACTCCTCCCTCGGGTAGGTCACTGAGGAGGAGGAGAGATGGGAGACGAAGGCCCAGGAATTAGTAAACATCAGGACTGGATCTGCCCCAGCCCCTGGGAATTAGCTTGCACTTAGAAACTGTCCATATCTGTATAACAGCAATTTCTGGGGCTTCAGACATGAACCACCTTTGGCCAACCTCACCACTGAAGAAGTAAAATGGCTGTATTATTCTGGACTAGCAATCACCCTTCCAAATGTGTTTAGGGTGGTCTTCAACAGTAAGAAGAGATCTTTAAGAGCGTATGGCCTCAACTGAAGCCAACACTGGGCTCTCTTTATTCGATTCTGGGCAGAACTTTTGCAATATATTTAGTGCAAGTTTTTGTGTACACACGGTTACAATCCCAAGGGAGGCAATTATAGTTTATAAACCAGAAGATGGAAATAACAAATCATTTGTTTTTACCCATAGGCAGTAGATACCTATAAGGATCTATGTATTGGGGAGACACCATACTGCTTCTACATTCCTATCAGAATGGGTTAATTTTACTTAGAAGCTAAGTTGTGAACTTCTCTTGACAATTGCTTTACAAATATCTCTTCTCTTGCCTAAGTTTCTGTCCCATAGCCTGTGTCCTTTTTAATTTGTTAGGTGTCTTTTCCAATCTGTAACAGATTTCCATTGTCTACTCTGATCCTTTTGTTATTCTACCTACCAGAAATGTTTATCAGGTTGCCCCAGTGAGCTCAATCTTTCTTCAGCCATCACTGTCAGGCTCCCTAACAGAGATTTCTGTTCTTACCCGCTGGGATCTTGCTTCACCCTGTAGTCTGAATGTTCTGGAAACATTATTTTTGGTTTCAACATAAGCAATTAATCATGCACATTTATGACCTGCAATCTCCAAGAAGGCTTCAGGGTGTATCCAATGAGAGAGTTCATGGACTAGTAGGCAAAATGCCAGCTCAAATGTGGGGATACTTGATACTCCAGTATTTCTAGCTCTAAGACATATTACCTGGATCTATGTACAAAGAGACATTTAGGAGCTCTGTTTTGGGGGAAGGTAGGAAGCAGAAGAAATCACTTTAGAGCTCTTGTCTCTTTTCCCCAGCCTACCTCCTCCAACCACCTTCAATATTTCTCATCCCGTCCCACAAGATTGTTCTTTTTCCCCTTCAGTATCTACAACCTGAAAGTTGGCTCAGCCTAGAAATATTATTGGGCAGAAAAATATTAACAAGGTGTATGGTTGTGGGTAGAAAGGTGGTTGGAAAATATATTATTGGGGTGGATTGGGGATAGGAGCTGAAATCCGGGAGGGATTTCGTTACTCTAGTAACAGAAAGACAGAGGGAATGAGAGAGGAATACCAAAATCATAATTTGTTATGAATTCAGATTCTAACTTGGTCCAATAGTTGTCTCCAAAGTCACTGTATTACAGGATTTGATCTCATGATTCTACTTTTTTCTTTTATAAATTGTGAAAGTAACACCTGTCCCTTGTAACCAAATCAAATGGAAGTCTGAAAGATGTAAAACCTCCCAAATCTGATTCTCTGAAAGAAAAAATGGATTACAATTTGGTAATTAAAAAAACCTTTAGACTTGTAAATTTTTTCTTTATGTATGTGCGTTACTTTCAACACACAATACACATATACAAATGGTTCTTTTTTTTTGAAAAAAAACCTGTTTTATCCTTTTGCATAAATGGGGTAATAATAAACATACTCTTCAACATATTCTTTACTCTTATTCGAACAAGGACACTATGATTGTTGGTTCTGAGATATATGAATTTGAAGTTTAATGGGTAACTCTCTACAGATTATTATTTATGAGTCAATATTTAATTAATTTGTTCAACAAGCAGTGAATAAAAAGTATGATATCTGTTCTTATGGGGATTAAATTCTATTAGGAAAATAAAGCCAAAACAAATAAATATGTAAATAAGAAAAATATCAGATAGCAATAACTGCTGTTCAAATAATGAAAATAATGGTGCTGTGATAGAGTCACTGGGTAGCTACTTTAGATTTTTATGGCATCTCTTTAAAGTCTTATCCACCAGGAAAAATAAAGGGATGAGTTTTTTAATCATAATTTCTGTACAATTAATTTCTCAGTTTTCAGATTTATCTTCCAAATGCTAATAACTGGGGGTATAAATTCTAGCACGCTTTGAGCAATGGTATCCTGTAAGGCCAGTTCTTTCTGAGTCAATAACTATGAGTTTGATTGACCTTGGTGGTATTAACAGGGTCATATTTTTACATGGCTGAACTGTTCTTGAACAATTTCTACAATGTACTAGGTACAAATGTTCTTTTATTCAGCACCAGGCATGCGTGTCTTATCTTCCCACCAATTCTCCCCACCCCCTAAGCTATTCTTTCATTATTTTTATAAAAGGAAAACTATTATAAGATAGGTAAAGAAAACATCTCCATTGGCCTTTTTTCTTTCAGCCTGCCTTCTCTTTGTGCTACGTTAGAGTTGAAATATTGCATTCATGGACTTCTGGTTTATTCTTAAGATGGATTTTATTTGTGAGTTTATCTCATTATTCTGTGGCTCCAATATCTCATAGAATAACCTCTTTTTATTTTAATCAGAGGAAGGACAAGAACTGAGAAATATATGTGGTTCTATCAGCAATTCACCTAGGAAAAATTCCAATCTTTTTTCTGAACTGTTCTGCAAAGAAATTGCAATGTCATCACAAAAGAGACTGAAACTGCAGTCAATTCTTAACTATCAAAATATTTCCAAGAAAATACAATTTTTGAATAAGGGAGTAAAACCCTATTCCATGAAAGCAATCCTTTATCTCCATGTGGAAGCATAGTGTGTGTGTGTGTGTGTGTGTGTGCGCGTGTGTGCGCGTGTGTGTGTGCGTGGGGCGGGGGGGGGGGGGTGGGCAAAGGGAAGTGCTGAACTAGAAACCAGGGAAGTTGGACAGGATACCAACAATGTCCCAGGTGGCATGTTCAAGCAGAGTAATTGAGGAGTTTAAAGATGGAGCAATTTACAAAAAAGGTGGACAGAGTATGATTAAATCAGCAAGAGAGTGAAATCCTGAGGCGGCTAGTTTAGCCACCCCTATGGCTAAAAAGGCAAAAGGAAGTTTAGGTGCATAAAAGGGCACGGGGCTCTGATGGGTCTGCAGACTTCCATCAAGGTATTCACACAAGCCACAGATTATCAGAGCAGGAATTGGGGGCATAAATACCTCAACTCCCTCTCTCTGAAACTGGCACCTCCTGATGGTGATTTCCTTTGGCAGAAACCAACCAGGACAAGAGAGCTTGTGGACACAGTTCATAGAGGTCAGCTTCCCAGAGCAGAGAACAGCATGATAAAGGATGGAGAGGAGCTGTGGGGCAAAGAAAATAAACCAGCACATCAGATTCTGCCCCAGATGAAATCTCAGGTCCCTGAGCCTTTTCTTCCCCCTCTGGGCTAGATGGCAATTAGGGCTCTTCCCAAGCTCCAAGATTCTGTGGCTTCCCCTAACTTTAAATGTCTAATTTAAAGAGAGGGAAGTTAATGGGTGAAGATTACAGTTGTTTACTACAAAAAGAAGCTTTTAAAAAATTCTCAATATCTTTTTTCCTTTCTTCCTTGATATATTCCCATGGTGATTTTTCGCCATCATTTAAAAAAAAGTTGTATGGGTAATTATAATTTTTGCATAAAATATTAATGTACTACATGGAGGTAATCTAAATGTGCCATATAAGGAAAATGATTTAATCATTATGTAGTATTTCCTGTAACATCTATCTGAATGTGAAATGTTCATAGTGTTTCTCTGCCATTTTCACATTTTCCTAGTTTCAGGATGAATATTTATCAAAAATTAAACTGTATTGACAAGTTTTGGTCTCCACTGAATTGTGAGCTCCCTGAAAGGAGTCCACATGCATCTTTGTGTTTCCCTAGTATCTGTGTAATGGGTTTAGCAGTGATATCACAAAGATTATTTGTATTCTGAGCTCTTAAGTGTTAAGCATTGTACTAAATGCATTTTATTTTACTTTTTCTTATATTATTATTATTATTATTATTATTATTATTATTAGGCCCACTACTCAGCTTGCAAGATCTTAATTCCCCAACCAGGGATTGAACCCAGGCCACCGCAGTGAAAGCGCCGAGTCCTAATCACTGGACCACCAGGGAATTCCCCTAAATGCTTTTTAAACACTAGTCTAATCATCAAAACAACCTTAAGAGTTTACAGATTTTTAAGCTCAGAGAGGTTGAACAACTCGCCCCAAGTCACACAGTCAATAACTGTTACAGCCAGGAGGTAACTTGGGTCTGGGTGACCACTGTATTTTTGCTTTTAACTAGTACATTGAACTGCTACTTGGAAATAAAGATGACGAGGAGCTTTCTAAAGTGTCTGGCAGAAAAACACTGAAGATGTTGGTGGTACTAGTATAACCTTCATTATCATGATGCCAAGGAAAATGAAAAAATTCCTGCCCTCGAGTACATTAAAATGTGGTAGGGAGTATTAGATAGTTACCAAATGACTGTAGTGCAAGGTAGAGTAAGGCAAGGATCATAAGGCAAGCACAAATATATGTGCGAGGGAGGTGGCCCACTGAACAACGGACAGTTTCAATGCTTAGGAGATGAAAGGATGTCACTCCAGGTGAAGAGAACATTGTGAACAAAGGCAATGAGGTTGGAACATACAGGGTGTGTACAGGGATCCACAAGGAATTTAATGACTGAAGCATGAGGAGGTGTAGGGGAGCAAGGAGAGAGAAGACTAGAAAGATAAGTTGGAGTCTAGTGATTAATCTACTTAATTGTACTATCATCCAGTACATATGTCTGGAACTTGTTGACAAGAGAGCTCATCAAAATACCATGATGAAATCTAAAAACATTTTGCCTACTGGATTTCCCTGATCTAGCAATTCTGCAACCTTGCCTCAAGAAAATGAAGTCAATGTGACTCACCAGCCCCTTCCTGCTCTCCTCCAATATATTTTTCACACTAGAGTCAATGTAAACCTCTTAAAATTCAAATCTGATTATGTTGCATTTTTCTTAACTCACTGGACAAGTTTCTCATTTCCCAAATTCACATGCCCACCTCTTCAGTCACCTGTCTTACCTCTTTAAGAGGTTCCAGCCGTACCAAACTTCTCTCTGCTTCTGAGATGCGCTTTCTTCCAGGCAGTACATTCTTCCTTCACACCTGCATCCCTGTCTCTCAGGTCCCAACCTAGCTGACCTTCTTTGTAGACCCCACCTTGCAGAGCTCTATTATGCCCTTTGTTGCATACCTCTGCTTGTGTACATGTCACAATATTTTGTCATGTTAATTTAAATTTCAGAAGCTTTTTCTTATCCATTCTTACATTCCCAGTTCCTGGAGCAAAGTAGGCACGCAGTAGCTATTCACTTAGTGGATGAAGAGAAGGACGAAGTAGTGGCATTCTCCTTGTGGACAGACTTAGCTTGCAAGTCATAGAGCTGAGAACTTTCCTGTTGTTTTTAGATGGTGAGATTTTCAGCATCTATAGGGATAGCTCAAGTCTCTCCCTCCTCTATTCAATCTCTGAGATGGTTGTCAAGATAACTTCTCTGTACCTTTAATCCATCCAGGTGGCTGTAATATGCTGCACCAGTTATAGCATTTGTTTTCTGTCCTTTTTACTTCAAATATTCTCAAAGCTGCTTTCCCCACAGTTTGTGGATTTATAAAGAATTCTTTTGTAGGTATACTTTTCCACCTCTTTACTGCAAGCCTATGTCCCATACCATTACATTTTAAGATTATATTCCCTGTTCCGTTTTCTCCCAAGAATTACTAGAAATCACACAAACCACTTTTCTTTGAAATTACAGTTGTAGTCCTTTCATAGGAATGAGTTCCCATTTCTTTTCAGAGTTCCATCCAAGCTCATATCTACTTATCCTCAGAATTTAGTGCAAAATCACTAGGGGAAGGGGCTGTACAATCCATTCTAACCAAACAGCATGTTATACACTCTATCATTTTAAATATTATTTATATGCTCTGATCAAAAAAATGATTTTACACAGCTAATTTCATAACTTAATGATTCTCACTTAAGAATGACGATTCAATTCATTAAGAATTGAATCTGGTATAACCTCTTTACAAAAATATTTTCCTCACTAGTTAAACCTTTACCTTCATTAGATTTCATTCTCTAATATTGTTCCTCCCTGGCATTCAAGAAATTCAAGTGGGTTTTGTTTTGCTTTGTTTTTATTGAGGTGTAGTTGGTCTAGAATATTATATTATTTCTGATGTACAACATGGTGATTCAAAATTTTACAGATTATAATCCATTTAAAGTTGGAAAATATTTGCTGTATTACCCATGCTTTGTAATATATCCTTGTTGCTTATTTATTTTATACATAGTAGTTTGTACCTCTTAATCCCCTTTCCCTATTTTGCCTTCCTCACTGGTAGCCACTAGTTTGTTCTCTGTATCTGTGAGTCTGTTTCTTTTTTGTTATATTCAATAGTTTGCTTTATTTTTAGATTCCACATGTAAGTGATAACATACAGTATTTGTCTTTCTCTATCTGACACATTTCACTAAACATAATACCCTCCAGATCCATCCGTGTTGCTACAAATGGCAATTTTTTTTCCTTTCTATGGCTGAGTAGTATTCAATTGTCTGTGTGTGTGTATGTATATACCACTTATTCTTTATCTATTCTTTGTTGATAGAAACTTAGATTGTTTCCATATCTTGGTTACAGTAAATAATGCTGCTATGAACACTGGGATGCATGTATCTCTTCAAACTAGTGTTTTTGTTTTCTCTGGACATATACCCAGGAGTGGAATTGCTGAATCATATGGTAGTTCTATTTTTAGGTTTTTGAGGCCCTTCTGTACTGGTTTCCACAGTGGCTAAACCAATTTACACTCCCCTCAACAGTGTACAAGGGTTCCCTTTTCTCC
Source organism: Hippopotamus amphibius kiboko (assembly GCF_030028045.1). NCBI lineage: Eukaryota > Metazoa > Chordata > Mammalia > Artiodactyla > Hippopotamidae > Hippopotamus > Hippopotamus amphibius. The sequence continues at coordinate 89,574,007 of NC_080195.1, read as the reverse complement.
ATATCCTTGCCAACATTTGTTATTTGTGGTCTTTTTGATGATGGCCATTCTGACAAGTGTGAGATGATATCTCACTGCGGTTTTGATTTGCATTTCCATGATGGTTAGTGATGTTGAGCATCTTTTAATGTACCAGTTGGCCATCTGTATGTCTTCTTTGGAAAAATGTCTACTCAAGCCTTCTGTGCATTTTTTAATCAGGTTGTTTGTTTTTGGATAAATTTTAAGAACTATTTATGTATTTTGGATATTAACCCCTTATAAGTTTTTCATGTCATTTTCAAATATTTTCTTCCATTCCATAGGTTATCTTATTATTTTGCCAATGATTTCCTTTGCTGTGCAAAAGCTTTTAAGTTTAATTAGGTTCCATTTGTTTATTTTTGCTTTTGTTTCCTTTGTCTTAGGAAACAGATCTAAAAAAATATTGCTGTGATTTATATCAAAGAGTGTTCTCCTTATGTTTTCTTCTAGGAGTTTTAGGATTTCCAGTCTTATGTGTAGGCCTTTAAACCATTTTGAGTTTATTTTAGTATGGTGTGAGAAAATGTTCTAATTTCATTTTTTAACATGTAGCTGTTCAGTTTTTCCAGCACCACTTGTTGAAGAGACATTGTATATTCTTGCCTTCTTTATCATAGATAAATTGACCATAAATGTGTGGGTTTATTTCTGAGCTCTGTATTCTCTTCCACCAATCTATGTGCCTGTTTTTGTGCCAGTATCCTAGTGTTTTGATTACTGTAGCTTTGTAGTATAGTCTGAAGTCATGGAGCATGATTCCTCCAGCTCTGTACTTCTTTCTCAAGATTATTTTGGCTATTCAGGGTCTTTTGTGTTTACATACAAATTTTTAAAAATTTTGTTCTAGTTCTGTGAAAACTGCCATTGGTATTTTAATAGGGATTGCATTGAATCTGTAGATTGCCTTGGGTAGTATAGTCATTTTAACAATATTAATTCTTCCAATCCATGAACACAATATGTCTTTCTATCTGTTTGTGTCATCTTCAATTTCTTTCATCAGTGTCTTATAGTTTTCTGAGTACAGGTCTTTTGCCTCCTTAGGTAGTTTATTCCTAGCTAGTTTATTCTTTTTGATGCAATTATAAATGGGATTGTTTCCTTAATTTCTTTTACTGATAGTTCATTGTTAATATGTAGAAATGCAAGAGATTTCTGTATATTAATTTTGTATTCTGCAACTTTACCAAATTCATTGATAAGCTCTGGTCATTTTTTGGTTGCTTCTTTAGGATTTTCTATTGATAGTATCATATCATCTGCAAACAGCGATAGTTTTACTTCTTCCTTTCCAATTTAGATCCTTTTATTTCTTTTCTTCTCTGATTACTGTGCTGCGAATTCCAATACTATTTTGAATAAAAGTGGCAAAAATGGGAATCCTCGACTTGTTCTTGACCTTAGAGGAAATGCTTTCAGCTTTTCACCATCGAATATGATGCTAGCTGTGGATTTGTCATAAATAGCCTTTATTATGTTGAGGTATGCTCACTTTATGTCCACTTTTTGGATAGATTTTATCATAAATGAATGTTAAATTTTGTCAGAGCTTTTTCTGCGTCTATTGAGATGATCTTATGGTTTTTATTCTTCAATTTGTTAATGTGGTGTATCACATTGATTGACTGGCAGATATTAAAAAATCCTCACATCCCTGGGATAAATCCCACTTGATCATGGTGTATGATCCTTTTAATGTATTGTTAGATTCAGTCTGCTAACATCTTTTGTTGAAAATTTTTGCATCTATATTCATCAGTGATATTGGCCTGTAATTTTCTTTTTTGTGTAATATCTTTGTCTGGTTTTGGTATCTTTGCTGGCCTCATAGAATGAATTCAAAAGTGTTCCATCCTCTGCAATTTTTTGGAATAGCTTCAGAAGGATAAGTGTTAACTCTTCTCTAAATAGTAGAATTCACTTGTGGAGCCATCTGGTCCTGGACTTCTTTGTTGGGAGTTTTTAAATTACTAATTCAATTTTATTACTGTTATTTAGTCTGTTCATATTTTATATTTCTTCCTGGTTCAGTCTTAGGAGGTTGTAACTTTCTAAGAATTTGTCCATTTCTTCTAGGTTTTCCATTTTATTGGCATATAGCTGTTTGTAGTAATCTCTTATGATCCTTTGTATTTCTGTGGTGTCAGTTTCAACTTTTACTTTTTAATTTCTGATTTTATTGTCCTTTTTCTGTGATGAGTCTGGGTAAAAGCTTATCAATTCTGTTTATCTTTTCAAAGAACCAGGCTTTAGTTTCATTGTTCTTTTCTATTTTTTTTTCTATTTATTTCTACTCTGATCTTTATGATTTCTATCTACTAACTTTGGATTTTGTTTGTTCTTTTTCTAGTTCTTTCAGGTGTAATGTTAGGTTGTTTATTTGAGATTTTTCTTGTTTCCTGAGGTAAGTTTATACAGCTATAACCTTTCCACTTAGAACTGCTTTTGCTGAATCACATAGATTTTGGATCATTGTGTTTTTGTTTTCATTTGTCTCCAAGTATTTTTTTAAATTTCTTCAGTGATCCATTTGTTGTTTAGTAGCATATTGTTTAGCATATTGTGTTTTTGAAGTTTTTTTTCTTGTAGTTGATTTCCAGCCTAATAGTGTTGTTGCCGGAAAAGATGCTAGATGTGATTCCAATTTTCTTAAATTTACCAAGGTTTGTTTTGTGGCCTAGCATGTGATCTATCCTGGAGGATGTTCCATGTGCACTTGAAAAGAATATGTATTCTGCTGTTTTTGGAAGGAAAGTCTTATATATACATATATAAAGTCTATCTGGCCTAATGTATCACTTAAGGCCAGTGTTTACTTATTAATTTTTCTGTGTGGATGATGTGTCCATTGATGTAAGTGGGCTATGAAAGTGCCCTATTATTATTGTGTTACTGAGCTTATGTGGGCCACGTGGGTCATTCAACTGTGGTGAGCTAACTACAGTGGATGGTCTGGTAGGTGGGGCTGGCCTCCAGTTTGGTTGGTTGCCAGGCCCTGCCTTGTATGGAGGCTGTTGGCCACTGATTGGTGGGGCAGGGTCATGAGGCAGCTGGCTGCAGAACCCCAGGAAGCCTTGGAGCTAGTGCTGGCTCACTGTGGACGGAGTCAGGGTCCAGAAGATCCTGGATCTGGTATCTGCTCATCAGTGGGTAAAGCCAGGTCTCAAGGCTAGTGCTGGTACATTGATTGGCAGAGATGGGTCCTGGAGTCTAGCTGCAGTGCCCATGGGTCCCAGAATTGGTGTTACATTGCTGGTGGATTAGGGTATTTCCTGACACAGCTGGCTGTGGGTTCCAGGTTGTCCTGAACCTTGTGTTGGCCTGCTGGTGGCCAAGGCTGTTGCCCAGCTGTTTGCTGACCTGCTGGTGGGTGGGATGGGTGCAGCCACAGCAGGCCATTGGCCTGTGGTTGTTCTGGGTCTGGTGATAGGTGAGGTTGGTACTGAGGCTAGATCAGAATTTGTAGGCATGGCCAGGGCCCAGGGTATGTGGGGCCAGGTCCTGGGCTCTCTGATGGGCAGGGCCATGTCCAGGGGTGACTGTGAGATTCAGAGGATCTTAAGGCAGCCTGTCTGCTCATTGGTAGGGCTATGTCCCTGCCTAGTTAGTTTCTTGGCCTGAGGCATCCCAATCCTGGTGCCTATAGGCTGGTGGGCAGGGATGGAGCTTTGTCCTGAGGCTAAAATGCTAGAGGGAGGATTTCAAAATGGTGCTTGCCAGCACCAGTGTCCACATGGTAGAACAAGTTTCCAGAAATGGCTGCTGCCAGTGTCTATGTCCCCAGGGTGAGCTCCAGTTGCCTCCTACCTCCCCAGGAGACTCTCCAAGTTCAACAGGTAGGTCTGACCCAGGCTCCTTTCAAATTACTACTTCTATTCTGGGTCCAAGAGTGTGTGAGATTTTGTGTGTGCCCTTTATTAGTGGAGTCTCTATTTCCCCCAGCCCCCTGGGTCTCCAAAATATAAGCCTTGCAGGCCTTCAAAACCAAACATTCTGGGGGCTCATCTTCCTGGCACAGGACCCCCAGGCTGGGGAACCCAATGTGGGGCTCAGACCAGTTGCTTCTGGGGGAAAATCTCTGCAATTGCAATTATTCACCCATTTGTGGTTTTCCCACTTCAGGGTACGGGTCTTGATTATACCATAACTCTGCCCCTCTCACCCATCTCATTATGGTTTCTTCTTTATATCTTTAGTTGTAGAAGATCTTTTCTGGTAGGTTCTGGTCTTTCTCATCAATAGTTGTTCTGTAAATAGTTGTAATTTTGGTGTGCCCATGATATGAGGTAAGCTAAGTGTCTTTCTACTTCAACATCTTGGGAACTCAATCAATTTCACTTGTTTTTAAACTCGTCTTAATGCATGTCTATAATAGGGAAGCAAGCTGCTAGTCCCCGGCCCTCTTGGGGACCAGGAAATGGGTGAGTTGGGGAAGATCCCCAGATCTAAGTTCTTAAGTTTTATTTAGATGACTAAGTATTTGTGTAAATTGAATAGACTACTTAAACCATACAAATATACCTTGTCATCAAGACTTTATTTTATATCATTTTAACAATCAAATCTGCTAATATCTGACTGAGATTAGGGTTCTGGAAAAATTATGAAAATAGATTGAAGCCTGGAGATGATACAGTAATTGTAGACAACAGGCCACTTCAGAGGAGTGAGGGTGAGCAGGCTTGAGAGGAATGTCTTATGACATGGACAGTCAGGAGTCTCTCTGATGCATCTATCATCTTCTAGTATGAGGGTCATCTGAAGGCAAGGTAGGATGGAGGGAGATTCTCAAAGTCCTATAGTCGATTTTGGGACACAGAGTCCTGTAGCTATAACAGCCTGTGAATTGTTCAGCAACATTCAGAGTGACTCATCAGTCATGCTTCTCTTAAGTCACTTGTTTATTCTTGAGACCAACTTTACTTGCTCTGAAGAAAGAAAAGATTAACATCTTAAGGACCTAGTGCTAGGACTCATGAGGATGTAATCAACCCAGAGATATTCAGAGTCCACATTTGTCTTCTATAATTGTAGAAGATGAATATCAGCAAAATACCTGAATATTAGTCTTTAAACTTATAGCAACCATGGAGCTCCTTCTTATGTAGGTAAGCAGGTATTTATGTATGTATCCATTAAATGCCTAGTCCTCTACCTATCAAGTGTAGCCTTATTATAGAGGATGTGTAGCTCAGTCTTTCAGGTATGGATCTTTTTGTGGCCATCTCACTTTATCTGACAATTTACAAAGAATATACAGGCCCTCTTCCCTGATGAGTACTATGCCTAATGTTAGGTGCTAAATAAATAATCTCTTTTAAACAGAATTATTTTTTCCTACAGGTATATCTCAATTAACAAGAGAATACTCCCAACAATATTAACATAAGGACTTTGTTACATAACTAAAAAATAAACGTAAGCCATAATGATAGTAAATAAAAATATTTATTGAGTGCCTCTCCATGCCAAGCACTCTACAGATGCTATTTTGAATTCTTACAGCCACCCTGCAAGATTGATATTGTGATTTTCAACTTATAAATGAAGAACCAGGGATTCAGTGAAACCAAACAACTTGTCCAAATCACCCAACTAATTAGTATTTGGCTAAATTCTGGTTCATCTCCAAGTGTGTCAAGTTTCAAAGTTTCTATTCTTTCCTAGAACATTTTTGCTTGCCTTCTTCCCTGGATCTTGGCAGAGTAGTAATCTCCCCTTTTCTTCTCAAATCAGGAGGGGAGCTGATCCCCAAGAACCTTAGTTAAAACGGAAGATGCTTCTTCTCCTTTCTATAGATCCTCCCATCAAGTGACATAGATGTTACTCCGACATTACTTCCCTCCTTTTTACTCTCTAAGTTGATTTAACTGTAGGAGCATTGGATATGTTGGCTCTAGTTCAGCAGGCCCAAGGCCAGCCAAGATGCAACTAGAGTTGAGTCATATTTCTTCCTCTCCATCCATCTATCCATCCACCCACGTTCAATCAAAAAAACGTTATGCCGGACACTATGCAAAATGCTAGAGAAGAAGCAGAGCTGAGTCTGGTAGAGGAGGGGAACATAAATTTGTGTAATAATAGGGACATATCTAAGAGCTAGTAAAGGTATAGGGAGGAAGGGATCAATTCTGCTTTGTGGGTCAGGGAAAGATTTACAGAAGAAATGCCTGATCTGACTCAGCAGCCACAAAAGCACTGAAGAGTCAGGAACTTTTCCTCACCCAGACCAAATTTTCCCAAAGCACGTTTTTTTCCCAGGGGATTTGTAAATTGAGGTATCACTGTGCTTCCTTGCCGGTGCACTGTGGGTCAGAGTGTTGAAGGTGGCAATTTTCATCTCTGTGATACCATGAAGAATCTCTGTTATGTGGAAGTGCGCATCTTCTAGGGATTGATGATCACTCTGGGACACAGTGCTAACTCTTCAAAGTGCTCTATAGTCTTTTGCATGACATCCCACCTGTGTGCTTCAAGAACTCAGTCATTACATTTCTTTTCTTTTCTTTAAGAACTTTTCTTGAGATACAGTTAACATACAATAAACTGCATATATTTAGAGTGTACAATTTGGTATTTTTTTTTCTTATTGGTGGTGTATATATGGCAATCCCAATCTCCCAATTCATTCCCTCCCAACCCTCCCTGCTTTCCCCACTTGGTATCCATATGTTTGTTCTCTACATCTGTGTCTCTATTTCTGCCTTGCAAATAGGTTGCTTTGTACCATTTTTCTATATTCCACATCCATGTGTCAATATACAATAAGAACTGTCATTACATTTCTGAAGATTGACGCTCCCACACACGTATGATGACATGCCAAGCTCAAATTAAAATCAGTCTATAGAATGATGGCCTTCCAGGACACAGTGGAAGCAGGCAAGCATCCTAGTGCTTTTTAAAGCACCAGGGCAGAGTAGAATGTGAATCCAGGTGGAGTGGTTGAAAATAGTTTTATGCTTGGCCATTAGCAGCTGTGGCTGCAAATCAAGGACCAATCTCATCTAGGCAGTGTAGACAGGCCTCTCTGACATGCATCATTCTTATCTGGGCTGCACCTATATAGCCTTGATTGGTGGTAGAATGATTAGCATTGTTTTCAAACACAAAACCAATTTATGTATGTGAATTTGACAGTGGATATTCATAAAATGACTGGAGCAAACCATATACCAAGCTATTCATTCTTCTGAGTACTCATTTATGTTATTCATAGAATATACTTCACATACAATATAAGAATGGTTTACATTTTCAGGATTGGTGTTTCAGGCATTATACTGTCACTTGGATATAACACTGTTCCTATGGTCTATGTTTTACGGTCACTTTTTTTCCCTAATTGATCTCTATTGAATAGAGTCTAAAGATAAACTCAACTTTTAAGAAGTATTGCACTATGCTTAGATTCCAGTGTATCTGAATTAATGAATCCTTGAAAATGTAAAATTTTAAGAATGTATTTAATCCTGAAGCAATTTTGAAATTTGGTGGTTCCATACTGTGGAAAACCACTGTGTAAAATGTGTTTGCCAACTGTTATTGAAACTATATGCATTTATATTCTTTAAGAGGAGAAGTAGAATATGAAAGGCTAATATTAAGTTTTCAAATGATTTTACTGAGGATCTAAAGATTATCAGAGCTTCCAAAGAGTGGTTTAAAGTGGGGATATACAGGCCTGAAAGAGTGAAAGAGACACTCCTGGTTTAAGAAATGGTAGAGCTGGTCCCCATGTCCACTGGCTCCCTGAGGGCAGGGTTCAAATCTCTTTTGTTCATTAGTGCACACCCAACTCCCAGGAGGGGTTTTGGTACAAAGCAGAGGCTTGGTTTACATTTTTCGAAAGGATATGTGAGCTAACATGTCACTGAGAAGTCAACCGGTGCCCAGAGAAATAGGATCAGTTCGTGTCTGGGGCAAGTAGAGTGGAAATGCGTCTTGGGGTCAAGATGACCTCTCTGAGCTTCAGTTCCTTTATCTCTAAACCAAGCATGATACCTTCCTCATAGGGGTGCTATGAGATCAAATGCAATAGACATGCAAAAATGTCCAGAATAATACTTGACTCCTAGTAGCTGGTTCTTTAAATGCTGGTAGTCTCCATGCCTACCCAGCTCTAGATGTGCTTCCCCCTCCCTTAGCCTACATTTTGTATATTCTTTTTATGTCCTGTTTTGGAAAATACATTGAGTGGGACATCAGACTTAAATATTGGTTCCAGCCTAATCACTTAACCTCTGGGCTTCGGTTTTCTCCTTGGTAAAGTGAGAGTCTTGGGCTCATTCTCTTGATTCCCTCTATCTCCAGGTTTTAGCTTTTAAGTCTCCTAATATTCATTTAATTCTCACAAGTTAAACACTTTATAATTATCTAAATTAATAAATACTAAGCACAGACTTGAGAGACCCACTAATATTTCTACTGTTATCTTACCACCTTGTTGTAGGTATCTTTTCTATAATTCTGTGAATTTTCCTTACATATTTTTAGGTGTCAGCTACATACAGGGTAAATGATTAAGATTTGGATTCTGTTTTCTCAAATGCCTTAGCCAACTGAGAGTTAATCTAAGTGAGGCAGATAATCTATGAGTTAATTAATCTCTTGATCTTTCAGAAAGTAATTCAGAATCTTCCAAGGTCTTATTTTCATTTTAGGGCTGTTATTAAATATTGTATTATAACATTGTGAACACAGTGGGAGGAAGAGTGGAGTAGATAAGTTTTGGTTAATAAAGTGTGTTTTCCAATAGAACTCTGAGTAGCCAAATACTATAGCAAGCAGAGAATTATAACTGCATGGTAAAACAACAACAAAAACAAAAAATGATTTATTTTATGACCCAGATATTTTATCATTTTCCTTAAAGACTACATATATACGTTTATGACCATCTTGAACTTCTTTAATAGTGGCAGTCTTTTTGAAAGAGCAGTTCTTAAGTGTAAGAAATATTTAAAATTCTTCAGTCTCATCATGGTCCTGAGTTACTGGAATTTGTGTTCAGAAAGGGTTGTCACTCTTCACTCATTAGAAATGCAATGAGAAAAATAACGCTTATATTAGTAATTCATGGACAGTAAAAGAATAATTAAATTCTCTTTATGTATGCCCTCTATCTAGTAATGTTTTATTTCTAAGATTAAGTGTGTGACATTGTATGAAAAAGATTGCTGCACATGATGATTTCAGAAAACTAAGTGACTAAAAATCTTTAAGACCAAAGTTAGTGTTAGTAGAATCCAATTTTTTCTCTCTTGGACAGCCTACAAAAAGAGATTCTACCCAAGACAAATATCTCCATAATTTTTAAATATAATATTTTCTTTCTTACCTAGGAACTGAGCTTATAGATAAAAAGAGCAGAGCTGATATACGACAGAGTGACAAATTATCTGTATACAGTCCACTGAGCACAATACATGTGATTTTGGTTGGAAAACCCTTTTTCAAATATAGGCTAAAAGTACCATTACTTGGTTGAAAGTTTTTTCCCCATTTGACACCAGCTTCAAAGCTTATATATTTTGTTTAATTCCTTCACCAGATATTACTTAGTGTCTAGAAGAGACAGCTATTAACGATGGTCCTCTAATTAGGATTTTTGAAGACGACATATTTTAGCAATTTTTATCTAGAAATAAGTGTTAGAAAAAGGAAATAGAATCATCAAGCAAGTTTCATTTCTTGGATTTTCTTTTGCACTTTGGAGATTTCAAAGTTAAAACAGTTTTTGATTGCTTCCTGGAATGAATCTTTGCCCTATAATCCAACACAGACATCCATGCTTCACGGTACTGTAAGAAGACTCAAAATTACAGTTCCTCACACTTATTTTTTAATGATTGTGACCTGAATTCATCAGTCTGAATCCATGAATTTGCTGGGGAGTTGGGAAGGGAAACATTGCACTTATGCGGGATTGTGGTTTTCCATTTGGGTGGTGTTATTTGAAAATAATTATGGAGTTAAAAAACTCAAGTATTTTTGTGGTTCACTGTGGTGTTTCATATCAATATTTCTTCTCTTCAAGATGCACTTCAAATAAACTTTCACAAAAATGCTTTCTAGAGGTAATTTGTAAATGTTTAATTTTCACCTTTTGCATAATAATGGGTTGTGCTCCTGCCCAGAATTTGAATTTTCCTAAAATTCTGATACACTGTCATTTAAAAAAAATTATGAATTGAAAGGAATTCAAATGGAGGAGAAAAATTATATTGTTTTTATTTTAATTTAGGTATTAAAGACGTTATCTTCTGTTACAAGCTTTGCAGAACTTGTCCATGATTTCATCCATTCATTTATTGAGCGGTTACTCAGATCTTGGAGAAACCAGACTAACATGTATGCCCATGTAATTGCTGTTCATCTCTTTTAATGAGGTGGTGAATATTATTTTAGTTTCACGTTTCTATCTCAGTGATTCAGAGTTTGGAAAAGAAGACCTTAGTCATTATACTAAAAAACAGTCACTCTATTGATATGAACTTTGAGGTTGAGAGTGCTAGGGTGAGTCTCAAAAGCAGCATTCAGCTTAAGAGTTAACTCTAAGTAGAGACATATTACTGCAAGTTTTAAAATATTATTATCAGGAATCCAGATATGCCCTAGCTAATTCTGGTTTCTGGTGATCTTTGGGGGACATATTTTCTTTTTAAACCTGAGCTTCCCTAACCTCATTTTCCCCCATTAAAAAAAGAAAGAAAGAAAAGAAAAAGAAAACAGAAGCTCAGAAAGGTAAAGTATTTTGACCAATGTCAAACAGCTAGTAGATGACAGAGCAAGAAACCAACTCTATTCTCCTGAGCATAGTAAAATTTCATCAATGCATTAGCCCAAGATTTAGAGCTTGGAGCCTGGACACCAGAGAAGAGATTTTCTACACTTCATTTTTTGATAGCGAAGGAAGCCAGGAATGACCATCAAAAAAGTTTCCGAAGTGAAATTCTCCCCTGTTCCCAATTGTAATACCTAGCCCAGGGGTCAGGCCTGTCCTGGCATTTCTTCCTTCACAGATGACTCATTTTGCCTTGACTAGTAGAAAATAATGGTTTCTTTGTTCTAGCCAAGTTGTTATACAGACACAGAAAGGGGTACTGGAGTAAAACAGGAAATCTCAAAAGAAGAGAGAATTTTTTGCTAGGTCACCTGTGATAGGTCTGTCTTCTAAATCCCAAACTGAAATAATCTAGATTGACATGGTATTTTCTGATAAGGGAAATCTTTTATACAAACAGCCTTCCAAAAGTATAACAAATCAATTTAGTTAACTAATTGATGAAAATAATGAAATGTCAATAACACTGAGGTTGTCCTGAAAAGTACAGAATATAGTCACCATAAGCACAGGGACGATACCAAATGGAAGTAACATGGAGGCCTGTTACTCACAGTGCAGTCCTTGGACTGGCAGCGTTGTTTGGGAGCTTGTTAAAAACTCAGAATCTCAGACTACAGTCCAGGTTTACAGAATCAACTTGTGCATTTTAACATAACCCCCAGGTGATTTATATGCACATTAAAGTTTGAGAAGCACTGATTTAGAACACCAAGAGAAAGGCCTAAGGGAGCCTAAGGGGTAGTCATCAGAGGAAGAGAGGTGGTCCTACTCCTATTTTTCTAGTTCCTTTTGCCCATAATTGTTCAATTTTCAAGATAGGAGCCCCTTGGGTAGCTGTTCCTGTGACTCATAACACTCATGAAACATTGAAAGTACTGTGTTCTTCAGAGTAGGGCCTCCTGCTCCATTTCTTGATTTTAAACGGTTATTTTATTGCAATTCTCTTGACAACCAAGTGAAGCAGAAAACCACACACACTTTTTACTTTTCTCAACATGCCTTACCATCAAAAATGTCACTGCATTCAGTTCCTGATTAAAAAGTACTAAAGGAGTACAGAATGGCATTGAGAAGTTCATAAAAAAACCTTTTAGTCATGATTAAACCATTCAGGTCACCCTAATCCCTCTCTGCCTTTATGAGGGTTTGTTAATAATTAATTAAATTTAAAGATTTTTTACTTTTGCCTTCTCTCTCTTCTACTATTTACATGTCCAATCCATTTGCTGAAAGATGATGGAATTAATAATGATTAGGAGGATAAGCTAGAGTATCAAAGATGCTAGCACTGGTTAATTGAGAAGAGTTGTTAAATTATCATTGCCACTAACATTTATTGAGTTCTTTGTGCAGGCACTGTGCTGAGGACTGAGTATTTATTATCAGACTTAAGCTGCAGCTTTCTGACACCTCTCTCAGGACTCACCACAGACTGACATTAGTTCCAATAGGTATGCTGGTGGACAATGCCAGGTTCTCTTTCAGTTCAATGACTTGCTATCTAAAGGATTGATTTCTTTAGCATCTGTGTATGCTTCTACATCTTGAAAACCATGTATATGTGATGCATTTTTTCCCTAACAGAAAGGGATGCAGATTAATAGCTAATCAAATCCCACAATTAAAAATTTGGCATAAAAAACTTACTTTGCTATAAACATACATTATTAATTACCTGTCTCATTGCTCTTTGCAACAGAGACTTGATAGCAAACATATTCTGGAATAAGTATTGGTCTTTTAAAAGTGAACAATCTGTAATTAATGTTGAATATTTTGACTGTACATAAACATGAAATATAGTTCCTCTTCTGGAACTCAAAGTCAATGTTTTGTTAATTGAGGCAGTGATTAAAAATCTCCCAACAAACAAAAGCCCAGGGCCAGATGGCTTCACAGGGGAATTCTATCAAACATTTAGAGAAGAGTTAACACCTATCCTTCTCAAACTCTTCCAAAATATTGAAGAAGGCAGAACACTCCCAAACTCATTCTACGAGGCCACCATCACCCTGATACCAAAACCAGGCAAAGATGTCACAAAAAAACAAAACTACAGACCAATATCATTGATGAATATAGATGTAAAAATCCTCAACAAAATACTAGCTAACAGAAGCCAACAGCACATTAAAAAAATCATACACCATGATCAAGTGGGGTTTATCCCTGGGGTGTAAGGATTCTTCAATATACACAAATCCATCAACGTGATACATCATATCAACAAACTGAAGGATAAAAACCATATGATCTTCTCAATAGATGCAGAAAAAGCTTTTGACAAAGTTCAACATCCATTTATGATAAAAGCTCTCCAGAAAATGGGCATAGAAGGAAATTACCTCAACATAATAAAAGCCATATATGAAAAACCAAAAGCCAACATCGTTCTCAATGTGGAAAAACTGAAAGAATTCCCTCTAAGAACAGGAACAAGACAAGGGTGTCCACACGCACCATTATTATTCAACATACTTTTGGAATTTTTAGCCACAGCAATCAGAGAAGAAAAAGAAATAAAAGGAATCCAAATTGGAAAAGAAGAAATAAAATTGTCACTCTTTGCAGATGACATGATATTATATATAGAAAACCCTAAAGACCCTACCAGAAAACTGCTAGCACTAATTGATGAGTTTAGTAAACGAGCAGGATACAAAATTAATGCACAGAAATCTCTTGCATTCCTATACACTAACAACGGAAGAGCAGAAAGAGAAATTAAGGAAACTCTCCCATTCACCCTTGCAACAAAAAGAATAAAATACCTAGGAATAAACCTGCCTAAGGAGGCAAAAGATCTGTATGCAGAAAACTTTAAGACACTGATGAAAGAAATCAAAGATGACACAAACAGATGGAGGGACATACCAAGTTCCTGGATTGGAAGAATCAACATCATGAAAATGACTGTACTACCCAAAGCAATTTTCACATTCAATGCAATCCCAATCAAATTACCAATGGCATTTTTCACAGAACTAGAGCAAGAAATCTTATGATTTGTATGGAAACACTAAAGACCCCGAATAGCCAAAGCAATCTTGAGAAGCAAAAATGGAGTTGGTGGAATCAGGCTTCCTGACTTCAAACTATACTACAAGGCCATAGTGATCAAGACAGTATGGTACTGGCACAAAAAGAGAAAGGAAGATCAATGGAATAGAATAGAGAACTCAGAGGTAAGCCCAAACACATATGGGCACCTTCTCTTTTACAAAGGAGGCACGAAGATACAATGGAAAAAAGACAACCTCTTCAATAAGTGGTGCTGGGAACATTGGACAGCTACATGTCAAAGAATGAAATTAGAACACTTCCTAACACCATACACAAAAATAAACTCTACATGGATTAAAGACCTAAATGTAAGGCCAGACACGATAAAACTCCTAGAGGAAAACATAGGCAGAACACTATATGACATACATCAAAACAAGATCCTTTTGGACCCACCTCCTAGAATCATGGAAATAAAATCAAGAATAAACAAATGGGACCTCATGAAACTTAAAAGCTTTTGCATAGCAAAAGAAACCATAAACAAGACAAGAAGGCAACCCTCAGAATGGGAAAAAATAGTTGCCAACGAAACAACGGACAAAGGATTAATCTCCAAAATATACAAACAGCTCATGCAGCTTAATACCAAAAAAGCAAATAACCCAACCCACAAATGGGAAGAAGACCTAAACAGACATTTCTCCAAAGAAGACATACAGATGACCAACAAACACATGAAAAGATGCTCCACATCACTAATTATCAGAGAAATGCAAGTCAAAGCCACAATGAGGTATCACCTCACACTGATCAGAATGGCCATCATCACAAAATCTGGAAACCACAAATGTTGGAGAGGCTGTGGAGAAAAGGGAACTCTCCTGCACTGTTGGTGGGAATGTAAGTTGGTACAGCCACTATGGAAAACAGTTTGGAGGTTCCTTAAAAAACTACAAATAGAACTACCATATGACCCAGTAATCCCACTACTGGGCATATACCCAGAGAAAACCACAATCCCAAAAGAAACGTATACCATAATGTTTATTGCAGCACTATTTACAATAGCCAGGACATGGAAGCAAACTAAATGCCCATCAACAAATGAATGGATAAAGAAGATGTGGTATATATATACAATGGAATATTACTCAGCTATAAAAAGGGATGAAATGGAGCTATATGTAATGAGGTGGATAGACCTAGAATCTGTCATACAGAGTGAAGCAAGTCAGAAAGAGAAAGACAAATATTGTATGCTAACTCATATATATGGAATCTAAAAATGATACTGATGAACTCAGTGACAAGACAAGAACAAGGATGCAGATGCAGAGAATGGACTAGAGAACTCAAGGTTTGGGGGTCGGGGGGTGAAGGGGAAGCTGAGACAAAGTGAGAGAGTAGCATAGACATATATATACTACCAAGTGTAAAATAGATAGCCAGTGGGAAGTTGCTGTATAACAAAGGGAGTCCAACTCGAGAATGGATGATGCCTTAGAGGACTGGGATGGGGAGGGAGGGGGGGAGTCAAGGGAGGGAGGGAATACGGGAATATATGTATAAATACAGATGATTGAACTTGGTGTACCTCAAAAAAATAATAAATAAATAAATAAAATGAAAAAGAAAGTCAGAAATTTTTTATTTGTCATGTTATTTAGAAAAAAATTTTAAATGTTTGAAATTTGAGAGCTTTTAACATATACAAATTAAGAGCATTGGAAAACTAATTTTAAGTGGTGGCATTAAGGCATTAGCTGTAAACAAGATTTATTTAGCATTCTTTTTGTTTGATTATTGTTAACAATATTTCTATTTTCATACTCATGAGCTAGATTTAAAAATAAATAAAATCATAAATCTGTCGATGGACATTTTGGTTGTTTCCATGTCCTGGCTATTGTAAATAGTGCTGCAATGAACATCGGGGTACATGTGTCTTTTTGAATTATGGTTTTCTCAGGGTAAATGCCCAGTAGTGGGTTTGCTGGGTCATATGGTAGTTCTACTTTTAGTTTTTCAAGGAACTTCCGTACTATTCTCCACAATGGCTGTATCAATTTACGTTTCCACCAACAGTGCAGGAGAGTTCCCTTTTCTCCACACCCTCTCCAGCATTTATCATTTGTAGATTTTTTTTTTTGGGGGGGTACACCAGGTTCAATCATCTGTTTTTATACACATATCCCTGTATTCCCTTCCTTCCTTGACTCCCTCCCCCTCGAGTCCCCCCCACCCCATTTGTAGATTTTTTTGATGATGGCCATTCTGACCTGTGAGAGGTGATACCACATTGTAGTTTTGATTTGCATTTCTCTAATAATTAGTGATGTTAAGCATCTTTTCATGTGCCTCTTGCCCATCTGTTATGTCTTCTTTGGTGAAATGTCTATTTATGTCTTCCACTCACTTTTTTATTTAGTTGACAAATATCATATATTAACGCATATATGTGGAATCTATAAAAATGGTACAGATGAACCTATTTGCAGGGCAGGAATAGAAACGCAGATGTAGAGAACGGATGTGTGGACACGGTGGGGAACGGAAGCGGGGACAGGGAGCTCAGCTCAGTGCTCTGTGATGACTTAGATAGATGGGATGGGGAGGAGGGAGGTCCAATAGGGAGGGAATATGTGTATACAAATAGCTGATTCACTTCACTGTACAGTGGAAACTAATACAACAATGTAAAGCAATTATACTCCAATAAAAATAAGTAAAAATAAATAAAATCAGCTAATGCATACTGAAGATACAATACATTTTACAACAATTTTAAAATAATTTAGATTATTAGTACCTAATCTTGGCATCCTGAAAATAAATTCTAGTTTGGCATATGTTACATATGATCCAGAAGTTGTGAATCATGAAATTTACTATAAAGTTCCAGGGCCACTATCTTCTTTGCTCTTTACTACCAATGGGCCTGAACTAGGTGCCTGCAACTGTCTCAGTTTTAGGACTAAAAGTTCCACATCCTGGAAAATTCCACCATACCAGAAAAATCTAAAAAACAGACATCCTATCTCAACTGTGTGTAAAGTAACTCATGGAAGCCTCCTTCTGTTACTGATTATCCATCTCCTGAACAACTGTATTCTGGAATTCATACCTCGCCTATGTTGGCCATAGTAAGCTTTGATCACTGGCCTCTAAAGGACTCCAGCTCCACATAACTTATTCTTACCTGTTCCTTCTCTGCTACCACAACCAGCTTCAATCCCACCCACCAGTGTTCCTGGCTTCCACCACCCCATGCTTTTTCTTCATTCTATGCAATGAGATCAACAAATAACCCAACCAAACAGCAGGTCTGTGAGCTATCAGATAAAATTGTTCTGCCAGGGAGGTCATGAGTCAAGGTTAGAGTGGATTCCCTCCCACCCAAAAGAATACTTTTCTTATTTTTAATGTAATTAATTGAATGTTTCTATCCCCCCAAAATTCATATGTTGAAATCCTAACACCTAATGTGATTGTACCAGGAGGTGGGGATTTGGGGGAAGTGATTAGGTCATGAGAGTAGAGGCCTCATGAATGGGATTAGTGCTCTTATAAAAGAGACCCCAGAGAGCACCCTTCCCCTTCTGCCATGTGAGGACACAGTGAGAAGATGGTTCCTCTGTGAACAAGGAAACAGGCTCTCGCCAGACACAGAATCTGATGGCTCCTTGATCTTGGACTTCTCAGCCTCCAGAACTGTGAGAAATAGTTTTCTGTTGTTTATAAATCACCCAGTCTATGATAATCTGTTAATAGCAGCCTGAGTGACTAAGACACAAAGTAATAAAATACAGATTTTTATGCAGAGAGGAGATTGTTTGCCTCTCACTTTTCAAGAATGCATATATTCTCTATATAAGGACACACCAGTACTTATTCTTTGTAAAAAACAAACATGTAAGACAGGGTTGATCATTGCCTTTTCAAGCCACTTAGGGTGCTGAGTCTTCTCATAGGTTAGGATACTTGTAACCACCATTTATTTGGTGCCTGTGTGTTCTGGGCACATTAGGTTTGATATACACATGAACACATTTTGTCCTTAGGTTAAGTCAGCAAGGAGGTATTATGACATTCATTTCACAAATGAGGAAAATGAAACCCAAAAATTTGAAGTAACTTTCCCAACTTTCCAGGAAAGTGAGAAAGCCAGAATGTAATGACAGGTCTGCACGAAACTCTTGAGTGTGTCTGTGATGCGGAAAGCGAAGAGGGGGCAATTTATATAACATGTGCCATTTGACCAAATTATCCTGTTAAATAGTCTTGAAAAGCCGATTAAAACTGCTGATTGATCTGTTGAAAAGTATTATACCTGCGGAGAACAATCAGCCAGGTAAACAAGATGTTCCGGTGAACAATGGCCCTCACACGTAATGATTACTCTTATTTTGAAAGGCAGGTGATGACAACTCAGTAAGAAACCTCATAGTGGTTTATTTTAAATTAACCTCCTCCTGTTTCCTATTTGGAAAACGATATCCTTATTTATCATTCTGGAGCTGTTTGCAGGCCTCTCCTTCTAATGTTTATTACCAGGAATTGTTTTGTGACGGCTGATTGCCCCAAATCAAGGATGGTGAGATAACCTTGCCTTCGGTTAAAACCACTTGGGGGATTGACAGAAGTCAGTAGGATAAACAGAAAAGCAAACACCTCATGTGTAAATAGTGGCACCATATAGAAGCTCAGTTTGTCTTATTTAAACATAATAAAAATATACTCATTTGTAAAAGTCCTAATTATGTTAGTGGGAAGGGACCAAGCAAAAGCATTTTTAGAGCATAGAACTTCTTTTGTTAACCTAAATTCACTTAAATCTTGGGTAAAATTTTTAATAATTTATTAATTTTACCTATGAGCTGCATTGCAAACCATTATACAAATACAGCACATATTATTAAGATATCATAAATTGCCAAATGTTTGCACTTGAAAATATGTAACCTAGTCCAGCCTGCTTCTAGAAAGTGAGTACAGAAACATTAAGTAGCTATTAAGTGTCGGTGTTTGGACATTGACCGAGGCATTTGACTCCCAGGCAAATGTTTATTCTAGCAAATGTGTCTCTGAAATGGCAAAATCATTTTTACCTGGGTAAAAAGTGGTATCTGTTGGGATAATAGTTCATGACATGACACTTACATATAATTGTCTTTCCAATAAGTTAGGAAGATCCTTGAAACTGGGAACTGTGTCATATACAGTTCTGATTCCCCACAGTGCTTACTTAACTGATTTCAGTGGTGCTTTGCATATTGTCGATTTGTAAATTTCATTCAATGTCTCCTATGAACGTTATCACAGCTAAGATTGAAAGAGAATATTACTCCATGAAAGATTTTTTTCTTTTTTTAGTCCATAGAAGATAAACTCCTGCGTACACTGGAAATCTAACCTATTTTTTGTTCCATCTGCTATCAAACTAGTATTTTGTGATCCTTCACTGAAAAATAGATGTTCTCCACTAGTCCTTATATACAGGGTTAAAAACATTTTATGTTGACTTAGTTCTTTGGTTGTTTGAACATCAACATGATACATGAGCTGGGATCTTTTTCCAAAATATTTTGTATCCATGACCATAAAATCACTTAAATACGCTGGTCTTAAATGAAAAACAAAATAATTTCTCCATTCTGTGGACTATGGAGAGGAACAGAAACCTATACTATCTACTGATACTTGTTCTTAAATGGCTTATGGACTTTCAAGTTAGCACGTTCCCAAAGCAAATGGAATTGGGGAAGGGATGGCTTGACACCTTAGCTGTTACTACTCTCGTGTCAGCTGTCACTGCAGCCTGAAGTTTCCCAGTAAATGAGAGCCACTCTTTGCTGGAGTCCAGTCGCTGCCAGCCTGGATGAGGAAGGCAGAAGAAAGATTGTGTTACTCGGCGACAGCTGAATCTTTCCAAGAGAATTAGCTACCTAATTCCTCTAATGAAAATGTACTTTTTATATAAAATTGGAAGAGGAATAAAAATGGAAATAGAATTGGTGCTTTTACCAAAACTCCACAAGCTTCTTGGTTCTGATGCTGAAGCAATTTTTGAAAAGGCATGACTATCTATACATTCTTTGATCCAGTAGAAGCTTTAAAATGTCTATGCATGAGGTTATAAATGCTCAGCCCTCCTTGCTAACTCTGTGTTGAGTATTCCTAATCCAAACCATAGAAACTTTAACTGCTATCCAATGGTGTTTCCTGGAAGTAATTTCTTATTTTATTTCTTCCTCCTTTTGTCACTCAATATCTCACACAGACCTTTACAGGAAGTCTTACAAAATAGGGAACCAGAGTCACCTATAAACTAGATGACATCCCATCATGAAATCTCTCACCATCTTCTCTGCTTAAGGATTTGAGAGTTAAACTAGATGACGTGTAAAGTCTTTCTTGCCCCAATGTCCTGTGAGATCCAAAGTTTAACTGTTAGAATTACATACACATTCACTTTGGCAGTTAAAATCCAGTCTGCCCCCCTGCTTGTGACCTTTCTCCTCTCAACGTAAGAAATATGTCCCTCTCTTCAATACATCACATTGTATGGGTCTGACGAAAGATCAAGTTATTCTCAACACAATGCTGCTACGTACAATTAGTGTAACCATCTTTATTCATGAATGCAAACACTATACTGCCCAGTAGAAAGATCGAGCTCTTTCCTTTAAACACTGTTCCTCACGAACAATAAAAATACAAAATCCTGACTTATCTTCCAGATAGTACATCCTTATCTTTCTGACTTTGAGAAACATATTTCCTTTTCCATTTCTTGATCTTGTTCTTTTATATTGCTCTGTATTCTAAGTAGTTTTTTCCATATTTTGGCATCATTGGGAATTTGTTTTAAATCATGTATTTCTTCCAGATTAAACCACTCCCTGAGTTGGGAGTTATTTTCCATCATTTTGCATCTTCACACTTCAATATATGGAAATTGAAAGGATTATAGGATTGAGTCACTAATGAGGCCTTTTCATCTTTCTTAAAGATACTCCAGGGGGTTATAGGTTCCAATAGCGAGATTCTCTTATGAAAATTACCTGTAGTTCCCATCCTCCGAAGGCAACAATTATAGGAATAAGATCCCCCATCATTTTCTTGTCTTCCCCACAGATTTGAGGATATATTGTTCTATTTATTCTGTTAACATCAAGCCAGGGAATTCTATCAGGTTGTGAGCTGGGAGTATTGACCCAGGAGTGGGGATCCACTCTAATTACTGCCTTCTTAGAACAAGAATTGAAGATAATTACTTATCTCATTTTCAATTAAAAACCTTAGTTCTCTGTTGTCCTGTAATACCATAAGGCCTCGTATGGGGCTGGTGGAATCTTATTGTTAACTGCTCCCTGCTCTATCCATTTGCATTTATACTAAATGATGTGTTTATGGAAATGGGTAAAACTTTAATCTCTTGTTCCCTTATTATTTTGTGTAGAAGTGTTGTGATTTACCTTTGCTAAATAGTGGCCCAGCAAATCCTTAAGGCTTTTTTTCATTTGGGAAGTGTGATATTCACACAGTTTCCTGTATTTTTTTCTTTTTAAATCACTTTTTTTCTTAATGGTATGGAAAGAACTATATTTTACTCTACAGCAGAGATATTAGCTTTTTAATTTTAATATCTTCAAGTTCTGGTACAGTTCATACTTAACACTCAATAGTATGAGTGACAGCTGGAATTTGTCAGGATAAAAAAAAGTAAATTATGCTGAAGAAAACATGTTCCAAACACAGTTGGTTGTCTGTCCAACACTGATTCATCTCACCAACTTCTTTTTTTCTCCAGGTACCTACCTTTCTCTGCAGTCATATACTCACTCTAGCTCCAGGCTCAGGGGTAGGTCCTAATTGGTCTAAGCTAAATATGATGGTCTCAATGCTTTTGCCAATGGTTTAAGCATGGCCATGTGACATATGTCTGGCTAATGAGCTAAACATCTGCAAGGAAAATTGTTCTTCTCCTGAAAGCTGTGCATCAAAAAGTGGCCCCATTTTTCTGCCCCTGGTCATTGTTCTATCTGGATATGTTATCCAGACCAGGTACAACCATTGTGGACCCTGATCGGAGCTAGCTGTAAGAGAATCCAAGGCACAAAAGTGTTCAAAGCTGGGCCCTGACTATACTATGCCCCAGGGCTGTCCAGTCTCTGGACTTTTTTGCTACAAGAGGTAATTAATAGTCTTATTGTTTAAGCATGTTGAATCAAGGTTTTCCGTTACTTGAAACTATAATCATCCTGATAAAAAATTATTTTATATTTCTTTTTTTTTTCAGAAAAGTCTATAAACAAGACTTTAAACAGTGTATTGAGTCCTCCCTTAGGATCTCAGGTCTTGTCGAAAGCTATGAGGAAATGTAATGAGGGAGGCAGAATAGGTTATATTTGCATAAGTGTAGCAAAGCAGATAACCAAAATATTTAGTTTAAAATGTTCTCACAACTCCAAACTATTGGCTTTAAAACACAGCAACAAAAATTCCATTTTTTCCCCCTAATGTTCGTAATTCCTGGTCAAAGACCATGAGAATGTGAAATGTCCATGGGAATAAGGAGTGATGGAATCTTCCAGTTCCCATTGCCCACTGCCATATATGTGTGTATCCCATTCCATCATGGAGAATCAGGAAGCTGTGCTATGTACTCTCCAAGGATAAGCAAGACTTCTTATTTATTTATTTATTTATTTATTTATTTTGGCTGCATTGGGTCTTCTTTGCTGCACTTGGGCTTTCTCTAGTTGCAGCAAGCAGGGGCTACTCTTTGCTGCAGTGCACAGGCTTCTCATTACGGTGGCTTCTCTAGTTGGGAACATGGGCTCTAGGTGCTCAGGCTTCAGTAGTTGCAGCACACGGGCTCAGTAGTTGTGGCTCACAAGCTTAGTTGTTCTGTGGCATGTGGGATTTTTCTGGACCAGGGATCGAACCCGTGTCCCCTGCATTGGCAGGCGGATTCTCAACCACTGTGCCACCAGGGAAGTCCAGGGTAAGCAATACTTAGATATTTCATTTTTGCCTTTCATTATGGTGTCACTCATACAGGGAGATTGTCACTAAGTAAACACCCTTCAGTTCTCATGTGAAGAAAGAAGATCTGTATCACTTTACCTTAAAATACATAGCAGAAAGAACTTGATGCAATTCCACACCTAGTTTTGCAAATCTGCTGGCATGTGGAGTCTTGGTAATGGATTTGGATGTGTCCTAGAGTTTATTGTGCCAATATCAATTGAATTAAGACTTCAAACCTTTTCAGGGAACTTCCCATCCTTCATTTCAAATGAATGCATAGACTGCTTTCAGCTACTGAAGTGCTGGCCCTGAAATGAAAAATGAATACCTCTCAGCTAAGGTGGATTGCAGAAACCCACATTAGATTTTGATCAGGATCCAAACTAAATTTTTTTTTTTTAGTGAAAACAATGATTTCTACTCTTTCCAGAATTCTACAGTGGGGCTGTAGTAGAAATAGCACTGGATTGGGACAACAGTCCTGGATTCTAGAGTTTTATTTTGTCCCTGTCACTTTATTCCTGTGTAACTAGTCAAATAGTTTTACCTCCTTGAATTTCAGTCTCTCAATCTTTTTAAAAATTTTTATTATTTTTAATTTTTTGGCCACCTGTGCTGGAGGCATGCAGGATCTTTTTCCCCCAACCAGAGATCAAACCCATACCCCCTGCAGTGGAAACATGGAGTCTTAACCACTGGACGGCCAAGGAAGTCCCTCAGTTTCTTAAATTTTAAAATGACAATAATCAATTTTGTCAAATAGTTTCTAGAAAGATTGCCATAAAAATCAATATGATAAATGCAAAAGTACTATACAAATACCAGGTACCATTATTATTATCTCTTATCTGTCAGGAGATTTGGAGACATGTCCAAACTGATTGCATTCTGAAGGGCCTGAGATGCTAAACCTTGGTGTGAAGCTAACCAGGCCTCTGGAGGGACCCCCAAGTGTGTATTTCCCAAGCATCATTAGATTCATGACCTCTTTTTTTTCTTTTAAAGGTAAAATGGTGTTGATTCATCAAAAACCTATTAAGTTTTCATTATGTCCCAATCCAGTTCTAGGCTCTAAGATACAAAGACATGTAAGAAGCTTACAACCTAGTAGGGGAAAGGGCCCAACTAGAAAATATAAATATAAGGCAATAAGTAGGAAGACAGCATATGGGAAGTTAGGACAACTATGGGAAATTAGGGACAATACCTGCTCTAATTTGAGATTCTTGATCTCAAATGCTGAGAAAAAATGATCATCTCATTTCTCTCTAATAACCAGTTTTCATGGAACTTCTCAGATTTCCCACTACAGTATAGCCAACATGAATTCCAGTACAGATTTCCAAGGTTCTACAGATTCCTCCCACTCTCAGAAGGTTTTAAAGCAGATGCAGGAGGAAGCTCATCAAGTGATTAATTTTCATCTCAACTTTCATTATGTTGATAGCATTTTTGAGGGCAAGGGACACACCAGAGCCCTCTGAATGCCAAAAGTAGAATGAGGTTGCTGGCTGAGGGTGTGCTGAGTAGGTTAGGAGGTTAGGGATGAACTCTGTCCCTTCCCTCCTGAGACTTCTGCAGACAGCATGTTTTATGGAAGTCTTTAGATGGAAGAGAAGTTGAGACAAGGAAAAGGTGCCTCATTTGCAAAAAATTCAAATCATGGGAATAGGTGAAAGGGAAGAGGTAATAGAATTAAGAATCCTGATTTATAGCTTGCTGAATAACCACTTATAGTTTAAAAACAATTATTCTAAATATGTCGTTTTGTAATTAGTAGACTTATAATCAAAGCAAAACTAATAGAGGGTTTCCTTTTACCATCCATTCCTGGGGTCTCCACTAACATGTGGCTATAGAGTTGAAAGTAAATCCACAGATACATATGTCCCATGTGAGCCAATGATGGTATCACTATGGCAAATTCCATGCTATTTATTATCTTGGAGGTTTATCCACCTTCTGGACCTGAAGTCAGGGAATGAAAACTTATTTAAATAAAAAAGTTAGACTTGAGAAAAAAATTAATCAGCTATTTTGGAGATCTCTCAAACTTTAATCATAGCATAAATAATGAATGAACTTTTACAGAGACATTATATGACTGGTGACCCTAAACTAACCTCCTGTGGGACTCAGTCTCTTCCTCCCCACACTGGTGTCTCTTCTTCCAGGTTTCAGCCATCATCCTTATGGCCATAACAGGAGGAGAGGAACCATGTGTCTTGGAAACTCAGTGATTGTTCTCTCCTGTGTGGCATTCAGGTTACTATTGCTGCATAATCCATTATCCTCAAATTTAGCAGCTTCAATGATTGCTTTGTTTTGCTCACAATTTCGTGAGTCAGGAATTTGTAAGCTGTTAGCTGGGAAGTTCTTGCTTGAGGTTTCTCATGAAATTGCAGTCAGATGTTGGTGATGGCTGTAGGTACAACAGCCTGAAGGTATAGCAGGATTTCCTGTCCGAGACGGCGCACTCATTGGGCTGGCCGTTGAAGAAGACTGTTGTCAGAGCTCAGCTGGATTGCTGACCAGAATGTCTACATGGAGTTCTCCAGCACGGCAGTCTCAGGATGGTTGTATTCTTATGTAGCATCTCAAGGATCTAAAAAGTGAGTGTTTCACCAGCAAGATAAAAGCCACATGGCCTTTTGTGACCTACCCTCATGAATCACACATTACTTCTGCCACAATTTATTGGTTACAGAGAAGGAAAAAGTTCACTCGGATTCAAGGGAGGGGACTTAAAACACCACCTCTTGAGGAGGGAGTAGCAAACCTCTAGAAGAATATATGGGAAAGAAGAGATTGCTGTGGCCATATGTCAGAAAATACAACATATCAAAAGTGGTGAAACACTGCTCTGTGTGAATTTCAAGACTGCTTACTATTTCTGCTCTTGAATATTCTATGATATTCCCAATGTTGCTTTAGCTCATTTCAAAGATTTTTGTAGTCCTTTTGATGTTTATTTTTCCTCCTTTTTTGGTTATGTCTAAAAGAATCACTTAGCAGAATCCAATTTGCTGGTTTTAGATATAGGTTAGTCTCCACGTGGGGCTGTATTATTAACTTGTAGCAGATACAGTTTGCTAGAAATACTTGCTCCCTTCACTTCCACACTCCCATCAGGTGGCCTGTTTGTCTTCACCTGTGACTTGCCCCACTGATCACATCAGATCTGGGAAGGAATTCGAAAGGTTCTTCACACTGCAGAGCTCCTGATTCACCACCATGCTCGTTATTGACTTTGGTTCCCCACATCTGTCACTCAGACGCCCTGTCTAGATGCAGAAATACTGTAGTTCAGACTGGCCCATAATTTAGTCTCTGGAGTCCTCACTCATATTTTTGAAACTAAACTCCCTGGGTTGTGTACGTGTAGGCCTCCTTGGACATTTAGGACTCAGCTCCTTTTCCCCGCCTTAATAACATCCTTGAACTTGACCTCTGGTCTCTGTCCCTATCTTGTGAAACTCTAGTCCTAGATGGATTATTTTAGAAATGGGAGTAGGAAGCCTAATTGTTCATAGTTCTTTCAACAGACATTTTAAGACCAAATGTTATCTTAATCTAAGATTGCTTTGTCAAAGCAAAATATTTTGTGTTCTCATGGTTCTCTAGACAGTATGACGTACTGATTAAGAGCTTAGTATTAAAAATTAGATAATATAAGATTTGAATAATGGGCATGTTACTCCTTGGATCTCAGTTTTATAGTCTTTAAAATGCATACAATATTAGAATCTACAGTACAAATTAGGGTTGTTATGAGAAATAAATGAGATAATCAAGCTCTATCACTTGGTCTAGTAACTGCACTTGTATCCCAAATACATTAGTCATCATCATCTTCTCCTTTCTTCTTCTTCTTCTTCTTCTTCTTCTTCTTCTTCTTCTTCTTCTTCTTCTTCTTCTTCTACTTCTTCTTCTTCTTCTTCTTCTTCTTCTTCTTCTTCTTCTTCTTCTTCTTCTTCTTCTTCTTCTTCTTCTTCTTCTTCTACTTCTTCTTCTTCTTCTTCTTCTTCTTCTTCTTCTTCTTCTTCTTCTTCTTCTTCTTCTTCTTCTTCTTCTTCTTCTTCTTTTTTCTTCTTCATCACCATCATCACCATCATCATCAAGATGATGTATATCCAGCACCTACAACAATACCTCTCATATAGTAAGCCCTCAACGTTGAATTAATAAACGTATATCTGTTGAATCTCCACAAAGGATAAATTGAATAAAAAAACCATAAACTTCTGCAAAACCAAAATTAAGCTGATCACACATCTAGGTGTAAAAAAAGTTATTCCCCCCAAGATTGGTGTCATTGAGGTGACCTGGAATGTGTGCTATGGGACTGAGGAAGTTGAAAGGAAGAAGGTAAATTCAACAGTGTTGGAAGGAAGTCCAGCCAGACTACTGGAGTGCTGTGTCTTGATATCCACATATGGGTGGAGAGCATCTGGCCAATCTTACAGCGTCACCAAAGTTCAATAATACTACAGGGCACAGCAAGAAGAGGTACCAAATAGGAGTGGGCATCTGGGAAGTCTGTCCAGGACCCAATCACAATCAAGGACCAGATTCTGGAAAATCCCTGAAAAGCCAGGCAAGGCCTCAGTTCAAACAGACTCTGTCTTAGGCTAAGTGCTTAGGCATAAGAGTAAAAGGCCTAGGCCCAGAATTGCAAGGGCAGTTTGGGATTTCGACTGAAGAATAAGGCTTACAGGTAAATGCTAGATCAGAACCTGACTAGCAGGAAGGTAGAAGTGCTAAGTCCTCGGAATATTGAATCGGAGATGGATAAATGTCCCTGATGAAAATCAAGATTGATTTTAGATCCTGGGGTAGAACTGAGTC
The DNA here is from genome assembly GCF_030028045.1 of Hippopotamus amphibius kiboko. Taxonomy (NCBI): domain Eukaryota; kingdom Metazoa; phylum Chordata; class Mammalia; order Artiodactyla; family Hippopotamidae; genus Hippopotamus; species Hippopotamus amphibius. Next base: position 89,546,244 of record NC_080195.1, on the reverse strand, counting down.
TGCCAAGAGAGCCACGCGACCTCAGATATGAGGAAGGGAGATTTGAGAAAACACTGTGTTTTTGAATAAGATTTTTCTTTCACTTTTGTATCTGCAGCAAATCTCTATAAGAACATCATTTCAAACATTCTCTCTGTGGGAGAATGCATGAAGGTAAGAGTTAGAATAATTTACTTTTGTATTGGTTGGTGGGGGTCCATTCCACGCATTCCCACAGTAACTTGCAGGTGTTTCTCTCTCTGTGTGCTTCCTTTCCTTTACCCTCTCCCTCTTTCACTTTATTTATATATAATTCATAATTTACATACCATCCTATTCATTCATTCAAATTCTACAATTCAGTGATTTTCAGTATCTTCACAGAGTTGTGCAGCCACTACCACAATAAATTCCAGAATATATCCATCATCCTAAAAAGATACCCCATATCCATTAGCAGTCATTCCCCGCTCCCAACCCCTTCCCCCCAGACTCTGGCAATCACTAATCTACACTGTGTTTCTATGGATTTGCATATTCTGGACAATTTGTATAGATTGAATCACACAATAAGTGATCTTTTTGGTCTAGCTTCTTTCATTTAGTGTAATGCTTTCATTTCATCCATGTTGTAATATGAATCTTTTGTGACAATAATATTCCATTGTATAAATATACTACATGATATGTATCCATTCAGTTGATGGACATTTGAGTTGTTTCTACTTTTTAACTGTTATGAATAAATGATGCTGCAATGAACATTTGTACACAAGTTTTTGTGTGGACGTATGTTTTCAATTCTCTTTGGTACATAGATAGGAATACAATAGATATCATTCTTTAAAATTCATATTAAACAAACTAAGGTCACGTAAAAATTATTTCAGTGAGTATTTGATAATTGCCACTTCCATCCCAGGTATTCCTTTTCAGTCCTAGAGCACAAAAATGAATAAAATAAAGTACCTGTCCTCATGGAATTTACATTTCTCCACAAAGCTTTAAACCCTTGAGAACAAGACCTGTAATTATTTTATTCCCTTTCCAATCTACAGTGCCTAGCACAATTCTACACAGTAAGTTAATATAAAAATTAATTTATGTATCCACAACTTATGGGAAAAAACTTAAAACAATAATGTTAAAATAGAACTTGGTTCATCTCTCACCTACTGAATTGCAGAAACTCCAATCCCTTTCAAATGCCTCTAATCTGTTAAGGAAGCTCTCATTTTATAAGTGCTCTTAAATGCAGCTCTCCTGCCCGCCACGAGGCAGCTACTCTTCTGCCCTCCATCTTGGAATGCGGACTTGATGGGAGCCAGGCTCTCACATTGCTATCCTGATGGTGAAAATAGTTGTGGCTTCCTGCTCAGGGCTCTGAGAATCTCTCTTGATTCCCCTCTGATGTGTTCACTCTTCCCTTACTCCTTTTCTTCTGAATGCCAACTTGGTCTGAACTACCTCTTCTAGCATGAAAAACATCCTCTATTCCACTTAGGTTACACACTATAAACACCATATTCTATTACTGAGTATCTGTGGCCAACCTTTATTCTCCATAGCTCATAGAGATGTTTCTGGTTGTGGGATTTTATTGCTGTTTTCTTCTTTTCCCTTGAACACAGGATTGCTGGATCAGGAAGTTCCAATTTGTAGGGCAACCTGATCACCATTCACCAGGCTGCTCAAAAGTTTTCTTTCTCCTTTGAGGACAACCAATTCTGGAACCAGCTTTGTGCATCTTGAATCTCTGTCTTCTCACAATGAATTCCTCCACTTGCTGGTCTTTAGTTGCTCATTCAAACAGACCCTGGAGGGATCCTTCTAGCAGAGTCTCCAGATATCAGCAAAAGGTCTGAATGATGAGGATGAACAGCTTAAGTCTCAAACTTTGTTCCTGCTGCAGCAGCATTTACTGTAAAATGCGATTTGACAACATTTTGCTCAGTGTCTCTTCTCACCACCCACATGTGAGTCTATTTCAATTATGGCTTTGTATTTATGATTTTGGAAATAGATTTAGGAGTAGGCCAATAGTTCAGGTAATTTCAGTAGGACCTGACAGCACTCTCAATTCGATGATTTAATTTGTATCTTGTGCAAGTCAGTAAAATGCTGTGAAATTCAAGCTCCCCTTTTGTAAGAAGGGGATTATTTACCATCTAGAGTGATAACAATAGTAGCTAATGTTTATCGTGTGCTTCTGGGAAGTAGGCAGAATTTCACATCCTTTGTATCTATCAGCTCAATGACTCTTCAAGCCAAATTCATGAAGTAGTTGCTATTATTGCAGGGTAAAATCATTCTAAATAATACAGTTGGATTATAAGAGAATCATGCTTATTAGTTTTAAAATGAGGCATAGATAGGATTCATTCACTTTATGAAACTTTCTATGTGATTTTGTAAATCATCTGTTATATAGGTAAGACATTCTTTCACTAGAAAAAAAATTATTTCTGTTTAGCAAGCAGGCCCGTTCCATGAATAATCTCCTGCATGTACGATTCAGGGCCCACAGATTATTTTGACTTCCACTCAGATCCACACTTCTCACTTCTACTCCACACTTGAATTCCATTCAGGAGATGGACATCAAGAAGAAAGGGCTCAAAAATAAATGAAATAAATAAATAATAAACAAAGAGCTCTGAGAGTAGCCGAGAATACAACTGAACTCTTATTTATTTTGAAAAAAGCAAAACAACAACTCACTAAATCTGACCCAGAACCACCCATCTTGTCTCACTTTCCCATCCAAAATTAGACCAGTGTTTCTGCTGTGAAGATTCTCCCTTGGAATCTTGGTAAAATAGCATATGAAGATAGTATAAGCCCATTCCAAGGGATTTCTTCCTTTCTTTTCTTAGTCTTTGCCATGAGACTTGTGCAACAGGCCCTGGCCTTTTCTTTTCTTTTCATACAGCTGGCTGCATTATTTTCTTCTTGATAGTGAAAAGAGAACCATCTGGTTAGTCATCAACTTGCTCTTATCTGCTTGACTGCATGCCTTGCTAGCTGCTCTGAGATATTTGACCAGGAATTCCGTTTTGATTAACGAATTCTGTTCTATGGTTGAAGAAAAGAGTAACTAATTTGGTAAGAATTATAAGCACAATGTGTTTGGGTTTTTTTGGAGGGAGAGAGGAGTCAGAAGAATTGTTGATAATCATAAACTTTTGCATTAAAATTCCAGTTCATTAAGTAATCAGCATGGGGGTGTCTGATTGGTTGATTAGATGCAGAGGCAAATCATTTGTTACTTTTTTAGGGAAATTTCCATCAGTGTGGCTCCACCTAGAGAATTTAAATTAATGTATTACTTTAAATCCATGTATATTTATTTCAAATTGAGTTATCCTGTGGAACAAAGGAGTTGTTTTTTTCAACCATACCCGGCTTCCTGGGTGGTCATAGGATTGAAAAAAACCCTCTTCAGGTATTAGCTCTCTCTCCCTTTCCCTCTCCATCTCCCTTCTCCCTCTTCCCTCCATCTCTTTCTCTCATTTTCTCTCTCACCTGCCAACCAAAATCCTGCATCCTAAAGTTCCAAGTTTGCTGAAGCCCAGGTTGTCTGGGTTAGTATTACTTACAATCTTGTCTGTTATTATTTTTCTGTGACCGGATCATTTGAATTTAGTTAAAGCAACTCAGTCCATACGTAGTTCAATGAAAGAGGCCACATTCTATTTCAGACTTTAAAAATAAGAAGAGCCAACCAATGTGGTTCAGGAGCTCCTTGGAAGGGCCTTGGTCACAAACTTGAGCAGTCATGATGCTAGTTTAAAAAGATGGGCTGGGAAACAAGATGTATCCCTTCATCCCTGGCTAAGATTTCTTCAAAAGGGCTACTGAGTCAGGCCACAGCTGGCTTTTGAGAGGGTCCAGAACCATCCCATCCCCCAGAGACGCGCCCTCTTTCTTATCTGCATATGCCCAAACTAGGATCCCTTCAGAGGCACACAAGAGCTTCCCACCAAGATTTTGTTTGGAGAGCTGAAAAAGATCACAATTTGCTAATATCCTGAAGCCTCTGGCAACACCCCCCAGGGCCTGAGCCAACACTGGTAGGAAGCCACTTGGTCCCTCTGCTCCACTTGGAGCCTGGAGGGCAGCTAACCCTCCCAAACCTCACACTCTTGTTTATTTTCAGTCCCTGCCTGATTTTCAAGTCCCTTTGACCATCTCCCCTCTCCCCTACTCTCAGTCCCAAACTTGACTCCTGACTGTCCATTTCTTCCTGCCTTTTTTGGTTGTGGCTTCTGCATTCCCCATTCTATGATACAAAACCCCTCCATTGTAAGCCTTTTCACAAAAGGCTCCTGCCCTCTTCTTGCTTTACCTGAAATCTAACAGTCCCCTAAGCCAGCATTTCCCATGAAGACTTTTTCAGTGAATAGAAGGCTGCTGGTGTTTCCTTCTCCCTTCATTGAAGCTTTTACACTAAACTACTATTCCTCTACATGTCAAAAGCTGCCCTTTGGGGCTGATATACACTAGTTATTCACCCCGTTAGTGCCTTTTACTCACCTCCAGTTTGGGCACCTGGACCACATATTTCCTTTTAAATTGTCAGCTTAACTTCTGCTATTACCCTAAGTTAAATAGCCATTTAGGTGATCTTTCCAATATATTTTCCTCACATTTTCCTTCACTTTTAATTCCCAATCTTCCATTTTCACTCTGCTGGAACTACCTCTCACATATGGCCAATTTGTAGTCCTTGAAATCATCCTGAAACACTCCATTTCTGAAATCTTAAGTGCTGACCTCCTATTCATGGACCAAAACTTCTTACCCTTCCAGCTCCCTCCAACCCTTACTCCCACTGTGTCAGTTTTGACTTGATACAGGCTTATACCACCTTGACCATTCCATTTTATGCCAATCAGTCAGCATCTTCCTGTCAAGGCAGACCTGTTACTCCCTAGAACTTCTGAAGCAGCGCATCTCTCCAGTGAAACCCCTACCCTAGCTCAAGTCAACAATCCATCTCCAATGTCCTAAGAACCAGACTGCTAAGAACTGCCAGAGAACAGCACAGCACCACATGAAATGTGTCACCTTGGGTTTGTGGTCTCTCTTCCTTAGGATGGCTGTTCTAACCTCTCAAAAGATTTCTTTGTCCTTTCTTCAGCCTACAGGGTACCAGAGGGACTCATCTAACATCATAATGTCATCTTGGGATGGGAGAGGGGTATAGGGAGGGGTCTGATCTCCATTTCTTCTTCCAGATTCTTATTAAATGGCTGAAATGCCTCCTGCCACTTGGCTATGGTGGTTGGTTGTTGGCCTCTATCTTTGTTACATTTGCTGCTGCTGCTATAACTATTCCTTCTTGACCTCCCCTGCAAACTGGTCTCTGCCTTGGCCTCCAGTCACAAGGCACAAGGACCAAGTCCTCATCTTGATCACCACAGCTTGCAGTCCACTGGCTCTTTAGAATTTTAACACCCCCACTAACTTCTGGAGCAACTGGGCTCAGGGCAAGAACGTTAATGGAGGCTCACACACCATGATTCTAAATATTATTGAACAAACACATTGTTAAATAAAATATATTCTATACTTTTTTCTTGACAAATATACTTTTATAATGACTTAGGTTGTTTGAATTTAAAAACATTAGACTACTTGTAGTTCCAGGCTGAAATGTATTGACATGAGGAAAGCGAGCCCCACTTTCCAGCCCACTTTCCATTCTCCTCCCACTGCTGGCTCCTTTCTCCACGGCCTTTAACACACCTGTGTGGACATCCCAGCCCACATACTTGAGATGCCATCTATACACTATACCAACCCCACCCCCACCCCCACACACAGATACAAATAGTCACTTTTTGGCCTCCACTCGGCCCTACAGGTGCACACACTGGTGGTACTCTCCAGAGACTAGACCCAGGAAGAGTCTCACAAAGCCTGGCTGAAGGCTGAGGACAGCAGAATTTCCAGGATCCCAAGGGTTCAGAGCATGGCCTAAACTGGTAGGAGTGGAGTGAGCTCTGGATGGGCAAGTTTCTTTGGTCCCTAGGATGTCTAGTCTTAGAGGGCAGCACCCGGTCAGAGAAAGGCCAACGTGTACCCGTTGAAAGCGTGAGGCCCAGAACAGGGGTCTAAGGGCAATACTGTCTCCATCCTTCAAGAGACTATGACACCTGAGGGGGTGGAGACTATTTCAAGGCTCTGCTGTCTGCCTCACACACCATTTCTACTCTGCTGGGGGTGCTGGGGTTGATGAGAGGCACTCAAAGTCATCAGTGGAAAATGAACCTATGCTCCTTTAGTACTGAGATTCCCAAGCTGTCTAATGGCCTTTACCGGCTCCCATGTGTTCCAAACCTCCAGCATGAGCCAGAGAATCGGCACCAGAATGACATCTTAACTCATTTCTTCTTTCTTCCCTCACTTTACAGACTACTCCATCCAACCCAGAAATGGTGTCATTGCCTTCCACACAGCAGGCAGCTACCCTTTGTTAGGTTATATCCTGCATCCTTCTCTATTCTTCATGGTTAACTATTTATGTTGATGATAGTGTTTTTATGTATGTGTTTGGGTTTTATTTCCATGTGCATAGTTTAAAGGGTTATTCAAGTATAAACACATAACTATTAAGCACAGCTTCGTAAGAGCCTTCCATTTTCCTTTCCCCAGAGCTAATTTCAATCTTTTAGCTTATTCTTCCTGTATTTGTCTATAAAATTCTAAATAGCATATATTATTTTTTTTACTTTTTCAGTTTCAGACATTAATGATTTACCAATTTCTCTCCCATCTCCCACCCTCCCCAAAAGCATATTTATGTCTATATAATAGACTCTTGCCGGCAAAATTTCCTACTATTATGCCCCCCCCCCCAATCTTCTGCTTCCTTCAAAACTGGCATCAGTGTTTTTAATAAAACGCCTGGTAGAATCACAAAACAACAGCCCTGTTGCCTGAGCCAAGCAGGTCTCCAAGTTCCAAAGATACCACTCAAAGTGATTGAAAATGTTGTCCTACAATGAAAAGAGAGTCACAGAAAGAGGCTTTCCCCAGAGGAGAATGGATGCCACCTCCAACTTCAAAGGGAGTCACTGAGTCTGTTTTTACATCTGGCTTGGAGTCTCTGAGCGGAAATGCTATTGAGGACTGGGTACATTAGACGGAAAGACACCTGAAGCCTTGAGTTCATTTTCCTAAAGTATTGGGAGGTGAACAGCTAGGAAAAGAAGTACCAAAAGTAACAGAGAATGAGGAAACTGAAGTAGTATGGGCGCTAAGTGAGCTTGAAAACCTAGGGAGTAATCATAGTGTCAAATTTGTAAAGGTCAAGATCCAAAAATCCAGTGATTTAATGATTGCATCATCACTGTTAGATAGCAAATGTGATTTCAACAGATTTGTGAAGATAGAAACAAGCCTGCAAGGAGTGGAAGCTGTAGAGTTAAAATAAAGGGTATAAGTTATTCTATGGAGAAGTCTGTTGGGAGAAAGGGAGAGAGAGGGAAAGACAGGAGAGAGACAGAGATTTTGAGAGAAAAGCTTGAGATAATGGCAGGGCAAAGGGCGGCGTGGGCAGTGATATTCACAGACAGAGCAGAAGGTGCTATAGATAGTAAGATACTAAAGATGCAAAGAAAGTAGATAGTCAGAAGCTTACGGTCATAGACACAGATCAAAAGGTTAGTTTGGAAAAGGAAGACTATCTCATCCACTGAAATCAAGGTGATAATAAAAAGAAACTGAGGGAATATATTGAGACATAATTCAGTGTAGCTAGGGTGTTGGGAGAAGAGATGTTTTAATGAAGAAAGAAGAAAGATTAAAAGAGAAATCTCACATCAGATGTCTTGGATGTTGTCAATTTTCACTGTTTAAATTCAGAGATGTGGTTACCTGCTGAAAATAAGGAGGCCAAGGAGGGTGAGACTTAGAGGGTTTAGAGAAATTTATAAAGTTATGGAAAATCATGGCATGTAATTTTTCATGGGAAATCAATAAGAGGTTTAAATTTCCACAAGAAGAAAAGTTTTGTGCGATATAAACTCCAGTCCTTTATTCTTCAAGGATGTTTCAAGCTAACTCCGTAATATCACTTTCAAATTGTTCCAGATGTCAACTCAGAGCCTAAGCAGCCAATGTAGACTTGATTCCCCAGTAGAGAGACCAGAAAAGCTAGGTTTAAATTCCTTACACTTTCTACCTACTTTATTTTTCTACGCTTCATGTTTTCCTATTGAATCACTGTATGTAATTTTTGAGGTTCAAGGGAATCCGTCATGGTTTGCACAGACATGGTCAAGATAGTTTCACATAACTCAGAAAGAATCAGAGTTGAAAGAAGGCGTGGAGAGGGTCTGTGGTTGGGTAGGAGTGGGTGTACATTGCTAGGGCTAGAGACAGGATTGAGCATGAAAGAATAGGAGGAAAAGGAAATATGAGATGGAAGATCCATAACTTGTGAGTCTAGGGCTGTGGTCAAGGGGGAGCAATTTTGCCCCTCAGGAGATATTTGGCAGTGGTGGTCGCAACTAGGGGGATGCTACTGGCATCTAGTGGGTAGAGGACAGGGATGCTGTTAAACACCCTGCAATCCACAAGATGACCCTCCACAGCAGAGAATTGTCTGGCCCAAAATATGAATGGTTCCAAGGTTGAGAAACTCCAGTTTAAGGACCCTGGAGGAAAGCAAAACTTCGGCAGACAGCCTTTTTTATCTAATGCTGAGCAATTGACAATGATGATTGAGGGCACTGGTTTTAATTATAATATAAAACATTCTCATTATTTTTCCAAGAGACATGGTTAAGTAACATTTTAGTATTTACTGACCTAATTCAAAGAAATAATCTACTTTGAGGTAGGGTGAAAACCAACTTTTTCACTCTGTCCTTACTGTGATGTTTTTAGCTGTACACCACACTGCAAATAATTGGATAGTAGGTTGGAATTCTGTGGTTTGGGCGTCTCTTGTCTGTATTGACAGTAGACACTGGATCATGATAGAGTGGCACATCATGCCCACTGGTTACATCCTGGCCTTGTCTTATTAACCAGGTGCTACCTTTAAGAGGTCAGATCTAGAGTTGGATGAAGCTATTTCCTTGTCTATTGTGTATTTTATTACTATGTTTTATTACTATGTCATGTATGCTATAGGCCAAAATAGAAAAAAGAAAGAGGAAAAAAAATAAAAACAACTCCAAATGCCTTACAAGCCTAAACAGAAAGAATTATTTGTTGTTGTCCAAAGATTCTGAGTTCAAGGGAAAAGAGCTATGGAAACAAAAAGAAAAAAAAGAATGGGAGGGGAGAGAGAAGAGTTTCCATATAGTGTGTGAGAAGAGGAGGGGAATTAAGGATTGAGAAGAAAGAAGAAGGGCCTGGCAGCTTAATAACCTTTTCCAGCAACGGATTTATAGAAGTTAGTGGTGCTTCAAGAAAATAAAGTCGTGTGCCTGATGCCTCTTGAGACAGGAGTCTGTTCTCAGCTTTTCATCTTTGGTGCCTCCGTTATATGTAAATTGGGTTTCATGGCATATTAGAACTGTGAAGATGATTTAATATGCCAAAGTGGGTTATGGATCATCTGTGCATCAGCCTGCAGTTTAAACAGCAGTCACTGAATTGGAGCTCAAAACTTCCCTTGCCAAATCACAGGGAACTTTAGGATTACCTCGAATGCGGCACCCCTGTCTGAAGAGAGTCACTGCTTTTCTCCACCTATTCAAAAGGTACATATCACAAACATTCAGTGTGTTTGTTTGTTTTTATTGCAAAAATGTGAATGAGACCAGAGTATAAGAATTTTCTTCACGCAGTATTGTCAATGTACTGCTGAGGTTTCTTATTATGCCATTTTTGTCTGGTCCTCAGAAACAGAAGTTAAGATGAAATACAGCACCTAACTTCATTAACCTTTTCAGGAGCAACCTGAAAATAATTATTCCTGAAACAGTGGGCCCATCACACTCAGTAAAGTGCCTCTGATTTCTCTGGGTTATCAGCTACACACATTTATTGAGTGCTCACAACTGAGGAATAAGCAACTCACCATCATCATCACCATCCTCACCATCCTCATCACCATCATCACCATCAACATCACCATCATCACCGTCACCATCATCACCATCATCATCACCATCATCACCACCATCATCACCATCACCATCATCACCATCACCATCATCATAATCATCACCACCATCATCACCATCATCATCACCACCATCATCATCACCATCATCACCATCATCACCATCACCATCATCATCATCACCATCATCATCATCATCACCACCATCATCACCATCATCATCACCACCATCATCATCACCATCATCACCATCATCATCATCACCATCATCAGCAGCAGGAGCAGCAGCAGCAGCATCAGTGTGATTATTTCAAAATTAATTTTCTTTTTAGAAATAACTGGTTTTAGTTACAGAGAAATAACCACACTTTGCCCACTCTTCTTTACAGATGTTTTTGTAAACAGAAGATGCAGCCCCCTTCTGTGGCACTGGCTCAAGTTCTCTATCAAAGGCTGGATCAGTTATAGGAGGGGGAGTTCAAGACAGGAAGTGTTGGACTGTTTATTTTTCTTTCTTTTCTTACTTTATCTATACTCCCATAAAGACGATCTGAAAAATCCCATGCAAACGATTGCAAAAAAAAAGATTTTGGCCTAAACTAAGCTTATTTCATGAGATGACTTCTCCTATATCTCTGCTAAACATGTAATATCATTTGTATATACTCACTCATTACTGTCTCAGTAATTCTAAGATCTTTTATTATACCTCTTGGTCTGCCTCTAGACTGAATCCTGACTTTGAACTATCAAGTTCACACAAATGAGGGACCACAGGGATGGTACGGACTTGGCCAATGTATGGGCTGGAACCACAAAGGACTGTTTCTCCTACACCTTCATCTCACTGTACTCACTGGCTACATAGCTAGAGAAGCAGCCAGTAGCTAATGCCAAACATAGACCACATGAACACGTGACCACAACCGGGAGGAAAAAGATGACTTTGGCTGGATAGCTGTGGGGTTAATTCAGAGTTTCTCAGGCACAGAAATCTGAGCCCCAAAGTTGTGCCCATCCTCACGGTCATTAATTTATTAGCTGCTCTGACAGTTATGGTGACAACAACTTTGTCCTAGATGTTTTTTTCTGGTTTCTTCTGAAGCCATTCTGAATCTTGAAATCATACTAGCCAGACTATGAAAATTACACATGCTGTCAGTTGGGGTGGTGACAGAGGTTGGAAGGGCTTGATCCGTATGGTGCAATGGAACTTTCTTTGTTGGTGGGCATGTTCTCTATCTGTGTTCTCCAGTACAGTGGCTATTAGTCACATCTGGCTAATGAGCACTTGAAATGTACTAGTGTGATGGAGGAGCTGAATTTGAAATGTCATTTAATTAATTTAAATTCACATGGCTACATGTGGCTTGTGCTACTGTATTGGAGAATCTAGTTCTAGATACTCTCCTTCCTCTTTAAAGGTTTATTCACCTTTTCACAATGTCATCTTCCCTTGAACGCTTATAGCTCAGTAAATTCTTTCAATAAACAAAACACAGTTAATGCTCCCAAATTTATTTTGGAAACATATCCACTAGGGCACTTCTGCAATATTTTTGCTGCTAGTTAATGAATGAACCATATAAATTGGCTGTATAAAGCTCTTGATAGCTATTGAAAATGGATTACAACCTGTTTAAATAATTTATCTGGTCTTATTCTGACTGCATCTAAATTCTGAGTTCTGAGTATACTCAGCAGGTCACTTCATTCTGTGTGGGTTCTAAGTTACTCAATCGAGGCTCTATGCTGTGCTGAAGGATTAGCTCACATGGTTTGCTTTAGTATTGATGGGAGTTACCTGTGGAAAACCTAGCACCAATGAGAGAGGAGCCCTCCCTGCCTCTCTGGCTGTTAGTTAATCTGCATTGTGAAGAATAAAGAAAGAAGTAGATGGTTTCCTCTCCCTTTCCAAAGCAGCTCAGCTACCTAACCTTCTGCTTTAACTCTTCATCCCCTTCTTCATCTCAGAAGCTTGCTGACTCTCTAACTTCCAAGTTTTCTTTCAGACCTCTTTTCCCCATATCCTTTCTGGGATCAAAACATACTTGCCAAGCCTTCAGCATTTCATTCCCCCTCGAACCTTTTCAACTGTGTTCTTGACTCTTTTCTGGTCAGACTGGAATGAGATCAACTCATGGCAATTTCTGTAGCTGTTTTTTGAAACCATTCCTTTGCCTGCTCAAATTATTTTTCCAGATAGTAAATATTATTCCAACAGTGCTATGGGCAGAAGAAAACACAGACCCACCCATTTAAAATATTAATTCTGTGGACAAATTCTTCATGTTGTTACGTCAGGCACTGAGTCATTCTTCTCAGTGGATGTTGGCCTCTAGGGGAGTCATGTTGATAGTGAAAGGCAAGAGGTAAGAAGCTAGAGGGGTCAAAAGGTGGCTGTCCTCTACCTTGGTCATCAGGGTTAAGGCAAAGTGAAGTAGGTAAAGTTACTTTCCTTCTAAATTCTCCTTTCTTACCCAATAGAAATTTCCCTTTCCTCTGCTTAGCAGCCATTGTCTACATATGTAGAATTGACTCACTCTCTCAGTCAATTTGGGCCACTGGAACAGAATACCATAGAGTGGGTGGCGTACAGAGAACAGAAATTTACTTCTACCATCCTGGAGGCTGAAAATCTAAGATTAAGGTGCCAACAGATTTGGTGTCTGGTGAGAAATCCTAGTTCCCACTAGAAATCCTGCTTCCTCGTTCATGAATAGTCATTTTCTCACGGCATCCTCACATTGGCAGAAGGAGCAGGGGATTCTCTGGGGTCTCTTTTATATGGTCACTAATGTTATTCATGAGGGTTCTGCCCTCATGACCTAATCATCACCCCAAATCCGCACCTCCTAATACCATCATATGAGGATAAGATTTCAACTTATGAAATCTGGGGGACACATTCAGTCTTTAACATTCACTTTACTGGGTATTATAGGGGTCCAGTGAGATTTCTTCCACCTACCACCAAAAGGTCATGATTTGTTCTTCCTGCTTACCTTACTCAGCTCTGACCTGCCTTAAGAGGTGGGTAGATATTACCCCATTTATCAGCTGGAAAAAATATTGATTGGAAAGGACCAGTCTTTGATCACCAGGCATAATGTGAATGCTACCCTCTTAGAGCAAGCACTCATCAGCAAATTCCATGATGCCAGAGACGTCAGTTTGCAAACTAACCTGTGATGCTCTAAAGATGAGAGCTAGAGGACCTTTGTCTTTCCAATAATACTCAAACCTGTATCCTTGGGGGAATCACACCTTCTGTAGTGAATTTCTCCATTTCCACGGTTTTCCTTCTCTCCTCTGAGAATATCAGGCCACAGAAGGAAAAATGTGGCATCATGATAGAGTTGTGGAAGAGAGATTTTGGGACAAGCAGGCCAGTAGAATCTCACAGGCTACTCTGTCTACATAATAAGGCACTTATTTCACCCACAGGTAGGGTAGTCCCCATCCAAATAGAGATTACTATATCAAAAATGAAAGGCAACAAAAATTGAATAAATCAAGTCAAGGCAGGTCTCAGACTAAGTTATTCAGCTTGCTAAGTCAGTTCCATCTGGCTTAATTTTGCCTTTAAAAGGCAGCGGATAGTGAGAGGAGCAATCTGAGTGTTTTATCATATTATCTGCATATGTTGTTCCTTGGAGTTCTTCCAAAAAGTGTGCAGGTTTGGTGCTCCTAGATCCCAAAATGAGTGCCCCAGAATAAGCATGATCTCAGCACGTCATGCTGTCAGCACCTTCCCTTTCTCATTGGGTTATCCTATCCCTCTCTGAGTACAGACCAGAATATCCCCGGCTTTTCTCTTGTCCTATCTTATTACTTACAAATGGCCAATCTAATTTGCTGTCTTCTGAACATCAGGCATTCCTTAGCTATCTCACTTTGTCTGATTAATTTATCTTCATCTTTCCCTAGATTTTATTCATTTGCATTTCCCCTAAAGTTATTTAATTATGTTATCTCCCTATTTAGAGCCTCTTTGGATTGAGGGAAACAGGAAGATGCAGAAGATAACAATGGCTTAGTGATATTATTCGGAGCCTAATTTTTATTCTGTTACTGAATCCCTAGATAATCTCTGGAAGGTCAGAGAGGATCTTTCAGCCAAAATTTCTTCACCTTGAAAAAATGTACCCCTTGAGGTGACCACAGGGAACAATTAATAAAGTGAAGTTAATAAAGTGAAAGTGATGTACAAATCAGCATTTCTGAGGATCACAGGAATATGTTTCCTTCCTTGCAGATTAATTGAAATATGTCTTATTTTGGAACCTGACCACTTCTATAGGTGGGGTGGGAGAAATCTTTGAATTTGTTGAGTTTGCTTCTTCTTCAATGCTTTGTGTCAATAATGGCCACACAGAAAGTAATATTAGCACCATGTACAAAAGTGTATGTTTTTTGTGATTTTGTTTCCGCTTTGTCCTTCAATTTATGTCTTAATTATAGTCAGAACTGATTTTATGATTGGAGTATGCTGGAGAAATTTCTACTTCTGCCACAAGGTATCTTCCTGATTTAGATAAGACAATGACTTAAATCCTCACCAGTAGAAATTCTTTCCTTTAGGTCTCAAAGCCTTTCATTTCTTTAATAATTCCCAAACTCAATGATAATACAGGAAATATTATTTCTCATATATATGGACAAACACATACACATCCTTTCACATATCTATTACCTTTCTTACGTGTGTATAAGTACATATACACACATGTATTAGGAAGATAACATTTTATGCATTACTGTTGAGTCACTAATACACAGCAAGGCTACAGAAGTTGAGGAATTAAAAAGCAGAAGAGAGGTCAATAAACAGCTTGCCTACATTATAGTTTTGCCATGTATTCACTCTTTTTTAAAAAATATGTTTTAATTTAGATTAGATTCAGATTTCAGAAAAACTGTGAAGATACTACAATTCCAGCATTCTCAGTCCCTCCTAATATTTTACTTTAGTATAGTACATTTTTTACAATTAATAAACAAATAATGATACATTATTATTAACTAAGCCTATGGCCAACATCATAATGGTGAAACACTAAAGGCTTTTCCTCTAAGATCAGGGACAAAATAAGGATACCCACTCTCAACACTTTTACATAATATAGTACTAGAAGTCCTATCCAGAGAAATCAGGCAAGAAAAAGAAGTAAAATATATCCAATCAGAAAGGAAGAAGTAAAATTGTCTCTATTTGCAGATGACATATTGTACATAGAAAACTCCAAAGACTCCACCAAAAAACTGTTTGGACTAATAAAGTAATTTGGTAAAGCTGCAGGATATAAAATCAATATACAAAAATCTGTTGGAATTCTGTGTACTGAAAACAAATTATTAGAAAGAGGAATTAAGAAAGGATTTCACTTACAACTGAATCAAAAAGAATAAAGTACCTAGGAATAAATTTAACCAAGGAGGTGAAAGATCTGTACACTGAAAGCTATAAGCCACTGATGAAATAAATTGAAGACACAAATAAATAGAAAGATATTCTGTGCTTATGGGTTGAAATAATTAATATTGAGAAAATGTCCATACTACCCAAAACTATCTATAGATTGCATCTATAGATGCAATCTGTATCAAAATTCCAATGGCATTTCTCACAGAAATAGAAATAAACCACCTTAAAATTTGTAAGGCACCACAAATGCCCTGAATAGCAAAAGCAATGTTGAGAAAGAACAAAGCTGGAAGCATCACGCTTCCTGGCTTTAAACTATATTACAAAGCTATAGTAATGAAAACTGTATTATATTGGCGTAAAAACAGACACATAGATCACTGGAACAGAATATAGAGCCCAGAAATAAACCCAAACCTATAGGATCCACTAATCTATTACAAAGGAGGAAAGAGTATACAGTGAGGAAAGGATGGGCTCTTCAACAAATAGTATTGGGAAAATTGGACAGCCATGTGCAAAAGAAAGAAACTGGGCCCCTATCTTACAACATGCAATAAAATCAATTCAAAATGGAATAAAGATGAAGTAAGACCTGAAGCCATAAATCTCCTAGAAGAAAACATAAGGGGTAAGCTGCTTGACATCAGTCTTGGGAATGATTTTTTAGATTTGACATCTAAAGCAAAGGCAACAAAAGCAAAAAATAAGCAAATGAGACTACATCAAACTAAAAATTTCTGCACAGCAAAGGAATACAACAACAAAATGAAAAGGCAAACTATGGAATGAGAGAAAATATTTGCAAATCATATATCTGATAAGAGTTTAACATCCAAAATATACAAACATCTCATAGAACTTAATAGCAAAAATCAAACCATCAGATTAAAAAAATGGGCAGAGGACCAAACACACAGTTTTCCAAAGAGGACATATGAATGGCCAACAGGTACCTGGAAAGGTGCTCAACATTACTAATCATCAAGGAAATGCATATCAAAACCACAAGGACAGGGACTTCACTGGTGGCGCAGTGGTTAAGAATCTGCCTGCCAAAGCATGGGACACAGATTCCATCCCTGGTCTGGGAAGATCCCACATGCCACAGAGTGACTAAAGCCTGTGGGCCACAACTACTGAGCCCGTGTGCCTCTACTACTGAAGCCCACATGCCTAGAGCCCATACCCACAACAAGAGAAGCCATAGCAATGAGAAGCCATAGCAATGAGAAGCCTGTGCACTGCAACGAAGAGTAGACCCCACTCTCCGCAGCTAGAGAAAGCCTGCAAGCAGCAATGAAGATCCAACACAGCCAAAAGAATAACAAATAAAATTTTTAAAGAAGCACAATGACATATCATCACTCACCTGTTAGATTGGCTATCATCAAGAAGACAAGAGGTAATAAGTGTTGGCAAGGATATGGAGAAAAGAGAACCCTGTTGAAGAGAATGTAAATCAGTTCAACCATTTCGGAAAATGGTATGGAGATTCCTCAAAAAATTAAATATTGAACTACCATTGATCCATCCATTCCCCTCTTGGATATATATCCAAAGGAAACGAAAATAAGATATCGGAGACATATATGCACTCCCATGTTTATTGCTACATTTATTCACAACAGCCAAGATATGGAAACAACCTAAGTATCTGTCAACAGATGAATGGGAGACAAAAAATGTTGTAGTCCAAGGCAAGGAATGTAAGAAGCAGGTTTGCAGGAGTGGATGGAGGTGTCTCTAAGTTGTCCGGTTGGACACATTGAATGAGCAGCTGGAAATACAAATCAGTATCTGAACAGATCTGGGCTAGAGATCTAGGTTAGGGTATGTCTTCAAAGTACAGATGATAGCTGCAATCACAGTAGGGTATAAGAACACATCTAAAGCAATGGGAAAAGTACATAATCTTTCTTTCAGGTGGGTACAGAGAAAACGAGCCAGTAAAAGATGATATTAAAAATGCATCTTGTTCAGCTCTTTCCATTTTCATGTGCTAAAGGCATTAAGAGCGAGAATTCCCAGGCGATGCAGTGATTAGGACTCTGCACTTTCACTGCAGGGGACACAGGTTCCATCCCTGGTCAGGGAACTAAGATCCCACAAGCAGCGTGGCGAGGCCAAAATAAATATATTATTACAAGTAAATTAAATTTTAAAAATTGGTTAATTATTTAAAAATAAATTTAAAAAGGCATTAGGAGTTCACACGTGGAGCTTTCACATTTGTTTCCTTTACTCCATCAGCCACCTACTACCTCACTTTTTGGTTTCTGATATCCATGCTTCTGTGTCTTTAAACACTTACTGTCACCCAGAGATTCCCTTTCATATTGCCATGCAGAATACAACAAAGACCTTGTTCCCTTCCTCCCATTCTGATCCATTTATTTTCTCTCCTTAGCTGGTTTTACTTTTTTTCCAACCTTCACATGGACTGTGGGTGGAGAAGTGGGTTCAAACCCATGTCTTGTTCTTTACCGGCTGTGTGGCTTTGGACAAGTATCTTCACCTCACTGAGCTTCAGTACAGTTATCTGTAAAATGGAGATAATATCTACCACCTGGTGTGGTTGTTTGGATTAAAAGCTTTCACATCAGTCACACACCCTTCTTATGCCTGGTCCCGAGCAGGCACTCAGTAAATAAAAACTCAATCCTAACTCTTACTGCTTTTTTCTGATCCCTCAGTGTTTTGTTTGTAGCGTTTTGCTTCAGTGGTCAGGTACATTCTTACTGTTTTCTTGCTACAAGTTCTTTGAGGACTAGGAATGGAATGTATGTGAATTTATATTTATGTCCCTTTCTTCACATGCAGTGGGGCACAGTAAATAGCTGTGGAAGTATGTACACATGTAAACATCTGCAAATAAACCTCTCAATAAATATCTGGAATGTTGTGAGCTTTGACAGATATCTGCTAAAAGGAGTGAAACCTGCTGATGATCTTTTCAGCTCTATTCTAATATAAAGAAAATATGGGAAAAGAAAATCTTAGCCTGATTTTATGAATTCCAGGCAAGTAGTCTCCTAAATTCTAAGCCTTTGGGGCGCTAGTGTATCACCATGAGCGGTGCTCCTTCCTGAGGTAAAATATTAATCCATGCTATCACAGGAAGCAGCAGCACCCTAACCGACCCACTGGGTAACTAGTCTAAAATCCTGCCACCTTGGCACTTGGGGCCAGGAGGGAACAGAGATGTAAATCACAGGTGCCTGGCGCCAGGCCAGCATGGACTCAAACCCTGTGTCTCTAAACTCTTACCTGAAGCACTCTTTCAAATTACATCTCCCAAACTGCCTGTCCTCCTGGGTTTCATTTCATTCATTTCCATAAAGCAAAGAATGAATAAGAACAATGTCCATGTACAGAAAATTGGGGTCAGGACACAAGAGGTAGCCCTGGACTAGAAGAAAAAGTGCTGAGAGGAAAGACAAAGAGATGAACTGTGGTCTTGTTTCTGCAATATATTAACTCTGTGCCCTAGGCCAAGCTGCTAACATCTCTGAGTCGCAGTTTCCTCATCTGTAAAATGGGGATACTAATTAACATTTTTTGACCTTCCCAAGACTCTTGCTAGATCAGGTCAAATAATGGGAACCACTTGAAAAAGTGAGTTTCCCTCTGAGTCCTTCGTAGATAAATAAAAAAAGAACAACTAAAGAGGGATTCTCCACACAGAATTGAATAACACTGGCTACTGTCATATGAAGAAAGGATTTACTCAATTCTCAAGGGTAAATCTAGTATTTATTTGATCTTTGATCATTAGAGAGAGAATTATTTGACCTGTCTTAAAATTGTCCTCACAAGTACTTACTTCAAAGGGTCTTAGTTTGATGTGTCTGCTTGGACCACAGTTATTCCTTAGATAATAGATTTTTGACCTAGTCTTTCACATGTCCTCATATCAGTTGCTGTTGGACACATACAAATCCTCGAGAAATTAACTTGGTACCGTTTAAGCTTGCATGTAAAGCATAAGTGTAAGAATCTGGGAAAATAATCTGTCAGTTGTATGTAACAATCGTCTTAAATAAGCAGTTCGAGGCTTATCTAAAGCTGGCCGCAGCTAAACAAAGAAGGCAGTCAGCAGAGCCTCAGACGCTGAACTCTGCACCCTGGCCGGACCTTGCGCCGGGCAGCCTAGTAACAGGAAGGCAGCAAGACACACTTTGAACCTGGGGTTCTAAGGCTGCAGTGGGGTTAGAGACGGGGTGACAGCTGCACTTTGCAGCCTGAACTTTGTACCTAGACACAAGGGCATTTAATCTCCAGAACAGGCACTTTGTTTCATTACTTATTAACAGCTCCTCCTTGAGTAAAGTTCTTTGTTAATGGGGCTTTAAAATACGATCCCTCTCTCCTCTATTCCTGCCATGGGGATGGGCATCTTGGCTGGTTCTCACTCTCCAGCCTGAACAGGGCTGATCCTTCCAAGGGGAAGGCTTTTCCTCTGTTCAGAACCAGCCCTTGTAGAGGTGCCACTTTGCAATTACTGCTCCGGAGGCCACACCCTGCTCCCCAGTTTACACTCTGAGGAGGTCACCTCCCTAAATGGCACACCAGGCAATGACTGGTGTCACTTCACCTTTCCTTGCTGTCACACCTCTTTTCTTTCTGCCCATTCTTCTTCCTTCCCCATTTTTTTCCTCCTTATTTCTTTCTGCACGTTCAGCCTCTCACTAGAGTTAAATAATGGTGACCCCTGTCACATACATCATTTCCCCAGACAGTGTAGCCAAGACATGTTTTGTTGCAGCTGGAAGTCCAGGCAATTTAGGTGCACATTCACTGATCTTCCTCCCCAGATAAACACATTTGTACTTGACTTCCACACATCAGTAGCTGATACCTTGAAGCATTAGCTATTTAAAGAGAGGGTCTAGACTCTAGAAAAGGGAACATAGATTGTTAGTAAGTCAAACATTAGTTACCAGCTATAAAATAAATCCTAGTCCTACTGAAAATACTCAGACTTCCATGCCCCCCAACCAAAGAATATATAGAGACTATCTCAAATGCTAAGTTTTGTTCACTACTGATCAATGAACAGGGCTTTGGTTTCTGGGACCTGGGAAGCAGTGACTACAGGCTATTCATTTAATGACTAACAAAGACCAAGAAGCCCCCTCAGAAGCTTTGCTTGAGGCCCCAAAATTAACCTTTCACCACTCGGCTACTTTGTCTATTTTGGGAGCAGTAGAGCTTAGCTCAGACAATAATTCACTCTCTCCTCAGTTTTCTTTTTATGTTTAAAAATGCCTGTGTGTCTAGCTCTCATTCACTGAAGGGTCAGCCCCGGAGTCAACCCTGTCTGGACACCATGCATCAAAAACTCCCCATCCTCCCTGGCCCTCTCCCACTCCCCCAACCCCACACACACCCTCCGGGGTGGTTCAGCCCCACCCACCTATCTGTTTCAGCTCTCAGCCACCAAGTCCATCTGTGCTCAAGCCGGTTGACCAAAACGACTTTGAGAGTCAGAGTCCAAGTCTGCATATCCCCACCTGACTTTCCTCTTTTATTTTCTCCTAGTTTTTCCCCCTTGCTCTTCCTCCTCTTACTCCCTCTCCCCTTCTCTTTTCTTCTACTTCTCTTCCCTTCACTCTTTTCTTTTTCCTTAACTTGCTGAGATGCAGTTTTCAAACTCATCTCTGGGGTACAAGTGGAAACGTAGGGAAGCAGGTGGGGCTCCTGGGTGCACGTTACCCTCTCTTACCCCGACGTATTTTCGCAAGCCTGCCATGACAAGGGGATGTGACCCAGTCATTTGCCCTGTTATCTGGGTTTGGATTATTTTATAAGAAAAGAAGGGAAATTTAAAACAAAGATAAATCCTTTGGAAACATCGAGTCTCCTGCTTTTATGTTGTGTCATCCCTGGATGATCCAGAAACCCTCTAGATCTCATTTTCTGGGCTTGGCTTTCCAGTACCACCCCATTTCACAGCAGGGTGGCAGGAGTTTCACGGTTCCCAGGCCAGCAATGTTTGGGGTTCTAAAACTCTGCGCTTTGGGCTCTTGGCTTTTGCTCCCCCTTACAGCATTCTGCTTGCTCGCTGCTCTCTTGGAGCACTTCAACCCCCACAGCGGGCTCCCCAAAGGCTCCTCCCAAGGCCCGGGATTAAGGCTGCACCTGTTTGAGATTTATTCAATCTAAAAAATAGTAGGACTCCTCAAGAACACCTAATTATCTTTGCCTTGAAAGCAATAGGTTGGGTACTTTGGCAGCACACTTAGGACAGCCAGAGCTGCAGACCTGGCCTCCGAATTCAGTCCCAATTACCATAAACCAAACACCAATTACCCCAAACAGAACACGGCAATTGAACCTTGATTTATAGCCCCTCCTCACAACTCCACCTGCCTTTCATTCCCAGAATCTCGCCACCTGCTCCAGGCAGGAAGGTTTAACAAAGTACAAGCAAAGGTTATTATAGTTTACAAGCTGACAGCTATAAGATACAAGATAAACTTAATCTTGACTTTATATTCACTATAATAATCAAGCTTAAAGATGAGAAACATGAGGTTTATTGAATTTCTTTTCTTTTCTTTTCTTTTTTTTTTGAGTAAAGGTGAATTCAAGGAAGCAAACATGATTATACCGGTTCCTGACCAAGACTGAGAATTTACAAATTAATATGAATTCAGTGTTTTATGAAATGCCCATATAATAACACCTCCTATCCAGAGCCTTTGGTCTCTTCTCCCACACCACACACACACACACGCTGTACACAAACATGTGCACATAGGCCCACATGGGAACAGGAGAGAAGAGATGGGGAAAGCAGACCCTAATCTTGCTGTAGGTTAGAAGGAGCACTGGACAGGATCCATCGACGAGCACAAGGTTCTGCACCAGGATCTGTAACAACCGCCTAAATGATAGTATCATCACCTACACTTTCAATGATCAGTATTTTTATCTGGAAAATGGAACGTGGAAGATATAGTCACTAGTTCCCAGACTGGAAAGGTGAAGGAAAGGTGAAAGAAAGCAGTGAAGAAAAGGAAACTAGCAAGGACAAAGGCATTTTCCACACAGAGCAGGAAGGTGATAAAGAGAAGGAAAGTACATTCTCCAAAAATGATGCTATTGGCATGCTTTCTCTAAGCCATCACGTCAATCTCTCCTGTAATTTCCAGACAAATCCCCTTTCCTCTCATCATGTTCAGATTTCTTCTTTGTAGGAAATGCACTGCTACTGTAACTAAAAACAGGAATGGAGGTTGGTGGTAAATTTGGCCTAGTATTAAACTATTTAGATAGAGCACAAAGTTAGAGCAACTAATTATTACTTGATATAATCAATCAACTCCAGACCCCTAATTTCCACCCACAATTTCTTTTTGGTACTAATTTTGCATTTATCTTTGGCATAAATTTAGGTTAACTGCCTTCAATGCTCTAAGAAGAGTTGCTCTGGGTGGAGGAAAGAATAACCTACAGTTTTAAAATGTTCATCTGGTTGCTGGCTCTCAGTACCAGAGCTTGCATGAATGCCTAGTTACTGGTTATCACCTTTTCTACTTCTTACCTATTTCTAAAATACCACGCCAAAATTATTTGATATGAAAGGGCCAAACCTCATGTATGTTTTCTCATCTCTAGCTACCTCATCCCTTGTGCGTTTCAAGCTGCTTTTTCCAGCCTCACTTTTAAGCTACGTATCCCCTTTCCCAGTTACCTCTCCCATTTCTGAGCTCTATAAAAGTAGATAATGGCTCTGTTTCCTTCACTGCATCCCTTCCTCATGTCAAATCCTTGAAAGCCTTATTTATTGGCTTAACTCTTGAAATAGTTTCTCATTTTTCCAAATATACGTTTATGTTTTCCATTCATGACTGATAGATGGTGTTTTGTCTGAAATCTGTCCATCCATGTTGCTATGGCCATGGTCCTTTGGTTCAGGCTCCATCTATTATACTCAGTAAGGATTCAGAGAAGGCAACAAAATTGTGAGCTTGGGGTTGTTGTTCTGGTGAGGAGAAAAGAATGAAAAGTTGGACGATTGACCTACTTATTATGCAGAAGCTTCTAAAGGGAGAGAAGAAAGAACTCCGGGGTCCCCGGGGAAAAAAAGGAAATTTGCCGTTTATTAAGCTGAGCCAGAAATCTGCACAGAACATATAGTGTTTACCAGAATTTAGTCAAGAACCAAGCGTTATTCCCTACTTCATTATGGGACCCAACCTAAACTTTTGTGTGTGTGTGTGTCAATAGATGTTTCTTTTATTGTTGAGTAGCATTATATCATATAGAGGTACCACAGGTGAAGGGCATTTAGGTTGTTCTCAGTTTTCAGCGGCTGTAAATAAGCTGGTATGACCATTTGTGTTCAGAATTTTGTGGTAACAAAAGTTTCTATTTCTTTTGTTCTATTTCCAGAACAAAATGCCCAGTAGTGATTACTAGGTCATATGGTAAGTAAATGTGTAGTTTTATATACAATTGTCAACTGTTTATGAGAATGACAGTAATATTTTACATTATCACTAGCAATGTCTGGGAGATTCAGTAGTTCCCTATCCTTTCCAGCACGAGTGTCATCAGTATTTTTTATTTTCATCTTCTATATATATATATGGTGGTATCTCACCATAGCTTTAATTTGTATTTCCCTCATGGCTAAAGATATTAAGCATTTTTATTGTCTTGCTTACCATCCATACATCCCCTTTGTGAAACGTCTATTCAAATATTTTGCCCGTTTTGGCTTTTTTTTAGGTGTTTTGTTATTGTGGTAAAAGTCACATACTATAAAGCATATTATTTTAACCATATTTAACCGTACAGTTCAGTGGCAGCAGGTACATTTGTGCAACTCTATACTGGCAGTTACATCCTTTCACAGTTTAGCTCCATATGACCCACCCAAATTTACTGCCCATTTTTATGCATGATCTATATTCCCCTCAAGCCACCCCATCACAATATTTTAATGTCTGTGCTTCAGCTCTTTTATGGTGGAAAATGTAATTTTTGGAGCCAGCTGGATCTGTGTTTGAGTCCTGGTTCAGTGATTAGCTAGCTGTGACATTTTTGAGCCTTAGGTGCTTCATCCTTAAAATGGGGCTAGTGATTCTTTGCGGGTTTAATGTAATGTAATGCTGATGGTTAGAAATATACATAAAGGACTCAGCGTTACAGCTGGCATGCAGGAGAACTCAATGATCTGTGATCATGGCAGCTTTATGTTTAGTATTGAATGTCTTCCCCACCCCTCTCATCTTCTATTTATTTATTTATTTATTTTTTTAATTTATTTATTGGCTGTGTTGGGTCTTCATTGCTGCACATGGGCTTTCTCTAGTTGCTGCGAGCGGTGGCTACTCTTCATTGTGGTGCTAAGGCTCCTCATTGTAGTGGCTTCTCTTGTTGTGGAGCACAGGCCCCTAGGCACGTGGGCTTCAATAGTTGTGGCACATGGGCTCAATAGTTGTGGCTCACGGGCTCTAGAGCACAGGCTCAATAGTTGTGGCGCACGGGCTTAGTTGCTCCGTGGCATGTGGGATCTTCCCAGACCAGGGCTCGAACCCGTGTCTCCTGCACTGGCAGGTGGATTCTTTACCACTGCGCCACCTAGGAAGTCCTTATCTTCTAAATCTTACTCATTAATCAACAGTTTAATACTCAAGTTCTCTTTGAAACCATTTTTTCATTCCTGGTTCAAATCATAAATTTATTTTCTTCATATATTTCATACTTGATGACATACTATTTTTTACGGCACAAACCTGCTCTTAAGTCCCTTAAAGGCAAATGCCAAATCTTATGGGTCTCTGTTGAGCATAAGCCTTCAGTAAATAAGTAGTAAATATTTGTTGAATTTTAACCTGTTCACAGAGTTTGTACTTATTGAGCTGCTTAGTCTCTAGGACCATATTTTATAATATTAAGTCACAGTCAGAATGCTTAAAGCTCCTAATTTTAAGTAAGTTAAAATTATATAATATAGTTGGCATAGAAAATATAACATTGCAATACAATGGCTCTAATAAACTATTTTTAAAATACCTGATATGTGGACTCACAACTTCTAAGAACTTTCTAAACCCAGAATTAAAGTATGCTGGAAACCCACTTACAGTATTCTCTTTAACAAAGCAAAAAGCCCTATGATTAACGTTAAAAATGTCCGCTGTGTGTGTTTTTCTCTTAACTTCTCACTGTAATGAAATAACTCAACTGAATGTTCTGAGAGCTGGCCTTCTATATACATCACTTGTAGTTTGCTTTTGGTTCAATATACTGATTTACACAGCACATGCAAGATTATAAATACCTTTGGTAAGATACAGGTGAACAGTTTGAAGTGATGACTACATACACAGTTTTAAAAGAATCTAGAAATATTTTTATTTCCACTATAGGGATCTTGAGAAAAGTTAAAGGGCAGTAACATGTAAAGTCCAAAAGGTAGATCAGTCTGCAGCCAAATGCTCAAAGATTAGCACACCTTCTTCCCCGAACTTTACAGGTGTGATCCGCACCCAGGAGACACACCCAGCTCTGCCTCTGGGATCTGCCCCAACCAGCTTTCTTACCCAGTACAGGCTCTAAGTAATTCTTTTGTTCCTCTTTATGTGAATCAATTTGTCTCACCATTTCCTGCATTTTTCAGAAGTTACTTCAATAGTTTATTTTTAGGAGCAAGTTGGAAGTTGCCGGTAGTTATTACCTTATCTACAAAGCTCAGAGTCACAAACTAAACTGCAACATTTACCTCTGGTGTCAATCAACTTTCTAATTTATATAACTAAATTCCTATTAATCATTAGGACTATTTCCTTCCTCTCACTTGTTTTGAGTTTCCTCAAGTCCTTCACTAACTGTTCTATCTAAGTATTTTTTGCCACAGATCAAATTTGGAGGGGGATGGTTGATAGGGAGAACTGGTAAGTCTCAAACTTCTCAGAAATATATTTTTAAAATCATGTAAAAAATCTATTGCAGAGACAAGAGAATCCTCAGAATAAATTATGACTAGCTAATAGATTCCAAATAGTTAACGTTTGGGTAGCAAGTTTTGATTAGAATCCTCCTCCAAGAGTGTTAAGCAATTAGGAAAGTCTCAAGTATACCCTCATGTGATTGGTTTGTCTCGTCCAATTTGCATGATATCCATTCAAAGAATCTTGCAAATGATAAAAATGCTACATGTTTACAGGCATCCTCTAAGTCAGGATATTTCTGTGTTACCATACCTGTTCTGGGTAAAAAAAAAGGACAGTGAACTGATTCAACCTTTCACTCAACAAGTATTATTCACCACCTACTGTTCTATGTATGCAAAGCAGTGCGTGCTTGGCTCAGAGCACATCCAGACCAGCATAACTCCCTGCACCTACAGAAGCCGTTGCCTTTAGGAAAGGTAACATGCACCTAAGTGTAATCATATGCAATGGAAATAGCTAGGGACACTGTACAGTCAGCTTCTGGTCTCATCATTTTAGGAAAGACATTTAACTTCTATAGATCTCAACTTTTTTTTTTTTCCCCATAAAAATGAAGAACCCAATGAGACAATCTTTCAAACTTTCTTGAGAGCTGAAATTCTATAATTTTAGGAAACAGAAAAAAAGATATTATACAATCAATGCTAAAATTTTGTTGTATTTACAACTAGAAAATTAGACTAAGGAATTATCCTAGTTTACTAATCAAGGAAGGTCAGAAGCCACAAAGCCTAAATGTCCTCATGCTCCAATGGCACTGTCAGATCTGTAGGAAGTGCAATTAACTAGTAAATGTGGTGATGTCATCTATTGCTGCTGTTGGGAAGTCAGGACAGGTCCTCGCCCCATCATTTTCTATTTCATTTCTGCAGTCCTACCACACTGGTTCTTTCTGTCTCTAGAACATAGAATGCTCATTTCCACCTTTGCTCCTCCCAAAGATGCCCACTGTTCAGAATCTGTGAATATGTTGTCTTACAAGACAAAAGAAGCTTTGCTGATGTGATCACACTAAGGATTTTAGATAGGGAGATTAACTTGAATTATTTGGGTGGGCCAAATGTATACTCATAAGAGTTCTTATAAGTGAAAGAGGGGGTCAGGAGAGTCAAATTCAGAGAGATTTGAAGATGTTACCCTGCCGGTTTGAAGATAGAGGAGGGGGCCATGAGCCAAGGAATGTAGGTGGCTTCTAGAAAAGGCAGAGAAACAAATTCTTCTCTACAGCTTCTGAAAGGAAATCTGGCCTGCCAACACCTTAATCTTAGCCCAGAGAAATCCATGTGGGTCTTCTGACCTCTAGCCCTATAACAAATTTGTGTGTTTTTTTGTTTTGTTTTGTTTTTATTACAATCACCCTAACTTTATGTCTTTTTTTTTCAAGCTCTTTATTGGAGTATAATTGCTTTACACTGTTGTGCCAGTTTCTGCTGTACAACAAAGTGAATCAGCTGTATTTCTACATATGTCCCCATATCTGTGTGGTTTTAAGCTGCTAGGTTCGTGGTCATTTGTTACAGCAGCCACAGGAAACTAATACTCCCACCTTGGAGTCTTGGTACTAGCTGTTCCCAGCACCTGGAATGCCCTTTCCCTAGAATCCTTACGTGGCTGACTCCTCTTTGTCACTCTTGTGCCAACCTGTGCATTGTCTTCTTTAACCATATAATCTAAGGAGCCACCCAGGCCTTCAGCTAATTCTTTGCATGGTGTACGTGTCATTTGCCTGGTTTGTTTTTCTAATGACTGTCTCCCTCTCCATTAGTTTAGCTCCTTGAGAATAGGAACCCTTTCTGTCTCAGCCACCACCCCATTGACAGTACTTAGAACAATGTCTGGCCTTCATCAATATTTGTGGAATATAGGATTTAGGGAACCCAGTAAGGGTTTGATGGGTCTGAATCTTACAGAAAGTTTCTGGGAAGTATACAAAGAAGCCACAACACATATACTTTCATCATCTTTTAGCCTTTGCAAAAGCCATCTATTACCACCCAAATCCCACCATGTTGCCTCCACTTTGATTCTCTCTCTCTCTATTTTCGCCTGTCTCACAGAGCAAAGTTGAGGAAATATGAGAGTGGTTTGGATATCCCCAAAAAGTAAACTTTGGGATAAGGATGGTGCCTCCTATGTGTAAAGGTCTTTGGGTTCTTAAGGAATAAATGGCACTATACAAATGTTAGAATACTAGAGTTTCCTTAATTTGAAAATTCCATTTTTTATGTACCTGTTTGATAACGACATAACATTGCCACTCCAGCAAAATTCTGCTGCAGCAAAAAGAAGAGCACTTCCCCCCCCCCTTGAAATTTGTTAAAATGGCATTTCCCTTGTGTTGCATTTCCTTAGACCTGTGCAAAAACATCTCCTCCCAAGATAGAAAGTAATGCACAGCTGTAGCCCTGGGAAGCATAATGCTGTGCTCGGAATATCAGATTTTTAAATCTACCAAAGCTGGAAAAGAGATTAAGAGTTAAGGCTGAAAGTCTGTCTTTAATGTGCTCTATTATGCACCAGGCATTACAGTTAATATGTCCCTTCAGATTTTGCTGACCTACTTTCCTGGGCTTACAGATGTGGCAGTACACATTAAGGACAGAGGAGCGGCAGTGATTGTGAATTTCCTTGCTTCCTCTGATTGACCTCACATGCCTAATATCATGGTGATGTTTTGTGTGTGGAGGAAAGAGACTGGTGGTGAGAAGATGGTGGGAGAAGGAGAGTGCAATAAATAATTTTAAAATAATGATCACCATAAGTATTGTAACAGTAAGAGAGAGAAGAGAGTTTTTGTAAAAAACGTCTGCTATATATCAGCAATACATCCATTTTTTTGGTCTTGCAATATTTTCTCTTTCATTGGATTTGAAGTTTCCAGTAGAGGTCTTTAAGTCTTTTATTTTATTTTCCTCCTGATCAGAAATTACAGACTGGCAGTTGTTGACCAACCAATGCTTGTACACGTGTTTTATCTGGCAGCACCTTGCTTAATTTTTTTTTTTAATTGGAACACCTGTAGGTGGACATATCTACTCTAGTTCCCAGGAGTTTCAAGCACTCACTATTCTCTTACATCTGATTGCTTCACACACTTTCCAGATCTTCTTAGTCCTCAATTCAAGAAACCCTGGTCTATCTATACCTGGCTCATATATGCATCTTGGAACAACCAACTCTAGATGTCTCCATGTATGAGTGCCAGGCTGTTTACTCTTTTGTTCCCATTGAGTAAGAATACAACTCACACATATGGCAACCCTATTTGTCACGACCCAGTCAGGATTTCTTCTGATTTATGAATTTAGGTAGTGGAAAGTCTTTCCAATTTAAAATTTAAATCACAATTAGGTTTATTAACACCTTGCCTTTTTTTCAGGAAGGATTTAGGGTAGCTATTAGATGTAGTTACAAAGATCCATGATGAGTTATTTTCATTTAAAAGCATCAAATAACATAAAATCTGGATAATCTTGGGAAATCTTGGCTGAAGGATACCATGTGCCTGGCAGAATCAGGCATGACAGTCTGCTGTTTTGTGGAATTTGTTAGAAATGCAGTTTCGAAGTAGGAGACAGATGTTCTATTTTTCAAAGCATTTGACACGATGGATAGACATAAGATTTCGCATTGGGCCAAGGAAGACTCTGGGTATCCATGTAGCAGTAATCAGCATACATCTGTTTCTAGAGTGCCTCTCACTGGGCAGAGGAGCCCACAAGAGACAATTCTCGGTAGAAAGTGCAGAGTGGAAGTAGAAAAGCAGGTGGAGATGGTGGAGCAGGTGTTAAGGCCTGTGTGGTAACCAGCAACCGGGGCAGAGTCAGCAGTGACTCACGCATCCTAGGAAGGAGAAGAGGAGGTGCCTTTTATCAGACTCAGAAAATCCTGAAGAAAAGCCATCTCCCTTTCTCTGAAGTCCAATTATTGTCTCTGCTTCTTCTCCACATCTAGTTAATTCACTTCCCAGTTCAAAGTTTAGGAATATATCTTTTAAGACAAGCAAAGCCCAAGCCACCAACATCTCTCATCTGAATTTGATTTTAAAAATAATAAAACCTTTTTGGCAAAAGTCTGTCATCTGCTCTTCCCTAAGAGCAACCAGAGATGGTTTCTAAGATAGCAAATATAATCACATCACAGATTTTCTTACATTCCTCCGATGGATTCCCCTTATTCTTATGATAAAGCACAGTGCTTTGAATCTGCCCTTCAAGATCCTACACGATGACCGGTCTATCCCAAGGTTTCTCAAACTTGGCTCTATTGACACTTTTAGTTGAAACATTCTTGTTGGGGGCCGTCCTCTGCCTTATAGGATGTGTAGCAGCATCCTTGGCCTCTACCTATCAGATGCCAGTAGAACTCCCTACCCTCAGATATGACAACCAAAAATATCACCAAACATTGCCAAATATCTGCCTCTGGCTGAGAACAACTGATCACTCCAGACCCTGTCCTGACTGATCCTAATACTGTATCACTCACCTCATGCCTCCCAATCACCACCACCACCGCTCTCCTCTTCTCTCGCCATACCGGCTTCCTACCACCTCTTCAGATGCAACCTTCCACCATGTCTTAGTCTTCTCAGGCTGCCATAACAAAAATACCATAGAATGGGAGACTAAACAACAGATATGTATTTCTCACAATTCTGGAGGCTGGAAGTCCAAGATCCAGGTGCCAGCCAATTCAGTTCCTGGTAAGGGCTCTCTTCCTGGCTTGCAGTTGTTTTCCTTCTTGCTGTGTCCTCACAGAGAGGAGACAGAGTTCTGAATTCTCTTTCTCTTCCTATTAGGATACTAATCCCATCACCAGAGCTCCACTCTCATGATCTCACCTAATCCTAATTACTTCCCACAGGCCCCATCTCTATCACTTTGAGGGTTAGGACGTCAACATGAATTTGCAGGGGTTGGGCACACAAATATTCAGTCCATAACACACCATTTTTCCATTTATTTGTTTTCTACTCCCCTACCCCCAACTCTGGACCATCTAATTCCTACTCATCCTTCAAGAAGGATTCTCTTTTTCTTGGCTGTGTTGGGTCTTTGTTGCTGCGCTTGGGCTTTCCCTAGGTGTGGTGAGCGGGGACTACTCTTCGTTGCGGTGTGCAGGCTTTTTCTCATTGCAGTGGCTTCTCTTTTTCTGGAGCACAGGCTTTAGGTGCTTGGGCTTCAGTAGCTGTAGCATATGGGCTCAGTAGTTATGGTGCACGGGCTTAGTTGCTCCACGGCATGTGGGATCTTCCTGGGGCAGGGATCGAACCCATGTGCCCTGCATTGGCAGGCAAATTCTTAACTACTGCACCACCAGAGAATTCCCTTTTTATTTTTTTTGAAGACAGAGTCTTTCCTGATTCTGGTAGTTAGCCTCTCACTCCCAAACCTCACCTGCTTTCATAACACATGTTTCTTTTACACAGGATTTATCATCATTGAAATTGCATTTGCAATTAGTTCTCTCTGTTATTCTTTCTGCACTGAAAGCTTCATCAGCATAGGAGCCATAATTATATAGTTCACTGAAGTTTCCAGCTCCTAGCACAGTGCCTGGCTCACAAGATCCACAAATAAATAACTAAAGACAGAAAAAAATAGATGAAGCACTAAAAACCAGGATGCTCATAAAGGGAGGAAACCACAGGTACACCCTGAAGCTACCCATTTGGGGATTTTCTGTTAGATGGTATTATAGTATATAATAATGACTGCTACTCTAATAATAATAGCTAACATTGATTGAGTACTTAATTTATGCCAGGTACTGCACTATATATTTATTATATCAATGAATCCTTAAAATCATCTGATGAGCTAATAGCCATTAGCATCCCCATTTTATGAAAAGGTTACGTACATGGACTAGGGTCAGACAGCTACTAAGTGGCAGGGCCAGAATTCACACAGCAGAAGTTGAACCAGAGGCTATTACTCTACATTCTGTACTGTATTGTCTGTAATGAGTTAGCGAGCAGGGAGTTAGATTTTCAACCCTTCCTCAGACGGTAGGCTAGGAGATTGTTTTCAATATGCCTAAGTTCTGCCGAGTCTCCGTGTCAAGGTCCAGATGCTCAAGAAATCATTCAGAAGCAGAATACCAATTGCCACCTAACTCTGCTTGGTATTGTTTGGAAGTTGGGAGTTGAAGAGGTGGACATTAGGGCATAAACAAGGAGACAAGAAAGTTAAAGACCGTCTCCGCAGCATATCACAGCCATCTAAAGTTTCATTGTAATTAACAAACTTCTCTTAAGATTCGTAAGCATATTAGTCAGTCATACCTCAGTATGAATGATCTTGAGCCTACAATAAGAAAACTCTCTTCTGATATTCTGTGTATATGTGTGTGTGCGTGTGTGATTATAACAATTACGGACCCTGTGGGCCTCCAGTGCAGGGTAGAGAGGAAAGGGATGATACAGAAAAGAGTTTGGAAAGCTGTAAACTTTGATAAGGTCACTAAATACTTGGTTCCAGAAAAATAGGTGGGATTAGGGCACTGGATATGAAGTGGGAAGATGCCAAAAGTAATTGCTACCCATTTGCAATTACTCCCAGGGCCCAGAGGCTGAGAAATATCCTAAGGGCTACCTTTGGCACTGGAAACTTGCAATAGAGTTTTCATGAATAATTCACTTTGCCAAAGTAGAAGTCACCATGGTTGGTAGTTCACTTTCCTTCCATTAATTTAATCTATGACTTTCATTTTGTCTGTCTGTAAAAACAGAAGGGATCCTAATATTTAGCTCCGAGCCAGGGAAGTGATTTATTAGGCAGCATTTATAAATCACTATTTATGGCACACTAATAGTTTAGAAAAAATCTTTTAAAAATATGATTTTTCCTGAGAACAGATTCAGGAGAAAAATAAGCACTCTATACATAGTTGACTGAATTTTCTCTCTTCTACAGTTAAAATTTCATCTACCCAATTTTGCTGCATGTACTCAAGTGCCAGAGAAGGCTCAAAATATAAAGTCCATCTGTCTAATGGAGGTTTGGCCTATCAATCAAATTTGTCATTACTTGGATTAAGTTGTTGAGATGATCAGCTTTTTGGAAAATAAGGTGGGAATGCCACAACAAATTATGGTGAATTAGAGGGATTTGGGTTAATGAACCTATACCAGTAGAAATCCAAGATCTTGTTTCTTGAACTCCCTTCAAGGTTGGTAGAAAGAAAATGTGCTCTCAAAGGTGAAGCCTTCATCCGTTTGGCATCCTCCTGAGGCACCCGTTCTGGTCATCATGATACTGTCTCAGGGCCCTGGCTATCAGTGCCCTTATGACTAATTAAAAATTGCACAACAGCAATGTTAAAGGGCTTGGAGTCCTTTCCCTCTGAAAGCAGGACTCTGGCTCTGAGTTTGGAGCTTGGTGATATCAAGCTCATTCTACCACATGGACATGGGCTATTTTTGGGCAAAGCCAACTCCAGTGTCTCACTCCCTACAGTGGGAACAGGAGCTGACCTTGGTTGACCCTGGGTGGCCTGGGCATCATGTCTTCTCTTGAGAAGTTATTCCATGCAGTACAGAAAACAAAGGCGTGATCCCTACAAAGGTCATGGTGTTGGGTAGTCAAAATAAATCTAGAACCTCTCAAGAAAGGGATTTTCAATTTCCCCCAAGACTGAAGGAGTGAAAATCCTTACTTTTTTTCCTATTCTTTTCTCCCTCTCACAGAAGAATGGAAGAGGGTGGTGAGATAAGTGAAATGGCAAAATTGGTCCTAAGCTTATGCATAATGTAAGTCACATACTGATCTATTTAAAACTAAGTTTAGTTACTATTTTAGTTCTCTGGGAAAGTCCTATGTGTCCCTGTTAAGTCATTGTTTCTAGGACTGAGAGCATCTCAGAGGAAGGGAATTGCATACTTAACTGTATATGTATAGCTCTCTGCCTGGGTCAGTATTTAATATGTAAATATGAACTATTTTATACCCAATGAGTGAAAGGAAAACTTAATTTCATTTAGAAACAGTTCACATAAACACATGATTATCAGATAGTCATGCAAAGTAGGTGTTATTTTTCCGAAGAAGAGAGTGAGCTATCACTCAGCTATGTTTCCTCCTTTCCTTCAGTCAAGTGGCAAAGTTATCCTGCAATTCTAACCCAGGCCACTAACTCACCTGATTCCTGGGGCCATAGGCAGGCAGCCTTTTCTGTTCCCACACTGCCGCTGTGGGGGAAGGAAACTAGCAGGAATACTAGCTGTCCTTCCAAATACATTCTGGAACTCCTGGGCTCTGTTCTCTTTAGTCTGTCCTCTTTCTCTTATCCCTGCTAACGTAACAGGGTGGGGGCTGCAAAGATGACAAGGAAATCTTGAAGAGAGGATGATAATGTGACTTCCTCACTTTTCTTTATTTCTCGTATCACCTGTCCATTGAGGAAAGTAAAACAAAGTTAAGTTCCTATAGTTTTGAAGAACAGTAAAATAATGGTAAAGAACTTTTCAACTTTAATTTGTAACTGCAACTGAGGCACTCAAAGAATATCAGGAATGGAGTGATTATTTCCTAACTGTTTGGAGCCTAATGGATTTTAATTATGAATGAAAACATGTTCAGCAATTTTGTTGCACATATTGTCCTTGTAATCTCGTTAATTGTCTATATTTAAAAATTATTATATCAGTATGTCATTCAACAAACATGCCCTTATGTTGTGCCCTGGACCATGTGAAGCATGGGATGAAATTTAATATAAAATAAAACATGGTTCTTACTCTCAATAAGCTTAAACTCTGACCCCAGAGAGAAGGTGTGACATAATATATGCCTCTTAACAAATGTTAGAAGAAACAGTTCTAGGAGTGCCACACATGTTTTAAAAAAAGTTGCTTTCCAGTACCATAATTACAGAAACCTCTTTAGAATAGGTAGCATTTAATAGTGAAATATAAAATAATATTTTGTCCACAATTTGCTTTCTATATGTCTTTTCTCCTCAATTACACCATGATCTTCATATGGCTAGATGTTGGATAGTATACTTTTTTTTTCTTTTAGTCTCTATCTTTTATTCTCTTAGCAAGGATCAGCTGCCCAGGAGGACCTCCATGAATAATTGTTTTTTAATACTTGCTAGATGGTAAGACAAAAGTTAGAACAAATGCCAAAAATTCCATCTGTACCTTTCAGCTGACTCGATTCCAGCAGAGAGATTCTTGATGGAAACCACAAAGTGGCAGGTCCTCCAGTTGCTTGCTTCTTATTGTATTGTATTGTCTGTTGGGAAAACTGGATTCCAATTCTCACTTTTCTACTGGTTTAATCTATGAAGTGGATCGACCTTCAATGATCTCACCTAGAAATCAGCCCACTATCCTCTTGAAGATTTACTAAGTATCATTTTATGTCACAAAAGAGCTGTAAGGTTAATGGGAAAGACATTGTACAAACATAAGATGCCACTATGTGGTATCTATAATTACCTCCATCATACAAAAGAATCACTGCCAGTGAGGCTAAATGACTTACAGAAGGTTGACAAAAGCAAAATGCAGAACCCAAATTCCCTCCCGCCTTTCTTCTTCCCTTTCTCCCAGAGACTCCAGGACCCCTCGGCTCTGAGGAGGTTCCGAGACAAGGGGAGCAAGTCTTCACAATGTGTTGCTCTAATGGAGACCTAAAGATGGCTCCCTCTGATGCCTCATAGCCTGAGGATACGTGAACACAAATGGCAAGACATCAATTCAGTAGGAAACCAGTGTTGGAGAGGTCACTTTGGGCTAGGAAGGCTGAAAAAGGCTTTGTCAAATGGAATTTCAGTCAAGCTACCCCGGTAAGTGGCCAGTTCTCCACATAGCCTTGCCTTTGCAGTTTTCTTTCTCGCCTAGAAAAATGGAGATTATATTTGGTAAAGGGCAGGGTCTACTTTTTCCTCAGCAGGCCAAGTTGAGGAAAACCAAGATGAATTTCTGGGTTCTCCTTAAGGGTATCCCTTAGGCCCAGTGTTCACTGAGATTCAGAAGCCTTTAGCAATTGACCATGCATGCTCGATAACTTTCAGATTTCCTTTCCGGGTTCTATTTGCAAATAGAATGACATCTCTCACACTGAGAAGTTCCCCTAAGAACAGAAAAATGAGGGATGTGAACAGGATTTGGTGAGCCAGGCATTTCGATTAAACCTGGGATCTGCGAACTGGCGGAAGGTCTGGGTCTGACTGATGGCAGAGAAGGCTCTAGGGCCTCTACACTAAGTGGCGAACCAGGGACCATAAAAGAGATAATGTAGCAAAGAGCTCAGCCATCAAGTTATCCTACAAATGGAGTAGGGCATTTTATACATGGAGGGAAGGGTACTGATCGGTATCTGATTATTGCTAATATGTCTCATAGAACCTACTTGGAACAATTTTTTACTATTAATTTGAACAAGAGCGCTGAGACTCTTTATGTGTGCAATAAAGCTAATTTCCACATTTAACAGAGATGAGTTTTTTAACTTAGTAAAATCAGAATCTTATTAAATTTTTGAAGTGAATATAACTTTTATAACTTTAGGTTCTCTTTCTGGGCTCTGTTTAGTGATTAAGATGCTCTTATTTCGATCCTCTTAGATTAGATTGAATTCATGATGCCTACTCTTTTTCTCTTAGACATCCTATGATTTTTTTCCAAATACAGCATTTTCACAAACTGTTTCATACATTCATTTTCATATTAGCTTTCATATCTTTAAAGAACACTAATGGTTTGTATTTCCCTGATCAACAAGTCATTGATGATACTTGATTTGAGGGAAATAAAGACTATTATTTATGAAGCATTCACTATATGCCTAGTCTTGGGGAAAGCTGCATGAAACTGTGTCATTTCATCCCTAAAACAACAATATACGGTAATCACTGGTGTTATTTGCATTTCATAGATGAGGAAACAGAGGCTTAAAAATTGAAGTCATTTGATTGATGTCACACAGCTATAAATGACACAGCTGTCATTAAAACCCAGGTCCTACTAACTCCAAATCCACCTTCTTGACTGCAATTTTAACTTGTTTCAAAATTGATTCTTAAATTTCTACTTCTATGACCTTCACTGTGTCTAGCTAAGACATCCCAAACCATGTGCCATTTTACTATCTGCTCAAACATCTGTGGTCAGCATGTTGGGATATATTTATGTATATTCGATCAGACTGGAAATACCAAGGATTGCTACCCCTACACCTCATGCCTTAATTGGGCTTTAAGGAGGCTCTGCAGAAGTGTTTCAACTTTAATGACTGTGATGCCCTCTCAAAAACAGATGACCTTACTAAGGGTCATTTCTTGGTAAATAAAACTCTGCTGCTGTTGACTTTTGATTCATCATGACACTGATATTTAGTGCCAGTCCAGTGTGCTGGACGCGGCAGCAGTCTTGAGTTCTTATAAAGGGAAACAGGTGGCTGGTCACAGTGGACATATTCCCTTTGGCAGAGGTTGGAAACTGCAACTGGTATTTAGCATTTTAATTGAAGTTGGCATTTGCAGAACCACTTTTCTCTTTAACATTCTTTTCAAAGGAGAGGAAGCCAAAATAGAAACTATTATAACTTCTTCCTGTGTCATGTACATTTCGCTCCTTCAGAAGATGAGACTTCCCTTTTCTTTGACTCAAATATAGCATTCGTGTGCTCCCAGGCTGATATGCAGTCATCAAAACTAACACACGCAGGTGGTTAGCATACTAGGGAGAGTAAATGTTTTTGTCAACTTTTTAAACAACTTCCCCCACAATCACCAACGCTCTCCAAATAGAATCTGCTGACTTCAATGGCAGGGTCAGTGTTACAGAGTGACTCACTGCTGGAGAGAACAAACAAGCTCAACAAAGGCTGCTTGTAGATGTAAATGCTGTTTCCTCATTGCTAGGGAAAGTGACATTTTTCACAAAATAGAACGCAAAAGCCTGTGGGTGGGGGTTCCTACATCTCAGATATCCCTGGGCCTCAAAAAAGACACACACCCTTGAGCAACTGTTTCCCTCCCCTTTCTCTCCCAACTCCTAGAGTGCACCAGATGCATTCAGTTCCTCCATGAAAATACTCCTGAACTTGATCCAGTCCAGCCCTAACCCACGCCACTTCCCAGAAGCTAGCCTTGCCAAGGTCTCCAGTAACACGCTCGCTGCCAAAACGAAATGGCACTTCTCCATCTTGATGCTCCTTGACCTGTGTACAGAATTTGACACTACTGATAACCAATTACACAACTCTCTCTCTCCTTGGCTTCTGAGCCTCTTTCCTTATTTAACTGGACACTCACCTCATCTGCTTTAGAGACCCTTCAGCCCCCTTCCCCAGCTTCCACTTTCCATGGGGTAATCCCCATTGCTTGGCAAGTTGGCTGTTTCATCTCAGTTGCCTCACTGATGGCAGAGGCCAGGCTTTATTCGTGTTGGAACCCCAGTGCCTAGACCGTGCTTGCAAAATAACAGGAGCTCCGAAAAATGTTTGCTGAATGAATGCACATATCTCATCAACCAATTTCTGTATTCACCTCTGTTCTGTACTTTGCATCTGGCTGTAAGACAAGTTCCATGACCAGTTCATATTCTACAGAAATTTATCATCCGTCTTTAACTTTTCCTACATCCAATACCCATGAGTTGGTAAAGAACACTGATAAATAAGAAAATTCCCAAATAAAACTCCTCACTGACTGTTGGTTGTTTTTCCATTTCTATTTCCAGTTCCTAATTAAATCTGCTTTTTCAGTCATGACATTTTCTGAATCTGATTTGCTTTCTTTTCAGCTCTTACAAAGGATTTTTTTACAGAATAAGTAAAAAAGTACTCTATGTTCAATTGGCATTTTGTATGGTAACTACTTGCTCTAATGTATTACAAACAGCAGCCAATTAATACTTGTTGAGTGGTGGCCACACGATCATGTGTACTGTTTCTCAATTTGATCATTAATGTATTCCAGACACGTGAATTAGTGGTTCCACTGTCTGTTTATTTTAGTCATTTTAATGACCAAATCGTATTATCTCAAAAGTGATATATCCAAGTAAAACGATTTGTTATTTCAGTGAAAAATAAGAATTTGACTCTATTAACTGTTAAGTTTGTTCTGTGGTTTACATGTAATCCTTCAACTGCTATTTGGATAACGACAGACTCATCTCCCCAGAATCCCAGGTTACAATATTTGTTTACTGTAAGTCTTCAGTTCTTCTGCCAAAGTTATCTTTTTCACCTGTTGTTTTGTGCACGCCAGACTTTTCTGAGGCCATATAATTTTTTTAATTTGTCCTATAAATCATGTGTAAGATTCTCTTGCTCAGTTACAAAGTATTTCATCCTATTTTTTAAATGCCTTGCTAGTCATTTTTCCCTCTTCTTGTATACCCTCTGATGGAACCACATCATGTGTCTGCTTGCTATCCACTTCCTTTGATCATTTAACTCTATATCTTCTTTCATTTGGATGGATGGTTAGATAGATAGACAGATAGATTACAAAGTCACTTCTTACAGACATTAAAGAATTGTTCAATATAATCTGCTAGCACTGAGAACTTACTTCCTAATAACAGACATTGACTTTTTCAAAATATTTATTTATTTATTTTCATTTTTTGGTTGTGCTGGGTCTTAGATGTGGCACATGGGCTCTTTAGCTGCAGCAGGCTGGCTCCTTAATTGTGGCAGGCAGGTTCCTTAGTTGTGGCATGTGAACTTTTAGTTGCAGCATGCACGTGGCATCTAGTTCCCTGACCGGGGATCAAAACTGGGCACCCTGCTTTGGGAGCATGGAAGGGAAGTTCCAGATATTGTCTTTTTATCTTCTCTTGAGAAGCAAATCTCTTTCACATTTGTAATGCATCGACAGCATTTATATTTGAACATCGTTGTACGTGTGCTTTACAAAGCTATCCCTCCTTTTATATAGTTCTCTGTTTTATTATCATCAGTTTTTGATTGTAAACGCCTAAAGGGAAGAACTGATATTTATGAAACATATCCTAAACAGTTTTCAGCACCATAACATGAGGATATAGGCAAGTAAAATATTATTTATGTCCATTAGCAAATTATCATGTATGTGTCTGAAACTCTGTAGGTATCTGAAACTCTAAAAATCAATTAATTCTTTCATCTTTCACCAGTATGTACATTCAACCTTGCTAGAGGGAATATGTAATGAAAATGAACCCCTTCCATTATTCAATGGATCTTGTTAGATCAATAGTATTTCCCATTTAGTAAAATGTGATGTCTCATGATTTTTCATAGCAATCTGTATAATTGGAAGGGATTCGCTTTGATTAACATAGAAGAGTGGTAATTCATATGAGGCATCATAATGAGATATAAGAGAAGCCTGTGTTGATATTTCTAACCCATCTGAGTTTCCAAAATAAATAATTTTAGGAAACTAAAGAGAACACCTTTTCAATTTTCCTGACGCTTATCGTTCCTTCCACTTGATTTTCTTTTTTTCAGTTACAAACCATGAACATTCCAAATTTCTTTCTCTGCGTATCATAGCTACATTCTTTTGCCTGACATTTTAAATCTTCAATAAAATATAAATGAGCAACAGCTTCCTGCTAACCACAAATTCCCCTTCTTGTTTTGCTTTGTCTAAATGTTCTTCTTGAATGCCCAAAGGACTTTCTCTTCCTGCTTGGCACAGTCCGAAATTAGTTTGAATCACATTATTCTTACATCCAGGGTACCTGCATTATGATTCCAAGGGTAATTTACCCATAGAGCGCTTATCATCAATGCTTCAAGGGACTACAATCTGGCCTTGATCTTGTTCAGTTCATCAAGGCTGCTTGGGGGTAGAGCTATTCACTGGCAAAATATTGGTTTCATTCCTATGACAACTCAGAAATCTATGTCTCAACCAAGCCAGTGATTTCTAGCAGTGTTTTTTTTAATCACATTTACAAGACAGTGCTGATACAAAAGTGGGCATCCATTTTTTTCTCCATTAAGTTCAAAGCAAGCAATTCTTTTTACCATCTCTCCTTGAACTTCAATGCTGACCTAAATATTCAGCCCCTGAGCATCAGCTAAAAATCTTGTTCTGCCTCTGTGTTAGTGGGTTTTCTTTTAAAGTGTGTGTGTATATGCGTGTGTTTCCTTTTCAATGTTTCATGAAAAGATTAAGACACACTCTTATTAGTTGAAATAAATGGATAAACTTTGCCTTACTTATTTCTCATTCATGCTTTTATCTTCTCCGGGTTAGATTACCCTAATGGCAAGTCACTCTGTCTGCGAAAAAGACTGATTATAAACCTTTGTTTTGTGCAAAATCCCCACTGTCCACAGGGTGCGGTACAGAGATGACTTGGTCATTCCCGAGCTGTCATAACATTAGAATACTTTTTGTGAATAAACAGATCTACTTTAAGAAATTATTTGCAATCCCCAAGTTGGGTTTTGCAATCAACTATTTCTCATATTTATTTCTGAGTACTAACCTGAAAACTATCCTCTCAGTTCAAAGTCACTGTCTCGCACACACCGAAGATAGTAAACATTCTCCTAAATTCTTTGAAATTCCTGATGAATAGTATCTTGCCTTGAGTTAAAATTTATGTAAACCTCAAACAACCAACTATAATCAGAAAAAGTTGTCAAAACCTTAATTTCACATCACGAGTGAAAAAATACATTTTGATGAATTCTATAGGCTAAATTCAGCTAAGACAACAAGAGCTATGTTACAACAACAGCTCAGAAACAGAGAGATTTTAATCCAGAATATATGCGTCCATGTTACTGTCACATAAGCATTGAGGTGGGGGTTTACTCAAGACACTAATCATATATCTCAGTGCCTTATTGAAGACTCCGAAAGAATTGAGCTTTAGATCAAGCCTTGATGCTCTCTAACTAGCTGGATGACACAGCACAAGTCCGCTAACCTCTTTGCGCCTCAGGTTTCTTTTTTGTAAGACTGGAGGATGGGACGAGAACAGCAGCTGCCAGGTCCACCTGGCATAACTCGGGTCAGAATATGGCATTCCAGTTCTGGCACCAGCTACAGCAGAGCCAAAACTCCAGTCTACATCTTCTACCAGGAGCCCCTGCAGCCAGATGGAGTGAGTGGCACCATAGTGCTAGCCCTCACGTGCCAAGAGAAACAGAGAGGTTGAGAGCTCCTGGATCAGATCATCTCCAAGATATCTTCAAGGATATAAATCTTCCACCTAAAATGAATAATTGGAATACAAAAAAATTAATCATTTTTTAAGAGAGTGAGATTCTGAAAATTCAACCTGGGTCTATGCTCTATAAAAAATAATTCAGGTTTAATCAACAAGGACCTACTGTATAGCACAGGGAACTCTACTCAATATTCTGTAATAACGTATATGGGAAAAGAATCTGAAAAAGAATAGGTGTATGTATATGCATAACTGAATCACTTTGCTGTTCACCCGAAACTACCACAACGTTGTAAATCAAATATACTCCAATATAAAGTAAAAGTTAAGTAATAATGATACAGCTTTAAAGGAATTAGATTATGTAACTCTATGAATAACACTTGTAAGAAAAATTGTCACAGTGACCACTTTCATTCAAAGGTAATAACAGTAGAATATTGAGACTGTTTGGCTTTTCTAGAATACAGCTTCTGACTAGTGAAGCAGCACCCATTCTCGTGGAGGCAGCAGGCATATTTTCCAACAATTAAAATGCATGTGCTTAAAGAAGATGTGGTACATGTACACAATAGAATATTACTAAGCCAAGAAAAAGAATTTTCAGTAACATGGGTAGACCTAGAGATTATCATACTAAGTAAAGTAAATCAGATAAAGACAAATATCATAATATCACTTTTATGTGGAATCTAGAAAAATGATACAAATGAACTTATTTACAAAACAGAAACAGACTCACAGACTTCGAAAATAAATTTATGGTTACCAAGAGGGAAAGCAGTAGTGAAGGGATAAATTGGGAGATTGGAATTAACATATCACTCTACTATATATAAAACAGATAATCAACAAGGCCCTACTGCA
Organism: Hippopotamus amphibius kiboko; assembly: GCF_030028045.1. Classification (NCBI taxonomy): domain Eukaryota; kingdom Metazoa; phylum Chordata; class Mammalia; order Artiodactyla; family Hippopotamidae; genus Hippopotamus; species Hippopotamus amphibius. Next base: position 89,502,766 of record NC_080195.1, on the reverse strand, counting down.
TAGCATAGGGAACTCTACTCAATATTCTGTAATAACCTAAATGGGAATAGAATCTGAAAAATAATAGATACATGTGTATGTATAACTGAATTACTTTGCTGTATGCCTGAAACTAACACAACATTTTAAATCAACTATACTTCAATATAAAATAAAAGTTGAAAAAATAAAATAAAGTAAAATTCCTGTGCTGCGTGAGATCGAGACAAACTGCATAGGGGCTGGGGGATCACCTGAGAAGGATCTTGAAGCATGAATAGGAGTTCAATAAGAAAAGAAATGTGCATGAGCCATCCAGGAAAAAGAAATAGATTGCACAAAGGGTCTGTTGTGTTTGAGAAAAGATGAGAAATTTCTTGAACCTGGGGAATTAGAATATTGGGGAACTATCAAAAGAAAGATGGAAGATATGGGTAGAAAGTAGGTTCTTATGAAATAAAGTAAGAAGTCTGGATATTATCAGATAGCAAGTAAGGACTCCTTGATGATGTTTGCTTTTATGGTATTTATTTTTTAAATTCACCTTTTTTTTTTTTTTATGACTATAGTTGCCTTCTAAGAGAGAGGAGCAAATCAAATGGAGGACAATTTGTTTTGTGCCTTGATGGGGTTTATTGAACAAGGGGTTTGACATCCATGAGGCTGAGAGCGGGGTTAGCTGAAGTAGCTAAAAATGAAAGCAGAAGAATTTGGAGTTCTTAGATAAGGAGATCAGGAACAGAGGAATGAAGGGAGAACTCAAGAAGATAAAGAAAAGTGGGCGGCAGGGAACATTCATAAACAGGTTAGTAAATATTCACAGCATAAGGGAAAATGAGGGATATTTTAAGAATGATTATCTCTTTGCTCCATTTGAAGTTATTTGTATTGCTAATGTTTAATCCACTCTTCAGCCTTTTCCCAACTCTCCAAGTTAATTAAACTTGTATGCTTGTGAGTATGTATTTTAATGGTTGTGAAAAATCAAGGGGTGGGCTGAGTTAGTTGTAAATGACACATTTAGTTGTAAATGACACATTTAAGGAGGCAGGGCCTAGAGGCTGAAGTGACTGGAGAATTTAATTTCCACAGTCATGTATAAAAGTCTTGGGGAGGGTTTCGGTCAACAAGTCATGGAATTGGGGGAGAAGAAGAGTTTTTGCTAATTTTATCTGAAAGTCAGGTGCAAGGGTGGGGGTGGCAGAGGCCCACCTAGTCTAATCTCTGCTCATAGTAGGTTCTTCAACGAGAGAGTGGCATGACCAAATTCACTGTCAGATAATTTAGCAGTACAAGGATGAACACGGACAATGAAATTGGAGGCAGTGGGATAGTACATCAAGAGGCAGCGCTGACATTGAAACAATAGTAAGTATGTGAAGCAAAGGTAGGTGTCAGTAAGCACACCAATGTATCTAGCTGGATAGATCGGAGAAATGGTACTTCCAGTAGGGAATACAGTGGGGCAGTGGGTCGGAGGACGGGTAATGAATTAGATTTAGAATATAGACTTTAGACTTTGAAGTGGCTGTGGTACAGTTAAGTAGAGGTGCCCATTAGGTGATTGTGTATACACCTAGAGAGACTTTGTGTTCAATAGTGTTTGATTTCACTTTTATATTATCTTTCCCAGAATGTAGGTACTGGAGGTATTAATATGTTTTGGTTAGCCTCTCAAGTAGAGGACAATTCACATCGTGTACTATTCACATCATATTCACATCATAACTCCTCTTATTGAGTTATGTGGTTCTTTCCTTCTTTCCTTCTTTCTCTGCTTCCTTCTTCCTTCCCTCCCTCTTTCCTACTTCACTCCCTATCCTCTTTCAGAAAACAGTTATTGAAGAAAGCAAAAACTCTCTATTGTTTGCAATTTTTCTAAATCCTTTTTGAAAATTATTTTACACATTAATTTCATATGAAACAATGAAAACATTTTCTCACATCTAAATTAAATGAGCTGTCACAGTTTTGATATGGTGATATCTGTTATTATTTTGGCTTTTTAGGTTTTATTGTTATTATTAAAAGAAAATCATTCCTGTCATATTTTATAAACAACATTTCTTCTACTCTTTCTGTCTTAAGGGGAAAATATTCTTAAACCTATTCCTCTATCATTATCTATTGACGTTAATTTATTTCTCTAAAACTATCTTCCCTTTTTCCTATTGTTCTTTCTATCTACTCTTCTTATATGAAGTTACACATTCCCGGGTCTTCTAATTTGAACTCTCCAAATGTAAATGGCTGATTAAATTACATCACTAAGCATCTGTGAAGCTTTACTTACTTTTTTGGCTCTGTTATAGTTATCTCATGGTTGTTATGTAAGTACTTCCTTAGAATTATTTAAAATTCAATTTATTAAGCCAGCCATTTTTCCATCGTTAGAGAAAAATAGAAAAGCATATGAGAATCATTGTCAGAAGGCATTGAAATATACGACATAGTCAGTTTCTTCTTAAAATTACAAAGAATAAAGACCTTCTTAACTTCTTTCATTAGAATTTTTATTGAAAACACTTGAATTTGTAAAAGCCATTAGAAATCATTTTAAATTATCTTTTTAGAAATTAGGAGAATTTTAAAGAAATTATTTTGTACCTGTGATATATACTTAACAGTATGATAATAAACACATGGTAATTATAAAAAGTGTAATGCTTGTAAAACATCAATTTCTAGTGAAAGGTGCTAAAATGCTTGCAGAAATTGGTGACAGCAATGAGGATTGCCTTGTATTAAATAAAAATAAGATATATTACCATTCTGCTAATGATTAAATACTTACGGGTGTCACTGTTATCCACAGAAAGTTGACTCTTAAACATCATACTTCAATTTTTTTTCAGAAAATTCGTTTCTATAGATGTATTCCAAAGATTTATAATGCAATAACTTATATTGGTTTTTTAAAACCTAAGAGGAATGAGGGCCTATTATAATACTTGTATCTCTTCAAATCTCTAATTTAAATGTTTATTATTTAGTTGCTGTGAAAATAAGACAAAGGAGTATTGAGATAAATTATCATCACGTAGATTTTAAGATACATTTATTCTGAAAAAAATTACATTTGAAAATGGTAGTCACTATTTTGAAGTTTTCCAGTTATATCTTAAAATAGCTAAATTTAAATATCATTTGTTTGCATTATATATTTCTTCTGTAGAATTTAAGGTATTTTATTATATGCAAAATAAAAATCAGCAAGTACTTATTAAGGCAACAGATACTCACACAGTAGTCAGAAATAAAATAATGGAGGTTAAAAGATCCTCAAGAAATTTTCCCAAAGTCTCACATGAAGCCAGTAGTAGAACCGAGAAAAAGAATATACGCCATATTCCAGGGTAGCGATCCACCTCAAGGACCTCACTATTTCAAAAGTTTTACCATATATGTATAAAGGATATCCCAAATTCCCTTCTTTTTGGGGAGAGAACCTCACCATTTGTTTAGAGATGAACAAATTCTTCATAATGCAGTCTGTGGTCTTATAGCTAGTACCTCTTCCATAAACCTTTCATGAAAAGGTCACTGCCATTCAAGCTCACCCTTCTTTCTCCTGTATATATTTATACGTGTCACTCAGTGCCCTTCCTCTGGCTTGGAAAGCCATCAAGAGCTTCTGTCTTAAGAGACAGTTGCCAGTTCTGTGTAATGAACCAGTCAGCAGGATTCTCGAGGGCCATGAGTATAAGCCTGTCTGTGCCCTTTTGCTCAGACTAAGAATGACATTACCTCAAAAGCTAGCCATTGGGAAATAGTCTTAGAACTGTTCACTGGAAGTTATACAGCCTCAGAGCCCACCCCTATTCCTGGGTATACAGGCATTCTGTTTTAACTCTATAAATCTATTTTTTATTATGTATTTTTTTTAATTTTAATTTTATATTGGAGTATAGTTGATTAACAATGTTATGCTAGTTTCAGGTGTACAGCAAAGTGATTCAATTATATATATACGTGTATCTATTCTTTTTCAAATTCTTTTCCCATTTAAGTTATTACAGAGTATTGAGCAGAGTTTCTTCTGCTATACGGTAGGCCCTTGTTGGTTAACTATTTTATCTATAAGTCTATTGATACTGATAATAGGTTTGTCAATACAAGAGAAATCACTGAAAACTTTCTTTTCACTTTTGTGATATCTTACACAGAATGTGGGTACTGGAGTGATTAAAGTGTTTTGGTAGCCTCCCAGGTAGAGGACATGAATTCAGAGCCTTCAAACATCTCTGTTGTTTCATTTCTCCACTGTCTCCCTCCCTCAGGATATTATCATATTTGGCAAGATGGGGTTCAATTCCACTTAAAATGATGGAATTAAACAGTCTGCCTGTCTAATGCTTGGAATCTATACACTCTTAGAAGCATAGTTAAATTTAATCAGATATTAGGCCATAAAATTAATAGTTTTACATTTGGAACTAAAACAGATTTTTGAGTTTCATTTGACATTTTAAGAGTGAGTTAAAATAAATATGTAGTAGGACACCAGGCCCATTAAACCAAAATATTTAGTGGTCATATTTTCTGTTTTATGGTTTTACAATGTTACAGATTGCTAAGCTATATTTCAATATCAGTATATTTGCATATTGTATACAAGATGACAGGAAACAAAGTGAAGAAAGCAATGTGGGTATTTGGAATACAAGAAGAAGTGATTATGCCACAAGTAAAGCCTACTGTTAATGAATTAAAGAAAATACATGGAATGCGTAGTTGATGCTGTGGTACATCTTTTTGAAGCTCAATCATCCTTCAAATTATAACAGGAAATTTCAGATATTTTATATCAGCTTTTCAACAAATGGAATATGAATGTATTCAGATAAGCTATACTGCTTGATTTTTTTCCAACATAAATAATTGCAAATTATTAACTTCAGACTCTAGGAATTGATTCTTGAACCCATTGCTTAGCTTTTTCTTTGACTGTCATAAATATTTTGGAAGAGATTTCCCTATTTAAACTTGCCCCTCCTCAGTTTTTCCATTCCCAGTCCTACCTTCAAATATAATTTTTGCTTCCTTTTGACAATCTCACATATTTTAGGAAAAAATAACTGCAAATTTCTGAGGCAAAATAATCCTAAAACCAGATCATTAGACCCTTAAAAGTTTCTTCTTGCCAGTTTTGATAAATAAATGAAAAATTGAAGCTAGTTTGTTCTTGACAATTTTTAGTACCATTCTCAGTTCCATGAGTCAGTATGTGGCATTCATTCCAATCTCACCAGTCATGGCTTTCTATAGAGGAAAGGGAAACAGCGTTTTCAATAATTCATCAAAATATTAGGCATCCATATCACTACTTTCCTCCTCAAGTATGGCGGAACTGTCAACAGAAACTTCCCTTTTCTATACCTTTAAAATTTTCTGGAGCAACACAGACTCTACCTTACATTTTTCTGCATCTTTGGAGATTTTTTTGTTTACTTTATATTTTACTGTAGTTATGTATAGAATTACCATCTGGGGATCCACAATCCTATCAGGCATGACTGAGAAAAAGTTTAGGAAAGAGATAAAGGAGTATATCTGAACTTTTATGTGAAGAAAATTTTGTTTTTCTCAACATACAAAAGAGGCAGAGTATGGGATTTATAAATCAATATTTTATAGCAGGTATAGAAGGGGGCACTGATCTTTATTGAGCACTGACCTTGACTCTGTACCAATAGACACTAACATAGCCTTTATTTAATTTAATTCTAACTCTGTAAATATTGAATAGAGGGGAAAATGTTACCATTTTAATAAATTTCTTCTACTTTACCATTTTAAAGACTTTCCTTCCATTGTCTTTTCTATGAATGATTATGTAATTCTTATGTACTCGTAGTTCCAATAACTTAGTAATTATATGTTAACTTTTTTCACTTACTCAACCTAGTAAGTATAACCTACTTTGGCATTATTATATTATTGGCATATACATTTAATAACTAAATAATAACCAACTAATCCCTTGGCGTAGAGTGGGTATATAATACCATAATTAACTGTTTATCATGGATTATAAGTTGTTACTATTGTAGATATTTCTAGAATAAAAATCTTTGTAATAAAATTTCTTTGTTTGCTGTTGTTTGTATTTAGGATTTTTCCTTAGCATAAATTGTCAACAGTAAAATAAATGGGAAATGGGGCAGTACAAATGCTAATAAAATAAAACAGTAATTGTTTTACATTTGCATTATAACTTAACAAAAACAATTATTCTAGAAATAATACTAGTAAAACTATTACTCTGTTACTCTCATGTACTAATATCTTAAAATGGTACAAATCTTTGGAAAACAAACTGATATATAGCGTTTTATATCCGATGACCAAGCACTACATTCCTGGGAGTCTTCCCAAATAAAATAGTGCAGAAAAGAGAACTGTATCTAGCAAAAAAATAATCATTACAACTTTGTTAGTTTCTTTATTAGTTCTAATTTTACAAGTGAAAATTACTCACTATTATAAGAACAATACATATTCATGGTAAACAATTTAAACAACATTTAAGAACAAAGAGGACCCCCGCCCCGTTCCATTTGCTAGAGGCAACTGCTCCTAACAACTCCTTTACAATCTTCCACAATTTTTCTATTCAAATTCATGTGAACACATATTTCTTTTAACAAAAGTTTACACCATACAAATTGTTCCTTAATTCGCTATTTTCACTTACTGTAATATCTTAGACATCTTTCCATTTCAGTACATACAGACCCACAGCCAAATAGTTTTCCATTGTATGACTGCCCCATACTTTATGCATCCAGTATTCATTTTGGGTTGTATGTATTTTTCTCTGCTAGAAAGAATGTTGCAAAGAACACACTTGTACATAAATCTTTCCACACTTACAAGAATAATTATAAGATATTCTTAGCTAAATATGGCTAAATAAAGGGTATATGCATTTTAAATGTAGGTAAAATTTTCCTAGTTGTCTTCCAAAATCAATCTACGTGCCCGCCGACAGTGTTTGACGATGGCTGTTTCCTCACATCCTTTACGATACTGTGTATTCTCAAACTTTTAAACCATTGCTAACATAATAAGACCTTGTTTTATCCACAAGCATTTGTGCTCATTAAGGCACCTGAAAAGAATTCAGTAGAAGACACACCACCAGTTACAAAGAGAGAAGCAATATCACAGGAGAAAAAATATATGTCATGAAATCACACAGTCAAAAATGGTGTCTTGAAGAGTTATTAGAGGTGATATGCTTCAAATTTCTCATCTATTATTGAAAATTTACATCTTATTAACTTCACACAAGTACACGTGCAGGTACACACACACACATAAATAACGTTGGGAATATGACAAACCACTTTTGCTCATTTTATAGAAAAGGAAACTGAGATCCAGAAAGAAAAAAGACTTTCCAACGTTACACAACTACATTAGACAGAACAGGAGTTATAACAAGACTCAACTATGAGGCTTCCTAGGTGGCGCAGTGGTTGAGAATCCGCCTGCCAATGCAGGGGACACGGGTTTGATCCCTGCTCCAGGAAGATCCCACATGCCGCGGAGCAAGTAAGTCCGTGAGCCACAAAAAAAATAAATAAATAAAATGTCAGATACAGGAGATTGGGGTTGGCATATATGCTAATAGGTATAAAATAGATAACCAATAAAAAAAACTTAAAAAAAGAAAAAGACAACTATGGGAACAATATTATTTCCAAGGCAGTATGCAAGTATAATGTGGCTTTATATACAGTATAATGTAGATCATGGAACAATAAAGTGGGTTGATTTGTCATTTTATCAGTGGAAATCTCTCCTAGTGAGTACAGTAATAGTTGAGATTTACAATGAATAACTGATAAAAGATTAACTTCTCTATAGTTTTAGATTTATGTGTTTAGTGTCAAAAGTATCTTGTTCCAATTATTTGAAATTAACCATAGATGTGTTTTAGGTTTGGAAACTAGAATACGAATTTCCAACGCAGATCCCAAGTTTCTCAGATGCAAAGGGTTTAGTATAAAACTGCTGAAAGAAGAAAGAAAAGAGGAGAAACAAAAAGGAACCTGGACTGAGTCTGATTTGAACAAGGTACATATAGCTGTGTGCCCTCTGTATTTCTATTTTTTATCACAGCATGAGCATTTTCTCAGGTCATTAAATATTCTTTGAATACTTAATTTTAATGTCTGCAAAGAAATGTATTAATTTATTCAATTCCCTTTAGATTATTTTATTTCTCTATATCATAAATAATACTGCAAAGAACAATCTTACATGTAACTTTTGTCTGTATCGCTAATGATTACCTTGATAAAAATTCATAGAAGTGGGTTTACTGGGTCCAAGGATATAAAATTTTGAGTCCACATGGCTTTCCTGAAAGACTAGTCACAATGAAAATACCTACCAAGAGTGTTTTAGTGTGTACATTTCACTTCACTCTTCCAATATCGAGCGTTATCATTACAATGAAAGATTTTTGAAAGGGAAAGTATGGGCAATGGTATTATGGATTTTCCCACTACACTCTCCTGGCTCATTTTTCAAACTTTATATTTTGTTATTGTACTTTTATATTGAAGTCGATTAAATTTGGGTGGGCACATATGACTAACACATGTGACAATTTGACAGTCATGATATCTAAACCTGCATGATCCCATAACTATATTGGGAAATCAGCGAAAGAAATGATCGCTTCGATGGAAAGCTTCATAAAAGGATTGGTAGCATTAAGGTTGGCAAAGAGGAGGTAAGCCTGCATCCTGGACACGGGAAAAGCACGAAAACCCAGAAGTTCAAATGAGCAAAACATCCTTTAGGAAGAACTGTTTTGAAAAACTGGATGCAATTAGATAGGGCCGGTTTGAATCTAAAATCTCCTTGGTGGTTTTCTTTTCTTATCTCACTGAAAACAGAACTCACACATGCTGAGTGGCACCAATCTCCACCCTCAAAATTATTGAATTAAACGTGACCAAGAAAGTGAATGTCTATGAAGTAGGTAAAAATGTTTAATTTTCAAAACGATGTTTCCTCTGATAGGAGATCACCTGTTCTCTGCAGACATTTGGCTTGATTGGGATTCTCATAGCCTGCTTTGCCATGCCTGCTGATTTAAAGAAAACCCAATATACTCATGCTTTCCCAGTTTGTTTTTCTGCATTCTTATTCAACACATCACTAGGCAAAATCTTCCTTAGGCTGCAGAATCTGAGCTGACAGTTTTCAATTTGGTGCTTCCAATAAAATTCTTTGGCTAAATATGTTTTTTCTCAGTGAACAGAGGGAAGAAAAGTTTTTATCTGCCTGTTTTTAGAGATTATGTCTTAATTAGCTGTCTCAAGTATAGAATACCCCCCCCCAATCCATCTGTAAACTAGCATTCAAGTCTGACCACCTCATTATGTGCAAACAGTTAGATAAAAAATGAAAAATGAAAGGCAACCATCTGGATATCTGATGTAACACCAAAAGTCAGAGTCCTTAAAACACTCTGTGTTTACATGAGTTTCCTCTTACTTATTTATTCATTCATTTTTGTACTTCTGTAGGCTATGCCCAGAAAGGATTTGTGGCTTTGCATGTCTGGGCCCTCAACAAGCCTCATTTTGTGCTGAACAACAATAGCCTTTTTCTCATTCCTCAAAGTGCATTGAGATACACAAATATTCATCGAGGTTTTATTTATAATAGCCCCAAACTGAAAGTAACCCAGATGTCCTCCAGTGCGTTAATAGTTAAACTCTGCATACCCATACAATGGAATACAACTCGGCAATAAGAAGGAACAAATTACTGATACATTCAACACCTTGGATAGGTCTCAAGGGCATCATGATTAGTGAAAAAAGCCAATAAAATTCCCAAAGGTTGCGTACTGTATGATTCCATTTATGTAACATTTTCTAAATGAGAACATTATAGAGCCAGAGGACAGATGAATGGCTTTCAGGCAATAGAGACAGGGATGAGGCATTGGTGAGGCTCTAAAGAAGAAACAAGAGGGAGGTCCTTTGTGATGATGGAACATTTCTGTACCCTGATTGTGGTGGTGGTTACACGAATATTTACATGAGGCCAAATCACACACACACATGCCTAAGACTACACATACACACGCACACACATATGAATGAGTGTGCACAAAAACTGGTGACAACTGAGTAAGAACTGTAGTATAGTTACTACTATTATAATATTAGACCAACATCAATTTTTTGGTTTTTATATTGCACTACAGTTATACAAGAGGTTACCATCGGAGAAGGCTAGTGAAAGGTTCACAGTACTCTACATATTCCTTTTGCAACTTCCTATGGGTCTATAATTATAATTTTAAAGTTTAAAAAAAATACATCAAGGTCCTTACCCATGTTTTCCTTTTGCTGGGATCATTAGTGCCCTGCCTTTGATCCTCAGACCACTAACTTTTTAACTCCTGCCAAGAAAGTCTTCCTTAGCTTCCCAGACTAGGTTTGGTTCCCACTGTTGTATGCTCTAATGACACCTCATATTTCTTCTTTGGGCCTAGCACAATGGCTCTTAAATAATTCCATTAGTGTATCATGGTGTTTAATACCTGCCTTCTCCAGAGTATAAATTTTCGAAAGGCACCAAGTTCACTACTGTATCTTTAGTAGTTGATATATTCCTTAAGATGCTGTAGGTGCTTAGTCAATATTTGTTGAAACAAGGAATGAGAATGACACAGCACATGAGCAAGGATTTCTGTAAGTCACAGCTGGGGGATTTCAGTCTGAATATGAAGATGAGATCATGGAGAAAGTCAGTCCATAGCTAATAAGTAGCTCATCACATTTTATACAGATGTCTGGTACCATAAAGAGTATAAATATTAATGCACACCCTGCAAAACACTCAGTTCATCTAGAACCAATCAAATGTGCTTATTCAATTATTTTCATCTAATCAAGAAAAACATTATGACTGTTTTCTTTGGCATTGGTAAAATACAGTCTCCATCTCTATTCTCCATCCTCTGGGGTATTTTCCCAACAAAACATGTTAGAACAAATTCTAATAATGAGGACATTCTTGGTGTTCTGTGGCTTTCAAAGTTGTTACTGCCCCAGGGCCCAGATAAGACATCAAGGAGACACCTGGCCATCAATATTCTGACACCTCCTTTTCTCAGGCCATCCCCTATTTATAGGAACCTACCTTCTCTCAACTCAAAGTATCTCATTCCTTCATACTGTTAAATACCTCCAGTGTGGCATGTGCACGCGCTTGTGCATGCACACACACACAATTGTCCCTCCTTTCTTTCCCCACATCTTCTCCCCCAAATCTCATTTCCTCAGTGTTCAGGTCAACCCATAGGAGGAAAGAATATGACTACAATGATTAAGGTAATGAACAAGTATAAATCTCAAAAACAGTGAAGAGAAGAGATTTTTGAACCAAATAATTGGTTGTCTAATCCCACTCACCATTGCCAGGCCCCCCGTCAGACACCAGAAGAAGAAGGGATTGCTTTGAGAACATGGAAGCTTATTTATGAAAGTTTTCCAACCCTTAAATTATAAATCACACGAAAAGTGTAAAAGACATCTGGACATCCAAAATTTTGCAATGCTAATATGTGTGTTCTGGAAGCAAGCACACAAAAAGACATGTATGAGATCTCAGTCCCTTTCACAAAATTAGTTCAGAGCTACATAGTGAGCAGAATGCTAGTGGCAAAAACCAAATGCCAAACAACACTAAGGAAATTCTGGGCAAAGAAATATTTCTAAAATAAGCTCTTATGTAAGAAAACTTGATTTTATTTGCTTGGTGGTTTGGAGTAACTAGATGACAGTAGCCACTATGTACTACTGCTTTCTCAGACACTACTTTAACATCATAAATTGAGCATTTTGTGATGTTTATTTGATGTGTTTATGAAAATTACACAATATTTTTATTGTCAGTTACTTGAATCATCATTTTAGGCCATAGTAGAACCAGGTCATGTATAACGTTGGAATAATAACATTTGATTAGCACGGAAAAGAAAAAAATCCAAACAATTTTCCTAATCAGAATTTCCCACAAAACTTTTTCTTCCAGAATAACAAATTGCCTTTTGTGTTTCATTTCTCACTTGATATTTTTCTTATAAATGAGGAAAGGATTACACGTGAAATTATTGCTTTGTACTGACCCATAGTGGGAGCAAATTATGGAGCCAGGAATAGACTAAGTTTCTCTCTTTTATTCTCTGGTTTAGTTTATCTCTTTGCTCCGATTTGAAACCATGTACTATTCAAGTAAATTAATTTCTTTTCAAGTATAAACCACCCACCTGTCCCTTTTGTGCTTCCTTGAGTCATTTCGGAATTCACTATTGGAAATAAAGTTAGTATCTTTAACCTATGTAATAACTCTACAGGAAAACAATGAAAGTAGGACATATAAAGAAAATGAAAACATCAACATTTGTTCTCCTACATTCATGACATGCATTATCAGAACCAGAAAATTATCACAACAATAATAAATATACAGACTCCTGCAGATGACATGATATTATACATAGAAAACCCTAAAGATTCTACCAGAAAACTGCTAGCACTAATCGATGAATTCAGTAAAGTAGCAGGATACAAAATTAATGTGCAGAAATCTCTTGCATTCCTATACATTAACAATGGAAAAACAGAAAGAGAAATTAAGGAAACTCTCCAATTTACCATTGTAACAAAAAGAATAAAATACCTAGGAATAAACCTGCCTAAAGAGGCAAAAGACCTGTATGCAGAAAACTATAAGACACTGATGAAAGAAATCAAAGATGATACAGATGAAGAGACATACCATGTTCTTGGATTGGAAGAATCAACACTGTGAAAATGACTATGCTACCCAAAGCAATCTACGGATTCAATGCAATCCTTATCAAATTACCAATGGCATTTTTTTTACAGAACTAGAACAAAAAACCCTAACTTTTGTATGGAGACAAAAAAGACCCCAAATAACCAAAGCAATCTTGACGGAAAAAAACGGAGCTGGAGGAATCAGACTCCCTGACTTCAGACTATACTACAAAGCTACAGTAATCAAGACAATATGATACTGGCACAAAAACACAAATATAAATCAATGGAACAGGATAGAAAGCCCAGAGATAAACTATGGTCAACTAATCTATGACAAAGGAGGCAAGGATATACAACGGAAAAAAGACAGCCTCCTCAATAAGTGGTGCTGGGAAAATTGGACAGCTGCATGTCAAAGAATGAAATTAGAACACTTCCTAACACCATACACAAACATAAACTCCAAATGGATTGAAGACCTAAATGTAAGGCCAGACACTACAAAACTCCTAGAGGAAAATACAGTCAGAACTCTCTATGACATACATCAAAGCAAGATCCTTTTGGAACCACCTCCTAGAATAATGGAAATAAAATCAAGAATAAACAAATGGGACCTCATGAAACTTAAAAGCTTTTGCACAGTGAAAGAAACCATAAACAAGACAAGAAGACAACCTTCAGAATGGGAGAAAAAACTTGCCAATGAAGCAACGGACAAAGGATTAACCTCCAAAATATACAAACAGCTCATGCAGCTTAATACCAAAGAAGCAAATAATCCAATCCACAAATGGGCGGAAGACCTAAATAGACATTTCTCCAAAGAAGACATACAGATGGCCAACAAACACATGAAAAGATGCTCAACATCACTCATCATCAGAGAAATGCAAGTCAAAGGCACAATGAGGTATCACCTCACACCGATCAGAATGGCCATCATTCAAAAATCTAGAAACAACAAATGTTGGAGAGGGTGTGGAGAAAAGGGAACTCTCCTGCACTGTTGGTGGGAATGTAAGTGGGTACAGCCACTATGGAAAACAGTTTGGAGGTTCCTTAAAATACCACAAATAGAACTACCATATGATCCAGTAATCCCACTCCTGGGCATATACCCAGAGAAAACCATAATCCAAAAAGAAACGTGTACCATGATGTTCACTGAAGCACTATTTACAATAGTCAGGACATGGAAGCAACCTAAATGCCCATCAACAGATGAATGGATAAAGAAGATGTGGCACATATATACAATGGAATATTACTCAGCCATAAAAAGGAATGAAATGGAGCTATATGTAATGAGGTGAATAGACCTAGAGAGAGAACAGACTGCTGTCATAAAGAGTGAAGTAAGCCAGAAAGAGAAAAACAAATACTGTATGCTAACTCATATATACGGAATCTAAAAAAAAATGGTACTGATGAACCCAGTGACAGGGCAAGAATAAGGATGAGGATGCAGAGAATGGACTGGAAGACATGGGGTTGGGGGGGCAAAGGGGAAGCTGGGACGAAGTGAGAGAGTAGCATAGACATATTTACACTACCAACTGTAAAATAGATAGCTAGTGGGAAGTTGCTGTATAACAAAGGGAGATCAACTCAATGAGGGGTGATGCCTTAGAAGGCCAGGACAGAGAGGGTGGGAGGGAGTCGCGGGAGGGAGGGGATATGGGGATATATGTATAAATACAGCTGATTTGCTTTGGTGTACCTCAGAAGTTGGTACAAGAGTGTAAAGCAATTATATTCCAATAAAGAGCTTAAAAAAAAATACAGACTCCAACAGTCAAAGGTGCTCCCAAAACTTTTATTTCCAAATAGGCTTGTTTAGACCATTAATGCGGAACGTAGAAACAATGTTACATCATAGTTCGGACCCTCAGGCATTCTGTGAATGTCTATTTAGTCCAGAAGCATGGAAATCCGTCACAAATGAGTCCCAGGATGAATAAGGGAGGAGGAGGAAGAGAGAATGGGAGAGGAAAAGTTGATTCCCTTCCATGGCACAGACCTGAGCACATTTTTGAAATAACCAAGCTGACCTTTGTCCTCCTCCCACTTCCCTTGTGGCATCCCTTCCTGACTTTTGGTACCTTTTATTTTTTGGTTTCCAGACACTTGCACCTTTATGTTTCCCTAAGACCCACAATATAGAAATTTAGACAGACTTGTCCCCTTGAACAACGTGCTTCATGGTAGAAACTGAGCTATCATCACACAGAAAGGTCCATTCTTTCGTATAATATCTGTTCATTATGATATCCTACATCGAGACTAATGCTTTACATACATTAGGTGGTCAATAAATATCTGTTAAGGTACAGCTGATATCAACATCATGTGAAGGGAGAATTCCTAAAGTAAGGAGAATTATAGAATTATATTTACATTGGTTTGGAGTCCTTAGTTTTGTTGAAATTCATCCATAATTAATTTTGTTCTCACTGCATTGTAGGGAGCTGGTATAAAAAGTTATTCAATTATCCATAGTTTAAAGTGAAACCTGGTGGCTTCCTCAAATTATCTTATAATAATAATAACAACAACAGCAACAATAATAAGGCAACAGGTAGAGCATTTGTTGCGATTCAGGCACTTTGCTATGTGCTTCTCATATCTTAATTTATTTAATCCTCTCATTAACCCTAGGGGCATGTACTATTTTATCTCTACTTTAGAGATGAGCCAAAAAAGGCACAGTTTTGTCAACTTCCCAAAATCACAGAGCTGTCCTGCTGAGCAGGCAGGCTCAAGCCTGAGCTCTGAACTCCTCTGCCATCTTTGGGGTAGTCTGGTCTCCTTTTCCATTGACCATTAACTATCCCTTATAGAAAAGTTCCTTAGTGAGATAAACAGATTGTGTTCCACTTGTCAGAATCAGTGATGACATCACCACTGCACATTCACAATCCCGATGACAACTGGAGAAAAAAAGAAAGTGACAGGATTGATAATTGACATAGGAATTTTTTTTTACCTGGTATTTTTCATATTGCTGATTTTTTGTATCATCAGAGCAGGCAGCTTAGCACCATGGCTCTAGTTAAGTTTCCTCCTTCCCCAGTACATCTCCATTCCTGGACTAACATTGAGAAAACTGGTTAGTTTTCAACTTGTAGACTATCAAAACAAAATCCAAACCTGCATCTTGTATGACAATATACTTCCAACACATTTTTTCCCTTTTATTTTACTCTGGTCACTGATGTGCTACATGATGAAACAGAATAATAGTTTACAGTGAGATGTCTCCTGAAAATAAAATGATTTGGTTTCAAAAACTAGAAACTATGACTGCTATTTCCCCTTTTTTGCAATAAATTCCTTTATGTTATCTAAATCACCACATATTATCTAACTCAACTTTTCAAGAAAATTTTCAGTGTCCATAACCCCTTGCTGCCAGTTATGTCTTTTTTTTTTTTTGATGTTCTACTTTCTCTCTCTATTAAAGAAAGATAGCTATCTACTCAAGCCCGAACAGTTTTCTATTCAACATAAATTTTTGTGGTTTAAAAAACACTCATCAGTAATTTTGGAACTTCATCTATCTGTTGGCATGTTAATTAGCTTCAGTGCATGCTACCTGACACTTTTTCAGGTTACAACTCAATTTCGTATCACACTTTTTCCCCTGAGAGTTTCATGCCACGTTGCTGACTTTCTTTTTAGAGTATAATTTTTTTAATGTCATGAAATAAATCAAATCTGGATTTTCTAAACTATCCCAAAAGGCAACAATAGGCAAAAAATAGATTCATAAGAGCAATGATAATCTTACAGAATGCTGTGTGAACCCAAGTTCACAGAGTTAATGTAAGAGATTACACAATTCCTCCCGGGATTCGGTACTCACTCTTGAGTTACCCAGATACTAGAGGGATTCTCCACTTGGGTTGTATGGCCATGTCTCCCATATCTTTTTGCCAGTGTAGTATGAAAACCAAAAACTACCAAGAAATAGAATGAGCCTTTTTCTTTAGCTTTAGGAAATGTAGCGTATAAACTGGAGAAAGCTTACAAAAACACCTTCCAGAATAAAAACAGGAAAGGAAAAGCCATGCTAAGTAAAGGAAGATTGTATCATGCCCTCTTTCTGCTACCTTTTACCTCTTAGAGGCCACAGAATGACAGAGGAATGCATCTTAAACCCAAAGACCAAGCCTAAGAGGACTCATAGTACCATATGGTTATTTGGTATTTAGCTGATGAATTAAATCAGGATTGATACATAACCTAGATGAATCCAGTGGCTTTTGGTCAGGATGTTCATGATCTGGAAATTTGCACTATCTTCACTTCACCTGGTCTAAAGGAAAACAATCAAAGAATTAGATACCTTAATCAAATGGGATGCCAATGTAATGGGTTATTCTACTTTATTTACTCTCTGAACTCATGGATCCTTGAGACTTTCTTTGATGGTGCTTAGCTGGCAGCATTTCTACATCAGCATTCTGTGCATCAATATTTATTGAACACCCACTGCAGTAAATGAAGAAGGTGCAGAAGAGGAATCTAACGATGGACTGATCACAGTATATGACTTACCTGGCTTCAGTAGAAGGGCTTAAAAAATAAACCCATGATGACAGTTTAATTGTCAAGTGTAAGATAAAAATTCCTCCCAACTAAAGTTGCTGATTAATCAACTTTTTGCTTTTTCAGCCTAGAATGCTACATTGTATGGCTTCTGTTTCAGTGAATGAATCTTTGGTATTGTTTCAATGTTGGATCTGTTTCATGATTAACCATTGAAATAGCTTTGGCTGACAGTGTCATCTGTGGTGAGCACTATGGTATTTTTTTTATTATTATTTAATCAAAAGAGAAATAATGAACTGCTTGTTTCTAAACAGGAATTCCAAAATGAATAGAATTTTAAAATCAAATTGGAAATTTTTGTGTCACTGAAAGTTTAATTTGGAAAAAAAATTAACTCAAACAAATACATCAGATCTTTAAATAGGTGTAAGTACTGGATGTTATGACAAGTCACTGAGTTTTTATTGCTGCCCTGTGGGCAGCAGTACCAACAGTTGGTCTGGACTTTGACCTAGGCCCCAAGGGACTCATATTCCAAATGTTTGACTGTTATATTAAAGTTTGAGATTAGAAGCAAAACACTGTAAATGAAAATCACACACTGTGAGTGTTGAAGAGATGTTTTTTCTGATGCAATAACTTTTTTAAGGTGGTTTTTTTTTTTTTTTTTGTCATTACTGCTTATGCCATTAAAGTGAAAAAAAAATTATTTCCTTTCAAGGCAATGAGTAATTTAGACTCTTACTTTGGAAATCCTGACACTAATGTGCTGCATTAACACAACTGTCTTAGTACTAAAGACTCAAAAGAGTGCTAAGTGAAACTTGAATGGTTTATGGGAATTCATAAATTCTACATTAAATGTGAGAAAACAGCCCAACTTTTGAATGACAGCGTTTATAATTGTTGACTTGTATATACAATAAATCCTTTACTCCTGTCTTTTGGGTTTTAACTCTTAGACTCAGTTATAAATTGTAGACTGGGCAATTTAGAAATACCCAAAAGATATTTTTTCTGACTTTTTTTTTCCCTTCTCTGTGTTTCTATAGCTAAATCATAAAATGGAAAAGATTAATGTGAAGAGTCTAATCAAAGATAGAGTGCAAAAGCCTCTTTAAATTGATACCCATAAAATTCATTTCATTAGCTACAGTGCAATTTGTAGAACATTTCCATTGGTATCTGGGGCCAGTCTCCTCAGTATTTGATCTAATAGAAGGAGCTGGACAGATATTTGATCCTGCACAGGCCAGCAACTTAGGCCTACAGCAGGAGATTGCATAATGCATGCACAAGTTTTGTAAATGGATGCTGCTGTTTGCAAGGTGGGGCTTGGAGAATGTGCCGGGCTCAGACAGGGCCCTCAACCTATAGTTGTTCAAGCTGTGTGTGCCTGGGGCAGCCTGCCAAGGGTGTGGGTGGTGGTGAAAGGCAATCCACGTTTCACTACCCAAGTGTCAGCCCAGAAGATAGGGTGCCTTTTTCCAATTCATCTACCCAGAGGGACCTCTTTTCTCTGAATGGTCTACCCAGAGGTCAGAAGGGGTGCGTTAATAATATACACACAAAAGATGACACAAACAGATGGAGGGACATACCATGTTCCTGGATTGGAAGAATCAACATTGTGAAAATGACTGTACTACCCAAAGCAATTTACAGATTCAATGCAATCCTGATCAAATTACCAATGGCATTTTTCACAGAACTAGAGCAAGAAATCTTACGATTTGTATGGAAACACTAAAGACCCCGAATAGCCAAAGCAATCTTGAGAAGCAAAAATGGAGTTGGTGGAATCAGGCTTCCTGACTTCAAACTATACTACAAGGCCATAGTGATCAAGACAGTATGGTACTGGCACAAAAATAGAAAGGAAGATCAATGGAATAGAATAGAGAACTCAGAGGTAAGCCCAAACACATATGGGCACCTTATCTTTGACAAAGGAGGCACGAAGATACAATGGAAAAAAGACAGCCTCTTCGATAAGTGGTGCTGGGAAAATTGGACAGCTACATGTCAAAGAATGAAATTAGAACACTTCCTAACACCATACACAAACATAAACTCCAAATGGATTAAAGACCTACATGGAAGGCCAGACACTATAAAACTCCTAGAGGAAAACATAGGCAGAACACTCTAGGACATCCATCAAAGCAAGATCGTTTCGGACCCACCTCCTAGAATCATGGAAATAAAATCAAGAATAAGCAAATGGGACCTCATAAAACTTAAAAGCTTTTGCATAGTGAAAGAAACCATAAACAAGACTAAAAGGCAACCCTCAGAATGGGAAAAAATAATTGCCTATGAAACAACGGACAAAGGATTAACCTCCAAAATATACAAACAGCTCATGCAGCTTAATACCAAAAAAGCAAATAACCCAATCCACAAATGGGAAGAAGACCTAAATAGACATTTCTCCAAAGAAGACATACAGATGGCCAACAAACACATGAAAAGATGCTCAACATCACTAATTATCAGAGAAATGCAAGTCAAAGCCACAATGAGGTATCACCTCACACCAATCAAAATGGCCATCATCACAAAATCTGGAAACAACAAATGTTGGAGAGGGTGTGGAGAAAAGGGAACTCTCCTGCACTGTTGGTGGGAATGTAAGTTGGTACAGCCACTATGGAAAACAGTTTGGAGGTTCCTTTAAAAACCACAAATAGAACTACCATATGATCCAGTAATCCCACTCCTGGGCATATACCCAAAGAAAACCATAATACCAAAAGAAACTTGTACCATAATGTTTATTGCAGCACTATTTACAATATCCAGGACATGGAAGCAACCTAAATGCCCATCAACAAATGAATGGATAAAGAAGATGTGGCATATATATACAATGGAATATTACTCAGCTATAAAAAGGGATGAGATGGAGCTATATGTAATGAGGTGGATAGAACTACAGTCTGTCATACAGAGTGAGGTAAGTCAGAAAGAGAAAGACAAATATTGTATGCTAGCTCACATATACGGAATCTAAAAATGGTACTGATGAACTCAGTGACAAGAACAAGGTCGCAGATACAGAGAATGGACAGGAGAACTCAAGGTTTGGGAGGGGGCAGGGGGTGAAGGGGAAGCTGAGACGAAGCGAGAGAGTAGCACAGACATATATATACTACCAACTGTAAAATGGATAGTCAGTGGGAAGTTGTTGTATAACAAAGGGAGTCCAACTGGAGGATGGAAGATGCCTTAGAGGACTGGGGTGGGTAGGGTGGGGGGACTCGAGGGGCAGGGGGAGTCAAGGAAGGGATGGAATACAAGGATATATGTATAAAAACAGATGATTGAACTTGGTGTACCCCCCCAAAAATAATAAATAAATAAATAAAATTAATAAGAAAAAAATAATAATAATATACACACAAAGATAATCTGCCAATCGTGACCTTGGCCAGGTCCAAATACCAGTTTCCACTAGAAACACAATTCAGAGTACATGTTATGAAAAATGACAGTAACTCCTCTTCTGCATTTAAAATATGGTAAATTATACTTGTTTTTGAAAATTCAAAGATTTTGTTTAGATTTACAACATACTTAAGAATCTACTACATATTACCCACATGAAATAATTCATGACATATAAGAATGTGAACTAAATAAAATTTTGTAACTGATATTTTAAGGTAAGTTTACATATTGTTATTTTAAGATTACTATTGGGAGATCAGAGCTATGGACAAACTAGGGAGACAGCTAAAGAACGAAATCCCCAGAGTCAGGCCTGGGTCACATCCTAGTACCACCACTTGCTGGCTTGTATCCTTGAGCAAGGAACTTAGCTTGTTTCCTTATCTAAAAATGGAGCTAACAATAGTATCCACCTCACAGAGATATAGTAAATGTTAAATAAAATAGTCCATACAAAGTGCATAGTTCAGCACCTGTCAGGCACACAACAAGCACTGAATAACATGTTGGCTGGGGGAGGGGGAGAAGAAGGCAGGATGAGGAGAGGAAGGTAGGATGAGGATAGGGAGGCAGGGAGGGGGAGACAAGACAGTAGGCAGAATTTCTAAAATGGTCCCCAAAGATGTCTTGCCTTAATTCTTACTCCCCAGAAACTATGAATTTGATGAGATATCACTTCCATGATTATGTTATGTTACATGGTACAATTGACCCCAAGGAAGGGTGATTATCCAGGTGAGCCTAATTGAATCACATGAGCCCCTAAAAGCAGAGAGCTTTCTCCAAATGGCAGCAGAAGAAGAGACTGGAAAGATTCAAAGCATGAGGAGAACTCAGTCCCCCATTGCTGGCTCTGAGATGGAGGGGGCCACCCAAGGAGGAATGCAGGGTGATCACTGGGATATAAGAGCAGCTCCCTGCTGACAGCCAGCAAAGAAATGGTGACTTCAGTCCTCCAACCACAGGAACTAGATTCTGTGGTCAACTTGAATAAGCTTGGAGCTGCATTCTTTCCCAGAGGCTCCATAACACAACCCAGCCAGGCCAACACCTTGATTTCAGCCTTGGGAGACTCTGAACAGGGAACCCAGCTGAGTCTACCTGGTCTGCAGCCCTTGACAACTGGGAGATAATAAGTGGGTGTTGTTAGAAGCTGTTAAGATTGTGGTAATTTGTTCCACAGCAATAGAATACCAATACAGGCAGGTCTGAGGACTGGCTTGACTTCCACAAAGGATACCTGTTCTAATTGTTAGGGTATATTTCCAAAAAGAAAAGGACATTTCTGTATTTGCTTGGAGAGAAACCTTGTGGGAGAATTTTAATCAATAATTTGAAGTACTAAAGGGTAACATTTTGATTTTCCTAATAGCATACAAAAACGATTTACTATAAAGAATCAAGTGTCAACCTTTCTGAGGGTAGCTTGTGCCAACAAGAAAAACAAAAAGAAGTAACTTCTAGAAACAATTTTTCAAACTATGTTTCAGAGGTAAAATCTTAACTCTGGATCCCTATGGAGAGAATCAATTCTTTTGAATTTATATATTGCTTAAACTGGTCAAATATGTTAAAAGACAAAGTAGAAAAAAAGTGTCCCAGGATGGCACCTGGGATATTCCTGCTCAAGAGCATCTCAAGGCAGTGAACAGCTGATACTTTCGGTTTGCCTAGTATTTTTTATCTTTTGTATAACTGCCCATCTTCCTGAGGGATCAGTTCACCCGACACTCTTCCTCCAGAGGGTTGGCTTCATATTAGCCAATCAGAATATCCCAAACCAAACACCTCGCACCTTCTGTGCCTAATGATTGGTTCAGTTGTTCACGGTACTAAAGACAGGGGCCAATCAGGAAGAGAGGAATCGCAAACCATAAGTACCCCTAGCCTCTCTGGATAAAGATTGATTTACCCACATACATAAATCAAATTCTTGATTTCCCCCCCACACACACACCCTGCTTACATAGTTGTAGTCTCTTCTTTTTATTTCTTTCTATAGCTGGCGTTTTAGGGTTTCACCAAGCAGTTACCTTCTTTTGAGGTTGGCGAAGGACAGGAGAAAGAGAAAATGTATATTTTTGCATTGGCATTTTTGAGAGGTGGGTAGTTTAGGGACAGCCAATTTGGGAATTTTATGTGAAATCATGCACAAATATTATACCTGAATCTCATTTCCAAATAACTCAAACTGGCGAGGCTATCCCTTCACTTGCTAAGTGAAGTCTCTTCAAATTACACATATTGCAGGAAGCAAAAGCTTGGGGTTCAGCATCTCTCTGTAGGATGTGATCTGGTCACAAGTGAGGTGACTAGCTAATTTGGCAAATTGCTGTTTGAGCTTATTTTCCGTTGAACTTCTGCTGAGAGAAGAAAGAACAAGCAGGCAAGCAGAGAACATACTATATGCATCACTGAAACTTATTGCTTATCTTTATTGCATTTGAGTAAATGCTCTTTTTTTTGCTGTTGCCAAGTAAGTCATCATATTTTAGTTCTGCACTGAATCCCTCGGCAGGAGACGAGATTTGAAGAGATCCAGAGTACAGGAAATAAAAAGAATGCACATTTTGGCTCAAATGCTTCTTTCTCCAAGTTTCTCTCCCACCACCTATATTGGTCAATTGCAGAATTCATGCTAATCTGTATGAAACATTCTTATAGAAACAATACTGAGGTTTATATGTTAAAGATTTTGTCTAATTGAAAACATATATTCTTCTGATAAAAATAATGCATGCTCATTGTAAAAAAAAAAAAAAAAAGTATAGGAATGTGTAGGAAAAGACTAAAATTTCCCTGAAGTTCCATCTCTCAAAAGCTCATTAACATTTCAGTGACCCTCATTTAACATCTCTGTTTATATATAACAACGATATGGTATTATTTTAAAATGATCATTATAATATGATTTTTCTTAATTCCATCAACAACTTTATTTTTACACATTATTTACCTCCACATCTTTTCCTTTTTCTTTCTTCCTTTCACCCACATCTTTTTCCTAATCAATCATACGCAAATATATTACATAAAGAGTTTGCTATTTTACCCCCAAATGAACTTATATTCCATTTAGTTTTCCACATGTTGCTTTTCCCACCTAGCCACATATTGTTGAAATCTTTCAAAGGCAACTGGTATAAAATTAACACATTTCTTTTTAATGGTTATGTAATAAACCCTAGTATAAACAGAGCACAAGTTATCCAATTATTCCCCTTATGACTATTCAGACTGTTCCCAGTTTTATTGCTATCACAGACAATGATGCAATAGACATATTTGTATGTTGGTACTTTCATTTTTATAGAATAGTGTCTCAAAGTAGGATTATTGATCCAGAAGAGTAAATGGGTAAGTATACACAGATACATGTAATTGATGATAATAGATATTGCCAGAGTGTATCCCAAGATAGCCTAAACAGTTCATATGTCTACAGCAATGTGCAAGGATGTCCTTTTCCCTACAACCCAACAGGCAACTGGACATATACCAATCATTTTTATAATTTGATAAGTGAGTAGTGATAGCTTATTGTTAGTTTATTTTCCTTTTCCCTGGTAACTACTCATATTGACAAAATATATATTTTTCACTGTATTTTCTGGCCATTAGGTGTAAAATGCCTACTCATTCCTTTTGCCCATTTTTTCTCTAGGCTATCTTTATTTTATATAATCTTTAAAAATCACAATGATGGTTATTTGAAGAGCGCAAAGGATACTGTGATGCCCGTGTTTGTCCTTCCTGATATTGCCCTGTTTTCTCATCTCCTCTTACATATGGCACAGCCGGCCAACTGCTGTCTCTTTAACCATGTTTACTTTTCTCTGAGAGTCCTAAAAACCCTCCTACTGGGACAGCTTGTTTGGGGGAAAATGATTTATGTGCTCCTTGGCTTTGGAGATTATTGCTATGTACAAATTGTCATGAATAGATTATAAATCTTTGGGGGAAGAAAGGGATTATTTCTAATTTTTTAAAAAACATTTTATTCCTTATTTATCTAGTAATCTATTTATAGTACAACATTAAAAAATCATTTATTCCCCTAAAGTCCTAGGATAAGCTATAAATACTTCCTTGAAACATTCCCAGTCTGGGCTGGGGGTCTTCGTTGCTGCTATTTGCAAATATGCTGCAAAGAGGACATCGCGTGACCCAGTTCCCTTCATTTATTCCAGGTCATTGGTAACCAGATGAATTCTAGTTGTGTAGAAGGTCAGGTATTTACGTGGACATGGGTTATGCTTCAGGACTTTAGCTTTGTTTGAAAGCATTAAGATTCTCAGCAAAGTAGGCTTGAGGATGGTAATTAAATGATCCCTTCAAAGGGAAGAAGGCTTGAGGGTTAGTAGACAAGAAATATGTGTATATTCAGCTCTGTTTGTTCGGGCAAACTTCAGAGTGCAGATCTGGCTATCTTGGCTCCTAGCAATGTGTGGGCCAGCATTTACCTCTCCTTGGGATCGTATTTGACTTTTCCTTTATCTATCAGATGCCTCATTCTCATCACTTCATCCAAGACGGAGCCGCATATCCAGTTCCTTACTGACAGAACTGACAAAGTGGCTGATAAATCTTCCGTCTAAATGGCAGATTCCAAACAATATAGCCAAGACAAGTACGTCAGAGCTGGAAATATAATCTGCCCTCTTATTCTCAGTGCTCTCTTATAAAAGGTGGTACACACATATGCTGACAGCGGGGCAACTTGTCAGAAACTTGGAGATCTGCATGAGAAATAAAATAAAACTCTGGGTTTTCTCGGAGGCGCTCAGGTATGCCTCTGAGTCAGGGAACAGTCTGCACTCTGGACAACATGCAGCATGTGGCCCCCGAATTGTGGAGCTCTCCTAATTTACTCATAAATCTTGCTTTTCTTGAAGCAATTCTTTCCCTTGAAGGGATCATTTAATTACCATCCTCTGGACTAACCAACTGAGCTGCAAAACCCTGAAAGCAGATGAGAGAGCCCTCCTTCCACCACGGTCGTGCAGCCTCAGCGGGTTTCCCTGCCTATGGAAGCAATTTCTGTCAGCCACTTCCTGCCAAAGCACCGAACTGAATGGAGGATGTTGTTTCAGATGCCACTTCATTATCCAGAAGAACAGAAAACTTCCAAGGGAACGTTTTCAGAATCTGAAAATTGTCACCAGGCTCTTATGTAAAACAAAACAAAAGATCCCACAGGCCCTTTGGGGTTAATCATAGTCTCTCCTTGGGAGGGAAATTTTTTTTTGTCCTCTCTGGAGTGGTATGATGTTACACCATGATTTGTTATGCAGAAGCAACCAAGAATTCTCTCAGTTCTAGTCACACTCTTGCTGGGCCCCTCCTAAGTCAAGGCATAAAACACTTGTTAATGGCAATGAAATAAAGTCACGCTGTCCAGTATTATACTTAAGCTTATTAGCGCTCTACTGCAACCATCTGAGCAACATCTCATTGCTGCTAAATACAGATAAACAAAGAAAACACTTGTAAATGAATCGGGGTGATGTGTTTCTCCATGCTTTTGTCTGTATACAATGTTGATAAACAGCCGTATTGTCTACTGAGGAGAGGTAGTCAGCCGGTCTAGTCCAAGTCTCATCCCCATTAAAAAGTTGCACCACTCACTTGCAGGTTTTAAGCCTGGTGAAAGGTTGTGATTACAGTTTGTAATAAGATGAGTCACTGCACCAAACTTAGTCATGAAATAGTAGAGCTAGAAGAGGCATGTAGAAGAGGTCCAACTTTTTTTGTCTGTCTCCACGTTAAGTTAATGAAACCATCTAAGGCTACATTTTCCAAAGCATATTTCATGAAACACAAGCCAAGCTGTATACTCTGCCAAAAAAAAAAAGGCGACAAAGAAAGATTCTGGAAAATGGGAGATTCACAATAAATATTACACTATCAAAAATTAAAAGCTTTATTATGACCTTCAGTAAAAAATATGATTTAACTTAGTTTAACCTAGTGCTTCTCTAATGGATTTGATCACAGAACCTTTTCCATGTAATCCTTCCCTGTTAACACCCC
The DNA here is from genome assembly GCF_030028045.1 of Hippopotamus amphibius kiboko. Lineage (NCBI taxonomy): Eukaryota > Metazoa > Chordata > Mammalia > Artiodactyla > Hippopotamidae > Hippopotamus > Hippopotamus amphibius. The sequence goes on along the minus strand of NC_080195.1, from coordinate 89,475,917 downwards.
ATGAAACCACTGTTATCCAGAAACACACTTTGGATAATGTTGATTAAATGATTACAACAGCCAGAAGATCTCCAGAGAAAATTTTTACCTGTTCTTCAGAGAGCTCTGTCATTCTTTCAGGAACATTCAGCATTCTTCTTGATTCAAGAAAACACTTCCTTCCGGTATGTGGGTCTCCCTTAAAAAATGGGGATCCCTGGGTCCTATTGTTGAGATGAAAAGATAATGCTTGTTACAAGAGCTCTCCTCCTGGGAGGAAGCATTGAAGGAAGACACTTCCTATCTCTGTCTTTGTTATAGCTTTTCTTCTTGGTGAACCTGGCGCAAAATCACCACTCTTGTGTTGTCTGGTCTCTTGGTTCTCTCTTTCCCTTAAACCATATGTGAGATAGACTATAAGCATCCACGGACCTGTGCGTAAGTGTCTTTCTTTGTAGTCCCAACTTGGTCCTTGATTGTGTCTTGAGTTTAGATTTGTGGAGTTGAGTCATAGAAATTGAGTGACCAACCAAAGTGTTAGAACACCTTACTAGGGTCTCAGCCCCGAGCTACACCCACCAATACAAAAAACCATGACAGTTTAGGGTAGTAAAACCCATTCTATCCTTGAATTCTCACCTGATTGCTGAGTCTGTTCTCAATTTGGTCATGGAAATTTGGAAACTGGAAGCGAAGAGGAGGATAATTCATTGGCACCCTCCATTCCCAACACCTATTATCCTTATAATACCCTTTCATCAGTCGAAAATGATTATGAGGTCACCCTGCAGCAATTTCTTCTCCAGCTCAAATAATTTCAAGTTCTTTTCCCTTTTGTTCCCCGTAGGTCCATTTGCCAACACTAATTATTTTTGCTGCTCTTCTTTGGTTCATTTCCAACTTTCCCAATCACTTAAAAAATATAAAGCCCCAAATGGGACAAAGCCTTCTGTGGGCCTGGCTTGGTCTGAGCTTCTGGATGGTTTGCTGGCCACCACAGCATTTTACGCTTACTGGTAGATGCCAGTGCACCCCCATGTTATATTAGCTTTTGTAACACTAGACTGCCACCAATGACCCCACTCTGTGGCTTGCTCTAATTTGTACTCCTGAATTGTGAGCATATTTAACAGCCATGATATTATGAGGGTGGCCTCAGCTCAGCGTTTCTCACTAAGTATCGATAGCACTCATTTTTTCTAAGTGCTTCCCATTTATGCTGCTCCTAGTGGATCCTCGTGGGTTTCTTTTTGACTGCGTCTCAAAAATTTCAAGTTTGCTTTGACTTTTCCTTGTGGTTTAGGCTAGGAAAATGTCTCATTCATTTTAAAACCTCTGGAACATTTAGTCAAATATACAAATGGTCATTATAATCTTGAGTGTATTATTTAATTCCTACCTATCTTATTGTTTTGCTGATAGATGCTTAATGTTAAAACCTTTGCATGTATTAAGTAGGGCACTCTTTCTTTACAGCTTTGCAGTTTGCAAATTGCTTTCGCAATACACATTCTCCTTTATTCACTCACTAGATGCGTATTTATTGACAGTGTGTCAGGCTTTGTGCTGGGCACTAATGAGAAGGGTGAATACAACATTAGAAGTGACCTCAAGATGCTCACAGTCTATGGGGTGATGGCAACAACAACAGGACCACGTGGTAAGTGCAGGAAGAGGAGGCAGTGCTTATTACATAGGATGAGAGGAAGGTTTGCTGGGATGGGAGCAGGCAAGTGAGGTTCACAGGAGAAGGGTGAACCAATAGGCTGCTATAAGAGGGAGTGATAGGAAACAAAACTAAAAACAAAAAAAGGGGACAGATTTTGAGGCCTCAAATGCTGAGCATCAACTTAGCATACAAACTCACTAGCTGAGGTTTGTTTCAGCACCTGGTTTTACAGATGGCAAATCTGGGGACCAGAGACACACATGAAGCAAATGTTACAAGAAAGATACAAGAAAGATTCTGGTCTTTTGACTCCTAGACCAATTCTCTTTCTACATGAAATGTCTATTATAAAAGTGAACTGAAGAATGCAGAATATGTTTATGATTTTAGTGTCCAACATTTTTTTCTAAAGTTTCTTATTACAGAAATTAAAATGTGATTATTGTAGGACATTTGCAAAATAGAAATGAATGACGAATGAGTTAAAATCATTAGGTAATAACATTTTGAAATATATCCTCTGTCATTTGTATAAATATGCACACATATTTTATAAAATTGAAACTAATATGTATATACTAGATTGTATCCTGTACTTTTCCTTGAACAAAATATATTGTATTTTTTCTTGCTAATAAATATGCTTCTTTACTGTGACTTTGAATTATTTTAAGTGAATGACTTTTATTCTATTATTTTTAATGGTTGTAGAATGTTCCATTGTATGAATCTAATAACACTGTGTCCATTTCACTATTATTGGACATTTAAGCAGTTTCTAAAAGTTTGTACTATGAATAGCACTGCTGCGAACAACTGGTTCACATTTCTGATTTTTTTTTTTAGGATAAGGAATCACTAGGTCAAAAAGTATAGTGCTTTTAAGGCTCATGACACTTTTTGGCAAATTGTCCCAATTTGCAATCTTACTAGCAGTGAGAAAAATGCCAGTTTCACCACCATTGCCAACGCTGTGCATAACATAAACAACTTCTTTTTGCCAACAAAGAGCTTTTGTATTTGATTCTTTGCTAACTTTGGAGGACATGTGTTTCAGTGGTAACAGGTTTAAGAATAGTAGTACGTTAGGGTGCAAAGGGAGCTGGGGGAGGGATGGAGGGGAAGTGGGGGATGGGGCAGATATATGTACTTTCCAACCATATTTGCATTCAATGACAAGCCCTTTTATTTGCGGCCATCCTGGGCCATTGTGGGAGATGTCCATCTGGCATAATCATACAGGACCATGTAAAGTCTGTGTGACTCACACCTGGCTTGTGACAAGTAAGGTGTCAGAGTATAAGTCCTCTCCAGTCCTGAGAAGAGGAACACTTGTCATACGGTGTAAGGCAGGCAACAGGAAGTTCTCCTTCAAGGGAGCGCTGGACTGCCAGAAGCTAGACACTCCAACAGTGCCCTCCCTGCATCCCTGGCTAGCTCCCCACTCAATCCTCCTGGGCAGTTGCCCCCTCCCTTCGAGGGCAGTTTTCTGTGACCATCAATCAGACTTCCCCGCCTCCGCCACCATCCACTCACCAAGTCTGCTCAGTCCTCACCTCTCAACGCACCCCTACCCCAAGGCAAGCACTTTAGTCTCTTCTGGATAACATTTTACAACAGAACTTTACAAAATATTTTTAAGGAGTTTTAAAATTATGAACTATCTGGGGCTTCCCTGGTGGCACAGTGGTTAAGAGGCCACCTGCCAATGCAAGGGATACAGGTTCAAACCCTGTGCTGGGAAGATCCCACATACCTCGGAGCAACTAAACCCATGCACCACAACTACTGAGCCTGCACTCTAGAGCTCGCGAGCCACAACTGCTGAGCCCATGCGCTGCAACTACTGAAGCCCATGTGCCTAGAGCCCATGCTCTGCAACAAGAGAAGCCACTGCAACAAAGAGTAGCCCCCACTCACCACAACTAGAGAAAGTCCGTGCACAGCAACGAAGACCCAACTCAGCCAAAAATTTAAAAAAAATAATAAAAATTAATTAATTAATTAATTAATTAATAATAAAATTATGAAACATTTGAAACATACAGAAAAGCACTGAGGTTAACATACTCAAATATTCTTCTACTTACCACCCAGGTATAACAAATAGTAATATTTGCTGAATGTGCTTCTGATTTTTTTTTTTCCAAGAAATATAATAGAATGTTAGAGACATTACTGAAGCCCCTTTACACCACTTCTCATTCAGTACCTTTCCCTCCCTCCCTCCTCAGAAATAACTACAGTCTTGAGTTTGTGTCGATCCTTCTATAAACCAGGTAAGAGTCAAAGGAAACTGCTAATTCTTTTTCCCTTTTCTGGGTCAATCAGATTTCTTCTCATTTATATACTTCAAGACAGTAAGTTAAACACTAAAGAGAAAAGAATTGTTTGTTTAGGAGAGTTGTTTCCTTACTGATATGTAGTGTCATCAAAATGAAATGATGTAAGAAGCCCCCTGATTCTGATTCTGACCAGGTGGCTGTGATGCAGACAATAGAGCCATTAGACATAAAAATCTGAAGATCAGGACAGTAATAGTTGGTTAGGGCAGCAGATTTATCAGAAATGCAGATCTGGAACAGTCCTCAAAATCTGAAATAAATTCTCAATGTAAATGTTAAGTTCAGTAATAAGTAAACATGTAAATAAAACATGGTCAATATTTTGATGACATATTATGAGGCTATAAAATTGTGTTTTTGAAGAGTACTTAATAAATATAGGGACATGCCCATTACACATTTTTGAAAAGGAATAAAAAAGGAAAAATGATAAGCTGCATATATAGTATGATCCATATATATACACATACATATCCACAATTGTGAAGAGATAGACACGAATAGATAGATAAGAGATAGGACCCATTTTTTTGTATTTGTTAGTGTAAGTGTTTGTGTTTGTTTTAGAAACAACATGGATAAAAAGCAAACAAAAATGTTTACAGTTTTTGAATACTAGGATTACAGTTAATTTGGTTTTCTTTAATTTTTCCACATTTTCTAGAAAGTTGTGCAAGTATTTCTTTATATGATGTGTATGTGTGTGTGTAAGAAAGAAGTGAAGTTAGAGATAGGTTGAACTTAATTCAATAGTAAAGGCAATATTGCATTCCTCTGGCAATCTGTGAAGAAACCAGCTTACCTGGGAGCTCCGTGGTCTGCTGTCAGGAAAGCCAGAGAAATTTTGATAAATTTAAATCAAGTGAACCTTTATCTTGGGTTCCTATGAAGGAAGACCTCTTTGTAAAACAGCGGATTTCATGATTTCAATGGTCTTTTCATTGAATCAGGTTGAATAAGTTACCAACATGACCAACTGAGCCTAACTGAATCATCAAGATGGGAAAAAAAGAGATTCAACTAAAAGTAATTGATCTGATAGCCACATGTAACAACAGAAGCAATTTCAGGGCCAAGATAATGAGAAAACCAAAGTAAGCACAAGTTTTGTAAACCTTATTCAAATATGCTTGGAAACAATAATGGATAATTCTGATTTTCAATACAGCAAATACTCTGTTTCCAACCGACTATTTATGATGTTTGATGGCAGATGTGTTTTTAATAGTTCTCATTTTGACAGCTTTTGTGGTTTTAATGTCATTTTTTCACTTTTGAGTGGTTGCAGACTGCCAATCCCTTTAGAATATAGCATCCTTCCTTTCCTCCTCCCTGACTTCCCAAACAATAAGAAATCTCAGCTGGGTCAGGAGTGCTATGTTCTCAGAGAGTGTCCTGTGAACAGTAGAGGAGTGGTTGTTCTATATTCCTTTACTTTTATTGCTGTTGATATAATTTTTGCTCACAAAATTTCAATTAACGTTAAGTGAAAGACTAGACCAGCTAAGACTGAGTGGAAAGAGTTATTCATAAAATGAAACAGGCTGAAAGTCATAATAAAAGGGATCTCACCTTGGGTGAAAATAAAAATGCCTCCACAGATGGACACACATAAACACATTGTCACCCACTGACATTAACAGGCATTAACATGCATTAATAAAATCATAGCATCTTAGGGGTGAAAAGGGAATTAGACATTATCCAATTCCATTCCCTCCTCATTTTTTTAGATAAGAAAACCAAGGCCAAAAAAAAAAATAGTGACCTGCTCGGATTGTGGCCAAAGTTTCCTAAATCTCAATCTACTTAAAAAAATCTCTTCCAAATAGTTGCATGTGGTCATCCTTCTTGTTCAAGTTGCACACTGTCTTAATTCTGGGCAGTCGGCACCAAGCAGTGCCATGTCACATAAACCAGCAGGGCTTAGTGGAACAGATGCCTCTCTGAAAGCTCCTCTGACCCAGGGACCTTCTGCCCATCTAGACCATACTGCAGCTGACCAAGACAATTTAGTCTGGACAGCAGGTGAATCTGATGATGTAAAAAAAAGAGACCACTTAAAAGCCAATTGCTTTCAGAAGGGCTTTTTTAATATTGGAGTCCACTATAAAATTGGTGATTATTGTATGTCATTATAGGAGGCCAATTTTTATGTGAAAGATCTATTTTGTTGATTAAATGAAATTCTTTTTAGTGCCATTGGGTCACACATAACATATGTCCAGTCAATTATTTTAGGAGTAGTTGAAGATTTCTCTTTTCACAGTAATAGTTTTTTTGGCAATCAATAGAGCTTTGAAGAACCATTTTTCTTGATAATGACCTAGATCTTTTTTATAGGAATTTTTTCCCCCAAGATGAATAGAGCTGGGTCATGGGGAAGGGTGAGCAAACATGCTTTATTGTAATTTTTCCAGAAAGATCGATGGTTTTGCATTCCAAAATGATAGCATAAAACAATAGTTTTTAGTAACTTGGGATGACTAAAAACAGATGTGGGTTTGACTTGATAGATATCAAATATAAATATTGATACTAAAGAAATAGCCATCCTTTTTCCAGGAAATCTCATCTCTTTTCATCTTACTTAGATCAATAAGACAAATTTAAGCTGTATGGTGGTCAATAACATGGCCAGGTAGAAGTCTCAATATTCTGTATTTGGGGATTTAGTTTCAGGTCTAATTCTGATACACTGATTTTCTGTGGAACAATCATTGAATTTTTCATTGCTTCACAAATAAACACTTTTTAGCTACTGATTAATTGTTTATGAAAAAATTACATTTCCTTAAAGACTTGTTTTTGTATACTGTTTTATGCTTCCAGTTTGTGCTCAGATGAAAATAAATAATCCAGGGCCTCTGCTGACCAGTGTAAATGGCACATATGCACTAGATGAATCATATTTTCTCCTGAATGAGTTGAAAGACTTGTAGTGAATGGCTTAACAAGCAATCCCTTGTTGATATAAACAATCCTTAAAAGGACTATTTGGTTAAATATTTCTGCCAGTCCTGTCTGAGCATCATAACCCAGTCTGTTCAAGACCCAGAGAACCCTTCCCTCTCCATCTCATTCTCCAGGCGAGCTGCTTGACGTCGGAACCAATCTTCATGGCTGGCACCTAGAGACTGTGGCATTTGAGGACAGAATTTAAAGGCTAAAGAGTGCCTGTAGGCTGCACTCACTGCCTGGGCAGGAAGTGGTAAAACTGTGATAATGGGCAAATTTGTGTGCAGGTGCCCAATCCCACTGTCATCCAACCCACTGAAGAAGGAACCAGGCCAGGTCTTGTTTCATAACCTCATCACACCCTACATAGAGAGGGGAGGCAAATATTCTGTATCTCTTGGAATTAAAGCTAGAAGGGAGCCACATCCAATTCTGATCCTTGATAGACCCAGAGGCATCAAATAGCTGCTGCATCTACACACTGAGCCAGTGGACCAGCAATCCCTAAAACAGATCTACTCCCATGTGACTAGGCAGTGCTATGGGGACTCCAAGTTGGGAAATGTTGTAGCACAAACCAGCCATGGGAGACTATTCTGTGCAGCCGCTTCTGCCTATCATACAAATTTCTGCTCAGCAAGTATATGTACTTGGTACATATTCAAAGTCATATAGGTAGAGACATGCATGTAAGGCTCATTAAACCCCATGGCACCCCTTTTGGAAAAGAAAAGTCTGGGGTTTCCCCTCATACACATGCATCTGCCATAGCTTTAATGAGATTTCCTTTTAAGATTCTTACCTATACTTAAACCAGCTCTGTGGAGTTTGGGCTCATCTGACGCCATCTAACTCCTAAGTCTGCAAGCTGAATCCTTGATGTGAGAGGATGGCAAATGGAAGAGAGTTTTCTAAACTTTTGAATGCACTGTAATTCCCATTAAGTGTCCCAACAGTTGATTCTAAGGATTCTGGACCAAACCAAATTATAAGTGGTGCCATCTTGATATATATCATTGAAATCCTTTCCACCAGTTCTCAATGAGGAATGTTCTAAATGTCATGTGAACAATACCCTCTCTGCACTAATACCAGTAGCCTATTGAGAAGTTTGGAAGTGAAATGCTTAGAATGACAAAAATATCACTAATCATGGAAGAGAAGTACAATCCAGAATGTCCAATAGTTCCTGTGATTTTCCAGATACAAACAGTGGTTCATGCCCCCCCTTTTCACTCTGAACATCCCAATAAAGACCTCCTCAAGAGCTGAAATGGGGCATCTGGCCCATGGCTGAGCCTTCAGCATTCCAATAGTTGAAAGCTCTGACCCTTATTCTAACACCATCTAACCATCCACCACCAGTGCCGCTAATGCTACAAGAGTATCCTCGCGAGGGAAATCCCAGTGCCACGTCTCTAGAAACCCGGTCCTGCCTGAAATCAACACTGCTTATGGAACAGAAAATTCTGGCAATGGGTGCCAAATTTGAGTCAGGTCTCCAAGCAAGTGATGACAAGGCATCTAAACACTGCAGCCTAGAAAAGCCGGGGCAACCAGAGTAGATAGGTGAAATGGGCTATGATGTTAAATGCTTCAGCTTGAACAATGTCTAAATCTTGGGCAGTTGGCACCAAGCAGATACCAGGTCACACAAACCAGCAGGGCTGAGTAGAACAGATACGTCACTGAAAGCCCCTCTGACCTAGGAACCTTCCGTCCTTCCTGACCAAACTGCAATGGACCAAGACAGTTTGGTCTGGACAGAACACAGATGCCTGATCATGTCAGAGCCTAACCAAGGTACTACCTGGGGTCTTTTCCCAGACTTCATGTGATCCTTATGATCCTAGGAAAGTGGCAGCATATCCCAGCAGTATCATTAACAATAGCTCCTTATTCTAGGCATGTCCTGGGTCCCTGCCTGAACCCTGATCTATTGCTCTGCTCTTTGTCTATCTGGCTCATTTTCTAGCTTTGGTATCTGTGACCCTTATCATTTGGCAATTGTCCCTTTGGTGTTTTTTGGGCTTAACTTCCTTCTCATTATGGGAAAATGAAGGAAAGAAACAACAAGCAAAAATAAGGATCCTGCCTTTTCTTTCAGAGATAATCACTGTAAGAATTTTAGTGGTGCAGTATATCCTTCCAAATGTTTTCCAGATCTCTCTCTCTCTCTCACACACACATTCTGCATATATATGTCCATATGAGATCATACATGAAAGGTGTGTATCACAGGGCCTGGCACACACTAAACACTCAGTAAATATGAGCTATTGTTATATTTCTGATTTGTAACTTGCTTACCTCACTTGGCAACATAGAGTTAATATGCTCCAGGTTGAAAACTCTTTTCCTATATGTGATTTTTAATGGATACAGAGGATGTGTCATAGTTAATCCTCTATTGTTAGACACAGGATATTTACACTATTTTGCTATTAGAAATGCAGCTACCATAAACATTATTCTAGTTAAATTTTTATATTCCAGGATAAATTCCTAACATTAGAACACAGGGTCAAAGAGTTTGCATAGTTAAGACCTTTGATATAAAGTGATAAACCTTCCTGCAGAAGACAAGCGTATACCAGTTTACACTCACCATCAGCCACACAGTGGGATATCAATGCATTTATTCATTCTTTTATTCAACAAATAAATTTAATGAACTGTGATACATGCTACAGATACTTTTGGGAACAAACAAACAAGGACCTTGCTCTTTTGTTTATGCAGTTTAAAAGGGGAGGGGGAATAAACATTAAATAAATATCACAATAATCAATTACAAAGTTTACTAAGTACCATGATTATAAAAACAAGATGCTATTAGATGTGTATTGGTTATATATCTATGTGTAACAAATTACCCCCAAACCATAGTGATTTAAAACAACAAATATTTGTTATCTTATAGTTTCTAGGGGTCAGGAATCTATTTACAACTTAGCTGTATCCTCTGAAGAGGTTTAATATGTTTATCTTGGAGGATGACAAGGGCAGGCCTTAGTGAAAGATTCAGTGTGGATGAAGCAGAGAAAGAAATCAGGAAATATTTCCAGATTCCTGGCTTCTGCAAATGACTATAGCCATTATAGGCTTTATTGTTACTATTTTATGGTTGTTATTGTTATTTTGCTTACTCAATAGGTAAAATAATTTTCCCATTTGATTCTTATTTTGCATTTCTTTCCATGTGTTTATTGGTCAAGGTATTTTGGTCTATTTTATGCCTACTATCATGATAGGCATAATACTATTTTTCTAAATGTAGAATTCATATTAGAAACTTTGTCTTTAACATCTTTGTTAGTAATTGAACCATTCGAAAACTTTAACATATATTAATAAGTGAAAAAGTAAGATGCATAATAATGTGTTTATAAATGCATGTATAATAACACATTTATGTTTGCAGTGGTACCTGTGTTTGTAGATGTTTAGACTGTCTGTAGTAGAATACAGAAGAGACTGGTAATAGTGGGTTTTACTGGAGAGGAACTGGAATGCTGAGGGATGGAGAGAAACTTACTTCTCCTGTATACTTTGTCTATCTTTTGAATTTAGTTCCCTAAATTAATTAATTCCCTAAAATCATAAACAGATATTACCAGCTTAGGAAATTGCAGCCTCCTAATAATATGTTATCATTACTGTTATTCCTACCAATAGAAATACATGATGGTTTTGTTGAAGTAAAGATGTGTCAGACTTGAGTACCCATTCTATTGTTATCTCATTGCTAGTTTACTGAATGAAAAAGATATATCCGAAGGGCCTCCAGGAGAATTCACTTTAGAATCTACGAGCTCAAAAACATGTACTGTATCACTGTAAAAAGTCATCTTTGCTGTATGGTAGCTGGTAACCTGAGATCATGACTAACAAGAGTATTGTGCTCTGTATATCTGTGTCCTCTGTTTGTGTATTGTCTCCACCCAGGTATCAATTATTTAGCACTCACTTTTGAGCTTGTGCTCTTTGATTCACATCCTCAGCTCCTCTGCCACCTGCCTCTTAATCATCTTCCTGCTCATCAGCAGCTCCAGCGGGCGTAGGCATAAAGGGGAGGCAAAACGCCAGTGAATGTATTTGTTACTGTTAATTGCACATATGAAAGGCTTTAGGAGGAAAAGGTTGAGTTTCATGATTAAAATGAGATGTTTCAATCATTTTAATTTAGTTATTTAGTTTTTCTTTTTACTCTTAATGCTTTCACATTGATGAACCCTACTTATGACGAAGCACTTTTTTTTCCTTTTGCTACCAAAAACATGTTATCTCCATAAAAGACTACTTAGATGCTTATTGGCCACTCATTCAACATTCCAACACTTATCCCCAAATCTGAGCAATATAAAGTGAAGAAACAAATATGGTAGCAGGTATTGAAATAGGATGTTTCAGAACAGTAACTGAAGAAAACAGCAACAACAAAATGTGATGACACATTAAACAAAGTCAAGTAGTATGTGTGTGACTCAAGAATGCATATGGAAAGGCCAGATGCAAGGTGATTGCTCAAAAGCAAACAATCCTCCCCAAACCAGAGACCAACTGTTTGATATGCTTGCTAAAAGAACTGGGAGAAGAAAGAGAAATGAAAACTATGTGAAGATAGGAAGAAGTAGAATGGATAACTGAAATGGGACTTTAGTGGACGCATAGCGTTTAGTAGGTGCCCAATATCCTTTCATTCTATTTTGATACCTGTTTTCAGTTTATCTTTTTGCGGATCTGTTCCCTCTCTGTTGCGGTCCCTGATGAGAAAATGCTACCTTGACTCCAGAGATGGTAAGTGATTCAGGACTGGCCAATCAAAGCATCCCATTTTCCTGGCAACAGTAATTGGTTCCCAGGGACCCCATGGCCCAGGTCAGGTCAATCAAACCAATAACACCAATTTGAGACAATTAATATTGTTCTTTTGAGGAATCGTATTTGTCCTTTTCTACTGGACGAGGAATTTGGGAAATTGAAAGTCAAGAGATATTTTGAGCATCTTACGTCTGTGAATGAAGATGAGAAGGAAGAGGAGAAGGAAGCAAACACATTGGGGGTGGGTGGCTGCATCTTGCTAAGAGGACTGAGAGAAATCAAGACCCACAGGACATTGGGGTCTTGCCTAAACTAGCCCCACCTGAACCCATTACTACTCCTGGACTTTCCAGTTACATGAGCTACTCAATTCAAGTTTCCTCTCCTTTACAGCAGCTTTGAATTGGGTTTTCATTGTACAGAAAAGAGTCCTAAATAATATGTTTCACTCATATAATTTGTTGAGGGAGAGAAAGATGGTCTTATTATTGTCTGACTAACCAGTATATACAGGTAGGGATCATGTCTTATGGAGCTAACTTGCCCATTCACTCCCTAGGAAGACAACCTAGCTCTGGTGGGGCCAAGAGGAGCAGTCTCCTCTACTGAACATTAATAACTGCTAGCAGTTTTACATTCAAAAATTTTGCAAATTCCACCCCAATGTGGAATCTCAGAAAATATCTGATACCGGCTTACCTAAAATTTTGTAATAGAAAAATGCTGACCTGTGAAAGAATGTGGTTTTGAGACTGAATAAAAAAGTGAATAAAGTGAGGGGGAGGGGAAGATGGGATAGTGAAATTTAGAGTAGAAGTGTGGGAAATGCAAAGTTAATTCCATCCCGAATATAGTTGAAACCTCCCTGAAACTGGCAGTGTAGCTGATGCTGGAAAACATGGTAAATTTCACTGTGACATTGAAAGTTGCTGAACTGAAACACTTTTCTTCCATGTACTTTGAAATCACCATCCTAGACTTGGACTTTTGGGAAAAGTTGAACAAGATCAAAACTCTGAGTCACTTCTGTGATAGCTTGATGCCAGGAAGCAATGACCTCTTCAGAAAAATGGGACAGTGACATCAGTTTGCAGTGGGTCACTAGGTACTGTAGAGGGTGGCAAGTTTTTGTGCACCATCCTGGAAGATGCTTCTTGCATGAAATATGAGACCAGAACTCTAATTCTAACAATGTTATAAACAAACCTATGCAATTAAAGCCTAGTGTATGACTGGAAACAGAGATAAGCTAATAAGATTATGAACCAACTAAATAGATCCCGAAGCCATATGATGACATCATGAAATTTTAGAAGATACAGCTGGCTTCCCGTGATATTTTTGCAGTTGAAAAATATGTAGCATCTGGTCTTTCCTTTATCATTCTTTGCTGAAGTGGTTGTCATCTTAAATTTCTTTTTATCATGTAGATGTGTTAAGTTTAAAAATAAAGTTGGAAAATTTTGATAGAGCATTCTATCTAATTTCACATAAAAAATAAGCAAAAATTAGTTACAGTTTCATAAGCAAACTCTTTATGATGGGCAGTGCCCTGAGCCTTTGCACTTGCATTAAGCAATTTTGTACTCTTGGCGCACCATTAACCTAGAGAATGATAATGGTCTCTTATGTGGAACATTCAATCATTCATTTGTACATGCTGTCGGCATAGGGAATTAGTGGGTTATATTGGGTGTAGGTTTCTTCATCGAAATCCCAGTTTTACCACTCACTAGTTGTATAACTTGGAACAAGATATTTAACCTCTCAAGTTTCAGTTTACTCATCTATAAAACAGAAATAATAGGATCTACTATTAAAGGACACAATATTTGTGAAGTATTTTGCACCAGGTGTGACATACATAAGCCCCAAATTTATTATTAGTCACTCACTTAACAAATATTTATTGAGGTCTAAATATGTGTCAGGCACTGTGCTAATCCCTGGGAATACTTGACCAAGAAGAAATAGATTCTTAACAACTAACTGGTGTATAGGATCACCTCTGACAAGTTAATTGTCTGATACCAATCTGCTCCAGTCGCTGAGCTTCTACTAAGAAGGTCCTTGGGAAGCTATGTTTCTGGCATCCAGTGTTAGAGATGAGAACTGGTCCATCCAGAGAAACAATGTTAAGTGATAAAGTTTAGTAACACCTCTACGACATAAAAGAATGGGTTCTGAAAATATGCAATCACATGCTATTATCAAAAATGTAATTCTAGGTGATAGCCATGATGTAGGAAAAGGCATGGAAATAATACTCCAGCATCTGAGTCTGCTCCTGATGGAAAGATCTGAGGCCAAGCTCACTGACGTGTCCTCCTGTTCCACTTCTATTACATCTTCTCTGCTTCTTCAACCCTCGCCACTGTCATGGCTGCTGGCAACTTTTCCTCTGTCTTGGTTCCTGCCACCCCTGCCATGTGTCATGTCATCTTCATTATACCAACTCCAACGCTGCCCCTACTGACATTGCCTCTGGCTGCTCCCAGATTTGACAAAGTCCCTGACTTCCAGGACCTCACAGTCTGACAGGGTACCAGGCATTTGGAAATTCGACCATATCCAAGCCTGAATGAAGTAAGTACTAACAAAGAAATATAAGAAATACCTTACAGAGAAGGGAAAATTTTACACAGAGCGTGGTATTTGAGCTGACTCTGTCTTTTGATAGACAAAAAAAAGGAAAGAAAGACCATCTCAGGCTACGGTAATGGCATAAACCACTAAAAAGATCATCACTTTGCTGTTCTTTTAATAGTACAAAAACCCAAAACCAACGAAGGCTTTCAACATGATGATCTAGCCACTTATACCTTTCGGAAGGACATAGTCAGGTCAGTTTTTCAAGTATACCTGTGTGAATGACCCTTGTGGTTTTGCAGGGGGCCAGAAGAAGCTGAAAGGATAGCTTTTTGTTTTGTTTTTGTTACCTGCTTAGTTTACTGCAAGTGATAGATGTTAACACAAAGCCCATTATAATATGTTTGTGTGTGTGCATGTGTGTTGGGGGTGATGTGTGTGAGTATGTATACACAAACACTCACACACATAACATTTAAAACAATGATGCAGAAATGAGAACCAATTCAAATTCTGAAACAGTCTAACGTCTATAAAATAATTGTATATAGTGATAATATGAATTATTTCTATTTCCTACTGGTATTTGCTACTGGACTTATTTTGTTTCACATGCAAGAAGTTTCATGTTTTCATTTTAACTACCATAGGCTAATACAAAAAGCATATGCATTGTATTTGAATATTAATTATCAAGTCTTTTGTGATGACTTGATTACTATCTATAATCCTCATTACTCACCTGAGCTTTATAGTCATGGTGACTTTGATCCATATGATATATGGAAACAGGACATGACTAAATGAGACAGTTCAGGTTCACGGTGTTTAGATATGTCCATGAGAAACCTTTAATGCCATCACAATAACATTTCTTATCTCTCTTCACCAGAGTAGAACACAATAGAGCATGAGAAATGCATATGCCTAGGTTTTAACAAAGAGCCTATTACCATATTAGACTTAGCTGTGCTCAGTTAACTCTGAAGGATCAAAATATAGGCAAGTGATCCAATGAGTGCACTTTATTGCCAAGTGTTGTCCAAATTAAAGAGATTATTGTAGCAAATGTTTCATTAGTGTTTGACTTAACAGACAAACCACTATTTTCCCTGTGAGCATGTTTTAATCAAAATGGAGAAGGCAACAGATGCTGTGTGATAGTTTTCAAACCTATACTAAAATTTCTCCCACCATCAAGTATATTTCAAGTTCCTTTAAAGGTGATATTAAGAATGCATCTGCCCAAATTATATAGCTCAGTTCACTTCAGAGCCTTCTCGCTATTTTATGTCAATTCTCTTCCACACATCATTCAAATAGGATTAAATTATACATGCTTTAAACATACAATGCATTGAAGTAGTGAGACTCAGCCTGGCTTCCTGGAAAGATTAATTAAGTGCATCAGCTTTTTCCTGGGCAGAAAGAACCTGTAAATTTGGTTCTTTGATGCGGGGTTGAGCTACTCCCCTAAAATGAGGCTGGAAAAAAAGTGTTGATCACAGGTAAGTCTATCCTAAAATTAGAATGTCTGTTCATATTATGTAATTGAAGAAATCTGAAAATGACTGAACTAGCAAAAGCGAAAACAAAAACAAAAAAACAGAAAACCTTTGTTAGCCTATGGAGTGTCTCAGATTTCCACTCGAATTCATTCCTTATGAATTTTCTAAGAGATCCTCTAAGGACTTTAACATAATAACCAGCCAACTTATTAACAGGGATTAGTGTATCTGAGCCATTGGTATATCTCTGTCGCTGGAAGAGAGCAGGCTTCTAGGAGAATGAATGAAATCAAAGGTTTTCATATTTGTTCAAGAAATGAAACACTCGTGGCAAAGCTTTTTTCATAACACCCTGAAATGTTACTACAGTAAACTAAAAATGGCTATGTTTTGTGCAAATTCAATACCCTATGAAATAAGATTCTAGTATGGTCAACTGGTAGCAGAAACTAGGTTTAAAGAATAAAAAATCAGAAAATTTTTATTTAGAAGGCGATCTGACAGCTGATTTTTTCCTTTGTAACTTGGGAAAAGACCGTTATTTGATTTTGAAAAGCAGAAAATCTTGATACATCAGTATTTTTCTAGAGTATAGTTTGTAAACTTTTGGATTAAACTATTTGATGGTTAAAGATAAATGATAAATAGCAAGTTGAGAATCATGGGGTACGTCTATGAATGTCCAAGAAGCATGATAAGTAGCATGAAATGGTGGAAAGAGACATGGATTATAAATAAAATGCCCCAGTTCTACCAAACACAGCACCAACTCTACTCCTTATTAGCCTTCTGTCGTTATGGCAATTTATTTATTTTGGGGGACATCCAGTACTTCACTTGTAAAATGAGAAGCAGTGCCTACCTGATTAAACTTACACTATTATGATGATACTAGAGAGACACAATGTATGCAATAACACTTTGGAAGTTATCAGGCAATACCATATGTCTTTGAGTCTATGTCATATACCATTGAGTCATCATTTGATGTTTTAACATCTTTGACATCGGGATGTATCTTACAGTCTGTGGGTGTCATTTGCCAGTGTATCTACAACAAAACATGCCCAATGGAGGTCAGAAGTTTGGAAAAAAATTCAGAGATAGTAGTGTAGCACCCTTAAGAAATGTTGCATCTCCAAGGCTTCCTGATGACAAAAACGATTAAATTCCATTTAAAAAAAAAACAACACGTAGACATCAATGACCGAGAGTCATCAAAAGTGACTCTTGGGAGACAGATTCAATGTGGGAACATTTTAGGAATCTCTTAAAGAATGTATTTTACTTATATTTCATTCATATCTATATATGAGTGATAAAAGATTTTTTAAATCTATGTGTAAACAAATTTTAAAAGTTTCTTCCAAAAAATATAAGATTAAAATTTCATGTTATAAGAAAGCATTATGTCATTATTTGATTGCAATCTTTTCTTTCTTAGCAGTACATGCTACAATTGATGGCGTGTTAGAAAGAAAATTGGTACATAAATATACCATGTTACTATGAAGTTGCACTAGAAGTGAGTTAGAAAAAAGACATTTATTGATAACAAAGGTAAGGTTGGCACATTTTACAGCTTTCTTTAAGGCTGGGCTTGATACCAAGGAAGAGATCACAGGAACAACAAAGAGACCTGAAAAGTTCTGTTGTACATGAGAGCCATCTGGCATTAGAAAAATAAATTCTACCCCATGGGAGGAATTTGAATCTGCTGCTAATTGATAAAATACCATTCTAGCCCTAAATATTGACACATTGACAACCAAGGAAGCTTCCTGGAAGGGTAATAACACCTGCAAAATATGGTTTGATGACAGGATGTTAGAGTAAGTACCTTTATAAAAGCTTATCAGTGATGACCATAGGGAAAGAAAAAGTATGTTGGTAAATTCATCACTCAAAATCGAGTTCAATAATCACTTCTCAAAGGAAGAAGCCTTTCCTTGAACACCTAAAATATGAACCAATGCCTCCTTCCCCCATAACACGTATCTTAACCATATCTTTATTAAAGAACATATTAAACTAAATATTAGCTGTCTCCTACGAATGTCACAAAGCTGGTAACCATGGTTTGTTCATTTGGTATCAAGAGAACTTGATATAGTGTAACACAGGGTACTTAGTAGGCAATCAATAAATTATTGGTGAAAGAATGAATATGTTTAATATATTTTGTATGTAAGAATCACATGCATTAACTTGTAAGCAGACAGTTTGTAAGTAAGATTAATGATGCTGTTACAATATTACAAGTCAATTTTCACAGTGTAAAAGATAATGACCTACTAGAAATGTTAGTTTATTGATCTACCACACCCCATCTTACCCTTCTAGTTTTATCAGCCCCATTCACAGTCTTGGTAATGTCGATTCTTTGTACTAAGTGAACTTTCCCTCACCTCCAGTCATTGGCTCTGGCTGATAGACCAGAGCTGATAGACTTGTCCATAAAAGGAGTGGCCCACTGGCTGGTCGACAGGTAATCAACATTTCTTTTTGGAGAACTAAACCAATAGACAGTCTGAACAGGGGGAGAATGAAAGAACACTATTGGTGGAGCACCAGAATTAAGGGCAATGGCCTCCTAAGGACTAATGGTACAACATTTTCATAGAGTCCATGTATGCTACACCTTAGAAGTTCCTTTTTTCTAAAGTTAATTACATAGGTCTTTCTCCTTAAAACCAAAAACACTTTTTCAAAGAGTGAGTACATTTTCTGTATCCCAACATGATCATGATATAGTATACTGGTTAACGTGATTGACCAACTTTCCAAGAGCTAGAATACTATGAAATATGATTAATGCAAAGTTTACCCAAATTTAATGATCCTTGGATGAATTATTGTTCATTTTTACAACCTAAAATACTTCATGAGCTTCAGAAACTTTGGGTCTTGCTCTCTACTGGATACTTGACCTTGCTTTCTGTCTTGATTTTGACCTACTTTCAGCTCCAGAGTTTTTTCTTATGACCAAGCAGTCCTGTTCCTCAGGCATTCACATAAGCTTTGCTATTGCCCCACTTGGAACCAAGAGGTCTACATGATTGGAATGAAATAGGGTGGGAGTGGAACTGAGCAGTTACTGATTCATCTGTATAAGGGGATATATATCAAACATTTTTGAAATATTATTACTGGCTTTAAAATAGAAAGGTAGGCCAACATACAACAATGACAAAAACAACAAAACAAGAAAAGAACCCTAGACAAATGGGAAACATACTGGGTCAACTTAACTCATGCTGTTTATTAAGTTTATTATATATGCTGTTAAGATTTTCCTCAAATTTAAATTTATTATTTAAAATATAATTAAAACTCAGAAATAACCCTTTCACCTCTAGTAAATACTGCAGAATAAGACACTAAACACCACTTTATTGCTTTCTAGCATGATTTTCTGGTTACTAGAGACTGGAAAGGTGAATGTTATAGACATTTCCCAGACTCAGGTAAAGGTAAAGCCAGAGTTTCACATATGACTTGGTTTCCACCAACCAGATGCACCTGTATAAGATAAGAAAAGTGGATAGGAACATCATGAGATAGAAACTATGGGGCTGTTCCGGCAAGTAAGGGGGTTGAGGAGTTTGGTTCTTCTGTGGAACTGTAATGGAGGATCTAGGATTTAGTTTGTATCTTCATTAGTGTTCAGTGACGTATGGTGAGTGGAGTTTTCATGTGACCATCCCATTGTACAGCTGGACATTTCTCTGATGTCGCCTCTAAACCTGGTTCCTGGGTCCCAGCAAAAATATTGTAAATTATCTATTACATCATAATAAACTCTTCTCTGCTTAAACTATCAAGAGTTATTTTTGTTTTCTGAAACCAAGGACTATGGCCTATGTAGTAATTGGTATCAGAAATGAGATGCTGAAAAGTAACACTGATTTAGTAGAAGCAGTTGTATAGCAAGTGGTAAGGGTCTAGTTTTAATGTGGTGGCCAAATATTTGGTTGATCTGTCACTTGCTTATCTTAAAAAGCAGGATATTTGCTGACTGAGGCCATAATGTTCAGGGAAATAGTAGAACAAATTCATAGTATTGGTAGGTGATGGTTCATTTTTGCTACTTTTAGCAAAATCTTATGAATTAGATGAACTCAGTAGAGGTGCAAATAAGCAGATTTGCTAAGGGAGATGTTCTCTGCCCACGCCCACAAACTACACTGATGGAGAGTCCAATGATTTAGAACTTGCAGTGTTGAACAACGCTGCTTTTGTATCTGAACTTGAAGAAGGTTTAAGCTGTAGCCATGAAACTACAGTCTTAGCAGGAGGTAAGGCTCTTGCTTCGTCATAAACCAGCAGTGATATTGCTGGCAAGACATGATGAATTGTATCGCTTCCCCATCTAAGCCTATTATTTCAGATGCTCTCAAGGTAGCCACCATTAATTTAAGGGCCAGAGGGATGGGCAGAGAACAGAGCCCAGTAAATAAAAGACGAGAATCTGCAGGCTCAAAAACCACGTCTGGGAAAGTCTTTTGGCTATGGTAGTTTGTACATGGAATAGAATCAAAACAAATCAAGTCTGCTAAGTGTTTGAAGGAATCATCTTCTGAAAGAAGTCCCAAACTTGGTCTGCAACAGTCTGTGATTGTTAAAACCTTAAAACAATTCCTGTGCCCCAATATTTTAAATTTCACAGTCTCCGAGGGGTATCCTCCCCACCGTGCCCACCTCAGATATATTTCTTGAGGGAAATTGACAAGCATGAGCCTCCCAGGGGCAGATCCAGGAGCAATAAAGGACAAGGCACAGAAGAGAACATTCTAGAGAAAGAACCAAGAGTTTCCAGGTTGGCCAACAAAGGAATTTCCTGCAATGCTAGGACAGAGTATTCTGGTTATTCCTGCTCAGTAGGTTTTGATAGTTATTATGGAGTGGTAACTAATGTCACCAAATGGACAGGCTTATTGCAAAGATCCGTTTCTTCTCCATCATAAAAACTTATGTGTGCTAGTAGCTGAAAACATGTCTTTAGTTAATTGGTTACCAGCCTACAAGAGCCCCATCTGGGCCTCTTAGAGAGGGCTGCATATCTGTTATTGAAACAGCAGTAACAGAAAGAGACTTAGGTCTTGATCCCCTGGAGAGGCAGTGAGACTGTTCTATTTAAGAAAACAAAGCTGTGAATGTTGGTTTGGAAAACCAAAGAGGCAGAAAATTGTTGATAGCCAATTCTGGAGGTTCTAAACTATGTTCACAAATTATTAGATACTCTCCCCTTTAAGATGACTTTCCCTCTACAAGTGAAATTAACTTAGTGACTCACTTCTAATTAATAGAATAAAGTGGAAGTGTCCTGTGTCAATTAGGAAACCAGGTCATAAAGGACACTGTGACTTCATCATTTCTTTCTCCTGGATAGCTCACTCTGGGGGGAGGTGGCAGCCACATCATCGGGATACTCAAGCAGCTTGTGGAAAGGCTCATGTGGCAAGAACCTAAGGCCTCCAGCCAATAGCCTTATGAGGGAGTCTTCTTGAAACTGGATCCTGCACTGCCAGGCAAGCCTTCAGATGACTGGAGACACTGCCAATATCCTGACTGCAACCACATGAGAGACCTTGTGTCGAAACAATCCAGCTAAGCTCTTTCTGAATTCTTTACCTACCAGAACGTGGAGACTATAGTATTTCTTGTTTTAAGCTGTTAATTTTTTGATGACTTGTTATTTAGCATGAGATGACTAATATACCCACTCAGTATCTAGTCTCATCTTCTTCCTTAGAAACAAAATCTTGATTTTATTTGAGTAATACTTTTAGCTAAAATACTATATACCTCACACTCCCTCTAGATACATACAATTAGATGTCAGCAGGAGTCCTTGGATGCTCCTTTCAGGAAAACTCCTTTAAAAGGTGGTAGGCCACCCACATTCTTCCTGCCTGGAATGCAGATTTGATGACTGGAACTCCAGTAGTCAAATAACACCATGAGGCAACCTTTAGGATGATAGCCAAGAGCTAAGGATGACAGAATGAAAGCAATCTGGGTGCTGAATAATGATGGTATCAGCAAAGCAGCCCCCCAAATGTTTTTGTGAACTTTTTTTACTTTGGATAAAAATCAACTTCTACACTGGTTAAGTCACTATTCTTGTTTCTGTTACAAGCAGCTAAATGTAGTTACTAGCTGTTAGAAATTGAAATTAGATTTCTTGGATATTTGGCTTTTAGGAAATATAATACATTGAACTACCTAACAGGATAAATCATTTAGCTTTGTAGGAGTAGTTACTACTATAAATTATTGAGTTATGTATCTGGTATAAGCTTTTCTGGAACATGAGTGGTATATGCTGTTTATCCAGAATTCTCTTCCGAGGTCACCTCTGGGATTCCATATTGGCACTGATGGAAGACCACACACACACACACACACACACACACACACTGTAGAGCGTACACTAAATTACTGACACTTGGGCTGTCCTGACAAAACCATCCTTCATCCTTACTATGTCATTTAAAAATCATAAGCAGCCAAAGCTAATATCCAACATGTAATTCTCTGGAGATATATATACATTTTCAAGTAAAAATAATTTTGAATTATAGCATATTTTAAAACATTTAGTTACTTTATATTTTGATACATGTCCAAGTTTTTTTTTTTCAAAAAGAGAAGATAAAAAGCTTTTTTAGGGTTCATTGTGTTTTTTTAATACATAACAACTTTAGATATAATTCACACACCATTCAATTCACCCATTTAAAGTGTACAATTCAATGGATTTTAGTGTATCCACAGAGTTGTGCAAACATCATGACAATCAATTTTAGAAAACCTTTATCACTCCCCAAAGAAATCCTATTAGCGGTTAATCCCCATTTCTTCCCAAACCCCTCCCCAGCCCTAGGTAATCACTACTGTACTTTCTGTCTCTACAAGTTTGCATGTCACGGATATTTCATATAAATGGAAACATGTGGTATGTGGTCTTTTGTTACTGGGTTCTTTCACTCAGCATAATCTTTTCAAGTTCATCCATGTTGTAGTATGCATCAGTACTTCATTCCCTTTTTATTGCTGAGTAGTATTTCATTATAAGTCTATATACCATATTTTGTTTATGCATTCATTAGTTGATAGATATTTGGGGTTTTTTGACGTTATGAAGGGTACTGGTACAAACATTAATGTACAGGTTTTTGTGTGGAGAAGTTTTCAATACTCTAGGGTGTATAATTAGGAGTAGAATTGCTGGATCATGGGTAACTCTATGTTTAACCTTTTGAGGAACAGCCAGGCTTTCTTCCATAGTGGTTGCAACGTTTAAAATTTTCACCAGCAGTGTCTGAGGCTTCCAATTATTCTACATCCTTGTCAATGCTTGTTCTTCACTGTTTTGTTTTGTTTTGTTTTGTTTGACACAGCTATTCCTAGTGAGTGTGAAGAGGTATTGAATTGTGGTTTTGATTTATAGTTCCCTGATGGTTAATGACATGGAGCATCTTCCAAGTGTTAATGTATATCTTCTTTGGAGAAATGTCTATTCATATCACGTCTTTTTATTATTGAGTTGTAAGTTATTTACATATTCTAAATAGAAGTCTCTTATCAGATATATGATTTGCAAATTTTTTGCCTATTCTGTGGGTTGTCTCTGGATTTTCTTTTGTTTTCTCTTTCTTTCTTTTTTTTTCACATTGCCATAACTAGGTCAATTTACTTCTGTGTGAACAGAAAGACATTGCCACATCTTAAGCGAGGCATTGTGGCTAAGTCCACAACTTCATTTTTTTGTTTTGTTTTGTTTTTTAATTTTTTGATTTTTATTGGAGTATGGTAGCTTTACACTCATGCTAGTTTCTGCTGTATTTTCTTCATAGTGTACAATGAAGTGCAAAAAATTTTAATTTGATTTAAGTCTAATATACTTCTTTTTCTTTTTGGTCACTTGTACTTTTGGTGTCATATCTAAGAAGGCTCTGCCTAACCAAGGTCACAAAGATTTATTGCTATATTTCTTTCCATGAGTTTTATAGTTTCGTTCTTACATTTAGGTCTATGTTCCATTTGGAGATAATTTTTGTGTGTGGTTCAAAGAGATGGTCAGATTTCCTTCTCTTCTAGGTTGACATTCAGTGTCCCAGCCATATTTATTAAAAAGACCATTTTTCCCCACTACATTGTGTGAAATCTTGCGGGGGGGGGAGGTGTGAGTGTGTGTGTGTATTTGAGGGTGAAGGTAAGTTTAGTTTGGTTTCATGGAAAGATAAACTATATAAGAATTTTATGTTTCTTAAACTAAACAAATCTAAAACAAATTTGTCAGAGTCTATGTCTTTTGAGAGTCAAACAATTGCACAAATGGTAAGCATACATCATGTTTTCTTTATAAGTTTCTTCCCCACAGAATCCTTAATAATTTAGGAAAATGGATACAGTCATCCCTTGGTATCTGCAGGGGTCTGGTTCCAGGAACCCCCATGAAACCAAAATCCTCAGATGCTCAAGTCTCTTATATGTAAAATGGCAGTAGTGTTTGCATATAACCTAAGAATGTCCTCTCTTATACTTTAAATCATCTCTAGTTACAACAGCTAATACAATGTAAATACTATGTAAATAGTTGCAAACACAATGTTAAATACTGTGTAAATAGTTGCCTGCCAGTGGCAAGTAGAAGATCTGCTTTTTGAAACTTTCTGGACTTTTTTTTTTTTTTTTAAGAATACTTTCCATCCGTGGTTGTTGAAATCTGTGGATGTGAAATCTACAGATATGGAGGGCTGACTGTATGTACTTTGCTTTAGTGGAAGGTTATCTGAATAAAATTTCTAAAAATTAATAGGATAAGGTTTTACCCAATTGATTTATTACACGGATGTATGTTTGTGAAATCCTGAAATGTTGTATTCATTTATGACAGGACTGACTGCTTAATGTGATCTACACAACCCATTTCTACATAAAAGGATAGGATTTCATGTAATATTTACATGGATATATTAAGCTGACATATCATCAAAACTGACAGGTTTTCCTTAGCTTCATTGGGATTTCTTGGCTTTTTGGACACCTTAACTGTACTAGACATTTTCTTTTTTGGGGAATGAGAAGGCATCATCCATATTTGCCTTTCATTAAAGTATCTGCCTTTTCCTTGCATGCTTCCAGTTGGTATGCAATCATTTTCTTTTTTTTTTTAAGATCCAGTTTTCAGGATTCATTTTAGTGAATAAATTGAGTGCCCTGGTTTTGCCAGTCCTTGGCACTCCTGCTCCACGAAAAGTAAAAGGGCTCCAATCTCATTAGGGAAAACTGTGCAGTAACCTGCAGACAGGGTGTCTAAACATCTTCATCTTAGCTCTTTAGACCTTTCTCGGTACTCAGGGCTCTACAGCACATGCTTACTATTTCAGCTTCGGGCAGGTGACTGCCTCAGACAAAGGCCAGGGTGGATTTTATACTCCATAAGTAAGTGGGCATGAAAGAATTGAAGAGCAAAACCCTGGGCTTCTATAGCCAGGAAGATGCTTGACAGTAACTAGCATAGAAGCAGTTCTGTGTTCTAAGGAAGACTTTTTTTTTTTTTTTAAAGTTTATTCAACCCCAATTTTATAGTGTTTTTTAATGCTATACAGCTAGTTTACATTTACAGTCCACTACCGGAATTAACAGAAAGAAAAGTAGTTGTAACTACAGTGTGGTTAATGGAGACACAGTACATAAAATGTAAACTTTGCTGATTCTCTAATTGGCATAAAAGCCTAGACAAAAGAAAGTAGTCTTTATAAGATAGTAGAGCTAAACACCAGTAATCAACACAAATAAAATCGCAGATTTCACAAGATTCAGATTTTCATCTTAAGAAAATTTCCTTTAACACTACTGTTCAAGATTTCATCTGTCCTCTAGAGCTGCAGTCCCACATGGCAGCCACCAGTCACACGTGGCTATTAATCACTTGAAGGTAATGTCCTAGGAGTGTAAAAACCACACTGGATTTTGCAAACAGTGTGAATGAAAGAATGTAAGATATCTATTGGATATTTTTATGTTGTGTACACACTGAAATGATATTTTTGATATGAGTTAAATATATTGTTAAATTTAATTTTATCCACTTTGTATTTTTAAAATGTGGCTACTAGAAAATTTAAAAGTACATCTGTAGCTCACATTTGTGGCCCACTTTAAATTTTTATTGGACATCGCTTCTCTCGAGGCTGAGGGACTATCACAGCATAACTACACTGGAATTCCACCTGTATATATTTCTGTCAGCTGTCATAGTTCATTAGTCACTCGTTCATAGTGTATAAGGTGAGTTCCATACTTCTTAATGTATATTTTTGTTTTCTTAACACCTCACTACTGTTAAACAGTCTTTTCCCTCTCTTGAAAACCACTTTCCCACTTGGCTACTTGGTAAATTCTTACCTTTTAGTAGCCAGCTAAAGCATTCTTTTCTCTGTAAAATTTTCTCTGAACTCCCTTATCCCGCACCTGTACCCCAAGTAGAAATGAAGACTGTCCTCTGGACTCGTGACAGTATCTTGCCCAACATCTACTGGATATGAACAGTCTACTTTTTGCTGTGCACAGGGATAAGTGGTGGAGGCATCCAAATGTGAACTGGGGGGATACAGACTCTGTGCCCAGAGAGCTTGTATTTAGAATGGGATAGAGATAAGTAAACACCCAGTCACCCACTGGCATGAAAAATGCTATAATGGGAGAGAGCACATCATAAGCATGCCCCTCCCAGACTACTTCTTTGTGGTGGATAAACACATTGAGCCTGAACTATACGTATCTGATCCCATAGGAACCCTGAGTTTATCAAAATTCTTTTATGTTTAAGTATAAAAGCTCAAGGGCATCTTTTTCACATCACAATCATTAAAAATGAGAGTTGTCTTCAAAATACAAATTACTGAATAGGCATTCTTATATTACATATATGCCCCAGTATCCTTGCAATGACTCTCTTAGCCAGGAAATTTGGGTATTGATTTTTTTTAAAAACAAAGAACAACAGCAAAATAGCCCCAACACAATTAGAATGATTAAGTAAAAATGAATCCCACAAAAGGTGTGCAATTTACTTAATACTAATGTGCTATCAAAAAGAGTTCAGGATTTCAATGACTGGATTTCTGTGGGGTTGATAAGACAGATGAATAATGAGGTGAGCAGCTTTGTTAAGTCATCTAACATATTGCAGTAGACTTTTTAACATTAGTGTTAAAAAGGGCAAGACCAATATTCAGCTTGTTAGATTAATTGTGTAATCTTTCTTACTCGGAGGTTGTTTATTTACCAACTGCAATGATCTAAAACCCAGTTAAGAAGCAAAAAGAATGCTTTTCAAAGCAACATTTGAGTAGTCCTTTCACAAAATCTATGCACTAAAGTTCATGTGCCTTTCTCCTTGGTAAGCATATCAGTTCCTTACATGGGACCTATTTAGTTTTACTTTAGACCGACTTGTGACAAGTGAGGGCTATCTGGATTCTCAGCCTGAACCAGAGTAGAAGCTGCCAATCAGAAAAGGAGGAGAACGCTGGAGGCAGGCAAGCTGGCAAAAGAGAGAAAAGACAACAGACTGTCAGTTAGGGAAGGGGGAAAGAGAGAAACTACAAAAGGCAGAGATAATCACTCACTCATAGAATCCTGGAGTCCTTCAGGGCAGGGACTGATGGCTTATACACCTCCTGCGGGCATCCCTAACACCTATAGAAAGAAGCCTGATGGAGAATAGGAACTTGATGTAGCTGTTAAGTCCACTGTAACCTACTATAATGAATACTTTAAATAAAATTATAATGAATACTTTAAATAAAATTAACTCTGAATTTTCAAGAAAAAGCCAAATAAACTGCTTAACAGAAACATTTATAGTACATTTCAGAAACCCTTTGTGCAATAGTTAAAAACAGTTCTGAAGGAAAGAAGTTCGACTCTTTAAAGGGCCATGCTCCAATTATGCTGACCATCACTTAACTAGAACAGCTGGCTTTGCACTGATTGTATGCAAAGCTGAATATATGTTGTGCTATAGAAGAGCTATAGAACAGCAGGCTTCACTAAGTTGCCTTGAACAGACTTCAGATGGTGGTACATACAAATAATAAGCTACCATGTAAGGTTTAAACTGTATAAGACGGCAACAGATTGCACAATTGAATCACCAGGGTGATGGAAAATAATTGTTCTAAAATGCACTATCACCATGAAGCAAAATCTTCCTACCATGTGCCCAGCACTGTGCTAGGGACTGGATTATTACGCATTAATTCGAAAAACTGCTTTCTCTTTAAAGATTGTTTAGGTATTCCCAAACTCTCATTCATATTTTTAAAGGTTAAATGACATTTTACACGCACAACAGCCATTACATAACAGGCATAGAGTCATGTTTTACGACTTGGATAGTTCTTATTTTTTATTTTTTTAAGGGCACTAGCAACTCTGTTTTCAAATGCTATCAAATTCTTAAGGATTTGAAAACCTACACATAATAATGGAGTGTCTCATCCACTCACTTGTTTTGTGTAATAAGTGTTTGAACACAGGCATGCCATTTCGGAGTTTACAGTGAGGCTAAGCTGTACTTTAGCGTTTTTGTACCAAGCAAAAACAATTTCAGCAACGGTCCTCATTTCCCCTGGTAATTTTTTTTTTTTTTTTTTTTCCTTTTCATGGCGAGTTACTAAATGCTAGATGCTAGAGTCAAAAAGAAACCTGACATCTGGGGAGGTGTTGAGGGGGTGTTAATAGTTCTAGTTAGATGTTTGGGGAGGGTTGAGGACAAGATTTTAAAACGGCAAATACAGGGAGAAGGGGGAAATGATGGTTTCGGATGACTCTCTCCTCCCTCCACTTTCTCTCTTCACCAATCCGTATGCCCCCCAATTTAGAGGCGGGTTCAGCGAGATCAGGCTGCAGGAAACCGGGAGGCTCCTCGGCGCTGCCTCCCCGGCCTCGTGATGTAATTGTTATTTCTTACTCGGAGCCTGAACCGCGGAGAGCTGCCGAAGAAGTGGCAGCCGGGTGCCTTCTGCCTTGTCTCGTAGGGTCAGAGTCTTCCCCGGGATGGTGTAGATGCGCTGGCTGACTCCGCTGGAGACCTCGCAGTGACAAAGCAGCTGAAGATAAACCCTGCTCCCGGGTCTTCCGCCGTCCGAGGAGCTGAACGGGGCGCTCCTCAGGTCTCCTTCCCAGTTTTCCACTCGGACTCACTCCGCATTTATCCCTGGGTGCCTCCTACGTGCTGGGCGTGGGGTCCAAGTGACCGGCAGTTAGTGCCCGTGCCCCCCCAAGATTAAAGCAAGACACACAGATGACAAGGTGGTGGAAGTTGGGGGTGGGCGAGAGGGAGCCAAGGGGACGCGCGTCGTGGGGTGAAGTGGGAGGAGGGGGACGCCGAAGGCGCCGGCCCCCAGGAGGGGCCCCGGGGCGTCCCGGCCCCCGGGCTGTGCCCCCAGCACGAGCCGTTGGCCTGTGTCACAAGATCGGTGCCCCCCTCCGGGAGGAGCTGTCCGGGCGCCTTCGGCGGTGGGGGCAGCTGGACAGCCGGGAGCCACCGGGGGACGGCTCGGGCGCGCGGAGCGCCCACCTCTCCCCGCCGCCGCCGCCGCCGCCGCCGCGGTCCTCCCGCCGCCTCGGGGCCCCGCAGCCCCCGGCCGGCCGGAGGGCGGGCGAGGAGGAAAGCCAGCCAACCCAGGGGGCCCCTCAGCTCCCGCGAGCCTCCGGAGCCCGAGCGCCTTCCTCCCGCCCCGGCGACAATGGGCAAGAAGGGGAAAAAAGGGTTAAGAAACTTGGCTGAAGAGCTGAATGGCGTGGAGCGGCGAGGGGAGGGACTGGGCCGCGGCGGACTCCGCGGCGGAGGGAGGAGCGCGGCTGCGGGCGGGCGGCGAGCGAGGCGCTCAAAGTCAGCCTCGCAGACATTGCAGCAGAGCCCCGAACTCGGGAGGCGGCGGCGGCGGCGGCGGAGGCGGAGGAGGAGGCGGCGGCCGAGGCGGAGGGACGACCCGGCCCCACGCCCGCGCGCCCGCCCGTGGCCTCGCGTCCGCCGCTGCGCTCGGCAGCGCTGCCGGTCGGAGGGAGGAGCTCGCCGGGGCGCCGAGGGAGGACGAGGCGGCGGGGCGCCTTCGCGGAGGGAGCCTGCCGGAGCCCGGGGCTCGGAGCCGCGGCGGCCTCGGGTGAGTGGCGGCCGCGGCCGGGGCGGGGGGGGGGCTCGGAGCCGCGGCCGCCCGCGCGCCGCCGGAAACGGTCGGGAGCGCGGCCCGCGGCGGCGTTGTTGGCGTTGGCGGGTAGGGCCGCGGGGGGCGTCGGGGCGGCGGGGCCGGCGCTGCGGGCGGCGGGAGCGGACGCGGGCGGCAGGATGGGCTCGGCCGCTGGGCGAGATCCGGGGAGGGGGGGGGATGGTTCCCGGGCCAATCCCGCCTCTCCTGCCGGGTCCGAATCTCCCCGGGAACTCGGGGGGCCCGGGCCGCGGGGCCGGCAAGTTGTGGAGTTGGCCCCGGGCTCACCGGCGCGTCCGTGCGGGTCTAGGGCCGGGGGGCGGCCTCCGGGGGGCCCCTGAGCCGGACCTGGGGGCCGGGCCGGGGTCGCGCCCCGCTCGGTTGCCCCCTCGTCCCCGAGCCCCGGGAGCCTCTCGCCGCGCAGCTCCTGCTGCCCCGGGCGTCCTGGGCGGCGCCGGGCGCAGCTCCCTGCCTCTCACCCGGGTGCCTCCCTGCTCTGTGCTCGCGGATCCCGGGCCGGGTGGGAAAGTGGATGAGAAAAGGGACCGCGCTCCCGGTCCCCAGCTGACCCCAGGATCCAGCCCGGGCAGTCGGTACTTGCCCTTCCCCTCCCGAGGGCGAAGCCCCTTGGACCCGAGGCCTCAACCATCACTTTACCCCCGAGCCAGAAACCGGGCTCACATCTAGGGTGAGCCCCGTGCAGGTCCTGGGAGGCT
Organism: Hippopotamus amphibius kiboko; assembly: GCF_030028045.1. NCBI lineage: Eukaryota > Metazoa > Chordata > Mammalia > Artiodactyla > Hippopotamidae > Hippopotamus > Hippopotamus amphibius. The sequence goes on along the minus strand of NC_080195.1, from coordinate 89,445,101 downwards.
TTGGGAGGCTTTGTTTTTCTCTCTTCTATCTGTGTCCTCTTCTACTACTAGTGAATGTTGTTGTTTTATGAAGGGTTTCCTTGGAAATATTCTACAAACCGTCACATCCTTTCCAAAGTAGTTTCCAGATTTTAATCAAGAGTTGGTGTTCAGTCTGAAGGAACAAAGGAATCAACTGTGTCTTAGAGGCGAGCACGCTGGGAGTCTGTGACACATGTTGATCGCTGAAGCATTACAGGAGTTTCTACCTTCTATCTCGTTAGGGACTGAATTAGGTTTTGAAGATAGTAGAAGAACAGAATGATAAGTAGTTTCGAGTTTTAAAAATTTTTGATAGAGCATTTTTATTTTGGAAAAGAATTAAGACCTTCTTAGCCACAAGGACTTTTCACTCAGTTGGTGGAACTGAGTTGGAGTTTGTCTCTGGTAATGTAAGTGATTAAATGTGAAATTATGCGTGGGGGGAAACTGTTTTTAGGGGAAGAGAGACCATCGATAGTGTCCAAAGTAAAAATGGTAGTTGGGTTATAGATGATGGTTGCTCTTTACATGGGGGGAGGGATTTGGGAAGCAAAGGGCTTTGGTAATTCATTCTTTAAAGTTATGAATTGCATTGAACCTGCTTATTAGTGAATCATGGGTTTAGCAAGTGGGTGGCATCTTCCTGATGTGATTTTTCAATGTTTAATCACTAGTTAGCCACCTTTGTTGAAGAGACACTGAAATAAGTGGACTTTTTAAACAAATGGTGCTTCATCTGCCAGGCACCTAAGTGTGGGCTGCTGCCTGGAGTGTGTTGAAATGTTTTTCAGCTTTGAAGTAAGTTGTTCTGGTTTTGCCTGGTGGTTTGGTAATGTGGTTTGGGTTTAACTGGTTCGGAGAGTAGTGGCTTTATCATCAGTACTAACTTTTCTCTGCCTGGAATTAGTTCCTAGAGACAAAGAAGATTCAGTCAATGGAACAGCCACTATCCTGCAGGCTGTAGGATTGTTACCTTAGTCTGTTTCATACACTCTGGTGGGGGAAAGACCGCTTTCCATACTGACCCCTGACAGTGCCCTAGGAGCAAGAGTAAAATGTATATTAAAAACATGCAAAAAAAGAGGACTGCTCATTGTTGGTTTTACTCCAGTGCACTCTCTGCAGTGCCTTTGAGGTAGTTGAAAACCAGGTTTAATGCCTGGACCCACTTCCTGCATGCGTCTCCAAACTTTTACTAATTTAACACCCTAAAATATCGTGTTTGCAATAAAAAAAAAAGGCATCTGTAAAAGAGGCTAAAGCCTCCTCTGACTCTTGCAGTTTTTTAAGAGCAAAACATCATGATAAAAAATAACCTATACCACCACCTAGAGTCTGTTTGTTAGTTTATTGCTCCTGAAGTTTGCTTAAATTGACGTCTCTTGTGGTTCCGATATAGCCAAAGAATTACTAAGAAATGCTAGCTTTCAAAAGGCCATCCTTTTGAAGAGAACAGTTATTTATGTAATAAATAGCAAGTGCCAATTTAAATTATCCATGCTACCTTTACAACTGAAAATTATGACATAAGTTGGGTGGGCTATTCGCCAAAAGATATTAATTCAAAAGAATTTAAAACAAGAAACTTTCTGTTTGTGCTTCAGGTAGCTCTGATTGCTTAAAGACTCTCAGCATGGTTACCAGAGATTCAAGAAATCTTACAAATTAAATACCATTAGGACTTTTTGAGGTCCAGGTGAGACAAAAACAATGATCAGATAAAAATATAAGGGAGCATTACAACTCCAGAAATTCTGGCAGCTTTAAAGGTAAGAGAGAATGTAGGCTATAGTAGAGTTGTGGTTCAGAGATGTGAAAAGTAAAATCAACATGAAATAAAGTGGTAATCTGTCTTGCCACTCATTTATGCATAGTAAAACAATCTGTTAAATGGGAGACCTTAGGAAGGCAGCTCTGTTGCCATGTGGCTTAGCACATTATCCAGGGAGGAAGCAACATTCCTTCTTTAAACGGGTAACCCGAGAGAAAGATGGCCTCTAAGATCTTTAATTAAATACCCGTTGAACAGAGAGAACTAGAGCACTGTATTAATTCTGTCAAACATCACTATTTTAGAACATTGAGGACAACTAAAAATGAATTAACTCATATCTGAAAGCAGAGTTTTATGGAAGGTGACAGATGAGGCAAAATATGTCAATCAAAAGGCACAAATAGGGAGATAAAGAGATATGTCATTCTTGGCTCCCTAGAAAGATGAGAAGGAAGAAGGTATTATTAATTGTACAGATTCCATTGCAAACCAATACTAGAAGGCGGTGTCATAGAAGTAATTTTAAATCAGAATGGCTTTGGATATATGGTGTTAAAGGGATTAGGTTTTTAATTTTAAAACTTTACGATTGTAAGAAACTTAAAAGGTCATTTTTATGTGTTATTCTGAAAAAGCAATGATACCTTCATGTATCAGGTTAAAAAAATAAGCCTGCCCCAAATAAGTTCGAAACAACTAATTTTTACCAAGGAAAAAATTGTTCACTTTAAATTGTGATAGGTTTAGTTTTGCTTTTCAACCTTTGGATTGCCAGATACAGCCAGGTTTTAAAGTGTAGGTGAACAGAGAAGAGGCGTTCCAGTTTGTCTGTCTACACTCCACCTGTCTCTCTCCTTAGTGCTCTCTTCGCTCTCTTGTCCCCTTTTCTAAAATAAGTCGTTTCTGCATCTGTGGATGTTTTCTTCAATGAAAATTGCCTTCATCTGTATCTTCTCTTCTTGGCTGTGCTGGGATGAAGGTTCTTTACTTTTGTGCTTTTATCATATGCCCCTTCACGTGGCTGACACACAATGAGGGTGGGTTTTGTTTTGTTTTGGTTTCATAGTGATTTACTGTTACATGAATAAAGACTGGGGAAAAAAGCATTTGCTGTTCTAACAAAGCCCTTTGTACCCGTCTTCCAACTAGAGACATATTTTTATGAAAAGCAACTCTTGATTACTATGGAAAAGCCAAAGAAACACTCTGAACAGAATATGGGGTGGTGGGGGCGCTTTCAGGATGATGAGTTTGAATCTGCGAATTGAATTGTTCAAGATGCATTTCCTTAAGTTGCAGTTTTTTGAGGGGACTTTCTGGGGGGAAAATGAGCAAACTCATTCTGTAATATTTAGATGAACACAACAATCAGGGAAATGTGACACCAGGATGGTCACTAAGACTTGGGAAGGTAAAAATCAAGAGTGTCAGATGATGACGCAGACCAGTGGAGTGGAACTGAGGGTTATATCCAGAGGTTGGAATGAACAAAAAGTAAATGGAGGAGAGAGATCTTGTTTCCGTATCCTGTTTGCATCTGGTGCTGAAGCAGGGACATGAATTGCTGATGGTAATGAAGTCCCTTTTATGAGGGCAGCAATATTATATAAATAGTGGTGTTTTGGGAGGGAGAAATGACAGGTTCCCCACTTGTGCATGTGCACACTGTTTTTGAATGTGTTTTAAATATATCTGAAGTGAAAGGTCAAATCTGGGTACCAGCATAGAACCAGGAGTTAGGGAGTAATAGTTTATTTGGAAGGAAATGAATTAAAAATAGACCACCTTTTCTTTATTCTTTTGAGATGTGGTATTTTCCAGGGGTCTTATTGAACATGGAAAACAGAGTGCTGAGGTTTGGATGGTGAACTGGAGAACTCTTTCCTAAGATTTCTGATAAAGATAACATCATATAAATAACCCCAAGGAGAATGCTTTCTTTAGGCACATTATCTTGTGATTCAAGGGTAGGGGGAAAATTAGGACCAAAGAGACCTCTGAAATCTTATCAGGGTTTTTTGCAAACTGTAATATAGATGCCCATCTGTTGTTTTTTGTTCCCTGAAATTTAATGTTCCAATTGAATTTTTAGGATTCTAAAAATTAGAGTTTATTTGGAATAGAAATTTCCTTTTGTTTTGCTACGGGTATGACGAGTAATTTTACTTTTTCATAACAAATATAGGTATTGAGATAAGTAGGATGATATACTAATTGTCACTGTTATATTACAGACTCTGCATTATGAACCTTAAAATTCAAATTGATCCCTACACTATCTTGCAAATATTACAAATAAAGAATTACAAAATGTGGCTTTTTAGGATATTCTTTATACCTGAAACAGATAATTTTTCTTAAACTCATAAAACATTGAGCACAAGAATGAGGCAAAAGTAAATATGACACATTTTACCATTGTTATTAGGATTTTGTTAAAATTATTACCTCGAACCATGTTGGCAATAACACAGCTCTAGGAGTAATAGAAGTGGATTTGAAGAATTTAGAAGACTGGCAACTCAGAAATGTGGAAAAAATTAGTCTTTATAAAGTTATGAGAAAAAAGGAACTCCATTGTATTTACTTAGTAGTACTGAGATTTTTTTAAAGCTAAACCAGATGTTAAGATAGATTGTTATTGAAGATAATGTATAGATAATTACCTGTTAAAGAAATTATAATTTATGTGTTTTTTGATTGAAGTAAATTCAAGAAGAATTCCAGAATACGTTGAAACTTTTTCTAGGAAGGTGCTTGTGACATCCATCCATCCATCCATCCATCCATCCATCCATCCTCTCTCCTGCTCTCTTTCCCCACTTTTCCTTCTTCCCTCCCTCCTTTCCTCCCTTCCTTTCATTCTTCTTTCCTTCCTCTTTAAATAAATGGGGCTGGGGTTAAAAAAAAAAAGCATTTTGTTAAGAAACTTGGAAATGGACTTGCTTCTCTGATTGGGTTAGTTGTGTTTGAAATTCTAAGCTAGCATGGTTCACTCTCCTCAGTTTTTTAACTTGGTACACCTCAGTGAGTAAAAGCTCTAAAAGGTTCTAAACCTATCTTGCCTCTTTAACTTTGTGTCATTCAGCAAAAATATCTTTAAGGATGGAAGTAAGAGACCCTTATTTCCCTTAAATTCCAGGTCACTGTGTGACTAAGCCTAGAGTTTCAAGAAATATTAAGCTAGAAGCCTGCTGGGAATTTGAGTCATCAGCTTAAGATACCACTGGGACCAGGACAGCTCTGATTGACCTGAGGTTGGTGTTTATACAGAGCTTTGGTGGAAAGGAGTCTCTCACCCTTGGACTTCTAATTAAGAAAGTCATTTTTCAGCCGCCTCTTAAATGATAGTCAGGGCTACTCCTTGTTTTCAAATCTGTAATTTTGCTAGTGGATTGAGGAATGCTCAGAAACTAAGGAGTTTGGAACTTGTGTATTTTTTTGCACTCTGCTTTGATTATTTTACTATTACCTTCTTTGCCAGCTGTGTAAGGGTACTAGGTAAAAGTAAGGTGATCAGCTTTAGATAAGAGAAAAGCTGAGTCACGTAGTGGTTAAGCTAGCTTCTCCTTATAATTGAGTGCTTTTAATTATTGAATTTGCCTATACTGTACATAACGTGAATGTGTTAAATATATTACTGCATTAAAAAAAAGTAAGATGATAATTTAGCATTGCAATAGTAAGAAAGGAAATTATGTTTATATGCAATCTTAGAATTAGAATATTATTATAATTGTGGTGATTTAATGACATAATGTGGGTAAGAGCCTGACATGCAGTGGGACACAATCAAGGTTTGAGGATTAGAAGTTTAAAAGGGATATCTGTCTTGAGGAATTTATCTAGAAATCAAGAGATATGAAATGTATGAGGGATTATAACTGGTTTTTAAAAAGCATACTTTTTAAGAATTTTTGTTGATTCCCGAATCTATGAATTTATAGTAATCTACAATAGAGTGGTAGATTTATATTCTGGAAAAGAAACAAATTAAGGGAAGGAAGGAGGACAGAAGAAGGTGGAGAACAGCAAGAAAAAGTATTTGAAAACGCGTGATACACTCACAAATGGGATATGAAAAATAGCCACAAAAAGAAATTAATCACAGTTGCAGTTTTTTTCCCTAAAGGGGATATTTACACAATGGGTCATATAGGGTCAGGTTTGATTTTTGAAAAGCATATTTTAAAAAAGTGTTTCTGTTTTGTTTTTCCACATATACTTTTCTAGCTTAGGTTCTGCTACTAAATCAATATATGATACTGATGAAAGTACTTTTATCTCTCTGGGCAACATCTGTAGAATCTGTAGAACAGAGAGGTTAGATTTCACTTCTAAACTCTGAAATTCTGATTATATGTCAATATATGCTATTGTTGACAGTAAACAAAGATTTCAAGGTTGTAGTTTTGAAAGGAGTAGAGATGATTGGATCAAAACTTGAAATGTAAAAGGGTTATTTAGTTACTTTTCTTTTGCCTTTTCCTTTTTTATTGGGAGGAGGAGTAGCGAACGGAAGAGGATTTGGGGACACCTGCTTTATGCCAGGCGTGGTGCTGGCGGCTTTACAGTTCCCCTGTGACGTATAGGCATCATTTTCTCCATACAGATAAAGAGACCTAGTCTGAAACATGCCTGAGTAACTTGCCTGAGGTCGCACAGCTAATTTCATTGACAATAATTTGCTTTTCCATGAGAATGTGCCATCTTTTGAAGAGAAAACCGTCTCTGATTTTTAGAGAATCATAAAAAAAAAAAAAAAAAAGCAAAACCAAAACCCTGCTCTGAACCTGATAGCCACAGAACTCAAGCAGCATTCACCCAGCCTGGCTTCTCAAAGACCAGTCCCACTGGGAAGGCACCCTGCTTCCAGTAAATGTTTCTGCCGCAGTTGCTGTGAGTTCTCAGAGAGCTGATGGCCTGCTCCTGCCTTTGCAGGAGGAAGATGTAGTCACCAAGGGCAGTTCTGTGAGCCCTTAGCTCCTGTGAAATGGACCACAGAATTGCCACAGTGTTCTTTGAGGCAGAGAAAGCAACTATGTTTCTTGATATATTTCATTAAAAGAGCTTGTCATGGTCTCAATCCAGGTATTCCCAAAGCCAATTATGTTTGTGCATCTCAAGGAGCAGTTGTAGCAAATTCAGAGCCATAGCTTTTCCTGGTTGAAAAGTTAACTCTCTTGACTATTATGGTTCTTGCCATGGCTTTTATTTTTATTGTCCTATATTCACCCCCAATAACTTTATTTTAAAGACTGTGCTGTGCTAATGAACTAATCTCTGTAATACGGAGAGGGAATTGACAATGCATTTGGGAATTTATCAGAAGGATGCAGAGAAGTCGAGAGATGAGGGGTATTTGGCTTCATTTTGGGAGTAGACCTTGTTCAGGAAAGAAATTTTTGAGTTAGGGAGGTTTGTAGCACATCATGTATTTTTAAGTACACATCAGGCATGTTCTTTTATTGTTGGAGCCATGAGAAATGGAGTTATAAACCTCTCCACCTCTTTTTACTTTCCTCATTCAAAATTTATGGAATTTTGAACCCAAAAGAGTCAAGCTGAGTAGTTCCCTCTACACTAAAAGGTAGTCAGATTGAAACTATATTGGAGACACAAGTATCAGTAATAAGGCTCATATACATAATATTTTCTAGTGTGCTTTGGATTTTGAATTGCCAAGTAAATGTTGGATAAACAAAGGTTTGTATAAAAGCTGCAAAGGAATGTTTTACTATGGTCTTTTATTAAGGGAGTATATTGTATCTGGCCAAATAAGAGAGAAACTGTATAAGTGGACAATCTGGGTAAAAAAAATCTTTCTGGAGTTCAGACATGTATTTATAATTTCCCTAACACATCCAAGTTAATGGAAATAGACTGAATCTGTGTGAGGCCAAGGATTGAAGATGGAAGTTTTTTATTCAACGCCTGGTTCTTTCCCAATATCTGAATGTTTGGTGTTATTGAGGCAGAACTCAATGCATTGTTCACTCTGGTACTAAAATACTGCTCTTACCTATCTTGGCAATCCTTGACTGCCCTGAATCAATGTTACGTTTTCTTCTATTATTTTTGGTTGGTTGTTTTTGGTTTTGTTTTTTCTTTTTTAATTTCTTTTGCTTGGACTTTCACAAACTGAAGTACCTGCATAGAATCCTTAGATATCAGATTGGAAGGGAATTTGATAGAAGCTATGGGATTTCTGAGTTTAAGTGCATTTGTCCTAGAGGTGCCTTGTCCTGCTTCCTCATTTGCAACCAGTTTGGGGTATAGAGGCATCTTGCTTAAGCAAGAAGCACATCAGACCAGTAGTCGGTGTGGACTGTAAATCAAATGGTGATAAGTGCTGCTATTTAGCAGTTACACACCTTTTACATTTCTCTTGATTCTCCTCCTTTCTCTATTTTTGTTTCCTTTTTTCCCGTTTACTTTTTGTTTTCTTAATTTCTCACTTTGTTTTTTTTTAATTGCTAGGGTTATCCATGCGATACAGTAGGGTAAATGATTACTCATCTTCCAACATTTTTGACATTTGTTGTTAATTTAAAATTTCCAAACATTTTTTGTCTGCATCCTACAGAGGAGGACACTGAGCACCTAAGAATTTAAAACCAAAAGCTGGCAACTGAGTAAATCCAGGATGAGAAATCGTCTTGATTTATTTCACACTCTTGTTTGTTTGTTTTTACTAAGCCAATCTAAGAAAAGGAGGCTTTTATACCAGATGTTAAGGCATAAATAGTTAATAACTTTTGGTGATGGATCCAGCAGTATACTAAGTCTAAGCTCACCCCAAGGGAGGACCTATGGTAATCAGAAGGACTGGGTCTTGAGAAGTGGAGTGAGCAGGGCCAACTATATCATCCTTGTTTTTTGTAGCCTATTTCCTTCTCATGCTATTAAAATATGGTCTTCAGGACAGTCTTGTGATTCATTTGATGTTCTAGAACTTGGAATGTATTTTCTAGGGTGAGAATTTAAGACAGGAAGTTTACAGTACAGGTGCACATCTGTGCATGCAGCATCTTTGTTTCTACATGTTATATACATTTTTGAGTTCTATTTAAAATTCGGTAGGGGAACTTTTATTTGTAGGTTAACAGAGTCAGGTAATTTTAGTTGACTAGTGTGATCAGAACACTCACAGGCCAGCTCTGCTTACTACCTAAGAGTAATATTCTAAAGCCATTAGTGGAGGTGGTTGGGTCTGTTGGTTCAATTGGGAACATAATGCAAAGGTTATGGGCCCCACTCCTGTATTCTCCTGTTAAAAGGTACCAGATTAGATGAGAGGTCACTGTGTAGACCAGGGGTGATCAGTGCCCTGAACCAAGTGCACCAAAGTCCACCCCTCTAGAAGGAGAGCAAGAGAGAAGAAACCTAATGGTAGCTGTTGATGTGGGCCACAGACTGACCGCATTCCTGACCTTGGTGAAGCAAATTGGAAAGGAATATTCTCACTCCTGGGACAGTGGACAAGAGAGTATGGATGCTCATTACAGTCTTCAGGCCTCTAACAAGATCTGATTTGTCTCTCACAATTCCTTGTATGCCTGATTGTGGTAGCCTCACACTTATTTTATGTCTGTCCTCCTCAGTAGGCGGTAAGTTCCATGAATAGGAGCTTATTCAGCAGTGTATTGTCAGTGCTGTAGTGCCTGGCACATTGGAGGTTGTTAAAACATTTGTTGAACTGAATTGTACCAATCCCAACGATTGGTAAAATTTGGCTTTTTGGGGGGTTAGGAATGGAGCCTTTATGTATTTGTACGTAACAGCTCCTAATTATTATGAATAATTTATGCATAATAGCTGCTGTTCTACATTTTTTCTTTAGTCAATTTAAATTAGGACTTCTAAAAGGAATAATATTTCTTCCTTGAAATTTATCATCTTCTTTCCAGGCATATTTATTATGAAGGAAAAAGTGAAACTAATTGTTGGTGACATTATAATTACTTGGCAGTTGAAATTGTTTTGTAATACTTTCTTCAAAAATACACAGTTTATAACATATTAGACTCCATGTTCAGCAAAATCTTTGGGGGCAATGCTTAATTTTTTTTAAAGACGTGAAACAATATTTCTGGAGCCCTGTGGGCAGTTTCCTTGGCCTCACTTGCAGTAGTCATAAGGATCCACCAGCTCAACACATTTTAATTGCATCGAATTTGACTGCTTCCGACACTAGAGCCATCTCAAAATCTCATGTCTAGCATTAATTTTGGTGTTCAGTAATCTTAAAAGTTAGAAGGTATCAGGAAGGACTTGATGATTCAAAACCTAGTAAACTATAGTCCTTATGCAGTACCTGAAGGCCTTTTGTTATTTTTTAAAAATTAGGATTTGTTCTTCACTAGAATTGAATTCTCTGTTAGAACATTATCATGTTCAACTTGGTTAATAATGCTAAGAAAAGAAAATTGTTTTAAAATGAAGCTCAGATATTTCTAGTCTAGCAATTTTCAAATGCTAAAGAAAACGTGTAGATTATCTGGGATGTATATACGCAGCACTGAGATTTAACAGATGCTCTTAAAATGACTTTAACCTAGTTTCTTGCTTATGAAAACAAAAGTTTTTACTAAACTTTATGCATGCTTGGAAGTAGATGCCTTTTGTAAACAGAAAAAAAACATCTCTCAGGGCTCACATATTTTTCTGTTCACAAGTATACAGAAGCAAATCATATAGATCATAGTAAAAGAAGATATATAGGCTAATGGACTACTGTCCAAAGTAAAAGAGTAGAAAAATTAGTACATTTACTATTAATGTGGTATATTCTACTTTGTTTTCATCAGTGCTGAGCTGCTCTTTTCTTTCATTGTTCCTAAGTGTCTGTCAATATGTTGTAGAGAGTGATTTTATGCACTAGTAAAACTTTCCCACAGTTGAATTCCTCAGTGCCCGAGACACAACTTAAGTTCTGTTTTTATGAGCTGACTCTTGTAATTAAGGCATGATATCTCATTTAACATGTTATGTTATATCATGGACAACAAGGTCCTACTGTATAGCACAGGGAACTCTATTCAGTGTCCTGGGATAAACCATAATGGAAAAGAATATAAAAAACAATGTGTATGTATGTAAAAAAATTAACATTAATAGCCCTTGCAGTAAAAAAGGTGAATGAGACTGAATCATTAATTTGCTACTAGTTGTCTTGCTATCAGTGTTTGTTTTCCCTTTGACTGCTCAACCACCTGCGTATGTTACATTTTGTGTATACATTCTTGTGTGTATTCTTTCTGATGATGCCAAGAAGGTACCATTCTAATAACATAAACACATTCACTTTGAGTTTCACTCTTATAAACTTTCTACTTTTACCCCTTAAAAAGTAGTAAAGTCTGTCATTGAAGTTGTTCATCATTGTAGCACAACTACAGTGTTTTTTTCTTTTGAAAATTATTATATGTTCCACTTAATGGCATATTATCTTAACCTGTAAGGTTCCAGGATGCTAACGACAAAAATGACAGTATTGGTTAATACTGAAAATAGGTAAAAATGGGCCTTTGGGCAGTCAAAAAAGATAAAATTAAAATCTGACCTTCAGTCTTTCAAAAATCTAAAATTAATATGCATTTCCTGACATGAGTCACAGGTAGAAATGCAAATTTTCTTTGCTGCTATTGATGTTTGTTTTCATGTGTCACAGTGAAAGTGGTAAAACAATTTTTTCTGCTTGTATGAAGTAAATGGAAAGAGGAGTAGCACTCATTGCTATATACTAAAATTAACATTCCCCTGTGATGATGGCTTGCTTGGTAGTTTGGACTGTGTTTGATTTTATTTTACAGTGAATTTGAAACTTTTTTGATGTTGTTTTTTGGGATTCTGATAAATGTCAAAGAGCAATCCATTTACATATAGGTGTAAAAAAGATGTTTTTAAAGATAACCAGCTTTTTCCATTTGGGAATAAGTAGCAAGTTGTAGTTGCTTTCTGTAGCTTCGGACCTTTGTTCTGTTGAATACTTAAATGAAGCATCAGTAAAGAAAAAATTTGTACTGGTACCTGTTGCCTTGCCAGTGTTGCAGAATTTAGCAGTTCTCATTTGGCCATTGTTGCTTTTAAAAAGAAGAAAAGAAGTAGTGAGTGGATAGAAAGTTTTAGTGTGGGGAGGAAAGGAAAAATTACCTCAAAACTCTGTTGATGTGCTCGTTTATTTGGCTTTAGGACTATTTGTGTAGTGAATTTTAGTGGGTGATGAAAAGTAACAATGTGGTAAAAATATTAATATCCTTAACACACTCCTGGATGGTCTGACTATAAATCATAGACACGGTGGAGAATAAAGAATCAGAGCTTGAGATTAGATAGGTTTCAGTGCAGTTCAGCTGAAGGTGTGAAACAGGTGAGTCATTTAATGTTTTCTGGCCTCAGTTTGTAAAGTAAGAGGGTGAACCAGGATGATCATTTGGTTCTTCTAGACTCTATCAGAATCAGTATCACTTCAAAAGTGAGGTTTTCCTGTCACATGCATTGAGTAACAGGGTGCATAGAACTAAGGGCTGTGAGGATGTCCCTCATGATTTTTTGAGCTTGGCATTTAATATTTTACAGCAAAGTTTTTAGTTTAACATAATTGAACTTGTACTAGATAGGGTTAATAGGCTAGAACAAAAGGTCAAAGCTTAAGGCATTAGGCTTAATTAAGGGAGAGCAGGAGTGGCAGGAGTGTGTGACAGTTAAATGGGTTTCCCACAGACTAATGTCGGTTACAGTGCAACCATGCCTCAACATAAGTGGGTTATTTTGTGCAAAGGGCAGCAGTGATTAGCAGTTTGACATGCCAGACACTTCTGGCCAATCCCATCTGTTTGAGAGGTTAAAAAAGCACACCTTTATGAGCTGATGGATTGATTTGTGTGCCCGTCTGGTAAAGATTAGAAGTCCAAGGCCAGGGCAGTAAATGTCAGTTACAGAGTATTGTACTTTCTTCGTTGGCTGGTTGTTTTAACCGTCAACTGTTTTATAATGGGGGATAACTGCTGTTTATGGAGTTGAGTGCAAGATGGGTGGGGGAACAGGTGAGCAAGGAAGAAAAATATTTCCTAGAAGGAATTGTCAGTTAACATATTCTGTAGCAAGTGTTTCAAATGGAGATATAGGCTCCTCTAGATACACTTCATCTTATGGAGTATTTTTGGTCTGTTCCTTACAGTTTGAGTCATGTTCTTTTCTGAGTGTTATCTGAGCAACCTGTCCATCCAGGATTTAATTTTACATTCAGAATTGATAAGTTTCTTTATTTAGGTACCTCTTTTTTGGACAAGATGGATCGTTTACCTCCATATCACTCTGTATATTTAAAAAGTGTAATATTTTGTTCATTGACTTCTAGAGAGGTAAAGGAAAGGAAAAGAGAAAAAAGAGGAGCACACACATGTGTACTTGCTGTGTGGGTAGAGTTTACTGTGCTCACCTGAGGCTGATGCATGCTCTTAAAATGAAGTGTGTCGGAACCTAGGCTTGGACTTTTTTCTTCAACTTTGAGAGCTGTAAGAGTGATGCCATGAATATAGTTCATTTTCACTTCAAGGTTGTAAGTCACTTAAAGACACACCAAGGCTAGACTGTGGTTATAAAAAGTGGTTTTAACATATTCTAATGTCCAAGGAAAGGAAAACCTAATTTTATGTGTATGAAATAGAACTTTAGATAAATATTGTGACCATAATTAATGAGCTTTTGGAACATAAAGCATTCAGTCTTTTGGGTGGATAGAGGGAAGTGTTTGAAAAATAACAGAAGTTATCATATTTATCAGAAAATTATCATGAGCCTGAGATTTGAAATCAAATGAAAATGTGATCAAGAGCACTGGAAACACTGTTAGAAGATGCCAGTTGGCCCCAGTGCTTTTATCCTTGTCAAAATATGTGAACCATAAATTGTGTGTTGTATAGTTATACAGATTATCTATATCATGTTAAACCCTGAATTGCCTCTTATAGGAAGGATTGAAGTATCTAAAGAAGATATGGTCACTGAAAGTTCTATGTGGATCCTAATAGTAACTAGTACGTTTAAAAATACGTGTATGCATTTATTTTACCACTAAGCTAGTCCAAAGTGAATTGACTTAACTTATAGAGAGAAATTTAGATTTTATTTTATTTCTCATTTAAAAAGGACAAAGTGACATCAAGGTGTTGAGGTTTGTTTAGGAATGTAGTACTTAAATGTATTTTCATCCTTGTGTTCTTTGTGGAGTAGCATCAGTTGAAATGATTGGGATCTAATACAGATTTACATGCAAAGAGTCTTGCCCTTCTGGTAGGGAGAGAAAGTGAAGAAGCATAAATTTTGTAATATCATTGTTTCTTTTTCACCAAATCATTTTTAAATTGTAAAAGTTTGACTTGAGCAGTGTAAAAGTGCTTTGGCAGTACATTGTCTAATTTAATGGACAGAAACTTCTTAAATAAATCTCCTGGTGATGTTATATTAAACCTAAACCGAATATGAGGCTCTACATTTGTATTAATGTTACAAAATTTTTAAAGTCTCTAGATCCTATCCTTTTAGTTTCCTTCTCTTTTCTCTAATAAATTCAAGTGCCAGTAATATCTAGTTTGTGTTAGAATTTTACTAACAAGAAATATTTTGTAGGATTAACTTGTTTTTGTGTGTTATGACATTCTAAGGTTTTGAAAAATACACATTGTTCCTTGTAATTTATGGTAGTCAATTTCTGTCAGTCAGTTATATTTCTTTACTTTTACTAATGTGGTATTATTGGCTTTGAGACGTAAAAGACTGTAAGTTGAATATATGCTTAGGTTATGAAAGATGAAAGCAGAAATGCTTAATATACTTAGCAGCCTCTGTTTGCACTTCTTGTCCTAAAAATTGTTACAGCTTTATAACCTGAATTTTAGTTGTTAGAGAGTTTTATGAAACAATGGAAAAAGTAATAGCCCTGTTTCATGTTTTGATTTTAAATGCTGTTAAGGCATAGAATTGTCCTTTGCCTCTCTATTCAGGGAGATTGATTTTAATAAAAAAAAAACCCATAATATATGATGGCTTATATATTCTTATTATATTTTATATGTATATTTACAAAATCACTGTGTGTATATATATGATATATTTCAGATAGAGATGTTAGAGACGGCTGCACCTGTTGATTGCATTAAGCTTTGGGTGTCTTCTAATGAGGGAGGGAGAAGGTCTACCCCACTGTCTAAGTGCATTGTTCCTCCTTGGTAAATTGCATACATTTTACTTTTTTGTATTCTGTGACCTTGCAGTCAGTGACTTCAGCCCAGGATAGTTTCAGAGTCATGTAAATGAATGCAATTAAGGTATTGCTTATCGTCTTACATAGTTCAGATGGAACTTTATTGGATAGAGAGATTTGTTTGCTTTATGAGGAAGGTCAAAGTAAGGTTAAATTTTATTACATAAAATGATTTGGTAATGTTTTTATTTAGCTGCTGAAAAGTAGTGTCCTAATAGGAAATGATAATGCTTTTTTTTTTTTTTTTTTTTTTAATCACTAGGATGTCTCTTTAGGGTTTTCTTTTTGTTTGTTTTTTCACTCAGTTTAAGGTGATGCCTACTGCCTACTAATAAAATTTTGGGAACATTCTGCCTTAGTTATGATTCTAGGTATTTCTGATTTACACATATAGGTGACATTCCCTGCTGCGGATGGAGGGTAGCTTAGGAGCTGCTGATGGTGTGCCTGGAGGGTTTGTGTTAATGTCCAGTTACTATGCCAGTTGCTGCAGGATCTCAGACAGCAGGGCTAGAGTCCCGGTTCACCCGGACAGAAAGGAGCCCTCCCACCCAGCTGGCTGATTGTAGGGGTTGGGAGAGTATTGACACAGATGCCAGAAGAAGTTCTTCTTGCTAATGAAGAACTGAGAGAGAAAAGGGAGAGGAAGAGAGATTGAGAATTGAGTGTGTGTATATGTATGAAATATGAAATTTTTAAAAAGGCAAGTATTCTTCATTGTACTTGGCTCATATAACTACCTGTTTTCCTTTGCTGGTATTATTTTTACTTCAGCATGGCATATTAGTTAATAAAGTTTCTCAGATTCATTGATTCACAGGGGAGACTTTTAGTCAGCATCAGCTCTGTGCCTCACACCATAGTAGGTACTGGGGGGTTTGAAGGTGAATGCAAGGTTCACAGTCACAGGGAGAAAACAGTAAGCAGGATACAGAGAAACTGACCCAGAGGCAGAGTGGTTGAAGAGCCTGCTTCCCTAGGATGTTAAGGAAGCATCACTCAAAGAAATGTGTAATCTATATATGGTTTTAAGGAGACTGAAGGGCACTGGTAGAATGAAGTGATAATGAAAAGCATTTTGGGAGTCTGAGGTTTAGGTTTATGGATTTATTTGGGGGCTAAGCTATAATCATCAAGAACCGATCACAGGCTATGGGATAGGAATTGAGAATTCTAAAAATGTAAACCAGACAATGCTGCAGTGGTGGAATCTTGGAGTTTGCACCGTCTCTGTCTCATCACCAACTGGTCTCACTGTCCACTGGCCTGTTGGTCAGTATACAGTTTCCTCAGACACCACAGTGTGAGCTACGGGTCTTGCTGGCCCAAAACTTTTTCTCCCACTCTTTTGTTCTTAAAAGTATAAACTGTCCCACATGTTGATGTCATTCTGTATCTGGGAAGGTTCTAATTCCAAGTTTATCATTTTTTTTTGTTTCTAATGGTCTAGAAAAAAAAAATGAGGTGTTTCAGTTCTTGTGTTGACTACCAAATAATTCTAATACTTTTTCTCCCAGAATCCTTGACCAGAATTCCTCTTGGTCATTGACAGTAACTTCTCACACACTTGAGAACTGGTGATATAGTCTTTACACAGTGTAAAGACATATGAGTAGTGTTTTGGTATAAATAATTTTGTAACGCGCATTTTTTATCAGATCTGATCAACAGCTATGCCCCCCAAAAACATGTGTAATTAAGAATTTTTTTTACTTGCAATACATCTTTTTTGTCATTTTTTCAGATTTTTTTTTCAATCAGTAGTTAAGATTTTGTTGTAAAACATGCTATTGAAATTCTTTGAGGTGCACTTGAAGTAACACTTATTTTTATTAATTTTCAGAGAGTGTTTGGATTGTGAGCGATTTAAGAATTCTGTTCTCAGGACGCATTCTAACATTTGGGAGAAACACATTCGGAAGGTATTGTATTTTGTCTCATTGCTCCACTTTTTAAAATGTAGTTAAGCCTTTTCAGTTATAGGAAAGAAAGAATATTATGCCATATTTAATTGTTTATTTTTCTTATGTTTCAGATATTGATAAATTAGTTGTTTGACATTTGTAACAGAGGAGAGGGATATATGTCACTGTTGGTAAATTCTGAATTTTGTGTGAGTAAAAGAAATCTGGTTTAGATGAAACTAGTTTTGCCTTTTTTAAACATCTGACACATTTATCTTTTATCGTTTCAGTATAGTACTATTTTAAAGAATATTTTGATTTGAAAATGAGTTTTAAAAAATTTCTGTTTATCTAAGACTGTGTGAAATATACATTAAACATTCAGGCAGTCCTAAAGTTTTTCCTGCCTGTGACACTTCTGCCTTCTAGTGTAGGGACCAGCTGCTGTCTGTGTTTCCACCACTCTTTCATCAGGGCCCCTGGACATATGCATCCAGGTCACCTGACTCTGCCTGTGAACATCCATCTGCTAAGTGCCCTCTGTATTATCACATGTGTCTAGGTTTGTGCAGCATAACACTTCATCTGCTTGTAGACCCTGAGTCTCAGGACATGTGATGTATTACTAGGAAGGGAGGATATTAAGGTTGTCGGTTGAGAAACTTACCTGCTTTATGTTTCTCTCCTTTGCATCCCAAGAACCTGTGTGGATATACCAGCTGATTTGGCTGAGGTCAGTGGTGAACACAGTCCCCTTCAGCCATACTCCAGGTTTCCTTCTTGGTGTCCACCTTATACCTCCCCCAAGTCTTGTGTTTGTCTTTTAAAAAACTTGGCAGCTGTCTTGCTTGGAATAGACACAGATAAAGGAAGAATGCATATATACATTTAATAAGATAATATATTTGTTAAAGTTGTAGTGAATAGGTCAGCTTCTTTGAATACATGTGACTCTATTAACTGTATAGTCATGGTTTATAGTCACATGAAATAACACAAAAATCAGTTTTACAAATTTCCTTAAATAATCACTTGTAAAGCACTGTGAGTTTCTAGGCTTGGATGAACACAGTCTTTTGTATTTCCATAGCACATTGTATTGAACTCTGTATGTTCAAGGTTCTTCACTATTAGCAAGACAGCATTTTCTCCCACTTCCTGTCAGAGGGGGAGGGTGAAAGCAAATGAGAAATCTAAATAAACACATGAGGACTGTAAAAGAACTAAACGAACTCCCAAATACTGAAACTTAATTTTTAATGTATACTTCATCAGTGAAAGAAAGGATATGATCAGAAACCCTGAATTTTGTGGAGTTTAAAGTTATCTTTTTAAGCTAAGAATTAACTATTATAATTACATATTTAGAGATATAAACGTCCAAATAGTTTATCGCTGTTAGTTATAGAGAGGATTATTGTATTTTTAAAAGCCATTGGGAATTATCCACTTATGAAAGTTTATCAGTGTAATCTCAAAATTAAGAGTAGGTTGAATAGAATTGAACTGATTACTAGTTTTTATTAATAAGAAACTGCAAAGAAGTTAAGTTTAGTTACAGGATTGAGTAGAGAAATTGTTGTGTAAATTTTGAATAAGAATTGGTTTTAAGTAATTCTTTTGAAAATAACACATGATATGTCAGGGCCCCCCTTTTTTTTTCAAAGATACTTATATTTAAAAAAAAACACCCATTTTACTGAAGTCTAACTTTATATAGTTAAATTGGTACTCTTACTTGCTAGTTCAGATTTTTTTACGTAAGCATACTTTGCGTAACTACGCTATACCCCAGAAGGTTTGTTGGTGTCTTTCCTGGTCAATACTGCCTCCACCCAACAGAAAAACCAATCTCTGGCGTCTTTTATCTCGGATTAGTTTTGCCTGTTTTTGAACTTTATACAATTGAATCATGCAGTGTGAACTCGTTTATGTCTAATTTTTTTGATTAACATTGGGTATTTGAGTCATCCATGTATGTATCATCCCCCTTCTCCCCACCCAATCATGTACTTTCCATTGTATGATTATACCATCATTTATCCCTTCTACTGTAAATGGATATTGAATGTCTTCCCAGTTTGGAGCTAAAATAAGGCTGCTGTGACCTTTTTTTGTGTCTTTTGGTAGAAATAAGCATTCATTTCTGATAAGTATATGGACAGGAATGAAACTGCTATGTGGTGGAGTATATTTCTGTCTAACTTTAGTAAATAGATACTTGGAGTGCTTTTTAGGATATTTAGGAAATATCAATCGTTGTATCTTTTACTAATGATGGTTCTTATTGTGAAATGGACTTTTCTCCAACTTTACATAAAATCCAAAGTTTTTTTTAGGAGTTAAAATTCTCATCTGTTAAAATGGGAAAAACAGACAACTTGTCTGTTTTCTGATTCCATTATGATATGTGTTTGGTTCATGAAACTTAGATCTATTCTAACCCTAGTGGAGGGAAATAGGGCATAGTAGAACCCTCCTATACATATTTATGACCAAGGAAGTACTGAAAATGGATTTTGAAACAAATCAGATATACCATATAATGAAGATTTTTACTTTATCATTGAATTTTTTAGATACCTCCTTGAATATCTAAAACCATAGTACCTAAATAGTACTTCTGCATTTTTGATGAATGTTTCTTGCTACCTTTTTCTGTGTTTGTATTAATCTGTTTGGTGATCTAAAGTGAAATTATTCACTCTAGAACATAAGTACTTGAGAAATTTTGTATTAAACTTTTTCTCAGTCTTTATTATAGAGAAGAGCTGTGCAATAGAGGTATAATGTGAGCTCAAATTTTTAAGTTTTCTAGTAGGAACATTAAAAAAAAAACTAGTGAAGTTAGTAAAATATTTTATTTATCCCGATATCTGAAAACTGTTTTCCCATTGCTTAATTAGTATAATATTAGGAGATATTTTACATTCTTTTTTTTGATACTAAGTTTTTGAAATTCAGGGTGTTTTCACTTTATAACCCATCACAGTTCAGACTGGTCAGTTTTAAAGTACTCGGTAGCCACATATGTCTCATGGACAGCATGGTTATATAAAGTTACATTTTGGATTTCAGTGCTTTAGTCAAATTCATATCTAGTTAAAATTATCCTAAAAAATTCAATAGAAAGATGCCATGCAGATGCTAATATAGTATGTTTCAGTAGGTCTCAAACAGCCTGTTTTTCCTTCGGTGTTGGAATAGCTTTTTTTTTTTTTTGATTGAACATGAGATAAAGCAGTTAGCCAGTGTTTACAGGACATTTGTATGAAAAACCGTATCTTTAAACTGTAAAATCACAATTTGTAACAACAGATCAACACTGTCCATCTTTCTCTAGGTTATATGCTAAATAGAATTTTAGTTTGTTTTTTCCTTTTTTTTAAAAGCATGGCTGGTTTAATTTTAATGTGATAAATTGACATATGATGTAACTATCTTCTGAGTAAAATAGGGCAGCAAAAAAAAGGTTGTAGGTATACATATAGATGTACCTATGACTTTTCATTAATTAGGATATTTAAAGGTTAGCTAGATTTTGAGGGTTAATGTTTTTTTATGTATATATTTGCCAGGTGAGAAGTAAGAGCTATTAAGTTGTCTTACGTGAACTTGGGTCAGATTTTGCTACCAGATTGGTTTGCTTTAAACTTTTTAGTGCTCAGAATTTGGAATGTGAATAAGGAACTACTAATCTGTGAAGATGGTCATGTGTGGAGGGTTGTCATGAATGGTAAATCCCATTAAGCAACATTGGCCATAATTGTGTGTATTAGCAGTTATTTTGGGTTCCTGATAAAAGGTAGTTGTTTTATAGCCATCCCCACCAACATGTTTTTTAATAGTACTCCCTCTTCCCTTCTAAATGAAATCAACTAAACTTTTTGACACCTAGTTATAATAGTACATGGTATTTTTTTAGAAAAGAAAATCATTTCCTCTGCTTAAAAGCCTTCGCCTCAGTCACAGTAAAACTAAAGTTCTTGCATTAGCTGATAAGGCCACAGTATCTTCTCCATAAGGCCTGTGCTGATGACCACTCCACTGCAAGTAGGAGCTGCTTCTCCACTCTTTTCTTTTTTCACAGCACTTATCACCTTTAAAATACAATGAATTATTTTCTATTACTTGTTTATTGATTGTTTTCCGCTTCTAGAATGAAAGCTCTCTGAGAGCAGGAATCTTTTTTCTGCTGTGTTTGTCACTGAGATATCTGAAAGAACCTGGAATAATTCTGGGCATCAATTGGTATAGCCACTATGGAAAATAGTATAAAATTTCCTCAAAAACTTAAAAATAATAAAACTACTATGTGATCCAGGAATCCTGCTTCTAGGTATATATCCAGAGACTTGAAGAGATATTTGCATTCTTATTTTTTTGCAGCATTATTTACAATAGCCAAGACATGGAAGCAACCCACGTGTCCATTCGCATATAAATGGATAAAGAAAATGTGGTATCTACATACAGTGGAATATTATTCAATCTTAAAAAAGAAAGATATTCTGTCATTTTGACAACATGGATGAATGTAGAGGACATTATCCTAAGAGAAATAAGCCAGATACAAAAGAATAAATACTACATGATCCCACTTATATGAAGAATCTGAAGGAACCAAACTCATATAAGTAGGGAATAGAGTGGTGGTTACCAGGAAGTGGAGGAGGTGGAAACAGACAGCTGTTGGTGAAAAGGTACAAACTTTCAGTTACTCAAGAGGAATAAGTCCTAGAGATATACTGTACAGCATATTACCTATAGTTAGCAGTACTGTATCTTACACTTAAAAATTTGCTGAGTTACCCGTTTTGTTCTTATCACACAGAAAATAAAGAGGGTGAGAGGAAACTTTTGAAGGTGATGTTTGTTATGGCATTGATAATGGTGATGGTTTCACAAATGTATACTTATCTCCAGACTCAAGTTGTATACATTAAATATGTACAGCTTTTTGTATCTAAATCATATCTCACTAAAGTGGTTTAAGAGAATGCTGGGCATCTAAAAGGAGCTCATAAGTATTTATTGACTAAGTATTTATTGACTATATGAAGAAGATACACTATTTTTCACTCCTGAAAATTTGCCTTTATGGACTTTCTGAGGCAGGGAATATTTAAAGAAAGAGAAAACAAAAATCTTCAGTTATGTTTGTAATAATACATTTTGATAATTTGAATTAGTTGAAATTAGTTTGTTTATCCATCAAACTGATACGTATAGCCCTATTAAAAGTAGTGTGTATGTATGAGGTTTTCCAAAAATAGAGTGTACTATTGTGGTCAGGTAATTTATCTTTGGAGTATACGTATGTGCATTTTTCTGTTTCATCATAAAATATTGGTAATCAGTTTGAGAAGTACATTTATAAGAGATATCTTGTGTTTCTGTAAAATACAGAGACATTCATTGTATTTTGGTGTCTTAATATAGTATGAATCAGGCAGGCCTTAATGGTTTTTAAGAAGTAGTTTCTATATAGTAAAGTATAGGTTATCTTTCCATTTTATATGGATATTTTCTAATTGTAGTTTTTGAAAGTTTCAGTTTTGGGTCATCTGAAATAAATGTTTTAAAAATAGTATAAAAATATAATCAAAGACTTACTGCTACTCTAGAATACATTCAAAGGAGATGTTATAAATGTTTATTCCATTATAGGATAGGTAAGTTTATGAGATGATTTAAGCAGCCTTTCCTGCAAGTCTATTTGCAAGTTTTTGGTTTTATATTATACCTTTATATATTCAACACATGATAGCAGATGACCATATATATGACTATTTCTATAATCATTTTCATTAGAACAGAAGAATTATGAGATTTGATTTCTTTCTTTTCTCACTGCCATCTTCTAAATTCAAGCTTTAGCACTTCATTCTTGTTAGACAATTACTATAGTAGCTTTCTAACTGGTCTTTTACCTTTTAGTTTTTATTATCCAATATGTTCTATATACTACAGCACAATAAAACTTTCTGAAGAATAATCATTACCCTGAACACAAAGACCTTTGCCCGCAAGATAAAGGCCAAGTCCTGTTTCTGCTTGGCTCCTACATCATGTTCCATTTGCCTAATCCTTGAGCATGTTAATTGCTCACATCTTATACTGCCACAGTTTTCGCCATCTTCATCTCAGATGTGTTGTGATCTTCTTCTGTCTCTAGTTCTCTTTTACCAAAACGCTACCCATCCTGTGATTTCTATGATCACCCTAAAGAAAGGAATGTGTGCCCTCTTCCACTCTCTTTTAGTAGTTGATGAGTACCATTCACACAGCATTATTTTATTGGCCTTTTCAGCAAGATTATAAACTTCTGAAGGGAAGGGACCGGGAACCATATCTTTTATAAAATTGTGATTTACAAAGCACCCAGCTTGATGCCTCCCGTATAAAGGGTGATAAATTAAAGTGTTGATGAAAAGAACAACTCCAGGGTATACCCTGGAGCTTTAGAAATAATCAAAGGATTTAAAAATTCATCCTGTATTATATTATGCAAATTATTTAAACTTATTGTGCAGTAGTTTTTGCATCTGGTTTGTGTGAAGATGAAATGATAGCGTCCGCGTCAGAAATTTGTAGGTTCCAAAGTTTGTACAAGTGTTTGTGATAGTACTCAAACTATTTTGTTGTGTATATAAATTTCTTTGGCTTAACTTAATGTGAAATATATAGAATGTTGTTTTAATGTTCCTTACCTGAATGATGGCAAGATTGATTTAATGTTAGCTGAATGTGTCTTTTTGCTATTCATCTGAAACAAGAACAAAAATACAGATGCCTTTGGTGAAAGTAATGAATTACTTTTTTGGAATGCAACAGTTTCAGAGATAAATGAATTTAAAAATTTTGTTAACTTTAGAAAGTTGATCCTTAATTCCTCATATTGAATTATGTTGGGGTTAAATACATTTTTTGAAGGGCATCTTTTCACAGATTTCCATATATTTCTTAAAGGTGACCCCCATCCCTGTCAATTCTATTTCCTAGGAGTATTTAAAGCTAAATAGGTTACCTGGCTAGTGCAGCTTTTAAACAGGACTGAATTTGGGAAAAGGCCTTTATTTTTACGTGGGGTATAGTTCTGATGCTAAGAACAGTATTTTGGAATAGAACAAGTTTTTGTCTTTCAGAGATTTTTTTTCGCCCCTCAAAAACAAAATCTGAATGTGGTGCACACCTGAACGATAGCTGTAAATTAGCTTACAGAAAGAGATAGGCTGAGGTTCAAGGGGAAATGAGTTTCATAAGACCAGCATCTTAAACCACAAATGCTGTCATCACACATAAAATAGGCCCTGAAAAACATGGGCCCATGGTCTTCTGTATTTAAATACTCAGATATTGGTGACACAAAGTGTTAACAGAGAACTGAATTCGTAAGAAGGGAATGACTGTGGTTTCTAAGTCTTCCTTACTCATAACAAAATGTGATGTGCAATTTGGATAACATTCTTTTGGCAACTAAATAGGTTGGGGAAGTTGACCTTATAGGCTGCCCAGATGTATTTAGGCAGTCAATATAGAGAGCCCTTACTTTATTACCTAGGGTATAAAGTTTAGAAAATATTAACCCCCTATTTTTTAAAGGCTTGGTTTTACTTTATATTACAGAAAAGAATTCTGAAAGAAAGTCTGTGTTTATTCTAACGGAAATGGATATAACCTGAGAGTGAAAATTATTAAAGTTACATTGACAAGTATATTAAAAATATGTGCATGGAGTTTTTGTATTAATACTGAGTTCATGCTAACTTGCCATTTTCATGGTAAGGTCAGGAAATAAATGGATAACATTTTCATTTAATTTAAGTACTCCCATGAGTTTCTGTTAAGGTGAAAACGTCATTACAGTATTTGTTAGAAAGTCACATACAATTTAAACCTAGTCTGGTGATCACAGAATACTATTATTTTAGCTTAAGTCTTCTACAGAATAGTGTAACCTCTCTTCCTCTTGCTTACTTTAATATAAAATGCAGATTATCATGCTTTTCTTTTCCACCAAAATTGAAATGAATATATGTGAACTATTTAAAACATTCAAGTTGCAGCATTTAGATTTTTTTTTTCTGATAGGCTTGTCACATGATCACTAGTCACTAGCGTATAAGTTTGTATTTTAAAAGAAAACATTCATTAGGAATAGGATTCCTGCTCTCCATGCAGACTGTTAGCAAATTGCTTAACCTGAGCCTCAGTTTCCTGATCTGTAAAATGAGGATGCAACCTACCCATCACAGGAGTATTCCACAAAGTAAATGAGGAAATAAAGTTCATTGTCAGCAGTGTAACATTTAGAAAGATAACATGTTATTGACAGTGTTGCTAATTCTATATTTTTCTAAAGAAATAAGTTTTGGGATGACTACTCTTTACTCAATAGCACACCCTTCTCAATTAGGATCTTTTCTTACACACATTTTGCATTTTACTTTCTCTGTTTCTCCTCCATTTCAGAGTTTTCATAACCTCTGGTCTATATTTTTGAATGCCTTTCAAGTTTGAACCAGTTAACATCTGCCACCTACTGACCCAATTCTCTCCACTTCCTCTAATCCTGCCCTCCACATACACAGTTGCTTGTTTTTGCTGGGTGACTAAACTGACCTTCATTTGATTTTTCCAAAGAGTTAGATTAATTCAGAGTTAGAAACAGCAGCTTCTGAATGTGTCTGAACGATAGAGCAAGGTGCATAGCACCCAGTAATAATTTACCTCCTAGAGAACAATTAGTAAAACCCCACATGGACTTGCTTTTCTTTCACTGTACAGCATTTATAGGTTTTAAAAGTGATTTCTGCTCACCTATCCAGGTTAAAAACATTTTTTCAGTAAGTGTAAGTTTGTGAAGTGACTCACCACACATGTAAGTACTTCAAAATGTGTTCCCTTAACTACCTTTGAATTTTTATAGATTTGTGCTTTTGCTGACTGCATGAAAATAAAAGGCCTAGTGCCAGTTCTTACTGGGTCAGGATTTATTTTAAAGTATCAACATTTCCTCAGCTTTTTGGTACTTAAAAAAGTCATACAGATTTTCCTGCAAAAAAGTTTAACAGGCTTTATTCCAGTACATAACATTCAGGATGCTTATGCTGTAGTAGCAACAAAAGCAGTGTACAGTTGACCCTTGAACAAGACAGGAGTTGGGGCGCCAACCCCTCACCATGTGCATTTGAAAATTTGCATATTACTTTTTTAAAACATTATTTTATTTTATTTCTTAATGTTTTTATTTGAAAGTATATCATATAATTCATCAGACTGTAAACTTTAAAAAACCTTTCAGTAATGATCTCAACCACTTACTGTTCACAAATTTGATTTCTATCATGCAGTAACTTCAATCTAGCTGGTATTAATAGCTACAAATTTTATTTTCTCTCTTTAAAAAGTGTATCTACAGTACATGATAAATCCATTAGTTAAACTGCATTATCTTAGGATCCTGTCTCTATTATATCCCATCACCGGTGTAGCTTAAAATGTAATACCCATCCCCCTGCCAAAAGTGTCAATCACAACTTAGCAACCAAACCACAATTTGAGTATAGGAGTAACAGTAACTTTGTTGGAAAACTCTTGTGTGCAAAAGCAATGTTTCAAGAGGAAAAATAAAAAAATCTGCCTTGTTTTGCTTATTCTAAAACACTTGAAAACCCTTGACCTCGAATCATCCCCTCTCCCATGCCAAACTCTTTTTTTATTATCTATTTTATTCATATTAGTGTATATATGTCAAGCCCTGCATATTACTTTTGACTCCTCCAAAACTTAACTACTAATAGCCTACAGTTGACCATAAGCATTACCAATAAAATAGTTAACACGTATTTTGTACGTTAAATGTATTATGTACTGTATTCTTAAAACAAAGTAAGCTAGGGAAAAGAAAATGTTATTAAGAAAATCATAAGGAAGAAAAAATGCTTAGTACTGTGCTATACTCATCCATATGGCAAGTTTACGTAATCTGTTAACATGAATTGTGTTAGTATCTACATCAATATCGTCTTATATGTTGTAAAATGCTGTAGACGTTATATGCATTAACACTATCAAACATGAAAAGATAATGTGAAAAATTCGTATTTATTTACAGATATAACAGTTCATGCCTTGCTAATGAAGAAGAGCAGTATGATTGCTTTATGGTAGCCTAGTGTAATCAATACAGTTGTTTCATGGTAGCCTGGCCTGTACAGTGATGAATGAACCATTATAAAGTTTTTATGGCATACCATATTACACTCATGTTCAGGGAGCATGCTGTACAGTAATATAACTCTTTGAAGGTAAAGTTATAAAACAGTAAGAAAACTAACATTATTAATTTTATATTAAATACTACTCATCTTATGCCTATGTAAGGATAGACTAGTATCTACATATATTTTATGCATTCTTGACATACCTTTTTCTTAATTTTTTGGTATTTCTAGTCTTTGTGATTTGTCTGAAGCTGTTTCAACTTGCCACAAATCTCCAAAACATTTCCAGTATATTTATTGAAAAAAATCCACATATAAGTGGACCCATGTCAAACCAAGGGTCAGCTGTTTTTGGTGAATTTGTTAATAGAAATTGCCAGAAACTAGACTACCCTAGAAGTGTGTTTTTATTTAAAGATGCTAGTGAGGGCAGCAAGGACTAGTATATTATTTGTGTCTTTAGCATAGCTCTAGGTGCGGAAAATTTGACTGGTGATTTTAAAATAGACTATTAGTTTTTCATGAAATGATCAGAAGGCAGGTTGACCAAGGCAATTGATTTGACACTGTGGAGGCTTTACTGGGCAGTGGTTTGTGGAATGCATTATAGAAGCACACTGACCTGACTCTGAATCATGGTGTACTGCTTACCTATTGTATGACTTTGGGCAACTCACTCCACTGCTCTGAGCCTTAGGTTCCTCATCTGTAAAGTTAGAAACTATCTATTTTATAGGTAATGATTAAGGGAGATAATACTTGACATAACGCTGTTGTCAGTAACTGGTATTATTTGCTATCTAGTTAATGAAAGATAATCATAATAGCTGGGAATTAACCCTCCAAATAGTTGATTTAAAAACTTGCATTCCATGTTGAGAGTCATTAAAGTATAGAAATATACTTGTGGCTTTTAAAAAATCTTTAGGAGGCCATATTCAAGTCAAAGCGGTATTTACAGGTAAGTGGATTGAATTTGACAGGATTGAGACACTGTGGTGTGTGTGGTGGTTTTGAACAAGTGTGAATCTTAACTCTGCTACTTACTTAGTGACTGTTGACTTTGGGCTAATAATCTTGCCTCCTAAGGTTCAGCATTCCCATCTCTAAAATGGGAATAATTTTATAGGGTTGTTTTGAAAATTAAAGGAATTAAACCACAGAAAGCACAATGCAGTTCCTGGCACATGGCTTGTAGTAATTTTTAGTTGTTCTTTTTAGTCCACAGATAGATAACTTTTGGACAAGGCCTTGAGTACTTGTGGGAAATATAGTTCTTAATTTTTTTTTTCTAATTAAATGGTTAATGTTGGAATTTGGGGAGTAAATGCTTTTTCTTTTCATTTGTATAATGTTTATCTAGCTGAGTTACATTAAAATAAAATACTAAAATGCTCTGACTCTCTTGTAGTAAAAGTAGCACCTAGTTTATATTTTGCAAAAATAGATGTTTACATTGTATCTGCTATGGTCTGAATCTGTGCCCCCCTGCAAAATTCATATGTTGATATCCTAACAGCACCCACTCACCCAGGGTGATGGTTTTAGGAGGTGGGGCCTTTGGGAGGTGATAAAGTCCTGAAGGAGGAGCCCTCATGAATGGAATTAATACTCTTACAAAAAGGCTCAAGAAAAATCCCTTTCCCCTTCTTCCATGTGAGGTATAGGGAAAAGATGGCTGTCTGTGAACCAGGAAACAGGCTCTCCCAGGCAATCTGCCCTCTCCTTGATCTTGGACTTCTCAGCCTCCAAAACTGTAATAAATTTCTATTGTTTTATAATAGAATACCAGCCCATGGTATTCTCTTATAGCACCCTGAATGCCCTAAGATAGCATCCATTTTTGTGGTCACTCCATGGCTTTGTACTTTTAATCCAGTCTTTATTCATGCGTCTTTCCTTCCTTTATTCATTCCTGCTTTCCTTCCGTCTTGATTTCCTGTATGTAGAGTGACCCAAACAAGGTAGAGCAGGAAGAGGCAAGAATTGTACTAGAGGTCAATAGTAGTCAACCCTAGGAAGATTAGATGTACTTTCTGCACTGAAGTCCTCAGTTAAGTTGATTCATGATTACTTTTTAAAGTTTCACCAACAGAATAATTTTTATTGCTTTTGTTTACTATTGTAATATATAGTGAGAAGATTTTAAAGGAAATCTCTGCTTTTCTCAACAACTGTCAATAATTTTTTTAGAGCCATAATTGATCCAATAATTTTTCAAAATGACAGCTAATAAAAAGTTGCTAATTATATAGTTACCATATATTATAGGGATCTATATAAAGTTAATTTTTTATATCCTCTATTTTGGGCCCAGTATGCCTAGAGTAAGTTATTTAATGGTATAGGGATTTTACCTTATAGGAATTTTCAATTTATAAGACTTTAATCAAGAGGCAGTGTGGCTTGGTAGGTCGTTATACTGAGAACATGAAGAGTTTGTTTTGAATAATTGTAGTTTGGGCTTTGTTACCAACTAATGGATTGGCTTTGAATTAAAAAGCAAAACCTGATGACTCTTAGCTCTTTGACTCAAACTGTAACTGACTCAAGCCCCATTCTTTTCCAATCAGGGATGAAGGAGTGCATCTCCAATGAATGAAGGGGCCCCACAGCTGCCTTCCAGTGTGTGCTCACACAGAAAGGAAACATAGTTATTTAATTCATCATCTGATTTTATTTGGCCTTGTGACCTGCTCACCCCCCCTTCTTACCACCTAATTTTCTTTCACTCCTTCCCTTTCTTCCTTTCTTTGGGTGAGCACTAATAGTTTTGCAGAATCTAGATAGTCATATCGTGGTTTAGAATATAATTTTATTATTTAAAGTTTTTTAAAGCTCTGTCTCCAGCATGCCTTTGCTTTGGTCGTATGTGTATTTTCAATTCTTAGTTAAGAGCAAACACGCTGTTTATACAGTCTTTCCTATGAGAAAATGTGATTCACATTGAGAGATCTTGTTTACTGTCATACGATATGTTCTCTAGGCATGCAGCACAGAAAAGGGGGAAAACACCTGACACCCATCTTCACTTTAGTTTGACTTAACACATATCAGGGAACCGAGGTATTTGAAAAATGTTTCTGTGTTGAATAAGATATAAGTAATACGGGGAGGGTTGGGGGGGGAATGAATTGGGAGATTGGGATTGCCATATATGCATTACTAATAAAAAAAAAAAACCAAATTGTACACTCTAAATATATGCAGTTTATTGTATGTTAACTGTATCTCAATAAAAGTTCTTAAAAAAAATAATAGAAGACCTTACTAAAATAGCTTAAACAATGAGTATAAAATAGCTTAAACAATAAGGAGTATATCATTGCACCCAACCGGAAGTTTAATTAACTGTCATAATGACGTTATCAAGGACCCACAAGGTATTTTCCACATTTCTTCTCTCCCATCTTGAGTGTTTTGACAATGTCACTCTTCCTGGTTGCAACATAGCTGTTTTTCCATGCTACTTTTTTTTTTTTAAGTGGGGAAAAATATTTTCTAGTAAATTTCATTGGCCATAATTGCATCATATGCCTGTGCCTAAACCCCTTTTTGGCAGAATAAACATTACTTGTCTTAAGCAACTTGACCTAATCAATATTCACCTTCTAAGGGTAGAGAGTGAGTGTTCTGCCAGCAAGTAAGAAAGGGGGAGATGTGTCTTTGAGAAGGTTGCCACGTGTCTGACATGGCTTGGGAAGATCACAGTTTTATTAATTGCTCCAAATTTTCTTATGAGATCACAAAGTATAGACAGTCATGCCTTGATTCATTCATCATATGTTTATTGAGTACCAATTGTATTCCAATTCTTGACGCTGAGGATAGAGCAGTGAACAAAGGGGAAAAGACTGCTGCCCCCTTGGAGCTTACATTTTATTGGTGAGATAGACAAAAATATAAAGCAATTTAATTTCACGATATCTTATTAACAAATGATAAATAAAAATTAAAGTAGAGAAGGGAGCATGGAAGGTCTGGAATAGGGCGCATGAAATTTCAGATTATGTCCACGGAGGGTCTCACCCAGAAGATGCCGTGAATAAAGGCTGAGTTGGTGTGGGAGCTGGTGATGTAGTTCTCTGGGGAGAAGAGTGTTCTAGTCAAACGCCCTGTGGCTGGAGTGGGGTGAATAAGGGAGGACCGCAGGAAGTGAGGTCAGAGGGGGAAGCCACTAGACAATTTTGAGCAGAGGAGTGACCCAGTGTAACATTTCACAGAATCACTTTGGCCATTGTGTTAAATAGATCAAAGAGTCATTCAAAACAGAAGCAAGGAAACCAGTTAGCAAGCTTGTGTAATAAGCAAGGAGAAGTGATGGTGACTAGAATGGGAGCAGTAAGAAGTAGTTGGATTCTGGATATTTCTAAAGCAAAGCCCACAGGATGTGCTGAGGAATTGGATGTGAGGTATGAGAGGAGGAAAGGCATCTAGGCTGGTAGCCAGGGTTTGGGGCCTGAGCAGTTAGAAGAATGAAATTGGTATTATCTGAGATCAGGAAGAACAAGAACTCCGTTATTGACATATATTAAACTTGACATGTCAAACAGTGAGGTATATAAATATATCTTGAAGACAGATCAATATATATATTTTTAAGAAGATGATTTTGGCCATTAATAACAGGAAATGGCTTTTGAAATATATATATATATATATATTCACACAACAACAACGAGAGAATACAAAAGGGAAAAATAAAGTGTTGAGCAGGGGCGGGGGGGATTATTTTATGTTCCATTGAACAGATTCAGGGAAACACTGAAACTAATTTTCAAATAGAGAGTGCATTCAAAGAAGCATTTATACCCTGAGCATTTATTTAGTGCCTACTCTATTTTAATTTCAAAAATTGAATATTAAATATATTTATTCTTTGAGTCAGTACTTCAATTTTGAAGCCTGAAATCATGTTAAAAATACATTAAAAAAAGAAATATACCACAAGGACCAGTGATATGGATTTCGTGTGTGTCAGTTTCCTCTGAACATGATACAGTCAGTGATCCTTCTAAAGACGTGTGATGTTGACAGTCCAGGTTATCTTCCCCCACCCCAACTTCCTCAGTATTGTGCAGCCTGTAGTTAATGCACAGGCATATCATTCAGTACTGATCCAAGTCAGGAGAGAGATCAGTACAGTGTATCTTAGGTGAGTTTATCAGGATGGATGGCTTTTCTTTTGAAGAGGAATTAGTCTAAGATGTCTTTTAATCAAGTTATTGCACTTATATTTAACAAGGATGCCACACAGCGCATAGCTACAATTTTCAGTCTGTGTGCATCACATAAAATGCTGAGACACACCTTGTAAAGTACCTTTCATACTATAGGTACTCAAGAAATGTTTAGGTAGAAAATTTGATTTAAAACATATCATTTCTAATTTACTTAATACTTAAAAAATTATGGGACATGAAGTAGGTATTGCTGGATAAAATGTGCCCTATCCATAATGCGAGGTTGTTAAAAAAAATTGAGTTATAATAAAAGTACTGTGTAATAAATACAAGAAATTATTTATTGGGCAAAGAAATATTGCTCTTTAAGATGGATTAGGCTTTTCTCGTCACACTTTTGGCCAGTCATGGTGAATGTATTACCTTTGGGCCTGTGACCAATGAGGGGAAACGTGTATTTAGAGGGGAAATCTCTTTCTTCAGAACATTAAGTATACTGTATTGCTTCAGTTTACCTATTCTCCTGTTGAGTAATTTTTGCAAAATGACCACCTCCCATGAGAGAGTTCTGCAAATTTGCAGTAATTAAGCAAGCGTTAATGTTGGTTTATTTGAGACCAAACTGATGGTAGATGCGAGTTAGCCTCATTCTTTGATTGGCCAAGCTATATGTTTTTAACCCACAAATTTGCTTTCAGGTGCTTTGGAGTGTATTTCTTTATATACGCTTTTGTTTTTGTTTTTTTCAAAAAAGGAGAGTGAGCAAAATCTGCTGCCCAGCACTTAGCGTCTGTTCGTGTGTGTAGATTATTGAGATGCTTACCTAAACAAGATTCTTGTCAGAGTAAAGCTCTGAGTTGCCAACTATAGCAGCTTGCTTTTTTATTATATAAACATGAATGATGTAAACAAGGAATACATTTAAATAATGAAGCACAATATCAAAGTGGTCTCCTGAGAACCCACCAACCAACGTGACATCAGAACTTGACTAACACGGTTGCATCTGTCCGCCTGTGCCTCCCCTTACCTGTGCCTTTAGCCTTCCTGCCCTCCCTGACCCCCAGCTACTCTTCAATTTTGTGTTGATCATTTACTTTCTTTTTAATAATACTGGTTTTATCACATGGTTCCTTAAATAATATACTGTTTAATTTTTTTTGTTGCATTTTGTAAAATTGGTGGCATACTGTGTGTCGTCTTATGACTTTTTTTTTATTCATTCAGTTTTCATTCATTTCTCTGACGTTTGTTTATGTTGTTGAATGTAATTGTAGTTCATTTATTTCACTGCTGAGTAATATTCCATTGTATGAATTTATTTACTATCCTATTGGTGGACATCTGGGTTATTGTTGTTGGGTTTTTGTTTGCTTGTTTTATTCATTTTTGATATATCTATTTTGATGTATCTGTACATTGATGCAGATGTGTGTGTGTGTGTGTGTGTATGTGTATCAGCAATCATTTGTATGTGTACTGGTGTACATGTGCAAGACTTGCGGATACATACCTAAAAGTAGAAGCATAGAGAATGTTCAACTACATGAAATAATGCCAGATTGTTTTCTGAAGTCTTTGGATCAGTTTACCTTCCACTAGTAATGTATCAGGACCTCCCACTGAGCCAAATCATTGCCAAAACTCAGAATTGTCAGGTTTCTTAACTTTTCCTAGTTTAGTGGCTGCAAAGTGGCATTTTATTGTCTTAATTCGCTTTTCTGTGATTGCTAATGAGGTTGAATATCTTTTCATGGGATACTTAACATTGTTATTTTTCTTACACAAAATGCTTGTTCATGTCTTTTGTCCATTATGTACTTAAAACTGTACATGAAATGCATGCATTTTTTTATATTTTAAAATTTTTAAATGATAACACACAGAAAAGTTGCAAGTACAATAGAGATAAATTTTTCCCCTGAGGATTCGATTTGATGCCCCATCAACCCAAATAAATGAGTGTATATTTCATTTCCTACAAATAAGAACATTAGCCTATACATCACAATAAAACCATTAAAATCAGGAAATTAACACTGATGCATTACTACCATCTAATCCTCAGATCTCATTCAGTTTTCACAAGTTGTCCCAATATTATCCTTTATGGTAAAAGGATCCAGTTTAGAATCATGCCTTGCATTTTACTTGTTGAGTCTCTTTAGTCCTTTTCAATCTGAAATCATTCTTCAGTCTTTGACTTTCAAGACCTTTGCACTTTTGAAGACTATACAGGCCAGTTATTTTGTAGAATATCTCTTCCTTTAGGTTTGTCTGCTGTTACCTTATGATTAGATGTAGGTTATGGATATTTGGCAAGAATATCACAGATGTTTCACTGTCTTCTCTTTTCATCTTATAAGGTGGCACATGATTTCCTTTTGACCTATTACTGTTGAAGTTCACTTGAATTACTTGATTCAGAAGATGTTGGCCAGGTCTCTCTACTGTGAAAATTACTCATTTTTTCTCTGTAATTAATAATTTTTTGTGTGTGAAGGTGCTTTGAAACTGTAAATATCCCTTCCTGGTCAAACTTTCATTTAATTAATTAATTTATTTGTATCACTGTGGGTTCGTGATTCAGTGTTTTATTCAATGAGCTATAATGCATTATTATTATTATTATTACATATTTTGATGCTCATGTTACCCTGAGTTAGCCAGTGGGATCCCTTTCAAGTTGGCTTCTGTGTCCATTTGACATGCCGTTCCTTGACCACATTGCTACCTCCAATTTTATTCCCATATTATAGAGTTAAACCACATTTTCTCCCTTTTTTGTACCTCCTCTTTAACAGTGAGAAACTGTTGAATTTTTATCCTAAATTTACTTACTTGATCAGTCTTCCTGTATGTAGTCGATCTGCCATTTCCATCGACCCTCCACCACCCCATTATTCTGTTTGAGCTTCAAAGCCACTTACGTGGAAGCCCTCCTCGTCCCACTTGGATTCCTACATTGCACAGCACATTGCATCTGTTTATGGGCACCCTGCTCAGGCCTTGACACCCATTGTTGGACCACTGCCACGCAGGGTTCTGCTCACCATAAACCACCCTTCCAGAGCCTGGGCTCTGACTCCCACATCACATTGTTCCCTCCCTCCTCCATGGACACCTGCCTCATCCTACTTGGGCTCTGACACCCATTATTAGGGATGTCCCCTTTGCATTTTGCTCATTTTTAATTAAAATGTTATAAGATACGCACACACACATATTCTGGATACCAAAATCATTTTTGGCAATGTGCTTTGTAGTATTGTGGTTTATCTTTTCACTTTTCTTTGTTGTATTTGTTGATGAATGGAAGTTTTTAAGTATAATGCAGTTGAATTTATTAATCATTTACTTTATAGTTAATCCTTTCTATGTCTTAAGAAAACCTTCCCTACTCTGAGTTCATAAAGATATCTCATATTTTATTTTAAAAATATTAGAGACTTGTTTTCTCTCTTAAAACTTGAATTCCTCTGGAATTTATTTTTTATATATTATACAGCAGGGATAAAATTTCTTTTTCTCTCCCAAATGAATAATCAGTTGTTTCAGCACTATTGAGTGATTCCTCTTTACTTCAGTGATCTGCAATGCAACTTTTATTAAATATCATTTTAGTCATGCGTGAGGGTCTGTTTCTTCTCCAATAGTCAGTTTGTCTCTTTTCCAGGAGCACACTAACTTCATGGGTAAAGCTTTATAATAAGTCTCCATATAGGTACAGCATGTTCCATACGGTGTGCTTTTTCTGGTTGGATGGCTTGTCTCTTATGGGCTTTTACTGTCCCATTGTAAATTTTAGAAACAACTTATAAAACCTTTGAATTTTGATTGCATTGCATTCAGTGTATTGATTTAGTTTGAGGAGAATTATCATGTTATTATAATATTGAGTCTTTCTATCAGAAACACGGTATGTCATCCTGTATATTTAGGTTGTATTTAATGTCTTTCAATATTTTCTCCATATAGAATTTGCAGTGTTTACAAGTTACTTTTATTCTTTAGGTACATTTCTTATTGGATGGTTTTAAAATGTTATTTTCTGTTTGTTACTGGTGTGTAAAAACACAGTTGATTTTTTTATGTCATTTATATTTAGTTACAATGAATTGAATACTAAAACCTGTTCAGATTAAATGTCAGACATGCTGAAAAGCAAATAAGTCAGATTAGAAGTCCAGATTTTTACTCTGAAATTACTTTTAATGTTTTAATAAGTACTAGGTAGTCATTTTTTTTTTTTACAACTTTACTGAGATAATTTACATACCATACAATTTATCCATTTAGGTGTTCTTTATAGCCACATAGGTGTGCAGCCAACACCACCATTGAATTTTGGAACATTTTCATGACCCGAAAAGGTACCCCATACCCATTAGCAGTCACTCCTATCCTCCTCCATCCTTAGCCCTAGGAAATTACTAACCTATTTCCTGTCTCTGAATTTACCTGTTCTGGACATTTCACACAGATGGAATCATAAAATACATGGTTTTTTGTGACTAGCTTCTTTCACTAAGTATAATAATTTGCAAGATTCAGCTATATTGTAGCATATATCAGTAGTTGATTCCTTTTTATGGCTGAATAATATTCCATTGTATTGAATATATCGCATTTTGTAATTCATTGATTAATAGACAGATTGTTTCGAATTTCTGGCTGTTATGAATAACGTTGGTGTAAGCATGCATATATAGGTTTTTGTGTGGACAAAAGTTTTCTTTTCCTGTCTGTTTATAATTAGGAGTAAGAATTTCTGGGTTATACAGTAACTCTATGTTTAACCTTTTAAGGAGCTGCCAGACTTTTCCAAAGAGGCTGTGTTATTTTATTGTACGTCTCATCAGCAATGTATGAAGTTTCAATTTCTCCCTATCCTCTCTAACCTTTGAATTATTCATTCTTTTAAAATATATGTGTGTGTGTATATATATATGTGTATATGTATATATATATATTCTAGTGGGAATATAATGAAATATTGTAGATTTATTTACATATCTCTAATAGGTCATGATGATGAGCATCTTTTTGTGTATATACTAAACATTCGTGTATCTTTGGTGAAAAGTCTTCAAATCTTTAGCCTGTTTTTAAAAATTGATTTATCATTTTATTCTTGAGGCCTAAGGACTTTTAATATGCTGGATACCATTTCTTTATCATGTATACTATTTGCAAATATTTTCTCCTGTTATGGGACTTGTCTTTTATCTAAATTGTATCTTTTGAAGAATTTGATAAAGTCCATTTTTTTAATGGATTTAAAAAAAATATTTATTTTATTGGCTGCATTGGGTCTTCATTGCTGGGCCCAGGCTTTCTATAGTTGTGAGTGGGGGCTACTCTTCATTGCAGTGTGCAGGCTTCTTATTGTGGTGGCTTCTCTTGTTGCAGAGCACGGGCTCTAGGCACGTGGGCTTCAGTAGTTGTGGCACATGGGCTCAGTAGTTGTGGCTTGCAGACTCTAGAGTGCAGGCTGAGTAGTTGTGACTCACTGGCTTAGTTGCTCCTCGGCCTGTGGGATCTTCCCGGACCAGGGCTTGAACCTGTGTCCCCTGCATTTGCAGGCAGATTCTTAACCACTGCGCCGCTAGGGAAGCTGCCTAATGGATTGAGCTTTTATTTTCATGTTTAAGAAATCTTTCCCCAACCTAACATCACGAGATTTTTTTTTCCCTTATGCTTTCTTCTAGAAGTTTTGTAGTTTTAGTTCTTACAATTTGAACTATGATTTATTTTGAGTTACTATTTTTGTATGTTGAGGTAAATGTTTATACTTATTTATCAATTTATTTTTGCATATAAATATCCATCAGTTCCTGCACCATGTATTAAAAAGACTTTTTTTCCGCATTGAATCGCCATGGCACATTTGTTGAAAATCAGATGACCATAAAGGTGAGAATTTATTCTGGGCTATCTATTCTGTTTCGTTATCCAAATGTCTATCTCTATGCCAGTATCACACTGTGTTGGTTATTATATATAGCTTTATGTAAGTTTTGAAATTAGGTAAAGTCTTGCAACTTTAATCTTCTTTTACGTCATTCTTTGGATATTTTAGGTTCTTTAGACTATCATATATATATTAGGATCAATTTCTACAAAAAACAGTATGATGGGATTTTGATAGGTCAGTCGCGGGAAATTGCCGTCTTAACAATGCTGAGTCTTCCAATCCATGAACATGGAATGAATCTTGGTTTATTTAGACCTTTAATTTCTCTTAGCAGTGCCTTATATTTTAAGTGTATGGGTTTTACATTTTTTAATTAAATTTATTCTTAAGTCTTTTATTCTTTTTTGCTACTGTTGTGAGTGAGTGGAATTTTATTTTTTTAAATTTTATTTATTTATTTATTATTTTTTTGGGGGGGTACACCAAGTTCAATCATCTGTTTTTATACACATATCCCCGTATTCCCTCCCTCCCTTGACTCCCCCCCCACCCTCCCCATCCCAGTCCTCTAAGGCATCTTCCATCCTCGAGTTGAACTCCCTTTGTTATACAACAACTTCCGAGTGGAATTTTTAAAATTTCACTTTTGGATTGTTTGTTGCTGGATATAAAAATGCAATTAATTATTATACATGGATCTTGTATCCTACGATCTTTTCAAAACTTTCTTAATTTTAATAGCTTTTTTTTTTCTTTTTTTGGTTCCTTAGGATAATCTACATACAGGATCATATTGCCTGCAAATAAAGTGTTTTTATCTTTTTCTTTTCCAGTCTGGTGTATGTCTTTATCTTTTCTTACCTGATTTTACCGAGTAGAATCTCTGGTACAGTGTTGAATAGTAGTGGCTAGAGCCATCATCCTTGCCTTTTCCCTAGTGTTAGAGGCGGAAGCATTCAGTCTATTGTCAATAAGTATGGTATCAGTTTTAGGCATTTGTCCCAGAAAAGAAGGGTTATTTCACTTTGAAACAATCAATTAATATAATATACCTTATTAAAAGAATGTAGGACAAAACTGCACGATTATCTCAATAGACACAGACAAAAAAGAAATCAAGGAAACAGAAAACAAAATAAAAAGTTTAAACAAAGTAAGAGAGAGAGAAGCATCTACTTTATATAAAGTGATAAGGAAAAGCTTCTCTGAGGAGATGACAAAAAGTTGATCTCTAAACAACCTGGAGGCCCTAGTCACACAAAGAATAAAGTGAAGAGTAAGTAGTTCAGCACTAGGAATTGCACTTGTCTTGTTCACTTTGTAATTCCAATACCCAGCACAGTGTCTTGCTCCTACAATTTGTTCATATATCAAATATATAGTTTAGTATCTTGCTTTCTTGGCAGTTATATTCCCATAATTTTACCATGTCATTAAATATTCTTTGGAAACATATATTTTAATGATTGCATAATGCTCCACAATATAATTATAAGAAAGTTATTTGAATGTTTTGTTATTCATAGACATGCTTCCTTCATGATTTACAACACATCTGGCATATTTCATTGATTTGGATTTAGAGCTGATTTTTCCATTTATTAATGATCTATGATAGTGGTTTATTTTATATGATCTTTTGCTAATTTTTATTTAAGTATCCTTTTAATTTATCCTTCATGTGGTCATATGTATAGCTCAAAAGGGTTATGATAATGCTTTAATAGAGACCAGCCATTAAAACAATTCTAGAATGTGGCAAAATATCAGACGTAAACTGTGGGCCCTGAATATTTTTTCCCTGTCTGCGTGGAAAAATGTAGACTTATGAGTGTTATGCACTATTAGCAGGTGTTTTGCACCACCCAAATTGAGACTATGGTAAGTGAGTAGTACTAGAAAAGTCAGAATTATGTTCCAGAGAACTGCAAGGCCCTGTCTTGTTTTCAAGTAAAATATACCAGAGTTTGAATTCCACTTTAAGTTCTTACTAGTCTTGATTTGGGGTACCTTAAACTTCGTTTCCTCATCTATAAAGTGAGAATTATAATCGCCATCTCGTAGGACTGTATATAGAGGGTTTAGTGCAGTGTCTGATGATAGTAACTGCCCAGTAAGTGAGAGCTGTCATTACCTCTTGCTTAAGTCTCCGATAGTCCTGGGAGTGCTGGTCAGAGCAGTAGTAGCAATGGTTTTTATGCTTCAAGGCCTTGTCAGCAGATACCGACCAGCTCCTCTGAAGATATTTACTTCTACTCTTGTCGGGAATTGGTCATTTTCTTCAGTGAACATGGCTCTTTAGAGACATATTTCTTGTCTGCTCATGTGCTAAAAAAGATATGGCCCAGGAGGTGGTATTTTAAAGTAAGTTAAGTTAGACTTGTTGACATCAACTTGTAGGTTACTCTGCCCAGCATCCATAAATGTCGTCATGGTTACTTTCTTTTCCAACTTGAAAGCAAAAGATAATACATGTTTTTTTCAAAAAGGAAAGAAATCTGACTAAAAATTGAACAATTATTATGTTGACAAGGTGCAAGATGGAGTTGTCTTGGATATAGCTTCTTAGTTTGGGGTCTGGGAATGTAGGAAATTTTCAAGGCCCCTGGCACATTCTAATAGAAATACTAAATTGATTGTAAATATGGTTATTTCTAAGTTCACGCGTAAAGCACTGCCTTGAAGTGATCGTTCCCTATTCTCTCAGAATTCCTATCAGAATTTGTAGTCAAGGTTCAGTTTGAGTCCAGGATCTATAATTTCGGGCATGCTGCTTAACCATACCTGCACATTGTTTGTTTCTCTTCCATAAAATGGGGTAATGTCGTCTCTGCTTGTCTCACTGAGTTACGAAGATTCGATGAGGTCATGTCTGTGAAAGTGCTTTGTAACTGGTAAAGCATGTAGCTTACTAATTGTGACTCCAGTTCATGCTGTCAGACCTGCCCTTTTCTCACTATTATTTGGCAGGTTGCAGCGGAGGGTGACATGATAACCCAGAAATCTGTAATGTGCGCTACCTCCCAGGACTGTTTGTTTATACATATACTAGGGAGTGGAGAGTGCTAGACTGTTACTATTTTCATCCTTTAATTTGTTTTATTACAAAGGTAATACACGTTTACTGTAAAGAAACTAGAAAATAATCAGGAAAGAGGAAAGTAAAGTAAAAATTACCTCTAAGTGCAAAAATAATTACTATATCTATTTTTGTATAATTTTAAAGCAAAAATTCAGTTATGCTGAACATAATGTTGTTTCCTGTTTTTATCACTTGATATATAATATACTGTATTATTCCATGAAACTTAATTACCTTGTGTAATATTTTAATGGCTACATAGTATATAATGACATTCTTATGGCTAAATATTTGTACATATTCTCTATTTTTTTCATTAGAATAAATCCTATACTTGGAATTGCTCCATCAAGGGGCCTACAACATTTTAAGAAATATGATTTTTTTAGCTTCATTGAGATGTAACTGACATATAATAAACTGCACATATTTAAGGTATACAGTTTGATAAATGTTGACATATGTGTGCAACCATGAAATTAGCACCACAATTAAGATAATGCTCTTTTGTGATCCTTCCTTCTTGTACCTTTCCACCCCACTATCCCCAGGCAACCACTGATCTGTTTACTCTCCCTGTAGATCAATTTGCATTTATTACATTTTTATGCAAATGGAGTCACATACTCTGTATACCTTTTTGTCTAAGTTCTTACACTCAGAATAATTATTTTGAAATTCATCCCTTTTGTTGTTTATATCAATAGTATATCCTTTTTTGTTGCTGAGTAGTAAATATTCCATTTTATGGATATACCATAATTCATTCACCTATTGATGGGCATTTGTTTACAGTTTTTGGCTATTAAAAATAAAACTGCTTTGGACATTGGTATACAAGTCTTTCTGTGGACATAAAATATTTGATATTTAGTACCAGATTTTGTGCTGGGAAGATTACATAGTATTTTGAAACAGACAAAGCTTAATATGAAAGAAACTAGCTATTTTTTTCTTCCTTTTTCTTTGGGAGGAGATAGAATTTTTAGATGTAACTTAATTGAATTAATTTGATAGAAATTTGAAATTAGCAAAGATTATTAAGTGCGTCTATAGCACTAGCAACTGTAGACCTTTTCACAGTTTGTTTTCTTGAAGCATCTACTTTTATCAAGTAAATGTATTGTCTAGAAAGCAAAAATCTGTTGCTTTCCTTTAG
Source organism: Hippopotamus amphibius kiboko (assembly GCF_030028045.1). Taxonomy (NCBI): domain Eukaryota; kingdom Metazoa; phylum Chordata; class Mammalia; order Artiodactyla; family Hippopotamidae; genus Hippopotamus; species Hippopotamus amphibius. Next base: position 89,402,565 of record NC_080195.1, on the reverse strand, counting down.
TGATCAATTTATATTTCATAAAAAATCCATATTTCTCTGTCAAATGACTTTCTCTTTTGAACTTGAACAAGAAAAGATACTGAGAAAAGTTTACAGAACTTCACAAAAGATATTCCAGAATCTGGTTTGGAATAGATGCCAAACTATCTTTTTCCTCTTCTTAAGATACACACTAGATTGAAGGAAGAGCGGGGAATCTGAAGACTTCAAATGACATCAGAGCTACTTTTCAGCAGCCTTCTCAATTTCCTTTCTCAGAAAGCAGAGACTCAAAACCTGAAGACAGACGGTGAGAATATTTTTCCTGTGTTCTTAAGGCTTAATCATTGTGACTTTAATATATTTCAGACAATCCTTTCTTAGTTATAAATTAGCTTATAATCACTAGATTTGTATTTTGTGCTTTATCTGTACAAATTGCTTCATTAGGCAATGTGGGTTTTTTTGTTTGGTTTTTTAAGTGAATAGGATATAGTCTCATAGCTAAGAAACTTACAGGGAAAGAATAAATATACAGGGAAAGAATACATATAGATAAATAAATATAATCAAACAGTAGAAAGAGGTTAAATGCCATAAGAAAGACACAGACAATATTCTTGAGAATTCAAAGGTGTAGATTACTTCTGGAGAGAGGGATTGAGATGCTTGAAAGAAAAATAGTATTTATGTTGATGATACTTTGTTTTTACCAAAAAACAGGGAAAATGGACAGTTAATAGAAAACCTAAAATAGCAATCTGATTTCAGATAAAAAAAGTGAATTATTATTTAGAGGAAAAATAGAAGTATGTTTGGTTATTGTGGGTTTATTATAGTAAAGTCAGTGATTACTTTTTGAATTATGTAAAATGGTTACCTCTTGCAAGGCAAATGATAGTATATCAGCATTTCTGAGAAATGATTTTAAAATCTGATTAAATTATCACAAGTAGGTGGTCAGTGCAACAAAGAGATGAGTGAGTGGCTAATTCTACTTGGATTAACCTGCTTGTTTTCTAGTATAGCTACAACCTAAATGAGTTTGTCATGTCTTAAGCTCTTGGACCTTATGCTGCTTATGAATGAGCAGAAGAACTACAAGTAAACTGGGAAAAGGCATGGTGATTGATTATTGTGCTCATAATTAGTTGTTTGGAAGAGAGATAGCAGATAGACTATCTTAAATTCATGGTGTTTTAATGGGCCATGATGTTTCAAAAGGGGGATGGCAACTTTGAGCCAGATTTGTTCTCTACCTATAAGCATAATGTGGTTGGCACAGTGATAATACTCCTTTTCCTTCACTGTTCTGATTATGTTCAGAAAATCTAGTGACAAAGTTTTTATGTCAGTCATTCAACTTCTCTTTTATTTTAATTACTCTGCTTATTCTTTCTTGTAATTTCAGCAAGGAAATCTTTAAAACATTATACTTATTAAACAAAAACAGTGTAAAATTATTAGCAATTATTGGTTGTTAGTCATTTTTCACATAATCACGTATTATTTTTTCCTCTAAATTGAGATTTTAAATCAGCCTAACTTTTATTTATAGATATTAAAAGTTCTTTCATTCAGGTATAATTATGTGGTAATGTCTATTTGATAGTCTGAAATCTGCTTTTATATTTGTTAAAACATAGTTGATATTGAACCCCAATTCTCAACTTTTAGTTTTGTTAAAATGAAAATTATAACTATGCATATTCTTGTGACCAGCAAGATTATAATTATATTGTTTGTTGTTCTTAATTTGTCATCGCCCTTGTTTTGTGGTAAGCACCAGCCACTTTTGACAGTTGGTAAATAAATTGTAGGTAGCCAGATGGTAAATATACATAGCCAATAAATTGTCCTTGAAAAATGATCCAATTTAGATCTTTCTTCCAGATAGAAGATACATTATTTAGAATACACAGAACAACTTTGAAAGCAATTAAAGTTGAATTATTAGTTATTATCTATATCATTTATATATATTCTTAAACATTTCAAGATTTGAAAAGGGAATATGTTGTGTGTTTTTTCTAAAGTGTGTCTTGTTAACAGTTTTTCCCTTTTGAATGAGGAACCCATGGTCCAATAAGTTTGGGAGATGATGAATCATAGTATATATCTATTCACTAAGCCTTCCAGTAGCCAGTAGACTGTCAGTCTCCAAAAGGAAAATCTTGAGTATATCTAGTATATGACAGAATACAGTTGAAGACTCTGAATTAATATATTTCATAAGGCTTTACTATAATTTGTCTCTCATACAGCTCCATTTTGAAACCAGTTGTGTTATATTTTTGAGTATAGTAATGTCCTGAATGAGAGGCCAAAGAGGATGATTAGGAAAAGAGGAAAAGAATTTGATTAATTGAATATTGCAAACCATATGAAACATGAAGTGTTTATAAAGTTTCTCAGTGTCTTAGACCAAGATTTCCCTTACTCACTTGATAGCTCCCTCTTTTGAAAGAAATAGTCATCCTGTGTAACTAACAAAATAAAATCACCCTTTATTTTATTTTAGAGGACTCCAGGTACTTTCTGTGCTCTGTTCATCTCAGTGTGTAATATTTATTCGCTAATTTTGGTAAATATTGATAATACAAAAGTTAATATCTTGGGTAGAATTAGGTAATTGACCATAAATCAGTTTAGCTTACAACACTTGAATATACTCATTTTCTTACTAAGTGGAGTTTTTGTTTGTTTGTTTATTGTATCTCATGATTTCTCACTAGGAAGAGTGCTTTTTTGTACATTTTTTCCCTAGTTCAGTTAAGTTGTTGATGACTATTTCAACAGATGTCTTGTGTTAAAACTTTCATGTCATGTATAGTATCTATATGAAGAGATGAAAGTGTGGGCTGGTGATTTAGCTGGTTCTAACAGATTGGGTTACCAGGTTGGAAGTGAGGCAACTTGTCAACATGGAAAGTCTTCCCCAAACTTTATAAAACACTCCTCAAAGCAAGGTTTTTAATTTAAGAAATAATGCTTTAAATAAGTGTTTAAACATCTATACAAAGTTTTCAGTGAGAACATGGTACTAGTGAAACCAAGATCAACCCAGAATCTGGGTGAGTCATTGGGGTTGGGGTTAATTGGCATAAACTCACTTGGCTCTCTCACTGATGTTTCCCTGGTTTCGTGGACAACCTGGGCAAGAAAATTTGGATGTTCAGCTCCAGTGAAGCATTGTTAGTTTCCAGCATAGCTTCCACCCACTCTTTAGTTTCCTTTCCCATGGCCAGCATCTTGGTTCAGAGTTCTTTTCTCATCTGGAGTTCTTGTGCTACTAAGCCTCCATACCGATGTCCTTGCGCCAGTCTCTCACAGGTGCTAGGTCTTCCCAGAGCTCCAGTTTACTGTTACTCCTTTGATCCAAATAATTCAACGATCCCAGTGGCATAAAGACCATAGAAAAGTAACAGACCTTCTTTAATCAATCCTGATTCACCATTACAATGGGAAGCATTTATATAATTAACATTTTTCTGAATTTGATGTCTTTGAAGAATTGATTTTCTACAAGTCTTTTACTTAATACCTTAACTGATATAATAACATTATTTTGGGAGGAAAATTCCCACTATACCAAGCCTCTGGGTCAACTAAGGTTTTTTTCCCTCTCCCATGAAAGGTTTCAAATGAAGTAATTAAAATAATTTAAAAAGGTGTTGATTCAAGTGTCAATTCATTTTCTCTTCTTACAAAGACCTTGGTGTTTTTTTAGTTAAATTAGCTGTGTTGAACCTGATATTTTCCTTGCTTCTCTGGTACATTTGCCCTTCAACCATGTGGCCTGTGGTTTGCACATCTGAAATTGGTGTGATTCTAACTGTAGAACTTATTATGCACTTTATTTAGATAATTAGAATCTCCCCATTCTAGATTAGAGATATGCTAGTAATTTCCAAACCCTATTTAGTTTCTTTTTTGCATTTATTTATAGAGAGATTGTCGATAGTACAGTCTGTGCAAGCTTCTAGCTCGTGGCTTTTATCTCCTGCTGTTGCGACTCCTCATCCCTGCCGTCGTGCAGCCTGTCCACTAAGGTTCTCGAAATATTTGTGGTGAAGAGCCAGTTTTTGTTTGGTTTTCACTTAAGTATTTTAGTAAATCACCTTTATTGTGTTCTTAAAAAGTTTCTATGGCATATTGGAAATTAAGAAAAACATACAAAGTATACGTTCAAATCTTTCATCATTAAATTCAAAAGACATCAAATTACTTTGTCAAATTGTATGAAAGTTTCTAATTGCTTGTAATTTTTGTTCTTTAAGCGGGTTACCTAAAGTTTCTAGATCATACTCTGTACTGCTGTGCTTCCCTGAGACTGATGCTCCTCCCACCGCCTAAAGGATGCTTCTAGCTTCTTTCCTAATTGGCAAAGCCTTGCTTGTTGTCAGAGTCAGTTCACATGCTGCCTCTGTTGAGTGCCTTCACTAAAAACCTGCCTTTTCACCCCATCTTTTTCCCGAGAATTTGCCATTCCACACTTTTTTCCACTTTGTTCATGCCTTCTCTTGTAGCAGTATCTCATTATGTCGCTGATTATATTTTTTCCTGACGAGATTGTGGGTCCACGAAAGGCTGGTTTATCGCTTAGTTATCCTTCTATCTTCAGCTCTCAACATACAGGAGCTTCTTTATAAATACTTGTGGAGTTGTTACTTCTCGTAAATTCAGAATAGCGGTGACTATGCAAAGATGGGAGATACTTCATATCCCCTGTAGTCTTTTTAAAAGGTCATTCTTTTCCTTTCCCTGCAGAGGTTTGGAAGCATTTCTACACAGAGAACAGTGTTTATCTGTCATGGTTATAATGTAAATTCTTGAAAATTAGAAAGTAGAGATTTCATGTGACGATTAAAACCAAAATTGTACTTCTCAAGAAGTATTTCCTTAGTAGACCAGCAGCAGTTCTCAAACTTCTTGTCTCAGGACCCTTTTATATTCTTAAAACATTGAGGACCCCAAAGAGTTTTTGTTTAGGAGGGTCATATCAACCAATATTTACCATATTAGAAATATAAACTGAGAAAAATTTTAGAACACAAGAGTACGCAAAGATGCCTTCCAGTAGTCATCAACACAGTGCCACACATGCTGTAGCCCCAGGCAAGTCCGCTGTAGACTTGGGAGAAAAAGAGACAAGAAAGCAGATAACAGTGTAGTGTTATGAAAGTAGTATTGACCTCACGTGCCTCCTGGATGAATCATGGGTACCCTTGGAGTCCCCGGACCACACTTTGAGAACTGCTGCTTTACAGAAATTCAGTTTAATTGCCAACAGAATATTCTGTATTTTTATTTCAGCAATGTTGTAACCTAGCTTTTATGTTTGTGAATTAGTATTAATACATTGTTGAATTTTTTTTTTTTTTTTAATATCTGCTTGGTCTATCATGTTACCCTCTTTTCTATTAATGTCTAGACATAGAATGTGCTGGAACCTATTACAAGTGTTGGCTTGGCAGCCGTAACAAGGAGATGCTTACTCAAGGAGAAGTCATTTTATTTGTGGATACTCACTCAGTAAGGTCACTCCTAGTTATGCCCTGTCAGTACCCTGGCTTTTAAGTGCTACTCCTTTTTATGACTTATGAACCTCCAAATACTTCTGTGATGATTCTCCTTGCTCCAGAGGGTTTGGAGGTTTGGTCATTTTCTTAATTATTTCACAAAATAAAGTTTATATCTTTTTCCAGGGAGTGAGACGCCTTCCCTTCGAAACCTTTTCTTCTTCTCTCCTTTGTTTGACCTTCCCCTTCACTTGCCTCCACCTGATCCCCGACGCTGGCTCTCCTTTTCTGAGAGTACAGTCTGCTCTCTGGCAGATAGTTGCTTGGCCCTAGTGACTCCTGTTCTTTTTCACTCCCCACCCTCTTACCTTGGCTGATACTCTGCTAAATTCTTTCTGCGGTCTTAGCAGGACAGTCAGTATCCTAGAGTATTTGACAACTCTCTTCAAATTAAAAGGGTACTGGGTCTTCCCGGAGAGTTTTGGGAAAGCATTGTGTGTACGTGTCAGTCACATGGGAACACCAAGATGGCTGCTCGTTCAGACTCTTTTTAACTCACTGGCAGCTCAGTATTCTGTTTACGCATCATCTTTTTATTGTGTGATGGTGTCATGGTGTGAGCTGTAATTTGGGGATTTATCATTATGAGTGATAAACTAGAAGCACAAAGCTGATAGAATGTTGGGGACTTTTTATTTTTTAATTCTGTGTCCTAAACATAGTAGGCAGTCAGTAAATGTTTGCTAAGTTAATTTTATTTTCATTAGTGTTGATGAAACTCTGAGCTCCAACAACAACCTTATGGTTTAAGCCAGGCCTCCCTCTCTTATAGCCAAGGGAACTATGCCATCACACTGTTCTGAAAAAAGTACCTGTTGCTGCCTTAATAAGCAAAATCCTTACCTGATACTTAATGAGGATTGCTATTTGAAATGTACAAAATTCAAATCTCCAACAGAATTCTGATTCTGACTCTTTGTTCAATACCTCTGCAAGAGTTCTTAATTTTCTTGAAAATTTGTTGTGTTATCACAGTGTTGTACAAACCTAGGCTAGAGACACCATAATTATATTCTTTTTTATTTAATGAACTTGCTATTAAAAATACTCAACTTTATAACACTATTTATGTTATACAAATTGCTATCTAAATATGTAAACTAGGCTTCATTTTTTTTCAGAGTTGTATTTTTCTTCAGCTGTCCTGCCCCTGCCTTATTTTGACTGTGTTTTCTTCTCTGCACTAATTTGTTTCAATTTGTTTTCCCCTCCCAGCCATCAACAGCTCTACAGCTTCTGTTTTTGTTTTTGTGTTTTAACATGCATTTAGTCATACCATTGCCCATTGCCTGTAAACCTTCCCCTGCTCAGTAGATAAAGGCTAGCTCCTTGGCATGACCTTGATTCAAAGTCCTTGGTCCTAATTGCGTCTTCAGCCTAATCTCTAGTCACATTGGACCACCGCTTCCTGTATCACACTCAGCAATTCCCTGGCTTTGAATGTTGTGTTTATAACCTAGAGTGGCTGCCATGCTCTTCTGCCCACTCATTTTTTTCACCATCCTTGACCACTACCTAGGGCACAGACACACATAAGCTTATAACTTAGCTACAGCCCACTCTGTTCCTAGAGCACTTTTTACAAACTTCAGCCATAGCATTTCACCCATGTATTTTGTCTCCCTTTGCAAGATGACTAAAGAAAATTCACGTGTATGGTTTACACTCACCTTATGTAACTACTAGGTTACCCTACCTTTTTCCTACCCCATTTGGGAATGCATATCTGAATTCAAGTGAGTTTGGTTGCCACTCAGTCTGTTTTCTTAACTCAGTCTATTTTTTTTAACGGGTATAATTTGTAGTGTGTTAGACCTTAATGTATTTTATACCTTGCAGTAAATACTCTTTACAGCTAATTATGACATATATCTGATGATGAGAAACTAACATATCATAGGGGGAGATACAGTGACTTTAGGTTATTGCATTTTAAGTATTATAGCTGTTTGTTCCCTTAGATTATTTCTTGAGAGCTGTAGATACTAAATTAAACTTTAAGGATATTGCAGGGAAGACTCACGCCTCTGCTGGTATTAATACCTTCTCTTTTGGCCTGCATTGAAAATACTACAACATGATAATAACAAAAAGTCATGCTGATTTCTTATAACAAGACCGAGATTGCCTTATCTTGTTTTACTTATGTTCACTTTCACTATTTTGATTTTTCCCTCTCTTACCAGTGTATTCATCATATTAGGAATAAGGAATTTAGTAAACATATAATGTAATTTTTTTATCTGTTTTCATTTTAGTAGGCTTTATGCAACATGCATGAAGTTTGACTTAACCAGATAAAAGCTTGTTCTTTAAAAAAAAATTTCGAGAGATTAATGTTGATGGAAATACTTCCTTAGTCTTAACCTATCACTTGCTGCAAATCTAAAAGATGACAAATAGAGCCTTAAGTTTTGCATTCACTCCACTAAAATATGATGTAGGAAAAAATTCCACCGGAATTCTTTAGTCGAAATGGAAGGGTTTAGTTTTAAGGACTGATAGCTGCCTCATCCTTTGTGATTGCTTGCTTACGTAATTTGTTTTGAAACAATGCTTCTAGGTAAACTGTGTCGCCAGAATGCTTGTGATTTGTTCTATTCTGCTTGGGAAGGGTTAAGAGGAGACAACATCCTGTCAAAGACCTTGTTTTTAATTTTGCTTCTCACACTGGCACAGATCCTGCTAAGAGCAGCCCAGATTAGTTCGGAAAACCTTTGAAGAGATTTAAGATGTCCTTCAGCCAGTTTGAAGGTTTTTGTCTTGCAAATCCAGTACAAGGGCGCCTGCAGGCATCTCGACCCTTGCTGTGCTGCTGATGCAGCTCAAGGTCACACTAACCCGCCCTGTGACATTCAACAACAACAAAAAATTATGCGGTGAAACTGCTTCAGCGTGCAGCCAGCCAACAACTTCCTTTAGTGAGGAGCTGAGGAAGAAGTCTTTTTTCCCCCTCTTTTTCTTTTTTTGGGGGCTCTATGAATTTTTGCTGTAGGAAATAATCCTGGATTTCTGGTGTGTGTGATGACAAGGTCATTTCTTAATTAGAACACATGTAAAGAACAAAGCTAAATGGCTTCAAAACAGCTTTGTAGTTGATGGAGAGGATTTAAATTATTTAAAGAGATAGTCACCCATGTATGATGGAAGCTGAATTCTAAAGGCATTAACCCCTTCATTCCTGTCTACTTGCCATAACTTTGAATTCCTTACGTCTGACTTTAGAAGGTTGCATTCTAAACTTAAGAAAATTTATGAATGCCCATTTTTTAAAAGGGTGAAACGTAATTTGTAAATCAAATTCTTGGATAAACTTTTAATGGAGAAGTTTTCTCCCCATAACATTTATCTCCTGGAAGTTTTATCAAATGGCTTGATTTAGTAAGTAGGAGGTAGAAACATTTTCTGCTAGCAACTGTGATTTATTTATAATGTGTTGGAGAAGGTTGAAAAAAATTCTTCTCTATTACCTCACCTTCTCTTCCTCACTTTTACATTTGTGATTTGGAATTTTAGTAAATCAATTTACCCTAAGTCTTTAGAAAATATAGCACATATCATTCAAGTTTCTCAAGTTTCAAAGAATTGGTGTAAAAAGATACACGTGTTTTTCCTAAGGGTGGAGAAAAGCAATTTTAGTTTAAAATGGACTTTAAGAAAGTTGTTTGTGAACATACATGACTTTTTTAAGGCTCAGTGAGACCATGTCCCTAAACACTTAATAGCCATTTTGGCTTCCCTTGCCTTTGTGGGACTTGTTTCCCCATTTTGTTCCTCCTTTGTTGCCTGTGAGTGCCAACTACCAGACATTAGTTGGAAAGAGTCCAAGTAAATTGGCTTTCTAAGCTTGAGATATAATGCATATCACCTCTGTAGGATTAGAGCAGCATCATCTAAGAAAGTAATTTTATAGCCGATACTTTTTTGTTTGTATCATATATAGAAGCACATCTTGAAGTTGTTTATATACAAAATCTCGTCATGTAGAGAAACTTAACTTCAACATTATGATTTTAACGTAAGTTTTCTCAGAATTTGGTTGTTGCTTTCTTAAATAACGTGTTTCCCTGTAAGTATGACTAAAGTAGAAGCAGGGTACATACTTTAGGAAGATGGATATAATATATTAAGTGTGATTATCTGAACTGATATTTTGGACTTTGTGGCCCACACATAACTAAGTATCAGGGGATAATGTGATGGATTGTATTTGAAGAACAGTTTAGAATTAACTAGACTTATTATTCTGGAAGATTTTCCTCCTGTCAAGGAGCAGTGTGTTTGGGTCCTCCATGAAAAGTAAAAAGGTATATCCACTTTTAGGTTATGGCTATTTTAAAGGATTTTAGGTTTGCCAAAAGAAAATGCTGGAGGGGAAATCTACATGCAAGGAAATGGGTAGTGTGATTCTGTGCGTACCTGCCCTTGCCTGGAGTCTGGTATGCCCTTATGTCATGTATGACCCAAGCTCACCTGCTAGTAATTTCTCATTTACTGTCCTAATTCATCGATTTGTTATCACTAATTGTTCTTCATTTACTTCTGTGTAGTTTCCAGTACCTAAAGGGTTGAAAGGTTGCTGTAATTGGCACCCGCAGCTGCTCTTTCTTTTGACAGGGGATAATTTTGCAGCCTATGCTTTGTGTGACAGCTGCCTAATTGGGCATTCTCCCCTTGTAGCAAGCCTGCCTCCTCCAGCCTCCCTGCTGACAAATGGTGGTGGATTATGGATGAGGACACGCTGACCCATTCGACCTTGCTGAGACAGCGGGGAGGGGCCTCCTGCTACTTGAGGGGAGCTTTAGGTCATTTAGAGGACAAGGTCACTAGCCAGGTGGGGAAATGACATGATATCACATGACAGTAGCCTGATGACATGGTCAGTGTGTCAAGGACAAATGCATCAGTATCGGTTAAACATTATTGCAGTACTTCGTGGAAGGCTTAGTATTTAATTGTTCTGCTGATTATTATTATTTTTTTAGACAAAGGAAGAGTGCAGAATAAGACACATGTATTTTAGCAGTGTTAAAGCAATTGTTTACATGAAAATAGAGCTGGTTTAGAAAGCCTCCTCATGAGTTTCTCCAGTGTTTTGTTCTTAATTATTTAGTTTGCAGTCCCTTGACTATCAGTACTTTTCAAGAGTTACTTGAAAATTAAGGCAGGCAAATTAAAATGAGGTATGTTGTTAAAAAATATTTAACAACTCTGTCATCACCCTAGTCAATGATTGGTATACCTTTTCATATTTTGAATAAAAGAAAAATAAGTCAAGTGAAAATGCTTAATTGAAAGGAACCTCAAAACTCTAGATTTATGAGATCAAAAATACCACCATGCTGTCATAATTATAAAATGCTAAAGATGTTTTTAAGTAATTTTCTAGACCTGAAAATATTTTTTAAATACCTGGGATTATATTTAACGTAAAAACTACGAGATAAATGATGATCTCTTAGCTATCTTTTCATTATTGGTAATACACATGCTTTTTTTGGATAACTGGATTTGAGCTCTTCTGATATCCTTTTTTAAGCGCAAAATCCTAGGAATCCTTGCTGAGTTTATTAACCCTATATTAATACTTGAAAGAGTAAGTCCATGTAAACTGTATTGGATACTCCAGTTTTGAAAAATGCCTTGTGAAACAATGAACAGTTTAATGCAAAGAATACTGATTCTCATTTTCTAGAAGAAAAAATAATTGTTATTGGGTACTGTTGAATCTGAGCCCCTGAGTTCAACAGGAGATAATTTTCTGCCCCTGAGCTAAAAAATTATCAGTGGTAAAAGTGTGATGAATTAGTTCACTGAAGTAGACACATCTGTATTTTCATGGCTTGTGCCTGGTGTGTGTGTGCGCGCGCGTGGTGTGTGTGTGCGCGCGTGGTGTGTATGTGTGTTTAATTTTGACCGTGCTGTGCATGTGTTTCGCTGCTCTCAAACCCTGACTCAAGCTTGGTGGAGGTTTAATCCTGTGCCCTTGTACACGTAGACTTGATTACTAGTTGTGGTTATCTCAGCAGAAGACATACCGCCCTCTTCCTTGTATTGGTCGGGACCTGGGCATTGGGGAGTCAAGGCAAAGGAGAAAGAAAAGAGATTTTACATTAGTATTCTATGAAAGCCTTACTGTCTGCAGAACAAATTGATTGCTCCGTGTACCTGTGCTTGGCACCACTGCTGTGAAAGAAAGGTAGGGTTGTAATCTGTTTTATTGTATTACATATTGTGACACTCCAGGAATATTTAACACGCACTCTTTCTATGGCACGTGCTATAAGTCTAAGTTTAAAAAAAGGAAATAAATGAATGGAAAGTATGCAAGAGCAGTGGGCTGCAGCTTTGTTTACTTCAGTCCATGAAAGTTCATTTCAAATAAGATAATTTTGCTGAAAGCATCACTGGGAACATAACCTGATTGATAATGAAAACATATAAAGTGTTCTGAGGTATTAATCTGTTTTACTGCTTGAAACGTGTCAGGCAGAGATGAAATTCAAGCTAATATTGTAAGATTTTAAGTACAAGATGAATGGGAGAAGTTAAGGAGGTGGTTATGAACCTAATTAGTTTAGGAAATGATTTTTAATTATTTTCCAGTTCATTATATTGTTAAAGGTCCTACATAATGTGATGCAGAGAATAGGAAAGAGATTTTCCTTAAAAAAAAAAGTGGTGGCCACTATACCACCTTAAACTATATTAAGGAAATTAAGAAATGTGTTTACTTTATTCTTTTACTAGTTTCATTGTATAAACATTGTACTGTTTGATTCTGCTGTGGGAAAGGAAATTGCAGTGTTTCTTCCAGTTTTTTTAATTCACATTAATTCTGTGAACATTTTTCAGATAGAGACGGTGTAAAATTTGGGATTTCTTAATCTGAATTGAATAAATGTTTTAAAATTTCACAAAATGATTGAAATGCCTGTGATTGGCATTTGACCCCTTGCCATTTTCAGGCATTCTTGAGATGTTGTCGTAGCTGCACTCTTTAGGTTATGTGAAAATCTGTACGGTGAGGACAGAGGAGAAATTCCTCTTGTCCAAGTCTCTCGCCACATGTGAACTGCAAGTGCCCTTTGCCTCTGTCCCTGTCCTGATCCTTCGACTATAATCAGAATACTTGATTTAGGAGGGAGAGGAAGCAAAAGAGTTCGCTGATGGAATTAAAGTCGTTTTCCATTGTTTACTTTTATGTTCTTAAAATAGTATATAGCTTTACATTTTTTAGATTACATTTCACTCCCATTTAAATGTGTGAATAATTGTGTGCTGAATATACTAATTATACATTGTAAAAGCATTCTGATATGGAAGATTGGTGTAATCAGAGGCCACAGACGTTGGTCTCGATTTATTCCCAGATACTTTTATAGGAAAAAAGTGTGACTGGAGAAACGTTTTTAAGCATTTGCTTTTTTTGGTTTGTTTTTTATTTGTTTGGTTTTTTATTCAACAAGTTCTTGAATTTTGCCAATCATCTGTGAGAAATAAGGAATGAATATAACTATTTTCATTATAAAGATGAAAAACATGAAATGAGCAAAATTTCTTAATGATTATCTAGACTACTTACATGATTATAAGCATTTGTTAAATAACAAATACAATACCAAATTCTGACAATAAAACATTGATTAAAATTAACTATTTGAGGTCATATTATCTATTAAGTAAAGAAGATGTTTTCAAAGAACTTTTTAACTCAGTGGCAAAATTTAGACTATTAAATATGTTTTCAGTTGAATATTAGCCATCAAAATTATTAGTATCATATTCTTACATACTTTACTTTGTGGAAGTTTGTTTTGTTTTGTTTTGGGAAAAAATGTGAATTGAGAAAATGTACAGGAAAAAATAAACCACATAACTAAGAATCAGAATATTTTATTTTCCAGAATAAAACATGTTCTAAACTCTTTCTAGTTATAATTTTAGTTTTTAATTTTGTAATTACCTTACAGATTTTGAAAATTTTATCTTTCACCCTTACAAAAGAAGTGCATGGAATGTGTGTATTTAATATATAACCAACTCAGAATGGAAGATAATGGAGGGAATACCAAGTAGAGGAAATTTATGTTTCCTTTTCTTGTGGTGGTGGTTGTAGTTCTTCTTTTTTGTTGGAGTGCAGGATTGTTTTTTACAGGCAAAGGTGTGTATTTTGTTTACCAAAATATCCACAATGCTTGACACTCTTAACTGGCACCTAGTAACTGCTCAATAAACACTTGTTAGTCAAATGAATAAAGAACACTTAACCAGTCTCCAGTCCTCGCCCCCACACACTTTGTTTTTACTCTTGTCTGTTTATACTTTCAGCTGTTCTCATGGTAGTAGTTTTTAGCATCTGCTTCTCTTCTGAAAGCATTCCAGGTGCTGAAGGAATAGGAATTCAGTGTTTCAGAACCAGAGCAGGAACTGTGTTTGCAGAAGCGTTTTTCAGTTAAAATAGTTCTGGTGGCTGACTGTGCCTTAAATTGCTCTTTACCTGAACACAGACAAGCATGTGTACACAAACATGCTTAGAGTTCTTCTTCACCTCACATTGCCTCCATCCTTTTTCCTCATATGCTGGCCTGCTGTGATGTTGAATTTTTATATATCTTCTTAGATATGTTCTGTGAGTCTAGGTACATTATGCTTACTAACCAATATCAACAAGTTATTTTGAACATCCAAGATAACTGCATTGTAACTTGAGTCAGAGAGATTTAAATCTGTGGAGAAAACAAACGTTTGGCGTGTTATTGACTATTACTAATACTTTAAACCATGAAATGAAAGTCATTTATGAGGACAGCTTAAATATGTGGCTGATGCTTCTTTAAGCTCAGTTAACGAGCAGATGTTTTTATTGTTATGTGCTCAACATTAGCTAGGCTTAGACTAGAGTTTTTAAGTGGTAGAACCTTACAAATCAGTTAAATAAAGAGTGTATTTAACAGATGAGAAAACTGGGCTTCAGACAGGTTGATACTTGGTCACTGTTATAAAACTACTTAGTAGCTGAGCTGGGGCTAAAATACAAATTGCCTAGCTTTATAAAAAGTGATCATTCTTTCACATGATGTCAACTCTTTGCCTGATTTTATCCTTCTAAAATAATAATTGTTATGTTGATACTAGCCAGATGTTATACCTGTAGCCACAGTAATTTTAATTCATAACCGAATGGACTGTAAATTAAAGCAAGTGGACATTAAATCATCATATATATATTTATATATATCATTATATATATGCATAATGACATAGTTTCAGTTTGCTTTAATTTACAATCTATTTGGTGATGAATTACACACACACAATAATTTATTGCTCCTTATGAGTGTGGATTCAATGTACTCTTTTTTTTTTTCCTTTTCCTTTTTTCTACCAGTGTACTCTTATACCAGAAGAATGATAAAAATATTGCATATCACTCAAGAAATATATTAAAAACTAGGAAAATATATACAACTATAGTATCTGTATTAGAATAAATTTGTGAATAGTACAGTCTCAAATAATTACACTGTAATCCATTAATACTTAATATTTTATAGCAATGTTTTATTTAATAGTGTAATCAGGCTGAGCAGAGCAAGCGGGCAGCCACCTGAGACTCTGGCTGGATAGGGACGTCCAACGAGGGAGACTAGCCAGGCATGGCCCGCTGCACACGTAATTAAATGCTGAATTGCCAAATTCAAGAAATATTCTAATTCAGATTGTTCATGGAAAGATTAGACTCCAGGGGGTAGTGTTTGGGTTTGCAAATACAGCAGTCCTAGCAGTACATGTCGGATGGGTATCCAAGTTAAAGACCGAGCCGGTCCATCCAGAAATCAGTGCCTGACAAGTCTAGACTTGCCTTCATCCAGCGGGGCTGGTTTTATTTCCAGTGAAGAAATGAACAAAGAACTAGAGACTCTGTCAGAAAATCAAATTGACCAAGCGTAGGGGCTGTGGGGAGACTAGTGGGCAGTGGAGGTGTGGTTTAGGGGCTTGGCCTGTGCTCAAAATTCAGTTTATGTGAAGCATGTAAGTCGTAGGGATGGTAGTAAACTGTTTCTAAGCCTTCCCTTCATATTAGTAGATTTAAAACATAAATGAAACAAAACTTCACACCTAGCTTTTTGGTTCAACAATTGGACAGAGCAAGGTTTGCAGGCAAATTATTTAACCTCTCTAAACTTCACTTTGCCTATCTTCAGAATGGGGATTACTGATTAAATGAGAAAACAGTGTGTATTGCCTGGACCACTAAATATATCTGATAATTGTTTGTAGGTGTATGTGGCTGAATATAAGAGAGTCATGCCCTTTGCAGCTGTATAGTTTATACCACTATAACAGCACTTGTCTAAGTAACCGTAATATGATGTAGTAGAGCTGTTTGGGTATCTCAAAGTGAATGGTACAGTCTTTTCATATTCTGTGTGCAGCATGGTGAAGCCAAGTCTAAACTCTTATTCCTGTTTTTTACCTGTTAATTTAGTCTCGTATTTCAAACTAAAAAAAAAAACGGTCTGTAACTTTGATTCCCTCTCACAAACTGCATATTCTTTGTCTTGATCAGTTATGTGATTTTTATTTGTAGTATTTTTATTAAAATGTATATCAAAAACTGTGCATAATTTTCAATGACCACCTTTCCATTCAACAGTATGAAAAGTGTCTAAGTGAATCATGGACCTCACTTTAGAATTATAGTAAATAATTTGGAAAGTGAGAACCCAGAGCAGATAAAGTTTAATTTGTTTAAATCTTAGCAAAAAAGTTTCATTTTCTTCAAGTGCCACTCAGTTTCTAGACTTTTCTCTCTTTAATTATAGAAATTATTTAGCAATTATAGACTTTTTTTTCTTTTTTAGCAATTATAGGCTTTTGCAGATCCTCAGGACACTGGGGTGATCTGAGTTAAATGTAAATGCCAAATGAACAGCAATTAACATGATACTTTTCTCTGGACTACACAGAGTAGAGGAGTATTAGAAATATCTTATGATTTGATCTCAGTTTAAATAAAATTTTACTTTTTCATTATATAGTACTTGTAATTTTAAATGATTATTTCTTTGGATCTTTATAAAAGCATATTACTTGAAAATCAGAAGGATTTCTTAAAAGTTGTACCTTGTAATCATCTTTACTTGGCTTTCATGATCAATTTAATCAATTGTATATGTATTTCCTGTGCTGCCAGTTGCTTTTTAGTGTTATATATAGAATTAAGTGGTCGGAGAGAAGCTAACAATATGTAGGTATCCACTTATCCAGCAAAAATTCAGTGTCTCAGATGTGCCTGTGGCAAATAGAATAAAACTAATCCTTGTCCTCATGGAGCTGTAAGTACAGTGTGATGGTAGAAGACAAGCAATATTCAAGTTTTATATATATATGTATATATGTGTATATATATATATATAAAACAGAATGAAAGAAATCCTAAGACGATTGATCTCCTGGGTGCTCTGCTAGGGAATACACGGGGAGACCCATTTACTTAAGGCCATTGGAAAAGGCTTGTGTTGGAAGTAACATTTAAGCTGAGTTATGGAGGGAGGCAAAGGAACAGCTATAGGAAGAGGCTTCCGGTAATTGGGACCCACACGTGCAAAGGCTGGAGGGCCAGAAAGACCTGTCTGTTCTGGGGTCGAAGGAAGTCTGTGTAGTTATATGTAGTCTAGAGTTCTGCTCTCCAGTATAGTAGCCGCGAGCTTCACGTGGCTTGTCCAAATTGAAATGTGCGCTAAGGGTAAAATACACACCAATTTAGAAGACTTAGTATGACAAAAAAAGATGTAAAATATCTTAAGAATTTTATATTGGCTTCATATTGATACTATAATATTTTAGACATATTGGGTTAAATAAAATATATTCAAATTGACTTTACCTTTCTTTTAAACTTTAAAAAATATGACTACTAGATAACTAAAAATTACATTTATGGTCCTCATTACATTTTGCTGGACAGCACCTGACTAGAGTGTAATGAGCAAGGGACTAGATGATGAGAGATAAGGTTGGTTAGATTCTCTGGAGCCAGATTATGCAGGACCTTGTAGACCATAGGGAAAAATTCAGACTATTTGAAGTGAGATGGGAAACCATAATGGGTTTTTAGTCAAAGCAATTTACCTTTTACAAAGAGCATTGGATACAGTGTGGAGAATGTTTTGGTGGGGGGCCAATTAGGTAGGAACTAATGCAGTAGTGTACAACCCCCCCCCCCCACACACACACAACGCTAAACCATTTATCACAACAGTTGTCAGATGATGTTATATAAAAAATAGTATTTCTAGTCATCAGTGAGTTTTTCAGTCTTATTTGATGGAGTTTCTTAAGCTATAGGTACAGGCATTGGTTTAGGGCAGGGGTCTCCAATCCCCTGGATCTAATGCCTAATGATCTGAGGTGGAGCTGATGTAATAATAATAGGAATAAAGTGCACAATAAATGTAATGCGCTTGAATCAGCCTGAAACCATCCCTCCGACCCCCAACCCGTGGAAAAAGTGTCTTCCAGGAAACTGGTCCCTGGCACCAAAAAGATTGGGGACCACTGGTTTAGGGTTTACATGTGTAGGAATTCTCTTTCCTCCATTGTTCATGGAATATTAAAATTCTTAGAAAATTAAATTTCTACCAGCCTTCTAAAACACTGTAATTCATGGAAATAGTAATAGCTTTAAAGATTTTTAATATTTCTGATAAACCTGTGACATTTTTTAATAGTTTGTGGTTCAAGTAATTATTTGATGATTTGATAGAAGCTATTGACCTCACACATCCTGCAGGCTTATGTAGCCTTTAACCCTCCCAACTATGTGATACAGCTTGTTCTCTCTCTTTTGTAAGTGAAGAAACTTGAGAGACAGAGTAATTAAGGAAGTTGCCAAGGTTATAGGGTAGTAAGTAACAGGCTGTAGGCTGAAATTTAGATCTTTCAGGTACATATTGTGATATCCTCTTATTGAAATGCTCCTTTTATGTTGTGTGTGTGTGTGTATTTTTGTGCACGAATGTGAATTAGATTTGCCAAGCTATAACTGTAGTACCACTTTTTAATTTGTATAAAATTGAAATAATTCTTTATCTTTGGCTTTTTAGTGTTATTTATACTACTCTGATGGTACAAGTTTTGGATTATTTTTCATAGTACTGAAAAAAATGTAAGACAGCAATATAGTTCAGTTTTGTTGCTTTTTTTTTTTTTCTGAGTTGCCTTTAGTTTTTTGCTTTAGAGGGAATTTTATTTGCTATAGAATCTGCTTCCACTTATGAATACTTAGGGGACACCATAAACAATGCTTTGTGCTTTGCATGTCTTAGTTCATTAAATATTTTTTATAGCCCTATTAATTAGGTAACATTATCTACAGAATCTCAGAAAAGTTAAATTAGTATGTGAACTAAGATTAAAAACCTCAGTTCTTAGCTTTAGTGTGTTTTAGGTATCTTTGAAGTTAAGTATCTTCACAGTATCCCTGTTGTGACCATTGACAGTCGATAATATTTTTCACTATAAAAAATCAAAGGACTTGAAATTCAAGTGAAAAATTTTAAGATTTTTAAAAATCGTATTTCTTTAGCAGAATTGAAATTGATTGGTCTCTTATCACTGATAAGACTAATACTTTTTGATAAACTAATAGTTTTATTTCCTCTAGTTAATAAAAATAAGAAAAAAAAAGTTCAGGTGGCACCCAAGGAAGTGGACGGTGCAGCATAAAAATCTGGCAGTGCGTGTTTAATGCATGATCTTATCAACAGTGGGATAGTGCAATCATTAGGCATGTTACCACTAAGCAGTGTCACATATTTTGAAGTATCGAGTCATAGTAAAACACCTATATATGGGACTGCTTTAAATTGCAGATTCTGCTAGTTAGGAATTAGAAATGCCAGATTCCTGGTATGTAGTATTGTTTTATAAAAAGATTGTTTAAAACACCTGAGTATCCAAAACATTTGCAATGTGGTACTACTTTAGTTTCCATTATACTGTTTAATTTTGGAAAGGATAGATTTTGCCTGATTAGTGTAAAATTATATGAAAACAAATATGCAAATTATTATCAATATCTGTTAGAGACATAAGGAACATAAAGAGGGAAAAAGTAGCATTTCTTGAGGACTCGCCATGTTGGATGTTTTATATATGTTATCTAATATTCACAACTGTCCTATTAGATAAGTTGGTATCATACACATTAAACTGAGGCTCAAACAGATTTACCTAGATTTACAGAGCTAGTAGATAAGCCCCAGTGTTTCTTTTTTTGTTTTATTTTTTAAAGCTGTTTATTGGAATATAATTGCTTTACACTGTTGTGCCAGTTTTTGAGGTACGCCAAAGTGAATCAGCTGTATTTATACATATATCCCCATATCCCCGCCCTTGCGCGACTCCCTGCCACCCCCCATCCCACCCCTCTAAGGCATCACCCATCATCGAGTTGATCTCCCTATGTTATGCAGCAACTTCCAACTAGCTATCTGTTTTACAGTTGGTAGTGTACATATGTCAGTGCTACTCTCTCACTTCCTCCCAGCTTCCCCTTCGCCCCCCTCACCCTGTGTCCTCCAGTCCATTCTCTACATCTGCATCTTTATCCTTGCCCTGTCACTGGGTTCATCAGTACCATTTTTTTAGATTCCATATACATGAGTTAGCATGCGGTATTTGTTTTTCTTTCTGGCTTACTTCGCTCTGTATGACAGTCTCTAGGTCCATCCACCGCACTACAGATAACTCAATTTCATTCCTTTTTATGGCTGAGTAATATTCCATTGTATATATGTGCCACATCTTCTTTATCCATTCATCTGTTGATGGGCATTTAGGTTGCTTCCATGTTTGGAGGTTCCTTCAAAAACTAAAAATGGAACTACCATATGACCCAGCAATCCCAATACTGGGCATATACCCAGAGAAAACCATAATCCAAAAAGAAACATGTACCACAGTGTTCACTGCAGCTTTATTTACAATAGCCAGGACATGGAAGCAACCTAAATGCCCATCAATAGCCCCAGTGTTTTTATTTTTAATGCTCATGGTATCTTTTAGAAATGAAAACTGGAAGGAATTTTTTATTATATAGATTGTTGCAAGGTGCAAAAGAAGGTCTTTCTGAAGTGAGCTGTGGAAAATTTGACTCTTAGATTTTCTTCATCTTAAATTGTTGAGATTGACAGCTGGTGGATTGGAGTGGTGTCTAGTCCTGTGAGCAGCCAATATAGGACTGTAAAATAGTTTATGAAGTCAAGTTTCTCAGCCCTAATTTTTTTGTTGTTATTACCATTCTGGATTTTAGTTGGTTACTTCCAGTCATCTTTTGTCCCCAGGCTCATCACTGATAACACAAAAGTCTAGATACTTAACACTGCAAAACACAAAGATTACCTTCTGTAATTGGCATTCTTTCTAAATAAGTAAAAACTCATTATTGAACAGAGATTTTCAGAAGGTTTAACCATTTTTATCCCTTCTCAGACATAATTTTACAAATAAGATTTGACTAGTATTAACTATCTGATGACCAATTTTCTTGATTAGATAGTAGAGATTCAAGGCACATTCTTACTTTAGTTTTGTTCCAATCTGCAGTTTTTAGTGTATGCTTTTTTTGTTCTTCCATTTTGCTGATGATGCAGAACTCCACCTAGCCCTTTTATTCTAAACGTGTTCCAACCATTTCTACTTCACAGTGTTTATGCTACTAAACAATATATTTAGAATAAAAATATTGCCAAATTTGGGGGCTTTTTTTAAGTACACAGTAGATATTTTTAGCAGATTGAGTTTTTTTTCTCTCCCTTTTGTGTCACTCTTTTGAGTATTCCTGCAGTGTTTGTACTTGTGAGGGGGGTAGGTGGAGGAGACACCTTACTTGGTAAATCAACTTCAGTAATAATTTTGTAGTAAACCTGTGTTTACAGTTAGATTTTAGAGGGGAAGATACTAAGGTTTTGATTTGGAAAGTTTGAATGGTATTCTCTTATGTAAGTATAATACAGAAACTTAGAAACCATTTATATTACTATATCAAAACTCACAAAACTCAATAAAACTTAATTTATAGGTTAAATTGTGTAAGTGATATCCTTGCCTCTGTAATTTATTTCAAAATAGGCTGAGTTCCTTTAGGTCTGTAAGATATTCAGAACAGAGGCGAAAACATAGGTCAGAGACGGGGAGGAAGAGTCTTAAAGGAAAAACTGCCTTTTAATTCTGGATGAGATTTCTGACCATCTCAAGTGTAAATGGACAACATTTGTAGTCATCTTCTACTTTCATGCTGGGAATATTTGGGCAAATTCTTGTCATATGGCTGAGCTCTAAGATTGCTGTGGGGAAAGTAAATGGAACAATGAGTACCATGTTTCTTCTGATTTCTTCCTTCTCATAAGAGTATATTGTTTTATTCTGTTTATTTTTTGAAAATTGGTATTTATGCAAGTCTTTTTATTTCCTTTTCATATCTATGAAATTATCTCTAAAGTGCAACTGCAAAAAAATGGAGTGACACTTATCAAAGTCTCTTTTGTGGGTAAGAGGGAGGATGAAAGAAGGCATTTTATTCTATCTAGAGTGGGAATACATACTTAACCCTGAAAGGAGCATCAGTCCTAAATGATGGAGAAGAGAAAGAAAGGCAGAGTGATTATGCTTAGCTGTACTAAGAACATTCTCAAGAAGGACTTCAAAATAGGAGCTAAAATAACTAGAGCCGGGGAGATGCAGTAGAATCTTAGGATCTTGTTGAGCCCAATGCTTTTAAATGAGTAAAGTAGGGCACAAAAAGATGATAACACTTGGTCACGTTTTCTTTCTTCAGTGTCCCTTATAGCCTCAGAGTTCTGCGAGTTTGTCCATATGGCTAGATTCAGTGTCTTCCCTATATTGATCCTACACAGGTCCTGTTGAAAGGAAGAAGCACTTTACCTGATGGGCAGGAAAAAATTGAGTGAGACGTACTTGGAGAACTGCAGCAATGGAATCCTCTGCCTCTTTTTCTTGTTTATTCCACCATGGAATAATTGTTATTTCTGACTCCTTCCTTTGGACAGTTGCTGTGGAAACATTTGGGGCCAAGGCTGTTACCTAGGGCCAGGAGCCACCAAAGTTTATTTAAGAAGAATTGGAGACAGGTGGAAGCCCAGTAGTTTGCAGCAGCAAATTAAATTAAAGAAGCACCAGGAATCCTTAGGTATAACCTGGCCTTACTGGGCCCAGGGTAACCCTGCTTGCCACCCACCCAGTTTTGCTAATGAACTTTGACTACGGGCACTATAAGAGTGTAATGCTGCTTGCTATTAGATTCCATGCCCATTTATGGGCATATTTTGCCAGAGACGGTAGAGGTAGCTGAATCAAGATCCCCCTTATATGATATTTTGCTATTTGGCCCTCTGAGCAAGAACCATCTGGTCTTTATTTCCTTGCCAGCTTCAGTATAACCCATCCACCTGCCTTCGCACTGGGTTCCACTTTAAGAATTCATTTTCCAGTCTGCTCATACATGTAGCTTGAATGGCAGCATCTCCTTTAAGATTTTATTACCTCTTATCTGGTTGCTGTTATCCTCCCTGGCATGGACCCTTCCTTACCTTCTTCTCACTAATGGGCATAGTACCTAGATGGTCTGTTAGATAAGCGCATTCCTCTAATCTTGCCTTTCTTTTACCCATTCATTCTCAAGGCCTTGGATCTTGCTCAGGGCTCATCATGTAGGGCTTGGACAACCGTAGTCTGACCCACAGTTGGGCATTAATACTTGCATTATTAAGTATTAATAACCTACCCCATCCCACCTCATACATATTTCCAAACATAGGGAATATGGTCTTCATGTCAGTATCAGGAGACTTCATAGTTCTGAATGCCAGGAGCATCATGAGTAAGCCAGGTAGAATTAATTAAGACTTGGCAACTAAAAGATGGAAAGAAGAATTAGAGAAGGTAAGTCATTTGAGATGTTGGGAGGGGTAGAGGAAGGCAGGAAGAAAGAAGGATGGAGGAAAAAAATACATGTTTAAGGGCTGGAACAGCTCTTGACTGTGTCCTTGGGTAGTGGCACTAGTCATGAGTTGAAACCAGTTGATGGATTCAGACTCTGAGGTCTTTGGAAGTGCTCTTGAATTTAATAGTCCAGATTTGTTGTCGTCTTAGCAAAATTACAAAGTGGAAGTCAGGAAAATGGACAAGGAAATAGGCTACCTGTGTTCTTTCATGGTTCCTTTTTCCCTTGATTGAGAGGAAGATCAATATTTTATTTTACTTTTCATGTGAAAAGGAAAATGTCTTCATTTCTTTTCTAATGGCCATGGTCTAAATGAATTGTTCATGAATATATACGTTCATGTAGATTCAATAACTTCAGAGTCAAACTGCTTGGCTAATATGAAAATGAAAATTTATCTGCTTTTAAATTCAATAGAGTAGGGAAAATTATAAAACAAATTAAACTGTGAAGTTCTTCAACATCAGTAAGTTTCACACCGCTGCAGGGATAACTTGACGGAAGGACGTGTTCAGCCAGATGGCCTGTGCTGGCCTCCTTCCCATCCCTGCAAAAGATATGTTATTCACTCCCAGGGTAGCTCAGGGAAAGAGCTGCTTATGGAATTAAAACAACCAATGTCCAATTAACCCCTGTTTTGGTCAGTGTTTCCTACACAGTTTGGATAATTGGCATGTTTTAGTTCCATCAAGGGAGGCAGCTGATTTATTGGTTAGTTCAGGCCCCTGGGAATAAGAAATCTGAAATTCTGTTATCAGCTCTGCCCCTACAAACTCTCAGTATGACCTTGAACATCTTATTTACCTCTTTGTGTCATTAGCTCGCCCCATTTGAAAATCAGGGGCACATATTAGACGTAGACCATACATGAGGTAGAGGTACTGTAGGAAACGAGAGGGAAAAGAGCATTGATATTTGCAGTGGTCTTTAAACCACGGATTTAAAGGTGTAGTTTGTCTTACACAGTATCACTGCAGTATCTTAGGGATGCTGCAGTTGCATAGAACAGAAGCCTACTCAACAAAGCTCAAGTACAGGGAGATTTATTAGAGGCATGTAGCAGACTCTTCAGGAACCCAGTGATAGGATTGCATTGCACTTCCTTGAAGCTGGAAAACCATTCATCACCTCATTGCTGTCTCTTCTCTCTCTCTCTCTCTCTCTTCCTTTTTGCCTTCCTCATCTCTGCTTCTCTCTCTGCACCTGCTTCATTCTTTTCTCTCAGCATACTGACTCCTCTGTATACTAATCTGTGAAATGTGGCCTCATTAAAGCAACCCCAAAATGAAGGTTTTCAGCCTCTTTGAATTACATATTCCAAGAGAGGAAATGAATTGGTCCAGTTTAATCACATTCCCAACGTGGTCCATTCCCCTGGGGCTGGTGGTCAGGGAACACGTTCTTTATGAAAATAAAAGTCTTGGGAAGGAAAAATTGATAGGCATCTTTTGTACATGAAATGAACGATTCTTTGGTTTGAGTAAACATGTCTTAAAAATTATGGAATTAAAGAATTAACTAGCTGGGTTATTAAATTACAGATCCAAAGTATTTTTTCAGTTTTTCAGGATACGTATAGAATATGTTCAAGCATTTAGCAGATAATATCAGGCATGGAGATACAAACGCCAAAGACAATCCCAGCTCTCAAGGAGCTTTATGTGGGGTGACTGGAAAGTGAAGAAAATTTTTTTGAGAGAGTCCTCTAGTCTGGAGCTCCATCCGTAGAATAGTTAACATTAATCTAATGCTTAGAAAATGCCAGACATATTTCATGTAATACAGCTGCCTGATGAGGTAGATACTATTATGATTTCGATTGTACAGCTAAAGAAACTGAGCCCCAGAGTTGATAACTTGACCAGAGTCGCCCACTGACAAACAGCAGAGTCAGGAATCCAAAGACTTTTCTCTTAACCACTGTGCTTTGTGGCCTTTCTAATAAAAGCAAGAGACAACAGCAGACACAGATTTTAGAGTAGGAAAAGTAATCCAGAATTCTCCAGGTGCTACAAATTCGTTTGCTTTACCAAATGCTTTCAAATTCATCATTGTTAAAGTCTGTGGCACTTTAAGCTAATAGGGAAGGCTGGAACTCAGAAGACTCTAAATTAATTTTGGAGGAGCCACTTATTTGCCCATTAACCAATCACTCAATTGCTTGTTTGTTAAAATGCGAATGAAGGTAAAATAATACTAACCAACCCCAGAAGAAGAATCAAAGAAAACATATCTCGGTATTTCATTTAAGGAGGAGGTATGGCTTAAAGCACTTGGGGAAAAGCAGGACTTTTTTAATGTATGGTGAACTCAGTAGGAGTCAACTGTCTGTGGTGGAAAGCTCCCAGGAATGTTTATACACTACTTTGGCCAGTCAAGAATTTATAAAGAACTGCATCTTCGCAGACTGGTGCCCAGGTGTGTCTTCCTTTGTTTGTCCTCTGCTAGACTCCTTCAACATGGAATTTAACTATCTTATCTAGACCTTAACAAGGTGATGGATTCAGTGGAATAATATTTCTGATGTGTGAAGGGTAATTGAAGGGTTAGCCTTGTTTTCTGTGGCCCCCAAAGGACTAATGATCAGAGTAAAGCCCAGCACAGGGAAGAATATCATACTTTTGCAGTTGTGCGAATATGGAATGAGTTCTCCAAATGAAGGGTAATCCTTGTTGAGCACCTGCTTTGTGCCCAGGCACTGTGCTGAGCACCCTATGAGCATCATCAGACTTATTCCTCACAGTGGTTCTGTGGAGTAGATATTGGGTTTTGCACACTTATAAATAAAAATTTCAAGAGTAGTTAACTTGCCCCAGGTTAAACCGTTGGTAAATGGAAGAGCCAGAAATTGAACCTGGAGCCATCTGATTCCAAAAAGATACCACCTTGGAATACAGTCCATGGTCACTAGAGGTTTTCAGAAATAAACTAGATAACCAGTGTTAGCAAATAGATTATTAAAGGTGTTTAAGCATTAGATGGGATGATTGATTAGGCAGGTGACCTTTCAGCTCTCTCCTAACCTTCAGTTCGTCTCATTATATTTGTAGAATCTATTTGCTGTTAGGAAAATGATAGCTAGTGGTAGAGTCATCATAAGAAAATAGGTTCCTCTTCATAAAAATTAGCTGTCTACCATTTATATACAAGTTCTGTAAATTTGTATTCCCAATATTATGGAGGTAGGATATTTGTCAGTTTAGCTTTAAAAAGAAGTCATTAGTCCACGTGAATAAAGTGTCTGCCCCCAAAAAACCCCACAATATTTTATGATAGACAAGGAAATTTGATTTGATAGTGTAATTACTTTAAAACAAATGCCTAAATAGCTTTTGGAGTATAGTAGTATGATATATTTTGTTTTTAATATATATTAAAGAATGTTTTATTGTACATTTTAGAAAAATGTGTTTTCAAACTTGTATCCATCTACATCAGAGTTAGATATTTTCTGAACCCACTTGACTTCTTAGCCTCCTCAGACCTGAGAAACATCATTTAGGTTTGATACCCTGACATGAGGCAAGTGGGAACCTGAAGCTTACCCCTTTAATACAGGTCAAAGGAGTGAATTCCCTTGACTTTATATTGCTGCTAACAGCAGTATGCAGATATGGAAGAAGTAGGAAAGGTGGAGCAATGACATGTTGACTCTTCTTGCATCAGTATTCCAGACCTGCTTGGATAATGTTTATTTTTGTTGAATTGGTTTTTAGATTTTCAGGTATAAAGTCTTCTACAATAATTTGATCATTTTTACGTATTCTAATTGAATCACTTTATGGCAGGATATTGTTTTTATTTAGCCAGACACAGTAAAAGCTCATACTTGAAACCCTTCAGCAAGTATAGGTTCAGATGAAAAAGATCATCCTAAGGATAGCTTTGACCAATTTGATTTAATATTTATTGCACAGTTTAAAGGGTTCAAGTTGTTTGGTATATAATTATTATATGCTTTTCAAATGGACAAAGAGAAATAATTTCTTATTTGTGGTTAATATACGGTACAAAGTTAATTTAATGCTAAAGGCATTTTTTCCCCATTTCATTATAAATCTTTTTAGGGTGACTTTGATTTGTCTGATTCTAGGGATTAAATCTTCCAATGTAATACTTCATTTCTTAAATACGTTAAATACATTTCCATTGTAAGAAAATTTAACAATGAAATATTTTAATATAAATAGATTTTATTCAACTTCCTGTGGAGTGAGTAGTTTGAGAGAAGATGGTGAAAAGCTTTATGATACCGGAAATTTGAAACATTTGCTCATTACCGTCTATAGTCTGTGGGCATATTAAGTCTTACGAACCTTAGCCAGGAAGACACTGATTAAAGGAAAATGAATGAATATGATCATTTTTTATAAACAGATGTTAAAATAAAGATCCTCTTATAAATATTTAAATCTCATGTTTTTCTAGCATAATACTAGTCACACATGTTTTCCAAACCCTCAGAATTTCCTGTACAGAATAAAATACTTTATTACTCTTTAATTTTTTAATTTTTTTTGTTTATATTCAAAGAGGGGACGATGACTTGAGTTTGAAACCAAACATTGTAAATAGTATGATCATATTGTTTTAAATCTTAAGGTACCTTAGAATTATCACCGCCCACCCCTCATTCTAGAGTCTGAGGCTCTAGGAGTTTGACTTGTTGCATGTTCTACTGAGAATGCTGTCTCTGCCAGATGCTGGCATGTAAGATGACAAAGACGTAATCCTTCCCCAGGAGTTTACACTCTAGTTGAGGGCCGTGCATAAACAATGCAAAATACAGTTTGTAATGAGATGATTGAAAGAGCTACTGAGTACTGTGGAGTCCCAGAGACGAGAAACTGTCCTCAGCCTGTACAGTTCAGGGAAGGCTGCCCAGGGTGGGGCGGGGAGGGGGTGGGGGGGTCCTCAGCTGGGACTTACAGAATAGAAAAGATATCTTATAGATACCTTATTCCTTGAGCTTGATTGTGGGCAAATGCAGCTTCCTTCTGGGATACATGTTTAATTCTGATATATTTATCAAATAATGATGATGGTAGGGATGGTGTGGGTGCAAAGGGGTGGGGGGAAGGACACTGAGCAGAAAGTTCTTTTTATTCTACATCACATTATTTCCCCCACTGTTATGTCTTAGTCATATCCTCATGTGTAATGATAAGAATTTAAATATAAAACAAATTATTCATTTTATATAAGTGCTACAATTGAAAGCATGATAAGTACCAAAACAATCATGCAAAATATAGAGGAAATATTGATATAAGAATTTAAGTAATTGATATTGAAGTTGCACAAAGTACTAAACAGAGAAGTGTCAGTATGGTATATATGTGCCAGTCCAGGTGTCATCATTCTGTCTCCACCAAAATAGAAAGAAAGAAGACAAGAAAAATGATATATATAATAGAAATTCTTACAAAGCTAAAGTATTTCATTTTTTGATGTTAAAATATGTTAATTTTATTAAATAATGCTCATAGTAGATAGTAGTAGTTGTTTCTAATGATCTTAATTGCTAAAGTAAAGGTTACTCTGAAATATTTTTGGTCCAGAAAGTGAAGTCAGGAAGGCACAGACCTGTGTGACCTAGACTATTCTTCCTGCTTCTTCTCCAGCTCATAGGAACCTCTTCTAAAGCCTCCTCGCTGCCTGCGGCCCAGTCTATGGCTGAGTGTCAGGTGCCATGGCAAGGGCTGTGCAGACTGTCTCTGCTCATGTACTGAACATGCCTGAGACCTGGATAGCAGCAAAGCTGGGTCTCACATTGGCAGTCACTGGCCATAGTTCCTGAGATTATTACTTCAGACATTTGCTTATGTGTGCTAATGAGCAAAAGAGATGTTGCAGAAAGGTATGGGTGGTAGTTTCACAATCAAAATGAAACCATTTAAAGTAAATAGCCACAAAGCCACCAAGCCGATCTCCCTGTGCTGTGCAGCAGCTCCCCCCTAGCTACCTGTTTTACAACTGGTAGTGTGTATATGTCAGTGCTACTTTGTGACTTTTAGAAGGGTGGGACAGGGAGGGTGGGAGGGAGGGAGGGGATATGGGTATATATGTATAAATATAGCTGATTCACTTTGTTGTACAACAGAAACTAACACAATGTTGTAAAGCAATTATGCTCCAATAATGATGTATAAAAAAATAAAAAATAATAAATAGCCTACTGACGATGTGCCAGTAGCTTCATCTCCCTAGTTGAAGAATGTATTTTAATGTTACCTATTAATATTTAAAGACACAAATTCCCCAGGTACATTGTGCATATTCTTGTTGTTTTGCTCATTAATCCCCTGGGGTGGGAGCCTGTTAGGTTCATTGACCTCTTCCCTTTATACATATCACCACTATGTGTCTCTGTCTGTGGATTGTGTCTGTGGTGATATTTCTCTGCCACAGACTGACTGAAACCCTCAATCTAGAAAGCTTTGTATGCGGGGCCATTATGGGCAAGCGTGATGTCATAATGTTTTTATTATTTCTGGAAAATCAAGTCGGAGTTCACACAGCAAGGCAGCACTTTCACCCAGGACATATTTCACCCAGAACATACATATTAATTTATAAGTGATTCCTCTAAATGGACTTTAATATAGTATATTTTACAAGGAATTCTGTTTGTTTTAAAATAGAAAATGTCAGTACCTTTTGTGATCAAAGTTTGGTGTACAAATTGGTGCCCATTACTGGTAATTTGGATATACCCATGGTCTGTTTCTACCTGGTAAAGGAAGTTCCATTTTCAGTGGTATTTAATTTGATAAACATTTTTTTCCCTTTTTTCCTTTGTTGTTGAGAAACTAGCAGACCTTCTAGGATAGGACAGTTCTGGTATTTTCATTCAAACCTACTTAATTCATCAAAAATAATTTTGCAAAATGAAAAACTGATAATTGAGAACATTTACATTGAGAATGTGTCATAATTTTCAAATTATATAAGGTTACAGCAGGTGATACTTAATTTAAAAGGAAGGCTTTTATAAATTTACCCTAACAGCATTATGCATTCTTGAAAATAATTTCTTGTTCAGAATGCTTCAGTAAGAATATTTATCATACAACTCTTGGTTTCATAAATGTAATTTAAGATAAATTAAGTGTCTTGTTTGAATAGCTGAAACAAAAGGCTTGGTTTTGTTAATTATACTTTTCAATAATATATTCCACTGAGTCACTTTTGTTGCTGTTGTTGATAATCAGAGTTTCTTCGTATATGTATAATTTGGGAAGTATCATGGAAGATTATGGATACACTGTAAAGCAGTTTCTGACTGAATCAATTTTTAGCAGTTAAATCTGTGTATCAGGGAAAAAGTGACCCAAGATGTTGAGAAATAGACAATTTCCATTTTAGCTGGTACAAAGGCTTGGAGGTGTGAGGGAGTATGGGTGATTCAGGAGCCTGTAAATTAAATTTATTTCAAAATTGTGTCATGGCAAGGATCAGTTATAACAAATGGATAAAGAAATATTCAAGAATATATACAAATATACATACATACAGGTAAAAACTCATGATTCTGAAACATACATCCACTACTTTCTTTTCTTACACATTTTTAGCAGAACATACTTTATAACAAAAAGTGCATAAAGATCTTGTCTTCAAAGATGGGGAACATTTTTAAAACAGAGTGTACCCTGTAAGTAAATGCAGAGTGTCTGGTAAGTGTACTAAAAAACCCCAGGAGCTTTGATCAAATGCCAGCTGTTACATCAGTTCCGTTGGTAATCTTTCTTACTGATCTGTGACCTTGACCTTGTGCTTATGTCTGTATGTCAAATCTATTTTAGGGATAGGGAAACTATAGTTGAGTTTAATAGGATGTATGCTCCAATCTCAAAGGATGTCTGTATACACACACACACACACACACAGGCACACACACAGGCACACACACACTATAAAAGACTCAAACAATTCCAGGAGAAGAAAGCACCATTTTCCATTATATTTCATATTTTGATAGAGATTGGAAATAGTTACACCTTTCAAATCTGATAGAAAGCACCAGTTACTTTGAAGAGCTGTTGGAAAAGATTATTAGAAACTCTACCCTGTTAGTTTTATATGTAAACCTGTTTTTCCCATGCGTGTGCCACCGAATAATTTGTTAATAATTATTTTGTGTTTCTTCAGAGAAACTATTGTTTAACTGAAGGCAGTGAACAGGCACTAATATTAATTTTAAATAAATATCACAGGTAGTCTTTATCATATAATAATTCTCTTCCTGGATTTTTAAGAATTGTAGTTAGAATTAATTTTATTTACAAGTATTCTAGTTTCTGTGTTTTGAAGATAATGCAGCACAGCATGCATGAAGGTGTTCCACTTGGAATAGAAATTGTTTGGCAGTTAACCTCTTCCTCTAGCTCCTTGGGTGTTAACTTAAAATCTCTAACTTTGTACTCTTAACTTTGATTGTAAATTAAATTTTTATATAAACTATAGAGGCAGAATAAAATGGAGAGTGGATTTATTGAATCTGATTCATAGACATAAGGCTTTTGAGAGTAATTCAGAACAGAGAAGCTCTTCTTTATTTCACTGTATCATTTACAGGCAATACTTGTTTCTGTGGCCAGGACAATTATTTTACCTCTCTCATGCATTTTATCTGTGTCATCAAGGGTCTTAAATCTTTACTATTGCATTTTATTCAGTATGTAGTCATTAAGAGATAAAGCAAAAGCTCCAGTTTGAATATAAGCTTATATTTAGCTTTTAAATAAACATCTGCTTGAAATTCTATGCCCCAATAAAGAAAGTAGTGAAGATAAATAACTGGGGGATTGAATGGGTAGAGTGTGTGGCTATTTCAAAATCATTTCCTTAACCTAGAATTCACTAAAAAGACTATAAAACATATTGGTCAGGGCTATTTCCACAACTTTTATGACAGCCTATCATCTTTCTGGTTAAAATGCTTGTCATTTTTATCAACTACAATTTGATAAATCATTTGGCATCATAGAAATGAATTTTGGAGTTGAAGAGGTCCTCAAATACATATGTCCTTCTGTTGAACACTCGACTCAGTCAAGCACTAGTGTCTCCTAGTAAGTCTCTTAATAGGGAATGTGAGTGACACTATTTTACTCCTATGGAAGCACCTGACAGCAAATTAAAGCTGATGAACCTGGAAGGTAGGAGCAAATTTGGCCTTGGGCAAAATTGTGTAAGTCCCTCAGGTTGCAATGGAGAGCAACCTGGGCAGCTGTTTTACTCCCTACAGTGTCAGTAGCTTCTGTTACGGATCTCTGAAGAGTATTTGCACCTAAAATGAGAACCTCTGGGAGAGGTCAGGAAGTTCTTGTGGCCTAATTTTAAATGTTGAGGCTCTCAGTTGAGCAAAATGATTTTAGGTAAGTTTATTTTCTTGGCACCCATCAAATTGAACAACCACACATCCATCTTTTGATAGATAATACTACAAAGAAAATTATTATCTTGGAATTTAAATTATATCAAAAGATATATACTAATTTTTATTTTTCAAGAAATTAGAAGTATATTCTAATAAATGAAATTCCAGGCCTCTTCCTTTACTATGCCTGTTGTTATTCCCAGCTATAAAATGGCAATAATTGAACACTTCTTTTATTATTTTTCTTAATTTTTTTCAAAAACTAACTTTTAATGTATAATAGAAGATTCAGTATAGTATTCACTTTTCAATGAAACCCTTAGGACCATTATCTGAAATTTTACTTTCCTTTTTGTTCTATGACATTAAATGTTGGGTTTTATATATACTAACTTTTCATTGGCCCTTGGTTTAGAAAGCTAATCTCATCTATTTGCATAAAATGTTTGGTGTTACATCTTCTTGGGGGTTTTTGTTGTTCTCTTGTTTTTTTGGTTTTTTTTCTGTTCAGCTCTTAAAACTTTCTTTCAAAAACTCACCTTGGAGAACACCAAGAGTTTTTGAATCATTTACCTGGATTTGTATTGCTTAAGTAAAAGGTTCAATAATTAGGACTTTTGCATCTTCTTAGTACTTATATATTTTTCTTCTAATGCTTACTGAAACATCTTAATGTTTGTCTTTCCTTATGTGTGAAATTGCATCCCCAAAATACTCTAGAGTGAAATTTAGGTAATATTGTCCAATAGGAGGAGCTTTTCAATTCCTTCTGCATTTAAAGGAACCAGAGCCAAGAATCCAAATGCTCATTAAAGTGGCATTGCAGAAATACCTTTAAATTCAGTACTCAAACAGGTATTACTTGATAATGCAGAAGAAATTGGAGGAGATTTCATGGAAACAAATGCGAGTCATGAGGTATACATTAGACATCATTTAAATAACATACAAAGTGACTTCGTAGATGTTTAATCATTGAAATGTGTAAATGGAGAATTTGATTACAAGTGAGATACTGAATCCTTTCCTTAACAACAGCTAGAGATCCTTAAAAAACTACAAATAGAACTTCCATATGATCCAGTAATCCCACTACTGGGCATATACCCAAAGAAAACCATAATCCCAAAAGAAACTTGTACCATAATGTTTATTGCAGCACTATTTACAATAGCCAGGACATGGAAGCAACCTAAATGCCCATCAACAAATGAATGGATAAAGAAGATGTGGCATATATATACAATGGACTATTACTCAGCTATAAAAAGGGATGAGATGGAGCTATGTGTAATCAGGTGGATAGAACTACAATCTGTCATACAGAGTGAAGTAAGTCAGAAAGAGAAGGACAAATGCTGTATGCTAACTCACATATACGGAATCTAAAAACGGTACTGATGAACTCAGTGACAAGAACAAGGACGCAGATGCAGAGAATGGACTGGAGAACTCGAGGTATGGGAGGGGGTGGGGGGTGAAGGGGAAGCTTAGACGAAGCGAGAGAGTAGCACAGACATGTATATACTACCAACTGTAAAATAGATAGCCAGTGGGAAGTTGTTGTATAACAAAGGGAGTCCAACTGGAGGATGGAAGATGCCTTAGAGGACTGGGGCGGGGAGGGTGGGGGGGACTCAAGGAGGGGGGAGTCAAGGAAGGGAGGGAATACGGGGATATGTGTATAAAAACAGATGATTGAACCTGGTGTACCCCCCCAAAAATTAAAAAAAAAAAAAAAAAAAAGAACTCAGAAAAAAAAAATAAAAAAATAAAATAAAATGAGATTATTAAAAAAATATATATATATATATACTTTAAATTCAAGCATTTTACTAGATATTTCATTAAACTAATCTGTTTTGAAACTTGAATCTTTGCCAAAATTTGTCTGTGCATATGGCCAAGATTCCATGGAATTCTTTTATGGTTTAGTTTGATTTTATTATTATTTTTAATAATTCTGTCCTGCCACAACAATTTTTTTCACTGCTTGTTAGTGGACCAATAAAATCTCAATTCTATTAAATTTAAAGATATTTTTATGCTTATAAACAGTTTTATATTAATAAAAGGAAGATTTCATTTATAAGTTTAACATTGTAAAATGTGTTTTTTCAAATTTTATTTTATTATCTTTATTATCGTTATTAAATTATCTTGAAATGCATTAACCCTTGGTATACTGTTGGGGTTCTTTGGACCCAGTTTTAGTTTGAATTTGTTTGGTAGGAAGGATTGTATTATGTGACTTTTATTCTTTTTTAATGTTTCAATGAATGTGTTTTTAATAGAAAAAAACATTGTATCTTGCTATTACCATGTGTCCATTGGAACTTTTTATAAATCAAATATACATTATGGAATCTTAGTGATCTTACTTTTCCTACATCTTTAATCATTTTCCCCTTTTATTAATTTTAGAAATTAATTCATCTTTTATTTCCAACTGTGTGATTCAGAAATTAATTCATCTTTTATTTCCAACAGTGTGATATAAAGACTAAAATTATAAGATAAAGGAAAT
Organism: Hippopotamus amphibius kiboko; assembly: GCF_030028045.1. NCBI lineage: Eukaryota > Metazoa > Chordata > Mammalia > Artiodactyla > Hippopotamidae > Hippopotamus > Hippopotamus amphibius. The sequence goes on along the minus strand of NC_080195.1, from coordinate 89,367,061 downwards.
TAATGAAAGTGCCTACTAGAAGGATGATGCAGTAGTGAAATGTCATGATTATTGTATCATCTTCAGTTTTCTAATAGCGTAGCCTGTTAATACTGTATTATCTTTCAAGAGTGTAAAAAGAAAATGTTTGGATTCTATCTGTGTAATCTTTCTATTTTGTTTTGAATTTTTAGTACATATAATAGAGAATTCAGTATTTTTTTTCTATCCCTAATGTTAAAGAGAAGAAAGTTGGCATAGGAAGATGCTTCAGTTAGATGAATCAGTGGATGAATGCAAAGAGACTGATAGTAGCATTCTAGACATGATTGATGATGGTGGCATTGAGTGCTTAAGCAGTATCTCCAACTGTTGTCTTCAGATGACAATATCCTAGATGAACAATATAGTTCTTTTTCTCCTCAGCTTAACTGAGATGTAATTGACATATCACATTTCATAATGTGTGTAATGTGATGATTTGACATGCACATGATTACCAAAGTAAGGTTAGTTGACATATCCATCACTTCACATAGTTACCATAACAATATAGTTCTAAAGACAAAAAGGAAATACAGTATTTTCCTGCAGTTAGTTGCTTAATAGGAAGGACTTCATCACTCAGTATTTTGTGACAAGAGCTTCACCTGCCCCATCTTGCTTCTTTTATGATGTTGACACACCCACATTTTTTGAAACAGAAGTAGACAAATACACAACGCTGGTGTGCAACAAAAGAAATTTGAAGAAAATAGATGACATGGAAATGATATATTTCTTTGGATTGATCACTGTAATTGGTATTAATAAATCTAAAAATAAAAAATATTTTGCAATTAATGTAACAAGGAAGATTTCTGTCCTTTCCTCAGTATAATTTTGAGCTGTCCAAGTTTTCCAAAGTAACACATTTTGTATTATACAAGTACGCAAAGAAGACTCAGAAGTGATGATTAAGCTAGAACCTTTTAGACACGTATTTGAAATCTGGAATTGGTGTTTACAGGGTATTTCCAGGACAGTAGTTGAGCTATCAGCTCCACCGTTCCTTGCCCATTTCAGATATGTTGTCCTTCACAATCAGGAAAATATAGAATTAAGAATTGGGTTTGCTGTGTGTAAATTCTTATTAAAAATTCTAATGAAGTTGTTTTACATTATCTCTTTATTCTTCTGTCAATGATTCATAGGTTGACTTAAATAGAAATGAGATGTTCATTGGCCCCAGATGATAAATGATGATGACTGCTTTTCTTGGTATACTGATGGCTAAATGAAGTCATTAAAATTATAAAGAGCTGATTCCTGATTTAGAATGATAATTCCAAAATCAAAATCAAATCATTTCTTGGTATAGTAAATGTAACACTAAATTTTTTGTTAAAACCAGGAAATTTCTAAAAATTTTATGGAAATCACCCTATAAAAATGACAACTAAGTTAAAATAGACATTGTTCAGTCAGCTTTTAATTTACCACTGGATAGGTTTCATTTTTTTTCTCATTCACATATATATATGTATGTGTTTTTAGTGTTCATTAAAGAAATCTTTCTTTACTTTGCCTCTCATGCCTACCAACCTAATGTTTAAAGATAGGCTATTAATATATTTTAGTTTCTAAACTGAATTTTTCCCTCTAAACCTCATGAGAGTTGCAAAATTTGTGAGACCTTCATTTGATTTTTTTCCCCCCTATTTTTTTCTGCCCCCTCAGTACTTTTACTCCCCCTTGGTTCTTTGTACCTTCCATAAACCAAATGTTTTGGATAATTCTGTTCCCTTTCCACAGAAATCACTTAACAAGTGTTTGCTGTACAAGTCAAGTCTCTTCCTTATTTTGTTTATGAAGAGATTATTGAATATTTTTAAATAGACATGTATACAAGCTCTAATATATAAAATCATTGTTGAAGTTAAAAATAAACTGGTAGATCCACTGCACTGACATGCTAATGAATCACAGTATTTTATAAAATATTCCAGTTGTTAAATATATTGCTTGCAAATCTCCAAAGAAACCTAATTTTTTAATGTGTGCTCACTTTTAGGTGTTTGTACTCAGGTAGTGTTCAACACTTGGCAGCATCCTTAAGTAATATGTATAAAATCAAGTAAGCCAACTATATGTTGGTGATTAAAAAATACTGTGGTTGGTTGCCTTTCCACTAAAAGAAAATGAGTCAGGTTTATACTAGCTTTAAATCAAAGAATTTTAACTTTAAAAAGGTAAAAACAAAACAAAACAGCTTTCTATGAAAAGCTCTTTTTCTTCTTACTTGCTTCATGTAATTGGTACTGTTTATAGAGTTTCCTTTTCAAAGACATTAATGAAAAACAACCACTTTAACGTAGAATTTTCTGAGAGCACTTATTCCTCTTTCCTTCAAGTCTATTCTAAATTTGTTTCTTGCCCACTTCTCTGCAGGATGATGTGATAGCTTAATGTGCACACATAATTATACTTTTATGTGTTATAGTAATCACATTTTCTAAACTGAAATGGTGCAAGCACCCTAATACATAATACATTGTTTTAAATAATGACTTTAATTTTTAAATCTTTAAAAAAATTTTTTAAATCATATAATATTTTATCTATCCTATTGATAATAATGTCACATACAAAGAAATAACATGGGTAGGGAGGGAAGTATTTTATGATATATTAGGAACATTCTAGAAACTTAGGGTTATAGATTCATCTGTAACCTGTATTCTGCATCTGCTAGGAATGGACCTCATTTAAAAAATTCTACGTGGAGCACACGTGTAAGGGTTTTAAAACAGATACATTAAACCTTTGATAGACCTGAATGAGTCTGAAGGATCGCTCTTCTGTTTTTAATAAGTCATGGTAAAAACTATAGATGAACAAGCTTGCGATTATATGCAGACATTTATGAGTAAGGCCTACGAAATAATCTTATACTTGTCAGGGCTTCCAATTCTTTGCAAACAGAAATTCTACACATTACTTATGGGATGTCTGACATTTGGAGGATGATATCAGAAGTGAATCCATTGTGTTGGACTCAACCCCACATCAAACTCCTTAGCTGAGTCCACGTCATGTGGCTCTTTTTTCCTCTTTCCATACTTCTCCTGTTCCTTCCCAAGCTCCTAGTAATGTCAGGAAGCTCACTCCAGCCCCTCATCGAGCGGTGGTGCTGGGGAAGATGCTTAGCGCTCACATCACTTTGTGGAAAGGTGTTTAATAAAGAAGATTCAAAAACTTGCTGAGCTGTGAAAGACAGTTATATAACATTAAAGTATTTTGTCTTCTCTAACTGATTGGATCACTTTAAAAATGTGGATCAATCCATAGGATTTCCAGTAGAGATTTCCAATTGAATAGGAATGACAAGAAAATAAATTACTAAAGAAGCAACTACAATGCATATACGCGGGTGAGTCAAAAATTATCCGCACTCTGGCTGTAGAATTTATTTTAATTAACTTTTAGAAAAGACAGATACGTCATTTTTTGACATAATCTCCTTTTCAATACACTTTGTCCATCTGTCAACAAGCGTTTGTTTTGCCTCATTAAAAAATGTTTCAGGCTGAGCTGCAAGCCACAAATGCACCATTGTCTTCACTTCTTCATCAGAAGTAAATCTTCATCCTCGTAGGGCTGATTTCAGGGGACCAAACAGGTGAAAGTCCAATGGAGCAAGATCAGGACTATAGGGAGGATGTTTTAACATCTGAAAACGAGGTTTTTGCAGAGTGTCGACAGTGTGGGCAGAAGTGTGCAGATGTGCATTGTCATGCAAGATCACAGCGCCCTTGGATAGCAGTCCTCTGAGTTTAATCCAAAGTATAGGTTTCAGTTCTTCAATAAGCATCTCTCTCCATTCATGCACACTTCTTCACTACAAAACACTTTCTCCATGCTGTGTACAAAGTCTTTGATAAATAAGGGCACCTGGTACACCCTCAGACCACAAAAAACGAATCACTGCGTGCTGCTCTTCTTTCATGCAGATCACAAGTGGGGCATCCATTTTTGCTCGCACCACAGTTACAAATGAACTGATATAACATGTTCACACCTGCACAGCAGTGACTGGGGAAACAATAGCCTTGAATGGAAAGCGCTGATAAGACAGCAAGGCCAACAGAAATTTTAACATAACCAGCGTGCAGATAATTTTTGACTCACCCTCCTATGGGTGTATTGTATATATGTATATAAACACATAGAAACTTACAAGTGCTGTACTCTTTTGCTTGCAGGTATCATAGCATAATTCTAATGCTTCACCTCCTTAACTATTTTTTATTTATTTATTTTATAGAACACTGATATTTGCATTTATTGGGGAACAAAAGATGAAGAAGGAGAAGCAGTATATTCACTAAGGGGTCTGTCTGCTTGCCGCCATAGACCTGTGTGTGGAGGAATTCGGCTGCCGCTTCTTGCTTGGGAGTTACCAGCTCTGCGGTCAGGCTGTGCTGGAGTCTGCCTGCCTTTTGTCTCGTCGTTGCCAACCAGCAGAAATCCCAGTCGGAATGGAACAGGACACCTCTGACTAATTACTATGGAAGATGATACACCAACACTCACTTATTGAAGTTACATCTCACTCACCCACAGAGAACCATTCTTCAAAGTGAATAGAAACCAAGCCCCTGTGAACACTTGTGTTGAACATGACTCATGGAGAAGAGCTTGGCTCTGATGTGCACCAGGATTCTATTGTTTTAACTTACCTAGAAGGATTACTAATGCATCAGGCAGCAGAGGGATCAGGTACTGCCATCGACAAAAAGTCTGCTGGGCGTAATGAAGAGCATCAGAACTTTAACATTTCTGGTAACACATTTCCCACCTGTCAAAGTAATGGTCCAGTTCTCAATACACACTCATATCCGGGATCTGGCATGCTGCATCTCAAAAAAGCCAGACTCTTGCAGTCTTCTGAGGACTGGAATGCAGCGAAGCGGAAGAGGCTGTCTGATTCCATCGTAAATTTAAATGTAAAGAAGGAGGCTTTGCTGGCTGGCATGGCTGACAGTGTGCCTAAAGGCAAACAGGATAGCACGGTACTGGCCTCTTTGCTTCAGTCATTCAGCTCTAGGCTGCAGACTGTTGCTCTGTCACAACAGATTAGGCAGAGCCTCAAGGAGCAAGGATATGCCCTCAGTCATAATTCTTTAAAAATGGAGAAAGATTTAAGGTGCTACGGTGTTGCATCAAGTCACTTGAAAACTTTGTTGAAGAAAAGTAAAGCTAAAGATCAAAAGCCTGATACCAATCTCCCTGACGTAACTAAAAACCTCATCAGAGACAGGTTCGTAGAGTCACCTCATCATGTTGGACAGAGTGGAACAAAGGTCATGAGTGAACCCTTGTCATGTGCCGCAAGATTACAGGCTGTTGCAAGCATGGTGGAAAAAAGGGCTAGTCCTGCCACTTCTCCCAAGCCTAGTGTTGCTTGTAGCCAATTAGCATTACTCCTCTCAAGCGAAGCCCATTTACAGCAGTATTCTCGAGAACATGCTTTAAAAACGCAAAATGCAAGTCAGGCAGCAAGTGAAAGACTTGCTGCTATGGCCAGATTACAAGAAAATGGCCAGAAGGATGTGGGCAGTTTCCAACTCTCAAAAGGAATGTCAAGCCATCTTAATGGTCAGGCAAGAACATCATCAAACAAACTAATGGCTAGCAAAAGTACAGCATTTCAAAATCCCGTGGGCGTCGTTCCTTCTTCCCCCAAAAATGCAGGCTATAAGAACTCACTGGAAAGAAACAATATAAAACAAGCTGCTAATAACAGTTTGCTTTTACATCTTCTCAAAAGCCAGACCATACCTAAGCCAATGAATGGACACAATCATGGTGAGAGAGGAAGCATTTTTGAGGAGAGCAGTACACCTACAACTATTGATGAATACTCAGATAACAATCCTAGTTTCACAGATGATAGCAGTGGTGATGAGAGTTCTTATTCCAACTGTGTTCCCATAGACTTGTCTTGCAAACACCGAATCGAAAAACCAGAATCTGACCAGCCTGTTTCTCTGGATAACTTAACTCAGTCCTTGCTAAACACGTGGGATCCAAAAGTCCCTGAAGTAGATATCAGAGAAGATCAAGATACCTCAAAGAATTCTAAGCTAAATTCGCACCAGAAAGTAACCCTTCTTCAGTTGCTACTTGGCCACAAGAATGAAGAAAATGTGGAAAGAAACAACAGCCCTCAGGAAGCACACAGTGATGGGACAAAGTTCAGCACACAGAATTACACGCGGACTTCTGTAATAGAAAGCCCCAGTACCAACAGCACTACTCCAGTGAGCACTCCACCATTACTTGCACCCACCCAAGCCGAGTCTCCCATCAACCTTTCCCAACACTCTCTGGTCATCAAATGGAATTCCCCACCATATGCCCGTGGCCCTCAGTCTGAAAAGCCAACGAATACGGCATCGAACCACTTGATGGACCTTACAAAAAGCAAAGAATCACAAGGGGAGAAACCAGCCCAAAATGAAGGCACACAAAACTCTGCCACTTTCAGTGCCAGTAAACTGTTACAAAATTTAGCGCAGTGTGGCATGCAGTCTTCCGTGTCAGGGGAAGAGCAGAGACCCAGTAAACAGCTGCTGAGTGTAAACACAGAGAAACCTCCAGGTATGACTGATAGACTAAATAGCCCTCTGCTCTCAAATAAAACAAATACAGTTGAAGAAAATAAAGCATTCAGCAGTCACGCAACAGGTCCTGAACCAGAACTTTCTGGTTCTGAAATAGAAAATCTGCTTGAAAGGCGCACCGTCCTCCAGTTGCTGCTGGGAAACCCCAACAAAGGGAAGGCCGAAAAGAAAGAGAAGATGCCCTTACGAGATGAAAGTACTCAGGAACATACAGACAGAGCTTTAAGTGAACAAATACTGATGGTGAAAATAAAATCTGAGCCTTGCGATGACTTGCCTACGCATACCACAAACGTGCACTTGAGACACGACGCTCAGGGCGCCCCCTTCTTAGGTATGGCTCCTCCCGTGCAGAGAAGCACAGCTGCCTTACCAGCATCCGAGGACTTTAAATCGGAGCCTGTCTCACCTCAGGATTTTTCTTTCTCAAAGAACGGTCTGCTAAGTCGATTGCTGAGACAAAATCAAGAGAGTCACCTGCCTGATGACCTGGACAGCAGTCCCAGAAATAGTGAACTGACACTTCTAGAATCGAAGAATCTTTGCATGGTCCCTAAAAAAAGGAAGCTTTATACTGAGCCGTTAGAAAATCCGTTTAAAAAGATGAAAAACAACATAGTCGATGCTGCCAGCAGTCACAGTGCTCCGGAGGTGCTGTATGGGTCCTTGCTTAACCAGCAAGAGCTAAAGCTTAGCAGAAATGATCTTGAGTTTAAATATCCTGCCAGTCATGGTTCAGCCGGTGAACGTGAACACAGGAATTGGGCCAGGGAGAGCAAAAGCTTCAACGTTCTGAAACAGCTGCTTCTCTCAGAAAACTGTGTGAGAGATCTGTCTCCGCACAGGAGTAACTCTGTCGACGACAGTAAAAAGAAAGGACACAGAAACAGTGTGACCAATAGCAAGCCTGAATTCAGCATTTCTTCTTTAAATGGGCTGATGTACAGTGCCGCTCAGCCCAACAGTTGCATGGACAACAGGACATTTCCATACCCAGGTGTAGGAAACACTGCTGTGAGTCCTCCTTTCCCTGAGCACCTGGGCTGCACAGGGCCTCGACCAGAATCTGGGCTTGTGAATGGGTGTTCCGTGCCCAGTGGGAAGGGACCCGTCCAGTGGGTCATCACAGATGTGGATAAGAATGAGTATGAGAAGGGCTCTCCGAGACTGACCAAAACCAACCCAATACTGTATTACATGCTCCAGAAAGGAGGCAATTCTGTTACCAGTCGAGAGACACAGGACAAGGACGTTTGGAGGGAGCCTTCATCTGCTGAAAGTATCTCACAGGTTACAATCAAAGAAGAGTTACTTCCTGCTGCAGAAACTAAAGCTTCTTTCTTTAATTTAAGAAGCCCTTATAATAGCCACATGGGAAATAATGCCTCTCGCCCACACAGCGCAAATGGAGACGTTTATGGACTTCTGGGAAACATGCTAACAATAAAAAAGGAATCAGAATAGAATGTACCTGCCATTCATCTTTGGATCTTTTTAAAACTAATTAGTATGAACTTGAGATCTGTATAAATAAGCGCATGATTTGAGAAAAGCATGGTATAATTGAAACTTTTTCATTTTGAAAAGTATTGGTTACTGGTGATGTTTAAATATGCATACTACTTTTTGCTTTACGTTAGATGTCATAAGGAAGCTGCTGAACCAGCAGTTGGTTGTTTAACACCTGTATGCATCAGACGACAACTGTGAGTAGCCCATGAATGATACTCTTTTTTAATCACAAATAATAGGCGTAAATTAAAATGTAAATCTCCATCCACAGTGGATTAATGCATTGCTGCCTTTATTAGGGTACTTATTTTGCTTTTCAGAAGTCAGCCTACATAACACATTTTTTTAAAGTCTAAATTGTTAAATAATAACTCTTTAAAGGATAATTATTGAATTAAAAAACCTAATGCTGATTCATTTCTCAGTTCAAACACAAATTAGAAAAAAAAATATGCTTACATTTTTCACTTTTGCTAAAAAAAAAAAAAAACACATTTATTTTTAACTCTTGGAAGGGGTTTTGTGATTCCTCAATATGGCTGCCCCACCCCAGTCCTTTTCAATATACTATATTTCTTTAAACCTTGTACTACTTAGTAAAAATTGATTACAATTGATGGAAGTTTGATAGATCTTAAAAAAAAAAGGCAGATTTCCATTTTTGTATTTTAGCTACTTTACTAAATTAATATTCTCCTTTTACAGAATTAGGAAAGTTGACATTTATCTTCAGGTGGTTTCCTGAATAGTTAAAATAAGAAGTTGTTTTTAACAAGCAAAATGGCTTTTCTTTGGACAGTTTTCACCATCTCTTGTAAAAGCTACTTCTCGCCATTTCTGTGGTACCTGCGAGTCTTATGACCAGGGTTTCTTAAAGCCGGACTCAGACCACCTGCATTAGAATCATCTGGAGCACTTGTTTGAAAATGCAGATTCCTAGGCAGCATCTCAAATCTACAGAACAAGAAATCTCTGCTAAGTGAACCTGGGAATCTTCCTTCTGCATCTTAATACACTCCCTATGTGTTTCTTCTGCACACTGAAATTTGAATTTTGAAAATTGAAACCATTGCTTATGACTTCTCAGAACACAGGATTGTGAACAAACTATTTGATGCCTATATTTTCCCCAGTACAGTCACACATCAACTCAAAATTTGCAGTATTGTACTTCATATATTACTGTTATGTCTTTGGAAATCGGGTTCAGAATACTTTTTATGACCAAAAAAATCGGGTGGAGGGGACAACTTTCATATCTGGCTCAACATCTCAGGAAAATCTGCGATTACTTGTGTGTTCTAATGAGTAACATCTACTTAATTAGCCTTAGGGATGGAATAACAGGGCCACTTACCAAACTCAGGTGATTCCAGGATGGTTTGGCAACTCCTCCTGAATACATCTTTAACTGCTGTTAAAACCATTGTCCTAAGAACAGTGCTGACAGAGATGAAAACCTTTATTTCAAACCCAAGAAAGGAGCTAAACTCAGATTGACTAAACAAAAAAGTAAAGGGCACATATACATGGCAGAATTGTACACAGTCACTCCATCAGATCTGTTATTTTAAAATAGTGATTAGAAGTAAACATTGATGTTTTCTTGGAAGAACAATATATTATTGAGCCTCATGGGGTTTCTTTCTATCTTGAAACAAGTCTGTATTTTTCAGTTCAGTTTTTACAACCCACAATTCATTCACCAGATATTTTTGGTTTTAATTGTGAACTGAGTTAGCAACTGACCTGTCAAAAAATTGTTATATAATCAACTATTAATTAGAAGGAAATCTATTTGAAATTGTTCTACTTGAAGTTGTTTCTAAGATTTTTATATTAAAAATGGGCGTTATTTCCTAATATGATCTAAAACCCTAAATGATTATTTTTTTCTCAAAATCATTTGTAAATAGTTACTGGATATATTATAAAATCGTAGGAGTGAATATCATGCTACATCATGAAAATTCCACTGGCCAGTGAAAATATTCAATTCCATCCCATCTTTACTCTGTGACAATCTTATTGTCTACACTATATAAATAAGCTTTTAAACAATTCATTTTTTTTTCCTGCCATTGTGAAAGGTCTGGAGCCTTAGAAGTATGCTAGAAAAAATATTGATATTCCCCCTTGGTTAGGGGGAAATGGGCTTTTGCAAGGGGTGAAATTTAGGTCAGGAAAAAAGAACATCAAGGGTCAGCGTTGCTTTTTTTAGTTTCTTTGGTTGGTCGGTTTTTTTTTTGTTGGTGTTACTATTGTCAGCCGTCATAGAAATGAAGATACATCATATATAAATAAACATGACCACAAAGAAAGCTGTTCTGTTTACTAGGGAGTGTCCCCAATTTGAGTTTAGTATGATTTTAAAGAAGTGCGGTGAGAAAGGGCCTACATCCATAAATGCACTTCGTTTATGCATATGTAGATACAAGGATGCACATATACAAATTTTCAAGGACTATTTTAGATATCGAGACAATTTCTTCCTAATAAACTCATTTGTGAAAGGGTACTACAGCTCTCATTGACATCGGTAAGGTAGCATTACCCGTTTATTCTCTGCTGCATCTTACAGAAGAGTAAACTGGTGAGAGTATATATTTTATATATATATATATATATATAACATGTATATATATATATATTGCCTTGTTACATGAAGATGTTAAAATTGGTTTTTAAAGGTGATGTAAATAGTGATTTCCTTAATGAAAAATACATATTTTGTATTGTTCTAATACAACAGAAAAGCCTTTTAATCTCTTTGGTTTCTGTATATTCCATGTATAAGTGTAAATATAATCGGACAGGTTTAAAAATTGTGCATGTGTGTATACAGTTGCAAGTCTGGACAAATGTATAGAATAAGCCTTTTATTTAAGTTGTGATTACCTGCTGCATGAAAAGTGCATGGGGGACCCTGTGCATCTGTGCATTTGGCAGAATGTCTTAACAAGTCAGATCAGATGTTCATCCCAACATAACAGTATTCCATTTCTGGACATGACTTTCGTGGTTTAAGCTTTGTGAAAGAATGTGCTTTGAATCCAAGGGTCTTAAAACTTTTTAAATCAAGTCAACCACTTTTCAACATAAAGAGTTCACACAACTACTTTCATGAGATTTTTAATCCCATTGGAAACATAGTAATATACCAGGAATATTCCAGTGTACTGGAATACAGGCGCATTACCATTCATGGTGTGAATTCTGGGGTTTACACAACCAGTTTTGATGTGGTCTGCTCAGTAATATAATTTGTCATTTTTATTAGAAATTTAATTTCTTCATGTGATGTCATGAAACTGTACATACTGCAGTGTGAATTTTTTGTTTTGTTTTTTAATCTTTAGTGTTTACTTCCTGCAGTGAATTTGAATAAATGAGGAGAAAAATGCATTGTTTCTGGTTTGAAATGATTGTTATTTTCTGGGCTCTCGCTGATTTTCAGGTTTTCCATAAACATAAAAGTCTCTGGTCATGAAAATAACAAGCTTTCAAGAATGCTTTGCCCTTCTCAGAAAAATAAAGGGGAAAAAAAGAAGAAGGTGGCCCTCGATTAGTGTATGTAGAGACAGGGCAATTGAGGCATAAAAACGATCAGCCTGTATAGCTGGTCTACCCAGCCTTGATTCTGTTGCTTGGTGTGTAAGTGGCTGGTCATCATGGATTTTTAAAAACTCATGGGAAAAAGTTTGTACAGTGTTCAAAAATAAAGTTGATTTGATATAAACATGTTTTAAGATAATATTTTAATAAGTTTTTATCCAAATTTTAATGGGTGTGAAATTTATTTTAAATAAAAGTCTTCAAACATTTTGCACAAATGAATGTGTGCGCGTGCACACGCATATGTATAAATATATGCTGTATGTGTATAGGTAATGAGTAGTGGAGAATGACAAGCAATGTACATATGTAATAAGTTATAGAGACCAATTTATTTAGAAAAAGGAGAAAAAAAACCTATCGTGAACTGATGGCCTTGGCGGGGGTGGGGTAGGGGAGGTATTTTTACATATATTTATGATAATTTAAGAAGGCATTTTCCCAAAGATCAGTTTCCATTTTCTAACACTAAAATAAACCTATTAAAATCTGAAAAATTTGCAGCTTCTCCCTAACAAGTTTATAAACGTTGTCTAAAAAAAATATCCAGGTAATAGAAATACATACAGCTGTTCTACATGATTAAAATGTTGAGAAGTTATGCCCTGCTGTCTGTACAGACACTGTCATCAGAACCAGAGATGCACAACCACGTTTTGTTTATTGATTTATATAGTGAAAAGGCATACCAAGTGCATCATGTAAGAAGTTATCTGAGGGATTTTTTAGAAGAAGAAAACCACCCAAGTTAGTAATTCTTCTTGACTATAAGTTAGTGCCAATGACTTTAATATGGAAAGTCTTTTAATAATCTAATCAGATAATGATCAACCATGCAATGCCAAGTTGTGTTTCAAGCTTGTTAGTGTGGAAATCTCCTTTACAAAGAAATAATTTTGAAAAAGTTTTTTTTCCTACCATTGCTATCACTAAACTGTGACCTGTTTGGTTATAGAAAATAGGTTTTAAATGTTAAGCATGCCATTTTTCATTTATTCCATCAGACTTAAGAAATATCTGACACTAGCACCTTGTAAGGGTTGGTGGAGGACTCTGTTGGCACCATTTAACATTAATTTACTACTACATTTCTCTAAATGGTTGGCACAATAATATTTACAACGTTTTTTAAAATTGATTATTTTTTTTTTATTTATTGGCTGTGTTGGGTTTTCATGGCTGCATGCGGGCTTTCTCTAGTTGTGGTGAGTGGGGACTACTCTGCTGCAGTGCGCGGGCTTCTCATTCAGGTGGCATCTCTTGTTGCAGAGCATGGGTTCTAGGCGCTCGGACCTCAGTAGTTGCGGTACGTTGGCTCAAGTAGTTGTGGCTCATGGGCTTAGTTGCTCCACGGCATGTGGGATCTTCCCAGACCAGGGATCGAACCCGTGTCCCCTGCAGTGACAGGCAGATTTCTTAACCACTGCGCCACCAGGGAAGTCCCAATATTTACATTTTAAAGATGCCATCTCCATAGGTAACTTAAAGACCTCTGCCCTGAAAAACCAGAGTTAATGTACTCTTTAGTTGCTAGTAGAATAATGGGAAATAAAATTCATGTCCCATAAACTTCAGTCCTGGGAAAAGTGCTGCTGCACTTATTATGCCTTCATTTGAGTGTCCAAAAGTAAATACATACACCTTTCCAGCAATTTTGCCAAATTTTTAAAATATCAATAGTATACTTCTATAGTCAGAAGAGGATTTTTTCAGCCATTCCAACCAGTCTTTTTACAGCCTTTTTACTGACAAAGACCTAGACAACCTTCTGTTTTCCAGCCTTTGCTTTTACCAAACTTCTTCAGGTATGTGCTCTGAACTTTAAGAAAAGTTTACGATCCTTTTGGACTGTTCACGTTGCCCGTTCTTGCTGGTATGCATTCACCTCGGGGCACATCTGGAAAAGGAAATGGCCTAACATTGTATGGGTTTCATAGCCTGTAGTTTTTGGAAGCTACACCAGCAGGGCCCCAGAGTAGAGCTTCGGTGTTGATGTGTTGTCTGAGATTGTATTTTCCCTTAGCTAATTGATACGAAATGGTAATTTAAGGATAGAACAGTGAGATGAGATGACTTTCCTATAATTAGAAAACTACAGATTTCTCCCAGGACTGTAAGGGTTGCCTCTAGCAGCCATTGTAGCTAATCTTTCCATGAGCTGCAAATCCTTTCAAGACTCATAGCACCCAGTTGGATGTGCCAGCTGGCCTTGCTGTATCTTGTAGAATGCCTTTTGACTCCTGGCCCTACAGCATTTTCAGATTTTCAACTCATTCTCCTACCATCTAACACCTTTCTGCCCATCACCACCAATCATTCTGGTGTTCAAACCTTCCCAGTAAGAATTCAGTTTCCTGAGCACAGCTGCCTTCTTGGCATCAGCACCTGCAACCATGTGACATTCTCTGCCTAGAGTACTTTCTTCCTTTGCCCTCTCATCCCCATCCTTAACCTTGTAAACTTGTATATATCTTTAAAACCTAGCAAGTATTACCTCCTCAAAGAACCCTCTGTAATTCCTCCAGGCAGGGTGTTCCTCAGCCCTCTGCAGTCCCATAATGCTTTGTGTAGACCGCTCTTATTTCACTCATTAGAGTGGTTAGCAGTATACTTTGTATTCCTTCTAAAGGCAAGGAGTGTGAAGTGTGTCCAAATCCTGATATATAGCAGTTACTCAGTAAATATATTACCAAAGAATGAATGAAATATAATTTCTCCCCCCCCACACAAAAAAAAACAAAAGACTGCCTCCCCTTTCCTGGTCTGGGAAACAAAGTAACTTACAAGGTAGGGATGCATCCATTTCCCTGAAGCAATGCCCAGTCTCCCAGGTTACCTCTGGCTGGAAGGGCTCATCATCTCTATAGGGCAAACCAGGCATTCTTTCTTCTGTCTTCTCTCTAATCTCCAGAGATGCTATCAGCTGAGAAATTCCTGGCAAGAGGAGCTGGTTCTTGAGAATGGGAAGGGAACTGTGGGGTTTTCGCCAATGTGGATCTAATTACCTGTTGAACCATATCTTCTTACAAACATCTTAGAATTTTTGCCTTTAGCAGGGAAGCTGCCAACCCTTCCAAACATCACACTGAGACAGGCCTGAGGCAAGAATCCATGGCCTCTCCTGCTGATTGTATGTTCATCTTGCAGAGGTCTACAGTCTCCTGAACCAGCCAGAATCAAACCCGAGCAGAACATGCTTTCTTTGTGGGTGTGGTACAACTATCTCTTTGATGACAAGACCCTCACCAGGGTAGAACCTGGATTTAGCATCAGGCTATTTCAGATCCTCAAGGAAATCTGGGTCCCTACGGGTGTGGAAATGCAAGAGACCAGTGCTGCTTATGAACTAGTCCACTAGCACACATATTCACATTCATCAGAGGGCTTTCACAGTGGCATCTTACCTAGAAGACCACATCACCAGGTTCTAAGAGGATCAGAAAAGTAATACAAATGTTCAGTGATTCAGGGGGTGCTTAATAAAGGTGTGCTAAATCACTGTGACGGCTGAAGTTTCTCTCTTTCATATGTTTGGAAGTGGACTCCGAGATGTAATTTCCTTTTATTCTGATAACATAAAATTAATCTAATAACTTTTCTTTTAACTGTTACATTTTATTTGTCCAGAAAAAACACATTTTGTGCTCTCAATTCCCAAGAGAAAGAATAAAGTCTTAGATGAAATCGCTCTTATTATATGTCCGAATGGCAGTGGAAAATCCAAATATAGAGCATATTCGGGATGAGGAGACTGGCTTTCAGTGGGGATGAAATAGTCCCCTTTCCCTAGCCAAGGACTAATGACTCATAATTTCTACCTGATATAAAGCCATGGGGAAGAAACGGAAGCCTCTGTCTTTTTCAAATAAAGGGGACATTTTTAAGTGGATGTTTTACGTAATTAGATCATGGAAAGAGCTAGACATATTTAGAGGGAGGACAGAGAAGTTTGAAGCACTGTTCTTAGTTTTGCTAAGGAAGAGGGGACCCTCCCTAAGCTGCTCTCTTCCTATGAGCTCCTTTCTAGCTTTTGTAAACCAAGAAGGCTTCTAATCTTAACTATTTTAGTAGAAAATAATCATACTCTTCCACTCTCATCAAAGGTGAGTTTCTTGTGAGTCGGGATATTTAAAATCAGGTGGTGGTTTTTTTTTGTTTGTTTGTTTGTTTGTTTTTTTGGTGTGTTGTTTTGTTTGTTTTTGGTTTTGTTTCTCCCCAGCATCTCTTCATGCTTGGGTAAGGTTGTAGACTTACAGAACTGGGATATGAGACCAGGGAATACAGAGTGATGAAAGGCTCATGAAGTTAACATTTCCCCTAAAGTCAAACCAAACAGCAACCTAACACAACGTCAAAACATCATGCTTATTTACCCAACTGGCCTTAATGAGCAAAACAATATTAAGGGTGAAGGGATCATGCTAAAGCTGTATTCTAGGAAGCGCTTTTGCTCCAAATTGTAAGTGATAGTAATGCAAGAAAGGTTCCCAGAAGCCAAGGGTCTTTGAATAGTCAAAGCGCATCTTTCTAAAATCACAGTGACATTGATGCCAGTAGATGAATGGGACCATGTAGTACTTAGAGGCAGTTTCTGATCATCACCAAGTGAAATCTTACTGAAGCAGGAATACAGGCCAGAGCACAAACACATCATCAACTTAGATTGCTTGCTTGCTTGCTTGCTTGCTTCCTTCCTTCCTTTATTCCTTCCTCCCTTCCTTCCTTTTCATCTTTCCTCTCTTTCTCTTGTTCTCTCTTGTTCTTTTTTTTTTTAATGGAATGGATTTATGGAGATGTAATTGATGTACTGTACAATTTACCCTTTTAAAGTGTACAATTCAATGATTTTTAGTATATTCATGAGTCACTAGATAACTAATATCATTTCTGTCTATAGATTTACATGTTCTGGACATTTCATATAAGTGGTACCATGCCATCTGTGATCTTTTGTGAATGGCTTTATTCACTTTAGCTTACTGTTTTCAGGGTTCATCCACGTTGTAGCATGAATTGGTACTTTCCTCTTTTATTGCTGAATAATTTCCCATTGTATGTATAGACCATATTTTATCAGTTGATGGATGTTTGGGTTGCTTTCAGTTTTAGCTATTATGAATAATTGGGTTGTGAACTTTGTTGTTGTAGCCACTCATCAAAAACAGGATGGACAACCAATCAATATTTGGTCTGGATATTGCCACACATGAAGTATGAGGCTCTGAGGTCAATTGACTGTAAATGTGGGGGTTCATTTCCGGACTCTTAGTCCTCTTCCATTGATTTATATGATTATCCTATGCCAGTACCACCTTGATGACTAGAGTTTTGTATGTATTTTTGAAATTAGGGATTGTGAATCTTCTAAATTTGTTTTCCTTTTTCAAGATTATGTTGGCTATTGTTGGTTTCTTAGATTTACATGTGACTTTTAGGATAAGACGGTCAATTCCTGCAAAAATGATAGCTGGGATTTTGATAGGGATTGTGTTGAATTTGTGTAGATCAATTGGGGGATATTGCCATTTTAACAAAATTAAAATCTTCCAATCTGTGAACATAGAGTGTCTTTCCACATATTTAGGTCTTCTTTGATGTCTTCCAACACAGTCATTCTGCGATGATGTTAGTTTTGGCAGGGTCCTCTTTGTCAGGCTCTTTCCCTGATCTCTGGGTCAAGCTGTCTGCCTCTTTTGGTATCACACCCAGCTGTTAGGCTCCACTAATTGTCCTCTCATTACTCTTTTTTTTTTTCTTGACAATGCCCTGGGCTTAAGTATCTCCAATGTCTGACCCAATTACATTTGGGCCCTTTAGCAAGAGTAGCTTTTGAGGCAGGTCTTTGAGATTTGTTCTGTTCACAGGAGGGCTCCTCTTAGCTGTCTCTTTTCCTGATTCCCTCTGTAAACTAGCTGACCTGTGGTTTAGCTTACTGTTCTCATGGAGCTACCAGCCTCCTCTCAATTGCTTACCACCAAGATCTTTGTTGTTTTCAAGAAATTTTAGATTTGAAGTTTCTCACACTGTTCTAAATGAAGGGGGAGCTTCAGAGCTCTCTGTTTTTATGGGCTGTCTCACCCCCTGGTCAGAATTTCTAAGCCACTGCGCCGTTGCTAAAGGCAGAGAGAGTGGCCTGTTTCTGTCAGAGTAACCATCCCTGTTTTTACCAGTTGAGTGCTGGGTGGGGATGATAGCTTCGGGTCTTCTCAGTTTACCACTCCAGATGTGGAACCTCTACCCTATGAATGAGCTGGGCCCCTGCCACGTTTAGGATAGAATGTCTGCCCCTAGAGAAGAAGCTCAGTGGAAGAAGAAAGCCCTCAACTTTCACTGGCCCTCACCTGGAAGGTAGTGTCCACAAAAACTGTCGCCTTCCATATCAGTAAACAAAGGATGCCACAGCCATCAATCCAGCAGCCACTGTGCATTCTGAGGGGATGCAGGATGGAGAAACACAGGATACTGCACCTAGATAGTCAAGGTGCACATCAAAGGAATGATTTCAATAAGCCCAGATTCTTGCATCTTCCCATACATAGAAAAGTGCTAAATTCATTAACTTGAAATATCTGGTTTTCTTTAATTAACAGTAATCTTTTGATGTTCTGACTCCCTGTTTTTGGGGGTTTTTGGGTTTTTTTTTGCAAAAATTCCTATATATCCTGGCTCCTCCTTTACCTCTTTGGAGCAGTCCCTCAGAGCTGGGAGACTGCCTCCTGCGGTTGAGTCCTCAGCAAGTCCACGGAATAAAACATAATTTTCAGTGTTTAACTTATGCATTTTTTTTTTCAGTCGACGGTAGCCTTTGTAACCCAGAGCTTTGCAGAGGATGAGAAGTGCTGGTGACCTGGCCCTTCCAAGGAGATACGGACACCCTTAAGGGGAGCTGGGGAGAGGGACCCTCATTTTCTCGGCCACACCCAGTTTGAACAGAGCTTCCATCACACTAAGCTGTGGTGGGGGAGAAGGAACAGGCCGTGGCTCAAATGTTCCCAGCAGGATTTAACAGATTATTTTACAAAATATTTCTTCATTTGCTGTGTTCCTTTAGGAAAGTTTTCAGAGTATTTTTTAAAAAACAGTTTTACCAGTTGTGTTGTTTTGCTGGAGAATGGGTTTGCAGAGCTCCTCATGCTGCCACCCCCAGAGTGGGTCACTCCTACTTCTATTTCTGATCAACAAATAAATAGATTGAAAGCCACCGTCCTCCAGGGTAACCTACTTAAGCAACATTGTGCCACAGCATTATTTCTAACCATAGGATGACACATCTCTGGCCCCAAGGACTAAGTCGTGTGCTATTTTGAAAGACTTTTCTTCCCTCCTATTAAACGTAATTTACTTAAATCTATTTTCTTTTCTCCAAGAATTTCATTTAATTTTTTTTCACGTCCTCCCTGGGATACTGTTTTGATTCATACCTCTTCCTGCTATCAAATGCTCCACAGTCGAACCCAACAGACCAACCTCAATGCAACAACCTGCCACCACTTACATATTCCATTTGTAATCTTTTAAATGGCTCTTTGGCATTTAACTCTGGAAAAAATATTCTTTGTTTTTTTCTTATGCTTTATTTAAAATTAATTTTTTCAGCAGTTTCAGGTTTATAGAAAGATTGAGCAGAAAGAACAGAGCTCCCCCACATACCTCCACTCTGCCACCTCCTCTGTTTCCCTTATTATTAACATCTGGTATTAGTGTCATACATTTGTTACAATTGGTGAACCAGTATTGATGCATTATTTTAGCTGAAGTCCTTGGTGTATATTGGAGTTCATTCTTTGTATTATATATTCCATGGGTTTTGACAAGTGTAGAATAACAAGTACCCACAATTAGAGTATCATGACAGTTTCACTGCCCTAAAAATTCCCTAAATTCCACCTGTTCATCCCTCCCACCCACCCCCACCCTCACCCCACCTCTTTCCCAGTCCTGGCAACCACTGATCACTTCGTCTCCATAGCTTTTCCCTTTCCAAAACGTCATATAATTAGAACCATACGGTATGTAGTCTTTTCGGATTGGCTTCTTTCACTTAACAATACGACTTTAAGGTTTATGTCTCTTTGTAGCTTAGTAGCTCATTTCTTTCACTGAATGATATTCCATTCTCTCTATATATATGTATACATGTATGTATGTATGTACATATGTATTTGTATATATCACATTTTGTTTATCCATTTACCTATTGAAGGACATCTTGGTTGCTTTCAGGTTTTGACAATTATGAATAGAGCTGCTGTAAACATTAGTGTGAGGGTTTTTATGTGGACATTTTTCAAATTTTTTCTTTTATTAATATTTTTAAAAATTAGGGGGGATTTTTTATTATTTCTGATTATATTTTATATAACATTTTTCTTTCTTCCTTTTTTTTTTTTTTTTTGATACATGTTTTCAGAGGACAGAGCTTACCTTCTGGTAATTCAAATTTCCCACAACTCCTGTGTTTAAGAAATGCTTAATTATCAATTCCAAGCCCATCAGTTTCTTTGGCCATATCAATCAGGTTAAGTTATGTTGCAGTATCAAACAACCTTAAACACTCCGTGTCTGAAAACCACAAAGGTTTATTTCCTATTCTTGCTACATGTCCAACTTGAGTTGGCGGTAGGCTGTATTCATGGTCCTGCTCATCCAGAATGGTGGTGCCTCCACTATCTGGGAGTGTCACTGGTTGCCTTGGCACAGGGGAAAGAACGTGATGAATTGAGCACTGACTTTAAAAGACTTAACACTTCCTCACATTACACCAACCCAAGCATTGGTCTGCTTCAAGATAGTAGGATATTTAACTATGTATGTGGTATACCTGGAAAAAGAAGAATCAGAAGCACTGATGCACATTCAGTAATATGTACTTTTAATATTGGATTTGCCTGAGCATAGAACAATGATCTTTTGATCGCTAAATTTAATTTGATTATATTTTAACATTTGCCATTCCTCTTCAGACTACGGACCATAGGTCAGAAGCTAAAATTAATGAAACTTAAGGGTTTAAATGATATCTACTAATCCTAAGGAAAAGGCTTAGGTTTGCCACAACTTCACAGGCTTACTCTAAGGAAGATGACAGAGTTGAGCATGAAATCTAGTACATGTTGGTAGGGTTGGCACCCCTGACACTGAAAGATTCAAAACCAATCAGGATGAGTTCTTTTCATGTAAGCTCAGTCTAACAATAGAGAGATGTTCAGTCATGGTGCCAGGTAACTATACCCATATACATTTATTGGTTTTATTATTTTAGTTTGTTCCTATGATTAAAGCTTTTCTTCTCTTTCCAAAATTGGATATTCCACTTGAACCTAAGCACATCTTGAAACAAATTTCAATTGAGAAGACAATTTTGGTTGAGGTCATTTCAGAGTCACTGAATTGCTCTTGAATCCTTTAGCAAAATAGACACCCTTCTTTTCCCAGATTTGCTGGTAATTTGGGTTACTAGCACCCACTTTATGAAAATCCTTTAGTTATTTATGATCAGCTCTTAGAATTAGGTACTCACTCCTTTACTAGTCCATCCCCAGAAACTTCTCCTCTTTCTTATGGAAACTGATGTCCTTGGGAAAGTCATCCCTGCTTCCATTTTTCTCATCCATCTTGTCTCAGCATCACTGTGGTAAAGATCAAGACATAGCCAGTCCCCACCTGTGCTGTTTGAGCCTATAGGCAACAGGATCCAAAGTCATCCCTGTACTCCTGTTTGATGTTTCTCACTGCAAGAGAAATCGCCCAAGTCCCCATCCCAAACTTCTGCATTCCCCATTCTTTTTTCCCTGAACATTTTCAGAAACTTCTCAAGGGTTTCTAATAGTTCCTCTTCCCAACAGTTACCTCTAGAGCAAAAGAGATGGCATAAATAGGGAGGAGGAATCATCTTTCTGTCACTGTGGCAATGAGGGGCAAAAAGATAACAGAAGAGATTCTCCGCTAGCTTGTTAGTATATTAACCGCAATTTCTATCCGCTTTAAGGGAGAAACCATGGAAACAATGGTACAGTGGAAAACAAGACTTTGGAATCAAAAGACTGGAATTTGAATTTCAGCTCCACCACAAATTAGAATGAATTTGTCTTAGTCTCAGATTTTGAACCTGAAAATTTTTTCAGTACCTCTGGCCCACTGGACTATTGCTAGAATCACATGATGTATTACATATGAAAATATTGTGTAAAGTGCTATTCACATATTCTCTTTTCTAAAAAGGATGTCAATATTTTCAATCATAGCATTTATATTTACTCACGAAATTTATGGGGAATTCAGTAAAGTACACACAAAAAAAACACAAAAATCACCTGTAATTCTACCACCAAGGCTTAAATACTATTAGTTATCTCTATGAATATGAAATGCTATTACTACTTTCTTCTAACCTACTAGTAATTATGTATTTGTGTTTAACATTGTCAGGATTATGCTCTGTCCTTGTGTGGCAGACTGTATTTTCTAAAAGTGGCCACCACATATTTCCTGGTGCCAGAAACTTGCCTCTCCATCAACACATAGAGTCTTATTTTCCGTCCATGTATAACTGGCCAGGGCTTGCAACGGCTTTGGTCAATAGGATGTGGTGAAAGGGATGTTGCGTGGCTTCTAGGGCTAGGTCACAAGAGGTGATACAGCTTCTGCCTGGCTCTCGGTTTTAGGACACTGGCCCTTGGAAACCAGAAGGGGAAGCCTAGGTCACACGGAGAGCCTATGTGTGGGTGTTCTGACCAACAGCATCAATGGCTGGCTGTATGAGTAAGTGAACTCTCAGACGATTGCAGTCTTTGAGCTGCTACAGCCAATGCCAAGTGGAGTAGAGAGAAGCTGTCCCCTATGAGCCCTGCCCAAATTACAGATTCACAAGCACAACACGTTGTCATGACTTCATTCACTTAAATTTCACATGCACATTTTCTCATGTATAACAATTTTCACGTCAACCTGCTATGGCTAAATGACCTTCCATTATGTGGATATTCTATAATTTATTGAAACCCTTCTATATTGTGGCTTATTTAAGGTTCTCTTTCCAAACCTTTTTTTATGTTATGGTACATAGTGTTGCCAAAAACATCTTTGCACACACATTTTGAGTTTTGCCTTTCTTCTGATTTCCATAGAGTAGATTTTAAGGAGACAAAGGTAAACCTCAATGTACCTCAGTTACATTGAATTAGCTCTTTGTGGCTTACTAGAATCAAAACTGTCTTAAGCTTCATTGTTTCTACAGAAAAGTGTTCTAAGATCTGAACTTTACAGAACTGCCTCACAAAATTTTGGAACACAATCTTTTCCCAAAGTCAAGAACCCATTTCCTCAATGACTTCTTATTTTATTTATTTATTTATTTATTTATTTATTTATTTATTTTTATTTTTGGCTGAGTTGGGTCTTCATTGCTATGCACGGGCTTTCTCTAGTTGTGGCGAGCAGAGGCTATTATTCCTTGCGGTGGCTTCTTTTGTTGCGGAGCACAGGCTCTAGGCGCATGGGCTTCAGTGGTTGCGGCTCGCCGGTTCTAGAGCATAGGCTCAGTAGTTGTGGCGCACGGGCTTAGTTGCTCCGCGGCATGTGGGATCTTCCCCATCCAGGTATCAAACCTGTGTCCCCTGCATTGGCAGGCAGATTCTTAACCACTGAGCCACCAGGGAAGCTCCTCCTCATTGACTTCTGAATCACAGAGTCAGAATAAGGTTTTTTTTTTTAAGAATGGTTCTTGCTGTCACAGATTGTGCTTGTCACCTTTGATTTCCCCTGAACGGCTTGTACCCCAGAAGAAATTTGTTTTTAGTAAGGTGATGCATTCACCACCAGTGGTAGGGTGAATATGGCCCCCCGGCTGTCCATAGCTTAATCCCTGCAACCTAGGATTGTTACTTTATATGGTAAAATAGAATTTGCAGATATGGTTAAGTTTAGGTTTTTGCGATGGAAAGATCATCACAGATTATCGAGACAGGTATGAAAGACAATCACAGGAGTTCTTACAAGGGAGAGGCTAAGGGGAGATTTGACACAGACAGAAGAAAAGAAAGCAATGTGACCATGGAGGCAGAAATTGGAGTGATGCAGCCACAACCAAGGCATGCCAGCAGCCACCAGGAGCTGTAAGGAGCAAGGAAGAGTCTACCCTAGAGCCTCTGAAGGGTCTGTGACCCTGCTAACACCTTAATTTTGGCCCAGTGAAACTGATTTTGGATTTCTGGTCTCCAGAACGGTGAGAAGTAAATTACTATTGCTTTAAGCACCAAGTTTTGGTGATTTGTTACAACAGCTCTGGAAAAATTATACATCATTTTGTTGCTGCATAGGAAATAAATGAAATCAAAGGAGTTTATTTTAATGCTCCAAATTCTCTTCCTCAAATATCTTCCTAGGGTAAGTGCAGGCTCCAGTAAACATGCACCAAAAAACATAGGAGTTTGGTTTTTTTTCTTTCTTTTCTAACTTGTGTGTGAAAATTGAAGTGTTAAGCACTCACTGTCCTTTGGAGAGTGATAAAACAAAGAGTCTCATGCTCGTGGTATTTATATTCTAAGTTGGACACACACACACACACACATACACACACACACACACACACACACCCCTGGTGCAGAGTACAGATCCCTGTATTTCCTTAGAGTCTACCTTAAGGTACAGACTTTGAAATATGTCAGAATTCAGAGCACATAAACATGAAAGCGTAGTTTGAATTGCCCCCCTTTGGAGATATAATTGGAGTCCCAGAATGGAAAATAACAAGGAGTCACAGATAATATGGCCCCAAAGATCTCAGAGAAATAGGTTAATCTCACTGTGGATCCTAGCATGTCATAAAACATCCGTGTACACTAGCTTCTCTTTCCCTTCCTTGGTTGAAAATGTCCCTTTATTGTCAAGGTCTAAAAAAAGGCAAGACATAATGAATGAATCTGCAGTGATGTTTGAAAAATAGGCCCTGACACATTTGGAACATACCCACTGTTCAAAATCTGCCGGCTGAGAGAAGCTGATTAGAACCGCTGATGGCCCGTGGGCAGCCCTATCCAGGTGCCTGTTACCTGCTGCTCTCAGCGCCGCCTGGGGCAGCACGGAGCCCAAGAGTCTATCTAGTTGCCTCTCATCTTCATGTAAACACCAGACCAGGAGGCAGCTGCTGCTGTTGATACAAACATGAAGGGAAGGTCGTGCAGGCTGGAAAATGTGACTTGGCCTCTCTTTCTCTTCCTTGGCAATAGACTTTAGTTGGGCTTCTCCAGTGATGAAAGCTTCATCCTTTTCTTTAAGAAGTGCCTTGACTTTGGTAGCTTTTGTGTATCTCTTCATTTGGAATCAGAAAAGATCCCCTCTACACACGCCTCCCTGAAGTTCAGCACCAAGAGAGACTTAAAATGACCACCTCTGTTGATAAATGGATTTAAAATTGAAAGGATGATTCTAACGCTGGCTGAAGGTTCTACATTCCATCCCCACGTGGTGGATTTTGAATGTATTTATCATCCACATTTTCTTCCTGAGGGTGAAAAAAAAAAAAAGAAACTTGCCAGATTTCATTTAGCATATATCATTTTTTGTATTACAATGTATTCTGAAATAAATCATTAATGTGGTTATAAATAATAAAGCATAGGAAAAGTTTTCTGGGAATGAAATAAGTCAAAATAGAGCAATTGATGCTGTAAACCCTAGACAAAGCAGCCATGATCCATGGTGTAGGGAAATTCTTGTGACAGGAGACACGACTCATATTTATTCATTTAACAAAATATTTATTAGTGCCCACTCTATAACAGCATTGCGTAAGGTCCTGGAAATACAGTGAGAAATAAGACAGATCTGTGTCTACTCTTAAAAAATTTGAAGTCTAAGTAATTTAAAAGACTAGGAGGAGAAGCAGACTTGGTGCTCTGATAGGGTGTAGTAGGAAAGCATCTAACCTAAACCTGAGTAGCAGTCAGGCTTTACAGAGGATTGATATTTTCTTTGGAATTTAGAGAATGGAAATAGCGTAAGCAGTGGTTTGGAGGTAGGA
The DNA here is from genome assembly GCF_030028045.1 of Hippopotamus amphibius kiboko. Lineage (NCBI taxonomy): Eukaryota > Metazoa > Chordata > Mammalia > Artiodactyla > Hippopotamidae > Hippopotamus > Hippopotamus amphibius. The sequence continues at coordinate 89,341,267 of NC_080195.1, read as the reverse complement.
GAGAACTTAAAACATTGAAATAACTGAATCAGCGTGGCTGAGAGATGAGGTTCTAAAGGTAAAAAGAGACCTCTTTATATGGATCTTGCAAGTAAAGACAGGAAGTTTATTAAATGATGTTACGCAGATTAGTGATGTGATCCCATTTACCCTTTAGGGAGAGCTCTCTGTCTACAATGCACGAGACAGCTGTTGGAGCTATTGTGGCAAGAGGTGAGGGTGGCGTAGGGAATGGCAGTGATGAGGAGGAGGCAGATAAGTGGATGATACAAGAGGTATTTAGGAGAGAGATTTGTCAGCCTTGGTGACTGAGCAGGCATGGGTGAAAAAGGAGAGGGATAAATTAAGGTTTTCCCAACTTCACCACATGGCTGCGAAGTTAACATGCTCAATTTCAAAGGAATGAATTGGAGACGTCTAAGTTATGTTCAGAGGAAGATATTCAGCATAGAGTGTGGATAAACAAGTTATTTCAAGAGAGATTTAGGTCAAAGCTATAGATTTCAGAGTTGTTGTTAGCCTGCAGTTGATAACTGAAGCCTTTGAAGTCAAAGAGATTGCCCAGGGAACCTTGTGTGTTTAAGAAGAGATGACTTCCTAGGGCAGAACCCTGAGAATATGGTGTTTTAAGGGATGAGGAGAAGAGAAACATGCAAAGGAGACTACTAGGTAAGAGAAAACTGGGAGTCTGTGTATCAGGGAAACCAAAAGAAAACAGTATTTACGGAAAGGTAGTGTGGTAAATGTTGCCTTGATCAGTAACGAGTGCACTTAACACTCAGGGCAGTGTGCCTCCTCCATGTAGTGAAGTTTCAGTCACCATCATGCAAGAATCAATAAACATCTTGATTTGTTCTTTCATTTTAAAATAAGCACCATTTTAAAAAATGAATTTCAATTTTAAAGATATTATTCAAATTCAGTAAACTATTTCATGTATGAATTAAAGTTTGTTACTTGCCAAGCAAATTAAAAATATCTCAAAGTTCATGCTCTGTCTTGCTGTTTTCCATTTTAAATACAAATACAAACTCTAACATATGGTAACATAAAAATGACAGAATTAACTCAATTTCTATTTCTCTGTCTTTACAATCTCTGTGTTGACATGGTTTATTTTGAACCAACTGATTAAACATAGGAATACATGTACTGTAGGGCTGGAGACACAATGATTCTGAATGTGGACTCTTGAAATGAGTCCACATGTGTCTGGGGTAAACTGTTTAACTGTGGGCTCTTAAAGTTAACTTTCAGATAGAATATGATATTTGTTAAAGGATGAGTAATAAAAATATGCTTATTTGAGTTATGCATACACATGTACATTTAATATAACATACTATAATACATACATATATAATAATAATATACATATATAATAATACATATATGTATATTATAAACATATATAATAATAATATATATTATTAAGATGCAAAGTAATAACAATTGCACAGAACTTAGATCAATAAAAGAGTTTGGGGGAGAAGTATTTTTCATTCTTTTTTAAAAAATTAATGCATTAAAAATTAAAAAAAATTCATTGAAGTATAGTTGATTCACAATGTATTAATTTCTGGTGTACAGCAAAGTGATTTAGTTATACATATATATACATATCTATTCTTTTTCAGATTCTTTTCCATTCGAATATTACAAGATATTAGATATTACAAGATATTGAATATAGTTCCCTGTGCTATAAAGTAGGGGGAGAAGTATTTTGTTGATCATTTGCTGGTGCATTGTGATAATAAAAAATGATCAAACATCTCAGCTTTTATTGTTGTGTTTAAATTCTTTATAGACAGCATACCCCCTTATTGCCTGTACTCAAGGTTGACCATCTTACTGTCCAGACTTTGGTGCTCTGCAAGCATACATAATGAGTAAAATGAGGCCTGAGAATGACCTAAGGATTCAGTCATAAGAAGGTCATTGGTGACTTAACGGCACTTTCAGAGGAGTGGTGCGGGTGAGGCCATATCACATTGGGCTGAGAAAAGCAGTAAATGAAAAAGCAGTTTGGACAGTGACCTGTTTTTCTAGTTTCATTTCCTCCAACTCCCTAGTGGCTCTTTGTCCCTTCCCTTTCATCCCTGCCTGTACATCTTTCTTTCAAAGCCTATTGAACTTTTCCATTCTTCCCCAAGCATCCCAACACCGTCCATGCTTGTTTGCCTTTATGCCTACCATTCCTTCTGCTTGGAATGCCCTTTCTTCCTGGTTAAGTCTTGTCTTTCCCTCCATCACTTCTCAAAGTCAATGATCCAGCGGAGCCTTCTCAACTCTCCCATGCAAAGTTCAGTTAGTCCAGTCTCCCCAACCTCTCCATTTCCATACCTGGAAGGGCAGGTACTACCTGGTCTTGCAATGTGTCTTGTCTTTCACATCTCCATCAGTTAGATCCTGCCTGCCTCTCCTACTCATAAAAGTTAGTTGGGTAGCTAACTGGGGGAAGGAAGAGTAAGTAAGAAATCAAACCAGTGAATGAATAAATAAGTGAATACAACTGAAGGAAACCTGAGCCCTTTAGTTCTATAATTACGTGATGACTGAGTGGGTTGGTAACAATGTGAAGATGAGGCACAGACACAGGTGAGGATGCTCTTTGGCAGATGATTAGCTCATTATGAAAATTATCCTAATACTATAAATAAGAGCAGTCAATATGCAGTCCTAACTCAGACCTTTCGGCATTGAATGCCTCCTCCTGCTAGGATTTCTCAGGCTATTCTGTTGTGGTTCTCTGGCATTATAACCAAGAGGCACATTTCAATTCTGTAGGTGAAAGGAAGCCAGGCCAGGTTTCTGCAAGAGCAGTTTTGTCAACTCAATCTAGAAAATCAGTTGAGCAAAGCAGGAGTTATTGTTGCTTTAATCTGTCCTACTTGCCCAGGAAAGGCTCCGTTGGGTTTTCAAAATGAATGATTCCAATGCATCTAACTGTTTACATTTGTTTGGGAAATATTGAGATTTCAAGATATAATTTGATATGTACCTTTTCCCCATCACTCCAGTCTCTCTTTTCCTGTTCTTTGTTACATGTTCAGTGACATGAAACCAGGTAACACTTGACAATCTCAATAGCTCTAAGCCGGCCATCGTCAGTTCCAAAGTCAGTCATTTGCCTGAGGTCAAGAAGGAAAACTGGGCTGTGACTTCATTTCCTAGTGCTTCAGACTTGAAGTTTTCCTCTGCTCTCCCTTCACTAGTTTCTTAGCACATTTTGTTATTGTTGTGAAGTTTAAAATGGGACATTTATATGTCTTGAGCACAAACAATGAACTTGGAAAGACTCGTTGATAATGAAACTGCTTGAGACTGGTGTCCTGGATGTGAGATTGGGTTCTTTCTTCAGAGTGTTTGTTTTTAGCCTGTGCCAATGGAGCTCTCCGCCTACTTACGCTGATTCACTCTGCCTCCAACAGGAGCCCATTTCAATGTGTGCAGCACAGTTCTCCTCAGTGAGTTCAGCTGAATGAACAGTGGAATAAATAGGAAAAGAATGAATTTCTGTGAAGGAACAGTAACGTTCAATAATATCTTTTTAAGCCTGGTAACCTCTCTGACTTTTAAATGTTAGAAAATCTTAACAGTGTGCAGCTGGTGAATGAATGAATGCCTTTTTGATAATTGAGCATTTTTCTGGATTTAACAGCTGTCCAGTCAACAGTCAAAGCTATACTCAGTTGTGTAAACACTGACCTTCTCTTATGCAATTTTCCTCCTGGTTTTGTTGATACGCGTCTCAGCGCTCTCCTCTACTATGGACTATCCAGATCTTGAACAAATTTTTGTTACTTACTAGCAACACAACTACAGTTGGAAGGCCAGGATGAGAATAATAAGGATCTTGTTATTTGGTGATAACCAATTGCTGTTTGGTGATATTTTTCAAGGCAGGATACTCATGCTAAAATGAAATTGGGGAAATGTAGTGATGGAATAGAAAGATCTCGGTGCTTGTTCTGTCTTGGCCATTAAAGCTACCATGTGATCTTAGAAAAATCAGTTAACATCTCTGGGCCTTGGTTTCTTCATGATTATTTTTTTTTAATGGTATTTATTTTCATTTTTGGCTGTGTCGGGTCTTAGTTGCAGCACGCAGGATCTTTCGTTGTGATGTGCAGGCTGTCTGCAACAGCATGTGGGCTTCTTCCTAGTTGTGGGCACGGGCTTCTTTCCACTTGTGGCGCATGGGCTTCTCTCTAGCTGTGACATGCAGGTTTTTCCTCCTCTCTAGTTGTGGTGTGGGGGCTCCAGAGTGCATGTGCTCTGTAGTTTGAGGCATGTGGGCTCTCTAGTTGAGGCATGCAGGCTCAGTAGTTGTGGCACTCAGGCTTAGTTGCCCTTTGGCATGTGGGATCTTAGTTCCCCCACCAGGGATCAAACCCACGTCCCCTGCATTGCAGGACTGATTCTTTACCACTGAGGGACCACCAGGGAAGTCTCTTTTCATGATTATAATGAAAACTTTGGATTAGATCACTAGTGTTCAACTGTGTCCTTAAAAGTCCCAAATTCTCTCAGGAGATATTAAGCGACATATAATTTGTTTACTCTAACTTTTCTGCTGTATAAGTTTCCTTAAGGGCTGGTATAACACTTTGCCATAAGGATTTCCCTGGTGGTGCAGTGGTTAAGAATCCACCTACCAACGCAGGGGACATGGGTTTGAACCCTGGTACAGGAAGGTCCCACGTGCCGTGAAGTAACTAAGCTTGTGCACCACAACTGCTGAGCCTGCCCTTTAGGACCCATGAGCCACAACTACTGAGTCCGAGCACCTAGAGCCCATGCTCCACAACAAGAGAAGCCACCACAGTGAGAAGCCCTTGTACTGCTGCTAGAGAAAGGCTGCATGCAGCAACGAAGACCCAATGCAGCCAATAAATAAATAAATAAAATTAAAAAAAAAAAACTTTGCCATAATTTTACTTTACTATATAACTGATAGGTTATATATTTATGCTAGAGTGGATATTCCACCTTTCACCCCCAACCCCATCTCCATTCTCAACCTGTGCTTCCTGATTTGTCTTCTCCTATCCAAGGACAAACTCAAGAACTCTTTTCTACATTACCTTTATTAACTCACCAACTCATATAAATTGTTATTTTCTCTGACCTTCAATGAAATAAACACTTAGTGTCTTCTTTCACATAGTTTTATTTTCTCTCTGTGTTATGCTAGGCACAGAAAGTCAAGTGCAAGCTTCACGAGAGAACAGGACTGTGGCAGCCTCTTCACTGCCTCCCTAGTATCGTTTCCCCTTGGGCACAGCTTAATGGATCTACTGGCTATGTTGTCATCTAAAGCTGGTGATTCATGATTGCTCTAAATCAATTATGGAACTCCTATACCCCTTCCTCAGGTTCCCTACAGCTAAACTTGACCCTATGACCCAGTTCTGGCCATTAAGATTTAAGCTAGTAGAAGTCTATAGGAGAGATTACGGGAAAGAAAGATTTTATTCTCTTGAGGAGAGCTGCCCTTTTTCCTTTCTTTCTGCTTTGACCACAGATAAGATGCCTGGAAAAACAGTAGTAATTACAACTGCAGCACCCATACCACAACTACAAGGCAACCAAGCCAAGGAAAGATCAAGGAGATCTCAGAGAATTAGGGCCCTGATCTTGTTAAATGAAAAAACAAATGATATCAACTTACTTCTGGAGTTTTGTCTTTGTAAGAACATTTAAATTAATGATTAGAATTTCAAATTCATTTATAATTCATTCAACAAATATTTATGATGTACCTATAGTATCCCAAACACAGTACATAAAATATATTAGTAAACAAAGCATAAAAAGTTCTTATCCTCACAGAGTTTACATTCTAGTAGGAGGAAAGTGACAGAATATTAGCAATACTCATAATAAATAAGAAAATTATCTACAATATTAGAAAATGCTGTTTTATGGTGAAAAGAAAGAGCAGGTTATATGGACTTGGAAGCGTAACTGAGCAGGTCGCTGTGGCCTTCCCCGGACAGACCCCTCCCCCATATCCTCTGCTTTAGCGCTTCTCTGATGATTCTAAATAACAGTATCTGACGCACATTTCCTGAGTTGTTTTACAGATGGAAGACATTAACTACTAGATGACCATGAGCACACAGCCCCCAGACCTCCTGGAGCCTAAGGACTGATAGTGTTAACCCCTGTGACATCACCCTGTTACCTCACCATCAGCCAATCAGAGAATTGTCCACCAGCTGATCACATACCCTGAGACTCCCCTCCCTCACCTGGCCTTTAAAAATACTTTCCTGAAACCCATCTGGGAGTTTAGGGTTTTTTTAGCGCTGGCAACTTGTATGGCGTTTTACAATAAATGCTGCACTTTCCTTCACTACAACCCATTGTCAATAGATTGGCTCTACTGCCCGTGAGCAAGTGGACCCAAGTTTGGTTCAGTAACAGAAGTCCAGAGTTAGGGGTCAGATGTGGTTGCAAACAGGATAGTGGGAGTTTGAAAAAGTCACTTTTGAGCAGAGACTTGAAGGAGGGAGAGATTAGTCTTGTGATTATCTCGAAGAAGAGCAGCTCACACACTGGGTCTGACCAGGGCAACGATTCTAAGGCAGGAGCAAGCCTAGTCCACCCTGAGAACCACAAGGACACCACGTGTGGCTGGAGTGAAGTGAGCAATGGGAGACAGTGGTGGATCCTGCAGAATCCTGTGGTCATGGTAAGGACTTCAGCTTTTTTCTGGGTGAAATGAGTAGCCATTTGAAGATTTTGTGAAGAATTATCATATGGCCTGACCTTCATTGAACAAGGTTACCTGACCTGCTCTGTTAAAAGTAGATGCAGGGGAAAACAAGGATGGAAACAGGGAGAAGGGTTAGGAGGCCCTTATGGTAATCTTGCTAGTATTAGGATGGTAGCAACTGAAGTGCAAGTTGGAGAAGTTTTCTTCTTCTTCTGAATATATTTTAAGGCAGAGACAAGATTTTCTAATGGATTTAAGTGAAAATTATCAAACCCTATCAACTTAGGATAATAAAATACACATTAATAGCAAAATAAATATCATATAAATATAAAATTCTAGTTTCTAATCTAAGTCAATTGCATGGAAATTTAACATTCGATTACTGAAAAATGTTTCATCTAAAGTGGAATGGAAACAGCAGGCAATTCAAACAAATGTTTATTTACTTTTAAGAAGTTATCCCATTATTTGCTTTTAATCCCACCAGTTACCTCAAGGGTATGTAGGAGAATTGGACATGCATAAGCCTTCATTTATTTAGGAGCAATTCATAAATGCACAGCACAGTGTAAAACTAACACACAGTTCTCTCTTGCTATTCTCCTAAAACTAATTTGACTGAACCAAAATGAAACTTTTAGTGATAATAGCATTTGGGGGGACAAAATGTGGAGAAAAGAGGGGGATTTCAAGTTAATCATCTCAGGTTCAAAATATCTGCCAAAAATCAGTAATAGTTGTTTAGGTTTGACCTAGAAACTTTGCAGAACAACTTAGAAGATTTCATAGCATTCCATCATTGGTCATTTGGGGGTTCCCAATATAATAATTATGTTAAGCACGTGTGTGTGTTGTGTGTGCCCAAGTTGGCAAGTCAAACTAGGTGAGGTGCTACAAAGTGTAGGTACTCGTGAGACAAGGGCGATTATTGAAAAAACAATGCATAAGTCTGGACAGCATTTTAGTTTTCCGCTGTATTTTGTGAGCTTGGGCTATAAGAGTAAGGACAGTGATGTAATAGCACTTTTCTTTTGTGTATCAGATGTATTTATTGACAACCCCCAGGCTATAATGAATCAAATAAACACTGCAAGGAAAGCAAAGGTATTTGCAAGCTTTTAAAAGTTAAGTCTCTGAGAAAAAGCACTAGTTATTAGATCTGTAGGGGAGGAAAAATTTTCCTTGCCCCTCTTAGTGTCCTTGACTGGGTCTGAGAAAATTAAACCGATAAAGACAGATTAAGAGGAGAAAGCATACACATTTTATTGAATTTTTACATGTATGTGAGAATCTTTACAAAACAATGAAGACTCAAAGAAGTGACCAGAGCAGGACCTTCTAGACACAGATGCAATAAATTTGTGAAGAATTGGCAAGACAGGAATTTGGGCTAGGAGTAGTAAATGGTGAAGAAGTAACTAGGAAGATAAGGGTTGGTTTAACAAGGTTTGTTTGTATAGATTTCTCTGCCCCCCAGTTCCCTGTTTCTGGATTAGAATATATTCCTTCCTCTTGGTACAGGGAGGGTAGCTTTCACATGGGAGTTTTATGACCTGTTTCAGGGAAGAAAGCCAAGGGGGGCAGGTCAGAGTTGATCTTTCTCCTTCTGCCATTTTCTCAAACTATTTCAGCTTAAAATATTCAATATACCAAGTACCATATTCTGGGATAGCATGTCTTGAACCTCATCAGATCTGTCTCAGAAAATGAGTCAAATTGTAAACGAAATAATTCTGGCCATCTCCCATTTAGATCCAAATGTAAGGCTTCTTTCTTGAGATACTTCGTCTTTACTTTTGTTTTTGCTTATTACGTATATGGAATTTTTTAATAAATATTCAACGAATATTTAAAGACTGCAAAGTAAGTACTAAATTCTGCATATGCATTGGCGACTAAGATGGACATGACCCCTCTTCTCATGAAATTTTTTCCTATTTTATTCTAATGTTCATGGAATTTATGGAAATGTTCACACAGGATGCAGTGAGCTAGAATATCAGACTTTTAAATCTGGAAGAAATACTTAAAATTTACAGATGATGAAACCAAGGCGCAAAACGGTTAAACGACTTGACCTAGGTTATGCAGTAGCAGAGTCAGGGAGAGAATCCAGGTTTTTCAAACTTCTATGTTCCACACTCAACCACAGAGTTACAGTTGGTTGGGAGCAGAAGATAAGGAGGGGTTTGGGGGTCTCTTAAGTTAATTAGCTAAATTTCCAGCAGGACAGATAAAATTTTAAAGATTGAATCAAATGAATATATAAGAACATAAATGGAACTTGGAACAGACCCACCTTATTTTGAGAACCTGTTTTAATGATGCAACCTAGCCTAAATAATGTAAATCCTGTCCAGACATGTTCCAGCATTGCAGAGCTGCTGCTCTGTCCCCACCCGATCTAAGAAGCAAAGTAAAAATCCCCATTGTGGCTGCTGTTGTTGCCCTGAAGTGGTTCCCTTTACTGGAAAAGCCCAGTCTTCATTCCTGTCCATTATTCAGAGGACAAAATTATGGAATACGCATTTTGTCCTTTCCCAATCTTGCTGCGAAGCAGTTTAGTAAGTAATAGTAGAATTGTAGTGGGAAGATTGTGGACCCCGGAGGCCATCCTCTGAGTTTAAATTTGGCTTTCCACTTACTAGTTGTGTGAACTTGAATGAATGACAACACCTCTGTGCCTTAGTTTGATTGGATAAAAGATGGGGATCATAATATAGTTGTTGTGATGATTAATATATGTAAATCATTTAGAATAGTGTCTGGAATATAGTAGATCTAAATAATTGCTGTTTTTAGAGTAAACACTGGCATTTGTGCAGTATGGATTGGGGCTACAAATAGATTACTCCAAGGCAACATTGTGTTTCTGTGTGTGTGTGTGTTTCTGTGTGTGTGTGTGTCTGTGTGTGCATGACAAAAGAAAAGTCCTATGAAGTAGAGACTCTCAGAGTAATTTTTTTTTCTCAATTACTTTTCCATTAGAGAGCTCTTATAAAGCAAATGTTTACTGTGGACTATTAGCTTACTCCCACAAATTAGTAGATCTTACATAATTTTTCTGCTTTATATATATACGTGTGTGTATGTGTCTGTGTGTCTCTGTGTATATACATATATATATATATGCATATGCAAAAATCAAAACCAAAAACAATTCAACAAACAAATCCTAAATACCAAAGTACCAAGGTCTTTCAAGCATTTTGTGTGGTGTTGTTAAATCTACAGCTTCTGTTTCCCTTCTCTACGTAGCAAGAGAGCTCAAAGTTTGGTGTTGTATGAGATATAATGCCATATCGTTCAGTCTCGATGGTTCTCAAACAAAGAACCCATGTCACCCCATTCAAGTAGGCACTGACACTTTCTATACAGTCTTGTTTTCTGATGAAATGATGTGCTGTTGTTGGTAGAGTAAGTGTCTGGGCACATGGGGGTAGTGGGCACTTCTTGCTGGATGTATCAATAACTCTATTTCTGCTCTTGCCTCTTCTTTTCCAAGGACTGTATTCAATACATGAAGAATCTACTACAGGGGCTTTCTATGTGCTGTTTGACAAAGCTGAGTATTTATTCATTCTTGCAAATTCTGTATTCTCCATTTGATTTAAATAATTTCGTGCCCTTATAGGAGAAGAATAGCTACAACTGAATGTTAGGTGGATTTCATCAACATATGTCTACCAAGTCACGACTGAGTTTTACAGATGTATTAGATTAAATCTACTGGGAGTTTTCATTTTTTATTTCACATGGATTTCATAAAATATAATGTGGGTTATAGAGAAATTGGAACAAACAGTTTTGCTATTCACATTGTATGTACGAATGATATCTGTGTCTATTCAGCTAATCAACAGCTAAATTTACTAAAATATCAATAATTGTTTGACGAAACTTCAAAAGCGCACATCTGTAAAACAGCAACCATCTCTCAAAACTTAAAAAAAAATTACCTTAAAGTGTGTCATAGTATCAAAAAGACCCCAGGTATAATGAACTTAAATGAATAATATCTCTGCGTATCCCAGGGATCTAGTTTTTCTTTCAAGTCCACTCTTGCCTCACCCTCTGCAGGAGCCTTCATTGGACCAACTAAGGAGAGACAAGCTAATTTTGTAAATGGCTGCATTTTATGATGGGACGCTAATAAAATTACTGCGATTGTCCTTTTCTGAATTTCTTTTTATTGTCTAAAAGGATTTAAGGGAAGACAAATTTCTAGACATCAAGGCACATTCCTCATGGAATGTTTTTTAGTTTGGAGTTTATACCAGAATGCATGAATCAGACATTTGCAAAATCCAGATGACTCTGCTAGAGCCCAGTACTCCAGTAATGGCTGGCCTGGGAGTTTTTTAGAGCTTTTTCAAGTGCATTGCAGTGGAGGCCCTGATTAAACTTAGTCAGCTTGAAGAAAGTTGAAGACAATGGCAGCCTGTACTGTGTAGTAGATCTAATAATCTCCTTTAGCTTCAGAGAGTTGTAAATTGTCAGAAAATTCTTGGCATTGTGACACGATGTAGCATATATTGTAAAATAATACACTAATAGACAAATAGCTAGAAAACATTTCAGCAAAGATAGTGCATCCTTGGCAGAAAATGGTTGCATTTGGCACCAACCTCACATATACAAGAGGAAGACTGAAGGCATGATAATTTCAAATTAGTATTTTTTTCTAAGATCCATTTATTCTCATATTGTGATTGAGAAGCTATAGGTCCTATTCTTCTAATACATACTCTTAAAATTTAAACACATTTTAAAAAATTTGCTTTCTTCTCTTGATATTTAGGATGAAAAATATCTGTATCTGCTCTCCCAAAAGGGCAAGAATCTTATCTCACTTTCATTTCCTCTTCATTCATGTTACCGCCTTTCATGTTGAGTGTAACTGGAGTTTATTATACTTTTGGTTTTCCACTGCCCATCAACAATTATTTAGGCATTACTATGAATCTGCTACCGCTCTCTTGTACACTTGGAAATAGATCATGCCCTTTTTTGGGGATTCGTTGCTTATTTGTTGGTGAGTTTTCTCCGCTACTTCTTTCAGGGATTGCTTAATTTAGTAAACACTCTCAGGCTTTGATTTTCTGAAAATTTGTGTATATTATCTTTTACTTCATTGCCAGTTTGGCTGAGTGATTATAGGTTTGAAATAATTCCCCTCCTTAATTTGGAAAATAGCAATCTCTACCTTCTAGTACTGAGTTATGCTCATGAGAAGTTATACTGACAGCAGGCTGATTTTTCAGGGGGTTTTGGCTCATTTAAAGTCTAGCTTAGCACTTTTAATTTGAAGATTCATGCTTTCTTCAGGCCTGATAAATTTTGGTTGATATTTATTTGATGATATATTTCTCTGCATTTTCTCTTTTTCTCTTTCTGTAATTTCTATAATCTAGATTTTGGAATTTCTGGATATACTCTTCATATCAGCTAATTCTACACATATTTTTCCTCCTTTGGTCCATATGTTCTGCTTCATGTGAGAATGTCTCAGCTCAATTTTTCAATCCATTAATTCACTATATAGTATGTATTATTGCTATTATTACCTACCTATTGAATTTTTCATTTCCAGTTTAATTTTATTCTGAGAGCTCTAGGGAATATATTTTCATACATGCAATGTTCTTTCAAATCTAACTATATACTTATTCTAAATCTTTTTGTTAGCTTATTAACTTTGTTTCTGAGGGGTGCATTCTTTTTGTTATCACTAGGCTCCTATATTATTGACTTTCTTAAAATGATTACTGCTTCCTGGCTGTCTTTAGCTTTGATTTTGAGAATCACCATTCCTGTGCCTTTTGTATTTCTATAATCAGCCTCCAATGTGTGGAGGAAGCATTTGGAATGGAAGCTTGTCTTCCAAATGTGAGAATACCCATCATTCCCAGAAATCGGTAGCTACCCGACCACTACAAGACCTCTCCAACCCCAGTACTCTTCTTTAATCAGTTGTTAAAGCCCACATAGCACAAAAGAAGGAGAAAGGAAGAAATTGACTAGCCCACTGCTCCAAATGCAGGTCTCCAATTAAGATTCTAAGTATTCCAGAGTTTTCCGTTAATTCTTGGAATTACTGACACTAGCCTTAGAGATCAAAACTTTTACCTCCACAGCATATGTTGAAACCTCTTATCTTCTGCATATGTTATAACCAATAGTTTCTTCCAGTTTTTTTTTGCTAAAGATCTGATTGTATATGCTCCTATAGCTCAGAAACTCCAAAACTTTGTGGTTCATTGATTTTGCTTTTTATATTTTTAGAATTACTTTTTAAAATACTTCTTTTGGGGGGTGTTATTTTGTGTGATTTGGAGTGAGAGGGAGAATATAAATGTGTGCTCAGTCTGTCATGTACTAGAAATGATTCTTACAAGAAGAGCTTATAAAAGTAAGTTTTTGTCCACCCCGTTCAGGGGAAACACTCCAAGAGGTTATTTGGCCTTCAGCACAGGGCTTTACAAACATGGGCATGGTAAATTGTATATCACAAGCTATCTTGCATTGCTAATATTTTCTTAGGTCTTATCATGAGATAATAAGGTGAAGAGAAGGTTCTTTCAATTCTTTTTTTGACCTTATACCCTGCTATTTGGGGATATTTTTCCTAGCAATGTTCTCATTACAATAAAATTTCCCCACAATAAATGTGAAATCTCCTTACAGTTTATTGTAATTGGTTGAGATATTAATTTTTAATGGAGTTCTCATGAGGACAAGAGGACATCCTTTGGGATCATGTGGTGGTTTTATCCTTAGAGAAGATGAAGTCATTTTGAATATAGAGCATCCCTTAACTTGCTTAATGGGATCATTGACCAATAACTTTCTATCGGTGACCTGACTTGACTTCAATGCTGAGTTGTCTGAAATATATGCAAGACTGTGACATTTAATTACAACACAGTTTTCAGAAATAGCATCATTACATGTTAGCCACTGGATCATGTAATTTTGGCAGTGGATATGGGCTAATTTCAACAATGCAAACTTCTTTTTTTTAAACCACAGTTGCAGACAGAGAGCACAGAAACTCTCTGTGCTACTCTATGTGGCTATTATCCTAGAGCAATAAATAAGAAGCCATTGCAGATGATTGATAAGGTAATGCTGACTATTAACTCCATATTAATCTCCTTCCCTCTCTTCCTATCTACCTCTTTCTTGCTGCAGGTTGTAAATATCTATGTTGTGTGTCTTTCATGTTTTTGCATGAAAATATCATCTTCTTTAAAGTTCTAGAGCTCACTAGAAAACTGCAAATAATAAAATCATCTCTGGAGTCCATACAATTTTTAATTTGACTTGGCTCTTCCACTGTTTCTTTTAATAACTCAGACTGACAATATTTTCTTATTTCTAAGGGGATGGGCCTATATTAGAAAAACTAATTGAGCAATTGATTCAACATTATTGGATTCAAAATATTATTGATGAAGACAGATCAATCTAAAAAGAATACTTGATTTTCTACAACAAATCTGACTTTGACTTGCACATTCAGTTCAACCAGAACACTAGGTCTCTCCTTAATAAACATGGGGGTGGTGAGCCTTATTCTATTTTAGCAATGAGATGAAAAAGTTTAGTAAGTTCACCCAAGTCAGACAATCAGTCATTGGTAGGTCCAAGGTTAAAATTTAGGAATTCTGGCAGAAATGCAAAGAAAACTCCCCAATCACTAAAAATCTAGTCACAAGACTATAAATCAAAAAAAGAGATGGCCCATGGTTCAGAAAACTGGAGGCTGGATGAAAATTACAAAGAAATGTCCAGAGTATCACTGGTGCTAAGATTCCCAAATGCAACTGAAGGGGAATTCTTGATCCTACTCTCAAATAATTTGAAGTCAGTAGTGAATAGAATATAATCAAACCTGTAAAAATGTTCAAACCCAGCTTGATAATAGATTAGATTGACTAAGCTCAGCAAATTTGTGCTCTGACAGAAGAAAGGGCATGATTTTTCTGTGGAAAAATAATGTTTTACTTTAGTCATTAAACTGTTCTTTTACAGACTATGTCCAAAATACAGTAAAAAATTATGAGGCAGGTGATGAAAGAAGAAAACCTAATCCATGTTAAAGAGAGAAAATAGTCAATAGAAGCAAATACCAAGATGTTCCAGGTGTTGGGATTATCAGAAAGAGACTTTAGTTATGATCAATATGTAGAAAGGATGAATTACTTGCATAAATAGATGAGGAATTTTATTAGAGACATGGATATTTTTGTAAAGTCAAATAGAAATGCAAGAAATGAAATATATGTTACAAGAAGTGAAGAATTCATTCAATGGGTTTACTGACAACTGGACTGAGCTCAGAAAAGAATTAGTAAAGTTAAAGATAGGTCAGTAGAAATTACCCAAAATGAAACATACAGAGAATAAAAAACAACAATGAAAATAATGGAGTATAGTATCTTGAGATCGATGGGACAAAATCAAATGATGTAATATATCTGTAATTGGTGTCCAAGGAGATGAGAGAAATGGGGCAGAAGAAATATATGAAAAGAAAATGGACAAAAAATTTCCAAAATTAATGAAAGACATCAGAGAAGCACAACAAATCTTAAGTAGAGTACGTACAAAGAAATCTCCTATTTAGTACATCATAGACAAAGTCTCATAAATCAAAAATAAAATAATACATTAAAAACAGACATAAAGAAGACAATGGCAAAAAAGGGAATGATGATAACTCTATCACAAACAATAAAGGCCAGAGGAGAACAGAATAACATGTTTAAAATGCTGAAAGAAAAAATTATGAGCCTCGGGGACTTCCTGGATGGTGCAGTGGTTAAGAATCTGCCTGCCAATATACGGGACATGGTTTCAATCCCTGCTCCAGGAAGATCCCACCTGCCGAGGAGCAACTAAGCCCATGCATCACAAGTATTGAGCCTGCACTTTAGAGCCCATGAGCCACAACTATTTAGCCCATGTGCCACAACTACTGAAGCCCACATGCCTAGAGCCCATGCTCTGCAGCAAGAGAAGCCACGGTAGTGAGGAACCTGTGCACCACAACAAAGAGTAGCCCCTGCTTGCTGCAATTAGACAAAGCCTGTGTGCAGCAATGAAGACCCAACACAGCCAATAAATAAATAAATACATACATAAAATAAATTTATAAAAAAAGGAAAAAATTATCAGCCTATTATTCATATCATATAAAGATAACCTTTGAAAATGAAGATGAAATAAAGGCAGTTTCAGAGGGGAAAAAAGGTTAAGAGAGTTTGTCTGCAGCATATCTGGGCCACAATAAATACTTAAATAAGTTCTTTGGACTGAAGAGAAATTATACCATGTGGAAGCCAGGATCTGCAAGAAAGAACAAAGAGCGCCAGAAAGAAAATATATAAGTAAATATTTGCATGGCTGTCACCCCACATTGACTAGAAATTTTATTTACTACAATAAGACTAGAAAAAGATATGAGATGTAAAGATTCAAAAGCAAGGACTTCCCTGGTGGCACAGTTGTTAAGAATCTGCCTGCTAATGCAGGGGACATGGGTTTGAGCCCTGGTCCAGGAAGATTCCACATGCCTCGGAGCAACTAAGCCCATGTGCCGCAACTAATGAGCCTGTGCTCTAGGGCCCACAAGTCACAACTACTGAAGCCCATGTGCCTAGAGCCCGTGCTCCACAACAAGAGAAGCCACCACAATGAGAAACCAGAGCACCACAACAGAGTAGCCCTTGCTCACCGCAACTAGAGAAAGCCCATGTGCAGCAATGAAGACACAATGCAGCCAAAAATAAATAAATTAATCAATTAATTTAAAAAAAAGATTCAAAATGAAGAAATGACTCTGTCATTAATCACAGGTGGCATTATTATGTGTGTATAAAACTCCATGGAGGGACTTTCTAGGTGGTGCAGTGGGTAAGAATCCACCTGCCAATGCAGGGAACACGGGTTCAGTCCCTGCCCCAGGAAGATACCACATGCCACGGAGCAACTAAGCCCATGCTCCACAACTAGTGAGCCTGCGCTCTAGAGCCCGTGAGCCACAACTATTGAGCCCATGTGCTGCAACTACTGAAGCCCATGTGCCTAGAGCCCATGCTCTGCAACAAGAGAGGCCACCGCATTGAGAAGCCCGTGCACCACAACGAAGAGTAACCCCCGCTCGCCACAACTAGAGAAAGCCCATGTGCAGCAACGAAGACCCAATGCAGCCAATAAAATAAATAAATAAATTAATTAATTTAAAAAAACTCCATGAAATCTACACATACAAAATAATAACTACTAGAACTAATAACTGACTTTAGCAAATTCTCAGATATAGGTCCAATATTCAAAAAGCAACCATATTTTCTAATTTTTAACAACTGTAAAATGAAATTTAAAAATACCATTTAAATAGCCTCAAAACCCCTTAAATATCTAGAAATAAACCTAATGAAGAATGAGCAAATTATAAAATATTATTGAAAGAAATTTTAATGTACCTAATTAGATACCATATTCATGAATTGGAAAGCTCAGCATTGTTAAGATGTCCATTTTCCCAAAATTATTTACAGATTTGATACAATTTCAATAAAAATAGCAGCAGGCTTTTTAAAAGAAATTACAAATTATTCCAAAAATGCAATGGACCTAGGATAGCCAAAGCACTATTGATAAAGAACAAAGTTGATTACTTGATTTCAGGACTTAACACAATGTCACAGTAATCGAGTCAGTGTGGTATTGGCATAATAATAGACAAATAGGTTTAGGATTGTAGGATTTTTAGGCACATACACATAAAGGTGATATATACACACATTATATGATATATACACATATATACAGGTTATATACATACACATATATATATAAATATATAATATATGCATACATAAATATACTGATATCTGACCAAATGGCAAATCAAATTAATGGGGAAGAGAAAATTCTTTCTAGCATGATGTGACAACTGGCTATCCATTAGAAAAAAATTGAACTTTGACCTTACCTCACTCAATACACAAAAGATTACTTGGAGATGGACCATGAATGAAGGGTGGCAGAATCCACCTCTCCCTCCCAAATATGCTATGTTGGCAAAAGGATTATTTTGAGCTAAAGACACTTGAAAAACAGCAGGTATAAGAAGAACACTCTGACCTCCCTTTTCTTCCTGAAAGCAAGAGATAAAATTTCCATGTGAAAAATGTCCTTCTTATATCAGGAAGAAAGAAATATTCTTAACACAAGAGGTGGGGAGTCAAGGCTGAAAGAAATCTGTACAAACAGCCCTTGTTAAAATAACTCTTATCTTCCTTTAATCTCTCTATACATTTACTTTTCTACAATTGTCTCTCTTTGTTCAACCTGTTGCATAAACACTTAGGCCTAGCCACTTCTCTATGTCTTCATTTTTTTTTTATGGGGCTCCCACGTACATTGTTGTTGGTTTGCCAGTTTCTTAAAAGTTAAAAATAAATCCGTGTGTTTTTCTCCTGTTACTTTGCCTTATGTTAATTTGGGACCCTAAGAGGATAAAGTTTTGCCTCCCCTACATGAACTTAAACATACAAATTACAATAAAAAATCTTCTAGAAGAAAACAAGTAAGGATATCTTTGCCACTCTGAGGTATGCAAAGGTTTATTAGATAAAATTTTTAAAATACCACTAAAAACAATATTTTGATTTCATCAAAATTAAAAATTTATGCTCATGAAAAGAAAATGAAAACACAAGCAAGAGATTGGGAAAATATTCTTATCATTTTTATTTCATGAATAACTCATATCCAGAATATATAAAGAACTTTTACAAGTCAGCAATAAAAAGTTAAACAGCCCAATTAAAAAATGGGAAAAAGGACTTGAACTTGGCAAAAGGAACTGTAGGAAAGAGCCATCCCACATGGGAACGAGGGTGATGAGCACATGATACTCAGCATCACGAGTCTTCAGGGAGATGCGACTTCAGTATAAAGAGAGCATTTCACACCCGCTGGAATGGCTAAAAAACTGACACTACCAAATAGTGGTGAGAATGAGGGGCAACTTGAAATACTCACAGATTGTTGTTGGTTTGCCAGTTTCTTAAAAGTTAAACATTCTATGTAACAGGAGTTCTCTCCGAGATGTTTATCCAAGTGATGTGAAAACATATGTCTACAAAATGGCTTGTATAAGAATGATCAGAAAAAACCTGGAAGCAAGCTAAGTATCTCTACTCAGGAAAACGGATCAGCAAATTCTGTTATATTCATGCAATGAAATATTAGTCAGCAAGAAAGAGGAATGAGCAAGTAATATATGCAACCACGTAAATGAATCTCAAAACTATAATATTGGGCAGAAGAAGCCGGATATAAGATGCACATGGTAAGTTGCTTCAAGGACAGGCAAAAAGAATGGATAGCAATAGAATTTAGTCCAGTGGGGTTGATTGGAAAGGAGTATGAGGAAAATGTCTGTGGTGATTGACATATTTTATATCTTGTTGCAGGTGGTATTCCACGGGAGTATATATCACTTGTCAAAACTCACACGAGTAAACACTTAAAATGTGCATGTTATACTTTAATTTTAAAATTACGTAATTTTCACAAAGTAAAAGAAACAACAACAACAACAATTTCAGGCATCATGACTCCTTACGAACTGTCTTTTTAAACACTTGGTTTTCCTCTAATAAGTGTGTTTTCAAGCCAATACCATGACGAGTGCAGGATTTGCTCAGAGTGTCCGCGGTGGAAAGAAAAGGTTAGGTCGGCACCACCTGTTTCTGGCACTCCTCTGACTAGACACCAGGCTGCCTGCTGGCTTATTCCAGCTTTTCTGAGCACAGGGAGAGTGGCAGTAATACCGGGAACCTCATGCTTGCAAGATGGACACCATATGTTTTCACTGTCGTTTCAGAGCTGCTCTCATCTATCTCTTTCCTCTGCCCTTTTAGCATCTGAGGTCTGGTGACCCCGAGAAATTTAATATAAGAAGGCACCATGAATGAAAGGGTAATTTTTTAAATCCATACAAAAGGAAGACTTATATATGTGAACATTTATTCTCTTCAGTTGTCCCATAGCTGTTACTTATCAAATTATCACCCAAACTTTCAAACTGTGTCTTAAAATGAATATCCATGCTCTTTATGCATAGTTGTGAAAACTGATTAAGAACTGCTGTGCAGATTATTTAAAGATATCATTTACACATGATAGGAATTCTCAATAAAATATATTAAATGTCAGAGAAATAGCAACATGGGGCAGAATTTTCAGAAAAAAAAGAAACAGATTAGTGCTTAAAGAAGACATGCAAATAAGAAAATTACATTTTTAAGGTGGGATTGTGATGGGTTATTGAGCTGGGTCTTTGGTTCTTTAAAATGACCAGATTAGGATTTAATCACAAAATAATTTATGTGGAATCTGAGATTTCAGGCTACAGCTGCGAAATATGAAATGTGCCTTCCTGCCTTCCTTGGGTTCCATTTGTGGGGTTTCAGAAGAACTTATCGGCAAAGCTCTGTGCTTTTGGCCACAGGCACCTGTTTATAACGTCTTAACCTGGAGATATTTGAAATGCCTGGAGGAAGGGGGTGAGAAGTCTTATGTGTGAAGAATGATATTGGTAAGGATGGACAGAAGGAGGAGTACAATATTTGCAGACTGATTCTGGGGGTTTGGGCAAGTTTTTGAATTTATTTCTAAGTGAAAGCCCAAAGAAACATAATTCTGTTGACTACATTATTTATTTGTTTTTCAAATTGCTCCTTATTTGTGGAGCTAATCTCTTCTCAGCCACTAAAAATTCCTTGCCTTTTGAACCACACACGTAGTACTAAGACAATGTAACTTACTTATGAGGAAAAGAACCCATGTGTAGCTGTAACACTGCACTTGATGCCTACAGTTTTAAAATCTCTGAGGAGAGAAAGCAATTCGTATGAGTTTTTCAATCTACTGCCGTCTTTTGTGTGGCAAATCTACCTCCCCCAAAGCCTTAGGAAATAGTTTCTCTCTCCTACTTCTTACATAGAAATTACTTCTGTTCCTCATTTATTTTATTGTTTTATCCAATCTCTTACTCTTTCTCTTTCTAACTCCTACTTTTTTTCTTCAGCCCACTCTAGCTTTTAGCTTTTTGATGTGTGCGACTAGAACTATCTATACATTCAGTTTTGGATCAGTGCGTTCTCAGGTGGTTACAAAATATGTTGCACCCAAGAATAATTAGTAAAAAAAAAAAAAAAGATGAATGCCACATGAAAGTAAATATTTGGGAAAGAAGTATTAGGACTTTGAGATTTCCATGCCTCACGTGCAAATGAGATGTGATTGGGATTCAGAAGGCACAGAGCAAACAACTTAAGCAAGTTGCGGGGTGGAGATCAAAACATTTAAGTGTTGCTGTGCTTCTCCAGCTCAGTGTGATCCACTGGCCTCTCCTAGCTTGCTTTGGAAGCTGCTGGAATGCAAAAGCCACATAGCTTGCACTCACACACACGTACTCTCTTCCCATGTATCTAATCTTTGGTAAAGCAGCATTCTCCTCTTGCCATCTTCTCAGGAACTTGGAATTTGTCAGGGGTCACAAATTTAGATGACCCTGGTGATGTTAGGCCAGTTTCCCCCTCCCCAGGCTCTGCAAACTTTCACATAGTTCACTATGGCCTTGATGATCCGTGGAAAGTTCTACTTATTAAAACATCAAGAGTAGAATAACTGGTTTTGTACTTGCAAAGCTGGAGTGAGTGTATCTGTACTTTGTCATTCAGTCTGATTATCATCTTTATTATTCAGGTATTTGTGAGCATGAAGTGTATATGTATGAGAGTTTTTCAACTGGTTGATGCTTTCTGCTTGCTTATCTGGTTGCCAGGGAAATCAGAAAGTGACTCTGGGCCCCTTTATTCACTTTCCGTCAGAGTTTGTTTATTATTCAAGGTTCGCTTTGTCCCTGAGTTAGTTTTATGTTCCATAAAGCCTGAGTGAAATTCTCAGAGTGAAATTTGAAGTTCATCTCTTTTGTTGCTTGCCTGCTGTAATCCCTGGGCTCGGCAAGAATAGGCCCGAAAAAAAAAAAAAAAAAAAGAATAGACCCGAAACTTCTGTGAGCGTAGCATACAGAGTATTTGTTCTCAGAGTATTTGAAGTCTTCCTAGGTGCTCACTTGGTTATCTCAGACCTATGTTTCTTGCGAATACCATCTGACTGGTGATATTTTAGAAGCCTCGAAGGAGTGTTCTCAAATCTGATGAGATTTGCTTGCTTTGACCTAGCCTATAACAATCCAAAGGTATTTCAGGTATTACTTCACCAATGGTAATTCTCACCCATTTACTCTACAGCAACTTTTGTGGCCT
This sequence comes from Hippopotamus amphibius kiboko, assembly GCF_030028045.1. NCBI lineage: Eukaryota > Metazoa > Chordata > Mammalia > Artiodactyla > Hippopotamidae > Hippopotamus > Hippopotamus amphibius. The sequence goes on along the minus strand of NC_080195.1, from coordinate 89,319,181 downwards.
TGAAATGCTGCACATATTTGAGATGATATCCTTTATAATGCAGATATTTAAGATGATATGCTTTCATATTAAAATTTTTATTGTGCATAATCAACACTATTTCTTACTTGTGAATATTTTAGGTAAGTATAGCAGCATAGGTTCACAGTTGAAAAAGAACATAAGAATGTCGGAATGTAGTTGATAAGAATTTGTATTACATGGATTAGGATATATGACCTTGGCCTTAAACTACTTGTAGTAAAACACTAAACTAACATGAATAATGAGTGACAATATATGAGCCCTCTTCTGTAATTTATTGTCAGAAACATACTCTAAATATCCACGTGGTTACTCTAAAACAATGGTTCTCAACTTAGAAGGAGGAGTGGTTGGGAGGGAAGATTTTGTCCCCTAGAGAGCACTTAGCTGTGTCTGGAATCATTTTTGGCTGTCACAGTTGGGGGTAGGGATGCTAATGCCTCCAGTGGGCAAAGGCTGGGGCTATTGCTAAACATCTTACAATGCCTGACACAGCACCCACCCCACCCCCAGCAACAAATTATCCAGCCCCAAACACCAATAATGCTGAAGTAAAGCAGCCCTGCTCGAGAAACTACATCTCCTTTGGCAAAATAAGTAAATTAAATACAATTAGGAAAGAAGGAAAACTTAGCCCTTAAGTCCGCCCCCTTATTACAGCCATGTCTATTTCTGTGTTAGCCTTTGACCCCTCACTGCCCTGTACATTTTCATTGTATTACAATTGTAGTACTCTCGCCACTTTTGACATTGGTATGGCTGACTTTCAAAACATATATTCTATAGTTTAGAAAACAAGTTAAATTGTTAGGAGAGACATAAGACTCAAGCTTGAGCATGGTAGAGTTGAAAGACAGTGGAATGTACCTCCTAGGGCCTCTCTAGGCTTCAGGATTTACAACCCACATTCTATAACCTAATATCATAAATTGAATCATTTTAGAAGCTTCAAAACACCCGAGTCAGCAGTCTTTGCCACTGAGAACAGTGGAAGGGAGAAACAGTTTATGTAAAGAAGTTTGGCTGAGTTGATATAATTTAAAGGTTAGTAGAATGGTTTTATATCGAAATCAAGTTCTAAAATTTAAACCAAAACCAATTATTTTAGTTCATTATGTATCAAAAATTTCCCATATTCAGATCACAGGAAAAATGCACAAATATTAATAGTTACAACTGAATAGCATGGGAGTGGTTATAAAATAATATTTTCAAAAGGAAAAAATCCTTAATAAAATAATATGATACCATAAACATTAGTAAAATTCCTGTCAAAGCATCTTGCAGAGTGAGATGGAAAGAATTAGAGAAATCTCATATTTTGATGTATCTTTTTAAAAGCGTATTTTGAGTTAGTTGCAAGTGTTTGCTTAATCATCAATGGTGAATTGAACTACATCTGGAGCAATATTTTTTTTTCTTGCTAAATGTAAATGATTGAATTCCATAGATTCTTTGCTTTCACCGTGTGATGAAACACACATACACACGTGTATGTATGTTTGTCAGGAGTGGAATTCGGGATGTCAGTAATTTTGAAAGTGAGGGCAACAAAATCACCTCAAAAAAACCTTGCAATTATGAGGTGTAAAGAAATTAATAGCTCACAAAAGTACATACATCCCAAAGTAGGGGTCCCAAACCCCCAGGCTGCGCTGTTAGGAACCAGGCTGCACAGCAAGAGGTGAGCCACAGGCGAGCTAGAGAAGCTTCACCTGCCACTCCCCATCGCTCCGCATCGCTGGCGTTACCGCCTAAACCATCCTCCCCTCAATCCGTGGAAAAATTGTCTTCCATGAAAGCAGTCCTTGGTGTCAAAAAGGTTGGGGACTGCTGTCGCAAAGGATACATCTGCACAGAACTTTTCCAGTGTTCACCTTACCTCTTTATGATATTGCCCAACTTAATTGCCTTTCCTGACTTGCTTCTGACATACTTTTTGGTTATTTCTAAATCAAATTTATACTCAGAAGATGAAGATGCATTACCATGTGAACATTCAAAAGACTGTGGCACAGGAAATGAAAGCCATCTTCAAAACGGAACTCTAAAACATGTTTGGAGCAATGGCAGGCTTGTTTAGAATAAGTGTGCAGCCTCCTAAATGGATACTCTAAAAGCATCACATACACTTGGGTGTATAAATTCTGATGGTTTTTTTATGTCATGCTAGTTTATGTCTTATAATTTTCCTAGTAGCGCATTCCTTCCTTGGGAATGTTTGTAGACCAAAGGCTTCCTGTTACCCCACCAGCTGGCATGCTTGCTAGTGCGTGTACACACACACACACACAAATAAATACATACATGCACACACCCACACACACATGGAATTTAGAAATGACACTTTCTCTTTTGTAATTAGGTCAAACACGATAGTGTGAAACATCCATAGGTATTGACTCCAAGAAAGGGGATGCCACTGATTCAGACTCCGTGAAAGGAACAGAGCCTGATGATCCAGTTTGTGTTTAGGGTGTCCATCATACCTCTATTTAATTGAGCAGAACCTTGCATCTGAAAATTATACGTAAGTCTCACCTCTCTAGCATGATGAAAAACAGAATGGACTCAGAAGGTTTTATATTTAGAGAAGAGATTGGTCTCTGTTTTGAAAATAATAATCTAAATAATTTCTAAGAAACTATTTAAAAACAGTTTTCTTCTTTGCTGTGATAATTGCAGATTTATAAAGCATACCTACTATGTTCTAAATTTAGTTTTTCTTCATTAGGGAGTCATCATTTTCCAGTACATACTCTTCCTTTTTTATTTTTCCTTTCATGCTATTGTAACCTTCCTTCATTCAGGCATCGACTTCTGGTTTTTTCTCTGTTTTAGCTCCCACTTTGCAAGTCTTCCGCTGGGTGCCCCTTTGTCTTGGGTCACTCTTGAGTCCTCTCACTATTTGGTAGCACACCTGGAATCAGCGGGCCAACTCAACACTTCTGTTGAAAACATTTTTTTCACTTTCACATTCCTTGTACTGTATATCCCATGCATAATCCCAGATGACATGAAATTACACTGGTAAAACAGATTACCGCTTCTTGTAGTTATAAACCACTTCGGGCCATCTCTTTAATGTATAACACCTATTAATTCTCTCAGTGGAGTTCACAACTAGTGTTTATTCTACCGTTTTTCTCTTTTCTATCCATGCTTATTCCATCTATCTGACAAGACATAAAATCTTTCTGTTTGCCATTATTTCCTGTGAACAATAGCACATGTCGTTTTACCTAGCCAGCACATAGTTTTGCCCCTAGTTCAGCACATTTCCATTCAAATTTTTTGGCAAGCTAGACGGAACCGTGGTGCTCATCTTACTGAAAATACAAAAGACTAAGGTATAAAGGTGACTCTGCATCTCATCTTGATTAACTATTGCAGTCCAGTGTTCCAAAGGAGCAAATGTAGATGTAGATTGTGGGTTTTTTCTAAGCCTAAACTGAGAACAGCTTCTTGGATTCAGCAACCCTCTTCAGCACACATTTGCATGTCTGATTTGCATTCGGAGAAAGGAGGAGCGAAGAGGAAGTTTTGTGTCTGAAGACCCAAGAGGGCTTTGGGCGATTAGAACGAAGAAAATATAGAGGATAATGTGGCATCTCTTTCCTGGATGGGGTGGGGGCAAGGGATATCCCTGAGCTCTGTGGATTCAGGAATCAGAAATATTTTCTCAGAAGGAAAGATAGTGCCAGGATGGCACCCCAGCGCTGTGTAGTATTGGGAACACCAGCAGCTCTGCTGAATAAAGTAATAGTCTTCGTAAGAGTCAGTGACCTCAGAGAGGCAGGCACCCTGATGCCCCATGGACCTGGAAAAAGCTGGGGAAGTCTGAATCAGCACAACCAGCTGCCTTCTCAACACTCAAGATACTGGAAAGTGCCAGAATTTCTTGGGTGGTAGGAAAACTCTTCAGGGTCGAAGACTCTTTATAAGCAGGTAGTAGAGAGAAGCCTGTAACTTTGTATGCAGATATTAATGCACCTTCATTCCAGCTGCAGACAGAAGTCTGAGAACATTGGGGTTTGATAAGTAAAGAAAGAGGAAGAGAATGTTGGGTCCATTATATTGGGAAAAAAAAAAAAAAGAACAAACCGGAAATCTGTCAAAATGCAAATATTTAGGATAAGGGAAGATGCTTTTCTAAATCTCCTTTCTTCACTTCCAGTGACATACGGTTTGAAACCAGAAACATGCGGTACATCCATTAGTCACAGTTTGGAGTTAGATTTGAACTTCCAGATACAATACTTTTTCATACTTCAAAAATTTTCAATTTTTCTTTTATAACTTTTATAAATTTACTTTTTTCTAGGTCAAATCTGATGCGCTAGATGGAAAATTTTAGATGTGATTTGGGCTCTGTCTATGCATATAAATATTAAGCAAGACATAGTTACCCCTTTTGATTATAGCTTGAACACCTCAATCTATCCTTCCCTTTGGTGGATTTTGTTTGCAGTCTTATGGCTCAAGTCCCAGCAAGAAACCTAATAACCTACTTGTCAAGCTGTTTTGCCAAATCTTAGTAGAATAAAGTATTCCAAGAACAAGACTATTAGCCTTCTATATCCTATAAGTGATTAGGTCACCAAAAGATCACTTACATTTCACTTCCTTTTAGCATGTGCTTCTCTTATGCATCACTGGTCATAGGTCACACTCACAGAGGTCTTTGGTTCTCACCCAGACACTCTGAGTTTACGCAAGGACTCAAGGATCTATCTCCTCATTGAGCATGTTACCTGGTACCTCTTCTTAATGAGGACTCCCAGAGCAAAGTACAGAAAGCCACTGGCAGCAGGGTTAGAGCGGCTCCTTCCACACCTGCCTTATCCTGATATGTCTGGTTCCAAGTACTTTGGGGATGAAGGTTTGGGTGTTCTATTGCAAATAGCTTCAGATCACCTAGATCATTCAGATGACCAAGATGTGCAAATTAAACAAACAAAGCAAAAAACCAAAAACCACCCAACAGCCAAACACATACCAGGGGTTAACTTTTAAAAAGTGATACCCCTAAGCTGTTTTAACCAAGCACTTAAAAAACAAACAAACAAACAAACAAACAAAAAACTGGGCAGTTTGATCAACTATGTGGAGAAAAATTCTGTTCAACCTTGTCCTTGCATTGTGGACATGAACAACTGGATAACGAATTCTTTTTAGAACTTTTCCAGTGGTGCTTGGGCCTTGTATAAATGCTAAATTTGCTAAATTCACACAGAAGCTCTATAAGACTGATGAAATATTTTGTTTTAATAAATGTTTCTGTTGCTAGCCGGAAGCATTCTCTTCAAAGCTATAGAGAGTATTCTTGTATGCTTAGTTTGGTTTATAACAATTTAAACTGTTTGAATTTAAAAATTTGAACAGAATAGAAACTCACAGGAGCGATAAATTCATCTTGTCTCTTGGAATTGCTGTGAAATATTACAAAAGAATGTGAACCCCCTTAGCGTAACCAAATAGTTAAAGACTTTAAGAAAGAACTTCTAAGCCAATGTTGATATTATCTAAAGTTAGGAAAAGACAATACTAGCAAATTACAATGGGAAAAGAGAGCAAATTACTGAAAGCTAAATGTTTAAATTGGGCTTCTTTAATCATAAGGAATAGAAACTGACCCAAAGTAGTTTAATTCAAATGAGGGAAAGAGGTCTTCCTGGAATCCAGATAAAACTGAACACTGAAGCTACAGGACTGAGTCAGCCCTTCTCTCAAAAGAGTCCTCTCTCAAGTTGTCTCTCTTTCAAGGACCATGTTTTTCTGGACTTTGCTTTTTAATCTGCTTTTATTCTAGTTCTCTCTCATCTCAACTGGCTTCTTTTGCTTATTTTTCCACAGGGCCTCAGATGGCTGCCCTGGCCTTGATCTTGCATGGCCTCAGCCTCCAATGCAAACAGCTCATTGATCACAACCCTCTGAGTCTCTTAGAATGAATTCCTAACAGGAAGAATCTGATTGGTCAGGCCACATGAATCATTGCAATATGAGCCTCTAAGACCACCCATACTATGAAAAGGTCAATTGGATTTTCTACCTTTCCATCTTTTCTAAACAAAGTTGATACAGTTTCTGTCTTGCGCATGAAGATGGAGAGGTAGGAAACGTTAAAATGTCATTTGTGGAAACATCAACCAAGTGTTGGATGTCACCCTCCAAGATTCTAAACAGGATTCACTCCTGAAAGCATTCATTCATTCACCCATTTATTCAAGCTTTCAGTGACCTATCAAGTATTTATTACGTGTCTAACATACTGGACACTGTGCTAGGTGGTGGAATTATCTCTCATCTCTAGACCATTTAGAATTTGTTCTACACAATTTAATATTTAAGATAATATAAGGAAGTATATGATTATGTTTCCTAATTACTAGATGTGTCCCTATAGCTAGATTGTTTGTTTCTTTTGAGCATGGGCTATATAATTTGTATTCTAGCACCAGATAGGTGTATATTCAATAAATAGGAAATGTTCTTGTGCTGGCTCTTTATCCATCCCACTTTTAAGATGAAAGTCTTGGGAAAGATAGAGTTTAAATATTACTAAAACTAAAGTCTGATTATAGTGCTTGGAGTGATGTCTCTTCTTTCTCCTCATGCCACTGTTTCATCTTCCTCGAAAAATTTTGTCTTTCTCTTGTTTTGAAGTCTAAAATGAAGTATACAATTCAAGTAAGCGTACTGTGGTATTCCACCTGGAATCTGACCCTGAAAATCATGTGAAATTTTGATTGACTTCAGAAGAATTTATTCCAGCCCTGGAAAAATTATCATAACTTTTCCTACTATGCTATAGAAAATGGCATTTGGGAAGTGTTTTGCACATGATATTCATCTAAAACTACTACCATCCTTCATGGTATTTTCTTTCTCTTCATTGTAAGGAGACATCTTCGTGGAAATCCTGCTGGGTGTAGGAAAGGTGTGGAATAACGTGGGCTAAAATTCTTTCGTCATCAAATACATAGGAAGCACTGATTATAACCTAAGCACTGTTCTGAGGGTATAGTAATGACTGAGACAGAAAAAGTCCCTTTCTCCATGGGCTAGAAATCATGAAGCTTTTCAGAAGAGTATATGGTATATTTTAATGGCTGTTTCCAAACAAGATTTGTCCTTAAAAAACTGCATAGTCATCCTCATATGAATGTTTAACGCCTGGTCTGTTTTTTAAAATTATGTACATGATTTTTTTAAGCACATCTCATATTGATGGGCATCTATTATTTTATTTTCTCAGTACCCTATGCTCCTTTAAGAAATGCAACTTCTGGGACTTCCCTGGTGGTCTGGTGGTAAAGAATCCTCCTTCCAATGCCGGGGATGTTGGTTCCATCCCAGGTCAGGGAATTAAAATTCCACGTCCCGCAAGGCAACTACGCCCACGTAACCACTACTACAGAGCTCACATGCCTCAACTAGAGAGCCCCCATGCTGCAAATTACAGAGCCCACGTGCCCTGGAGCCTGTGCACCACAACTAGAGAAGAAAAAACCCACATACCACAACTAGAGAGAAGCCGGCACACTGCAACAAAGAGTCTGCGTGCCACAACTAAGACCTGATGCAGCCAAAAATAAATGCATAAATAAAATAACTATTAAAGAGATGCAACTTTAGTCTGGTCCAAAGAAAATCCACATCCAATTATGTTGTTAGAGTTATCTTCAAGGCTATTCATGTTGGTTTTTAACTTCTATTCACAAATTTAAAACCTGGGAGATGGGATTAAGGGAGAAGGGCACTGTGTTTCTTTAAAATTAGATGCCTTATTATTTTTTATAAACATATATATATATATTTGTTTTTTATCTTAATTTTTAGATCTTGGGTTTAGACTTATTTTCATTCTGAAATAAATGGAATGCACTCAGAATCTATCGATGGAAAAGTTTCAGTGATGCTGGTACATAGTGTTTTCTGTTATCTAGATTTTTGAAAGTCTACCTTTGCATCATTGGGTGACGCTGGGGTTCCTGTTCGATTTACTGTGCCTAGTGACCTTCCAGGGAGTCTGTTTTTCTAAAGCTTTTGAGATGGGAACACACAGCATGTTGTGTTCCATGTCATGTCAGTCATTACTCTCTTTGACTTTACTTGTGTTCTCAAGTCAATATGTTCCAGATTAATGAGGCATTTGTTCTTAATCAAGAAACTATTTAAAAATACACTTTTAATTTTAATGACTTGTTTATGATTGATTGTTTCTTCATACCCTTCTCATACTTGAGGATACTTCAAAGCTGCTGCCTTTTCCCTGAACAGTTCCCAAACATCTGAATACTGGTAGTTGCTATGACCCAGTGATCTCAAGGGAGTGAACAAACAGGGTTATTGATTTCCCTGAGAAAATCATTCACACAGTCTCCTTAAACTAACAATCGCTTTGAATAATAATAATTTTAAAAAGCAGCTTTAATCAAACTGTGTGGTTATACATTATATATTTTTAATGTTCCCTTTAGATGTATGTATCTAACGAGGTCCTACTGTTTTACGACAAACAATGTTAGAAATAATGTGTGAAGCAAACTCTTGCCATTAGCTGCTTTAATGAAAATTTACTCTGTTAATTTATTTTTTCTTTTATTTAAATTAGCCAACAGGGGTGTGTGTGTGCGTGTGTGTGTGTGTGTGTGTGTGTGTGTGTATTTGAAGCTACAAACCTAAGTGATTCATTACCTCTTAGTAATAAAAGCTAACGTCTATTGAGTGCTTACTATCTGGCAGGTTTTGTTCCAAGTGCTTAAAATCTATGAACTCATTTGTTATCCTCAACTACAACTTGTAGGGCCCCTGTTTTTATTCCTATTTTATAGGTCAAGCAACTGGGACACAGAGATAAGTGATTTGCCCAAGGTCATATAGAGGATAAATGGCAGATTGGAGATTGAAAACGTAGCAGTTTGGCTCCAAAACTCAACTTCCTAAACACAAGGCTATAGTACTCTATACATGAAGAAGCTCCTAGTATTAACTTCTTAGGAAGTTTCCCTTCTTAGGAAACTTAGTTTGTACTGCCTGTAATGTATTTGTAAACTTAACCCATCTATGGCCATTGTGCTAGATCCTTCCCCTATAGGTGCTAAAAATGGAACAGGTGAGTTAGACCCTTTCTTAATTCATGTGTTTTCTTATTTACTAGATGTACGTTTGCTTTAAACAGAGCAGATATTGACACTTTAGAGATTGTAGAAAACCCAGATGAGAAATAGAAACTAGGATTGATAGAGATATTTTCTATCCCTACGGTGGCCCTGAGCATCTGACACAATCATGCTAGTTGCTTTGTGATAGGGCTGATCATGTTGTATTTCAGTAACTGACTTTTTGTTTTGGATTTTACACTGTGTTCAAAGCATTGTAGGAGAAATATGACTCAGTTAGCTTTTAAAATGAAGATTCAATATAGTCGTGCTCTTGTTCCACCTAGGATTCCATGCTTTAGAATCATTTAAGGTGCATTGTTGTTCCTAGTGTAAAGCCCAATGGGAAAGGTGGGTTCAAATTTTCCTGCCCCTGAAGACAACATAGTAGAAATAGAAAATTAGTCCATCAGATTCATTGGCAAGAAGTTAATAAGTGTGGTTTGAATTTTTCTTTCATCAGTTTTTCTACATGTTCCTGAGAAGTCCATTGATCTCTTTGAAGCTCAGTCTTCCATTCGATGAGTTTAAATGGTGGGAATTTTTTTTTTATCAGCACACTTTGGCTTACATGTTACAGAACCCAACTAAAACTATTTTAAGCAAATCAGGGGCTTTAGAAGACCCAAGGGTAGAAATGCAGCTGGATTTGAGGCAGAACTAGAAATAGCCACCCAACACAATTGGGACTCTGTGTGGCTCTTGCCTCTTTGATTTTCTGTCTTATGCTTTATTTCTCTCTCTCCCTCCCTTCCTCTCTCCCACCTCCCCCCCCCCCCACCCCTTTCTTTCTCTGTCTATTCCACATAACTGGATATATAGTTTTACACAGGAACCCAAAGAATGACTGCCAGTGCCAGATGAAATATTCCCAAGGATGTATTCCAATTTCCCATCTGTATCAGTTGCCTGGCTGGGATTTACAAGCTTTGGCTAGGAAGATGAGGTCTGGGATAGGGATTATGATGATGTCATCTTGAGTCTAGTGTTTAATACTGGGCCAATCCATTGTTGCCCTAGAACAGTCTATGATAACCTCATAAATGCGGTGAGGAAGACAGACAATTCCCACCTAAGATGGCTGAACAGATAACCCCATATGTGTCTGCTATAGTTAACTCCTTGCTTATACATAATAATAGGCCCTTTTCTCTCTTTGACCATAATAAATGAGATATGCGAAGGCCCCTTTATTTTTATCTTATGGAGATGAACTCTTATAAAGGAAAGAAAACTATCCCATTAAACACATATTTTGGAATACGTAATTTATGTGCTCCAAACTGTGGTGGATTATAATCTGATGGGTAAAAAATATTTAGTCCCAAACCTACTGTACATATAGAGATTCTTTTATAAAATATCTTCGTCTAAGCTTTCCCTGTAAATGGATGTGTGTATCTTTATTAATCCATTAAAACTGAGTTGGCAGTTCAGGGGAACCCCTGATAAAAGAGATAAATATTGTAGGGAGAGTAACTGAATCCTGGGATATTGTGAATGTAATTGAATAATAAAAATATAAGATGGGATGAGGGAAAATGATAGGATTGAATAAGGAAAAATTAGGGGATTAATTGGATATGGTAGATTACAAAGTAAGAAGTTAAAAGAGTCTTTTATGAAAGCTGGAAACTGGTATGAACTTGTTTGAATCTTAGGAGAACCAGGCTACGATGGATATTTTCTGCGTGGCCCCCTCCTCACCCAAGACACATTCTCCCCTCTTTGCTTGGTCTGTGCCCTGGGAGTCTGATTCCTGCTAACAGCTGCTCCCAGGCTTCCTTCCTGCCTGGCTTCTGTTTGGATTCTACCACCTGCAGGCTGACTCACTGGACAGGAGATTAGAGAGCAAGAGGAGAGAGAGAGTTCAGAGCTTTCTTCCCTGCTCCCTTCATACTGCATCCTTCCCAGATGCCGGGAGGCTGTGAGGAGGCTCTGCTCAGGGCTCCAGCTTTCACTGGGCTGTGAAAAAGTTCCTTCCTTCCCTTGCCCCTTCAGCCCTGGGTGAGGAGGAGAGGGAAGGACAGGGAAGGGTCACAGGTTACTGTTCCCCTCTGTCTCTAGTCTCTGGTGTGTAACCTTCCCTTCTTTGTTTCCTTAACTCTGCTCACACTTCAATTTCATGGTTCCTTCGTTAAAGTTTATTCATTTGAAATAGTGAAGATAAATTATTTTTGCTGCTGAAACCCTGATATTTATGAGCCAGGGAAGTGAGGGAATTTATATATGTATATATAGAAACCTGTATAATATACAGAAAGATTTTATATACATATAAGTTTTTATTTATAAAAAGATTTATTTCAGTAATAGGCTTTTGTGATTTTAGGGGCTGGTAAATTCAAAATCTGTAGGCTGGGCAGCTTGGCTGGACTGGAAACTCTTGGACAGAAGCTGGTCTTGCAATCATGAGACAATTTCTTCTTCAGGGAGAACTCAGTTTTGCCCTTAAGGCCTGTCAACTGATTGAATGCAGCCTACTCCCATTGTTGAGGATAATCTCCCTACTTAAAGTCAATTGATCATAGGTGTTAACCACATCTACAAAATACCTTCACAGCAACACCTAGATTTGGATTTGAATAACTAGAGGCTCTCCTCTAGCCAAGCTGACACTATCCTCTAGCCAAGTTGACACATAAACTATTACACCAGGCATCGGGGAGAGCTGTTACTTAGAAAAACCAAGAGGAAAGTAAGCTCCTTGAAGAGCCAGAGGCAGGCTTAGACTGGGAAGAAAGCAGACTTGAGTGATGAAAAGGAGAGACTGTATAGAATAATTTATACATAAGATGCAAAATTCAGAAAGATTCTTTTCCAAATAACTGTCCAGATGTGATGCGAATCTGACAAAGCTTCATACTTTGCTTGTTGTGGCTTTTTGGTACTCAAGGCTATTGTCAGTGCTTGGCCATGAAGGAAGGTTAACATGTAAGTTCAATTCCTGCCAAGTCTCCTGATGACAGGAGTGATGGGGAAGGTAAGCACCCAGCACTTGACACTTCATCCTACCCTGCTCTCAATAGGCTTATAATTTTGTGTAGGGGAGCAATCATAGTTCACAAAGGATCAGAGAGCAAGGTTGTGGTGTGTGCACTGCTATTTCTATTTAGTGTGTTTTTCTCTCCCTGGAGTTTCTCATGGGTCTAGCGTCATCTGGCATCTGTCCAAGGTTGTTTTATTTTTTCACTCTTTCTTGCCATAGAGGTCATCTGTTGTAATTTGGACTTTGGTCTGCAGTTCATGTTACAGCACAGGCTGTAAATTCAGTCAACAAGCCTTTATTGAACAGAAAGTACTTTGAGCATTGTGTGAAGAACCCTGAGCTAAGTATTTTAATTGGGAAGGGTCACTGAGTAACACAAAAGCTCTAATCTTTATGGGCTCCAGATTGTGCTGTCTGTCAGCACTGGGTTGGGTGGCAGAAGGTTGTGGACCAAGGCCTGGGAAAGTTTCAGACAAAGCTTGAGACAAGGCTTTAGGCCCACGTGGGTCTGAAATCCCAGGTGGGCAACAGATGAAGGCCACGGGAAGAGACTGAGCCAGAGGACTCAGGAAACAAACAAACGCAAAGGAGTTATAATTAGCAAGGGACAGATGTTAGGTAAGGAAATGAGTTTAAGGACCAGGAAATGCAAAAAACAGTAAGAACTTTTCAGTCTCGGGGCTGGTGATTCGGGTGGAGTTCAGAATCAATGTCAGCCTGACTATCCGGAGGTTTAGAAGATAAGAGGTCCTGGCTTGTCTCGGGAATGGAGGGGCAGAGAACAGATTCCATTCTCGGCTTCCTTTACGACCCTCTTGGGGCATCACTCAGTTCTAAATGGAGACCATGTTTTTTATTCAGAACATTCTGGATGAGCTTTGTTTAGAACTCATCTGAACTCTGACCATGGCTGATATCCTGTCTGACCCCTTAGGACAGTTTCCTTTCTGAAATAGCAGATGTTTCTGAAGTAGGTTCTGCTGTCACTCACAGACTAAGAATAACTGAGATAATGGATCTCAGACACTAAGCAGTGTTCATGCCATGTAGCGAGCACTCAATAAATGTTAGTGAGGACCATGCAATCACGTGATTATCATTTCTTTTCGCAGTGCTTGCCCCACACAGTCACACAGTGTCAGTCACGAGAGTCAATTACTTGTGGCTCACACAGACCTCCAAATTATTTTTAAAAGATGAATATGAAATTGTAGTTTCATCCCAACCTCAGATTCCAGGCATGTTTTTCTCTTCTGTGACCTAAGCATACCCTATAAATGATTCTAATCTCTTTAGCTAGTTTCAGATCCAAGCAAGCCTCTGTTTCTTCATTCTCAAACCTTTTGAAAAGCAAGTACATGATGATAACTAGTCATTATCAGTGTTAAGGTTGGAGACGTGGAAATCCCCATTACTACAGAGCTGATGGGAGCCGATCAAATTTCAGTGCCCAGATTTTATTTGGTACTGTCCTCAGATTTTTTTCCCCCAAACAGTAGCCTAACATGTAAACAAAGCTCACTTGACTGAATTCCTGGACTCTCTCTTGGTTTCTTTTTAAAAAATATAGATGCTGTGTTAGAAACTGGACAAACTTCAAGAACTGTTGCTATTTTTGCAAATGTAGTATGTGTCCTCATCCATCTCTGCTGTTTCACACCTTATTTCCTTCAGAACACTCAGATAAATGCCATCTGGCCTGAGTGCTTTGTTGCACTTTGCTTTCTTCGATTGCAGCATGGCTTCTTCATCAGAAACTCTAATCTCTGTCTCTCTTGTGAAAAACTTTCTCAGAAATTTGAATTTCCCCATCATTTCCTAGAGTTCAGTGCTGCCAAAGAAGCAAACAAAAACTCTCTTTGCTCTTGTGTTCCTCTCACGTTATCATTCCCTCCTGACCACCTGCAATATCACATCCAGCAGTTCATATGCTAGTGAGTCTGATATCTGGCCAGGCTGGATTTGGGTTTCAGAAGTCTGCCTTTTATTCACCAATGCCTTAACCTTCTTCTTTTGGAAGCGGTTCTGTTAGTCATCTGTTTGGGCTATTTTCTCTGGTATATTCAGGTCTTTTCTCCTGGTTGTCTGCTTTTAATGAAAAAACAGTTAAATTCTTCCATTGATGTTTTGGGCAAGAACAACTAAAGGACATTTGAGCTCCCTTGGGCCCTCAGATTCTATGATTCTGTAACTTTTCAATTCACATATTCTTAACTACCTCTTTCCAAATAGTCTTGGTTAAATGTGAATAGCACCACTGCTCAGTTTTGTATCATAGGGCTAGATCATCTGGTTTTGGATTTTGACTCTGCTCCTTCTTAGTGATATGCTGTTGGCTGAATTGTTGAACTTTAGTTTTCTTATTTGTAGAAACGGAATAATAAAATTATCTGTTCCTCAAGGTTGTTATGATAATTAATATACATTGTATACTATGAGTTAATAAATGTAATATGCTTAGAAGATGCATGACACATTATAAGTGTGTAACAACTGTTAGGACTGTGTTATTACCCTTGACTCAGTGGATGTTAAATTAGTCACAATATCAAATACCACCTGTCATAGAGCTGATGTCTAGATAAAGGATAGTGCAATGTCATGGTGAGAAAGGAAAGACACTTTACACAACTGTGAATGGGAAATCAGATACATCTCACAATATTATCAAACAAAGTCTAGGATCTAAGAAAATTGGGGAGAAACAAGCTTAAAAGAAATCAAGACAAAAATAATGTATGAAAAAACCATTATTTGTGGTACTGATAGGTAGTAAGTTTTTCTAATAGTTTCATCATTAAAATCCTGAGTAAAAAGATATAGGCTTAAATAATTATTTGGATGATAAGAGGATATTTCTTCTCCACTGCATGGTGACCATGTATTCTCTTGGGTAAATCATTCTCCTTAGTAGTTCTTTCTGATAAGATAAATACAACATTTTGAATCAGATCAGGAATTGTGCCCCTTGGAGGCCTGGAAGCTCACAAAAAGGAGTCATGCATAGCTACCTGTGTCTATTTTTAACCTACTCTCCCCTGGCATGGTATCTCTGGTCACGTGGAGCCTAGTGTCCTTAGTCTTTTCTTTAAATTAAGGTAGAGTTGAGGTACAATATTATGTTAGATTCAAATGTACAGCATGGTGATCTAACAATCAAATATATTGCAAAATGATCACCACAACACATCCAGTAACCATCTGTCACTATACAAAATTATTACAGTATTATTGACTATCTTTCTTATGCTGTATATTACATACCTGTGACCTATTTATTTTATAATTGGAGGCTTATATCTCTTAATCCCCTTAACCTATTTCACCCAACCACCAATCCCTCTCCCCTCTGGAAACCACCAATTTGCTTTCTGTGTCTGTAAGTCTGTTTCTGTTTTGTTTTGTTTATTTGGTTGTTTTGTTTTCAGATTCCACGTGTAAGTGTCACCATATGGTATTTGTCTTTCTCTGTCTGACACGTTTCACTTAGCATATCCTCCAGGTCTACTGATATTGTTGCAAATGGCACAATTTTGTTCTTTTTTATGTCTGAGTAATATTCCAGTGTGTGTGTGTGTGTGTGTGTGTGTGTGTGTGTGTATCACCTCTTCTTTATCCACTTATCTATCAATGGACATCATTTAGATTGCCTCCATACCTTGGTTATTGTAAATAATGCTGCAATGAACAAAAGGGTGCATATATCTTTTTCAATTAGTGTTTTTGTTTTCTTTGGATAAATACTCAGTAGTGAAATTGCTGGATTGTATGGTAGTTCTAATTTAAAAAATTTTGAGGAATCTCCATACTGTTTTCCATAGTGGCTGCACCAAGTTACATTTCTACCAACAGTGCCCAAGGGGTCCCTTTTCTTCACATCCTCCCCAACACCTGTTACTTGTTGTCTTTTCAGTAACGGCCATTCTGACGGGAATAAGGGGATATCTCATTGTGACTTTGCTTTTCATTTCCCTGATGATTAGTGCTGTTGAGCATCTTTTCATGTGTCTGTTGGCCATCTGTATGTCTTCTTTGGAGAAATGTCTATCCAGATCCTCTGCCTATTTTAAATCAACTGCTTATTTTTTTGGTATTGAGTTGTGTGATTTATACAATTTGGATATTCACCCCTTATCAGATATAGCTGGTGTCTTCGGTCTTGAAGGTTGATCTCATTCCGAGGTGGGGAGAATGAGGGAGGAGGGCTTTGATCATTTATAGATGTCTCAAATGGATTCATTTGAGTCCTAAAACTTGTTCTCTGACAGGCTAGTCACTGTGAGGATAATCTATAGACTCTGATTCCTAAATTATGTATATTCAGTCATATATAATCAAGTATACATCATACAAAAATACATAATAAAATATATATAAATCAAGGCTGTCAGTCTGCGTACAGTCTGGCTAATCCCGCAACTGGCTTAGATGTCTGAACTCAGCTGAGCTGCCCAGTCTTACCCCAAGGCTGAGCTAGCAAAATCTTTTCCCTGTGATTGGGACTATAGGGCTAACAACTTCTGGGGCATTCTCTCCAATTATTTCAGTATCGGGCTTCCTTGTTTGATCTAAGGATCCCTAATTTGCTTGAAGGGTGAATTAGTCTGTACCTATTTGCAATTAAAAGGTAACTTGAATGATTGCTTATACAAGTTATTTACATAAAGCACGTAGTTTCCCTGCTTTGATTTGTGTCTCTTTCTTAATAACAAGAGGGTAACCATGAATGTTTAATGCTTGGCTGGGTCAGAGATCTTGAAATCTTTTGCAATACCAATTTTGAAAGCTTCTATTTTGGGAATGGGGAGATGTTTGCTTCCCCAGTCCCTTTGTGGGAATATAACCAGTATTAATATTTTAACTAAACATTGTATTTTAGGCTTGCATCGAAGTCTAAACATCATGGGAGTAGATGTTCTTCTTGCAATGTTTAGAAACTACACTACTGGGTATGTCAGGCTCTAAGGAGAGCAGAGATGTCTAAATACCATGGCTCAAACAACCCAGACATATCAGAGTGACTGGGTGGATAAGCACAAAGTTACCCAGGGCCTCAGGTTCTTTCCATCTTCTTGCTGTGCTCACTGCCAGGGTACTATTCTCATCAGCATGGTTAAAGGTGAGAGATACTCTCTACAGGCACCACATGTCAAGCCAGAACTCTATTACTGTAGAAGGGAAGAGCTGCTTTGGAGGAAAGCCAACACCAAAACATATATATATAATATATATATAGTTTTCTCCCTATAGTGACAACTGGCATTTAATAAAGACTCCCATTATTTCAGAAGTATAGGCTGACTTTGTTGTAAAAGATCAGAGACGTCCTAGCTGATACTCTAACAGGATGAAAATTTGGCTACATGGAGGAACTCTTTGTACCAGCTGATAACCAAACTGCTTGGGGTGGAGAAAGGAAGGAAAAACGAGTATTGTGCACAGGTGCTGGAAAGGCAGTGACAGAGAAAAGAAGAGTTTGGGGAGACATTGGTTTACCCTGGCTGGCCTGAGGGACTGCCATTAAGACCCAATTGAAAGAGGGGTTAGGAGCCAAAGGAGCTATTTCAATGACTAACTAAAAGTGACGGTGATAAGAATGATGAAGTTGAAAATAATAATGTCTATATCATTTGTTGAGGCTCACCAACATGCTAATCTGATATATTAAGACACTATTCCATTTACGCCTCCCAACAATCTCATGAAGAAGGAATTATCATTTCCACCGTATTAAAGAAGGAAAGAAAAATTAGGTCCAAACAATTTTCATATCTTGCTGAAGGTCAAAGAGAAAGCCAGTGGCAGGAACGAGTTTAGAATCCAGGTATGATTTTAGAGCCAAATTCTAGAGCACCGGATGTAGCGCTCTGGTTCACCCATAACAATGTGCAGCTCAAAAGCTGGGAGTGAGTTTATTCTTATGTTTTTCAACACCCTTCTTTCCCCTATGCCCACCCTTCCTCTCACTCCCTCAACCCCTCCCCCCACCCGCAAAAATACTACTGTGCAGCAGCCTGGGAGAACTGCTATAGAAGATGGGAGTACACAGGGAGGGCTATGCTCAGGGATGGACCCAGAGCAGGCACCCAGTGAGCAAGGGGCCTTAGGGAAAGGGGCAGGGCTAAAGAACATCAACTGGCTTGTTTCTGAGCATACGTGGGCTCTCTCCCTGGGGCTTTGTGGAAATAGTGAGAGAGGATCTTAAGAGGGAACCCAAGTTCCTGAGTGATTTGGTGGTTACAGTTGATGTGACCTCATTGGCCTTCCTATGCTGATGAGGCTCAGAACCACCCAGGGAAGCAGGTTAACTGCCATGGACCGGGCATCGCCTGAACCTCCCTCAAGTGCTTCTAGGTCTGCACAATGGAGGGGTCGCATGAGATGATCCCTAAAATATCTTTTTTGAAATTATGAAATTATGAATTTAGTTTCAGCTGGAACCCAAGTAGGGAGAGGAGGAGGAAACGCACTTATACTGATTGCGAGTCTATGAAGAAGAACCCAAGGCCAATGTGAGGGGAGGAAAAAACAAATGGAAAGTGACATGGCTCAGGACTAAGCAACCATCTAGAAATGTCACAATTTTGAAACACGACATGACTCAATGTTTTGCTTCTATTTTTTTTTTTAATCTAGCAAATCCTAACATAACCAAGGAAACCATGATTATAATCCTTTTTCCTGGGGCCACTTGCCCTGGCCTGGAGTCTCATATTTCTATAATTGGCTCAAGTTCCTGGGCCTCCAACCTCTGAAAGATGAATGTGAAATAAATCTAACAGGAAGCTATTATTCTCTCTCATCAATGATGAGCATCATGAGAGTCCTTCTAGATGGTAAATAGATAAAGGAGTTACTTATATGATCATCTTTCTATTGTACATCTGTCTATCCTTCTATCCATTTATTCAACATCTATTCACATAGCCCTTACCTTGTGTCAAACACCAGGGAAAGTGGGTCCAGAAAAATGACACACTTTCTTCCCTTGGGAATCAAAAACAACATAACGTCAGTGGCTGATAGAGAGATGGTTTCAGCCACTGTGCTAACCACGATGGAGCAGTGAATTAAGTTGTGTGCATCACAGAACAGAAGTACTTTATAAACCCAGTGGGACTGGTAAAGAAATTCAAGGAAGGACTAGCCTGAGTTGGATCTTGAAGTATGAATATGAATTACTCTGAGGAATAAGAGGAAAGGTATTCCTAAAAGCAGATACGTAGGAAGATACGAGAAGGGTTTGCGTGGCACACTCAGGGAGTAGCAAGCAATTTTGCGTGACTCAAGCACACACAATGTTAATAAGGAAGAAAAAGATGGGACCATTTCGTGGAGAGGCTGGTGTAATATGTTGGCTGGCCAAGATGTTTGATTTTCATCCTGAGGATGATAGAGAATTGCTAAATCAGTTTAGATGGGAGAGTGACCTATTCTTCAAGAGAATTGTGAAAATACGGTATCTTTAAATTGACAGTCCGTTTGTGACTCTCAGTGTTCTTGGTGATTTCCGGATGCATTTAACAGCATCTGCCTGTGCAGTGGCGCTTGTTCTTCAATTCTCATTGTCACAGGTATCCCCCAGGAGCATTTTAATACCCTGATGATCCTGCTCTACCTTGGCTCAATTAATTCAAAATTTCCAGGGCTGGGACCCAGACATGAAGGCTATTTTAAAGTTCCCAGGTGATATCAAAGCACAACCAAAGTTGAGAACCACTGTGCTGATGGTGTTTCAGAAAGCTGGTGGGACTGTGATTTCAGTCTGTCACAGACCCTGTTGAGTCTCAGCTCACCTTTGCCATTCGTTAAGGTATACACTGAATCCTGTTCCTAGCAGCTTTCATTCTGTATTTTTGAAGGACCTCACAAGGAATTGCATGGGAGTTCTCTCTCTTAATTTGGTTGTAATTTATTGTTGGAGGCAGCAAAATTAACTATACATTACAATATAGTGAGATAGCTACTCTGATGTCACTGCTTGCACGGATTGCTGTGGAAGGGACACTTGAATTCAGAGAGGGAGAGGGAGGTGAGGTGTGAAGGAAGAGCAGTATTGAGGCAGAGTATAGGGTCCCAGGGATCAAGGACAATGGGTTATCCCAGGAAGTGGGATCAGGATGTATGAGTCAAGGGGGCATGAAAAAATGTGGCAAAGACCCAGGGTTCTCAAGGCACTTTGTTCATACCACCTGTAATACACACCTCACAATGTTATATATAGCTGATTTTATATGGATCTAGTCCTATTTCTATCCTATGAGAAAATTTAGGGTAGGTGTCCCCAGAACACAGCATGGTCATACCATATAATAGCCTCCTATATAATGAAGTAGTTTGCATTAAAAAAAAAAACAAACACGGAATTCAGTCAGACAGAAGGTTGAAGACAGCTAGCTCAAATACAGTGTAGTGACTTAAAAATTAAAAAGAAGAAACATAAATACTCGTGGGAATATATTCACAAGATGAATTGAAACCAGAAGTTATTCTCAGGAGTGTAACGCCAGCCTAAGTGAGCAGTGTCCAGATGCCCTTCACCTTCTGATGTAATACCTGATTTTCCCTGGACACTCTTCTAAATGCAGTGATTTCCTTTTGGTCAACATCCTAATCAATATGATCACATCTCTCAAATTTCATCCTTTACTTTGAAGTCACACTTTGACTCATCAGGAATTTCCACCCTTCCTTACAGCTGTTGAGAGGGGAGTCCTCACAAGAGGAAGTAGCCCCATGTGCTCTCCCCACTTCCTTCCTGGCTTGTTATTCCTGGGTCTGGGTCATCCAGCTGCATCCAGGAGTCCCAGAGGATGTTGTGAAAATTACTTACAGTGTAAATGGGTCTAGGTCACAACTTCTTCGGAGCTGTATCTTCTAGTTTTAATTTGTATTAAAATTAATCAGAAAGTCCAAGACCTTACTGACATTTGTCAAAACTAACATCAGTGAAAAGTATTTATTATGAATGTGCTCATTGTAGATCTTTATTTCAAAGTTCTCACTGTTTTCTATAGTTTTCTCATTGGACTGTACAAAAACTATTAAGGTAGACAAGCAGGTGGTATTATTCTCATTTGGATAAATTGTGACAAAGGTGCTTTCTTAGAAGATTTTTGGAACAAATGTTTATTCACAGACTGGGCTTTTTTTTTTTTTTTTTTTTTTTAACAAAGCATTCCCAAAGGGTGTGCAGCGAAAAAAATGAACACATATATCATTTACTTTATTAGAAAAGGACACTTAGGGGTTGCATGCAATAACAGCTTAATATGATGGTAGTTCAGGGAGTTTTTCTAAGCAAGCTGATTGGATTGGGTTCATACTTAGTTGGCTCTTCCATGCTTCTTAAATTTGCCACTATTACTTAAAGAAAGCTAGTCTTATCCTTATTAAATAAATATAGTCATCCCTTGACATGTGCGGGACTTTCTGCAATTTTTTTTTCTGACTATTTTTGACCTGCTGTTGGTTGAGTCTGAAGATCTGGAACCCTCAGATATGGAGGCTTGGCTGCACATATTTAGGGCTGTACAGCTGTTCTCTTGGCTTCATGTTTGAGATTTGAGCTTTAACATTTTGAAGATTTCAAATATAGTCCATTTCTAATTCCCATGAGGTTCGTTGGGTTGATTCATCCATTTCTTTATTCTCTCCACATCCCCCATCATTTTCAGCAAACACCTCTTAATTCCTCAGTCGTTTAATCTTTTCTGATTTAAACCACACTTGAACTCCTGTTTGAGCAAAACAAACAAGCAAACATAAATGGTGTAAAATTAGTAGTAGAAATTGCCTTAAGATAAGACTCTAAATACAATTATTTAAAAAATATCTTAAGTTTATCTTTTCCAGATATGCCAATCTCAGGGCATAGATAGGTTAGGAAAGAGCTTTTGTGACTGCTCTTTCTCTGAGATTTAAAAAAAATAAAATAAATTCTGATGTTCAACTCCAAGGCAAGTGATAAAGATCAAAAGGCTCATTTTATTACAATATTTATTTTTTTTTATTGAACAGATTCACTTTAGATCTTGGCTTGCATTTAGAATGTTTACCTTTTAATAAGTGATCTGTTTAAATGTGGATCAGAGAACAAGGGTTTCTGTTTTACAGTTCAACTTTTGACCTTGGGGGATGAATGGGTGGAGGCTAAGAGGAAAAGTCCACTGTGTTTTTACTGAACTTTTTACCCTTAAAAAAAAAATGAGCAAGTTTAAAGTTCACACAGTGCACAAGAGGTCTCCACTGGGGATTTCTGGTATTATTAACTTCCTGACCTCAGATAATTAAAAAGAAAGAGCAGGGCCACCTCAGACTATGACTCAACTTTGAACTTTTAACCTCCCAAGTAAAGGATTTAAATTGTAAATGGTAGACCCTGGATGCTCTCTTATTGCTATTAACTTCTTTCATCCCTGGTCATGAAGTTATAATTTAGGCCAAAAGCAGAGCCTGATCTTTCCCTTTTATTTACTTAACCTCTTTTAGCAGAAAAGAGTGAGAACACCATTTACCTAGAAATGACAGGTATTCTGGTGAAAGAAGTTAAGCTTAAAGGGTCATTGAATTTTGGAACTAGGAGCAACCCTAGGTGATCTGTCCAGGCTCCTCAGCTGTGAAAGAGAATACAGAACCCGGGAGGTGAGCGACTTCCTTAAGGTCAGACACTAAACAGGAGCACAGAAGAGCATCCCTGATTCATTAGCTGTATTTGCTTCTATAGTAGAGGGATTCAAGCATGATCGGGGGTAAGAAATATTCTGCTAGGTAGCATAGGGGTCTAGAGAATCTGTGGCTTTTATTTTTACATAAAAATTTATAAAATGGAAAAAAAAAAATCACTGGTTAGGGTATCAGGAAGCCTGGGTCCTTCACTCTACTGGTTTGTGTAACCTTAGGAACTCTAACTTTCCGAGTCATGCTTTGCTTGGTCGTCAAATGGAATGGAGTTGGGAGGAGGTAATAAGCATCTAAGACTGCTTTGTGTTATGACATTGTTTGGTTCAATGGTATCCTTGCCTTGAGAATTCCTGCTACAGTTCATGTGTAAACACTGTATAGATATGCAATTCTCAGCAACAGCTGGGTTTTCTTAACACAGAGGGTAGGACTAGATGGCTGTAATTTTAGGGTCACTGGTTACATGATGCTGGGCTTGACACTGATGGTGAGGCTCTGCTTACTTTAAGAAAAGACAAAAATCCCAAAGGACAAGGGGGACTATCATGTAATGAGACACAAGGAACAGGGAAAAGAAGAACAAAAGAACCAGGACAAAGAAAGGAGGGATGACCAGGAGAACAGGCATGAGAAAAGGAGGGTAGCAAAGAGATGGTAGGCCCCTCGGTTGGCTGGGGACCCAGCCGATGCTTGTGCTGCTGAGAAGGCTGAGGAGTACATGGGAATCTGCAGGAGCCACACGCTCTTCACACCAAAGCTGAGATAGGCAGCTCTCCCTGGCGCCCGTACAACACACAGTGGGTCGCGGAGCCGGTCTTCCCGGGCCCACCCTCCCCGCCTGCTGTTTGCTAACGCCTTTACCGCCTGCAGTTAGTTCCTCGCACAGCTCTCCTTCCCATCTGTCAAGGAGAGCTCCCTTCCAACCTTCTGTCCTTCTTTTCTTCTGCAAAAGAGAGCCTCCCAGAGTGGCTGCAAAGCATGGAGCGGATACCGAGCTCCGAGAGGAGGCACGTTTGGACTGGGGTGAGCGATGATTTTCTCCTTGCCTGGTCCCAAGAAACGAGGGAGATGTGACTGTAGGGTCCTGCCCGAGACCCTCCTGCAGAGACAGCTGTGGGAAAGGGAGATCGCCACGGCTGGCTGGCTGGAGACCCGTCTGCGTGTCCTGATCGTAGAGGGCCTGGGGTCGCTGCCTGGACAAAGTGCCAACAGCTGTAATTGACTCCTGTCACCGCACAGATGTTTACCCACCCAGCTCCTCAGCCCCTCTCAGCTGCTTTACACTAACTGCTGCTTTCCAACCTCCTCTCTTCCTTCTGCCTCCTCCGAGGGCCAGCCAAGGCGGGTGATTACTATCTGGGCAGGAGACGGAACTACTGTGAATATGTCTGATAAGGTGACTGAAGTTATAGGCCAGTGGGCTGCAAATAACTGTTCACCGGGGTTTTCGGTGGGCAAAATTACCCGCCTGTTTTCTCTCCTCAGTAAGGCCCAGTCATTCAGGACATTCCTCCCACATTTTCTGGTCTTGAATATATTCCTTCCTGTGTAGATGTCCAGCGTGCTGTCATGTTAACCTCAAGGTCCCCTGAGGAGGGAGGTCACAGGTCGCCAAGCAGAGCAAGACTGTCATCATGAAACAAGTCGTATTGCCTCACTGACACTTTTATCAACATCTAGAAAGGAAATAAATAAAGGACTGGGTTTTGTCCGCCAGTACCTCTACCTGCAATGGAAAACATCACAATGCGAGTAAGAAGTGTTGCACTTGTGAAATTAAAGAAAAAAAATGTTTATGCCGCTCTTCTCAGCGATGGACCGAAGCTAATTCAGGCTGATGAGAATAATATTTTTTTAAATTTACTTATTTTTTTTTAAAACATCTGTACCTTAAGGCCATGGAAGAAGAACAGAGAGTCAAGCACAACCCAGAGAACCAGTGCCAAATGAGTCAGTATGTGAATTCTCTGCAGCGAGGACTCTCCTAAAGTCAGGCCCCAGAACCCCCCTTCCGGTAGGAGAGTCTGAGTGCTGTGAAGGGTAGCCAAGCCCCACACCCCATTTCTGAGTTGTCCCAGCCACACCCAAGGTCGGTGGGAGGGCAGTGGGCACGAAATAGTCTTGCTGCCTCTAACGTCACCTCATAACCCTAACTCAGCTTACAAGCCAAGACCTTGCTTCCAGAGGCACCCGAAGGCTGATGGATTCTCTACAGCTGTCTGTTGTCTCTGGCAATATGACCTCTTTTGGCATGATTATTTGAATTGATGATAAAACTAAAAAAAAAAAAAAAGTTTGTGCTGAACTTTTTACCCATAGGGGGAAAAAAGAGCAAAAATGAGCAAGTTTAAAGTTCACACGGTGCACTAGAGGTCTCCCACCAGCACAAAAGCCCCTCTTCTCTGTTTTCTTCCTGTATACATTTAGATAAAACAGATCCCCATATATTTGTCTGATATTATTCCTTTGGTTTGATGCGCCCAGCTGGCAAGCATAAGTCATCTTTGGTGATTAAATTTAGTCGCGTATCCATGCAAGCGCCAGGAGCTCCAGAGCCCTTAATGGCACTTTGGCAGGCAAGGCAGCAGTAACTGTGCAGCAGGTACAATGCAAGGGGGAGGCAGGGATTGCGAGGAGCTGTAAGCGTCTCCCTTCTTCTCCCCAGCAGCTCTGAAAGTGGATGAGGATCTAAATTGGGTGTTATTTTAGATTACAGCTTGTCACACCTAATGCAAGTGATACCATCAGGCAGCCAGATGCCAGCTGGAAGTTTGTTGGTATCTAGGGATGGCAATTGTTGGCTCATTTATTCATTCAATCGGTCATTCAAATAACACGGCTCATATCCATCAAGAAGATATGTCAGTCTCTGGACACAGGACTCTTTTGGTGACATAAAAGAGCAAGTTTGGAATTATCACTGCTAGATGCCTGTTTATCCAGGACTGATAGGCGGGGGCACACCCCTTAGAGGAGCTCTGACATTAAATGGAGTATTGAAAACCAGATTTGATTCTCCTTACAAAGGACCAGAGAAGCTGTTTCACTTTACTCCTGAGAGGAAAATTAAGAGGTTCCTCTACAAATTTGTGGTCGTCTTAAGGATGGGCCTCCCGTTTACCTCCCTCCCACTGCCTTGAGTTGAGGGAGGTGGAGTTGGGCTAAAACTGTACTAATGTATATATTGAATACCTAAAAATGCAAGGCATCAAATGGATACAAGATTAATTAAACATGGGCCATCCTTGACCTAAAGGGAGAAAAATATTTTGCATACGTAATTGTAATATAAGGATAATTCTGGTAAGGGCTGTATGAGAAAATGGACGGTCTATGGAAAGTTGTTTATAAGAATCCCAGAGAGATAACTTATTTCTTGAACACAGAAAGATAGATATAAACCTACATTAAAAATAATAATATAGTTTTTTTTAAATGCAGGCACTGCTTTATAAATGCTAGAAAGCAATTGAGACAAGAATGTTAAAACTTGAGCGAGCAAGATGGATTAAGCTAATGTAGTAAATAATAATTCCTTAGACTCTTGAAAATGGCAGTGTTTGAAGTTTGCACTTTTTTTTATTAAAGATTCCAGGAAACTAGAGACTTCTGGGTAATGTTTAAATCATTGGGAATTGATCTGACATTTAATGGCAAAACGTTGACTCTCTAAGGCCATAACAAGGTCAATGGGTCAGGGCACCTCCATTACCTAACCTTAGCTGGTCTCTTTCCATGACATATCAGAGTATTGATCCAGGTTGTTATGTGGGGTTGGGCATGGAGTTCTCTATCCTTATTTGAAAGTTCTTAAAAAACTGGGTTTAACTAATATATAATATTTTGCCATGATTTGTGTTTTTGTGTAATCCCACAGAAGGGGTCTGCTCTGTCTCTTATTTATCCTCCTACTTGGATTTGTCTGTACTCCCTGGACAAAACTTGAGTCTTCTTCTGAACACTCTCTATCCAGGGTTCATTCACTGAGGGTCTTAACATTCTCTAGGTTTCCATTCTATCTTTTGCCTTCAAACTTCATTGATCCTCCAAACTTCAGTGATACTACCAGAAGGGTAGTCAGTTTTGATGTTCATTGAGCTGTGATCCTGAATGATTGAATAAAATTTGCTCTCTATATTGCTAAATCTGCCTTTATGTTTCGGACCCATTGTCAACAAAAGGGTGCTAGCTTAACTATGATATGTATTCTACCCTAACTTACATACTTTCTGTTTGGACGCTGTTTGAAGGTTGATTGCTTTTTGCAGTTTACCTGTTTTTTTTATTTTATTTGACTATGGAAATATTGGCTTCATAGGTCCAAACTAACTCCTCCTTAGATTTGAACAATGAAGGAATAATATGTATTTTTTACATTGAAGTTTAGTTGATTTACAATGTTTCAGGTATACAACAAAGTGATTCCGTTACACACACACACATACACACACACACACATATTGTCTTTCAGATCCTTTTCCATTATTATTATAAGATATTGAATATGGTTTCCTGTGCTATACAGTAGGTCCCTGTTGTTTACCTATTTTATAAATAGGAAGGTATATCTGTTAATCCCAAACTCCCAATCCATCCCTCTCACTCACCCCCACCTTGGCACCCACAAGTGTGTTCTCCATATCTGTGAATCTGTTTCTGTTTCATAGGCGAGTTCATTTGTGTCGTATTTTAGACTCCACACGTAAGTGATATCATGTGGTATTTGTCTTTCTCTGTCTGACTTACTTCACTTAATATGATAATGTGTAGGTCCATCCATGTTGCTACAAATGGCATTATTTTGTTCTTTTTTATGGTTGAGTAATATTTCAATGAAGGAATAATTTAATTTCATTTCTAACACTGTAGAACTATACTTTTAGCTTTTCCAAACAGCTTTCAGATATGTTTTCTCATTTTACTCTCATAACTCATCTGTGAAATAGGAGTATCTACTAATTCCTGAGATCAAGCACATACATTCCCATCACAGATGACTCATGTAAGCCGTAGGAATAGTTTGCTCTGCAAAGGACCCAGTACAATTGATTTTCGTACCTGCATGTTACCCTCATATTCTTATGAAGGCCATAAAAAGGTTTCGAGGTGTGATGGAAGTTACAAGTTGTCCACCCAAATCTGGGCTCCCCTGCTTCTGTAGTAAAATAATGTCATTACTGGGACAAAGCTGCCCAGCCATGAACTGTATTTTCCTGCTCCCTCTGAAGCTAGTTGTCGCCATAATGCTAAGCAATCTCCGGTGAAGTGTAAGCAAAAATTGCCTTGAAAACTTGCATGCTTACTTCTACAGCTTTTTATTTTTTCTTTCTCACGGGCTGAAATAGTGATGATGGGATGGACCTTAGGAGCCACTCGTTGAAGATGGCAGGACTAGCCTCGTTCCAGGTTGGGTTCCTGCATGACTGAGTGGAGCGGAGTTTCCCCACCATCCCTCTTCCCTCTCGGATGGTTACTTGAGAGAGAAATCTACTTGTATTCTATTTCAACCTTTATATTTTCAGGGATATTGATTCAGTCGTTTAATTAATATGGACAGCTTCTTGATTTTACCAGGAAAAACTTCAAGAGCATTTAAGTCAGGGCTGGTGATGAGACTGAGAATGTTCAAGCCCTGACGTTATGCCCTTTTTCCATCATATATTTAATGGGGAGAAGGAAGGTTGGGAGCACAGGAGAGAAGAATAAAAGAGAGGTAGGTCAATGGTGGAGGAGGCAGTGTGGGGGCAAGTGTTAATTACAGACATGTTTTCACTTCCTCAGAAATGAGTGGACTAAGGACATTTAAAAAATTGAACCAAAGGGGGAGGGGGTTGGGGAAGGGCTGGAGCGGGAGGTTGGGGTTAGCAGATGTAAGCGTTTATGCACGGAATGGATAAACAACTGTATAGCACAGAGAACTATATTCAATATCCTATGATAAACCAGAATGGAAAAGAATATTTAAAAACAGAATATATAAATATATATTCAGAATATATGTCTGAATCATTTTGCTGTACAGCAGAAACTAACACAACATTGTAAATCAACTATACTGCAATAAAAAACATTTTTTTAAATTGAACAAGAAACGTCTCTCCACCCCCTCCTTTTTTTTCCTACATATAGTCTTTATTGAGTATTCTAAACTCATTTGATGTCACCAGCTGAGTTCTAAATTCTTTGTATTTGATTCAGTCTTCATTCCAGTGAGTCAAACACCAAGAATCTGACCAGGGTTCTAAAATAAGCACTGCGAGAACAGTCATCCTGGTACATATTGCAGAAAGTAACCTCCACGTTTTCTTCTTAAGTCTTTTCCAATCAAATTGTGTCTTTTTGCTTTAACATGTGTCACTTAGATTTTATCTTAGTAGGTCATCTCAAAAGTCTCGTGTGCTAGAATCCAAAGAAATAGATAAGCATCACCAACACTTATTGATGATACAACAACTTAATATCTTCCAGAGGTGCTCAAACAAACAAAAATAGGGCCAGACTTTAAAGAGCTCTCACAGGCGAAACCATAGCGGCGAGTGTGTGCAGTAACCAACAGTCATCACTGCCCTAATAGTATCTGACCTGAACCTGGCACAGCTTCAGAAAAAGCCATGTGTTCAGGCTAAAACAAGAATGAGAAAAAAGGAGAACGTTGCTTTCTTCTAATGTGGTAAATAGGGCATGAAGGTTTTATAGTTTGCTAGTAGAACCAGTTTTACAAGTTCTCTACTTACCCATAAGGCTTAGACTTAAGGGAGAAAAAATCTTTTTATTCGGAAAATACCTGAAGACTTTTGGTAGAATGTTTGAATTTGGTATCCAGAATGAAGAAATGAAGAACTAGATTAAAGTTGCTATGTCTACATTTATTGGGACGAAGTTTGAAACTGGAACTATTACATTAAGGATTTTTTCATGTGTGCCATACTTCCCATTTCTGTTTTTGGCATGAGGAAGTGATAGAAGAATGCTTCTTATGTGTCCTCTTAAACAATGTGGAGTTAGGGGGGCACCAAACCCCTTCCACTGAAAATCTGAGTATAACTTCACAGCTGGCCCTCCGTATCCAGGGCTCTGCTTGTGTAGCACTGTAGTACATATTTAGTAGAAAAAAAAAAAAAAAAGTCCAGGTATAAGTGGACCTGCACAGTTCAAACCAGTGTTGTAAAGGATCATCTGTGTTAAGTTTTGGTAGAATCCTCACATTCATTTAAGTTGCTCTCCCAGATTGTTTATTTTAAATATCAGGAAATGATCCTTCATTTAATGGATCCAGGTCTTTGACTTTTCTCAGTTTGGAGAAGAAATAGCTTTAAATAAGAAATCGCCACCAGGTATCAGTATGTGTGCTCCTCTGGGTGAGTGCGTGAGAGAGAGAGTGCTAGTGGCAGAGAAATAACACAGACAGAGGAGACAGAGAAACCATGAAGTCTTAAGGATTAAAACCATCTGCAAAGTTGTTGAACAATAATATATTTGCACATTTCAAGTTTCCTTTCCCTTCAAGTTTCAGTATCACTCAGTGGAGTTGAGGTGACTTCTCAGTACCGTCTGCTACTGCTACTGCAGACGGTACTGAGGAGACAGCAGAGCAAGAGACAGATGAGGAGAAAAGGACTATATGTGTGTTTGTATGTAAAGTTTGCCTCATTCATTCCTCTTTCCTGGTTCAGTTAGTGGGAAGAATTCTCATATCAAGTCTTTCCTTTAACAGCTTCTCTGCTTTGACAAAGACAAATCAACTTCAGCTTTTTGTGACCCTTAGGGAAATATTCTATATCTAGTGGTAAAACTGATTCTATTAAAGCCAATGTGAAATCTCTACTTCCCTAGGAAGAAAATTATATTTTTCTTCACTGAAGATTGAATAAGAAAAAAATAATCTGAATAAAGATTATATTCAATTTTAAAATATATAAATACAGAGTGTGCAGAGATCGCCTTTAAACTTCAAGTTTGGAACTAGATGTACATATATATATATAGACATGTATTTTACATATTCTTAATTGAGAATATTAATACAGTTTTATATAGACTTAATACTGGAGTATTTTCATCCACTCACAAATTAAAGCTCTCATTATATTTAAACAACTTTTTTCTGAATCAGGAACAAAGTGCTTTTCTTCCTTCCTTCATTTGAGGAGCTGAAATACATTTTTGTTCTTAACTTTTATCTTAAAATTCTGGCTATGCAGCCGATAGCTGGCTTAAAAAGATATCCCCACATCCTCTTCCACAAGGATCTCTCTGATATTTAGAGTAAATCCTGGCAGGAGTTTTGAAGTTCTAAAACAATCACAAAGTTTTCTTGTCTCTAATGATTCTCCGGGACTGTGAGAACTCAGGTATGCCAGAAAGGTACTTGAAAAGAACAAGTACAAGATGGCTTTGTTCCATTCAAATTAAGGTAGCAGCATTACTGCTATATATTTTTTCCCACAGTAAAAGCTGTTTCTCTATGTTTTTCCCTATCTCCCAAACTTCAGCATTCTGGATCACATTAAAAAAAAATGTGACAGTCCTATCAACAAGGAGCCCATATTTTTAAGTAAATGGGAGAAATTAGAATTGATTTCTTATTACTGAAAAGACACTGTTGTCAAAATAAGTGACTGATTAAGCAAGAAGGGGAAATTCAGCCTGTTGTCACCATCACTCAAGGCAAGGCTGCACTCAGCCTAAAAATGAAAGGGAGACAAGTTGAAAATGAAGACTCTTTATATACTCTTTAGTACTCAACTCTTCTTTCAACCTCTGCTAGGAAGGAGAATGTGTTTTCTCTCCCAAGCAAGGAGCCACAGGGGTTATCTTTTCTTGGACAAGCTAAAATTTGTCTCCTTGTCAGAGGAGACAGACGAGGTCAGAGAATACTCTGCCTCCCAGAACCAAAGTGCAGAAGCTGTGATTCTGGTTCATGACAAGAATGACGAGTTCTTATTGGCAGAGTAATCAAGCAAGACGCCATCTCGCTTGCTGGACCGCAAATTGCAGCGCTGATTTAAAAATTATATACAGGACTTTTTGAGCCATGCCAAGGACCCCTTTCCCATTTCAGTGTCACTAGTGGTTAGTTTGCTTATTACGTGTGACAACATTTTTTAAGAGCCACGAAACCAAGCAAAGAATAGAAAGACCATAATATGGTCCTGAGGGGATACCGCTGCTCGAAAAGCAAAAATGCTAGCGCATTAAACATGTCCCCTCAGGGATTAGAAAGAGTAAACTATTTGAAGCAGAATGAATGTGATTGGAAGTATTTCTACATGTCTTTTCCCTCCAACTTTTTATTTTGAAAAATTTAAAACCTACAGAAAATTGCAAGTACAATGCAATGAACCTGCATATGTCCTTCATGTAGATCTGGGCTAATAGGGTATCCACTATCGATAGGTGGCTAATTGGCCATTTGGAAAGTGGCTCATCCATCCAGATTGAGCTGTGCTTTTCTACATGCCTTTCTAAAAATAAATCCTACCTAGAGTTTTCTGAAAAGCGAATAGATGCTCGGTCCCTAAACCAAGCAGACAAAAATTATATACATGTATACACGTATAATATATTATATATACACATATATATGAATTTATATTAATAAACACAAAGAATATGTTATGTGTATTTCTGAGCACATGTATTTATCCATGGATCTAGTCTTCTTTTTCAATAAATTACTCAGAAAAAAAGTGATTGTTTATACAGGCAGTACAGGAGTGTAGTCACCCAGCTTTTAAAATGTCTTTCATGTTTCTCCTAAGGAGTAGACTGAGGCCTGATGAGAAATTTGTTTATTC
Source organism: Hippopotamus amphibius kiboko (assembly GCF_030028045.1). Taxonomy (NCBI): domain Eukaryota; kingdom Metazoa; phylum Chordata; class Mammalia; order Artiodactyla; family Hippopotamidae; genus Hippopotamus; species Hippopotamus amphibius. The sequence goes on along the minus strand of NC_080195.1, from coordinate 89,286,524 downwards.
TCACATGGAGTATATAATAAAGTAGAAATAACAGAATCTTTCCTTTTTTTGTAAAATAAAATAAAAACATACTTCAAAAATGGAAATCTTAAACACTAAGGTGTTTTTTTTTGGTGATTGTGATTTTACAAGAGAGTTTAGGTCTAAAACTTACCTGCTTGAAATCTTCTTTGTTCCTCTTCCTACTCCAATACAAGCTAAACCATAAATATAGAATTGTTAAATTTATTTGTAATCAAATCTAAATCCAGTAATTAATATTCAAAGATTCAATAAATCAGTGAAGTCATTGAAAAGTTTAAAAACCAGCAGTCAGTGACTTTGATCTGCTTTCTATCCACTCCCATGTGAATGAAATGTGACAAGATTATTTAATAAGTAAATAGAACATACCCAAAGGAATGGTGTTCCCTTCTAATTTGCCCCTCCCTTAGCAGGATGATTCTCTCATGAATGTGTTTTTTTCTAAAGCATATTTCTATTACTATCCACTGAAGTGCTATATCATGCTTCTTAGTAAGTAGATTTGTATCTTGCAAACTAACAAACTTGTTTAAAACCAAGCCGGATGACAACATTGCTAAAACTACCTGTCTTAGTCTGCTCAGGCTGCCATAACAAAATATCATAGACTCAGTGGTTTAAACAACAGAAATTTATTTCTCACAGATCTGGAAGCTGGAACATCCAAGATCAAGGTGCCAGCAAGGTAGGTTTCATTCTGAGGCCTCAGGTTGTAGGGCACTGGCACCTCACCGTATGTTCACATGGCCTTCTCTTAGTGTGTAAGCATCGAGGGAGTGAGAGAGAGAATCTCTTCCTCTTCTTATAAAGCCACCAGTCCTATTAGATTAAGACCCCACCCGTCATTTGAACTTAACTTCCTCCTGAAGACTCTAGCTCCAAAACAGCCACATTAGGGGTTAAGATTTCAACACATGAATTTTTGAGTGATACAGTTTAGTTGATGGCACTATCTGAGTTTCTGACCTCCCAAAAGGCACTAATTATTTTTTTTAAAAAAGGGCCAATTTCACGCATGTGTGTATTTATGAAAGCTTCAAATGAAAGCTTCAAAAATATGTTGAGGCATGCCAATATTGTTTGAGGAAATACATTAATCACTTTGTTAATAAAGGAACACATTTCCTTTGCTGGAAATTTGGAAAATGGAGAAAAAAATGAAGGAATCGAAACTATTGTATATTACTAAAATTCTCTGAGAAGCATATTTTTCCAGTACCTTTTCTAAATATATATGAAATATATATTTCTAATTACATATATATATGTAAAACAAGCTTGGAATCATATATCTGAGAAATGTTCATATGTCCTGTTCTTTTGTACTTTTGATTATATCACAAGAATTTTCCAAATTAAATAATTTGAGGAATTTTTTTGTTTTCATTTTTCATTGCTGTACATAAGACCATGGGTTAATCCTTGCTTCCATTCATTCTTCCTTGTGCATAAATATTTGGTGCAGGTCTGATTATTTTCTCAGGATAATTTCCAAAAAGAGAAATTACTAGGTCAGAAGAGGTCAATAATTTTTAGATACTTGATTCGTATTGCTGAATAGCTCTCTGCAAAATTGTATCAGACGAAGCTCTTACATGATATTTGAGAGGGACAAGTTCATTTGCCAACACTAGTCATTATATTTGAAAACATCTTTCTCAATTTCTCAAGGAGTCTGAATCTGGTTTTGTTTTGCAAGTTAGAATTGATTCTGTGTGTGTGTGTGTGTGTGTGTGTGTGTGTTTATTAGACTTTTTCTTCTTCTATTTGGAATTGCCTATTCCCATACTTTGCCTGCTTTTCTTTTGACAGAGTCAAAGTTTTTTACCAATTTGTTTTTCTGTTGATTTATTGTTGTTCAACTCTTTGTCATTTAACATTGCAATTTATTTTAGCCAGGTTTTCTTTTGACTCTTGATTTTGGGTACTTATTTTACAGAAATGTTCACACCTGTAGTAAATCTTATCCTGCTTGGTGGTTTGCTGGCAATCTTTGGTGTTCCCTGGCTTGCAGGGAACAATAATTCAATTGTCACATGGCATTCTCCCTATTTATGTGTATATATATATATGTACATATGTATATGTGTGTATATAAAAAACTATATATATGTATATATATAGTTACTAAAATTTTAATGTCAGGATGTGTTTTTAAATCATATAAGCTCCTAAGCTATTCCAATCAGTATTAAAACACTGATACTGATATAGGCTTATTTGATTTTCTTTATAAAGTCTCGCATACATACATATATACTTGTATCCATGTAAATATAAAAATTTTCTCATGCCTCGTATTATTTCCCAAGATTCTTAATATTACACAGTTACTAAGGCAGGCAATATTGTCATAAGGTGGAGGTCTGAAATGAGAAAGGCATTTGTAGTCTATAACCTAATATATCTGTTTTCCCTTCAGCGTTTAGAAAGTCATTTTATTTGATTTTTTGTATGATTAAGTAAAAAGCCGTTTTATTAAAATTCTTTTTCCCTTTAAAACTTTCCAGGAGAATGAAGACTTCTGAAAAGTTTAAGATTTTTTTTGCCAAGCAAACTGCCTATACTTAAATATTAATGAGTATATACAGTATAGGTACCCTCTAAAACACAAACAGAATGTATTTATACTATTTATTAAGAAATATTTTGATTATTAAGCAGATATTAGGCTTGTACATCACTTTAGGGTTTTTTGGTTCAAAAGAGTATTGGTTTCAGTGATAGCTTGCACTATGAAAACACTTAAAAATGTGATTTTATGTCCTTCTCATAATCTCTCCTCAGCAAAGTAAACAGGAGCCTTTAAAGACGTACCTAGTGCTTCTCAGGGGTTACTTCACTGGCTCAATCCAATTCTCAAGTGTGCTGGCCTTTTTCCTTTTAAGGACAGTGATGTCCCGTCTGTGGAGGCCATGGTGTCCTGCACTGGGAAACCACAGCCAGGGAGAGGAAAGCCATCCCCTGCCCAGGTTCAATATTGCCCCCATCAGGAGCATCTCTGCAATGGAAGGTTGCAGTGACTGTCAGCCATTTAAAGAGCAGGGGTTATTATTTTGTATATAAAGTAGGTGACTAAAAATGACCTACTGTATGGCACAAGGAACTCTACTCACTACTCTGTAATGATCTATATGGAAAAATAATCTAAAAAAGAGTAGATACATGTACAACAGATTCACTTTGCTGTGTAGCAGAAACTAACACAACAGTGTAAATCAACTACACTCCAATAAAGTTTTTTAAAAGGTTATATTAGCTAGTATTATAATCTCTAAAAAAGGAAATGGTTGCTATAAACTAAGAATACAATGAGCTTTATTTTTAAGACAAAATAAATAAATAAATAAATAAATAAATAAATAAAGGAGGCAGGGAGGCAGTCAGGCCAGAGAGAGAACTTCAATTTTCATAAACAAACTAACGAAACACCAAAAGTAAGAGAGAAATCATTGTTCTCTATCTGAACTGGAGGTCCAAAGAAATCCTCCCTGATTCAATGTGCAGATTCTGTTATAGTGTGTGCCAACCACAGGGATTTTCCAACTGTCTCATGACTCTTGGGCAACCTTGGATTTTCATTTGACATTTAGCTGAGCAGGCTATGGGCTTTTAGGTTTAGCTTAGGGAAGCTACCCCCTACTGGGCTTCGGTTGGTGGGAGAACTCCTGGACTTAGGAAGGGGAGCTGCTGTACCTGCCCCTGAATGACCCTGGACTTTGGAAACTTCTGGATGACACAATTGCTTACCCTCTTTTTGTATTCTGAAAACCCTGTCAAGCGATACATTTCCAATCCCCTGACTGTCTCATGACCAACTTGTAGGTATTAGGCAAAACAGTCCAGAAGGACTGTCATAAAGTTGTTGATTGGACTCTATCTCAGGAAAAGTTTACTGGTTCCCAGAGATCTTTATGCTCACACCACCAATTCTGAGAGGTCAAGGGTATTATGTAGAATAGTAATGTTCTTAAAATTGACTCATGAAGTGGGCTGTGAGTAGCTGACATCCCTGGTCTAACAGAGAGGATGTCAAATGGCCCAGCCGTGCAATTCCTCAAAGTCAATGACAGTAGAAATGAGGAAGGGGGTCAGTCAAGTAAGAGAAAGCCTAGACAAAGGCCAAGTCCATATCAAAGACGCTGTCAATCTCTCTGCACTTTTTGCACATGCCCAGTATTGCACTTAGCAAAATAAAGATAAATGTTATATGTAGTTTGTTCCTGATATAACTGTCACTGTCACAGGGCACAAGCTCCCTATGAGAACACTTCTGTTTCGTTGATCACACTTTTCTTTTGAAAATGTAACTAAATGTAAGTGATGTCATTTCCACTGCTGCTTTTGCTTTACAAATAAGCCTTGAGTATTTAATTATATATGATAGATGTTAATATTTCTATGTTGGATCTGAGAACGGTTATTATAGTATGCAACGTAGGAAAATATTTGTTTTATGGAAAGAGAGAACTACTCAATCATTTTAATTTGCATTCTTGTGCAACTTGGGTCATGCTGCCCTAAGGAGTTCTATTTTCTAAAGAATAAGTCTTTGGAGTGAGTTCATCATAAATTCAGGTTACAGCATGAAACAAATACAGCCTGGGGACCTTTGCTATGCATAGTACCTTAATTTCCTAGAACAAGACAAAAGACAGCTAGAATATAAAATTCTGATTTATTATTTTATTTTAAAGACCTCCATGAGTTTGAGATAATTAACACAAATTTTATGCTCTGATATGGCATAAAGGACAAGAAGAAATCTTCTAGTGAGATAGTGTTTTAAAATTCAATTTTAAAACAAAATATGTAAGACTAATTGTTTTCTTATGATCAAGGAACAACAAGTTACCAACCTGCCTTTAGGAATTTATGTTGGTAGGAATGCATTTATTTCAATTAAAGAGAGATATGGAACATCAAAAATAATGATCATAGATTAAAAACTGTCTTAAATATAGATGAAGAGTGAGATCTTTCTTTCTTTTTTTTTTTTTTTTTTTGGAGTCAATAGGGTAGAAATTAGAGTGGCCAGCAGGGGGCTTCTTTTAGTTTTCTCCTTTAAACTAAGTGCTAAACTGAAAATACAGTTTAGTCTTTAGTTTTATAAATAAGGCATAGACAAAACATGTTTTTTCTTCTCCTTAGTTTATTCTCCTTTCCTACTTCCCATCTCACCACTATTCTTTCTCAAGACCTGTGTAAAATGTGATCTCTGCTGCTTGGGTTGGCCGCTGCTGGCTCTGCAGCCCCCCCCTCCACCCCCATTCCCCAATTAAAATTCTATTTTTGAAAACTTCCTGGCAGGGTAGGGAGATTTGGATGACAGGCTTTCTACTAGATATAAATTCAAATGAAGAGCAAAGAAATATTTTCTGGTTTGATGATTTAAATGGTAGTTAGAGAAACCTGGTTTCACTCTGAACCATTTGGGAAGGACTTTTTTGAAATGATGGGCTTAAATAGTAGTATAAAAGTTAATGAATGCCCATGTAATATGACTTTTTAAAAGAGTATTATGTTTTCGCAGGAATTTGAGAGTGTGTGAAAGGCCTCCAGAACTAATTGGCAAGTTCTGACCAATTTTGGAACATAGCTCCAAATCATCTTCCCATCCTGTTGGATTTGCATAAAGTTTTATCTGTTCTTTACCTCCCTTTTTGGGCTCACGTCATAGATGTAGGCTCAGTAACTTTATTGATAGTGTGTATCAATTCAGCAGATCGTGAATTAGAAGGCAAAATTGTGGCATTCTGTGTTATCCAAGTGAAATCTCAAGCTGAATTGAAACTGACCTCATATAATTTTTCAAATAAGAATTGGGTCCTGGCAGAGGAGCGAGATATATAAGGACTTTGAAGTCAGTAATTCCAGGTACAATACCCAATATACAAAATTATGTTAGGATTTTGTTTTAACTTTGAGAAAATGAAACTTTGATTGTCAGGGTAATAGAGATAATATAGAACATACTGATTTAGTGTTTCCCAAACTAGGACACAGGTTACTGAAACCACAGGATGAGCCTACAGCTTCTTTCTATTGTACCAATTTGCATGGGGATTTGGAAGAAAAGAAGTAATTTAACTGTCAAAAAATTTCAAATACTTTTATGCTAACCCAATAGTGCCACATTATAAAGTAGAATATAAAACTCAAATGATTTGTCTAAGATAAAATACCAACCTTTGAGAAACTGTGAACTTGCAAAGGTCCACCATAGACAGATCATTCCCCACCTCCCTACCCCACCACCCCATTCACCAGGATATTAGTGAGGTAACTGCTCTGGAAGCCAAACTATCAGATTGCTTATCTTGGCATAATGGTTGATTCAGTAAACTTTTTCTGCATCAGTAAAACTGGTCACAGCTTTTAACCCAATGAAAGATTTCTTAGAAAATTAGGATTATAGAGTTGAATATTGCCTTACATCATTTGTATGGGTAAAGTATCAATATCACTATAAGTGTGTTTGTTGAGAGTCTTGGGATCTACCTGAGAGGAAAAGAAGAGAGAGGGGTTGGAAGCAGAGGTATCACGACGATAACTAAAACATAACTGTGATTTATATGTGCTCACATAGCTTTGTCCTCTACCATACCTTAGTTCTCAGGGTTATCCTTCAAAACAGGGAAGACATGCATTTTTATTACTGGATGATTTAACCAGTGGCCAAGATTATGACTTATAACCCTGGATTTTAAGACTGTCTATGGGCATAATTTGAACCTGAAGTTTAATAGATTCCCTCTGGTCCTAAAAGAAGAGGTCAATAAGGGAAGACTTCTTTTATCTAGTTGTGGTTTATAAAACAGTTCCCGGGAATGACACCGCAGTGCCACTTACTTGGTACAAATGACTCCTCAATATCTATCAGTACAACTACCCCAAGGAAAAGATGCCTTTTTATATTGAGCCTCTGATGAGCATTAAAGGAAACATGCAAAAATAAAACCCCTAATATTCTTTCTTTTAAAACATACTCTATCATTTTCCCCATTTTAAAATTTCTGTTTCCTATGTGAATGGGAATGAGAAATGAAAGTTAATGTATGAAATCATGCATTCATTGAACTTGGTTATCCTTTGAATTTTTCTCGTCTGGTTATTATATTGTTTTGAGAAACTTTGATAGGAAAATATTAAGAGGAAAATGAATGAAAGGTAGATCAGTCAGTTGTATGGCACAAACTTTTAATTAAAATATATCTAATCTTTTTTCAGGTGTAGGCTATTCATATCTAATTACACAGAGTCTTATTGTCAAAGAGGAGGTAGCTGCTTCTCTTTCTTCTATATTCCTTCTTTACCCTTGAGGCAAGAGACAGATGGACCGCCAGGGCAAACAGTCTGTGTTTGTTCCCTGTGGACCGATACTCTGAGACAGGAATAACAGGACAATTGGGAGAGGAGGCTGGGCCCTGCCTAGATAAAAGAGACCACATAATCCTCATTCTCAAAGTCAGCAGACCTCCCCCGACCACACATGCACAGAAAGCCTCCTTGGAGGTCAAAAGGGGAGTGATGCCAAGTGGCCAAACCTACCCATAGTCCTCTTCGGTGGAATCCATCTTGGCTAAGAGATGCACATGCACACATGGGAAAATCCTGAGTTATACCAAATGTGGACTTTGAACCAGGCAAATCAAAATGATTGGTCAAAGGAAACATGGAAGAACTGCCCCATATAAATGATTTAAACTGCCACAAGGGAGCGACTCTCTCTGAGCCCGCCCGTGTGTCTAGCCACACGTATTCGGTTCCTGTTTTTCCACTAATAAATATTTTACTTGTTTCACTACTTTCCATCTTTGTGGGAATTCTTTTCTGCAAAGCTGTAGGGCCAGGGCCTTGTCACTGACCACTGGTCTGGTGACTGGTGTTCTCACCACTACTCCCTGACCTCAATCACTGACCAGGAGCTGAAACCCCACTTCAAGCCGCTATGGGCCGAGGCCACCCAAGATCACCCTCAATATATTTCCCAGTATTTTGTGCTGGAGACCTCTTAAAAAAACACAAAACCCCCCAACCCTATACTCATTCAATTATATGCTGAAAAAGAACCTTAGAGAATATGATACATTGATTCTGTTAATGGCTCCAGTTTTCTGTGGACAATTGTTCCATGCCCTTTAGTGGAAACCTCCCATCTTGATCCTAACTTGGCTCTGTGACTTGCTTTGGCTAATGGGCTTATAGCTGACTTGACACAAGCAGAAGCTTGAAACAACCCTCTGCATTTCTGCTTCCTTTTGTGGATTCCTGTTACTGCCCTGAGAACATGCCCTGACTAGTCTGCAGGAGAGATACACGAGAAGGTCAATGAAGGACCAACGAAGGAGAGCTGAGTGTTCCCAGTGATGCCATCAAGGTAAGCTAGTCACAACCAATCAGTCAGCTGACAGCAGGTGCATGAGTTAGCCTAACTGAGATCAGCCAACCCATGGGTTGAAAGAAAGGAATAAGTGGCTGTTATCTTTAGCCACTAAGTTTGGGATGGCTTGTTATGCAGCATTAACAGATTGACGTAGAATCATTTGCTCTGGACATCCCATTTCAGAGGTGGGAAAACTGAGGCTGGGTATTTACATTTTCACCAACTTTTTTTTTTTAATAAATTTATTTATTTATTTAATTTATTTATTGGCTGCGTTGGGTCTTCATTGCTGCACACGGGCTTTCTCTAGTTGCTGCGAGCGGGGGTTACTCTTCATCGTCGTTCACAGGCTCCTCATTGTAGTGGCTTCTCTTGTTGTGGAGCACGGGCCCTAGGCGTGTGGGCTCCAACAGTTGCAGCACATGGGCTCAGTAGTTGTGGCTCACGGGCCTAGTTGCTCGAAGCAACTAGCATGTGGAATCTTCCCAGGGCAGGGCTCGAACTCGTGTCCCCTGCATTGGCAGGCGGATTCTTTACCACTGTGCCACCTAGGAAGTCCTTCACCAACTTTTTGAAGCTACTAACCTTCCCAGATTTTAAAGTTGAGAATTCTAGTCCTCATTTATGTAAAAGCTCAAACACCTAATTATTGACAAACTAGTTAAATCTTACTAGATAATTCCAGATAACAGCACAATAAACAATGTTGCCTGGAGTTGTTTTAATTATTGATAGTATTATATTTAAGGTTAAAGATTTTGTCAAGGCTAAGCTATATATTGCATTGCAGAAAATGTCATTCATGTGAATTCATTCTCCTGTGCAATGGAAAAAGCTTCATTTAGCGTGCTGAATTTGTAGTTGCACTTGATTCTTAAGGAGTTAGCCCTGTGAAGCACATTACAACTGTCCTCTAGAGATTGGACTAGTTTCCAATTGATTTCAAATTGCAATTCAAATGATTGTCTTTCATATATAACAATGACATTGTTTTAATTTTTGACCTCTCAAAAACTATTGGAAATAAAATCCTAAACTTTGGAACTGGAGGAAATGTTACTGTGGAATACATGTAAGGGTAACATCATATGGGTCAGGAAGGTTCTTTTCGATTATAACTCAAGCTTTTGGATCTAAAATATAGAGCTTTTTACTGAATTACACATTTCCTATGGCAATGTATTTAGACTCAGAAGTGTAGATTCAGAATGGTATTTTCTTCTAATTGTTTTTTATTTAATGTGATTTCCTTTTATTAAGCATGTGTGTTATTTTATATCTTGATCTAGTAGATTATTAATTATGTCAATTATTTTTTCCTTTTTGGTCTTGGAGATAGGAGATGATTAATAGTCTTTAAATGAATTTTTCTTTCTTCTGATGCTGACTTGCCTTTAAAGACCAGGTTTTCAAAACATGAGCACTGGGATTAAATCACTTTGATTTTCATTAATTTATTGAGTGTGTGCTTTTTTGCCAATATTATAGTGTCATTAGTTGGCCACAACAAATCTATATTTCTGTTCTGAAATAAGCTGATTTCTCTAGTCTTCCTCTCTATGAGCTTAGGTTATTTTTTGTCTGTGACAAGGTTCAAAGGATTTAAGAGAAAAATATGTAAAAAAAATAGTTTGGGAAAGAAGAGATATGTCTAAAAGTTTAAAGACCTATGCTTTCCTGTCACCAAAATTTAGAAGAGAGCATATTAATATCATTGTAATCACTTCAGTCGTTTATAATCCAGTTATAAATTATATAGTTCTTCCAACATAAAAGATGAAACAAACAAGAGCCTAGTGTTTAGTTATCTACTACTGTACATAGATTATCCAACACTTAATGACTTAAAACAACAGACATTTAGTATCTCACAGTTTCTGTGGGTGAGGAATCCATGAGCAACTTAACTGGGCCCTCAGTATATTTCATAGGGTACATCATGGTGTCATCTGGGGCTGTGGACTAATCTTAAGCTTAACTGAGGGAGGATCAGCTTCCAAGCTCATTCACATGGTTGCTGGCAGAATTCAATTCCTTGCAGACTGTTGGGCAGAGGGCTTCACTTCCACACTGACTGTTGGCCAGAGGCCAGCCTCAGTTCCTTGTCACATGAGCATCTTCAGCATGAGAGCTTGCTTCATCAAAGCCAGCCAGAGAGAGGACCTGCAAGTGAGAGGAAAGTCAATCTTTTGGAACTTAGTCACTTGGGTGACATCCCATCACTTTTCCTATATTGTGTTCATGAGAAGCAAGTCACTAGGTCCAGTCCACACTCAAGGGGAGGAGTTCACACAAGGGTGTGAAATTATACAGGAGGAAGGGATGTGGTCCAGCTGTTATTGTCTTACTGTTGTCACCCTTTCTCACACACACACACACACACACACATACACACACACACAATGTTTTTCTTATCTATAACATTTAATCACATATATTTAGCATCACAATCAAGTGAGAACATTGTAATATACATGAAATTTGCATGAAGTGATTAAGCATACAGTTCTAGAGCACTCTAGCAGCATTAGTGAAAATGTGGGGGTGTCCAATAGTACACTGGCATTTTATTTTCAGGATTCATTCTACCTGTGAGCTGTCTCTTCTATAAAGAGAAAGAGTGGGTTATATTTTTTTGTTCTGCTCCAACGTGGGTAAAATAAAGACACAGAAAACAACACTGAGAAATAAAGAGATGCCAAGCCCAGCATGATTTGCACTTGCAGCTGGTATTTCACACAATATAGAGAAATCAATTTCTCAGATTCTCAGTTGTGCATAGCTTTGCAATAGCTAGAGCTACAGAGAGAGAAAATAAAGATTTTTTACATGACATCTAGATATGAATGATTTCAGATATTAAGAATTCTCTGTAATTAACAATATAGGTTCTGACAATATAAGGAGCTGGTCATCCCAACGCAAATCGACACAGAAGAGCAGACTCTAAACTATGGAAGAGTAGAATCTACACCAGGCCAGGTCAGAAAGATAGCTTTCCATTTTTCTTGACCAGGGTTTTTATCAACTGCCTCAGGTAGGGTGGAGGCAGACATTGCTAGTGCTCACCAATATCCTATTCGTCCTCTCCAGGTTCGTGGAAGGTTACACTTCCCATCAACTTTTCTGTTAGGCAGGATCATATGATTTTTCTGGTCAGAGGATCATGAGCAGAAGTGCCATGTGTCACTTTCTAGACCAAAATATAGAAGAATGGGTCTGAAATCTTCACATACTCTCTTCCCTCCTGCTGGGGCAACCAATGATTTTCAATTGGTGGAGCCTCTGACAACTTGAGTCCTTGACTGACTATAATATATAAAAGAAAGCCCCTGCACTGTCCAGTAATGGACAAGTAGAATGCCTAAAGTGATAACTTTTTAAAATGTTGACACATTGTCTTACTTTCTTATTGCTGCTCTAATAAATTATCTTAAACTAAGTGTCTTAAAGCAATGCAAATTTATTATCTTACATTTCTGGAAGTCGAAAGTCCTAAAATCAAAGTTTTGTTGAGGCTGCATTCCTACCAGAGGCTTTTGGGGAGAATCTGTGTCCTTGCCTTTTTGAGATTCTAGAAGTCATCTACTCTCCTTGCCTTGTGGCCCCTTCCTTCATTCTCAAAACTATCAGCATAGCATCTTCAAATCTGTCTCTTTCTCTCTCTTTTCTCTCTCTGTCTTTTCTCTGTTTCGATCTTCACATTTCCTCCTTTGACTCTGAGCCTCCTGCCTTCATTTATTGTAAGGACCCTCGTGAATACATTAGACCCATCCAGATAATCCTGTGGAATTTTCACATCTCAAAAATTTTTAACTTAATCTGCAACATCCCTTTTGCATGTTAAGGCAACATTCGCAGGTTCTGGAGATTAGGATATGGACATTATTGGAGACATGTAACCTACCATATCCTTGGATTTAGGGTTTATGTGTTACTACAGCATAGCTTAGTGTGTACTGAGTAATACAGAAGGCACTGGAAGCTAACAACAGAACCTCATGGTGAATTACTACAGGGGTATGAGTATGCTTAAATTAGCTATTTAGTGGGTTCATGCAGTCTCAATTACTCTTTATGAAGTTACAGATTACAGAACTTGCTTATGAAAGATGTGTACAAAATGCACAAAACTGATAATGTATCATTCTCAAGTTTTTGATTTCCAGGGTTGCCAGACCAGGTAAACACCAAATAACACCAAAACAAGCTTTATTCCTATTTGGGTATTTTTATATTATATATTACTTATTGTATAATCGCATCTGAAGGAATTATAACAGATACGTAAATTATTTGAAATGAGTGAGAATGTATTTCTAATGCCTATTTAATTATAGCAATAACCATTTTATTTATTAGGTTGTTTTCCTATGTGGACAAAAAGACTTTTTAATTTGCAGTTAATATCGTGCTTAACTACCATTATGTAATTACTTTCAGGTGGAATCTTATGATGTGGAAGTGCTCATGAAAAAAACAAATTTTTCGTGGGGTAGTTATGTTCAAGATACAAGCAGATCAGGACAGATGATTAGGATATATGCAGCAAGAATGCAAATGAAGTTTTGTGGGTTCAGACAGTGTCTCATATAAGAAAGGGAGCTAATGAGTGAGGGGCTTGCCCTAATTTTTTATAAAGTCCATAAGATCATAAATTCAACCATTCATTTATTAACTCATCCATTTATTCCTTCAACATTTCTTCATGACCAATTAGGATGATACTGCAGTTCATTCATAAGGATATAGACTTTGGAGACAGATTGACATCTAAGTTTTAATCTCAGCTTAACTACTTACCAACTGTATCCTGTTCAGCAAACATGGCCTCTCTGACCCTTAGTTTTGTCACTTATAAGCATAATAATAATGTCTATACTTAAGGATTTTTTGTGAAAATTAGAGATAATGTACATCAAACACTGTAAATTATGGGCATTCAACAGATAATGATAGAAACTGTGATTGTTATCTACCAGAAATCAAGATTCAAAGATGAAAACCACATAATCCTAGCTACAAATAATTAAAGAGGGAACAAATAACCACAATGCAGTTGGAGATATGAGCAAACTATGGATCAGGGAGAAGAAAGGGATTTAGTTTGTGGGAGGGTCATAAAAGGGTTCACATGATAGGTGCATTTGAGATGGCTCAGAAAAATTGTATTAGTTGTCCAAGAGAGAAGACATTGAAGCAGTATGTGCAGTTACACCTATGAAAGCGCAGGGAACGTACAAGAAACTCCAAGTAATTTGATTTCTTTAGAGCACAGGGCTTTCTGAAACTCTCCCTCCTTTACCATCTTGCTCTTTCAAGATTCAGCTATAGCATCATTTTGCCTAGGAATCTTTTCCTAATATATGTCACTTAGAAAAATTACGTACTCCTTCTCTCATGCTCCTTCTGTATTGAACACATACCTCAAACACATAGTTTCTACCACTTTTTTAAAAATTTAAAATTTATTTGTCTTTCCTCTCTACTTGGTTGTAAATTTTACAAGTTCATTGACTATGCCTTAGTCATCATTATATTTAAAAGAACAAAAATTAAGTAATTACAATAAATATTTCTTTTTTTTATTGGAATATAATTGCTTTACACTCTTGTACCAGTTTTTGAGGTACACCAAGGTCAATCATCTGTATTTATACACATATCCCAGTATCCCCTCCCACCCTTGACTCCCCCCCACCCTCCCCATCCCAGTCCTCCAAGGCATCATCCATCATCAAGCTGAACTCACTTTGTTATACAGCAACTTCCCACTAGCTATCTATTTTACAGTTGGTAGTATATATATGCCTATGCTACTCTCTCACTTTGTCTCAGCTTCCCCTTCACCACTCGCCCCCCCCAAACCTCGAGATCTCCAGTCCATTCTCTGTATCTGCGTCCTTGTTCTTGTCTTGTCACTGAGTTCATCAGTACCATTTTTAGATTCCGTATATATGAGTTAGCATACAATATTTGTCTTTCTCTTTCTGACTTACTTCACTCTGTATGACAGACTCTAGGTCTATCCACCTTATTACATATAGCTCCACCTCATTCCTTTTTATAGCTGAGTAATATTCCATTGTATATATATGCCACATCTTCTTTATCCATTCATTTGTTGATGGGCATTTAGGTTGCTTCCATGTCCTGGATATTGTAAATAGTGCTACAATAAACATGATGGTACATGTTTCTTTTGGGATTATGGTTTTCTCTGGGTATATGCCCAGGAGTGGGATTACTGGATCATATGGTAGTTCTATTTGTAGTTTTTTAAGGAACCTCCAAACTGTTTTCCATAGTGGCTGTACCAACTTACAGTCCCACCAACAGTGCAGGAGAGTTCCCTTTTCTCCACACCCTCTCCAACATTTGTGGTTTCCAGATTTTGTGATGATGGTCATTCTGATCAGTGTGAGGTGATACCTCATTGTGGCTTTCACTTGCATTTCTCTGATAATTAGTGATGTTGAACATCTTTTCATGTGTTTGTTGGCCATCTGTATGTCTTCTTTGGAGAAATGTCTATTTAGGTCTTCTGCCCATTTGTGGATTGGGTTATTTGCTTTTTTGGTATTAAGCTGCATGAGCTGTTTGTATATTTTGGAGGTTAATCCTTTGTCCGTTGTTTCATTGGCAACTATTTTTTCCCATTCTGAGGGTTGCCTTCTTGTCTTGTTTATGGTTTCTTTCACTGTGCAAAAGCTTTTAAGTTTCATGAGGTCCCATTTGTTTATTCTTGATTTTATTTCCATGATTCTAGGAGGTGGGTCCGAAACGATCTTGCTTTGATGGATGTCCTAGAGTGCTCTGCCTATGTTTTCCTCTAGGAGTTTTATAGTGTCTGGCCTTCCATGTAGGTCTTTCATCCATTTGGAGTTTATTTTTGTGTATGGTGTTAGGAAGTGTTCTAATTTCATTCTTTGACATGTTGCTGTCCAATTTTCCCAGCACCACATATCGAAGAGGCTGTCTTTTTTCCGTTGTATATTCGTGCCTCCTTTGTCAAAGATAAGGTGCCCATATGTGTTTGGGCTTACCTCTGAGTTCTCTATTCTATTCCATTGATCTTCCTTTCTATTTTTGTGCCAGTACCATACTGTCTTGATCACTATGGCCTTGTAGTATAGTTTGAAGTCAGGAAGCCTGATTCCACCAACTCCATTTTTCCTTCTCAAGATTGCTCAAGACTGCTTTGGCTATAAATATTTCTTGACTGAATGAATACATGAATGGTGGGGCAATGGCAGGAGACTAGAAGAAGTCTGAAAGAGTTTGCTAAACTAAGGATTTTGGATTTTTTCCTATGGGTGACAGAGAGGCATAGTCAGGGAGGAGAATGAGCTGAGGAGCCAAAAATAAATAAATAAATAAATTTTAGGGCATCATAATTGTCCAAGACAAGAGCTAAGGGAGAATGATGGAGATTGAGGGGAAGAGACATATTCAAGACATATTTATGACTTAGGATGGACAAATCTTGGGAGTTATTTGGTAATGGACATAATTTAAATTCCTGGCAGGTGAAAATATTTAGATAAATGGTCCACATTGAACATGTTGAGTTTGAAGTTTCTATGAAGTTCCTGTCAAGAAGCAGTTATACATATTTCACAGGAAGTCAGGAGAGTAGCTAGTGTTGGAGAGATATTTGGGAACATAGGTGAAATTGAAACTGTAAAGATGGTTGAGATCACCAAGGAAATTATGCAGACTGAGAAGAGAAGGTAGTCAAGCAAAGAACCATGAGTAACATCAATATTTAAGGGGTGAAAGGAGAAAACAAAGACAGAAAAGCAGATTGGAAAAGAATGATCAGAAAGAAAAGAAAACCAGGAGGACTTTTGTTTTCAGACGTTTATTGGAGTATAATTGCTCTACACTGTTATGCCAGTTTCCATTGTACAACAGAGTGAATCACCTGTATTTATACATATATCCCCATATCTCCTCCTTCTTGAACCTCCCTCTCACCCTTCCTAATCCACCCCTCTAGTGGCAGAGCAAGAATAAAAACTGGGAAGATTTTGTGTAATTGAAGCCAAGTGGGTTTCAGGAAGATGAGTGTCATTAAACAAAAATTTGAAAAGAAATAAAATATAACTTTTGAATAGAAGTTCCTGAAATTAGCAACTAAGAAGTTTGTGGTAGCCATTTTTTGCCACATTTTTGGTAGTTGTAAGGGAGAAGCCAGATCGAAATGTTTGAATAGAGACTTGATCAGAGAAGGAGGATTTTGCATAGACTCTTCTTTAAAGAACACTTTGACTTAAAGGATTAAGATAGGTTAGTCATTAAAAGATCAGACAGGGCCAAATGCAGATCATTTTAGTATGCGAGAGATGGGAGAGACTTGACCATAATTGTGGCCTGAGAGAAAAAGCCAGTGTAAAACAAGTGATTGAAAATACAAGATAAATACAGGATTATTGATGGAGCAAGTGTTATGAAGCAATGGAGCAGGATGAGTAGAAAGAATGGTGACAGAACTTGAACTTCTCCATATGCCTAAAGGGGAGGGGAAGAGAATTGTACAGTCAACCTTGGTTAGGAAGTGATCATAAACTGGTGACTCTGTCTGTAAGTGTTTAGGGTGTTTATTTAGAGGTATGGCTCATTTTTTTCAGTAAACATTTACTGAGGATGTGCTATGTGACTAGCACTGGGATAGATGTTTTCACATTTATGCTGTCATTTAATCTAAAGGTAGATCTTTGATCCTAAAGAGAGGTTTAACAGTGAGGCTGTAAGGCAAGTGTGGCGATAAACTTTTCGAGGAAAATTACCTAGGAAATTTTTCAAATTGCACCATCCAGCTATACTTCTTGACCTGTGGATAAGTTGACCTGTCTTCCAACCTTAGGAAATGACACACCTAGTGTGATTTGTGTATGTGTAGATGTGGTAGTCAGGAAGGATTGTATGAAATGCCCATATTTTGTAGTCTCTAGATCACAACAATTGCCTTTTCTTTAGGGATTTTGACTTATTAGCTTTGAATGCCTAACATGTCAGCTTCATTGGGCTCATTCTAGAAAGCCATTCATAGTGGCAAAGAGCCTTAGAAAATATAGTCAAAATATAGACATGTACTGTGAAGATGAGGACCAAGGTTTGTTACTCCAGGTTTATAATTCTTTCCAAGAGGTCATGGTCATCTTCATCAAAAATTTAGTTTGAGCATGAAATTAGAAAGTTCTAGTTTGCATGTGGAATTTCATTCTGATCATGTTAGAAAAATAAGGAATATTTATGAATTTTTTTCATTCTACTCTTTTGAAAGGAATTAAATACAAATCAATTAAATGTATTTAATAGATGAGAATCCTATTTTCTAAATAGTGTTTGGGCTAACACAAATACTTCTCATTCCAGTGTTTACTTTTCATTGGTCTATGTAAGATAAAGAATTGGTTTTAATTTACTGAGCCCTACCTTATGATATTTATTTATATAATGGTTAGTTTATAGGCTTGTTTTTATATCAAGCAAACAGTGCTTTGTTTCTCTTGGCCTTTCACCTTTTCTACATTTCTCCTCTTTTCTTTTGTCCCTTTGTCCCTTTTCAGTGGGCACTCTCATTTATTTACTACCTTTAAATCTTCTGAGCCCATTATTTTTGCAGAACTAAATCTTTAATTATTGTGGCAGGGATCTTATCCTCTATTCACTTAGGTAATGGCTGGAGTTAGGGACTTATAATTCTAATTCAAGGGGAAAGGGAGAAGGAGAAAAAACTTCTGTATGATGAACAACTGGGTTTCTTTAGGAAAGATAAATGGGTTCTTAGGAAAACAAATGGATGATAAGAAAGTTTGTGATGTTTGTGCAGGTGTGAGTGGTCTTTTTCTGTCTTCTTCATAGCCATAAAACTACTCTCTCCACACACACACCCAAAGAAGGGGTTTATGATAGTTGAATTCTTTGGGGAGAAATCTCTTTAGACAGAAAAGGGAAGTTCAGGAAAAGATTCTACACATTGTTAGATTCTGTATCCCTTAATTTCCCCATCTGAAACTTCCCACAAGTTTCATAAATAAGCTGAGTTGTCTGATTGCTCCATATCTTATTTAATCAGTCTTCCAGTCCTGGGAATAGGTCAGTACAGTTAAACAGGTGTATCTCATTTCAGGAGGCAGTGATGCAAGTGGGAGTGGGGCACCCACCAAAGTTAGGCCTTTATATGGTATAAGCAATTAGACACTTAATGAGAGATACTTTTATGGAAAAAAAAGAAACATAAAGATTAATGGTTAGAATAGACTACAAACCCGGGGGGGGGGGGTGTTTGTTTGTTTGTTTGTTTGTTTTCCATTCAAAATGTCTTTAGATGGTGTAGTGAGGATGGTAGTGGCAGTGTCACAGTAATGGTTATTTCCTGGAGCAGAGTATGGAAGATGCAGTTGTTCTAGTAAAATTTATGAGTGATCCACACTGTTATGGTGATAAATTCTTTGTATTAAGTCATCTAGCTTCAGCTTGCAGCTCTTTGGGAAAAGGCAGTTTTTGTCCTCAGTGATGCCAAGTTAGGAGGGTAGGAGTAAAGCTGGAAAGATTAATTGCCAACAAAATGTACAAGATTGTAGGATCCAGTTTAGAAAGAGGCAAAAACAGCTCAAAGACAATGAAAAGGACTAGAAGCTGATAACCCACAAGGATACATTACAGATTTTCATTGAAACATAAATTTTTCCTCTACAGTCACCCCAATTTTGATAAAAAATAAAATTACTTTTGTTTACAAAGTGTCTTGTTTCATTAAATTTGGCCTGGTCATTTACATAAATGTGGCAAGGGTGGAAATTGACTACATAGACGTTTTGAAGTTTGCTTTGCTGAAACATTTTAAAGCCTCTTGAATCCAGGAAGTCAAGCCAAGAACTCACCATCAGACTTCATTTACAGTATCTGTAGATTTGGGTGAATTTGTCTCTTCTCGAGGTTCCTCAAATATTCTGTGTTTCCTGAGCTTGTCAAGAAGTGACCATCCTTACTTATTTGTAAGGTTTGGAATCCTATAAATCAGATACAACACCATTTTTTATAAAAGAGGGCTTTGTAAGCATTGGCTTTATAAAGTCAACCTAGTTTCTTAAAACTGTATGGTTATAACTGATGCTATGCACATCATTCTCAAATATGACATTCCAGTGAAAGCCTTGGTAAATAACTAATGTTTTCAATTATGTCCTGTTACAGGAAGAAAATATTCTTATTGAACTTCTGTGGATAACTATGTTGTCAGAGTTTCTGCATTCTGGAGGGATCAGGTAATAAGAAAAAGATAGATACTTCATTTTTCCTTACAGGGTATAATCTATTCAACTATTGTGTTTGGATAACTTAAAAGAAAGAGGTTCTTTATATCAAGAAAATAGAACATTAAAGGACCAGTAATAGTCTGAGAAAAAATTGTAAAAGAAGCCATAATCTTTCTTTATCAGTTCTTTCAGTTCCCCATAATTAGTTCTTATTCTGTTTGATCTTGGGTTAGTGGTTTTATGAACTCGTTAGCTTTTCATTAGTTGTGGAAATCCCTACTCAGTCCAGTATATGATCTTAAAATTATCTAAGCAATGCCATTCCAAGCTTATACTTTAGAGTACCTGTCATAGTCCTTTTCATGAGTCTCTGAGACAGTTCTTTTTGATGAAGATGAAGCACTTTGGACAGTAGCTGATTGTAAGAACTTTCAGAAAAGAATCAGAGTATGACAATAACTATCTGTGAATTACAAAAGGCTTAAAATGACCATGGTTAAAGATCTGATGAAAGTTTATCACAATGCAATTGAAAAGGAAATTTGGATGACTTTGTCACATACAACTTTTTAAAATAACTGGAATTATGACTGATAAAATTATACCAAGACATATTATGGACATTAAGGACATTATCAAATTTCTAGAAACTTTATATTATTTCTGACATACTTACATTAATAATGTATACACGTACATACAAATATAACTTAGGAAGTTTAAGCAGCTATACTTATTTGACAATGCTTCCCATGCAATTTAGCTTATCAAATAAACTTAGTTTAACATCTCGCTTTTTACAAAGTAAGAAAGGAAATTATTTGAAATTTTTCAGGGACCCTCTGGGAAATCTCAAGGTCAATTCAAGGTCAATAAGACTTTATTTAGGATTTGATTTGGGGAAGTTATCAAAAAGGTTTGAACACTTGATTAAACAGGATCACAGATCAATATGAAACAATACTTGATCATCTATTCAACCAAAGTGATAATAAAAGGTTTTTAAAGTATATATAGGGGGAATGGGAAGTTAGTGTTTAAAGGGGACAGAATTTCAGTTTAGGAAGGTGAAAAATTTGGGAGATGGATAATGGGGTCAGAGTTGTATAACCATGTGAATGTACTTAGTGTCACTGAACTGTTCAGATAAATATGGTTAAAATAGCATGTTTTATATTATTTGACTTTTACCACAATAAAAAACATTAAAAAATAAATATAGGAGGTTATATGATTATTAAAATAAACAAATTAGCTCTTTTAACATTTAGAGAACTTAGATTTGGTTCTCTTAATTTTCAGGACATGATAAAGACAACATAAAGCACAAGAAATTATTCTGATAAAACACAGAATTTTTGTTCCTAGGTGAATGACTCGAAAGGTAAAGAAAAACCTTTTATAATCTCTTATTAGGAGCAGACTGATAATCCAAGAAAACTTTGCCATTTTAACAGATAAAGGAAACCAAACTCTAGTTTTGCACTGGTATACTATTGATAGTAAAGCTCCTTATAATAAATCCATTCAGTCTTAGCTAGTTTAACCACGTAAGCTATTCTCTCTTGCTCTCTTCTTTCTCCTATTTCTTTTCTGCCAACTCTTTATGACTTTCTATTTCCATTCAGGCTTTTGTCCTTTATTTTCCTCTTTCTTGTTTTGGAACAATGTCTTAAAAACCTCTAAAAAAATTACTTTAGGGCAAGATTGCTCTTCTTTTTTCCTTAATAAAAACATTCTACATTCTTTAAATACTTTACATAGAATTTTTTTTTCTTCAATCTTATTAGTCTTAGTTTTATCCACACATATTGATTACAATTCTTAACCCTTGGTATTCTCAATTTCCAGAGAAAAAGAACAGGTAGGCAATGTGAACTGTCTGCTACAAACCAGCATTCTTTAGTAGATTGGCAAATTTATGAAAACACAATTCCATGATTTATAGAGGCATATGCTTCTTTATAATAAAATATCTCAATATGGCAAAAAAGAACATGTCTCTTAACAGATCCAAGTATTTTTAGTTTCTGTAAAAATAAGAAGTCAAAAATAGATAAGCTTAATCTTATGTTTAGTAATTACTGTTTAGCATTTTATCTTATTAGCAATGATATAGATAATCAATGGATATCAATCATTTAATTTAACTTAGTATAATTTTAAAGTTTCAATTTACCAAAAAGATTTTGGAAACTACTTCTAAGCAGATATATTATAAAACACAATTGTTGTTGTCAGAACAATGACCCAATTTGATTAAAATCAAGTCCGTAAGTTTTATAATCTTAAACATCTAATAGGTAAAACAAAGTCTACTTGACTAGTAAACCCAAGTAGGATATATTTCCTCCTTCTGAATACATAGTTCTACTTTAGCCCAATTAACATTTGTAGGGAAAGATTGTAAAATAGCTCTTATCAAGCCCTGAATATCAGGCTCTAACTAGGCCAACTTCTAATCACTTATAGGAGGGTGTAGAAGAGAGTCTGACCATTTGTTATCTCAACAAGGAGGATTTTTTTCCAGGGGTCATCTGACTTGTTACATAAGTATAGTTTAACTGTGGATGGAAGGGTTTATGGTGGGTTTGGATTTAAAGTTTTGTTCTAAATCTGATTTCTGCTTTTTAATTTTGTAAAGGTAATATTTTAGGCAAGCCATGGTATTTTTGTCCTTCATTCAATTTGATCCTTCCATAGGTACAAATATGACATTTGTTTAGCATGATAGTTCTCTGCTCTCTAAAAATCCTTTTAAATATGAAAGCTTTTCTGAATCAAGGGTTATGTCTTCTGGCCATTGTTGGTTTAGGGTCTCCAAAGTTATAACTGTTCCAAAGTGTGACTCAAAACCAATAAGCCTTATGGTTTTACTATGGACAAGAGGTATTCCCTAAAAGGATGTAGAAGATGTAGCCCTCAGATTCCAAGTTACTTCTAAAAGATAGCCGCAGAGACAGAAATTGACTTAGACAAACTCAAGAGCTGGCAATGGCCTCTAGGACACCAACCGTAAATGGGATGCCTAGGCTACCCACATTTCTTTCCAGCCAACTACAAATTCTCAGGACCTCCTAATCTGATGATTGGCCACTTCTCAGTGCAGACCCAGCAGATGGAAAACCAGAGACAACACACTCTCACTAGATCCAAGCCAAGCTCTCAGGACACAAAATGAGACAAACAGAACACAGTAGCTCTCTCTAGGAGGAAAAAGATCTAAAACAAGAGTACTCAAACCAAGAGTAAAATACCCAAAATATTAGTCCTCCAAGTCTTTTCTCCTGCTGAACTAAATTTTGGAAAGAGAAGACAAGGAGAGGCTCTTATTGCCTTTGCTCGACTGGACCCTGAGAGAAATCCAGGAGTCTGACTGGTATGGAAATATATCTTTTCCTGCTTGATCAGAGGTCCCAAGATCTTAGCTGCAGTCTCCAGAGTGATCAATGAGTTCCAACCATCCTCTCATTACCAGACTCTGGGGAGGAAAACCTTCTCCTATACCCACTTATATTAAGGGACTGGGGTACTACAAATTAAACTGACAAAAAAGACAGATTAGCAAGGGAATAAAAAAATCTATTTGTATGGACATGGGAGTACACAAATGAAGTGGCTGATTATACAGCTAACACTAGGGGCTTATATGTAACTTAAAAGAGGAAAGGGGGCGGTGAGAAATGGATTCTGGGAAAAACAGATGGGTTTCTCTAGAAAAAAACAAATAGATTCTTAGAGGAAAAAACAGGAGATAAGAAAGTTTGTGATAGCATTTGTTTATGCAGGTGCAAATGGTCTTTTTCCATCTTCTTCATGACCACAAAAATCCCCTGGAGAAGGGATTTATGATAGTTGAATTCTTTAGTAAGGCTCTGCCTTTAGGCAGGTAAGAGGAGTTCAGAATAAAGGCACCTCCCAAAGGAATATTCTGGATCTCTTTCTACAGTCCATTGCAGCTTTATCCACATGAACTTCTGTGATTATCCTACTCCATAATGCAAGATGTAATTTCTGAAAGTCTCATACCTAATGCCAGTGAGGCCTGGTGTACTACATATAACATATGTTGTGTGTTTTTTAAACCACTAGTTGAACTGATTATGTTTTCAAGTTTTGTTTATTGCTTATTTATTTATTTATTTTTAAACTGTTATGTGCTGTAAGAAATACATGGAAGACATTAGAAACCCTGGCTTATTCTGGTTTCTCACAAAGTTGTATAATCTTATCTTTTCTTTGAAATGTATTATTTTTTTATGTAAAATGAGGATAATAATAAACCATTCCTACAAGATTGATGGAAGATAATGAGATAAAGGAGAATGAAAGAACTTGGCATAGTGTTTGTACATAGTAGGGATTCATTAAATGTCAGTTAAATCTAAATCTAGTTAAGCCCAACTTTTTATGATGGCAATGAACTAACCCATTATATTTTCTCCCTGTTTCCATTCATTTCTTGTCTTACTTTTAACAGTTTTAATTGTAGCAGAGATGTAATAGTATAGTCTACTTTTTTCACTTAACATTATCTGATATATATTTACACTACATTTCTACCATATTATCCCTCTTAAGGTCACTACGCCATGTTGTCACTAAAAATCAGTCATGTGGAATCACAGTCATTTGCAAGTGCTAGTTATTTGTTTGGCAAGGTGGGAGCTTATACTTTTAGATCGTAAATTAATGGCTAAGTTAATCTTCCTTTTTTAATTAAGAAAAGTCAACTAAGCATAAATGTTGATTAAACAGATGATGGTACTGAAAGCAGAATATAGATAATATATGTTATACAAATTACTTAGCCTGTGTGTCTTCATGAAGAGTAAAATCAAGGTGATTATCTGAAATATATAGGCACAAAATCTAACAAAACAATATTTACCTTAACCATATTTGTGAATTTTTGCAGGGATTATCTCTCTAATTGCTCCAATAATCCACTTAGGTCCTTAAAATTTTATCTAAACCCTCTTTGTTTCAGTCATTAAAAATGATTAATTTCCTTTCACTATTTTACACATGTAAATATTTGAGAAGATAAAT
Source organism: Hippopotamus amphibius kiboko (assembly GCF_030028045.1). NCBI lineage: Eukaryota > Metazoa > Chordata > Mammalia > Artiodactyla > Hippopotamidae > Hippopotamus > Hippopotamus amphibius. The sequence goes on along the minus strand of NC_080195.1, from coordinate 89,261,795 downwards.
TACAAAGAGTGATTAGTAAGCTCTTTATAGGAAGTACTGAGAATAAAGGCAAAATACAAAAATAACTTTTTAAACCGCTCACATTATTTTGGATAGGAATTTTCTTGTTGTTCTTGGTCAATATTTCTTAGTCTTTAGAACAGACCTTAGAGAATCAGCATCCTAAATTATTTCTCCAGGATGTAAATTCATCTGCTGTTCCTCCAAATAAGTTATTTATTTTAGAGAAAAATCAATGTTGAAGTTGAGACTTTATCAGGTTAAAAAGCAGCTTAAATCCAGCGATGAAAGTGTTATCTCTCGTTTGCACTCACTATCAGTTTGAATTCAGGTATTTGTGAACCTCTAGAAATATTTACTTTTTCCCTTATCTTCCTGCTGGTCTTATGACCAAAGAAGAAAGGGGTATAATGTTTATTGTCTAAACGCCAAATATTAATTAAATCATTTGATAGGTATAGACACTAAAGAAAAGGAATAAAAAGGAGACATTTTATTCCTCTGCAAGAATAAAATAGCCTGCACTCCATTCATTTGGTATCTACTCCATTTTGTAAGGACTCTTTTCCTCTTGCTTTCACTGTTTATGTTCAAACATCTAGTTGCATTTTTCAGATTGCCTTTGGAGACTGCCTGTGAGGATAGGGGTTTACATTCATTTTCAAACATCATAGCATCTTGTTATAGAGAACATTCATACTACTATGAAATGCAGCAGTCTATAGGAAAAATATACAAGTGTCACTTGAAATCTAAGGTCTTAAATGAGAAAGAGGACATCCGGTTATACTACTTGTGCTCCTTATATGTCCACAGTCTGGAAACTTGCACAAAATTTTCTTAGCAAGTAACCAAACAACTACACAGTACAATGAAACCTCACCCACTGTTGATTCAAAGATGTAAAGCAACCTTAAAGAGAGGAAGTTTAGAGTCATCATTTTACAATACAAACTTGTAGGAGTTTAGAAACTATAAGTAAAGGTTATGTGAACAATCTCTTTAGAGGAATTTTTCAAAATTTCTAAGAAAATAAAAAAGTATATATTTTAAACAATTTATAATTCTGACCTGTTCATTACTTGGGAGTTGACATCTCCAAGCCAGTCTTGATCAGTTCATATTATGGAGGATTTTATTGCACATTCTATTTTCTGCCAGGGACACTCTTTTCCCAGATACTCATGTGGCCTGCTTCTTTATTTTCCTTTAAGTCTCCACTCAAATATCCCTAGGTAAAATAGCATCCCCACTGTTCCCAGAGCACATTCTAGCTTTCACCCTGTCTTGTATTTCTTTTTTTCTCCTTAGCCCTTACCACTTATTTGACAATCTGTGTATTTATTTGTTTACTGACTCTCATCTTCCACTAAAATGTAAACTTTATGAGATCAGGGACTTGACTGGTTTAGTTCATTCTTTGTTCCCAGTGCCTATAGCAGCTCCTGGCACATAGAACGTATACAATAAATATTTGTGGAATGAAGGAACAAATGGAATTTGCTTGACTCTGATGCAAAAAAAAAAAAAAATGACTAAGGGAAAGACATAAATTGATAAATAACTGGTAGAACATTAACACAGAAAAAGGACTCTTTCTATTTGTGCCTGATGTTCTCAGATCTATATGTTGTTTGTTTTTTGCTGGGCTTGAAATGTAGGTATTCAGCCAGGAGGCTGCATGCTGACTAATGAGATAGAGATACAGATCTAGCCCAGCAATATTCATATACTCTATATGCACTCATTTTTCTCTAGTGACATTTTAATATATTTTGGTGAAGATATTTCCAAGATAATGAAGATATGTCGCATGAGCATTGAAAGTGATGAGTCTTTTTTTCCATTATCAAAGACAAATACAGGTGTGTAATATATGCAGAGCATTGAAAGTAAGGAAAGAAAATGAGAGAATCCTAAGTAATGAAAAGAAATTAAAGTTCTCTAGTAATGAAAAGGAAGGCCAAACTGAAAACATAAATCCCTAGACTCAGCAAGGATTTATACTGATGTGGAATGAGTGGCCCAATGGCTTTCATGATGGGATTCATTTTGAAAAAGATGTCATTTCTACTGCCAACTAGAATTAATGGTTTAATGAAAATTTTGTCTTCAGTCTTGTCATATGAGCCAAATTCTGGTCCCACATGTTCTGATGTGAGGAATGAACAAATTCCTGAGCTTCCTTGTGAGATTCTAAGAATAATATCAAGCAGGGTGGCCACAGCTAAAGTGAGATATTGGTATATTTGCATTAGGTCTTATGCTATAGACTGGAACTTCTGTGTAACATGACATTAACAGAATAAAGACTGTTTAATTCAAGATCGCTTTAGAATCCATCCAAACGACCCAGAAAGATATCAACTCACTTATACTGCAGTCTCAATGGTCAGATCACAGCATATGAATTGATTTTAGCAGAGACTCAGAATAGCAAGGCAGGGGGAAACCTAGACAGGCCATTTTCAAGCAGGACCAGATCTAAATCAATTCAGAGAGATATCATCAGTTTGGGGGTTTCTGCTTTAAAGAACGGCTCTCATTGATAATTTTTTTTTTTTTTTTTTTTGAAATTGACCATGTTAAAGTAAGATCAGATTAGAACATCTCCTCTAATACTGGCTATATAATAGCAAAATTAGGGCAAATAATTCACACAGTTTGTACTCGAGGGTATTGATGATTCAAATGAATACAGCTATTTTACTGGGAGGATGGGGAATCTCTCTGGATGGTAAGCTTAGCAGTCGCAGCTAATACAAATAATGCTCACATAGTGTAGGTCATCCTACATTGGTCTGTTATATATTAGGTACCATATATTACACAGCAAAATTTTTTCTCAAAACTTTAGGGGTTGGGCTGTTTAATTCAGTCACTAATAAATTGATTTCCAGTCCTTCTGGTTAGAGTAAGTGAATATTCATAGAAATAGAGAAATATAAATGGAAGCCTAAGAGTAGATGTAAAGACAGATGTGCAGAACTGCATAATGGTGGTTGTCGTGGAGCTGAGATTTAGATCAGGAATGGGACTGCTTAATACTATTCTAGGTGACAACAGCCACATAAATGGTCTTCTGTCTACTCCATCATCTGAGGAAAGGGACTAAAAACCAGATGTGAGTTAACAGGTTTTTCAAAACTCAGTAGGTAAAATTGTCACACTCAGGAGGAATATATTTTAAGTTTAACAAAATTATTATAAATTATTGATGTCACCCCCTTGAGAGATCCTCTCAGTGTGTTTCTGCCTGAAAATCTTTCCATTTTTTGTAGTGTTCTCCATTCTTTGTTTTTTGTTTGTTTATAGAATATGGTACAAATTGATATAGGAAGATGTCACTTGTTTCAAGCTTTAGCCAGTATTTCCATTTGCTCTAATCTGAGTTCTCCCAAAGTGGTCCACCTCAAAAAGCAAATATAGAGCATGAAATAATAAATCATGATCTGAAATACAGTATACATTTGAAAAGCTTATTCTTTTATCTTATCAAATGAGTGGAACTTTTGCCAAGATAAATAAAACATGTTTTCCACATGGTGTTTAATCAGTATTAGTCTTTCTTTTTTACATTAAAATTAATTTAACTTCATTGTTATTAGAATGAAATATACAGAATTCAGAATAGAAAACAAAATAGAATTAGGTATCAATAAGCTTCGAACACAGCTTTCTCTAACAGTTGCATACAAAAAGGGGCAAAAAAGCAACATAAAGGCTTGTTTTCTTGAAACACCATCTGTTATTTTTGTTTGAATTAAGCTCAGTGCTCTAAAGGTTATGGATACTGTACAGTAATTAGCACTATTATGGGAAATGTTGTTACTTTTATGTATTAAACTTCCCAATTATACAAGTATAGAATTCCAAAATGATCTCTTTTATCAGAGGTGTGACAAAATCTCTTGCTTGGGCTATAATATCAGCAAAGTAATACTGCATTGCCAATGTGCTTGTTTTGAAATGCAAATAAATTAAGAGCTTTGTTTTACATATTTTACATCCAATTGTTAGTTTCTCTGTCACGTATATAGACATTTTGAAGAGTGATCATCAAATTGTTATCAAATATCTATAAATCTATTGATTTTTATACCTTAGGGAAATTAGTTTTCTTATAATTAATAAGAAAATTAGATGGCTTTCCCCACAGGGAGGCCAAAAATTTTAAATACTGTGTAAATATCAATATATGTTTCATACATAATTTCTGCCCCTGCCACTCCGTTCTTTAAGAGCAGTGGTCCAGATATATTTAATTGCATGGTATGGGGTTTTAGGTATTTTACATTGAGGTTATATCTGTCCTTTAACTTACAATTAAAGTGACAAATTTAAGATTCATGTTTCTTAAGCACTGCTCTTATAATATTTTAAACAATTAAGTTTGAAACAAATCAAAAAAGAAAACTAAATGGCATTTATACATAGGCCAAAGCTGTTCAAATTAGGGCTTTTACTCTGACTATAACTTTTAAGAGAGTAAAGAGTATTAGAAAATTTACAAGACTCTCTAGGGTCCAGCAGTGGTCTGGCTGTGCATTTCATCAGGGTCAGTGCTATGTTATTGGTGGCTCTGCTCAGTGTCAGGGATTGCCACCTGGTTAATTCCTCTAGTGGTAACGATGATAACTAAAGTAGGTGTACACTTGGTATGTACTGAATGTTTTACATAAATTAACTCATTTAATTATAACAACAAATGTTTTACACTAGGTACCCTCATCTCCATTTCACAAATGAGGACAGTGAAGGTACATACTCTGCAATGCTGGGGAAGTAAGTGGTGGATCTGAACCCAGGCAACCTTACTTCAAGGTAAGTCTGTGCTTTTATTTATTTTTTATTTTACTTTATTTTATTTATTTATTTATTGGCTGTGTTGGGTCTTCATTGCTGCATGCGGGGCTTCTTTAGTTGCGGAGCACCAGCTCTCGGCGCTTGAGCTTCAGTAGTTGCAGCAAGTGGGCTCAGTAGTTGTGGCTCGTGGGCTCTAGAGCACAGGCTCAATAGTTGCCATGCACAGGCTTAGTTGCTCCGCGGCATGTGGGATCTTCCCAGACCAGGTTTCGAACCCATGTCCCCTACATTGGTAGGCAGATTCTTAACCACTGCACCACCAAGGAAGTCCCAAGTCTGTCCTTTTAACTACCTAAAGAAGGCAGTCAGCAGCTGAGGTTTGCCGTAGGACTGTCATAAAGGGCAAACTTCATAAAAGAAGGCCAAGACTCAGTCTCTACAATAATAATAGCAAACCCTTCGATGGCACTCACTCTATGTCAAGCACTTTACATATACCAATTAATTTAATCTTCCTAACAGTCCTGAGAATAAGGTGCTCTTTTTATTTTTACTTTATCATTGTGGAAACTGAGACAAAAAAAAATTGAATAGGGTTGCCTATGACTGCATTATAGTGGCAGAGGAAGGCTTTGAACTCAGGTGGTCTGATTCTAAGGTCCATTTCTTTGCTATTATGGGATAATGTATCATGTTTTGGAAATTTAAAACCTTAAGAAAATTACGGGCCAAATTCAGTTTATGGTAGTCAAGTTCAGGAGAAGGAGGAGGAAACATGTAAAGTGCCATTTATTTATGTATTTTTATTTATTTCCCTTCCATCTAACTTAAACTGTTTTGAAGCAACTGATACAATTACATGTATTTTTACAATCTTCTTTAAAAAGAATGTGAGAAAAAAATTAAGACCCAAAAACTTATTTCAAAAAATAACAAAACATAACAAGAAGGTCCCTTGTCAGTATGACACTTCATTAATGTAATGCTATCTTTAGATTCCCAGCGTCTTGCTATACATTACATGATATACTGTGCTACATGCTATAGTCCAGAAATGGTAGGAATTCTAACAAATATACTCAGGAACTTTTGTTACATTGTCTGAAGGCTCTGTCTATATATGAGAATTATTTATCAAAACCTGGTTTATAAAGTCCAAATTACTAGAAGGAACTTTACACAGGCAGCTCTTAACATGAAAATGAGATTCATTCCCAAACAACCATTCCGCACCATTTTGGATGCCATATCTCCACCTTCAGGTCGTCTAGCCATCACCTCTGCCCTCTGCCATTATCCCTTCCCCTACACTGCTTCTACAGAGACATTTCCTCTGTGTTAAAGTGCCTTTTAAAAATTCAAATTCAATAAAATGGAAGAAATATATACAAAATATCAACAACAATAATACATGGGCACTCTACAATTTAATCTACATTTACCATCTTGTTTCAGTACTTTTATAGGTTAAATTGTGTCCCCCACAAATTCATGTGTTGAAATCCTAACCCTGAATACCTTAGAGTGTGACTTATTTGGAGATAGGGTTTTAACAGAGATAATCAAATTAAAGTGATCTTATTATGGTGGGCCCTAATCCAATATGACTGTGTAAGAAGAGGAAATTTGGACACAGACACACATTGAAGGAAGACAGTATGACGAGATACAGAGAGAAGATAGCCATTTCCAATCCAAAGAGACAGTGTGGAACAAAGCTTCCCCTCAAAGCCCCCAGAAGAAACCAACCCTGCTGAGACTGTTATCTCAGACTTATAGCCCCCAGAAATGTGAGACAATAAATTTCTGTTGTTTAAGCCACCCAGTTTGGGGTACTTTGTTATAGCAACCCTAGCAAACTAATACAGTACTCTTAGATTAAAATTACCAAAAAAACCATTTCAAACTGCTTAGCCAAAATATAGAACTTAAGGTAGGAGACTGAGACACCTCATAGATTCCAGGAAAGTCTGGACAAAGCAAGCCCTGGCTTACAGAAACCAGAGAGCACGAGGGACTCAGATAGCATCTCCCCATCTCATTCTCTCTGTCCCACAGGACACATCATCTCTTATTCCTTTCTCTTTCTTGCAGACAGATCACTTTTTCACACACATGACTGTACCAAAGCCTACAAAATGTGCAGGTCCCATAAACTAACAAATATTTATTAATATTAAGTTTAAATCTCAATTCCAAACAGATAGGAGACAGAATCTGATAGACCTGAGGTAGGTCAGGTGTCTATCCCTGTTTCAATCAGCTATGACCAGGGAGGCAGGGCTACGTAGGGTAAACAATGGCTTTGGGGAGTGGGACCACATTACAACTGTTATGGGCTTTAAGCATTTTTGTCTTCATGGGCCCCATCATCCCTAAACAAAATTATTAAACATTATGTTCTATGGTGACTTTGATTTAAAGATATAATTATACATTACAACATTTTCTTTGACATGAAATTAATTTTTCTCCTGATTTTAAAATATTAAGACATTTTCATGGTCCTCAAAAAGTATTCTGGTCCTAGGTACTGGGCCTGCTGTGCCTAAGATAGCTTTTTTTAAGTAAAGTGGACCTTTTAGACAAAGAAGGAGTATGTATGTATAGTTACACGTTCCTATTTAGCTAGACTCTTAAAAGTCTGTTCTTATTTTTCCAATAAGACACTTGTAACTTGCATGGTTGTTGATGATGATACAAGTAATATCAATGCTGGAGAGGATATTTTTCCTTGTGTGTTCCTCCATCTAATGCGTTTCAGATTTATAACTGACAGTTGTTGACTTCCACCTCCTGATTCCCATGTGGTCTCAAGGGTGTAGAATAACCTGGATGCTTGTGATAGAAAAGACTTGGGGTAAATTATTTAAGCTCCTGGACGGAGTTGAGTAAGTATTTTCAAATCCCTTATCCAATACACAGGGTTATATTTTATCAGCTATATCCATGATAACATCTCACTGAAGCATATGTCATTAGTCCATCTTTCATAAGTAAAATAAATCAAGAAGTCCACTTATGCACTAGAAATACATATATCTTGCCTCTTAGATGACATTTAATTATGGGTCAAGTTGAACAACTGTAGAGATGTATTTTCTGTGCCAGAGGCATGAAGGGATTTCAAAGACTTATTCAACTTCTCTATTATATGCCACTTTTGAGTGCTTTCATCTGTGCTAGAAATAATGATAGAAATGAAATAACAAAGGCAGGGTGACAAGTGTGCAATTATCTTCTGGGTTTCAAACCTAATAGGCTGGACATACGACGAGGTCGAGTATGACACCTAAGTGACTACCTCATGGAGCTGTCAAGTGGGACTACTAGCAAATGACTGACATACCCAGTGAAGCACAGCTTTGGGGGGAAAAATCGGTTCTTATAGACTTGTGGGTTACAGAAGTAACAGGAATTTCACAGAAATTGGGTGGCCGATTTTGAGACATCAAATCAAACTAAGACTCTGCGAAATGCCACAAGTCACTCAGTGGAGTCATTGCATATGTTAGTAGGTACTGGTCACTCATTGCCATTTTAGGCTGTACACACAAATGTGCATTGCATTCACCCTGAGAACTGCCATCTTTGAGAGCAAAATATCACTGTCTACATCAATGGAGTAAGTATGAAAAAGTGGAGCAGAGCTATCACTGGCTTTGGGACTTAGTCTGGAAACCTGATGGGCATGATCGTTAATTTCAAGTGTCAACTTGACTAGACTATGAGGGGCCCAGATATTTGATCAAATAGTTATTTTGGATGTGTCCGCGAGGGTGTTTCTGGATGACAGTAAGAGCTGAGTTGGTAGAATGAGTAAAGCTGATTGCCCACCCTAATGTGGGTGCCCCTCATCCAACCAGTTAAAGGCCTGAATAGAATAAAAAGGGTAACCCTCTCTCAGTAAGAGGGAGCGCCTTCTGCCTGACTGCTTTGAGCTGGGACATGAGTCTTTTCTGGCCTTCCACCTGAAATAAACATCATCTTTCTTGGGTATTGAGTCTTTCAGCTTTCAGACTGGAACTACATGAACTACACCATCAGCGCTTCTGTGTCTCCAGCTTACCAGCTGCAGATCTTGGGACTTCTCAGCTTCTGTAACCACGTGAGCCAATTCCTTATAACAAATCTCTTTATACATAAATATATGTCTGTCATCTATCTGCCTACCTCCCTACCTACATCCTGTTGGTTCTGTTTCTCTGGAGACCTCTAATACAATGAGTATGCATTAAGTAAAGCTCGGTCTAAGTTTCTTCCTTGTAACGTATTTACTTTTAATAATTCAGCTAAAGTGCAACTAGCACATTGTAGGCTCTCAAAAGGATTTATTATAAGGAAAAAAAAATGAAACAGAAGTCACAACTTCCATGATCAGACATCTTTTCTGAACAGAAGGCTTTGTTTCAGCCTAATCATCTATTTTTAAGATGGGTAGATTAGAGCTTTCAAACTAGTGAGCAGAGGCACATTTCTTCATGGTAAATGAGGTACTATGGAAAGTTGAAATTTAAATGGCAGCTGAGGGCATACAGGGAAAGCAGGGCAGAGATGGGGCACCTGCTGTGAAGGTCTTTACCAGAAGCAGTTCTCTCCTGTGTCCACCGGAACTGGGCCTTGTCCAGGCACGAGGGTGCTCTTGTGTGGTGCCCTGGGCCATGCAGATGAACCCGTCACCTAAGGTGCAGCTGGTTAACAAGCTGAGTGAATGGGAGGCCAGTATTGTGGTGGTAGCTGAGGCATCATGGCGCTCCCAGCACAAGGATGGCACCTGGATCTTCCTGGGAGGGCTTCCTTATGAACTGACTGAAGGAGATATCCTCTGTGTATCCTCCCAGTAGGGGGAGATTCTTAGCATTAGTCTCATAGGGGACAGGAAGACAGGGAACTCTAAAGGATCCTGCTTTATGTGTCCAGAGGACCAGAGGAATATAAATTTGGCTGTTGACAATTTTAATGGAATCAAGATCAGGGAAAGAACTGTACCAGTCAACCCTGTATCCAGCTACTGATACCCTCAGGCCTCAGAGGATGTGGATGACGCCACCAGAAAGCTCTTGGAGAAGGGCTGTGGGGCTCAGACCCCGTCATCTAGTTCATCCGATAGCTCAGATGATGGGGCACTCCCAGAACGGCACAAACGGAAAAAAGAAAAAAAGAAAAAAAACAGAAAAGGAAGACAACCAAGGTGACTACTTCTGTACGAGTTAAAGATGAAGACGGACAAAGAACCATGACCTTGCCAGCCAGAGGCCAGATTTAAAAAAAGGAGGATGCTCCAGGCTCCCGTAGACACACCAAGGTGAAGTTAGAGTCCAGAGAGGGCCCGGGGCCCTAATGCCCAGCTACCCCGAGGGCAGCACGGCTGCTGCAGGGGACAGCTTTCTGCAGGGTACAGAGGGATCTGGAGAGGGGGCTGAGGAAGAAGAATCCAGGTTCTGAGTCCTCCTGCCCTTGATCAGAGGCCAGAGGAGGAACAAGGAAAAGAGCAGGGACTGGGACAGAGGTGAAGCTCAGACAGATCTCAGCTAACATGAAGGCACAGCCGCACGCATTCTCCAATCCCAGTGACCACAGGCTAGGCCAAGGCTGCAGCCTGCTTAGATCCTCAAAGTTTGAAATGAATTGTGATATTTAAAATGCTATGGGACTGGACCTTCTTATTAATTTTATGTAATTTCTGGGGCAGAACTTCTTTAAAATTTGAGCATCGTGTTTTGTTTTGTTTTCCTACAACTATTCAAAATTTTACAACAGTTGAAATTACATTACCAGATTTGTATGGCCCCTTTGATAAACTCCTGAGATTTTGATGCCTAAGATTTAAGAGTAGTGCTCTGTAGGGGTCTACCAGGTAGTAACTCCCCTCCCATAGTATTTGGCTTAAATATTACCATTTTCTATGTAGCAGGATGAGCAAAAGTGTAGAAGCTCTAGGTGATCTCTATAGCCTTTTATAGTTCTAAGCTCTTTAGGCTACCATGGGAGAATTTCCGCCAGCAGAGAAGGAGCTTATTAATATCATGTGGTTTTTCTAGTAAACAGTAAAACATATTTAAAATGTTTAGGCTCCTGCTCCTGTATGATTTTATGTATTAGCAGTCGTGGAAATGTTTCCCCCCACCACTGCAACTTCAACTAACAATAAAGGGCAAAGATTATTCTTACAGAAAGTAGTATCAGTTGAGATACATGACTAATCATGGCAGATTAAAAAGAGATGATCTCTGCACGTTCTTGCTATTCTCTACTTCACGTATATATATGTATATATTTATACATATATGTGTGTAAATATTCTAAGAAAGCATGATATTTTATTCTTTCTCACAAGTTGTTTTATCTGCTATGGAGCTTGGGATATGTAAAGTGATATAGCATAATTGGAAATGCGAAGTGTTTCTGAAGTTCTGTTCAGATTTGACATTTGACTGATGAGCGTTTCATTCCCATTTGCAATTTCATATTCTGCATATGGACAGAACTGCATATATGAACTTGCAGATGTTGCTACTTAGGATGGAAACCTTAAGCTAACCTTTGGAAATTGCCTGTCCATTTGAAATAAGAATAAGTCCCCAAGATTCTAATATCTTGAATGACTTTGAATATTGTGACATTGGACCAATAATGTTTTATACAGGCACTCTATTTGGCGTAAAAGCTTTCTCAGAAAAACTTTACTTATATTGCACTAGTACATACAGAAGTTCCCAGTAGTATAAGCAATGAGAATGTTGCAAATCAGCATTTAATCATCAATGGAGATTTCTGTAGCTGACATTTACTATGGATTTTGAAGATCTTTATTATTGTAATATTTTCATAAAATATCCAAAAATGGGAATACTTTTAATTCAGTTATCAGAAATTAGCTGTTTTATTTCCCACATTTACTTCTAGTCTTTGCCTACATTGTAGGCCTATTTTACCCAGCTCTAGGTCCTTCACTTCCTCATTTCATTCACTCACTCATTCATTCATTCAATAAATATTTCTTAGGCTCTACTAAATACCAGGGGCTATAACATAGATGGGGATAAAAAATGAACATGACACAATGCCTGACCAGAGGAGGTCAAGATGTAGTGGAAGAGATGCACATGTAAATAGTTAAATCAGAAGTTATGTGAAGACTGCTGTGGAAGAGTAAAAGGAGACACAGGTGAGTCAGCGGGGCAAACGAGGAAAGAAACCACATTGCAGGCAAGGATTCCAGTGGGTGCAGAAACGATGAGACAGGCAAGTGGTTCAGTGTAAGTGGGAGAACATAGCACTGTGAGACAGGGCCATTGAGAAAAGGAGAGATGCAAGAAAGTCCTTGCAAAAAAAAAAAAAAAGAAAGTCCTTGCATGCTATACAAGATACTTGAGCTTATCTTAATTTGAAAGAATCAATGATTTTAAAGAAAATGTGATATGGTGAGGAATACATTTTTGGAAGGAGCACATGGTGGGAAGGTGGAGGATGAAGTAGACTGGGGAGGAACTGGGAGCAGAGAAAGGAGTAGGGAGGCAATTGCAGTGGTTAGGGAAGAGCTCATGAGGGACTGAAGGAGATAGTTTGGTGCAGGAGATAGAGAGGGACTCAGGATTCCAACAGATGTATAGGAGATAATTTTAGTGGAAAAGGGAAGGCCCCCAAATTTCAGACTAGAGTATACAGGAAGAGGAGCAAAGTTTATGTGGTAGGGAAGGAGTAAGAGTAGAGGAATGGAAGGTGATAGCAGAGAAGGTTAAGTTCATTTTGCTCCTTGTTGAAGTCGATCAAAATAACAGGTTGATAACCTAAATGGGAAAAGAATTTGAAGAAGAATAGATACATGTATATGTATAACTAAATTACTTTGCTGTACACCTGAAGCTATCACAACATTGTTAATCAACTATACTCCAATATAAAAAGTTAAAAAAATAGCAGGCTGAAGTGGTCCAAAATTTAACAATTAGGAAGCTTACTGGTGACCAGAGTGTGAGCAGTTCACAAGAAAAATGAGGGGGAACACCAGGTAGCACTAAAGGTAAGCAAGTATAAATAGCACCTTCAGATATTGCCTTTTGCTTATTATGTATAACAACATACAGCTTTCCATAATTTTAATAGCTACATTACATGTTATATAATGAAAATAGAATAATTTAGCAAACATGTAGAAGTATTTTTCCCCTAAAATAGAGGTGCATTGAGCAAGTGTTTATTTTGCTGCTGTTTTTTATGTTATTTCCACAGGAATTTTAATTTTCAGGAATTGTATCATTGGATTGAAGAATACAGTTGTTTTTGGCTTTTTGGTTTTTCCAAGCCATTGCTCATCACTTATATATATGATATAAGTGAATTGATTCAGTCATAAAGAATTTGGTGAGTGAAATAAAATGACAAAATTTTGAACTGAAATGCATAGCTCCGGTGGATATGGCTGGATATATTAGTCATTTGGGTCATTTTTCTCAAATATTATCCTTTGAAATAAAGGTGGGCCTAGAGTTAGTGAGACTCCCAACCAAAGCCATTGTGTGACATCATGATGCTCTTGCTTGTGTGTGATACACTTGTTTATCCTGTTATTTAAAATTCTAATAGAAGGACCAAAATACTTGTTTTATCAAACATTGGGAAAATTAAATTTTTTAAAAATATTTATTTATTTATTTATTGGCTACATGGGGTCTTCGTTGCTGCATGCAAGCTTTTTCTAGTTGCAGTGAGTGGGGCTACTCTTCATTGTGGTGCACGGGCTTCTCATTGTGGCAGCTTCTCTTGTTGCGGAGCATGGGCTCTAGGTGCTCAGGCTTCAGTAGTTGTGGCACATGGGCTCAGTAGTTGTGGCTCATGGGCTCTAGAGTGCAGGCTCAGTAGTTGTGGCACACGGGCTTAGTTGCTCCATGGCATGTGAGATCTTTTCGTACCAGAGATCGAACCCATGAGCCCTGCATTGGCAGGTAGATTCTTAACCACTGTGCCACCAGGGAAGTCCTGGGAAAACTAAATTTTATTCTTAATTCTATAAGGTGAGAGTAAAATTGACTGTATTACTTGAAACTTCATCTATGGAGTCCTCGGTGCTACCGAGATCACTTCACAGTAGAGCTGCCTCTGATTAGAAGAGCAAGCAGGTTAAATTTTTGGTGCTTTGAATTTATATGGAGGAATCCATTTATCATCTAAAACATGTGATGATAAATCACCCATAGATTCTAAATTGAAAATAAACCATAAGTTAAATAACAATATCTGTTATCAAAGATGATTGTTTTATAGGAGTACATAATTTGGGGTGAATCCATTACATAAAACTTAATAATTTGTGCTGAAATAATTAAGTGGACTTGACAGGCCTAATGCTGATTTTACTGTCTTTTCCCCGCACAGTGTTTTGCTTTTCATTTGTATGAGAGGAAGAAGACACATGATATGAGTTTGGCTCGTGTGTCTAAATATGGCTCCACAGGGAAGATTTGATACAGCTGAAGCTATTGCTTTTTAGAGACCTTTTATTTGAGCAGCTGCCTTAACAGCCTTTATCTTGTGACATCACATGAGACGAATCTCTGCAATAGGAAGAGAGAAAGATATGACTGAGTGATAGTTTTTGACTAAAACTTAAAATTGCAAAAGCAGAAACAGAGATAGATGTTCCTGAAGTTATATTTTTATTATATGTGACAGATATACAATTGTCTTACCCTAGTTTTAAAGCATTCCTTTAACCTCCAGGGATTTGTGCTTCACCAGAGGGCTGGGATGGAATCACTCACAGCTTTATTTGTGAGATGTGGCAAGAGTAGCTTTTAGCCTATCCAGATGGTCCCCAGCCTATGATGGTTCAGCTTGTGAGTTTTTGACTTTACAGTAATGTGCAAATGATAACGCGTTCAATAGAAACAATACTTTGAAGTTTGAATTTTGGTCTTTTCCCAGGCTAATGATATACAGTATGATACTCTCTCATGATGCTGGCCAGTGGTGATGACCTGCAGCACCCAGTCAGCCACGTGATCACAAGAGTAAATAATCAATACATTTACAGCCATTCTGTACCAATGCAATCATTCTTTATTTAACTTTCAATACAGTATTCTATAAGTTCCAGGAGATATTCAACACTTCATTATAAAACAGCCTTTGTGTCAGGTGATTTTGCCCAAGTGTAGGTTAATTTAAGTGTTTTGAACACATTTAAGGTAGGTTAAGCTAAGCAGTGTTATTTGGTAGGTTATGTATATTAAATGCATTTTCAACGTAGGGTATTTTCAACTTTATGATGAATTTATCAGGATGTAACCCATCTTAAGCCAAGAAGCTTTTTAATACCTAAGTCAGCTGGAGCATAGCTAATGGCAATATCAACATTTTTCAGGTATTCTTAGTGCCTTTGAGTTTAGAAATTCATAGGTTCTCTAAAAGCACCAGTAGCATACTAAAATGACACATGGCATTCCAAGCTACATTTACATAATTGCAGTCAGTATGATTACTATCAATTACATTAATGCTTGTTTTACCTCTTACAGCTGATTGACTCAATTTACTAGTTGCTTGGGTATGTTCAAGAAATGATCTAAATTACCTTTTCATTCAGTTAAGGAACTAGTCAGAGAAAATAAACTTTGTTAAAGGCTGAAGTTCTCTCTTAAGTGACAATATCCTTGGCCTTCTAGACTAAACCGTAAATTGAGCTGCAATATTTTTTGATTCTTTGCCTCATTCAATTCTTTTACTTTAAAACTGAATGCCAGTCTTGGACCATAAGTACATAGAAGATAAAAATATACTGAGCTTAGGAGTTTGGTCTGCTCAGTGATTGACTATTTCAGATTTTCTTAAACATAGGCTTGAAAAGAATAGCATACAATAGATGTAATAGTGGAGACAAATACAGGCAAAATCTGGACTCTGAATGGATATCGCTAAGACCCTATAGTCCAACACAAAAGCTAAGCAATGTTTTAGGGATGTGGCTTTTCTTTGGTGGCTTGTTTACTCCAGTGACATGGATTTAGAAGAGGGTGGGTAGGCCTAGAGAATCTTTCTCTGACAGGGCTTTCCTTTGGGGTCTGCTTGAAGCCAGGTTTGCTAGTAGGGAAAGCTTGAGTAACTGGATAAGTTTCATATTTAAACTCTGAAAAGCTTGAGAGGTTTAAATAAGCTTGAATATAGATTAGACTTATACAGGGAGCTGAGTTGGTGGAATAAAAGTGCAGAGTAGAAACAGATTTGGATGAGATATTTTTATATTTTAAGAGGCTACTTCTCAGGATGAGCATTATATTTCATTTGATTTAATATGTAATAAGTAATATTAATAAAGGTATCATACTTTTGAACTTCTTAACTGAATACAGGTGACTCTTGAAGAACATGGGGGTCAAGGGCACTAACCTCCATATCTATAGTTTTATATCCATGGATTCAACCAAACTTGGATTGTGTAGTACTGTAGTATGTATATATTGAAAAAACAAAAAAAAGCCCATGTATAAGTGGACCCATGCAGTTCAAACCCATGTTGTTCAAGGGTGAACTGTATTTTCATAGGAATGGGCATCAATTTTTTCTTACCAATTTTAGTAAGCAATGATTAGCAGACAGCATAACAATTGTTGAAAGAACGTGTGAGTGTCAACAAAGCTTTTTGTTAAAATGCTAGGAATTTATTGGGTAAAGGGTTCCTGCATTTTTTGTTGTAGTTTTTTTCCACAGTGTTTTTGACACATGCCTGACATGTTACTTCAGTTTCTTGTTAGATTTCTGTCAAATAGGATTTTTTAGTACAGACCAGCTTTACTTTATTGCACTTTATCATACATCACAAATAATCGTGGTTTCTTCTACAAATTGAAGATTTGTGGCAACCCTGAGTTGAGAAAGTCTATTGGCATCATTTTTCCAACAGCATTTGCTTACTTCCTGTCTCTGTATTACATTTTGATTATTCTCACAATATTGCACACTTTTTCATTATTATTAAATGTGTACAGTGATCTGTTTTCAGTAATCCTTGGATGTTATTATTGTAATTGTTTAGGGCCATCACCAACTCTTATTTAAGATGAACTAAATCAATAAGAGGTATGTGTGTTCTGACTGCTTCATCAACTGGCTGTCCCCTGTCTCTATACTCTTCCTCAGGCTTCCATATTCCCTGAGACGCAACAATATTTGAACTTAAGCCAATTAATAACCTTACAATGGCTTCTAAGTGTTTAAGTGAAAGGAATTGTTGCTCTCTCACTTCAAATCCAAAGCTAGAGATGATTAAGCTTAGTGAGGAAGGCATGTTGAAAGCTTAGTTATGCAGAAAGCTTGGCCTCTTATGCCAAACAGTTAGCCAAGTTGTGAATGCAAAGGAAAAGTTCTTGAAGGAAATTAAAAGTGCTACTCTACTGAACACACAAATGGTAAGAAAGCGAAGCAGCCTTACTGCTGCTGATAAGAGAAAGTTTTAGTGGTCTGGATAGAAGACCAAGCCAGTCAAAACATCCCTTAAGCCAAAGCCTAATCCAGAGCAAGGCCTTAACTCTTTTAAATTTTGTGATGGCTGAGAGAGATGAGGAGGCTGCAGAAGGAAAGTTTGAAGCTAGCAGAAGTTGGTTCGTGAGGTTTAAGGAAAGAAGTTGTCTCCATAACATAGAAGTGCAAGGTGTTGCAGCAAGTGCTGATGGAGAAACTGCAGCAGGTTATCCAGAAGGTCTAGCTAAGAAAATTAATGAAAGTGTCTACACTAAACAACAGATTTTCAATGTAGATGAAACAGGCCTCCATTGGAAGAAGATGCCACACCTAAGACTTTCATAGCTAGAGAGGAGAAGTCAATGCCTGTCTTCAATGTTTCAAAGGACAGGCTGACTCTCTTGTTAGGGGCTAATGAAGCTTGAGACTTTGAGTTGAAGCCATTGCTCATTTACTTTTCCGAAACTCCTAAGACCTTTAAGAATTATGCTAAGTCTACTCTGCTTGTCTTCTATTAATAGGATAACAAGGCCTGTATGATAGCACACTTGTTTACAGCATGGTTTGCTGAGTATTTTAAGCCCATTGTTAAAACTTTCTGCTCAGAACAAAAAGATTCCTTTCAAAACATGACAGCTCATTGACAATGCACTTCATCATACAAGAGTTCTTGATGGAAATGTACAATGAGATTAATGTTGTTTTCATGTCTGCTAACACAACATCCATTCTGCAGCCATGCACCAAGGAGTGATTTTGACTTTCAAGTCTTATCATTTAAGAAATACATTTTGTAAGGCTATAGCTGTCTTATATAGTGATTCTTCTGATGACTCTGAGCAAAGTAAATTGAAAACCCTTCTGGGAAGGATTTACCAGTCTGGATGCCATTAAGTACATTTGTGATTCATTGGAAGAGGTCGAATATCAACATTAACAGGAACTTGTAAGAAGTTGATTCAGCTCTCATGGGTGACTTTGAGGGGTTCAGACTTCAGTGGAGGAAGTAACTGCAGATGTGGTAGAAAGAGCAAGAGAACTAGAATGAGAACTGGAGCCTGAAGATGTGACTGAATTGCTGCCATCTCATGATTAAACTTTAATGGATCTCATGATCCCTTTAATGCTTCCTGTGCATGAACAAAAGAAAAAGTGGTTTCTTGAGATGGAATCTACTGCTGGTGAAGATGCTATGAAGATCGTTGAAATGACACCAAAGAGTTTAGAATATTACATAAAAGTTGATATAGCAGCAGGGCATAAGAGAGTTGACTCCAATTTTGAAAGAAGTACTACTGTGGGTAAAATGCTATCAAACAGCATTGCATGCTACAGAGAAATCATTCATGAAAGGAAGAGTCAATCGCAGCAAACGTCACTGTTGTGTTACTTTAAGAAACTGCCACAGCCATCTCAGCCTTCAACAACCACCACCCTGATCAGTCAGCAGCTGTCAACATCAAGGCAAGACCCTCCACTGGCAAAAAGATCGACTCTATGAAGGCTTAGATGATGGTTAGCATTTTTTATTAATAAAGTGTTTTTAATTAAGATATACACATTTTTATACATAATGCTATTGCACATTTAATAGACTATAGTATACTGTAAACATGACTTTTATATGCACCAGGAAACCACAAAATTCGTGTGACTCACTTTATTGTAATATTCACTTTATTGTAGTGGTCTGGCCACAAACCCACAATATCTCTGAAATATACCTGTATTTGTGTTACCACTGATATAGGAAAAAGCAAATCATTTTTAACATTAAAATCTTATTGAGATTTCAAAGGTGGAGGACATTATCATTTCCTATTTTTCATGATACAGTGTTTGTAAAGTAGTGTTCCCAGAATAATAAGCACTCTTTTGGGAAATAAGTTTGGTAAATAGCCAAGTAATTTCTCATATAAAACAGGCAAAGAAAGGTAGTGCCATCTGGGTTAAGCTATTAAAAATATAGCACAACAATAACTACCCATTATCTTAACTAACCAGAATTCACTCATTTTTATTCACATTGATCTAACTATAAGCCCTATTTAACCAAATTAGTAATATATAATAGAATACGCGTATACTTTCAGTACAGAGAGGGATTTATTTTTTCATTTTTCTATTGGTTATGAATTAAATCATCAATTTTTTTTCTGACTTTTATCTTAATGGTTTGAAATAGTCAGATGCATGGCTTTTCAATTTCTTTTACTACTTTATTTTATTACTTGGTTATTTAAGGTCAAAAGATTTCCATTTCCAAAATACATAATAGAAACAATAAAGCAGTAAAATTTGGACCTAGATAATATGGACATTTTTCTTAAAAGTTTCAACATGATTTACAAATTATTAAAAAGGCAGTAAAATTTGAACTCACATAGCATAAACTTTACCTTAAACTGTCAGATACATGATTTTTAAGGTATTTTATTAATATATCACAGATAATTATTTTTCTTATCAACAGTGAAGTAAAGTAAAATCTAGTTGCCCAAGAAATTATTAGAATTGGAAACACTAGTTGTTCGTGTGTTAATTTGGTTTCATTTATCTAAAGTCTATATTTCTTCTGTGATACCTAAGGTCGAGTCTATATAATCAAATAGCTGATGGAGAGGTGAGGGTTTTCTAGTTGAATCAAATGCCGAACATCATTTTTTACATAAGTTATCTGGAGAATTGAGTAAAGGTGGTTTCTTTTAAAGGCCATCTACAGGAGATAATTGTTTCAGTTTCCATTTAGTTAAGTTATCCTGGCCATAATGTTCTCTTCTTTCGAATTTCTCTTCAAAGCAGGGTTCCCAAATGCCTGCAAAATCTGAAACAGTGGTTCTCATATAAGTAACTTAGCATCTTCACAGAAATCCTGTCATAATTTATTTGTAAAACAATACCTCTACATACCTCAAATAGTTCTTCATAAGAAGAATGTTCCAGAAGGAAAAATAAGTGGCCTGTCCCTTGGAGAAAATGCTATTAAATAATGTGTTATGGGAACAGATAACATTTTCCTTGTCTTTTTGGGTTTCTTCCCGATGTAAATTTTGATAGAGAAATCATTTCAAAATAGAATACCGTCAGAAATCATCAGTGCAGAAGTGGTTCTGTTGAGGACTGTTAAGTGAAAAGGCACCAAATGGAACCCTCATCCATGTTTTCAAAATTGTTTTCATCCCCAGGAGGCTTGCAGCATTTGGCATTTCTAGAAAGCTACAGCAAAAGTGGTGCGAGAGAGTATTGTGTTTTTTGCCAAGTAATATTTCCTAAAGGCAATAGACCGTCCAGAAAATAACAGAAAATAAATAATGATGGTAGTATGTTCTATCTATCATCACTATATTCTCTAATACTTGGTGTTAAATACATATAAACAGTAGCCAATTGTAATAATAATTACCTTGTTAGCACCTGTTGTCAAAGATTTTGAAAGCAAAGCTTGTAAGATTAGGGAAAAACAAGCATGCGTTCCTTAAAGTGATATTTTGAAATATCCTGGATCAGTCCATCCCAGTGGAAGAGTACTTACATGGTAAGAATATTTGGGTAAAGTGTCTGAAACATTAGGAAACAGCAAAAATGGTTTTGAAATGTTTTCTTGTTCAAAATACATTTGTTTATCAGGACATTGCTAATTGACCATTTTATATCTCATGCCTAGAGTGTTTAAAACACTGTAACACCAGCTTCTGATTCCACGCTGAGTAATTTTTTACTCCATGTGCCAGTAGTAAATGAGCCGATTAGCAGAATGGATAACTTCTGAGATCTCCCCTTTCCTGTATTGACAATTCCTTTGTAAAGCAAATGCCAATCCTGCAGGCTAATAATAAAGAGTGGAATTCCCTCGTTCATTAGACATGCAGCAGTAAAGTTAGTAATATAACTATAGAAATATATTTGCAATATGTTCTTTTTGCACAATATGCATACAAATACTGCCATCCCTATTTAACCAAATTAGTAATGTATAATAGAATATGCATAGTCTTTTGTAGGTTCCTCTGACCTATAATTAGCACTCATTTCGGACAATAATTACCATATTAGAAATGGCTGTTTTTATCTTTTGCAATTATTTTAACTTTCAGACATCATCATAGTACTTATAATATTTTGAATTTTTTTTTTTACTTCAATTTTAAGTTGAAGATCATTATTTTCCCCTGGAGGACTCATCACGTTGGGGAATTTCAACTGCCCTTCTAAAAAGAATGCTTCACTGGAATAGGTCTCATCTTATTAGGAATATCAGAAAACAAGCAGCTGCTTATCTCTTCTGGCTTAAGCTTGAAGAACCTCAATGAAAGAAACACACAAACTAATCTGGTGATGCTTTTAGGAAATGCACTAATGATAGGAAAGTTCATAGGTCGTCACTGCTGTCATCATCAACATCACCACATGTAGCGCTTCCTATGTGCCCAGCACTCTTCTAACAGCTGCCCGTATGTTAACACAGAAGCCTTAGAAGTAGGTACTATTATTATTTCTGTCACTTGAGAGAAAGGAGGCACAACTGGTTAAAAAACTTTTTCTAACTACTCAGCTAGTAGGTGCTAGAGTCAGAATTCGAGCCTAGGCAATCTGGCTTCAGAATCAACTTTCAATGGTCATGTTTTAGTGGTGTGTCACAATGTCTTTTCTCCAGGTTTTTATTTGATTGTTTTGTCTAATTTTGCTTTTTGGAGGGCAAACATTCATTTGAACTTTCATAGTTTTTCAAACCTTTATGAGGGCTTTGAAAACATTTTTTTAAATAATAAAAAGTTGCAGTCACTACAAAATTATCAGCGTCTAACTTTTGAGATGTTGTTCCAAGCCTACATTTGTTTCTGACCTGACTTTTTCTGAATCACTAGTCACAAAATCTGAATAAAGCTGATCTTATAATATTGCCATGTTCAGCTCTCCGGAAATAACCATTGTAGCACGTGACCTATCATTCATATGGATTCTATTGAATGATGAGCTCAGATGCTTGTACAAGCCATTTTATTTGCCTTCTTCTTTAATACTATCAGTGATTAAGGAGGCAGAATTTCGTTTGTGTGTGGCTCAAATATGAGGACTTTACACTTGTAAAATGTGCTTTTAAGTCTTAGCCCACTGTCTATTAAAAACGAAGTCTATAAAAATATTTGTGATATAGGTATTTTATAAATTGGAATATTTTTCGAATCAATAAGTGCTATGTTACATTGCCTTAAAATATTTTTAAAAATTGAGCTAAGGGAGGCTGAATGAGTAGAATTTAGCAAATGGCAAAAGGAAAAAATGACCTCTTGATCGTTAGATCAAATGCAGTTGAATTTTTGACCTGAGTGTGATGGCCTTGTCCACCGTTAATGACTACATTGATCTATTTCTTGTTGATTTGGGGGCGGGGGGCGGTTGGCAGCTTTAAAGATCAATTTTTGCCTTATTGTTCAGGCTGTCATGTAGTGTATTTGATTTTGTCACTGAAAGATAAAGGATTGTTCGCCTATCAATCAGGGATGTGTCTCAGATAGACAATAGGAAGTTAGAACACTGAGTGAAAGAAATCACTGATGTTGAAGAACGTAATTCTTTGGTATTTTGTTTAATCAGCTTGGCTATTTATGTTTATAAAATTCTGTAGATAATAATTTGCACGTTGCCTGTTAAATGCCTCTTGCTACATGGTGATGATCTAGATTCTATGCCAAATCAGGCAAAGAACTTGATAGCTTTAGGCTTATAATCTAGGACAAAAAGATAAACATACTTTTAGAATGTTAAGTTTAAATAATGAATATATTTATATGTAGAACAAGAAAGTATAACTGTATTTTGTGGTATAGGATCAATTGAGAATATTTAACAAAGGGAGATAATTCATCGATGGTCTAAATTTTCAAGAAAAGTTGGAAAGAGGGAAACAGTTATTAGTGGGCTTTATTTGGGATAATAAAGATATTCTAGGAGTAGACTTTAACATGGGAAGATACACATGTGGAATGATAGCACTGGAGGCAAAGTAAAATGTGGACCTGGCAATAGACAAAAATTAATAGGTGGTAGAACTCTACTTCATTTATTTCCAGACTGACCTTATTATTTCCTTCCTTTTACTAACTCTGGGCTTGTTTGTTCTTTTTCTAGTTGCTTTAGGTATAAAGTTAGATTGTTTATTTGAGATTTTTCTTATTTCTTGAGGTAGGCCTGTATCACTATGAACTTCTCTCTTAGAACTGCTTTTGCTGCATCCCATAGATTTTTAAAATTAATTTTTAGTTGGAATTTAGTTGGTTTACAGTGTTGTATTAGTTTCTGCCATACAGCAAAGTGAGTCAGTTATATATGCACATATATCTACTGTTTTTTAGATTCTATTCCCGTATAAGTCATTGCAGAGTATTGAATAGAGTTTCCTGTGCTATTCAGTAGGTTCTTATTAGTTATCTATTCTATATAGAGTAGTGTGTATATGTCAATCCCAATCTCCCAATTTATCCCTTCCCCTGCCCTTGGTAACCATAATTTTTTTTTCTACATCTGTGACTCAACTTATGTTTTATAAATAGGTTCATTTGCACCATTTCTTTAGATTCCACATATAAGCAATATCATATGATATTTGTCTTTTTCTGATTTACTTCACTCAGTATGACAATCTCTAGGTCCACCCATGTCACTGCAAATGGCATTATTTCATTCTTTTCAAAGATTTTGGAGAGTTATTTTTCTCAATGTATTTTTTGATTTTCTCTTTGCTGTCCTCAGTGATTCATTGGTTGTTTAGTAGCATGTTGTTTAGCTTTCACATGTTTGTGTTTTTTCAACTTGTTTTCTTGTAATTGATTTCTAATTTCATATTGTTCTGGTTGGAAAAGATGCTTGATATTTCAATCTTCTTAAATTTATTGAGGCTTGTTTTGTGGCCTAACGTGATATCTTCTGAAGAATGTGTGCACTTGAAAAAAGTGTAAATTCTGCAGTTTTTGGATTCAATGCTTTGTACACATCTGTTAAGTTATCTGGTATAGTGTGTTGTTTAAGGCCAATGTTTCCTTATTGATTCCTGTCTGAATGATATATCCATTCACTTAAATGGGGTATTGAAGTTCCCTACTAATATTGTATTACTATCAATTTCTTCCTTTATATCTGTTAATATTTGCTTTACATATGATCCTATGTTGGGTGCATAAATATTTATGATTGTTATACCTGCTTCCTGGGATTGACCGCTTTATCATTCTGCAATGCTCTACTTTGTCATTTTTTTACAGTCTTTGTTTTAAAGTATATTTTGTCTGATATGAGTAATGCTACCTGAAGTTTCTGTCTGTGTCCATTTTTATGGATTATCTTTTTCTAGCACTTCACTTTTAGTCTGTATGTGTCTTTAGATCTGAAGCGAGTCTCCTGCAAGAAGTATGTGTATGGGTTTTGTTTTTTCATGCCTTCGGTCACTGTATGTCTTTTGATTGGAGCATTTCATCCATTCACACTTAAAGTGGTTTTTGATAGGCGTACATTGATTGCCATTTTGTTCATTGTTTTCTGACTGTTCATTGTTTTCTGAATGGGAGTTCTTCTGAATTCCTGTGTTCTTTTCTTTGTCTTTTCCTTTGGGATTTGGGAAGTGTTATGTTTGGGTTCTGTTTACCTATTTCTGTTTACCTATTGTAGGTTTTTGACTTGTGGTTACCTTGAGGTTCATACGTATCTACCTAGATAGAAAGCAGTTTACTTTAAACCAATAGTTGCTTAAGTTCAAATGCATCCTAACAACAGTACATTCTTAATCCCCCACCATATTTTGTGTTTTTGATGTCATATTTTACATCCTTTTGATTTTTATATCCCTTAACTACTTATTGCAGTTATAGATGATTTTACTACTTTTGTCTTTTAGCCTCATAGTCAGTGGTGAAAAGCTGAAAACTTTTCCCCTAAGATCAGGAACAAGAATGGATGCTCACTCTCACCAATTTTATTCAACATAGTTTTGCAAGTCCTATCCACAGAAATAAAATAAGAAAAAGAAAAAAAAGACATCCAAATTGCAAAGAAGGAAGTAAAACTGTCACTGTTTGATGACATGATACTATATATAAAGAACCCTAAAGATTTTACCAGACAACTATTAGAACTAATAAATAAATTCAGGAAATTTGCAGGATACAAAATTAAAATGCAGAAATTTGTTGCATCTCTATACACTAATAGCAAACTATCAGAAAAAGAAATAAGGAAAATCTCATTTGTAATTGCATCAAAAAGAATTAAACACCTAGGAATAAATTTAAACAAGGAGGTGAGAGACCTACATTCTGAAAACTATAAGATATTGATGAAAGAAATTGAAAATGGTGCAACTAAATGGGAAGATATACTGTTGTCATGGATTGGAAGATTTAGTGTCCATACTATCCAAAACAATATACAGATTCAATGCAATCTCTATGAAAATGCTCATGGCATTTCTCACAGAACCAGAACAACTAATCTTAAAATTTGAATGAAACTACAATAGACCCTGAGTATCCCAAACAATTTTGGGAAAGAATGACAAAGGTGGAGGTATCAAGCTCCCTGGTTTCAAACTATAATACAAAGCTATAGTAATCAAAACAGCGCATTACTGGCACAAAAACAGACACATAGATGAACAGGGAGCCCCAAAATAAATCACACACATGTGGTCAAGTAATCTATGACAAAAGAGGCAAGACTATACAATGGTGAAAAGACAGTCCCTTCAATAAATGGTGGTGGGAAAACTGGACAGCTAGGTACAAAATGATAAAACCGAACTGCTTTCTCACAGCATATACAAAGATAAACTCAAAATAAATTAAAAACTTAAATATAAGGTCTGAAATCATAAAATTTCTAGAAGAAGACATAGGTAGTCCACTCTTTGACATTGGTCTTACCAATTTCTTTTGGATCTTACCAATTTCTTTTCTCAGGCAAGGCAACAAAAAACAAAAGTAAACAAATGAGATGACGTTAAACTAAAAAGTTTTACATAGTGAAGGAGACCATCAACAGAACAAAAATGCAACCCATTGAATGGGAGAAGATATTTGTAAATGATATATTTGATAAGGGATTAATATCTAAAATCTATTAAAAAAAACTCATACATTTCAGCATAAAAAAAAAACTGATTAAAAAATTGGCAGAAACATGAGTAGACATTTTTCCAAGGAAGAAATACATATGGTCAACAGGCACATAAAAAGATGCTCAATATCACTAATCATCAGGGAAATGCAAATCACAACCACAATGACGTATCACCTCATATCTGTCAGAATGGCTATTATCAAAAAGACAATAACACATGTTGGTGAGGATGTGGAGCAAAGGGAATCCTGTGCACTGTTGGTGGAATGTAAATTTTGCAGCCACTGTGGAAACAATGTGGAGGTTCCTTAAGCAGTTAAAAATAGAACTACCATACAATCCCATTTGGCAAGTCTATTTTTGGGTATTTACCCAAAGAAGATAAAAACACTAATTTGAAAAGATATACACACCTCAGTGTTTGTTGCAGCATTATTTACAATAGCCAAGATGGACACTGAAGTGGCCATTAATAGAAGGATGGATAAAGAAGATGTAGTGTACACACACACACACACACACAAAATGGAATATGACTCAGCTTTAATAAAGATTGAATCTTACCATTTGTGACAAACGTGGGTGGACGTGGTATTATGCTAAGTGAAATGTCAGACAGGGAATGACAAACACTGTATGATTTCACTTATATTTGGTATCTAAAAAACAAAACAAATGAACAAACATAATAAAGATGTAAAGATGCAGAGAACAAACTGGTGGTTGCCAGAGGGAGGTTATTGTGAGGTGGGCAAAATAGGGAAAGGGGATTAAGAGGTACCTACTTCAAGTTATAAAATAAATAAGTCATGGGTATGTGATATAAAGTATAGGGAATATAGACAATAATATTGTAATAACTTTGTATAATGACAAATTGTAACTAGACTTATTGTGATGATCATTTTGTAACATATAAAATATCAAATCACTATGTTGTCTGCCTGAAGCTAATATAATATTGTGATATTTGAATTAAAAAAATAAAAGATGGAACTAAAATTTGAAGTCTTTTCTTAACTCTTTGAAAGAAAATAATCTTTTAATGAATATGGAGTTCTAGGAAGACCTTGTTTGGACCTGGAAAAAATGTATAGAATGTGTTACATTTAAAGTTTAAAATAAACTCTAATGCTGTAAAAAATTAGCCATTAAGTACATTCTAGAACACTTTCTTAACCTATGTCTGAAGCACCTGGAAAATAATCATTAAAATTTCATTTATATTTTGTTGATAGGCAGATCATTCCCTAGAACATTGTCTAAATGCTTCTGAGTGATGTAATTTGACTAGTAAATTAATGGTTTCTGGTGATCTTAATGTTAACATAACATTTGGAGGCATCGCTCATCAGGGGTGCAATACTGCATTTCACAAGATGCATGAGACAAAGGAACTTAATGAGTTTTGCCTGCACTGCACATATTGTGCACAACTCTGTTCAAACTGTTACAGGCTTCCTGCCAAGATATGTAGGAGAAATTGCCTAAAAGATTAGTAGAAGAAATGGTCCCACTTCCTACTCTGTACCCTTGCGATTGGTTTGTCAACAGTTGGAGAAAATTTTGGTATAGGCAGTAAACAGTGTCAGTTTCAGAAGATGGGACCCCTGAATAAGATTTATGAGAAGAGAAACACGATTCTACTACAATATTTCCTTCTTTGTAATAAATGATGGTTTTAATAGGTATTGGCCACTCCTAATATTCATTATTAAAGTTCGTTCATGCTTTAATAAATGTTTTTGTGATAAATTCCATTTGATATACTTCTAGGAAATAAATGGCTAGGTAACACTGCAAGTCTAATATTCCTTTTTTGTATATATAGCGAAAGTTTTAAACATATAAATAACAATTAAAGTTGTTGCCCATTAATAGCCTGTAAACGAAAAGTGTCAAAGGCTATTTGTTATTGCACATGGTCTACTGCTTAGAGGACATACATACATAAACATTATTCCTGAGTTGTAGAATCATTATACAATAGAAAAATAAATCACCTATAAAAGTTTAAGTATACACAACTGGAATAGTTTTATTTAATTTTTTGGCAAATTCTTTAGCATATTCTCTTTGTTAGTTATCAAAATTTTTTCCTGTATGTTATTTTAAAAAATTCCATACTATATCAGTATATAAATGTTTTACATAGTAAAAAGATTAACTTTTTTGTTACACTATTACAAAACATATTGGCCAACATTTATTGAATGTTTGCTATGTGCCAGGAACTGCTCAAAGTGTTTTATGTATATTAATTCACAATAATCCTAATATTAATTACTGTTTCAGCATCACTTTATAGAAGGGTAAAGTGATATACTGAGAAATTAGGAGGCTTGTCCTACCTTGCAGCTAGAAAGTGATGAAGGATTCAGTCCAAGTAGTCTGACTACCAAGTAAGTCCTGTATACTTACTACCTTTTCAAGATTACCTGGGAATAAATGTTTGTAGTGGGTAGAATCAAATTGTATGGTTTTTTTTTTAATTAGTATTTTTAAGAGTGTATGTGTTTTGCTTTGAAAAATGTAATAGCCAAACTAAGATTTGAAATAATTGTTTGCATTCAATACTATTTTCATTATTTGATACCAGTTTAAGTACACTGTTCAGTGACATTAATACCTTCACATTGTTGTGCAACCATTACCACTATTCATCTGTGGAATTATTCCAACACCCAAACTGATATTCTATATCCATCAAGTAATAACTTCTCACTATCCCCTTCCCTCAGCCCCATTCTACTTTCTGTCTCTGTATCTTACTTTTCCTTTCTATAAAGTGATGCTGAGAACAGAACTTGCTTCTTTGGATAATTGTGAGTTAATAATAGGCTCAGCATAGCACAGTCTCTCTTCAGAGCTGTTAGACTGCAAGGGGAGCACTTGGATGGTAGAGTTCTTCTAAGATAAATCCACTATCATTTGAATTGCCCTTTTTTCACTATTGTTTTTCTGCCCAAAGAGCAATGCCTTCATGGTACGTGTGTGTGTGTATGTGTGTGTGTTTGTAGGCAGTGGGTGTGAGGGAGGCAGGATGGGAAAGAGGAAGTCTGGAGAACCTACTAGCAGGAATGAAATCGACAACTGGTTTGTATCAGGGTTCCAATGGTGTATGTGGTGTGTGTGTGTGTGTGTGTGTGCGCACACTGACATGTGAATGTGTATGTGATGGTAGAGCTTGGGGAGTTAGGGATAGATGTATCAGAATCAATCATGAGATATTTTCAAATTATTCTTTGCTACTTCCAAGCCCAGTTCTCCAGGAATTAAAATAGAGTCTTTAGGGGTGGGAGTCTGTGTCATTTGTAGAAGCCCTTTGCTGGTTGTGGTATCCCCCACAGCCCACCCCCATACAGTTTTACACACTCACACAAGCTCTCACACATCTATGGAGAACCACTGCACTGACTACACCCTCTAAAATGGAGAAAAAATGAAAAGCTAGTCAGTAGGTGGCCTATCCTCGGTTACTTTGTAACACATTTGAGAAGATGAGGCAAGAAGAACTGGGAATTATGAGTATATTTTGGCCAAGAATCTTGAATAGTAATGCCAAGAAATAAAAGTGGTAGCTATGAAAAAAGGAGAGAGAGAGAAAACAAACTGAAAAGATGGCAAATGCACAGAGCCAGTCTAGGAACGATCAATGGGCCCAGGACTGAGGTCATGAGGTATATAACCTGTGGATTTACAACAAGGATATAGTTAGAGCTCATGAAAATGAGCAAAAAAAAAAAAGAAAATTAACATGTGCTTTAAGACATTGAATTACTTTGCTTTTAGGGATTTCATGTTTGTTTTTTAAATTGTTAAAACAGGCCCCTGTGGTTCATTACAGATGTATGCCTAATTCAATTATTCTTTTAGATGTCTTAAAAATAAACATGTCTTCAGTATAGTTGAAGCAGGACTTCTAGCTTGTCTTGATTTCCCCAGGACTTTCCCAGTTTTAGCATTTCCAGTCCCACGTTTCTGGAATCTCTTTAGACTTCGGCAATTGGTGATGGTTCAAGACACATTATTTGTAATCATATCCTTATCATTTTATTATATATATGATAATTATATTTGCCTACCATGTGTTTTGCCTTTTATCATCTTTATCTGTAAGAATAATAAGTGGTAAACAAACTTTTCGTCAAATTACAAAACTATAGTTTTGAAGCGGACATTTTTGCTTTCAAAGGAAGAAGGCAGCAAAATGTTATTGAAAGTGGTTGCATTTAATGCTTAAAGTGATATTCCCTAAACTGGATTCCTGGCTGGTGATGAGATGTTCTAGGAATCCATCTTAATTGGTTATAATGTCTGACTTCAAAATGCACATGCATGTGTTTAGAAAATCTATCTGTTGGACTTCTGTAACTTCCTTAGGATAATTCACTCTGACAGAAAGGAAGAGAGAACAGGTGTTAGAGTTGTTGTTCTTAGATAATTTAGAATTGTTCTTTTCTCTCTAATATGAGCATTTTGCACTCTACATTTCCCTCCACGCATTGCTTTAGCAGGTTACCATACATTTTGATACATTCTGTTTTTATTTTTCTTCAATTCAAAATATGTTCTAATTTTCTTCTCAACTTGCTCATTGACCCATGTGATATTTAGAAGTATGTTGTTTAATCTCCAAATATTTGGGGGTTTTATGAATATCTTTCTGGTATTAATGTCCATTTTAATTTTGTTATCAGAGAAGATAACTTTGTGTGATATTGGTTACTTTCAGTTGGTTGAGGTTTGCTTTGCGGTACAGATTATGGTCTATCTTCTGAATGTCCCATGCACTCAAAAAGAATGTTTCATCTACTGTTGTTAGTTGAAATCAGTGGATATTCTTACTGAGGTTTTCTTGATCTTTAGTGATTTTCTGTTTACTTGTTCTATCAGTTTCTGAGAGAGTTGTATTGAAATCTCCATCAATAGTTGTGGATTTGTATTTTTTTCCTTCTGGTTCTATCAGTTTTTACTTCATGTATTTTGAAGCTCCGTTGCTAAATTCATACACATTTAGGATTTTTACGTCTTCTTGGTAAATCTAACTCTGTATCATTATGAAATTTCCCCTTTCATCCCAGGTAATATTACTCCTTCTGAAGTCTACTTTGTTATAAATATAGCCACTCCTGTTTTCTTTTGATTGATGTATGCATAGTGTTTTCCTCATCCTTTACCTTTTAAGCTCACTATGTCTTCATACGTGTCTTATAGACAGTAAACATTTGGATCTTGCTTTATTATTCAATTTGGCCATCTCTGTATTTTAATTATTATGTTTAGATCATTTATATTTACATATGTGACTATCTGTGATTTGATTAAAATCCACTCAACTTGCTGGTGGTTTTTATGTATTCTACTTGTTTTTCTCTTCCACTTTTCCTTTTTCTTCCTGCTTTTGAAATATTATGACTCCATTTTAACTTCACTATTGGCTTATTATTTATACATCTTACTAAATTATTTTTAGTGTTGCCTTAGGATTTACAATATACATCTTTGATGCATCACTGTTTAAGCAATATTACACTACTTCGTGTATAATGTCAGAAACTTACAAGAGTATACTTCCAAAACACCCCTCTCATTTTTTTTTTTTTTTTTGGCTATCATTGCCCAAATATTTTTTAGGCACTAGAAAAATACAACCCTTAGGCCAAAACCAGTCATTTTCATTTATTTTTGTGTAATTTATGGCCTCTTTCATGCTACAAGGGCATAGTTGAGTAATTGCAAGAGAGACCTTATGACCCACAAAGCTGAAAATATTTGCTATTTGATCCTTTAAAGAAGAAGTTTGACAATTCCTGCTTTAGAAAATCAATGAATCTTTTTAGTGTGATTAAGAATATCTTTTCTACTTCCCTTATTATAACCATATCCAGAAATCTTTATTTTTTTCTATAGACCCAAGTTTTTGTCTTATGTCGTATTTCTTCTTGCTGAAGAACTTCCTTCAACATTTCTTGTAGTTCAGGTCTGTTAGTAATGAATTCTCTCAGTTTGTTTAATCTGAAAATATATTTATCCCTATTTTTGAAAGTTATATTTGATGAATTTATTTTTATGGCTTTACAGTTATTTTCCTTCTGTCACTCTATAGTTTGGCTTGCCTAGTTTCTGTCCCTCTATAGTCTGGCTTGCCTAGTCTCTGTCAAAACTTTTAACTTTTCTTTGTATATAATTTGTCTTTTATTTTCTGACTGTCTTTAATATTTCCTCTTTCTCTTTCATGTTCAGGCATTTGAATTTGATGTGCCTAGGTCTGGGCATTTTTCTCCCTGCCCCCTTTTCTCTGTGTTCTCCTTCTGGGATTCCAGTTATGCTTATGCTAGGTTATTTGACATTTTCCCCACTGCTTTTTGATGCTTTAATCTGTTTTATTTTTATTATTCCCTCTTTTTTTAATCTTTGTGTTTTAACTTGGGTAATTTCTATTGACTTATCTTTAGACTCAATGATTGTTTTCTTGACTATGTCAAGTCTACTGATGAGTCTCTCAAAGTCATTTTTTTATGACTACTACCTCTGGTTTTTATTTTTAGAATTTATTTAAACTTTCTTATATTTTCCATTTTTCTGCTGAAATTCCCATCTGTTTGTTAATGTTTTCTGCCTTTTATACTGGATTCTCTAATATATTAATCACAGTTTAAAAAAAATTCCCTCTCTGATAGTTCCAGCAATTCCACTGCTTCCATTTAGATAGTTTCTAGTGCCCTGATTTTAAGTTAACTGATCTTTTCTCAACCAATATCTAATCTGCTAAGCCTATTCTATAGAATTGTGCCTATTTATCTATTGAGATACTATATTTGTTTCCTTATTATGTATATGTTTTACTTTACATACTTCAATATATTTTGAATCACTGCTTTACAGTCTCTGGTAATTCCATCTTTTTTTTTTTTTTTTTTTTTTTTTGGAATCTGAGCTATTTACTTATTTTTCTTGTTTTCTTCTTTACATATCTAGGAATTTTTTATTGGATGATGGACATTATTGAGTTTACATTCTTGAGTGTCTGGATTTTATAGTCTTTATTAATAGAATGTTGAATTACGTTCAAGTAGACAGTTAATTTTCTAAAGTATGTGATTGATCATTTTGAGTGTTGCTTTTAAGCTTTATTGGGAAATTTCTATAGTGGAATTTTTTGTAGTGCTTTATTAGCTGCATCTCATGTATGTTTTCTCTTAATTTTAATGAATGCTCAGATTAAGTTCAAAAAGAGAAGTGTGGTACATGATAATCTGTTATAAGGCTTTGACATAAGAAATTTCTCAGTAAAGTGCCTTATTTAGGAGAGCCATGTAATCTTCACTCATTCATTCACCCATCAATTATTATTCCTATGAGAATTAAGAAGATACTAATAAGGAAGATACAGATTCTTGGATTTTAGAGTGAGAAATAAACAAAGGGTGGTGGAAATTCGGAGGAAAGAATAGAGACTTCTGGTTTCAGGAGGTGGTGGGAAGTCAGATTCATGGAGAAAGTGACATTTGAATTGGCTGTTGAAGGAAGGAAGCACTTACATCATGAGGTTTGATGGAGGAAAAGATATTCCAGGCATAGCTAAGGCATATAAACAATTTTGGAGAACCAGTAAAAATCAAGTTGTCAAAGGTGTCAAATGTGTTAGATGGGGCTAATTATAATAGTACTTAATATGGTTACTATACACATAAAAATAATGCGTTAAATTGCTTAGCAAAAAATTTGGCATGTGGTATGTACTAAAATATTGTTTATTTTACAGATTTTGGGAGCATTTTTTAAACAAGGATGCTAAGCTTTACATCATTAAAAATATTAAATATGAATATCTCTACTTTTTTAACATATATTTAAAACATTTTTGTTACTAAAATTTTTTAATATTTGTTGTCATATTTTTAAGATTAGTCATATTTATTGAGGACATTCTATAGACACTTTAATATTCCATCTTTAATCCTGGCTATTACTCGGAAATACATGTCATAACAGTAAAGAAATATGCTTTGAAAAGTTCAGATCAATAGGTATCAGAACAATTATATAAAAATAATTTTTTGCTTCTTCAGTTATACATAATTTACACTTGAAACTTATAATTGGTCTTTGTCATGTTTGGTGACCTTAACTTTTTGACATCATTGCCAAATATTCAAATCTATTATATAGATTCATGCTTTTGTGTTATATCTAGTAATTAATCCATTCTTTATTATGTTAAACCTATTCAGATTCAGAAGGATGGGCTTCGTCCTAATTAACCTTAAATGTTATAATGAAATTATATTGCGGATTAACTCTGGAAGTTTATTTTATGACATTGTTTATTCTGTGTTTAGAAAAGCACTTAATCATTTAATCTAATATACTGTCAAATAAGTGTCTTCTGGAAGCCAGAATTTAGCTTTGACAGTTAAAGAAAAAACCAGATTTTGATGCAAAATTAGATAAACAATAATGAAAATATTAAGTACCCAGGATGCAAAATCCCATTTAAATAGCATGCAGACTTTTAATAGAAAATTACATAAATTTCTTGGACTTTAATTGTATATAGCAATAAATCAGTAAGAAGATGCATTACTATGTTGAAAGAAATATTATTCACAGGAGTCGAGATATCATAGGAGACATCATGTGTACAAGAACATCAGAAAATAGGGCTTGTGATTGATGCAAGCTTCTAATATGGAGGCTGGCATTTTTATTTCCTTTCAAGTTAAAGTTCATAAGAATTCTGTAGTATTTGTTAAGCTGCTTGCACTTTTGCAGGTAATGAGAAAATAAATAATCAAATATAGCTCTAGGTTTCAAGATGTTGACAATTAGATCCATTTGTATGGGCTAATAAATTTTTAAAAAATTTCTTGTTTAACCACCTTACTTTATAAAGAAGGAATTATGTTACTTTAGCTATTCATAGGATGATAGGGTTTAGTGGCAGAGTTGGGGCTCAATTATAGGATTTTTTTTTCTTTCTACATTAAACAATAGAAGATGGCTGTGCCTCATTTTCTCCTTCTGTAAAATGGGTATTGTTATCATGCCTTATACATTTTATCATAATCATTGTGAGGATTAACTGAAGAAATACTTGTAAAGCTAATATTAATTATTAGGAACATGTTAAGGACTCAGTATGTGACACTATCAGCAGCAGCATTAGTTCTGTGTTATCTGGCAAAAACTGTATTTAGCGCCATAGGAGTTTAGATGAAAGAATGATAATGAAGTATGGAGAAAGCAGATTCTCAGTCAGGTGGTAGAAAACCACAGTACACACTTGTAAAACTAGGGCTTCTAGAGAAAGACAATTTGGGTGTAAATTTTGTGCCACTTACTAACATTAGAATTATGGACAATTTAGGACAATTTATAATTTTAAAAGCTTCAGCTTCCTCCGGTTTATAATGATAAAACCTATGCCCACGGGTGTCAGGTGCACAAACTCGATGTATTATAAATATCCAGTACATGTTAGATTTTATTTTACTCCTAACCAAACCATTTGATAAAATCTGGCAATTGGTTCGTTAGGTGAGTACAGCCAGAGGAAATATCCTTGTACTGTACACATAAAGCTTAATTCTCAAATTTTAGTAACAGCAAAGTTGGATTTTGCCAAAGCTATAAATGAAATTTTGTCTTAATAACAACTAAAAATATTTATTTTGCTATTTCTTTTCCATTTTACTTTCAAACACTTTTGTTGTCTTTTTTAAAAGGATCTCTCAATGAAACGTATTTAATAAGAACTCTTTGCTTTAAAAAGTTATCAGTGTAATTTGTGTTGAAATCATGCTGATAAGTAACATATGGTGATGATATAAACATTACACTAGATTTTTCTCTATTACAATTATTAAAAATTGGAAAAGTTTGGTATCTGTTGTGTTAGTCTAACAGAAGCAATGGGAAGAATATCTTATCATTTCATGTTATATTGCTCCCTGCCAGCAAAGTGAATTATATATTACTAAAAATAGAATTTTAACCTCCCACTGTACAAAGGGAAATTTTGTATTGATAGATATTGATCCTGGTGTGTGTGTGTGTGTGTATATATATATATATATATATATATAATCTAAGATTTCTAATGCTTTTAGAAATTAGAAGGTATATATTATAAAACATTGATATTCATTTAATGCTAAGAAAAATTAGGAACAAGTAAGAAACAAAATAATAGATTGATCCTTTTTTCCTTTGTCCTTTGAAGAATAAGATCCAACAGACATACTTCAACCGTAAGAGTATATTAAATATCTACTGTCATATAACAATGAATCCAAAATGCAGCAGCTTAAAAGAACAAACATTTATTATTTCATGGACTTTGGGAGTGGCTCAGCTGGGTGGTTCTGGCTTAAGGTCTCTGATGGACTTGTAGTCAAGCTGTCGACCAGGGCTGTAGTCTCATCTGAAGGCTAGACTAGGGTAAAGTCTCCTGATCTCATTCACATGCTGCTGGCAGGCCTCAGTTCCTCACAGGCTGTGACACTGAGAGCATCATTTCCTCTCTGGCTTTTGGCTAGAGGCCTCCTCAGTTCCCTGTCATGTTAGCCTCTCTATGGGCAGCTCACAGCATAGAAGCTGGCTTTCCCTAGAGTGAGTGACCCGAGAGAGAGGGCCTAAGGCAGAAGCCACAGGGTTTTATAACCTAATCTTGCAGAGGATGCACCATCACTTCTGCTATATCTTATTGCTCATATATCCCGACTCTGGTATGATGCGGGAGGAGACATTACAGGGGTGCGAGTAGCAGGAGGCAGGAATCATTCAGAGCTATTTCGGAGACTGGCTACCACTGAAGGAAAGTGGTTCTCCTTCCTTGCTGACAGAGAGAGTTGGTACCTTACCTTATCTAAGGCTTTTGGGCCTGCCTTCGATGATGATTTCTGTGAGACTAGCTGGTAAATTCAATAAGTCCTTACCTTATTGATTACTTGGTAAAAAAAAAAAGGCAAAGGTTCTGGTCTAAGCAGATATCTGCTTATTTTTTCCCATGGCTTTCTCCACAGAGTATTTAACCTGTTTAGCCAGTCCTTCAAGGTTCTGAATCTCTCTATAAAGCAGATTGGAAAGAGTCCTCATTGAGGATTTTATATAGTGTAGTAAATTCCTTTTATGCCATCTCACCCCTAGAGTCCACATTTGCACAGCTGTCCGTCTGTATCCAAGGCTGGCTTGAAGACAGTTCTTTCACAGTTTGTGACTTCTTACCTCTCTTGTGTGAACAAAAGAGGAATTGGCTAAAACTGGGATTGTTTCTAATAGACTGTTTAAGGAAGGTCACAGTTGGGTTATCTTTGTGACCAGTTGACATCTATAATAAGATTTGAAGACTTGATGAAAATAGTAAGTTTAACATATCAATCAGAGGCTTATCAAAGTGATCAATCTTGGCTGGTTGGAGGAATTTCGTTTCATTTAAATTGTACATATTTTTCACTCAGAATAGATGAATAAAAGAGTATTTAGGCTTCACTTCTGATTTGGTCAGTTTTTGTTTGTTTGTTTGTTTGTTTTTTGTCATCCAGGCTCCAACGCTTACTGTATAATTGATTCTGGGCATCTGATAAATGGCAGGCAAGCCACATCCCCAAGGTCTCTTTCCAGAAACTGCCTTATTTTCTCTTTCCATATGTTTTTAGCCTACATTTTGGAGTTGAACTTAAGTGCTTATGCAAATATATCAAGGGAGCGATGATTGCTTTATCTACTGCCTTAAGCTGTAGATGGCTTGAGAAAAGTAGCAGGAGAGAGCCTAGCCTGGCTCTGAAGATTGAGGCCACTCTTTCAGCTTAATTAACCACATGTGGTAGATTTTATTATCGCTCCCAACAGTGTTCTCTGTCCCTAAGAGGTATACATCCATTCCTTTTGCCATGTGACTGCCAGTGCCTTCTACTAGGCAGAATATACTTCCCACGTCATTGTTAAGTTTGACCATGTGACTTTATTTGCACAACAGCAGAAATAGTTTTTCATCAGCCTGGGTCCCAGAATAAGATGTATGGAACACACTTGAGCACAGCTGTAGTAACTCTTAGACCTGTGAGTGAGAAATGCATGTTAATTGTTGCAAACTGTTTGGATTTTAGAGTTGTTTGTTTCCATAACCAAAGCTGATTAGTATACTATATAAACAGTGAAATGGTCATGCACTGTGATGGACCATGTGGACAATATGCTTTGACTGCCAACCATAGCACAGGCTGTCCCCTTGCATTCTCTACTAAGAAAGGACTGATGGCATCCATTGTTTTACGCATTTGATAGTAGTGAGGAACAGAACTTTCATCTGTGAAGAATATCCGTAAGTGTGTATGTTTTCTCTCTCTGTATAATGGACGATCAATAGACTAGACGGTGGTGAGCAGCTTAACTTCAAAAAGAGAAGTGTAGTACATGTTAATCTGTTATAAGGGTTTGACATTAGAAGGTTCTCAGTAAAGTGACTATTTAGAAGAATTATGGAATCTTCATTCATTCATTCATCCATCAATTATTCCCATGAGGACTAGAAGGATATTAACAAGGAAGAGACAGATTCTTGGATTAGAACAAGAAATGTACAAAGGGTGGTGGAAATCCTGAGGGAAGAGTACAGACTTCCGGTTTCAGGAGGTGGTGGGAAGTCAGATTTCTGGAGGAAGTGACATTTGAGTTGGACCTGGAAGGAAGAAAGGATTTATCTTACAGGGTTTGATGGAGGAAAAGACATTTCAGAGATCAGATTCATGAGCAAAATGTCAGAGATGGAAAAGCATGGGATGTATATGAGAAACAATAAGCCCTTTAATTTTATTTATTTTAAATTTTTTTTAATTATTTTTTTATACTTTTAAATTTTTGACTATGTTGGGTCTTCATTGCTGCACTCAGACTTTCTCTAGTTGCCGCAAGTGGGGGCTAGTCTTCGTTGGGGTGCATAGGCTTCTCATTGCAGTGGATTCTCTTGTTGTGGAGCACCAGCTCTAGGCACGCGGGCTTCAGTAGTTGCAGCTCTCAGGCTCCAGAGAGCAGGCTCAGAAGTTGTGGCACATGGGCTTAGTTGCTCTGCGGTGTGTGGGATCTTCCTGGACCAGGGCTTGAACACATGTGCCCTGCATTGGCAAGCGGATTTTTAACCACTGTGCCACCAGGGAAGTTTTAAGCATTTTAATTTTAGTGGCGCTGAAGGCACATGGAGGAAAATAGGCTCAGGTGAGAATGTGAAAAGACTTGAATGTTAGACACTGGAGTTCAGGCTTTGATTTCTAGGAAATGGGGAAGCACCAGCGATTTTCAAGTAGGGGATTATATGATTATTGTTATTTTTCAGAAACCTATATATGGCAATAATAAGCAGTATATTTGACTCTTCCTATCTATTCTTCTTCTATCTTTTGCCCTTTCTAATAAAACACAGTATGAAAATAGTTTCTTAGAAGCCTTATCAAATTGAGTGCTTCTTAGAGAATTCTGATCCCTGGCAAAGAAATCTTATCAAATTTTGCTTTCATCATTCACCTATCTGTTTAGAAACTTTTAAGTCTTTCTTTGCTTCCCGTTTATCAATTCTAAACCTACTGCCTAGTTGCCAGCTTTTCTGTAATATGATCGCAAGATTTATGGTAGGACTTGCATTGTGAAGACATGGAAGCCTGCAATGAACAGAAGAGTTGGAGATGACAGGGAGGACCTAAGGGAGAATCTGAAATCCTGGGGGCCATAAAAGTTAATCTTGTTCTCCTCTAAGGGGGCAGCCCAGCCATTTTACATCTGAAGCTAATTGCTTGTAGGTCATATACATAAGTGATAGAATTGATGTTTAACCTTAGGTATGTTTTAGTATAAAGTAATTTAAAACCTTAACTACTACCTGATATTGGAGGGAACAAGAATTTACCAGACTTGGCAGAAGATAACAGCTATCACAGAAAGGCCAAGGTATTGATCTAACTTATTCTAACATCTAGGGCACTCTTAGTTTAGTAGACTGACTCCAAAGGCAAGTATTCAGCATCTTGCTTACTTTGCTCATTTAAGATAAAGCTAAGAATGGACAGTATATTCTAGAGCTATGTGAAAATTTTGGTAACTGCTGAATTGTCTTCATCCTAGGTTATCAACACTTCTCTTTCCCTGCAGTTAAGTCTAGTCAAAAATAGTTAAGTCCAGTCAAAATGGGAAAACAAAGATTATCACAGTCTATTTCAGACTTAGGGCGAAGTTGAGAAGTCTATATGCAGCTTTCCGGAACAAGCTGGGGTCAAGAGTAGTAGTAGGAGCAAGAGGATGCAAAGTTGGAGGCAGGGAGTGGCTTCACAGGAGAATAAGGTCTAAGGGCAAATATAACGAACATGTGAGATGAGTAGGAGTTTTCTGGGAATTGAACTGAGAAGAGGGGATGAGATGATCACAGAGTTTGGAGAAAGGCCTCTAGGTTTGTTTATTTTCCCCCTTCAAGTTATACTGAAGTATAGTTTACATATAATAAAGTGCACTCATTTTAAGTGTATAGTATGATGAGTTTTAACAAATGTGTAACTCATATATACCACCAAAATCAGGACTTAGAACACTTCCATCATTCCCCCCAAAGTAACCATATATCCCTTTCAGTCAACTCCTCCTACCCCTGGCCCCAGGCAGCCAATGACTATTCCTCAGAGTAAAGTAGCTTTGCCTTTCCTAGAATTTCATATAAATGGAATTACAATTGTTTGTGCTTATCTTTTGCTCAGTATAATATTTTTGAAATTCTTCTATGGTATTGCTACATCCATAGCTTATTCTTTTATTTATTTATTTATTTATTTATTTATTTATTTATTTATGCTGTAGACTTTCATTGTATGCATGTACCATAATCTATCTATTTATCTATGATTAGACATTTTGGTTTTTTCCAGTTTTTGGAAACTGTGGAAATAAATCTGCTTATGAACAGTCAGGAACAAGTCTTTATGGACATATATTTGCATTTCTGTTCGATAAATACCTAAGAATGGGATTTTTGGGTCACATGATAGGTATATCTTTACCTTTTTAAGAAATTCTCAAACTCTTTTCCAAACTAGTTGTATCATTTCATGTTCCTACCAGCAGTGTGGAAGAATTCCAATTGCTCTGTATCCTCTTTATCACTTGGAATTGTCTTTTTAATTTAGCCATTCTAGTCAGTGTATGTAGTCTTATTAAGCATCTTTTTTATGTGTTTATTGGCCATTTGTTTAATCTTCTTTTGTAAAGTGTCTTTCAAATTTTTGGACATTTTAAGTTGTTTGTGTATACATGTGTTATTGTTTTTAAGAGGCTTTTATATATTCTGTAGCATGTCCTTTTATTTCTTAACAACTTTTATTGAGCAGAAGTTTTTATTTTTAATGAAGTCAATATATCCACATATATCAATATTTGATTGTAGTTCATGCTGTATCCTTTAATTTCTCTGAGCAATGTTTTATAGTTTTCAGTGTACAGGTCTTACATATCTTTTGGAAGATTTTTTCCCTAATTATTTCGTATTTTTGGATGGGGTACTGGTGTAAATATTTTTTTTATTTTTCTTGTTCATTCCTAGCATACAGAAATACAGTTGATTTATATATATTGGCCTTGTATCCTGAATTATTGTTAAATTTATTCATTAGCTTTTTAGGTGATTCCTCAGAAATTTCTGCATAGATGTTTGCCATTTGCAAATAGACAGCTATATGTCTTACATTATGGTACTTACTAGAACTTACAGTACAATGTTGAATTGAAGTAGTGAAAGGATATGGTCTTCTTCTGGTCTCATGGGGAAAGCATTTAGTTTTTTCCATTAAGTGTGATGTTTGCTATAGGTTTTTTAGAGTCCTTCCTTTGGGCTGAGTAAATTCCTTGTTTGTGGAGAGTTGTTTTTTTTTTTTATTATTATTATGTGTATTAGATTTTGTCAAATACAGTTTCTACATCTACTCAGATGTTTTTATCCTATTACATGATATTTATATTTGAATGTTTAATCAACCTTACACTCTTGGATGAATTATCCTTGGATGTGATTTATTTTAACATTACTGGATTTGATTTGCTCATTTTCTTCAGGATTCTTCTGGGACTAGAATTCTCTTTGTGGGAAGATTTTAAATTAAAATCTGTTTCTATCAGTGACATAAGAATACTCAATTTTGTTATTTTTTGACTAAGTTTTGGTAATTTGTCTTTCAAATAATTTTCTCATTTATGTTGTCAATTTATTGGGATCAGTGTGTTCAAAATATTCCCTTATAATTCTCTCTTAACATCAGTAACTTCTGCAGTGGTATTTCTTCTTTAACTAATAAAATACTGGTAATTTATATCCTTTCTCTATTTTTTTTTTATTATTTTTTTGGGGTACACCAAGTTCAATCATCTGTTTTTATACACATATCCCCATATTCCCTCCCTTCCTTGACTCCCCCCCCCTTCGAGTCCCCCCCACCCTCCCCGCCCCAGTCCTCTAAGGCATCTTCCATCCTCGAGTTGGACTCCCTTTGTTATACAACAACTTCCCACTGACTATCTATTTTACAGTTGGTAGTCCTTTCTCTACTTTTTTTGATTGGCCTAGCTAGTCCAATTTAATTGATCTTTTCAAAGATGTACATTTGCTTTCATTGATTTTCTCAATTGTTGGTCCATTTTCTATGTTACTGATTGAGACTCTTACCTTTATTTTTTCTTCTTTCTACCTCTTTGGGTTTAATTTTCTTTTTTTAAGGTGTTTTTTAAATTTTTTATTTATTTTTATTTATTTTATTTTTGGCGGCATTGGGTCTTTTTTTTTCTTTTTTTTTTTTTAATTTTATTTATTTATTTATTATTTTTTGGGGGGTACACCAAGTTCAATCATCTGTTTTTATACACATATCCCCATATTCCCTCCCTCCCTCGACTCTCTCCTCACCCTTGCATTGGGTCTTTGTTGCTGTGCATGGACTTTCTCTAGTTGTGGCGAGCATTCCTTGTTGCGGTGATTGGGCTTCTCAGTGCGGTGGCTTCTCTTGTGGAACATGGGCTCTAAGCCCGTAGGCTTCAGTAGTTGTAGCAAAAGGGCTCAGTAGTTGTGGCATGCAGGCCCTAGGGCACACGGGCTTCAGTAGTTGTGATGTGTATACTCAGTAGTTGTTACTCACAGACTCTAGAGTGCATGCTCAGTAGTTGTGGCACACGGGCTTAGTTGCTCTGTGGCATGTAGGATCTTCCCGGACCAGGGATCAAATCCATGTCCTCTGCATTGGCAGGCAGATTATTAACCACTGTGCCACCAGAAAAGTCCTAATTTTCTTTACTAGCTTCTTACTACAGAAGCTCAAATCATGGATATTAGATCTTTGTTCTTTTCTTATATAACCATGTAAAGCTATAGAGTTCCCTCAAAGCACAGCTTTAACTGCAACTAAGGTCTTGGTAAGTTATGCTTTCATATTTTTTAGTTCAAAATATTTTCTAAATTCCCTTGTGACCTCTCTGACCTATGGCTATCTAGAAGTGTTTTGTTTAATTTCCCTATACTGGGGGGTTTTCTGGATATCTTTTTGTAACATATTTTGATTTATTTTAATATTTTAAAATTTGAATAATATGAATGTACTTAATTACACAGAATTTTACACTAAAAAGTGGTTAAAGTGGTAAACTTTGTGGTATGTGTATTTACCATAGTACCAAATGTTAGCTATTCTTACTGCGTATAGTATATCTTCTTTATCCATTCATCTGTCAGTGGACATTTAGGTTGCTTCCATACCTTGATAATTGTAAATAATAATGCTGCCCTGAACGTTGGGTTGCGTATATCTTTTCAAATTAGTGTTTTTGGCTTTTTTTGGATGTATACTGAGGAGTGGAATTTCTGGGTCATGTGGTGGTTCCACTACTCTTAGTTTTTTGAGAAATTTCCATACTGTCTTCCACAGTGGCTGCACCAATTTACATTCCCACCAGCAATGTACAAAGGTTCCCTTTTCTCCAAATCCTTGCCAGCATTTGTTATTTGTGTTCTTTTCGATGATAGTCATTCTGATGGGTGTGAAGTGGTATCTCGCTGTGGCTTTGATTTTCATTTCCCTGATGTTTAGCATTGTTGAGCATCTTTTCATGTGCCTGGGGGC
Organism: Hippopotamus amphibius kiboko; assembly: GCF_030028045.1. NCBI lineage: Eukaryota > Metazoa > Chordata > Mammalia > Artiodactyla > Hippopotamidae > Hippopotamus > Hippopotamus amphibius. The sequence continues at coordinate 89,217,285 of NC_080195.1, read as the reverse complement.
CAATTATCTTTTAAGTACATTAAAAATTAGGACAATTTTCTTTTATATTTTCCCATATTTACTGTTTTTGGTATTCTTCATTCCTTTGTATAGATTCAAATCTCAATCTGGTATAACTTTCCTATGCCCCCCAAATTTCCTTTAACATTCCTTTTAGTGCAGATTTACTAGTGGGAAACTTTTGCAGCGCATGTTTATCTGGATTCTTCACTTTTTTGAAGAGTATTTAGGCTGTGGCCTCAGGGTTTTAACCAGCAGAGGGCGCTGTGCCTCTCCGCAGTTGGAGATGCAGAGGAACACCCAAACCTCCATGCTCTCAATGAAACTGGAGTCCTGGTCGTGGCCCTGAATTCCTGGATGAGGTTGTTTCAATTCAAGGCTTGACAGGAAAAAAGAATACTTGCTCTCAACAGTCTGCTGGAAAAATAAAAATATTACTAGGAAGCGGTAATAGTTTACTTGGAATTTATAGTGTCATTCAAATATTGGATGTTTTTGTTTTTCCTAGCAAGAAGTTTACTAGTGTGAGTTATAGATTAATTTTCATTCCTGGAGAAGAATTGGTCTAGGTTTGCTTTCGATGTATGTCTGTTCTCTCCAAGGCAGTGCTTGTTCATGTTTTTCCTCTTGAAAATGCCCATTCCCTTTTTATATTGTCTCTGAAGCAGGTAGTCATAGCCATTACGTTAGTGATTTTGACTTGAGTACCAGAGTAGTTTGCTACTTGTCTGAAAATTATATTCTATTCTTAATTTCATTTTAGATATTGGAGCATAATGCCTTCTTTCTGGAGAATCTTACAATTTGGTTTGAAATAGAAAAGAGTTTCCCACCTCTAAGAGCCCATGAAATGTTTTACATGCAGAAGCATCCAAACTTTGTAAGGACTTTGATGGCCAGAGCTTATATTATATAGCAATACAATTATTGTTACCTCTTGCTAATATATTTTTTCATTATATATTGGAACTCATGAATGATGATGCCACTTTTCTTCATTCTGTGATAGAAGTTTTGCCTATTATACCTATTCTGAAGCCAGTCACCATTGGAGAGGCAGTTGGATATATCTGGATAGATCTGGCTGTGTTATATACTGCTGCTTGACTTTTGGCAAGATGCTGAATCTCTAAACCTCAGTTCCTATGTCTGATGTTGGGATAGCCATAGTATTTATTTATTCATTTTTAAATTTTTATTTATTTATTTTTTCATTCATTCATTTATTTGGCCGTGTTGGATCTTTGCTGCTGTGCAGGTTTTCTCTAGTCGCGGAGAGCAGGGGCTACTCTTCAGTGCTGTGTGCAGGCTTCTCATTGCGGTGGCTTCTCTTGTTGCGGGACACAGACTCTAGGCACTCGGGCTTCAGTGGCTGCAGCATGCAGGCTCAGTAGTTGTGGTGAATGGGATTAGTTGCTCCACGGAATGTCAGACCTTCTCTGACCAGGGATCGAACCGGTGACCCCTGCATTGGCAGGTAGATTCTTAACCACTGTGCCACCAGGGAAGTCCTAGCCATAGTATTTAGCTCACAAGGTTATTGTGAGTTTAATGAGACAACTCATGTAAACCACTCAGTTACAATGTCTGCCACACTGATGCAATCAATGTCAAGGATTATTTTAATTAGCTTTTATGTTCGGTGAAATACATGAAATTAAATAAAATTGAATCATCTGCATTGCATGGATACTTCAGGAAGCATGGAGAAAACACAAGAGAGATAAGCAGTCAAATGGATAAATGCTAATGTTTTTCTAATTTAATGGAATGTCTTAGTAACTATGATATAAACAGAATGCAAAATGGTTTCTTGGGAAGCTTTTTGTTGTAAAGCAGTACTAATGGTACAACACAATACAAAGGTCACTGGGCTTTGTGTCAGTAGACTTTGCTTTATAATGGCTCTATCACTTCCTATTACCTAATTTTTGCAAATATACCTATTTATTTATTTATACCTCTCTAGCCTTACATAGGAGATAAACCTATTCTGGAACCCCTTAACCAAAGTGAGGAAGTTTTCTGATGCTCTGTCTGGAAGGACCATTGGTAGCCATGAATAGATGAGCTACACTCCTGAAGTAAGTAACTGAATGCCACTTGTTATGGGCTGAATCATGTCCTCTGCTCACCACCCACCCCCGCTCCTGAATTCAGATGTGGAAGTCCTAGATCCCAGTATCACAGAATGTGACTGTATTTGGAGACAGGGTCTTAAAGTAAATAATTAAGGGTAAATGACATCATTGGAGTAAGCCCTAATTCAATATAACAGATGTCCTTATAAGAAGAGGAGATTTGGACACAGACATACACAGAAGACAACCATGTGAAGACACAGGGAGATGATGGCCGCCTACAAGGCCTTCGAAGATACCAATCCTGCTGGCACCTTCATCTTAGACTTCTAGCCTCCAGAACCATGAGGGAAGAAATTCCTGTTGTTTACGCCATCTAGTCTGTGGTGCTCTGTTATAGCAACCTGAGCAACTAATACACCACCTGTCCCCTTTGTCCCAAGTCTCCTTGTTAGCCTGACTTCTTCAAGGGCTTAGGGACTTCACTATGTGGGTCATGTAAACGTATGAGGAACCCTCTTCATGCTTCCCTTAAATAAAAAGAATTAAATGTCCGCAAAGTGAAAAATGACTGAACTTAACTCACATTTGAAAGATTCTATTTTCTTTTAAATGCCAGGGTTTGACAATATGTCACCGATTAAAGCCCATCAAGATATGGCAAGGGGGCTAACTGAGGCCCTTCTCTGAACCTGGGAACTAAGTTTTCTTTACATAGAGAGATTCCTCTGAAGGAGGAGAGCAAAGAAAAAAGATAGGCACCTCTTTCTAGTTTCCAGAGATTGGTATATGAATATTAGATGCTGCTGTCTAGCCTGCAAGGGAAGTGAGTGTGCCCTCAAGACAAACACACTGAAGGAGTGACTGCCTTTAGGAAGTCAAGGGATGGGTCAGATATTCTCAATATTACAAGAGCTCACTAGCCGAGACCTCATGCTCTGAATGTTAAGTTGCCAAGTGGTTCTCTTGCCATCAAAAGCAGCAGGTTCATTGCAAAATGTGGGTGACTTATAACAGCACTTAAGTTAAGAGCCAGTATTTGTTTGTTGTTGCTGCCATAACAAATTACCACAAATTTAGCAGCTTAAAACAACACCCATTCTTTATCTTATAACTCATGAAGTCAGAATCTGGATGCAGCATGGCTTGGCTAGGTTCTCTCAGCTCAGCAGCTTCCAAATGCTGATATCAAGATGCCAGCCTGAGCTCTTATCTGGAGGCTCTGGGGAAGAATCTGCTTCCAGGCTCACTGGTGGTTTTCAGAATCCAGTTGTAGGACTGAGGTCCCCATTTCCTTAAGCCCCTTCTTTTTTAAGCCAACAGTAGCAAGTCAAATCCTTCTCCTGCTTTGACTCTCTGACTTGTTCTCCTGCTACCAGCTGGAGAAAGATCTCTCATTTCAAGGGCTGATGTGATTAGATTAGGTCCACCTGGATAATCTCCCTACTTTAAAGTCAGCTGATTAGTGATCTTAATTACATCTTCCAAATTTCTTTTGCTATAAAATCTAATATATTTCTGGGAGTAATGAACAAACATTACAGGAGTCAGAATTCTGCCAACCACACATCTTTAAGTGATATTCTCTTAGCTTACCTAAATGAATTTTTATTTCATTTGGAATAGTTATGAACATATAGGTAGCATTTAAATAATGGCATTTTGACTTCCACAGATGTACGTCTTTGCATTTTAATTTTTTATGATAAAATCTTCATTTTCCTCTCTGTCTTACAAACCCAGGGTCAATTCAGATTTTTGGTATTGATGGATGACTCCCACGGTTATCTCTGGATTACTTGCATAGCAAGTCTATTACTTTGGTCATGAAATGGGACTTTTTAAAGACTTCCAGGCGTGAATACAGGTAAAGAAAATACATTAGTTCTAACTGAAAAAAAACAACACTTTGTCAGTGGTTCTCAAACTTTCAGCTGCATCAGAATCACCTGGAGAGCTTGTTAAAACATGAACTGCTGGGCTGCACACTTGAGTTTCTGATTCAGTATCTATGAGATGGAGCCTTGATAATTTGCATTTTTAATGAATTCCTAGTAATGTTATTACTACCAGTTCCAAGTCCATGCTTTGGAAACCACAGCTTTAGGTTGATTTATTTCTATGTTTTTCTATTTATGAGAAAGCACAAATTTGCTACTTCGTGTCTCTGGGGATACCTGTAATCTACATGCTACTATAATTATTTTATACTCATCCCAACAAAAAAAGTGCATAGAGTAGAAACCTGAGGAAAAAATGGCATGGAAAGAAAGGAGCCTGGTCATTAATGATATTTAGGACATTTCCTTGTATGTACCATCAAGTGATGACTTTGTTTTAAATCTCTTATTTATTTTCTTGCTTTTTCTAAATATGACCCTATAAATATTAAGCATAAAAGAATAAGAGAGTCTGGTGACAATGAAGAGCAAAGAAAAAAGTGAATTGTTAACATTCAAATGTTTCTATTGGAAGTAAAATGTTAAGGGAAATTTTTTTTAATCCTGATTTAAATCTCATGCTTCATTTACTGAACCAAATACTCATGCTTCATCTACTGAACAAAATAGGAAATATTTGCTAAAACTTTATTCCAAAATATAGTAAATTATTTTTGCCAGTGGTATAATTGTCCACACTCATAGGGCTATGTCTATTCAAAAATGTTTATCTCCTTTGCATGAGGAAGAATTTACTATAAAATATTTCATTGTGAAGGTGGGAAATTTTTCAGCGAAGTAGGATACTGTTTTTTACAGGTGACAGTTATTTCTTTCACATTATGAAATTCCTATTAATGGTAATTATCACTAATTCTAATGAAGATAATATTGATGAAGTGGTTATCATAATAGTGGTTACAGTTAATATTGAATATATAATACCAGATATTACTATCATGTAAGAGAAAGGTCAAAAACTCGAATCTGTAAATGGAGACATTGAAAAAAACATTCTCTGTTCAATTTAAAGTGAATGCGAGGGATGTGGCAAGTTTACATATAAGATACACTAGACTTGGGCGTTGGAAGCATAGAAGCGAGTGGAAGTTTCAGAGGAGATGAAAAGAATTCTGATCAAAGAAGAGGGAAACAGATGATAATGAAAAGGGTTACTTTCCCTTTTCTCAGTGATGTCACAGTGGATTTCTAATTCTCTTTTCTGACCTGTTTTCTTCAATGCAGCTCTAGCCAGTCTGCTAGCTTCTTAGAACCCCACTGGGAAAAGCAGGAAAATATATTCCTCAATACCTCCAATATTCTACAGGGAGTCTTTTGAAGTCCAGGAAATCTGACTCTGAAATAAGTTCCCCCCGAGCACCCCTGCTTAGAAGAAAAGAGCACCAAAGGCCATGGGAGAGGGCATGTGGGTTTTACCCATTGACATTGTTAAGAAATTTCTAGTGTCCACATGCAGTTTTGATACTTATTTTTTTATACATGTGTTTTGAATTTTAATAAACTGAAAATGATTTATAATATGAATTTGTGATAAGAAAGTTAATATGTAGCCCAGCTCTGGGTTGAGGTTGTAGTTGCCTGGGGCAGTTCATGACCAAATAGGCAGATAAGTCTGCATCCTGTGTAAGGTGGGCCATTTTTACCTAATGGTGACAGTGAATTGGAAGCAAATAAACAAAATTGCCAGTTGGTAAACCTTGGGTTAACCTCAGATCTTTAATGATTCGTGAAATCTAGAATAGCACCCCCAAGAATGCTCCCTTACATCAGCAAGTTTGTTGCTGTTCAAAGATGCTTCCTTGGGAGCCTAGAAACTTGAAGCAACTACAAAAGTCCCAGAGGGTTTTGTCACATAAGAAGCCAGAGGGGAGTATCTGCTTGGTGCTACCGTATATTTTCTTTCTTCAAGTTACAAATTGCTACTGTGGATCCTGGAACCAGACAGAACACATGCAACATATTTTGAGATTAAGCAGAGGATCCGCTTTACAGGAGTGAATTCACACGTGTAGAACCATCTTTCAAATCAAAATGTAGCAGCATGTGGGTCTGTGAGATGGAATAGAGGGCCCATAATAGGTACTAAAATGCTGCCAGATAGGTTTAGGACCCATTTGTTTGTCGTATATATGATGTGGCAGACGTCCCGGTTACATCAGTGGCCTATTTCAGTTTGAAGGTTGTTATATTTGGGGAGAAGGGAGGGCTTTTCTTACACTGACTTAGCTTCTAAGAGATATGGTAGGAGAAAGGGAAAAGTTAATGGAGAAAACAAAATATGCTGCAGCCTTGGCGAATATTCTGCAGAGAAGTACAGCAATATTCTTTTTCGCCAGGTTCATGGAGTGTAACGACTGGTACTAAAGAGACAGAAAGACTAGTTTAAAGTGCATGTGATGTGCCAGGCACGAGGCTAGATGTTTGCATTCGATTCTAATATCAATGAATTTGGGGAAACTGAGGCTCAGAGTGGCAGAAGGAATATGAATGGATTGTAAGTCTCGGTATATCTGGCTCCCAAGCCCACTCCACATCCTGAAGTGCTGCTGAAATCTGATTGGAGCACCATGACCTGGATGACTTTTGCAAGAGTCACGGTGTTCTTGTGTGTAAAACAATAGATCATCTTCTAAGGTTTAATCAAAAATCTAAAAACATGACTGCATTCCCAGGAAATTAAAAGGATTTCACAAGGGCATTGGCAAAATCTCTTCTACCACAGGCTAAGTAATTTCCCCCAACTTTGTAAAAACACTCACACCCATTTAACTTCAGTTTATTCAAAGTCCTTTGGGTGTAAATAAATGAAATGTTTTAACAAGGTAATTACTTTTAGAAAATAGATAGCATAACAAATAACAGAACAGTTGGCACCAGGAATAACTTTCTTAGTTTTACTCCTTCTAGATTGGCTAATTTATTTTCATTCCTCAAGAGGCATAAAGAATGTTGAACATGGCCCTAATTAAAGTCCTCTCACAAGTGCCATAGTAATTTAGACTCGCACTAAAGCCTTGACTCCAGCTGCAAATCTCTGAGTGATCTGGCCCCTGCTCACCTCTCCAGTTCATCTCCTGCCTCAAAGATGAAACCACGTTGGCACTCTTGCTGTTCTTTGAACACTCTAGGCTCTATTACCACAGGCCTTTCTCTTCTCATTGCCTGAAATGCTCTTCCCATAGATATTTTCCTGCCTTATCCCCTTGCTTTATTCAGATCTCGACGCAAAGAGCTCCTCATCACAGCAGAGTTGTTGGACCACGTTGGCTTAAAGAGTGTGTTCTGCCTACCCCCATGGGCCCTGTCTATATTTTGCTTTGCTCTATTTTTCTTCATAACACTTACTCTTATATTGCACATTTATTTTTTATTTTTCCCCAAATCCCCCCAATAAAACCCCAGACTATAACCAAGGAATATGCTTATCTTGTTTTATCAATCTACTCTAGTCCCTAAGACAATCCTGGTCAAGCCAATGCCCCCAAAACGCCACATTTGCTCAATCAATAGAATGCGTAGTTGTAGCTTTTGTTTAAAATGCTTAAAAGTATTTCATCTGAATGAAGCTTCTCATGGAAATTAAAACCAAGTAAAAGGGCTTATCAGATTAATTTTTTTTGGTTTCAGCAGCAGACTGAAAATTCCTGGGGTAGGGCAAGACACAGAAGCTGGCATCAATTTAATTATAGAGGAGCCATTTGAAATAGCAGAGTCATTTTGACCCAGTGTTAATGAGGGAAAACTGATGTCGCAGCTGGGGCTCCTCTCCTAGCTGCGCTGCTGCTGCCTTGCACGTGTGGCTCGAGCGCAGTCCCCTGCACCCAGGCCGCCGCTGAGACAGCAGGTGGTGCCACTTGTCTGCACAAACAGGGCATCTCCTGGGGGAAGGTCAGCCAAGCAGTGTCATTCATGTGATGACATGAAAGAGCCCTTTCCTCTACAGCAGGTCTTTGAAAGGTGAAATGTATGAGGATTCTGGAGTCAGGAACTGGGAGAAACCTGCTTCCTAGGATGCCAGTATATGGAGTAACTACATTTGTGAATGATAAAGAGATTGAGAGGAGAAAGGCAAGGAGGAGGCAGGATAACTTGCTTCCTTATGTGTCCCTTCACATTCGCATGTTCCCAGGAGAGAGGGGCTCCTGGGATGCTTCAGTGAGCCTTAGATGCATTCCCCACATGCAGGCTTACTCTCTCAATTTTGAGAGTATACTATGAAGAAAATGTTCATTTATATTAAGGACACTTTATTTCAAAATGCAACCTTTTTTAAAAAAATGGAACATATAACCCATGTTGTTGAAAGCCTACTATATGACAGTCTTTGCACTAGCAACTGAGGCCACAAAGTATAACAAAACATGATTTCTCTCGACAAGGTGAGGGCATGTAAACAATGTTTTAAGTACCCTGGGAGAGGTATGAACGAGATGTTATGGGCTCCCCACGGAGAATGTGTCAATAACTGGGGGAAGCAGGGAAGGTTTCCATTAGAAGATGATGTGTGAATTTGAAAGATGAGTGGGAATTTTTCAGGCAGAAAGGGCGAGGAAAGGTTGCACCATGCAAAGAGAGCAGCAGATATCAAAATAATGAATTGGATTTTAGAAATAGCGAGATTTTGGTTTGGCTGGAGCACAGGGTATGGGTTTGTATGTGTGCTTGTGTCCACTTGGGTGGGTATATCAATGTTTGTTCAGGAAAATTTCAGGTGCTTTCTAAATCGCAAGGTTGAAATGTTTAGTTCAGGGAATTAGAAGCTTATACATATTGGAAGGCCTTGGGGAGATAAAGACAGTGTGGAATATCTGTGGAATGATTCTCAGGAGCCCACTCAGAAGGTGCTTTGGATCTCATAACCACCCAAGCATCTGCTTGTAATATCTGAGGAGTAATGCCCTCTTTCTCTCTTTACCTTCCAAATCTTGTGTGATGCCCCTCAGTGGTTGTCTCTAACTCAGAACATCGTGGGAAGCATGTCCCCAGCATCTTCTTTGTTCTTGGCTTCTTCTGACCTTAAGGAGACTAGGGTGCTGCTGACTTGATGGGAGACAAGTGAGTTCATTGAGATAGGTAAGGTTGGCTGGCATCTTATTGTAAGGCTTTCATGACACAGTATGTACCTGTACTTTATCTTAGAATCATTGGGGAAATTGTTAAACGTAAACATCTTAACACAGGGAATGATATCATTAACTGAGTTTTAGAAAGATCAGTTAGTTAGCGTTATTACCAGAAAACTAACTCTACTAATTCTATAAATTTAAAGAGGAAAAACTTAGGGAAGAAACTTATGACATTCAAGAAAAAGAAAAGAAAAGAAAAGAAAAAAGAAACCTATGATATTCTGGTAATTATGTGATGTTAGGATTAAAGGAACAAAGATAGAAGGCAGAGAGGCCAGTTGCTTTCGAAGTGCTTTCCTTGCCTTGACAAACAAGTTTTGGTTCTGTAAATGTTAAAGTAGCACCTCTGCACCACCATTGTGCTTCCAGAAAGAGAAGTGCCCATATAGCCTCCACTTTCATATCTCTCGGTCCTTATTCAACTGATTGGAAACAAAAGTCTGTCTCTGCAAAGGTCACCTATGACTTCAGTGGCAGAGAATGCTAGCTGTCTACCGGAAATTTGCTTTGCCCTTGGACAGCTGGGAAGTAGCTGCTCAGCTATGGACCATTGTTTCCAACCCCTTTGCATCTACATGGGACCATATGACTGAATTCTGCTCTACGGAATATGGGTAAAAGTGAAATATACCACGTCCAGAACTGGTGCGTAAAAATCTTCCACACTATCCAATGAACTCTTTTCCCAACTGCTGGCCAGATGAAGCCCTGTTGGATGTCCTTGGAAGCCACATAATAGAAGAGTCTCCAGGAACTTAGGTCTGTGGACCAGCTTTACCCCACACTCTACTGCCACCACCACCACCAACTGAACCTTATATGAGCAAGAAAAACAATTCTATTTCACTAAATCATTGACATTTTGGAGCTTTTCTGTTACCATAACTGGTATTACATTTCTCTGTGCTACTCTGTAGCAATAAGTACCATCTCTTTAGCACTCAAATGCTGGCGGCATTGAAGAGAGAATGTCTTTTGGCTACTTGAAAATGTAGACGAGGGATTTAGGACAGTCTGAATATACAGGATTTTGGAGTAGTTAGCACATAGGTAGAAGTTGAAACCATAGGAAGGATGTTTCAGGAAGAATGGATAGAATAAGAAAAGAGGGCCAAAGTAGGGATCTTGGAGAGTCCAGCAGTAAGGGTGCAGGCAGAGGAACAAGTGGCAGCAAAAAGAGAATAAACTACATTCTGTCCTAGAATTCATGAAAATTCAAAGGAAGGAAGATTATGTCAAAGGCTGAGGATAAATAATGTTTCACTAGAGTGAGAGAACAAAAGTAAAATTGCTGTGCCGTGAGGAGTGAAAAAAGGTAGTGCAAGTAGAAACAGAAACTGCAGCTGATTCTAGAAGTGTAGCAGTACAGGAAGGAAACACACACCTTCAAGGTCAGCAAAATGAGCAGAGGCATTTTTAGTGTGAGGATGAGTTAAATAGGCTTGTAAGCTGAAAGAGAAGAGCCACCAAGAGAGGATATATTGAAGATAAAAAAGAGGTGAACTTTAAAATGGGCTTGGAGGACACAATAGAATGGAAAATCCATGAGGAGAGGGGCTTCGTCTGTTTTATTTAACACTGTATCCCCTATCCCCAGGCTTTGACTATTCTGGCACTTGAAGGCACACAATAAGCATTCATTGAAGGAGCCCATGAAGATAGGAAAAGGGAAGGCTGGGGAAGATGAAATCAGGAATACAGAGAGAGGTGTTATCTTTGGAAGCATCAGGCAAGGCATCCTCTGGGATGGGGGGATTTGAAGAATATGCAGATAATATAGGGGGTGGAGTTTGTGACTGATGGTTGCTACTTTGTCTGTGAGGTAGGAGCTAGGCCATCTCTTAAAAATGAGTGGGCAAGTCCTGCTAAGTGATCTCAGGAAGAATTATAAAGGTTTGTAACAGTTACTGGCATAAATAAATATAGTTATTTACTTAAGATGGAATTATTGGACAATTCTAACAATGCACAAATTGTGAGAATAAATTCATTCGAGTTTGTTTAAAGAAAGATTTGTGAAACATAAACCACTGGACAACTGGATACATTTAATCTTTGACAAGATTAAAGTTTAAGCTTAAAACCTGAATATAAATTTGTTTTCAGATTATTTAGAGCAAAGTTGGATGTGTTTTATATATTATACAATTTCAGGCACTGCAGCAGTTTTTCTCCATGAACTTCTTTTTCCTTCCAGTTTTATTGAGATATAATTGACATACAGCACAGTATATGTTTAAAGTGTACTTCATCATTTGGGTAAAATTGTGAAAAAAGAAATTGTCCTTAATTTTTTTAAATTAATTTTTATTGGAGTATAGTTGCTTTACAATGTTGTGTTAGCTTCTACTGCACAGCAAAATGAATCAGCCATACATAAACATATACCCCTCCCTTTTGGGTTTCCCTCCCATTTAGGATACCACAGTGCATTAACGAAAGTTCCTTGTGCTATACAATATATTCCCATCAGTTGTCTATTTTATACATAGCATCAATAGTGTATATGTGTCAATCCCAGTCTCCCAATTCCTCCCACCCTACCTCTTTCCCCTTTGGTGTCCATACATTTGTTCTCTATTTCTGTGTCTCTATTTCTGCCTTGCAAACCGGGTCATCTGTACCATTTTTCTGGATTCCACAATATATGCATTAATATACGAATTTGTTTTTCTCTTTCTGACTTACTTCACTCTGTATGACAGTCTCTAGGTCCATCCACATCTCTACAAATGACCCAATTTTGTTCCTTTTTATGGCTGAGTAATATTCCATTGTATATATGTACCATATCTTCTTTATCTATTCATCCGTCGATGGCATTTAAGTTGCTTCCATGCCCTGGCTATTGTAAATAGTGCTGCAATGAACATTCGGGTGCATGTGTCTTTTGAATTATGAATTCTCTGGTTTTCTCTGGGTATATGCCCAGCAGTAAGATTGCTGGGTTATGTGGTAATTCTATTTTTAGTTTTTATAAGGAACCTCCATGCTGTTCTCCATAGTGGGTTATATCAGTTTACATTCCCCTCAACAGTGCAAAAGGGTTCCCTTTTCTCCACACCCTCTCCAGCATTTGTTTGTAGATTTTTTGATGACGGGCATTCTGACCAGTGTGAGGTGATACCTCATTGTAGTTTAGATTTGCATTTCTCTAATAATTAGTGATGTTGAGCATCTTTTCATGTGACTCTTGGCCATCTGTATGTCCTCCATGTCTATTTAGGTCTTCAGCCCATTTTTTGATTGGGTTGGTGTTTTTTATATTGAGCGGAATGAGCTGCTTGTATTTTGTGGAGATTAATCCCTTGTCAGTTGCTTCATTTGCAAATATTTTCTCCCATTTTGAGGGTTGTCTTTTCATCTCATTTATGGTTTTCTTTGCTGTACAAAAGGTTTTAAGTTTAATTAGGTCCCATTTGTTTATTTTTGTTTTTATTTTCATTACTCTAGGAGGTGAGTGAAAAAAGATCTTGCTGTGATTTATGTCAAAGAGTGTTCTTCCTATGTTTTCTTCTAAGAGTTTTATAGTGTCTGGCCTTATATTTAGATCTTTAATCCGTTTTGAGTTTGTTTTTGCATAAGGTGTTAGGGAGTGTTCCAATTTCATTCTTCTTCATGTAGCTGTTCAGTTTTCCCAGCACCACTTGATGAAGATGCTGTCTTTTTCCCATTGTATATTTTTGCCTCCTTTGTCATAGATTAGATGACCATAGGTGCATGGGTTTATTTCTGGTCTTTCTATCCTGTACCATTGATCTATATTTCTGTTTTTGTGCCAGTACCATACTGTCTTGATAACTATAGCTTTGTAGTGTAGTCTGAAGTCAGGGAGCCTGATTCCCCCAGCTCCATTTTCTCAAGATTTCTTTGGCTATTTGGGGTCTTTTGCATTTCCACACAAATATAAAAATTTTTTGTTCTAGTTCTATGAAAAATGTCATTGGTAATTTGATAGGGATTGCATTGAATCTGTAGATTGCTTTGGGTAGCATAGTCATTTTCACAATATTGATTTTTCCAATCCAAGAACATGGTATATATTTCTCCATCTGTTTGTGTCATCTTTGATTTCTTTCATTTAGTTTTCCGCGTACAGGTCTTTTGCCTCCTTAGGTAGGTTTATTCCTAGGTATTTCATTCTTTTTGTTGCAATGGTAAATGGGATTGTTTCCTTCATTTCTCTTTCTGATCTTTCATTGTTAGTGTATAGGAATGCAAGAGATTTCTGTGTATTAATTTTGTATACTACAACTTTACTAAATCCATTGATTAGCTCCAATAATTTTCTGGTGGCATCTCTAGGATTTTCTACATATAGGTTCATGTAATCTGCAAACAGTGACAGGTTTACTTCTTCTTTTCCAATTTGGATTCCTTTTATTTCTTTTTCCTCTCTGATTGCTTGGCTAGGACTTCCAAAACTATGCTGAACAATAGTGGTGAGAGTAGACACCCTTGTCTTGTTCCTGGTCTTAGAGGAAATGCTTTCTGTTTTCACCACTGAGAATAATATTTGCTGTGGGTTTGTTGTATATGGCCTTTATTATGTTTAGGTAGGTTCCCTCTCTGCCCACTTTCTGGAGTGTTTTTATCATAAATGGGCATTGAATTTTTGTCAAAAGCTTTTTCTGCATCTATTGAGATGATCATATGGTTTTTATTCTTCAGTTTGTTAATATGGTGTATCACATTGATTGATTTGCATATAGTGAAGAATCCTTGCATTCCTGGGATAAATCCCACTTGATCATGGTGTATGATCCTTTTGATGTGTTGTTGGATTCAGTTTGCTGGTATTTTGTTGAGGATTTTTGTGTCTATGTTCATCAGTGATTTGGCCTGTAGTTTTTGTGTGTGTGTGTGTGGTATCTTTGTCTGGTTTTGGTGTCCTTAATTTTTTGATTCAGCTAACAAGTTTTAAATAATGCCTTTTAAGAAGAAAAAATGAGTGAATAAATTCTATGTGAATACCTAAATAAAATTTATAGACTGAGACTGGCTCTGAATATGTAGATTTCATAATATTGACCATAAAGAAGAATTCTATGGCAATAAAGAGTTGTTTCTTTGGTATTTTATATACTGTCAAGGCATGTACTTTTGCTTAATTACCCCTTTCCAGACTAGATCCATGTAATCTTGGACATTCCTTCACTCATTCCTTCAAGGAATTTTTATTGAACACTTTCAGAGCGCTGGGGACATGGTGAAGATGAGAATGGCATGCTTTTCCTGACCTCATGGAGGTGAATAAATGAATATTTTAATTAACCTCACCAGAGCTCTTCCCAAATTTTCTCCATGAACCACAGACTCTTTCCTTTTCATAATTTTATTGAGTCCATGCTGAATTGGGCTCACCAGTTAATTGCTCATATCTCATTTTGCCATCATCATATGGAAAAAATAGGGATGTGAGCAAGTCACCATTTCATTTGCTTGGAAGATTCTACTAATGTCATAATTAAAGGTTTTATGTTGTGTGAAAGTCTGTGTGAGAGAAGTAAACAGTGGAGCTCATGTTTGGTGTGCAAGTAGCAACATTTTAAAATATGGATGAAACACATTTGACTTTTTAAGTAAAATAATATGCAGTATACATACTCTTTGAAGCTGCTCTCCATTAAGCTGTGGCAATTCAGAGGTAATGCAATAAATGTCATTGTCTGTGGAAGTCCCTTTGGTTATTATTGTATTATGGTTTCTATTGTGGTGGGTTCTCTCTTTGAAGACAGACGCTTCTCCAGGGAGATAAAATATGAATCTTAGCTTTAAGCACATATTTTTCCCCCTATAATGTAGTGGCTCTGGAATTTCATGCTTCAGATAAGAGTTGAAAGTTTTAATTTATAATTTTATATTATTAGAGAGCAGAGAGTTGAGATTAGGCAATCTTATTTTTCAATCACTGTATCAATATTTCCTACTGTATTTTATTTATACAAATAAAAATAAGCTATAGATTAAAAGATCCTTTCATATTTATAAATAAGATAAGGAAATTCTTTTTTGGTAACTGTTACAAATTATTTTGTAATTGTGGTAAAAAGAAAAACACAACTTGAGATCTATTCTTTTTACAGAATTTTAAGTTTATAATACAGTATTGTTAACTATAAGCACGATGTTGTATAGCAGAGCTCAAGAACTTTTCCATCTTGCGTGACTGAAACTCTAAATCCATTGAACAACAATTCCCCCCTTTTCCCTGCCACTAACCCATGGCAACCACCATTCACATTTCTGTTTCTGTGAATTTGACTAATTTAGATAGCCATATAAGTAACTACATTTCATAAAAGTAGAATCATGTACTATTTGCTCTTCTTTGACTTGTTTATTTCACCTAGCATAATGTCCTCAAGATCTATCCATGTTGTTGCATGGACTAGGATTTCTTTTTATTCTTATGGCTGAACAATATTTCATTGCATGTATATGTATACATATCACATTTTCTTTATCCATTATCTGTCAATGTATATTTAGGTTATTTCCACCTCTTGGCTGTTGTCAGTAATGCTGCAATAAACACGGGAGTGCAAATATCTCTTTGAGACTCTGACTTCAGTTCTTTTCGATAATATCCAGAAGGGGATTACTGAATCATATAGTAGTTCTATTTTTAATTTTTTGAGGCATCTCCATTCTGTTTACCATAGCAGCTCACCATATTACATTCTGACTGATAAAAGTCCAAATTTCTCCACATCCTCACCAATGCTGGTGAGTGTATGTCTGTGTGTGTGTGTGTGTGTGTGTGTGTGTGTGTGTGTGCTTATAATGGTCATCCTAACAGATGTGAGGTGGTATCTCATTGTGGTATTGATTTGCATTTCTCTGATTAGTCAGGTTGAACATATTTTCATGTACCTGTTGACCATTTATGTATCTTCCTTGGAGAAATAAGTATTCAAGTCCTTTGCTCATTTTTAAAATGAGATTTTTTTTTTCTATTGAGCTATCGGAATATCTTATATATTTTGGATATTAACCCCTTATCCAATATATGGTTTGCAAATATATTCTCCCATTAAGTAGACTGTCTTTTTGCTTTGTTGATTCTTTCCTTTGTTATGCATCAACTTTTTAGCATGATGTAGTCCCATTTTGTTGTTGCTGTCGTCTGTGCTTTTGGAGTCATATCCATGAAATCATTACCAAGACCAATGTCATGAAAAATTTCCTCTATGTTTTCTTCTAGGAGTTTTATAGTTTCAGGACTTACATTTAAGTCTTTTATCTATTTAATTGGATTTTTGTTTATCATGTAAGATAGTTTCATTGGTATTTCTGTCCATTTTTTGGCTGCTACCATGGTAGCTTTGTGGTATAGTTTGAAATCAGGAAGTGTGATGTCTCCAGCTTTCTTCTTTCTTAGGATTGCTTTAGCTATTTCTTCTTTCTTAGGATTGCCTTAGCTATTCTTTTGTGGTTCCATAAAAATTTCAGTATTTTTCTATTTTTCTTTTTCTGTGAAAAATATCATTGAAATTTTGATAGTGATTGCATTAAAACTATAGGTGATTTTGGATAGTATAGATATTTTAACAATATTAATTCTTTCTATACATGAACACAGAATATCTTTCCATTTATTTGTGTCTTTTTCAATTTCTTTCATGGAAGTCCTATAGTTTTCATTGCACTTACCCTTTACTTCCTTGGTTAAATTTATTCCTAAGTATTCTGTTGTTGTTGTTGCTATTATTATAAATGGGATAGTTTTTAAAATTACTTTTTTAGGTATTCTGTTGTTAGTGTATAGAAATGCCACTGATTTCTGTGGCATTTCTATACACTAACTGAATTTGTTAATTTTACTGAATTTGTTCATTAGTTCCAATAGTTTTTTGTTTGAGTCTTCAGGGTTTTCTATATATATGATTATGTCATCTGCAAATAATGACAGTTTTACTTCCTTATTTCCAATTTGGATATCTTTTATTTATTTGTCTTCTAATTGATCTACCCAGAACTTTCAGTATTATGTTCAATAAAAATGGTGAAAGTGGACAACTTTATCTTATTTTTGAACTTGAAGGAAAAGTTTCCAATCTTTCACCATTGTGTATGATGTTTGCTGTGGGTTTGTCATACATGACTTTATTATGTTGAGGTATGTTCCTTCTCTACACAACTTGTTGGGTTTATTTATTTATTGAAGTTATTTATTTTTATTTTTAAAATTTATTGGAGTATAGTTGATTTACAGGGTATATTTATTTTTTATAGTTTGTGTTTTAACCTGTATACCAGAACTAAAAGTGATTTATACACCACTATTGCAGTATTACATCATTCTCTATTTGTCTAAATATTTACTTTTGCCAACAATCTTTATACTTTTGTATTGTTGTTAAATGCCCTTTTGTTTGCTAAAGACTTCCTTTAGCATTTCTTTTTAAGGCAGGTCTAGTGGTGATGAACTTCCTTAGAATTTTCTTTTTTGTCTTGGAATGTCTTTATCTTTCCTTCATTTCTGAAGGACAACTTTTCTGGGAATCATATTGTTGATTGGCAGGTTTTTATTTGAACTCTTTGTACATATCATACCACTACCCCTTGGCTTGCTTTCAAGGTCGCTACTGAGATATTCAATTATAATTTTTTGGTTCTGGTAGCAATTCCAAAGCGATGGGTGTGTGTAGGGGGGTTGAAAGTGTTGTTCCCCACACAGGTCCAAGTAATTCTTCAAACACCAGTAGGTTTGAGAATTCAACTCAATTCTGACACTATCTACCTGGAGATAGCATCAGATCCCACAGGTTAAGGATTCAGTTCTACAAGACCATCTCCCTAAACTTCAGAAGCCAGTATAAGTCCAGGTTATTACCTGGACTTCTGATTGATTGGCTATAAATCAGAGGTTTTCACGACCTCCTCCTCAGGTTTAATTTACTAGAGCAGCTCACAGAACTCAGAGAGCCCTTTAACTTACTAGATCATTGGTTTATTATAAAAGGATATCACTCATGAAGAACCAGAAGGAAGAAGCATAGGGCAAGATATGGGGAAGTGTGGAGCTTCTGGGCCCTTTCCAGCATGCCACTCTCCCTGAATCTACATATGTTCACCAACACAGAATATTCAAACCCCATCCTTTTTTTTTTTTTTTTTTTAATGGAGGCTTTATTACATAGGAATGATTGATTAGCTCATCAGTCACTAGTCATTGATTCAACCTCCAGTCCTTTTCCCCTCCTTGGATGTTGGGAGGTGGGACTTGAAGTTCCAAACTTCTAATAACATGGTCCACTGGAGACCATCCCCCTTTCTTTGGGGTCATTAACATAAAAAAGACACCTTTACAACTTTCATCACTCAGGAAATTCCAAGAGTTTTAAGAGCAAAATGCCAGAAATGGGAATGCAGACCAAATATATGTATTTCTTATAAACCATAGTATCACAAGTCTTATGGGAGTTCTCTTGTATATGATGAGTCTCTTCTCTTGCTGCATTCAAAATTCTCTCTTACTTAGTCTTTGACTTTTGACAATTTGATTAAAAATATGTCTCTGGTTGGATTTCTTTGGATTCATTCTAGTTGGAATTTCTTAGACTTCTTGAATCTGGATGTCCATTCCCATCCCAGATTAAGGATGTTCTCAGCCATTGTTTGTTAAAATAACTTTCTACTCCTTTCTCTTGCCTTCTCTTATTGAGATTCCTACAACGAATATATTGATCTATTTGATAGTGTCCCATAAACCTCTTGGGTTTTCTTATTCTTTTCCATTCTTCTTCTTTGTTGTTGTTCCTTCAATTAGATAATTTTAAATGACCTGTCTTCAAGTTCATTTACACTTTCTCTGATTGATTAAATCTGCTGTTGAACCACTATAGTGACTTTTTCACTGTGGGTTTATATTCTTCAGCTCCAAAATTTCTGTTTGTTTCTTTTCAACTATTTTCTATCTCTTTGTTGATATTCTCATTTTATTCAGGCATTGTTTTCTTGAGCTCATTGACCATCTTTATGACAGTTATTTTAAATTCTTAAGTAATTCACATACTTCTCTTTCTTTAGGTTTGTTTTCTGGATATTTCTTTTATTCCTTTGACTGGGTCATATTTCCTTCTTTCTTCATGTATTTTGTATTTTTTGTTGGGATTTTTGCATTTGAAAAAGCAGCCACCTCTTCCAGTCTTTACAGACTGGCTTCATGGAGGCTAAGACCCTTGCCAATCAGATTCCAAGGGTCTCTGAAACCTTTTTTTGTGGGTACTATAACTTCTCTGGCCCTGTATGTGCAATCATTGCTTTCTCTTCCAGAAGTCTGTAATATTTTGACTGTCTGTGGCACTGCAAGTTCTCTAGTCCTACAGAAGCAACCCACCCAGATCTCCCTTATTCTCAGTAGCCAGAAGGTCTCCAGAGTATACCAGTTCTCCTTGAGTGCACTGAGTCAGATACCAGTCACTTGAGCAGCCCTCTGAAAGCCAGAATCCTGGACACACTCCATTCCTCTCCCTCCATCCTGAGGGAGAAGCCTCAAGTTGTTCAACTTCTCTTGATCATGCTATGCTGAAACAGCCATCGTAAGCCACCCATCTCTTTCCTATGCTTTGAATGGTCCCCAAACATCCAAACTATGTTGATTCCATCAGTGCTCCAAGTGAGGTGAGACAGAAACCAGTCTCTTGGGCAGTCCTCTAAAGAGCTGGAAATACATGTTCCAAACACACGTTCCACCCTTCTCCCTTCCTTCTGAGGGAGAATCCTAAGGTTGTGCTGTTTCTTCTGATTGCACTTAGCTACACTGGCTGCAACAATCTACCCAAAGCTTTCCTTTGTTTTCAGAGGTTCCTAGGGATGAAAATTATACTGGTTTTGTCAGTTCTCCACCTGAAGTGAGACAGAAACCTCAGGCAGCTCTCCAGAAAGCCAAAACATTGGAGGTATGTTCCATTCTTCATGTTCCGTCTGAGAGAGTAGTCATGGGCTGGGGCATTCTATCTTGGCATTGAGCTTTGCTGGCTTGGGGGAGTTGCTGACACAGGTAAAGTGAAATAACTCTTCTTAACTATTTCAATGTGGCTGTTCTCAGTTTTGTTCTCACCTAGTGCACTGCAACTTTTTAACTGGATTCTGGAATTCTCATAAAGGTATTCTGATCCACATGTCATTGTTAAATCAGCGTTTCTGTGGGTAAACAAGGCTGGGTTATCTTACTGATGTCACTCCTATTACAAATTACTTTGAAATGTTTCAATATGCTAATAATTCACTTTATTCAGATTGCTTGTGTCATCAAGAAAATGCATCAACAAGACTCTCACTTGAAAGCATTTGGGTAGTCATTAGTATCAAACAGTCAAGAATCTTCTTCTGGAAAAAAATACTTTATTATTGATTATAAGTAATAATATGCAATCTTCCACTTGACTCTGTAAAAGTCCTGTTGACATTGAACTACAGTTTATAAATAAGGTATTAAGAGGCAAAAAGTGGGCTACACTATGGGTTCTTCACATGGAAGCTTTAATCTCAGAAATTTGGAGTGCATACTCATTGTTCTTCCCCAGAAGAAGATGGTTGGGGATTGAAGATAGGGGGAAGGCATGTTCTGGAGAGGGGATTTTTTTTTATGTAGGGATGGTGGAGATAAGATTTTAGCAATATATTCCTAACCTGTCTTTAATGTGCAAAATGGAATTTTAGTGTAAAAAAATTCAATTTTATACCCAAGTAGTCAGTATAGGAGGGAATTTTAAAATTTTGTTTGTTTTTCTTCTTTCTCTTTTGCTCTCTGTCCCCTCAAACTCTCTATATTTATCTTCCTTCATACTTATCAGTCTATTTATTGCCATCTCTTCCTGTTGAATGCTTCATGCATTTTACATTGCCCCTTGCAGATTGTCATGCATGCACTAATCACTCATTCTAGTTTATCTTTCTTCTCCAATGACCAGTGTGTTTTCTTTTTCTTCTTTATCTGACCCTCCCTTTCTCCTCTTTGGAATAATTGCTTACAAGGAATGTCTTGAATGCTAAATCTATAATTCAAGCATTGATTTTTAAACAGAATCCAAAGGTTGTATTTGAGGCTGGTCTGACTGTGTATCTGCCATATGCCACTGAAATAATCCATTGTTTATCACTGTTTTATTGTGTTTTTATACAGTCTCATATTGCTTGGGTGTGATATGGCACTGTTAGCTTATCCACTTCAAAATTAACCAAGCCAGCTGGAGGAGTGTAATTTAGAGGGGTAGCACATGGGTATGTGAATGCTGGCATCTTGAGTGTGCTCTGAGGGTGTCTCTTATGTTTCTTTATGCCCTAGATTCATCCAAATAAAGCAGAAAAATTGAAATACATATCCATACCCACTCCCCCACACATACATAAATACATTTGCATTGTTTAGGATTCACTGAAATATCAAGAACATAAAACAATAGTATATGGAATTCCTTTAAATCGTAGCAAGTATGTGGCATTTAAATATATTCAAGCATAGTGTGTTATCTAAATAGTATCTTGATGGTGATTTCCAATATTTGTTTCCACATTTTGTCTCATTTTACTGTAAAATATTTAATTTCTTTGTCTCTCTGTCTGCCTCCTTCCTTTCCTGTTTTCCTTCTTCTCTTTCTTCTGCAAATACTTACTGAGCATCAATTGTAACCCAGAGATTTCGATGATGAATAAGATAGGCAAGGAAGTATTCTATACATGGAATACATCATATATAAGCACATACATAATAGAAAAGATATGATTTTTAATAGTGGTAAGAAAAGTTATTGTAGTATGATAGAAATAGATGAAGGACAAGGGGGTATCTATTGTCCTATAGAAAGTCAGGTAAGATATCTCTGAGGAGGTAGCATTTGAGTTGACATCTAAATGATGAAAACTAGCCAACCTCAGGACCTGGGGCTCAGTATTCTAGACAGACAAACTGCACATATGACCTTTTTAATGTTTAAGGAACATAAAGCAAGCCAGGAACACTGAATGAGAGAAAAAGTGGAAGGACATGTGTTCAGAGAGGTAGTCAGGGTTCTGTTAATGTAGCATGATGAAGGTCATGGGGAATGGGTTAGATTTTATTCCAATTGTAACAAGAAACTATAGGAGAGTTTTAAAGCAGGGAAGGAATATGGTTTGATTTATGTCTAAAAAAATCATTATGACTGTTGCATAGCAAATGAGAAGGGCAAGGAATGAAAGCAAGAACTGGGAAACATAAGCACAAATGCATTAAAATGTTTTGTCCTGGACTGCAAAGTGAGTCACAGAACTAGAAACTTTTCTTCCTGACTCAAAGTCCAGTTCTCTTTATTATTTTATTATGTTGTGACCTCATCATTTTATACTTATTTTTCTATTGTTTTGTCCTTCAGACAAGAGCTTCTTTCCTCTCTTCTCAGATTATTCTAGTGCTTTAATTTATTCTTCTTGACCTTGCTAGGTTATAGAAGCATGTTATACTGTCTTTATTAAGGTATGCCCTATGATTTGTACATCTGTTGTATCCTTAATTAAATGTATAATTATGGTTCTAGGATAAAACTTAACAGATTAATACCTTTCCTACTGAGAGAGGACACTGAGAAATAGGGCAATAGTAGAGAAAAACTAATTTGTAGTGTTTACAAGAGATTTTTATCAATGGCATCCACTGATTCTATTTAATTTTCTAGGGAAAATGATTACTTTTATAAAATAACTCTTGTCTAGAGAAATGTAGGATAATTCATGCATAGTCTTAAAAAGTGGAAATTTTAGATAAAAAATAGATGTTATGTAGCCATCTTAATTTAAAATAGAACAGGATAAAACTTGCCAATCTCCACAGTAAAAAAAATCTTATTTTTTCTCCTTAATTTGTTTATTCATTCTGTTCTTCATTCAACAAATCTTTATGGAGTAATTTGTGTGTGCCAGAGATGGATGTTCTCACATATCTTTGATGTCTGAAGTGCTAATCTTTCTTGGCTTGCCCATTTCTTATTTCTTTGGGTAATTTACTTTCCTGACTTATGTATACTAGCAATTTAGTTAGGTGTTCTTTCATATTTCTGCCAGGTTGAACATTTTCATCATGTTTCTCTCCTGTCAATCCCTTTTGCTGCTTCCCTGAATTTTTATCCCCACACTCTTCTCCCTTTGTTAGAGCCACTTGATCTTGCTTGCATATTCTATTACCATACGTTCTCTGTAACTTGATTTGCATTTAATCTGGGGATATTTAAGGGATCTTTTTGAGTAGCTTGCAGGACACAGCATTGAGTCAATCTTACTGCTAGTTCTGCTTGTGGTTCCTTTGTTTTCAATTCCAATGACAATGTTTTTTCCAGTCACTAGTTCTCCACTTGAAATCCTTCTTTTCTCTCAGGTAAGGACATTGCATGAGGCTAGGAATCCTAGACTTGAACCATAATTCCAACTGTGTCAGACTTCTCTGCACATTGTTTACTCTGGTCACTTCTGTCTCTGTGTTTCCTTCATCCCATAGGATATCACCCCAGGTGATGGGATATTACCTCCTGTCTGTGTAAACCAAGAAAGATTCTTATATCTTTCCAGACATCCATCCCCTACTCAAAGGAACTCAGTACAATCTGTTCATTTTCCCAGTCCCTCACAATACATACGTTGACATCTCTAAGGTCACAAATAACTTTCAGTTTGGCATATCCAATGGGCATTCATCAGAGGTCACAGTCTGTTTTGATTTTTTTCCCACTTGTCTTCTTTAACCCAGTGTTTTGTGGGTTCTCCTCTCTTCTCTGCTTCTTCCATGGGCTTCTTCTACATGACTCATCCTTTAAAGTCAGTGTTTCTTGGGATTCTATCCCTGAATCCTTTGTCATTTTAAATACTCAGTGGGCAGTATATATATATGTCTGTGCTACTCTCTTGCTTCGTCTCAGCTTCCCCTTCACCCCCCGCCCCCTCCCAAACCTCGAGTTCTCCAGTCCATTCTCTACATCTGCGTCCTTGCTCTTGTCACTGAGTTCATCAGTACCATTTTTAGATAGCCAGTGGGAAGTTGTTGTATAACAAAGGGAGTTCAACTCGAGGATGGAAGATGCCTTAGAGGACCAGGATGGGGAGGGTGGGGGGGACTCAAGGTGGGGGGGAGTCGAGGGAGGGAGGGAATACAGGGATATGTGTATAAAAACAGATGATTGAACTTGGTGTACCCCCCAAAATAAATAAATAAATAAAATTAATATAAATAAATAAATAAATAAATAAATACTCAGTGGGCAATCTTGTCCATTCTCTTATTTCACCCCGTATACCCCAGCCTTAATTCTCATGCTCTAGATTCATATATCCAACTTTCTGTTAACCACTCATCATCACCTTGATCCTAATATTTCAGAAAGTGAATGTGTCATCTTCTCTCAAAATTCCTCCTCTTTCTAAACTTCCTATTTAATCACCTTCCTCTCCCACAGTTCCGTATCTATGCAGTCATAAGTTCTGATAATTTTAATACTTAAGTACTTCTTGACATTTTCTGCTCCTTTCTCTTTTATCTCTGCTACCTTCATTCTGGATGCACCATCAAAACAGTCTCTTTATGGGTCTTCCTGACTCTAATTTTGTCACCTTCAAGCCCATCCTCTAAAGAACTGACAGAAAACTGCTATTTAAGATGTCAAAAACACTACAGCAGGCTGTTCCTCATTATCTACAGACTAAATTTCAAACTCCTTTGACAATATATACAAGTCATCCATGATCTTACCTATCTAGCTTCATCTCTTATCATTCACTTCCTGGAACTCTGGTTTGGCAACTCTGAATTACTTGCAGTTTTCTACAACTTTTTCCTCATGTTTGTGTCTTTGGTCCTGTGGTCTATTTATCTGGAGATTCTCCTTCCTTTACCTGGCTGATCTCCCCCTTTTACGGGCCCCCATGGCCAGCCATCTACTATTCATCTTCAGTTTAATGTCATTTTCTCCATTTCTTCTAGCATAATTGCTATGACATTGGCATTCCTGTTCAACCTCCCCCTGCCATGCTGAGTTAGATGTCCTTCAGCTATACTCCAAGATACTGTGTGTCTGTACCTGTATTAAGACAATCTGTATTGCCTTAATTTTCTGTTTGTGAGTCATAACTTATTTTGCATTCCCAATGGTACTTGGCTTACCACTAATCACAAAACACAGCTCAGTAAATACTTAAAGTGTTGCTCGATTTTCAAGTAATCTTATTAAAGAGGCAAGATGAATGCTGTTAGTCTCTTGGCACTAGTTTTTCTCATTCTTAAGCATTTTACTAAATATTTTGGGAATGGTTGTATTGGGAAATTTATTTTCTATGTGGAAGAGAGACAGTTTAAAAAATCTTAAATAAATAAAACTGAAATCTTCCAAATGATATGTTTTGTTTCTTTTCTAAGCTCATGTTTCCATCAACTAAAATTAATAAATATTCATCAAAAAAGATCACTACTTTTATTTTTGACAATTATCTTAATTTCAAAGGAACTGAAAGGATGTATCTTTTCTTGAAACATTTGTTGTTATCCTTAATCATATTGCCAACTCATTATGTGATCTTGACCTTAGTTAACTTGCTGAATGTTTCTGTTTCTTTTCTATTAACTACTAATTTCTCCTAATAAATAGTAAGGCTAACAGGATGTCCAACTTACAAATATTGTAATAGAAGCTATTTTTTAATAGTGTATCATGGTCAATGTATACAATGAACACGTAAGCCCTTAATTTTTAACATGAGACTATTTATTAAATGTTGCTCGCAGGGCACTATTCTTGAATGTTTTACCTGTAATAACACTTTTAATCTCATCATAGTCAATCATGTATTATTATCTTCATTTTACAAATGAAGTTACACCAAGTAACTTGGCCAAACATACCTGTTATGGACTGAGTTGTCTCCCCTCCCAAATTCATATGTTGATGCTTTAACCTCAGTGTGACTGTATTTGGAGATAGGGTCTTTAAGGAGATAAGTAAGGTTAAATGAAGTCATAAGGAGAGGTGGCCTCATCCAATAGGAGTGATGTCCTTATAAGAAGAGGAAGAGACCCCCAGGCATGTATGTACACAGAAAAAAAGCCATGTGAGAACACAGCAAGCAGGTGGCCATGAGCAAACCATGGAGAGAGCTCTCACAAGAAACCAACCCTGATAGCAGCATGATCTTGGTCTTCCAGCCTCCAGAACTGTGAAAAAATAAATTTCTGTTGCTTGAGCCACTCAGAATACCTTGTGGTGTCCTGGTACGGCAGCATTAACAGACTAATATAATGCCCAGCTAGCAAGTAGCAGAGTGGAATTAAACCCATACAGGTTGGCTTCAAAGCCCATTCTCAACTATTACACTGTTCAATTAAAGAATGTTTACAGTGATTATACATTAATGTATTTAGTTGCTTAACTTCGTATTAAATAATTATTCTTTTCAAAAATTATTTAACATTTCTCAGAAAGCAATTTTGGATAATTTATGAAGTTCTTTAAAACATATCCATGGCCTCTGACTTAAGACTGTTTATACTCTTTGATCCTACTTCTAAAATTAAATCCTTAAAAGTTTGAGAAAAAAAGAATATGTAATTGTCTAAATAGTTAAATAAATTTTCATACAATGATATAATATAACTATTAAAAACCATTTTTGGAGACTATTTTATGATGTGAGAGAGATTTATAATTTTGTATTTGAAAGGTTGCAATATTATGTACACAGAAACATCCCAACTTTGTTAAATTAGCTACTTACATGGGTATCTATACATATTCAATCTAACATACATATGACTATGCATATTGGTATGTGCATATACCCTTATATCCATACATAGATGCATGGTAGAAAGAGTGATGGGAAATTATACCAAAATATTAACAGTGGTTATCTCTGGTGGGGAACTATGGATGATTTTCAATTTTTCTTCTTGATGTACTTTTCGTGTTTCTCATTGACTATAAGTAGCATGTTTATATATTTTTTTAATTAGAAAAAAATCTCAAGTTATATTATTAGGAAACAATTAACAGCATATTCAGTAGCTTTTCTGAGTGAATTTTGCACTCCTTCAACTAGACCACTCAGTTTACTGTCAAACAGCATCAAGCTGCTCTAGGTTCTCAAGTTCTAGAGCAGATAGTTCTTTAATATCTCTAATGAATGTTATTTTTAAAACTAAACCAAAGGGAGCACTTCTGTCAAATTTTCTTCTTCAGGCTGTGCTGACTGCAAGTGGCAAAGTTACCCAGTATTATCTACTTGGAAGGGTCCTCTGGTATCCAGATATTCTAGCTGCCATGATGCCAAGGATGACCAAGAGGAACTTAAATTTTGGATGCCTAAAGTCCTGTGTGTGTCTGGTTCCCCCTGAGCCTGATGATATTAGCTATTTAACATCTTAATAGACTAAATATCTATTATTTGAATATTTGGGTTAAATTTGGGTATTGGGATTAATTACTTGGATAAAGTATTTATGGAAGATGAACACATATGTTGTATTTAAGAGTTTAAGAATACTGATTCTGAACTCTAGAAAACAAGTTTGATGATTCTGAACTCTAGAAAACAAGTTTGATACATTTTTTTAAAATGTGTTCTTTTTAAGGACAATATAAAGGAGAGTATTTCACTCCTTGCTTCTTCTGTACAGCATGTATTTAAGCAAGATAGGTTTTTTAAAATTAATTCTACGCATTATTGCTTGAAGAACCTTACCCTTTGTCTCTGCTCATGCCCAGCATTTTAAATTCACAACCTTTAATTCTACTTTAGTGCAGTTTTTTTTTTAAATCTAGAGTACTGTAAAAAAGAGAGTAAGGAAGCAAAAAATAAAAATAAAGTAATATATATAAAAGGGGAAGAAAATGAAAACAGATTAGAGAGAAAACAAGGTGTAAGTGTGGGGTGTGTAAGAGTAATCATCTAGTTCTGTGATTACATGCTTCAATATAATATGTACAGGTGATGGAAAAGTCATGTATTTTGAATTAACCAGGAAAATTCAATAAGGATATGGAGCCCATTTTCCACTCTTCCTTTTTCTCCTAGTCAGTTCATATATCTGGAGAGTTTTATTGAGAGAGAAAGAAAGAGAGAAAAAGCCATGCACCTTCTAATACTCCTTGTTTTTAAGTATTATAATGAATGATGACTCAAATTAAGTAAAAAAAATCAGGGGATGAAAGAGCAATCATGAGATCATTCAACCATTTCATATCTCAGTTATATAAATTGGTTTTCTCCTTAAATTAATTGACTAGGGAGAACACATTCAAGAAAAGCATAATGGGTCAAATCTACTCATGACAAACTAAGTCAACTGCATGGTTTTGAACTTTTCGGAAAAGTCAAAATAACTATATTGCTACATAGCACATTATCAGTTGGAAAAACCTAGCGTTAAGGAGTAGCCTCTTTGAAGTGAATTTTCAGATTAAAAACAAATATTTTAATACAAAAGGATAAGAGAGGGACATTAGGAGATAGCTATGGTCAACATATTTGCAGTCCATTTCTTTAATTCTTTTTCATTTAGTCATTCAATGTATTTATTTGAGTGTCTCAGTTATTAATCACCTATTTTTCAATATTTTGTTTAGCAATGTTAAGTTTTTTAAATGGATTGACTTCGTGACTATAAATATTTGAGGTGGGATGTGCTACTAATTGGAAAGGGGTTTAAGTATGTTAACTGGATAAAGCACTTGTTAACTTATCATATACAGTCCACCTGGTATACAGCGAAAATAGCATACAATAAAATATTTCATCCAATGAAAGTGACTTAGATCAGAAGAAGTTGGAGAAAGAGCACACGTGGAATTACTGTTTATATAAAAATTCTATAATTGGATGAAATAAGCATTTTTTTCTCTATGGAATATCTGTTAAGACACAGGTATAGTTTTACCATGCATACTTATTCTTTTCAATGGAAATTTTGAGGACATTTTAGCTAGAACACAAGCAGGAAGGTAGCAGAAGCTTCTAGGAACTTGAACTAATGAGAGTACCTTTTGTTTATAAAATGTGTACTCTACAAAATGAATTCACACTCAGAGGTCTCAACAACACTATGAGATAGGCAGCATGGGGTAATTCACTGATTTCAAAATTGTATTCTAGATCAGTACTTCTCACGTTTTTAACACACACCACACACATACCACCTGGGGATCAAGTCACATGGTAGATTCTATTCAGGGAGCTTGGGATGGGGCCTGAGATGCTGCACTTCTACTCTGCTCCCAGGTGATGCTGCTGGCCACTTTGAGGAGAGGCTTTGGAAGTTCCAGGACTGAGTTGGTACTGCCTCAGGGTTAGGATGGAAGGTGTGGAGAGGCCCAGTGGAATCCTTGAAGCTCTGGCATCACCGTGATCTAATCATATATTCAAGTTGCATATTGGATTTTATTTGACAAACATCTTTTGGTGCTAATTTTTTTTTCTTAGCCATTGGTTTCAAAGTATTGGAAAAAACTCCACTAGATTCCCGTTATATCTCTGGAAGTATGTGTCATTAATCTCCCAGGATGTGTTTGGTTATCTCTAAAGTAAATGAAGTCAAAGACAAAAATCGGCAATATAACTGCAATCCTTTAACTGAAATTATTTTTATAGTAAAGCTGCTAGTAAGTGGTGAAAGCAGAGGTTGGATCCAGATCTTCTGGGTCCAGGGATCTTGTTGCTATACCACATTTACTCAAATATTTCTAGAGGTTGGGAAACAAATATGACCCTTTTGTTCATGGTGAGTCATGGAGGAGACATCGGCTCTGCTAGAGGACTTCATTTAAAAAATTAGAAGGCAATAGTTCATGTTGGAAATGACAATGTGGTGAGGGGGAAGAAAGACCTGCGCCTTCCTATTTATAGGTTATTCCTGAGTATCTTGGGAAATACTGGATTCACTCATCAGAGAATTTAGAACTGGAAGGGATCTGGAAGATTTTCTAATTTGTATGTATTATTTCAGTCACAGAAGTTAAGTAACTAGTCCTAAGGTCACTCAGACAATGGTAAAAGTTGAAATATGCCTTGGCTCTCCTGATTCTTATATGAATATTTCTGCGCTTTTAAAAAATCTTATAACAAGCCTCCCGCCGGTACTGGTAATGTGAAACCATTGGTAATGTGAACCAAATTTCATACATTTGGTTTCCACCTTCATGCCCTGCCTCTAACTCTCCTGCTAGAGCTATCATTTGAAGAAGATGATATAAATAGGAGCATAGCAGTAAATAGTGGGACCAACGAGGCCAAAGAATATACCCTGGGGAGCTGAGCACCAACCAAATTTCATAGATACTGTTTACTCTTCACTGTGGAAATGGCCTTTATCATGCATGCTTCACATTCTTTGGTGTTAGTGCATTCTGGTGCAAGAACCCTTTGCTGGGATACTGGGTGAAAGGTAGAATTTCATGACAGGGTAATATGAAGCCATGGCTAAAATAGGTGATGACATTGAAGGAGTTTTCATGAGTACAATAAAATATTTTAGATAGCCAAAACCAAAAACATTTATTACTATACTTCTTATTTTAGCAGAATCATCAGTATTTATTGAGAACTTAAATGGTAGACTGTTCTAAGTGCTTTATACATCATATATATTTAATTCTCAAGTGCATGCAGTTTCAAGCTTGTGTGTTGCCAGAGTGATAGCTAAATAAAGGGAAAAGCCCACAAATGAGCTTCTGTCACTTCCAGACTGAATTTTCATTGAATTTGCAGTTGTTTGACTTAATGCCCCAAATCTTCTGGTTTCTTGGGCACCCTGTGGACACACATCTTGGCCAGGTCCCTTTAGACCTCTCACCTTTTATTTCATCTTGTGATGTAGAGCTTTCAAATGACTCTGAGGCTTACTCTTTTCTCTTTAAGTTACCTAGAACTATTTCAAACATAAAGATATTTTCTGTTTCTGTTCTCTCTCCATTCCACCTTGGGAACAACAAGTGTAAACAGTACACCTGAAACTAATATAATATTGGAAGTCAACTGTACTTCAATAAAATTTTTTTTAATTAAAAAATAAGTACAGGACTTTCTAGATGGTGTAGTGGGTAAGAATCTGCCTGCCAATGCAGGGGACATGGGTTCAATCCCTGCCCCAGGAAGATACCACATGCCATGGAGCAACTAAGCCTGTGCGCCACAACTACTGAGCCTGTGCTCTAGAGCACGTGAGCCACAACTATTGAGCCCATGTGCTGCAACTACTGAAGCCCACGTGCCTAGAGCCCGTGCTCTGCAACAAGAGAGGCCACAGCAATGAGAAGCCCGAGCACCACAATGAAGAGTAGCCCCCACTCGCCACAACTAGAGAAAGCCGGTGTACAGCAATGAAGACCCAACGCAGCCAATAAAATAATAAATAAACAATAAAAAAAATAAGTGCAAACTATAAAGAAACATTTTAGGCTCTCTAATTCTCAATTCAGTACTTTTGACATCAACAGTTGCAGTGGTCTAGATTTTGCTCTGTCTTTTTTTGTCATTCCAAACATTTAATTTTTGTTTCTTATAGGAGCATCAAAGTTCATTTTCAGGAATCAAAATACTTGCTTTCTTATATATACCCTTAAGTTTCCTTTCTAAGCCATTGTTGTTACTGTATATCAGCTATAAATGTTAAACCCCAAATAGCTACTGTATGTTTCCTCTGGAGGAAAGAGGTCTATGAGGTTGATAACCACTGTATAAATTGCATGACTAACTGGTTAATGTGTGTGTGTGTGTGTGTGTGTGTGTGTGTGTGTGTGTGTGTGTGTGTTCTCTCTGTCTAGTGCCCTGGGTGTTAGGGAATGCCAGGCTTCCTTCCATCAAAGCCATTCTGTATGGGGATGACATAGGATATGCCTGGGACCAGGGATTCAGCACTGAATACAGCAGACGGTCCTCCCCTCATGGGGGTGGCATTCTAATGGGAGGACATGTTACAGTATTATGGACATGGGCTCCATTCTCCTTAGTCCTCGCCCTACTTCAGTCTTCCTCTTTGATAATAAGACCTTCCATCCTCTTCATGAAAATTTCCCTGAAGTCTCCAGAAATATTGTTGGTGAGACTCATTTGGAATATACACATTTGTAATTTTGTATTGTTATCTACTTTTTTTGTGCAAAGGTATTTTCTCCATAGCTAGGTATGACAGCATTTCTACTCACAAAACTTCTAACACCAAATGTGTGGGTTTGCTCTTTTACCCAAAAACCAATTCTCCAATTCCCTGGGCACAACTGAGTGTCCTACAATTCAACTCAATGCTGATACTAACTACACAGAGTTAGCACAGGTCCCATAGATTAAGGGCTCAGTCCCACAGGACTGTCCCAGTAAGTCTCAGGTTTCCATCTATAATTCTGACCAACCAGCTATAAATTCAGGGAGTTCTCAAAACCCCCTCCTCAGGTTCAATAATCTGCTAGACAGGCTCACAGGACTCAGGAAAACAGTTACTACTAACAGTTTATTATAAAGGATACAACTCAGGAAGAACCCAATGGGAGAGATGTATAAGACAAGAATGGGGGAAGAGGCACAGAACTTCCATGCCCTCTCTTGGTGTGTTCCCCCCCACCTCCCATGGCACCCCACTGGAAGACACTTTGAACCCCATCATTTAAGTGTCTTCCTTCCATTATTTAGGCGTGATTGACTAAATCACAGGCCATAGGTGACCGAACCCAATCTTCTTCCTTCCCGGGTGGCCTGGCGGTGGGCCTGAAAGCTCCAATCCTCTAATCACATGGTTGGTCCCTTTGGCAACCAGCCCCCATCCTGAAGACACTTGGGGACCCATCAAGAGTTATCTTATTAGCATAAACTTACGTATGCTTGAAAGAGGCTTTTTGTGAATCACAAAATATGCTCCTATCATCTCTGGCACTCAGGAAATCCCAAGGGTTTTAGAAAGTCTGTGTTAAGAACTGGGGAAAAAGATCTGATATATATTTCTTATTATCATACTAGATTTTTAAGGGCAAGGATCACTTCACAAGTTGTTTTATTAAATTTTATTTTTGCAAATTTTAAATACATAAAAAAAGTATAAAGGAAAATACAATGAACACGGTAGCCATCACACAGCTTTACAAATGAAACATTACCTGTGCATTTGAAGTGCTCTGCGTTCTCCTCTCTGATCATGTTTCAGTTCTCTCCTGCCTCTAGAGGGAGCCACTGGTAATTATCTTTCAATGAGCTTCCAACACATATACTCTTAAGCAATATACATTCTCTTTTGTATCTTTTTGAAGTTTATATAAATAATCTCATACCAATGTGTTCTTTGTTCACTTGCCTTGTTTCCCTCAACACTTATGTTCGTGAGAATCCTCCATACTGTTAGGTGTGGTTGTAGTTTATCCCTTTTGTCTGTTATATAATATTTCACAGTTTGAACACAGCACAATTTATTCATTCTCCTATTTGTGGACATTTAGGGTTTTTTCTAATTTTCTATTCTTCTAAGTCTTTATGCTCCATAATGTCTTATGGGTAAAAGGTAGTCAGTAAATACACTATATGATTTTTATTCTATATTATGTCACCATTACATTATCATCTTATAGGGAAACCAGATTATCTGATTTAGTTAATGGTATATTTTTCAGTTGCAATACGTGTTTCATAGTGACGTGTTATGCCAAACCTAGCAAATTTCCCTTACATTTGAGAGTGGTCAGATTCCAAGCTGAGCTCACAAACAGGAAGGGTGAGAGGTGGAGTAGAGGTGAAATTTTCAGAGTCACTGTAGTAAATTAAAGGTCCAAATAGAATCTGATAGGAGCTTAATGACAGTGCTTAACTTGGAGAGAAACACGGCTGCTGAATGCCCTTTCTGCGCCCACAAATACTGCTAATATGCAGTCTCTCTGCATTACCTTTTGGGCAGGACTTAACTCACATGTTATTTTATAAATGAATCACAACTTTTATGGTTTGTCTTCTGTAAGGAAAACTTCCAGAGGTGCTTTCAATGCAGTCATCAGCTTATGCCTGTTATTAGTGCTCCAGAAGACAGGCTCCCTATGGCTGCTGGTGGGAAGTGAAACTTACCCCCAGTCCACTGTGCTGTAGATGGGTGGATGTTTCGCTTTCTGGGCATGGCCTGATTTAACCTACTGGCCAATCCATCCAATTGGCTTCAGTCTCTTAGATTCAGTCTCTCAACACTGAGTCCAGACCCTGTAAAAATATAAAAGTCCCGAGAATAAAAAAATGCTTTATCGATGGCTGGTTTCTCCCTCCCCCTATAGCTCCAAACTGTGCCACACACCAAGCAGACAAATGTAGAAATTCAAAGGCCCGTGTGATTTTTGGCTGTTTGGAATTTATCTCAGCAAATGAGGAGATGATCTCATATCACAGGAGAGGTGCAATGATAAGTGTGAGGACAAGTCATCCCTTAAAAAGCGAAGATGAATGTGCTGCTCTAAAATGGAACTATTCCATGTGCTGTTTACCCAAAAGAAGTATGAAAAGTGAACAAATGGAGCTGTCAGACAAAGCACTGGTGACATACAAAATATTGACATAAATAGCTGATGATACACGAAGCATTGAAAGACACGGTGATACCCCTGTAGCCTCCTTCGCTCATTGATTTCCACGTGGTTTTCCTCTTCTGAATGTGATATAGCTTTTGCTCTGTTAATCGTCTTCCAGATGGGGTCTTCAGAGTGACAAGCGGTCAGGGATTTGGGCAATTTTCCATTGACTATAAAAAAATAGAGATAAAAATTAAAAGATTCGAAAAATAAATCAATTACCATAGTTTGCAAGGAATCGTTTTTAGCTGAAAATTAATTAATCATAATGACTGTGGAAGTGACTGCTAGCTACTCAGAAACATGTTCCTTTTTTCTACGCACACAGTATGAACACATTTCTCTGCATTCTTTGCTCTTGAGTTAGGGCTGTGTACTTAATTCAGACAAAGACAATGTGAATAAAAGTGTTGACAGTCAACTTCAGGTTTAGTGTCTAAAATCTCCCATGAGATTCTTCATCTGCTTGCCCTGTGTGCCTGGAAGTGGAAGACTCCAAGTGGCAGAACCACATGATGCAAGGAACCCAGATGCCTGGGTCTCATTTGAAGCAGACAGTCAGGAAAGTTGCCCAATGCACAAGAATTTTCTTTGAGCAGGAAATACAACTTTATTAACACTGAGACATGAGTGTTTGTTAGAGCAGCTAGCATTTCTATCATAATAATCAAATAAGTTTTATTCAAACACATTTTTATCTTAGGTTATTTGTATGATCTACGGTTTTAGATTCCTTATTTAATACAACTTTATTCTTTGTACAGCTAAGTTGAAACAAATCATAAGTATAGTGCATTTTAAGAGGAATAGATGATGAATTTCACTTACAGAAATGGGACCTTATCACTCACTTGAGAGTTTTGATTTCTGTTTCTCAGAAATATCATAGTTTCTCATCACGCAGATCACTCCTTCATAAATAATTTTTCTTTTGTAGTTTCTAGATTATTTTGGTCTTTAAAATACAACAAAGTTAGAAATGAATGATCATTTTAAAACTTCCTTTTGTGGATAGAGAAGGAAAACATTAAAGACTTTACAATGGGCTAAGAAGCCTGTGTATAAGCATATCCTCCTCAGTTATCTTATTATGTGATTCCACAGATTCTGTCCTTTTGTTGTCTTTGAGCTATTTACAGTTCTTTTCACTATAGATAACTAGTAGCAATGTAAATGACTCTTGTCCACAGATGTACAAATGAATTTTGCCCAGTGAAATACAAGCGATCTCCCTCTACTGAGTAGTCCATGTGATAGCAGAGATTCTGTATTTTATCAGAATAATTTTCTGTGCTATTTGTTGACTCGATTTCTTTATTATGCAAAACAAAAAAAGAGAAAGAACAAAAGTTCCTCACTTGTGCAAGAGCTAAACTTTCCATGTTTACTTTTATATATTTTATTGTCACTGTACTTAAATAGGTAATTAAATATTATTTCTCAGGCACTCATGATCTGATTTTAATCATGCTCCAGACCTCCTCTTAAAATGTTTTGATATTAGCCTTCCCAAATTCAGGTCCTAAATATAGAAAAAATAAAATGAAATTTTCAGCATTTCTTTTCCTCCTAAATTGTCTTTGGAATTTCCCAGCAGGCCCCTGAAAAATCACACAAATTTGTTCTTTGGCTTATAAAAAGCGATGTTAGAACTAATTAGTTTTGTTTGATATGTTACTTTCATAAGAGTTGCATGGAAAAAAATTTCGGATTAGAAGAGACACTAGGTTAAGTTTGTAAAGGTAAATGTTATTAATAAAATATTTCAGAAACTTCATGCTTTATATCCACTCCCTGGAGATTTGTCAGTACCTTACTTTCTGTAATATATTTTTACCTCTGGTGAAACACTGATCAAAATTCTTATTCAATAATCTGTCTTGTACATTTATCAAAGTTCTAGAGTGCTTTATGTGCTGATGTTAAGCCACAACAATATAACATCATCTGTCACAATTGCAGTTATTGCCACAGCCTTACTTTTTTCATTTGGATCTGTTGAAAGAGACATGGGTTGCTTGTGCTCTTGGGTGTCTTGCTGGTAATGCAAAGATTTCAAGACCTTGACTGCTCTTTCACCTGGGCCAGTTCTCAGGGCTGTGCTCTCATGAGTAACATTGAGGAATGAGGTTCTGTTTCCCTCTGAGACAAAGATTACCCTTGCTTATTCCTTGCTACGGAAGCAATGGATTTGCCCAAACTCAGTGTTCCTCAGGCTGTGACATAAACCCTCTGCATGTATAGCATCCACCTGGGCTCTTTCTGTCACCCCTGTGGGGCTTGTGGACAAAGGAAACTAATGCAACTTTTTATGCTCATGCTGTTTTCTGTGATGTGAGCAGAAAGTCCTTTGTCTCTGCCCAAGGTATCTCACATCTTCTGCCAGCATCACAAAACTGTAACAGGCTATCTCAGGAGCTTGTAAGTAGAGTAAAATCAAGTCCCATACCCCCAAAAGTTAGCATCGTCTAGAGCAGTGGTTCTTAATTGGAGATGAACATAAGACTTAGCTAAGGAGTTTTACATATGTTGAGACCCTATTTTAGGCTTGCTGAATCTCCTTACTTGATATTCTTGCTATACTCTTGGTATTCCATGTATAGTATCTCTTAGAATGACTGTATGCTGTATCTCAAGATTTCTTCTCTTAAAACTCTTCCATCTTTATAAATTAGATATAGCATTCAAAGACATCTTCGAAAAGAGACTTAATCATTACTCAGGAACTGTTTACTGGAATGGCTTTATTATCTTTATTTTTCATGTCACCGAAGCAATCATCTACTGCTTTCAACTGTATTATTCATATCAGAAACTTCATCAAATTTTCATATTTGAAAACTGTCAGTACTAAATTAACCACGGTCATTAATTCTCTGTCATCTTCAGATAGTATTTGTTCTATTCCGATGCTTGCATGGAGGCACCACTATAAGCTACAGGGAAGAGTTTATATCTTCAGCAAAGAAGGAGAGTTTCAGAGCCTCAAGGAAAAAGCCTGTACTTCCAAGTGTTCACAGATCAGGGCTGATCTCATAATTTTTTTAGCAAGAGTCAGTGATTTATGGCCTGCTAGCCAAAAATATCCATTGCATGTTTTTTTTAAATAAAATTTTACTGAAACATAGTCATGGCCTGTTAGCTATGTGTTGTCTCTGGCTGATATTTTGCCACAATTGTGGAGTTGAACAGTTACAACAGAGAACATGTGGCCTGCAAATCTTAAAATACTTACCACCTGAGCTCGTTCAGAAAAAGTTTGCTCTCAGCATCTACCAGTGGGTGGCTCTGGATTTTCATGGCTGCTTTTAGTTGAAAAGTAGATGGTTTCATGAAACTGGTAGCCCAAGATCCAGCAGATCAAGAATTAATTAAAAAGATCTAAGTGAACTAATGAGAATTTTTATTGTAGTAATTTTTTGAGAATGTTATTGTTTTCTTTTTCTATTTTCTGGATAGATGAAGAAGTCCTATTTTCTTTAAAGCTATTTGTAACCCACACCGATTTAGTAAATGCTGCTTTTGTAAACTAAAATGAAACATTTTAAAATAATATCTGATTCTCACTGGCTTCCTGGAATTCCAAAGCTCTGAGTAAGTATCTTTACTTTTCATGGTAATATATTTATGTGTAGGTTCAATAGGACTCTGCCCTCTGTTTTACCAGTTATAATTGGACAAATCAGTTATGCAACCAATGCCTTGCCTGAAATGTCATTTTTGAAGATAATGTACATTTGATCAAATATGATGAGTCACCTTTAAGAAGTTGATTTTACATATGAAACCAATGGCTACAAAGCCCTGCCAGGAATACTGGCTCACAAGGTTCTGGTCTTAGAGGTGGTAAGATGGTCTCTTCCTTACAGGGAGGAGACGACAAATTTGGGGGCCTTAGGAACAGAGGAATTCACTCAAATTTATAAGTATTGCAGATGAAATCTGGAGTAGATATTTTATTGGGCTTGTTTTTCTAGTCTTATGAGAACAAATGAAATGTTTATAAAGGTTCAATCAGAGATTCTTTATGAAAACTTTCAGACAGAAATTAAGTTTAAGGCCTCAGTGGTTGTTTGATACTGTACAGCTGTAGATTTGCAAAACAATCTCGAAGAGTTTCGTTAACATTCTTGCTGCACCTGTGTAAACAATCAGGCCCAAAATAGTGGGACCAGTCTTTTTTTGTGATCAAGAATAATCCTTCTTTGAGAAAATTGTGATCTTAAAGTGGAGGGTGGTTGGAGACTGTATTAATGTCCTATTGCTTCTGTAAAAATATTATAATGAACTTAGTGGCTTAAAATAACACAAATTTATTATCCTATAGTTCTGAGGTCAAAAGTCAGAAGTGGCCTCACACTGGTCAGAATGGCCATCAGCAAAAAAGCTAGAAACAATAAATGCTGGAGAGGGTGCAGAGCAAAGGGAACCCTCCTGCATTGTTGGTGGGAATATAAATTGATACAGCCACTCTGGAGAACAGTATGGAGGTTCCTTAAAAAACTAAAATTGAACTATCATATGACCCAGCAATTCCACTACTGGGCATATACCCTGAGAAAACCATTATTCAAAAAGAGACACGTACCACAATGTTCATTGCAGCACTATTTACAATAACCAGGACATGGAAGCAACCTAAATATCCACCAACAGATGAATGGATAAAGAAGATGTAGCACATATATGCAATGGACTATTACTCAGCCATAAAAAGGAACGAAACTGAGTTATTTGCAGTGAGGTGAATGGACCTAGAGTCTGTCATACAGGGTGAATTAAGCCAGAAAGAGAAAAACAAATACCGTATGCTAACACATATGTGTGGAATCTAAAAAAAACAGTACTGATGAACTTAGTGGCAGGACAAGAATAAAATGCAGACATAGAGAATGGACTTGAGGATAAGGTGTGGGGAAGGGGAAGCTGGGACAAAGTGAGAGAGTAGCATTGACATATATACACTACCGAATGTAAAATAGCTAGTGGGAAGCTCTTGCATAGCACAGGGAGATCAACTTGATGCCTGATGATGACCTAGAGGGTTGGGTTAGGGAGGATGGGTGGGAAGCTCAAAAGGGAGGGGATATGGGCATATATGTATAAATACAGCTGATTAACTTTGTTATACATTGGAAACTGCACCACATTGTAAAGCAATTATACTCCAATAATGATCTGAAGAAAAAAAAAAGTCAGAAAATGGTTTCACCAGGCTAAGAGCAAAATGTTAGCGGCCTGCCTTTCTACTGGAGGTCCTGGGGAGAATCTGTTTCCTTGCCTTTTCTGGCTTCTAGAGGCCGCCTGCATTTCTTAGCTCATGGCCTCCTCTCAGCATTTTCAGAGCCAGCAATTGCATTAGTTGGACCTCTGCTTCCATCATCACATCTCCTCTGATTCTGATTCTCCTGCCTCTCTCTTTCATTACAAGGATCCTTGTGATTACACTGAGCCTACCTGGATAATCCAGGATAATCACCCAACCTCAAGATCCTTAACGTAATCACCTAATTTAAATTGGTGCAGCCACCATGGAAAACAGTGTGGTGGTTCCTCAAAAACTTAAAAAAAGAACTACTATATGATCCAGCAATTCTCCTTTTGGGTATTTATTTGAAGAAAATGAAAACATTAACTCAAAAAGATATATGCACCCCCATTTCCCTGCAGCACTATTTATAACAGCCAAGTTATGGCAATAACCTAAGTGTCCACTGACGGATGAATGGACAAAGAAGATGTGGTATGTATGAATGCATGTATGTACACCATAAACTATTAATCAGCCATAAAAAAGAATGAAATCATGGACCTTGAGGGCATTCAGCTTAGTGAAATAAGTCAAATAGAGAAAGACCAATGACAAATACTCTATGCTTTCTCTTATATGTGGATTCTAAAAAGAAAAAAAGGAAGAAAAAGAAAAGAAACCAAGCTCCTAGATACAAAGAACAGATTGGTGGTTGCCAAAGGTGAGGGTTGGAAGGTGGGAGAAATGGGTGAAGGAGGTCAGATGGTAAATAATAAAAATATAAATTTTTTAAAATTAAAAAAGTATGAAGTATTTCATGATATTAAACAACTTTATAATCATATATTTGCAACATAGTAACAAAGGGTTAGAGACAACTTATAAAGTACTTATAAAAGTTAAGTAGAAAAATCCGTGAGGAATATAACAGACAAATGGCAAAGTTCACGAGCAGACATTTTTCAAAGAGAGAAATGTCAATTGTTAACTATGTACTTAAATGTTTATCCAGTTAGAAACCATAAATTAAGAAGAAAAGGCTGCCAAATTAAGAGGGCTGTTCTAAAAATAATAATGCCCTATGTTAGCAATTGTATGGCAAAACATTCATTCCTTACTGTTTGTGGGTATGTAAATGGGTACAATCTTTCTAAGCATAACTTGGCGATATTTATCAAGAGCCCTAGAAACATTCACACACATCCTTTGAAATTTCACTTCTGGGAATCTAAAGTTTAATAAAGAAGAGCAAAAAAGGAGGAAAAAGTAAATGTCCGGCTTGGGGAATAATTACATAAAATATTATTATGTTACCATAGAATATTACCTCCTTCCAGCTTGCAGGAATTGTGTACCTCTCTTCCCAACTCTGCATTCAGTGACATCATATCAACATGATGTAGCTTGAAATCAGCTACGGTGGGAATATTCACTCCATGTAAGTTAGAAAATGCTAATATAAGGACTTTCCACCTCTTACAAATCCAGTTGTTAACTACTCATCAGCATATTACTAATTACAACTGGCATAAGCTTTGAGAATAGTAGTCTAATTTTCTTATTTTACTAATCAGTATACAATAGCCTGTTAAGTTCTCACAGTGAATTAGTAGAAGAATTAGTACTATAATCTTATCCTCCGAATTCCTAGGCCAAGAGCTTTTAGCTTTAACACTGCCAGGGAAATTATCTGTTGCTGTTTTAAATCCCCAAACTCTTGACCTATATACCAAGTTCTGGATGAAGCCGCAGGTGAAATGATGCCTATCTGATCAATTCT
This sequence comes from Hippopotamus amphibius kiboko, assembly GCF_030028045.1. Classification (NCBI taxonomy): domain Eukaryota; kingdom Metazoa; phylum Chordata; class Mammalia; order Artiodactyla; family Hippopotamidae; genus Hippopotamus; species Hippopotamus amphibius. Next base: position 89,175,542 of record NC_080195.1, on the reverse strand, counting down.
GTCAATATTTACTGTGAAATAAAGCAGGAATTAATCACGATTGTCTATTTATACTTGGAAAACTTGCTTTAGATTGGTCCTGGCACAAAGCATCCATATTATTTCATCTGTCTCTTATAGGCATCTAGGAAAATACCTTGCAATCTAATAGGAATTCACAATTCAACTTGCAGAGTATCTTTGTGATTGAAACACATAAAGTCCCATTTTCCTGGAATCCATACAGTTGTAGTTCCCAATACACTGACACGCTAAAAAGGAGACCCAGAATTTCCAGCCTTCCATCCAATAAAAATTTGTTGAGGACCTATACTGTACCCACCCAGGGCTTGTGTGATCCCTGCCAGAACTCCAGAGCTTAGTCCCTTTTCTCACTGTTTTCCCCTAATGATTTCTCACGGGCTGATAACTCTGGCTTGTCTTTTAGGGAAAGGTAGTTCTTCCTGAGTACGGCTGCATCTCAGTTGGGAAAGAATCTCTCTTCCTTCCTAACACCACTGTGTTCCCCTCCAATCTCTCTAGATGCTACCAGAGATAGACATAGATATTTTTTTTCTTTCCCAATCTTTCTGTTATTCTCAATCACCATCCTAGTCAACAGGGGAATTGAACTTCTGGGCCCATCTTCAAGGTGTCGTGATTTGGAGATTCACCTTCTATCACGTTTCACCATTTTAAAAAGTGAAGTGTGCACAAAAATTACTTTTGTTATTTTCTTGTTGTTAAAACTCAGTTTTTCGTGCCTTCCTCCCAGTACTGATCTGATAGACTTGGCATGGGGCAAGGATTATTATGCATTTTGCAAATCTAAGTTCTCCAGATGATTCTGACGAAGGTGATCAGGGATTTGCTCCTTTGGAAACTCTGCTTTGTAGGGACTCTGCAATAGATGGTTCTGAGATGGATCAGCAGAGAGCTCACATAAACTGAGAAGCCTGAGTCACCATCAGACTTCTGTCACCTCACTTTATACCAAGTCTCAGCGTAGAAAGGATGAAGTGCATACAAAAGTGGAGGTTTGGCAGTTCGATCTGTAATGTGGAATTTGCGATTTGCATGGTCTCCCAATTCCTAGTATATTTAAACTAGAAGTTAAAAAAAAGAATGACTTGAGAAAAACAAGTCTTGAAATTTTTTTTAGACTTTCCTAGTTGTCTTTCATGTTGATTTTAATGTGTATTTCACATATATTATTTTATTTAAATCATGTCTATAGTTCTAATCAACCTCTAGATTTTCGATTAAAATTTAGTGACGATAAATACTCATTTCAATGAATATCTAAAAAATGAAGTTTTTTGAATATTTTACTTATAATTTAAAGAATATAGTTTTTTTATCTTCAGTCATTTAATATATTTCCACTATGCTGTATTTAACTTAGTGATGTCAGAATACTTTTTCACTTTGACTCTAGTAAGTACTGTGTCTTTAAGCCCTAAAATGACACTAGTGATAATAGTAATATCAATAAGTAATTTTATATGAAACACCTGACCTATCTGGTATATACATGTATGGAAAGAAAAAATAATAAGTTATGAATACTCATCAGCTATTCAAAAAGTGTCAAGCACTTGATAAAGTTAAATATTCTTGTTATTTATTTGAAAAATGAAAATATCTGTTAATGAAGAACCAATAAATCTAAACATCAGAACATATGAATCCACAAAATAAATTGGTGGATTAGCTCACCTCTTATTTATACACCCCTTTTACCTATTTAGCTTCTATTCATCCTTCAAATTTTAGTTTCAATATTGCTTCTCCTTTCCATTCCCTGCTTACTCCTCTCAGAACACTTCTCATCTTCAATTGTAACTGCCTCTTTCCCCATCAGCACTCCTTTGGATGGAGATATACCTTGTTTATTACTGTATCTCTGTGCCTCCTACAGGTTGTAGTAATAACTGTTGCAGTATAAGTAGTCACTGGACAACAATGTCAGCAAGTTTCAGCATTTCTGACAGACAGAAAGCTTCTTGAGGACGGGTATTCCATTCCTAGTACTGATCACCTCATAAGAGGCAGTCCATAAATATTCTGGAAATAATGAAAAAATAGAAGGGGAAGCCAACTATGGCATCCCCCAGGGGGTGCTAAAGTCCAAAGTCTTGTTTACTTACTACTTCAGCCAGAGTAAATTTGCTCTGTACTATTTCAGTTTAAGTAAACAAACATTTATTGAGTGTTTGTGGGTTTCCTTAGAATTGCAAAGTTAACCAAGACTCAGTTCCTTCTCTAGAGGTAGTTAGAAGCTGGTACAGCAACTAATGCAGCAGAAAATTACATCAAGATTATCCACTAAAGGCAAAACACCTGGCCTTTTAGACAGTAATTTAAGGGCTACTGCAGTGCCCAAGACATTTACTTCAAGGCTATTCCGGCTGCCACCACAGACCACCCTGGATCATTTGCAACCATACCCTGGGATTGTCTCCTCCTTAGGACTTCTACTGAATCTTGGGACAATTCCCCACCCAAGAATATCTAGAGCTGATGAAAAATCAAAAACTCTCTACAATCAACTTTCTATTCCTCCCTAGAAGCGGGTTTAGGATTGGGCAGACCTAATCGACATAAAAGCCCCACCCCTCTTGATCCTTTATGACAAGTTATACATAATTTGATGGTCAGTAGATGCATTTGAATTAATGGTCATATGTTTTTGGCCACATGCTCAGAAATTTGGGCACTACCAGAGGTGCCTGTGGGGATAATGACCCCTTCTTGGCCATGGTTTCTAATTACAAATGTCTGTAATAATATAATCTGATCACAGGTCAAAGGACCATTGGATGAAGTTTTCCATAGCACAAAAAACTGGGGTTTTTTTTGTTGTTGTTTTTCCTAGCAATGATCAAAGCCTTCCAATTGTACCTAATTAGAGAGTATGATTTTTGAGTGACCAAGGCTTAAGTTTATTACCAACGAAACACATATCACCTGTGCCCTAAACTGAGTTGGAATCTATAATTCTTCTGGGCAAGAAAGTAGTTTGCAAACTTATTTTAACTGCTAGGAACATTACAACAGAATTCTTTTAATGTTAAATTTGGAATTAGATGGGTAGAGTAGTAATTCTTTGTAGGAATTTCTTGGCTATCTCTTTGTGTCTCACTGAAAATTTATATCCTAATGTTAGCTTTTGGCTAATGTATATTCTATGAATGAGATATAATCTCTGTTTTAGTAAGGATCTCTATGAACAGTAGAAATGGCCATGGGAGGGTCCAATTCTTATTGACCCCTTAGGTACTATATGTAAGCTGAAATATAACCTGAAGAGATCAAGTGATAAAATATTAAGAAAGAAGGAGAGGTTAATGTATAATGTTACCCTCTGCAAGAGACAGAATATTTTGCCTTTTTTTTTTAATCACGCAAAGAACCAACACAGGTGTTTCTAAATAATGGCTAGTTCAACAAAGAATGTGTTCCTTTTATAGCGAGAGCCGTATTTTTGTGTTATGCTGGCTCACGACACGTTTAAAATTGACATACATTAGAGCACTTCAAATTTATGTCTTCATTTCAACCATTCATTTAGTAGGTCAAATCATCATTATATTTCACCAGTCTGGTGGATTTTAATTCATTTAACATTTTAATCTTTCATCAGTTTTTCATTTAAGAGGATTTCACAGCATATACTGGATTTGTTTAAATTTGTGTGCAGTAAATTTATTCTTTTAACAGTTTTATTCTTTCATCAGAAATTCATTTAAATGGATTCCACTATATATCACTTCTACTTCCAGTGCAGCTTTAGGTCAGGCTGTAATTGATGCAAAAGCAATGAGGTATTAAAAGAGATAGGAAATATCTGAAATGGGAAAGAGTTCAAGAAGTAGGCCATTGTAAGGGCATTACGCACCTCAGGTAAGGTGGGGAGGGGAGAATAATAAAGCATTTTGATCTGAAGCCTTGCATGCTTTATAATTTCAATTCTCAACAAAGTCAAAAAGATCTATTTTATCTAAGCTTGTGTCTTTAAAACAAAATTAACTGCTTGAGTGCCCTAAAACAGCCCCCATATGGCCATGTGAACGTGTGTGCTTGTCTTTACCATCCATTTGAATTACTGGCACAGCTTCTTTCAGTGAACATTCCATCTCCTCCCTCCCCTCTGCCGACATTCATTAAATGACATCCAAGTGATAAACATTAATATAATAAATACAGTAGCTATGGAAATAACCCAGGGAAGAGGGGCATTCTATCATGTTTTCATACAGAAGTAGATGAAAATCACCAGTAGTGCATTATACTTGGCGACAGAAAACTGCAGCATGAGAGATGCCTTTACCAAAGAGCAGAGGTACTGGGGCTTGCTTTGTGTGCATCAGGAAAGTGAAAGGTGACCTTGAGAAACTCCTCCTTGCTCTCTAGGTCTCTGCAAAGGGAGGGACTGCTTTTATGATGCCTCCTATTAGAGGACATTAATGTCGATTGGTGAGTGAAAGGTGCTAGAGAAATGATATCGGTGGAAGTCAATATTTATTTGAATTTGTTAATGTCTCTTTGGGAAGACAATGCCTCAGGAAGAAATATTCTCACCACACACATATACACAAAATGGTAATTTTTTGAGACAATGGGTGTGTTAACTAACCCTATTGGGATAATCCTTTCACAATATATACACATATCAAATCATCACATTGTGTACCTTAAATTTACACAATGTTATATATCAATTAAATCACTGTGAAGCTGGGGAAAAAAAGAAAAAGAAAGAAGGAAGGAAGGAAGAAAGGAAGGGAAAAATAGAAAAAAAGAGGGAAGGAGGGATATACCTTGTGATATTGTCACGGTTGTATTCAATATATTCCTTTATGAAACTGACAGCTACTTCTATCTTCCTCTAGTTTATTGACTCTGTGGGTTGCTTGTTATGTCAAATGCCCAATAAATGTTTGTTGAATTGAACTGAATTGCACTGAATTGTACTGAATTGAAAGAAGAAAATTTTAAGTGCTGGGAAAGATGATCCAAGCCCATCATCCTCTAATCTCCATCTGCCCCCCACCCCCACCCCCAACAAGGTCACAGTATAATCTGGAGTTAGAAATATGAAATCAATTTAACTTATCACTCTGTTCATAGAGCACGTCCCTTTACTGCATCTGGCTAGGGAGAGACGATCACTGAGAGAAAAAATATCGCACTCACACTAAGCATCTAAATTAGTGTTTTTAATGAGAATGATGATTGGTCATGAAAAATTGCAGGAGGGTTGTAGGAAGATCATACCTTACTTCCACTCTAACGTCATGCTGAGCTTTCTTGTGCCTCCTCTTATGAAATTATGGAAGGCCTAATTCTGGTCCATTTATAGGTCTATGGCAGTTTTTACGTGGGAGTTTACAAGTGAGTTAGGAGGAATCACTGGATTTCTCTGTAGGTTCAGTGTAGCTCTCATGGGTTCTAGATCCCATAGGACATCCTAGAACTAATTGAAATATAGGAAGTCTAGAATATTTCCACCTATGCTTAGAAAAAACTTCATTTTTCTACAATGGTCTAGGGGAGACAGGGAGAGGTAAGGGACACATTTTTTCCTCTCCAAGATTTCTAGCACTTCGGACTGCATGCTGGCGAGTCTGGTCAACAGTTTTTCAGGTCCATTTGGATGAGGCTGCTGGTCTTCCAAAGGGTACTGTATGTACCAGGAAGTTTATTACAGTAATGTGAATTTTCCTGAAGGCTAATTTTATTTGGATCTAACTTATCAACCTAGCTGTCAAACTACAAGTGGGAAGGTGAATTTTATTGTGTGGACAATTTTATAACCTTTCAAATGATAATTTCCTGAATTTGTATGCAGGCATATATTGATGGAGACTGACAGATGCTGAAAAGAGCAGAGCCACAAGCCACACCGTAGAACTGAGGATACAAATCATCCTTCCACTTGTCCCTCCTCTCTTGCTATTTTTGTAATGCATCAAAGCTCTCTTTCAAATGCAAAATATAAAGCTGGGCTCTTATTTACCTAACTGATCTTGCATATGTGTTTCCTTCAGCTGTGGCTGCTCTTCTGACCAGCAATCTCCTGCCAGCAATTTTATATCACTGTGTTCATCTAGATGGTTTTTTCGTTATTACTCTTCTATTTAATATCAGTAAAATCTGGACCTAATACTTGAGTAATTTGGTTCAGGAAGAGCTAAGAAAGTCTGCAAATCTGTAGTCATCAATCAGTTACACAAGGACCGAGCCCCACAATGTCTTAGAGTATTTGAGCATCATTGAGACATAAAAACTTCTCTGAGTTTTTATTTTAAATTCGTGTTTTCATGGCTTATCTTTTTCCATCCTCTTACTTTCAATCCACCTAGGTGGTTTTTTTTTTTAGATCTTTCCCTGTCATCTTCATACCCCCAAATGATTCTTTTTAAATTTATTTATTTATTTATTTATTTATTTATTTATTTATTTATTTATTTATTGGCTGCATTGGGTCTTCATTGCAGTGTGCAGGCTTCTCACTGTTGTGGCTTCTCTTGTTGCAGAGCATGGGCTCTAGGAGGTGGGCTTCAGTAGTTGCGGCACATGGACTCAATAGTTGTGGCTCTCAGGCTCTAGAGAGCAGGCTCAGTAGTTGTGGTGCACTGGCTTAATTGCTCCCCCGCATGTGGGATCTTCTGGGCCCAGGGATTGAACCCGAGTCTCCTGAATTGGCAGGCGGATTCTTAACCACTGTGCCACCAGGGAAGTCTGTTAGGCTGTTTTTTAAGTGAATTTCTTATAAACAGCATATAGTGTGTCTTTTTCTTTTTTTTTAATCTGCTCTGCCAACTATGTCTTCTAACTGCTATAGTATGATCATTTATATTATAGGTAATTTTTTATATGATAGAGCTTAAGTCTTCCATATTGTTTGTTTGCTGTTTATTTTCTCTATTTCTCATAGCTCACTCTTTTCTTGCCTTCCCATGAGTTGCTTGACCATTTTTTAAGATATCACTTTGACTTTTAATGACTTTGAGTATATTTCTTTATATACTTTTCTAAGTGGTTGTTCTAGATGTTGTTTTATATATATATATATATATATATATATGTAAGGTATCAACAGTGTACTAGTCTTCTTGTTTTACTACTTCCAGTGAAGTGTAGAAATATTATTTTCATTTTGGTCTCCTTATCCTCCAACTTTGAAAATACAATTTTCATGAATATTTTTCTCTATATATTGAATATAGGGCTTTATAGTTTTTGCTTCAGTGGTCAAATGTGATTTTTAAAATATCATGCAGAGAATAGTCTTACCATTATTTTTGCCCATTACATTGTTTGTTTTTCTCTTCTGGAATTCCTAATCTCATCTTGTTGTTATTTTCTTTCTTTTTAGAAATCTCTTTAGCCATTCTTTAAGGGTAAGTCTGCTGATAGCAAATTCATTAAATTTCCTCTGTCTGAAAATGTCTTTATGTTCTCTTCAAACCCAAAGGACATAGTTGGGGTTATTAGTCCTTTTCTTTAAGTGCTTGAAAAATGTCTTATAACTTCTTCCTGGCCTCTATGGTTTCAGATGAGAAAAATGTCATTTGTTGGCTGCCTATAAATAATATGTTGTTTGGCTACTTTCTCTATGTCTGCTTTCGAAATTTTGTCAAAAGTAAATGAAATTTTAATTTTAATGTGTCTTGGTATGGATTTCTTTGAGTTTATTGTATTTGAGATCTTCTCAGCTTCTTGAATCTATAGATTCATATCTTTCACCAAATTTAGGAAAATTTTAGCCATTATTTCTTCAAAGATTTCTTCAGCTTCAGCTCCATTCTCTTTCTCCTCTACTTCTGGGACTCTGATGACATAAACATTTTATTTTTTATTATTGTCCCACAGATTTCTGAGGCTCTCTCTGTGTGCGTGTGTGTGTGTGTGTGTGTGTGTGTGTGTGTGTGTGTGTGTGTAGGCTATTTTGTCTGATGTTCAGAATGAGTAACTTGTTATTCTGTCTTCAAGTTTAGTGAATTTTTCCTTTGTCATACCCAGTCTGCTGTTGAGCCCCTCTATTGAATTTTTAATTCATTATTGTATTTCTTTATTTCCGTAATTCCCATTTGTGCTTTTTAATTTTTAATGAAATTTTAATTTTTTTCAGTTGTTTCAAGGGCATTTGCAATTGTTTGTGGAAGCATTTTTATAATGGCTATGGTAAAATCCTTGTCAGATAATTCCAGTATCCTATTTATCTTAGTATTGTCATCTGTTGTCTTTTCTCATTCAAGTTGTGATTTTTCTTGTTATGGCAAGTGATTTTCAATCATATTGTGGAAATTCTGATTATTATTTTGGGATACTCTGGGTCCTATTTAAGTTTTCTGCTTTATCAGCCATCTTCTTCATGTTTTCTACGTCTTCTATGGTTTCTTATGCCTTATGTCTAATTTTTTGATTAAGCATACAGCTCCAGACCTACATTTTGCGGGCTACAGTTGCACTGACAATTTAGTTTTCTGAGCTTTTGAAGTATATTTTGGTCTCTTTGGTTTGCTTGGTACTATTTGGTCTCCTCATTATTCTTCTTGGTGGCAATCACCAGACCAGGCCACCTAGAGTCTTTAGGGCAGAGAAGGGAGACTGGCTCATGGGGTTGAGAAAGTTCCATGGGTCTGCTATTGTTGGCAGTGTTCCCACTCAATCCTTGCTTGAGAAAACTGCTTGTGTCTCTGAGCTTGGAGGTAGGGGAGGTTCTTGGCCATAGAGGCAGAGAACAATTCTCCAGGCTGATAGTTGTTGGTGACTCTTCAATCTGGGTGAGGAATCAACTTACCTGAACCATATTCTGCCATTAGGTTGGGGATCAGCAGAAGTTGGGCCTAGTTCTCTTTCTGCCGGTGCAATTAGGGGCAGGGGGATATGAGAAGATCCTGGGTTACTGTGTTGTTTATTCATTACTGGCATCTCTAGCTAGTCTATCTTCTTTTAACCTTTCAGCATTTCCTGTTGGCTTATTTTCAACCTGCACTTGGTAAGGGAGGAGCAGAGAAAGATGAGTCTATACCATCTTGTTTCCCGTCTGCATTTTAAAGTGAATATATATTTTGAATATGTATTTTGATAAGTAAGAAGTAATCTTCTATGCTGTTTTTATAAACCCTTCTCCTTTTATATACTTGGTATCTCTATTAAAATATAAAGAATGAACTTATTAGCAAAAATAATGACAAGAAAACATCAAAAATCTTTTGTGATTTTCTTTTGATTGATAGGATTATGGGTCATTGTTATTTTCTGCTCTAATATTTTTTGCATGTTCTAATTTTTTAAATCAATGAACACTATTACCAATTAGGAAAACTGTTATTTATCAGAGAAGAAAAAAAGAGGCATGGGAAAGAGGCATGTATGAAGCATGGCTAGACTACAAAGCAATGAGGAATAGTAGAAATAATACCATCAATGTTTTTTTATTTCTAGGACTGGGCCCATTGCTTTCTGTGCATCAATACTTACTGGATAACATCTTCAGAACTCTTGCTAGCCAGCTAAAAAAGACAAAAGTAAAGATCTCTAAAACAACAAAGGTAGCCTTAAAGGGGAGTGGGAAAGGGTGGTTATTTTAATAAATGGTGCTGGGTCAATTGAATATCCATCCATAGGGGAAAAATACATATATCCCAACCCATATCTCTCACTACACACAAAAAACCAACTCTAGATGAACTACAGATCTGCACGTAAAAGGTAAAATAATAAATCTTTTAGAAGAAGCATAGAAAAATATCTTCAAGATCTTAAAGCAGGGAAATATTCTTATATATGAACTCAGAATCAATAACCATAAAAGAAAATTATTAAATTAAACTCTTAAGAATGTCTATCAAACAATACCATTTAGAGACTGGAAATCAGTGCACTGACTGGGAGAAAATATTTGCAAATCAGTAAAAAAAAAGACAGAAAAATGAGCAAGTACCCAGAAGAGAGGATGTTAAAATGACCAATAAACATATGTTAAGATATTCAGCATTTTTAGTCTTTAGATAAATGCAAATTCAAATCACAGTTGATATAATTGTATGCTCATCAGAATAGCTCAAATGAAAAATAGGTGATATCAAATATTGGTGAGGATATAGAGTCAATAAACTCTCATAAATTGCTGGAAGGAGTGTGCATTAGTACAACTACTTTGGAAAATATTTGGTGATTCTTATTAAAGTTGAACATAGGTATATCCTATCCCAACAATTTTAATCTTATTAATGTATTCACAATAAATATTTACATATATTCACTGCAAGATATTTTCAATATAAAATATATTAATTGCAGCTCTAATCAAATAACTTCAAACTGGAAACTACCCAAATATCCATCAATTGTAGAACTAATAAATACTTTATAGTATAATCACACAATGGAATCCAATATTACAGTATGAACAAGCAAACTGCAACTATAACCACATTATGGATGTACTGCATAAATATAACACAAAAATGTACACACTCTCTGATTACATTCTATAATGCTTGGAAACAGAGGAAACTTACCTATAGTGTCAGAATTCTGGATAGTGGCTATCCTTTGAAGGAGGAAGTACCTAGAAGAGGAGACAAAAGTGGTTGTTCTGGAATGTTATAAATGTTCCAGTTATTGATTGGGACTCTGGTTATATGAGTGTGCTTACACATGTGAAAATTAATTGAGCTTACATTTGTGGTTTATATTCCTTTTTGTATGTTATTTAATGAAAATATGACTACATTTTCACATATAGTAGAATTTTAATAATGATAAAAAATCTAATAAAATAACCATATTTTAGATAGGATTTGTAATCAATTTTAGTTTTTTTATGCAATTCCTGCTTCCCCGGGCCACAGAGAAGGAGGGGACAATTATCAACAGGTAGAAATTGGTGATGGATGCTCTTCAGTCTCTTAGCCCTGTCCTGGAGTGAGGCAATCAATGGCTTAGGAAACGTATCTCATGCTTCTTCTCCTGTATTTTGAATGGTCTCAAAATAAAGTCTATTTTGTCTGATATTAGAATAGCTGCTCTGACTTTCTTTTGCTTATTGTTTTTGTAGTACATCTTTTTCCATCCTTTCATTTTCAACCCATTTGTGTCTTTGAACCTAAAGTGTGTCTCTTGTAGATAGCTGTGTTGTGCATTGTAATAAGCTACTAAATATTTGAGCCGTGGGAACCAAAGAAACCAAAATCGATAATAATTGGCATTTGTGGGAATTTTTCTAAGAACATTTAGCAATTTTAATCCAGTTTTATTTCTTTGTGGTTCTTAGCAAAAAGGGGATATATACAGAGGGCTTCAATCCAAAGCTTCCCTACCCCCCCCCTTTTAATGAGCTTTTAAAATGAGCTTTTTGTCTTTATTTCTTTCTGTAGATTCAACTTACTGTCTGAAATCCTTTCATTTCAGTCTGAAGGACTCCTTTTAGTATTTCTTGTGGCAGTAGTGAATTATTTCAGTTTTTACTTGCCTGGGGATGTCTTATTTTTAAAGGGTAGTTTTGTTGGATATAGAATTCTTGGTTAATAGTGCTTTTCTTTTACACTTTGAATATGTCATCCCACTGCCTTCTGGCCTCAATGGTTTCTGACAAGAAGTCAGCTGCGAATTTTAATGAAGATCTCTTATACATGATGAATTATTTATTTTTTGTTGCTTCAAAAATCTCTTTGTCTTTCAACAATTTGATTATGATATATCTAGGTGTGGATGTCTAACATTGCCAATGATACTTGTGCTGTCTTCACTGATTTTACTATGGAAATTAAGTCTGTTACCAACAAAGTCCCAGTTCTTTTCATAAGTTCCTCAAAGAGTAGGCTTGTATTCCATTAGACCTAAGTACATATGTACATCTTTATCTTTCCTCAGTGAGATCCAACTACAATGAGCTGACCATACCTGTTACCCCAGGTAAAAGTCAATCCCTTTGATTTTTCACATAACACCTGAGTTGCTCTCTTCGTACAGTTGGGGCTAATTTTATCTCCTCTTTTTTATTTCAACAAGATGTGCTCCAAAGTATCCTCTACTAGTCTTCCATAGGAAAAAATATTTGCAAATGAATCAACAGACAAAGGATTAATCTCCAAAATATATAAACAGTTCATGCAGCTCAATGTCAAAAAAACAAAGCACCCAATCAAAAAATGGGCAGAAGACCTAAATAGGCATTTCTCCAAAGAAGTCATACGGATGGCCAAGAGGCACATGAAAAGCTGCTCAACATCACTAATTATGAGAGAAATGCAAATCAAAACTACAATCAGGTATCACCTCATACCAGTTAGAACTGGGAATCATCAGAAAATCTACAAACAATAAATGCTGGAAAGGGTGTGGAGAAAAGGGGACCCTCTTGCACTGTTGGTGGGAATGTAAATTGATACAGCCACTGTGGAGAACAGTATGGAGGTTCCTTGAAAAATTAAAAATAGAATTACCATATGACCCAATAATCCCACTACTGGGCATATACCCAGAGAAACCCATAATTCAAAAAGATATATGCACCCCAATGTTCATTGCAGCACTATTTACAATAGCCAGGTCATGGAAGCAACCTAAATGTCCATCAACAGATGAATGGATAAAGAAGGTGTGGAACATATATACCATGGAATATTACTCAGCCATAAAAAAGCAACAAAATTGGGACATTTGTGGAGACATGGATGGACCTAGAGACTGTCATACAGAGTGAAGTAAGTCAGAAAGAGAAAAACAAACATTGTATATAAACACATATATGTGGAATATAGAAAAATGGTACAGATCAACCAGTTTGAAAGACAGAAATAGAGACAAAGATGTAGAGCACAAACATGGACATCAAGGGAGGAAAATGAGGGGATGGGGTGGGATGAATTGGGATATTGGGATTGCCATATACACATTATTAATAAGAAAAAAATACCAAATTGTACACTTTAAATATATGCAGTTCATTGTATGTCAATTATATCTCAAAAAAAGTTCTTAAAAAAAAAGAAGGATCAAGCAGAGATTACCACATTAACACTAAAGTATAATTTACAGTGATCTTGTGTTCTTTTATTAGATTCAGGATTCATTCACAGATAGATGTGATTGCTGAGGAAGGAGACCAATATGTCTGGGCACCAGTAGCTGTTATCAGTCTGGAAGACTATACCACAGTGGGTCACCTAATAATATGACTGTGTGCATCATCTCCTTACCTTACTGTGGTTGGAGAAATGCTTGTTGTTTTGTTGCCAAAACTATTATCTTCAGCTTCAAACAATGCCTGTTTCATAAGCTTGGTACATAAACCTGAGAAATTTCAGGTCCTATGATAACCGACTGGAAGCACTACCCATGATTGTAATTGGTCATTGCGTAAACTACAGATCTGCCTTTTATAACATTGGTGTTCATCCTGAGATTAAGGTAACATTTAAAAATACAGGCAAAGATGAGCACTTCTTACAGCATATTCGAGTCCTTCATCAGATTAATATTATGGGTTATCACTTTGATAAAGATGTGGATAACCTGAAGAGGACATTGAAAAGAGCAATGAAGGTGATTAAAGAAGTGAAAACAGATCTTATGTGTAAATATTAAAGGAATAGGGCATATTTAGTTTAGAGATGAGAAACCCAAGGGAAGTCTCGAGCACTACTTTAAAATTTATTAAAGATTTTATGAGGAGCACACCTAACAGTTATTCTTTCTGTTCATGGAGGACAGAATGAGAAAACAGATTTAACTCCTTATTTTTTATTATTATTTTACGTTCTGATTAACTACTTAACTAGATATTAATGGAATTTATTTCCCATTACCTAAATCACTCCCTGGCAATAATTTGAACCCGAAGGTTGTACATTAATTTTTTTCAGAGCCCAGGGGCACCATTTAGTACTCTTGAGCAGTAGCGCTATGTACTAAATAGTATAGGGCAACCTGACGCTGGCTCACTGATCATTTAGTTATAGATCAAAAACTGACTTTAAGAGATCATCTGGCCCAGGATCCTGAGAGGAATAATGCATCATACAAAACACAGGTTTCATTCTCTTCTTGAAGTTCTCTGGGGATGGACACTCCACACCCTTTCTCATTAATGAAAAAGGAAAACACACACATACACTAAATTCATTACATACATTTACTGTTCATAAGAAAGCAGGGTGTTAAATGCTAATGGTGAGAGAATGGAGAGTGGAGGGAGATGAGTGAAAGAAGAATCCGTCGATTCTTTTAAAAATGAACACCTTAATAAATAATGAATGCACAGGACATGATTTATGAAGCTTGTAAGTCAAAATTTTAGTTCTTTTCACATGATCCAAATTTATGTAAATGCTGTAAGAAACTTTAATTCATAATTAGTTAAAAATCACAGTTACATGCTATGTCTACATATCTCTTCAAACTGGCCAAAAGGATAGATTAAAGTTTAAATAGCAAAAATAACTAATGTTATCACAATTAGAAGTGGAGCTTTAAGGAAACTGGCAGATTCTCCTTCTGAAGAGAGTTGAACCACTTTATTTCATTTTATTAAATCATTAATATTTCTGTTTTTTTCCAATAAGATAAATGTGAAATTAATTTATGGTGCAAGAGGGAAATGAATCCTGGTGAATTGTGATATCTTCAGTCATATATCAGATTTTTTAAATGAAAATACTATTTAGAATCTTTTGCACCACCACTTGAAAATCACTGTTCTGTACCATCATTATTTCTTCTATTTATGAATGAATGTAGGTGGTATCTATAATTCCAACTTTCTGTTTTGGGAGTTCCACCTCCAGGCTGATCTGCCATCTCAGTATGTCAGAGAACTAGTTCCCAGCTTGCTGCACTCCATTTCTTTCTGGCAGCCAAGAAATTTGATTTTTATAATGAGGTGTAAATCATAGAAAAGGGTTGTCTATAAAAGACTTCAGCAGAGATAACAGCAAGAGTATAAGAGTTTATGCCAGTGGTGCCGTAGGTTGAAAAAGAACATGAAAATTCAGGACACCATCAGAGATTAAGGAGACTTCAGTTTACGTGTGTATCCTATTTCTGTATTCAACATATAGTGACAGTGAAAATCAGCAGTGGTATATTTCATGTTTGGATCAATTTCTCCTTTGATGGTTGTCAAGTGGGCTGTCTAATGGACAGAGGCATGGCATAATACATGTAATAATCTTTGACATCCTCCTGTGACTTTCCACAAAGCAAGGAGAAGGCAATAGGGGAATATTCTCCCTTCCGTCTCACCCACACTTGACCGTAATCATAGCGTGACATCACTGTTAGGACCCTAGACATGCAGAACAGAAAATGAGTGTTTAGAATTGTTTCAAAAAGAGAGTAAGCATTACTGAGATGAAAAAGTTGTCTGTGTCCTAACTGATAGAGAAGAGAAAGGTTTTATTTTAGGATTTAAGTGTAGTATTGATACTTTTGGCATTTAGTCAGCTTCTTATTTTATTATCAACCTTGAATACATTTTCCTATTTAGTATCTCAGAAGATCATTAGAAAGAAAATGAACAAATGCCATGTATCCCCTAGTCAAGATTCCTGTTCTGCCTCCTTCCCTAGCCCCAGTGAACTGTTATCAAGTAAAACTGGGTTAGAATCTATATGGTGTCAGTGTAGACCTGAACATGCTTATCTTTAATTTACCAATCAAGTAAATTGTAGCATTTATTCATAAAATAAAATTGACATGACATAGCTATATAATCCCAAAAGCCAGATAAAATTTTTGTCCAAAATACATATTCAGGTAGTTGTGTACAAAATATAAAACACTCACATAAAATGATAAATTCTAGTTAAACATCTAGGTATTTTGCTTATATATCACCAAACATCCAGATATTTCAGAAATATCCAGCTAACTGATTAGATGTTTCTATACTCCATACAGATATTTGGCAATATTTATTGACATATTTGTTCATGAAACAATTACATGGAGGTACACAATCCTTCATCACCTGAGATAAGTTTGGGTAGCAAGAGGGACATAGGTCTTAGAAAATTATGTGCATTTTCTCTTTCCATTACATGTCTTATATGTTTGCAATTTTTCTTTAACCATGATCAAGTTTTCATATCAATGGCCTATCAGTCAAGATTAAGGTTAGGTGCATGAAGTGGAGGTGGATCAAGAATCTTAAATAATCTTTTATCTTATATCAGGCTTATATCACCACTTGGAAAAATTTCAAGCCCATTGGCTCAGATGCTCTATGTGTAGATTTTTTTGGCTCAAATAACAATCTGAGAAACTCTACTGTTGCTGACGAGGCTTACAATGGTGATTCACAAGAAAAACCTATTTGCTTCTCTGTGTTTGCTTGTTTGCACATCATTCCTCCGGCTGGATTAGTGAGCAGAAGGAATTGTAAAACCACAGGGGAACGGTTTAAATGGGATAATGCAGACATTAGAGAATGATTAACAGCAATTTCACAAAGGTGGAAGGTAAGCTGCTCATTTTTATGGAATGGAACAAATGTGTTTGGAATGATTAACAAAATAAGACATGAAAAAAATAGAAGAATGTAGCCACTCAATTCTATTTGGGTAACAAACCATATGAAATATAAATGCAAATTCTCTCCCCAATTCATGTACTTAACATTATTTAGTGTTAAACTTCAGCTAGACTGTGGCAGACAACCTGCACAGAACATAAAACCACAGTGCTTAAATGCCAGCCATCCCACTCAGTTAAAAGGCAGTTTATGTGATGCGTACTTTTTCTGAATTTTTTTATCCTACATAAGCCAGCATAATTCAGTGCTTACCAATAGCATTTGAATAAAGCCTAGACCATCTTCCACAGCTAACAGGTCAGACAAGACACTTAAATCCTGAAAGCTTCCAGTTATCTTGTAAAATAAAGAAAATTCATTCATTCATTCATTCCACATATATCTGACCTCTATTTTATGCAGCGCACTATCCTCAGTGTTGTGAAAAATGCAAAGGAATCTATGTAAGGTGTCCTACAGAGGCTGGGGAAGGACAAAATAAGTTTGTTGCTATCCAGAGGTACTTGTTTTTGCTATCATTTAGGCTAGGTAGAAACCAGCTTTAATTTCTGGAATACTGCTACTGCAGCTTTCTGAGACAACTTTCAGTATCATCCAGCTACCCTTTCCTCTTTGCTTCCTCGCATCTGCTCAGGGATAGATGGACCTAAGAACTTCTTTGAAAGCACCGTCTCTACACCTCCCTAGCACAGCACCCCACACAGTTAGCTTTGCTCCATCTTTCCCGCACGCTGATCCATGGATCTGAAGAACAAAATGAGGGTCTCTGGAGCTTTGGCAATGTGAGAAGCGTTCATTCCTAGCAAGGGTCAGGATTGTCCTTGAACCTTAAACCCTAGTTTAAAAAAAATGTGGTCCAGGGACAGGTAGTATGGGCATCACTTGAGAGCTTCCTGCAAAAGCAGCATCTCAGGTTTCACATGAGATGTAATGAATCAGAATCTGCATTCATATACAAGTTGAGGTCTGAGGAATATAATAAACAACCAAAGGATAAATGAATTGAAAGAGCTCTCTTCTACATTGTTATTTATTTTTTATTGAAGTATATTTGATTTACAATTTGTGTTTGTTTCAGGTATGCAGCAAAGTGATTCAGTTATACATATACATATATCTATTCTTTTTCAGAATCTTTTCCCATATAGGTTATTATAGAATATTGAGTAGAGTTCCCTGTGCTATACACTCTTAATTTGAGTTCAGATTAATTAAAGAACAGTTGATCAGAATATGGTTTAATGAAGTCTCATTTTCAATGCAATGCAGACAATTTAGGATAGGGATTGTATCTCTCAGGATATTATTATATCTCAGATTATATCTGTTTCCCTAATGCCCACAATAATGCTGACATACACTAAATAGATATATGTTGAATGAGTTTTTATGGTTTGCCCGGAATCAAGTATAGATTTCTCTCTGTGCACAGTATATGCTTGTTGACTACAGATTTGCAGAGATAAGTTTGGTATTTCAACTTCCATTTCCCAATGCCTAAAAATCTGTCACCTTCTATGTGTTGAATTCGTATATAAATGCATCCCATTCAGTTAATCTGTAATATTTATTGAGCTCTGCAACTATTCTCTTTACCGGAAACTTGGAATTAAGGAATGAAAGGAGATTTTCCTCGCCCTCAGGGTGTTTATAGTCTAGTTTATGGGTAATTATAAAAATATGCCGTAATAGAGGAATATACAAAGTACAATAGGCACATGAAAAGATAATTTAATATTTCCGGAGTATACCAAGGATGGCTTGACAGAAACAATCTTTGAATTGAGAATTGATGGTTGAGTAAGTACTAAAGTCATAAAAGTTTGAGACCATTCTAGGCGAAGGAATCAAGGTGTAAGAGAGCTTATAAGATAAATTATTTCTGGTGTTTATGCAGAAACAATGAGGAAGGGGACAGGACATTGTACAGAAAAGGCAATGGCCTGACCAAGCAAACGCTGGTGTGACTTACCAATGGGTCTGTTTATCATTGAGCAGACAATGTGGGAGCCATTGAAAAATTTTGGAACAGAGTGTGAGGTGATCAGATGCATATTTTAGAAAGCGTAGGGGGTGAAGAGGAAGGCTTGCAATCAGAGTCAGAGAGACCAATTAGGAGACGACAGCAACAGTTTACATTAGAAATGATAAGAACACAGTCTGTGACAGTGACAATGAGAATGGAGAGGAGGGAAGGAAAAAAACTGTTCTCAGGAGGTATAAGGGTGAGGAGGACTGTAGAGCTGCCTATATTTGTGCAGCTTGGGCAAAGTGAGAGTGAATTGCTCTTGGCAGAATTATTTTCATTGCTGTAATGAATAATTACTTGTCCTCTTCCTAAAGTAAAAAGAACCAATGGCCTTCAGAAGATTAAAGTTATGGTTGGTCTAAGAACCCAGAGGATCATGTCAAGAATTTCAGAATCAACACAAAATGGAGAGACCTAGGCTGCTTGTTATGAAAAATCCAGGCAGAGAAATTATCCTGAAATGTACTGTCAAGACTTGCCTGCAATACAATAGACGTGGGTGGGTTGTGGTTGATTTATTTCCTTTACAAGGAAAGCAAATATGAACAAGACTTTCCCCACATGTAGGTAGGTTCCATTATTGCTTACAAAATATGATTTAAGGAATGACTTCAAAAGGCTTCCCTGCCCCTGTCCTTACTGGTGTCCCAAATTCTCATCATTAGAGAAGAGCCATGCACTTGGAGTAAGAAGTTGCCCATGTAGAGAGAAAACACTGAAAATATCCCTGCGCTGTTCCTGACCGTCTCTTCTGTGAGACATGAGAGAGGGCCAGGAAAGGTGAACCTAGATCTCCTGCGGAATTACAGAAATGTACCTGCGTGTGAGAAGCCCTTTCTCTGTGTTTCCAATTAGAGTGTGGTTTCATTAGAGGATAGCTAGTCAGACTATGGCTTAATGAGATCTAACTCAGAGTTTCTCAAATGTTAATGTCCTTACAAACGTCTGAGGATCTTATTAAAATGCAGACTCTGATTCAGCAGGTTTGAGATGAGATGGACAAGAGATGTGTTTCTCAAAGCTCTGGGTGATGTTACGTTGCAAACACCAGGAAGTGAGGAGTAAGGTGACTGGAAGTTAACGAATCAATTATCTCCCAGGACTCTGAAGGAATGAGACACAGGGTGAGGAATTTGGAATGTGATGGGGGTGGTGTGGGCACCAGGATGTATTTGCCTTCATACTTCCTTCAGATAAAGAATGCCTCTGAATGCCATTCATTTATAGGGTTCCTTTGAGCGATGCTTTACTTCTATGAACCTTGCCAACAGGTTATGCAGGGCAAGTTGCCACCACCCACTCATAGAAATCTTCACTTTTCTGAGTTCTAAAGGCACAGATAAGCTTGCTACACATGACTAGTTTATAAACAAAATGCCTCAAGATGGTTTAAAAACAATCTGCAGCCAGCACCACAAATATATAAACTGTAAGAAAATAAAACTGGGGAGAAAGTATTTGCCAAAGAAAGACAGAGAACTGGGGGTGATTTAATAGAATAGCCACCTCAAATATACCATATTCTATACCACTTACTGACATGTTTTCAGCTGAACTCGCTTTTACTTTTTTGGACAATCTAAATAATTGCTCACTTTTTCCACCTCATATAGACACATCTTGATTATAATTAGAGGACGAAGTGCATCTGGTTGCATATAATCCAAAGCATAACGCTGAAGTGAAGACATTAGCTATAGGTGACAGAATACTTTAAGGTACAGTTAAAAGATTGGCTCTGGCTATGTTTATCATTGTCCCTCCTTGCATAAAAAATACTGGTTTATTTTTAAGGAAAGATTAAAATTTTACTAACTGTTGACCCTTTAGACAGCAACAATGCTAAGAAATGGAAATTTCACCTGGCCTGAATTCAGCCTATTAGAAACTCTTTTTCAGTAAGTGTAACAGCCACTTTATTTATATCAGCTTATTTAGTTATTTTATATTTTAAATAGATTAAAAATATGTAGCACATCACATTACCTGGCTTTGAAAATTAAGCCCATGGCTGTTCCTGCTTTTTAGCCATTCTCTAAACTTGCTCCACTGACAGACAGGCATAGTATAAAAAGAGGATTAAAACTGTTTTCTGTATCCTCAATTTTATCAGGGATAACACAGAAATCTCCATCATTCATGCAGCCTAGAGAGTTCTAAAGCATTAACAGTTTATCTGGCTTACGTGTTATAAATGCTAGAAAGTATATATATTTTAAACCAATCACCCAATCCAACCATAACGCAAAAAATTGTATTGCAAGTTCGATTGGTACAATTCCTGCTAAATGAATAAAATAAGGCAAGCTCCTGGAAAAGCTGGTGTCCAATAAACTTAACAATAAAATCTTATCCAAAGGGGTTAAAAAAGGTGTTTGGGGAAACAGGCTTCTTGATGTGTAAATATTTTCTTTTTTCTTTTTCTTTTTTTTCATTTCTGAGGATGAACAACATAAGGCATAGGCTTTTGCAAGAAAAAAGTTGTTAACAGCTGCTTTAGTCATATAGATATAAATAAAACTTTGATTTCAATGTTCCTGGGGTTATTTCACCATCACTTATTTGTCCAGAAGAACTACTTGTAAGAGCTGAGTTCAAACAGGGCTCGCAGGGCTGGCCTTAGGCAAACTCAGGAAGGAAAGGTTGCTGTTCAGTAACTTGCAATGCTTCCCATTTTTCCCTCCCCTTTACTGTCTTTCTAGCCCTCAGTTATGTCTTGGGTAGGGGATCTATTTTTCTTTATTTCTTATGCAAAGTCAAAGGTTTGTTACGGGAAAGGAAATGTGATTTCTGACATCCATATAATAAGCTAGTTAACAGAATATAATTCCTAAAACCAAATGAATACTTGAAAAACCTACTACAATTTCTTCAGGTATTATTATGCATATTGCAGGAAAATAGATTGTAATTTATGTTTTATGTATTTGTCAGTAAATTGATATTGCTAGAAACACTATATTTTTTAAGGAATTGTCTTTCAAAGCCTGATTTAGACAAGTTTTCAATACAAACACAAAAGTCAATATACAAGATGAAAATAAATGATGGTTCATTTGTAAAATATAGACAATGTGAAAATATAAAAATAAAATTACACAAGATAACTCTTTCTCTCTTTCTCTCTCTTTGTTTCTGTCTCTATCTTATCTCTTTGCCTCCTTCCCTCCCTCCATTCTATTTGAAATCCTTAAAGTATTAAAAAGATGAAAAACAAAAGGACAGCCAAATGAATACAAAAATAGTAAAAGAAAGTTGAATTTTAGCTGAAATAACCATTGAAGGAATTGACTAGTGGTGGAAATGGTTTTAGGTGACTGGACTTTAGATGCTGTTCTGGATCCTAAGAGCATGGTGAGAAGTCCTCTTGCCTTAGAAGCACTTGCCAGCTTATTTGAGATGCAGACGCCTGAGCCCTGCCTCAGACCTCTGAATAAGCCTTGGAAGCTGGGCCTTTACCTGCATTTTAAACAAGCCCCTCTGATATTCTTATACACATCATAGTTTGAAAATGTCTGCATGATTGGATATTAGAATCAACTGGACTTGTGTGCCTGACAGTGGCAGTGTCTAAGGCTAATGATCTTCTTTTCCTTGCATTGTAGATATGTAAAAATGTCATGTTGCTTTGCAAAGTGCTCCTTCCAATTATCTTTCCCTGAAAGAACAAGAAAGGTGCAACTCAGTTCTCACCCAAGGCTGCTTGATTTCATAAATTTATCCCCATTTTTTGGTGGTATTCCTCACATCAAATATCAAGTATCAGTGCTTTAAAAAAAAAATCCACAAAATATGATGACAAACGAAACTAAGTTTGTTAACCTGTTGGAGTAAGGGAGAATATTGAGTCTTGGTAGTGTCTCAAGAAAGCAAATGTCAGGATAGGGTATTTATAGGGTTTGGGATCTGGGTTTAAGTGAGTCTTAGGGTGGGTGGTTCATTGTGGAGAACTGAATGGACCTGGGCAACATTTATGAAAGAATAATTTATGGTGGACTTAAGAGGGCAGACTTGAAGTAAATCTTGATAAGTTAAGTGAAATTTGATAAGTAACTTGTTTGCCCAGCTGAGCAATCTATTGTCCTGATATTTGCCCAGAAAAGTCGGTTTGCAGGAATTTTCCTAAAGCAAACAGCAAAGTCATTTCTTGATTTATAATCTTATCTTCTTGGGGCTCACTAACAATTGCTAGGCTCTGTAGACAGAACCCATCTTACTTCCCAAACCAAGGAGGAGCAAAGAGGGCTTTCCTGAGCTTTCTTCATTCTAAATTCTTGGAGAACTTCATTCAACAAATGTTAATATGCTATAAAAGATGGAAGGTGCCAAGGACAGATACTGGTATTGTCTCCCTCACACATACATACACACACACACACACACACACACACACACACACTGCCCATGACAGACATTAATAAGCAGTCACAACATTCCTTCCTACTTATCCTGAACTTGGCCTCATGATGTTTTTCAACGTAGCATCAGGCAATCATTTTCAATTCACTAGAGTAGTCACTCATACTGCAACCAAATGGGCTGTGTTAAGCTTTTGGGGAATATAAAGGTGAATCGGGCATGCATTGTGTTCTCAAGGAGTTTAGAGTTAAGAACGCACAGGGAGTACCCTGGGAACATTGCTAAGAGGCTGGTTAGAGCAAAGCATACGTGAATGGCAGTAGTATGGAAGTCCACGTAGACAGCTGTTGGCCATTATAAGTGACCTTTAAAGTGAGAGCAGAGTGTGTGACACTTACATGATAGGAAACGGGGTATAAGTGAATCAGGAAAAGTTGCAAATGAAAGAATCACAAATGTGCTTTGAGATTATTTAACTGGAAGTAGACAAGAGATTCTGTAAATGCAAAGAGCATGCATGATGCAAGTGCAGAAATTTTGAAAGAACTTAATTTAAGAACAGATTAGGTCAGTTACAGGTAGGTGGAAAGGTGGGTAGGAAAAATACATTACAGACATGGGGTTGAAAAGTTTTGACCACAGTGGTTTATTGTATGGAAGCAATTTGAGGAGAAGAAAGAAATGATTTTTAAAAATATAAATTTTGCATTTTGAACAACAAAAAATTTAAACAACAAAAATTGTTAAATTTTGAACAACATAAAGAAACGGTGTTCATCAAAATTCAATACCCATGAGGAGAAAGAATATGAGAGAAATTTGATCATTGTAATGATTCTCTTCTTTCTGTCTGTTTAATTTCTCTTCCTTGGAAGTTATCTGTTTTCTTCTCCATGTGACTTTTGTGGAATACAAAACTCCAGACCCTGTGCCTCTCGATCACAAGATTGCCACATACCCCACACTTGACCAATGACTGGCACTCTATTGAGAATTTGCTTTTTAAGGTGAGATACTCAGAAATGAAGAGTAGTAGGAGCTGAGTCTCCAGATGCCAATGCCCTACAGAGATGTTTTATATGTTAATACCACTTAGTTTGCTAAGATACCCTAGTTCTTATCCTTCTGGAGATCTGGTTGTTCAGTTCTTCCTTTGAGCCTGCAAACTATGCACTGGAAACCGAAACCAGCATAATTCCTTCTCCCCATGTAGGAAATACTGGATCCAGTAAATACTGCCTAGCTATTTGCCCCAGGATATACATGTTCCTGGAAGATACGATTGTGAACCAGTTAAAATCAAGACTAACAGCTTGTTCATCGACTCATTTCTAGGTCCTTACCTCACTGTGTTGACAATCTAAAACTATTATATGATACATTCTGCCCAAATAGCTCCCTGCTTTGCTGTCTTGCTCTTCAGTTACTATATCCAAGCCCTAAAACCCTATAAATATTGACCTTCTTTAGTGCACCAAGTCTAATAAACTTAGCTTTGCTTCATCAACAAGTTTTTCTGGTGGTCTTTTGGGGAGCCAAAAGTCAACACTACTAAACAATCAAAAAATCCTTTTTTTCTTTTCTGGATAAATTAGATACAATTAAATTCTGTTGCCTGAAAGTAAAAATTGCCAATTGTATAATGCATTATGATAAATGCTCATGGAATGTCATTTTGTGTGTAATTTGTCTCATAAAATTAGACTGCAAATTTCTGGAGGGCAAACAAGTGTCGTATTGGGGGCTAATGTTAAATAATGTAGAATATAAAGAAATAGACAAACTTACTACTTTGTGCCATTTCTTGTCTCTCAGTTACTAGCATATTGCCTTAATAAAAACATATCTCCAATATTTATTATTTGACAATAGCTATTGTGCTAATTATCTTAGGTCTGTAACTATTAGATAAAACCCTACAGCAGACATTGTCAGAGTGTCACCCATTTCCTGTTGAATGCTCTTTACATTTCAGTAGAAGGCAGCCTATGATTCCTAAATAACACCATTAGCATTTTGGTGCAGGGCTGCCCTTGGGAATTTGTGGCAGGGGCAGCCATTAACTAAAAACTTGTGAGCATGGAGGGATAATTGGCCAGGGTAATTCCGAGTTTCTCAGGGGGCTAAATTTTAGTCATCCAATATGATAACTGGCTTAATAACACATCCTTTATTGGTTGCCTGTCCTCTGTATTCTCTCCACTCCTCACTTGAATGGGGAAAGCTATACGCAAAAATGATGTTCCTCAAACATGTCCGATAAGTGCCATGATTTAATTAAAACATTTTGTTTGCAGGTAATAGAAACTGATTTTGCCTGAAGCGTCCAAGTAGGAGAGATTTACTGGTAGGTTACTGGTTTCGACTTCTCACATTGCCCCCAGAGGTACCTGTTAATCAAGTATGGCTAAGTGTGTACATAATCCTTGCCTCAGGGTCTGCTTCTGGAGAGAACCCAACTGAGACATAGACTTCTTAGGAAATCATGTTATCTTCATCCTTTCACGGTAAAACAGTTCCTAGAATTGCACCAGGGACAACTTTTGGTGAAGAGTCAGCAAGAATATTCACTCCCTCGCAAGATGGTGTCTAGTTTGTCTTTGTCTATTGAGTGCCTAGTACAGTACATGTCACAGTGAAGGTAATAAATAAATGTCTGCTGAATGAATTACCACGGTGTACATAGCCTGGTTGCTATAGGGTCTGATAATTTCGGGGATCTGACAATCACAACAGACTAGAGTTGAACCATGCTGAGGATGAAAGAGGCATTTGTTCAAACAGTGTTTTAGCCAGGGTACCACATAGCCAGGACTGACGCTCAGGCAACATGCATGTGGATGGCTGGACCAGTTTTTCATGGTTGTTGTCTAAAGTTTGTTTCGTGTGTTCTGATTGGTACATGCCCATGTTCTCCTACTTGTTAAATATTTTCATATTATCCCTGTTCATAACCAGCTTTTTCAAACTCCTTTATTTCAGATGTGCTTGAATCTTCTCTTCAGATCTGAAGAGAATGCCCTTATATTCTTGCATGTTCTTTATCTTAATGTCTCTTCTCACCAGCTCTTTAGCATTTCAAAGAAAGACAGTGTCTTGGCCAGAGTCATTGCTTATTTCTAAAGCCTGTATATCCTATCATACATCCATGCAAGTATTTATTTTCCTCCTCAGGAATTATTTTTCTTATCATCACTGATTGCATTGGTCTAGTGCCAGTCTACTCCATGCCCTATTAGACAGCATTAAATATTAGCTTTGGTTGATACTATAGAACATTACTTATGATAACCTGGACAGTTTTAAGTCAGTGCTTAAAACCAATCAATCAGAAAATAATATTTTAGTATCTAACATACGTAAAGCACTATAAAAATGGCAAGGGAATCTACAAGAATTTCAACAATGATCTCTGCCTTCTAAATATATAACATTCCAATCCAGGTCTGAACGCAGTATTTATATAGTCCCACGCAAGTGATTTAACCCTTCTGCCTCATTTACTATATGAAATGAGGATAATAACTTCTGTGCAGGTTTAATGTAAACTTTTAAACACATAAATTCTCCTTAACACATAATCGGCACTCAAAAATGGCAACTGTGACAATTATCAGTCTAATTGCTAAGTTGAGATGTCAAACACTGTAAAATATCACCTGGTAAGGATCAAAAGGCAGGGTAATTTTTCACATATACAGAATCTAAGTATTGCGAATTCAGGGGAGGCAGCCATTCTAGTTTGGAGAAACCTGGGGAAGTGTGTTGGAGTTAAGTGTAATTAGAATGGAGTCTTGAAAAAGGGGTAGATGTTGGGCAAACATGCTCACTGAATAAGATGAACTAGGGTGCCTGGGACAGGTGCCCTAACCACACTGTAGTAGACTTCCAGGCTTGGGGGGGTGGGGGTGGGGTGGGGTCAAGGGCTAAAAGAGCCTCTGACTCCTGTCCTTCACCATGAAGAGATGGGATTGAGGAAGTTATAATTTGATTGTAATCATGGTGTAATGAAGGTAAAAGAAACAAGACTGTGATGGGCTGAATTTTGAGAGGAAACAGGCAGGGTGGAGGTAGAGGCTGGAAACTTTGCTGATGAAGCCATAGCTTATTCATAGATGAGATGAGTACACTCACCATCTACTTTCTGAGAATCAACATTTCTCTCTTTGCACTCATTCTCTCTGGGGTAAGCATATTTAGGGTGGTCAAAAAGAATGATAAAAATCAGTTGCTTCCTCATTTTAAAATTTATTTTAAAACAAGGTATTATATTGTACCTAGTATACAAACGAAGAGTTATTTTCCAATTCTGTTGCCCATTTCATGCTGAAGTTTCATTTTTCCTACCTTGATTGTACATATTAATAAAATGGTATTATAAGTTATTCTTTCATTCTTTCTTTTTAATTTGTCTTAAAATTGGTCATATTTTTAGGAAAAATACTCATAGAGTCTTCTCCTTAAAAGAAAATTTTAGAAATGAGAGTAATGTAAAAAAGCAAATATTTTCTAGAGTTATTCTTAAAATAGTCATGTGCTATGCAGAGATGAAGGTGTTAACTTCAGTTCTCAGGTCCATTTTTATGTTACCAGGCAAAACCGATGCCTCCACTGAATTATAGGTATGAGTGCCATTATCTCCCAGAAGCACCTTGAAGAAGAGATGTCTAATCTCAATAATGTGACTTTCCACATTAAATAAATCCCCCATGTTCAGTAGTTCTTCGTTCTTAAGGAGAAAATGTCTTATCCCTCCCGCCATTCACCTCTTCTAAAGAAAAGAATCTCAAAGAAGTTTGAATTTTTATTAACCAGAATTGATTTTGTTTCTTTCTAGTTGGTATTCCTCATCACACTGTGTGTGTGTGTGTGTGTGTGTGTGTGTGTGTGATGTAATGGATGAATAAACATGAGAACCAGTTTGTTTGCTAAATAAAAACTATTTTCCTTTATATAGACTTCTCTCACCACTTATACTAAGTTTATGCTTATTTAAAAACAAGCAGTTAGCCTAATAAGATAGTTTAATCAACACACCTCTGAGGCAATACTTGGAAAATACTTGCAGAAGTATTTGACTGGAATGTTGAAAGACTCAGGAGGGTGAATTTCCTGGCGGTCCAGTGGTTAGGACTCTGAGCTTTCACTGCCGAGGGCTCGGGTTCAACTCCTGCGATTTAAGGGAAAGAAAAAGGGCTCAGGAAGTTTTTTACTTCTGCAGATGAGCTACACTAGAGAGACATCTCCAGAGGCTTTGTTTTCTTCTAAAACATCTGCTCTCCATACTTTCAACTAGTTCTACATTAATAAACTAATAACAATGTGAGGCTTGGAATTTGCAAGAAAGGTTGTGGCCAAAATCTGTTCAATTTTGGTATCCACGTTGTGTCTTCTCCATTGTAATTTATGAGATATGGTTAGTGGATTATACAGAATTTTCATTTGAACAATAGAAAGTAAAAGGAGAATTCTTTTTTCTGTAAGTGTGACCTCTGGTGACTTTCTCTTCACCCAAACTAGCGTATCCACCCCTCCCCACCCCCAAGTGCACAACCTCTTTAGTGAAACAGGAACAAATATTGATCGAAAATAAAAAGACAGGAAGGTAAAGTTAAATGTTCACATTAGTGTCTCCAACCAATGTGTTACTGAGTAACAGTAAGTTTCTATGTATATTTTACTTTATGTCTTTACTGTTACGGAGAGGCATACCGTTCACACACATATACACGCAGCAGTAATGCAAAAAGTTAAATATCACTAAATATCTAAAACTCAGGGTTTTTCTAGACACGAGTCTTGTATGAATGGCATACATCTTAACTCATATTTTAATTTAGATGTAAAATTATTTGTTTTGAGAAATCCTGAGACAAGGTCCCTAGAGTCAGGATTTTAGAGCTAGAAGTGACCATTAATATTATTTAGCCGAACTCTCTGTGTCAGAGCAAAGAGCTACAGAGATAACTAGCACCTGGTTCTAATTAAGAGTGGAGACAAAACTAGAGTCCATATATTCAGTAAATTATAAAGTGACCATTTCTTTCCCTTTAATCACTATCAAAAGAATATCCTCTTATAACACTAACTTTCCTCGTAAACACAGTATAATAAAATCTTAAATATTAACACTGAAGGGCTTTGACCAATTGGCGCGGTCACTCTTGCCTATATGCCACTCTGGTGCTTACTAGCTGAATATTAGCTCTGCTTGGTGACTACTCGTGAAGATTTCTTCATGTTTCCTGACATGCTGTTCACCTATTAATACAGCTAAGAATTGTGCTTCTCTTAGTTACAGTGTTGCATTATCATGCCAGATTTGCAGTGGGGTCAGCCTTGACCTCAAATGCCTTTCTGGCTTAGGCAAGTCAGTCTAGCTCTCTCTGGATATTTTCTTTCTTCTTACCTAATTGACATAAGTTGTGTCCCATTACTTCATTATATTTAGACCCACAAGCTATTTCAGCTTATAAAGATCACATCTTATTTTAGCTGGTTTCAGCTCATTCATAGCCATCAGAAAATGAATTAGAGAGCAGATTCATTGAAGACAGCATCTATACCATGACCAACACCCAACTGATTCAGTCAAATGGGTGAAAAATCAGTCCCATCAGTTGTTTGGCTTTTTTGAATTAAGCAGCTGATTAATTTACTGTGTCACTTTTCAATAATTGTGCCGGATTGTTAATAAAATAATGAGTAATGTCTAAAGGTCTAACATAGGTGGAAGGCCACTAGAATTTTGACTGCTAGGATCGGAAATACCCACTAATAAAACGCCTTGGGAATGATCCCTAGTGCTTTTACAGTCACCTGCTGATAATTTGATTTAAGTCACATTTCCTCAATCTGTTGGTGAGTACCGTATGACATTTAGGCCAGGGCGAAGAGATGGATTTTGGTGAGACGTATTGTGTCTATTTCCTCCTCCAGCCTAGCAAGTTTGCCAATGTAATAGAAAAAAGAATATTTTATAGCCTTTAGAATTTGGTGTTGGAAAGCCTTTCTTAATTGGGTTTAATAATTTTTAATAGAAGCTATGTGGTCGACAGAAAACTGCAGTGACTAACTTAACCATGATAGAAAGAAACGTTCTTTTAAATAATTAAAAGCTGATAAAAGGTCCATGCATTATGGAGGGGGGAGGGAGAAGACCAGATTTAATCAGAGGATTCAGGAAGGAGGGTTGATGAGAGAGATTAATCAAACTAGCGCATAGTCATATAAGGGACAGGATCAGACGATTCACTCACAAAAAATGAGTAAAAGCAAAGGAAGAGTGGGGGGAGGGTGACACGGTGGAGAAAGTCACATATGCGGTGGGAGTCAGATGTCAAACCTCATTAAAGAAGTTGTCCAAAACATCTCTAATGAGCTGGAAACAATGTGCGACTCACCTGGTTAGAGGCATTTTTGCACAAATTCAAACTCAGGCCAGGTTGCTCAATGGGTCTTCAGAGAAATTACAAACACTGAAGTGAATCTTAGCCAAGGAGAGCTGTGTTAACAGACTTTCCCCAACCACACAACTTTGGCGATGAAGACAGAGATAGATGCCTTACCTCTCTGAGGTTAATACTCAGTTGCCTTCACCTATATGTCGCCACTAATAACTGCTACAAAAGATATCAGGGCTAGAGAAACAAAAAATAAGAACAACAGCAAACAACACAACACAGTTTGTCTAAAGTGTCAGGATCAAGCAAGGCTGGGGGCCAGATATCTGTGAGCAGGGGAAGGATTTGATGGAAATCTGTGTCCCTCTGCCAAAAGAGTTAGCTACACTGAGCCACCTAAGCCATCTGTATATGCAGAATGACCTTGGCAGAAGAGGAACACACTATTTGTTTCCATGGAAGAAGGGTGTGTATATGTGTTTTTTTTTAAATCAGGTATCATGGTCTAATGCAGAGGTGTCCTCACGTTTCCTGCCAAGAACTCCTGGGCATCTGATGAAAGGTTGTGAAGTTCTTTCAGGTTTTTGATCTAAGTTTGTCCTCCATGTAGGCTTTAAAATGAATGGATTAAAAAAGTCATCAGACCTCAATCTTTTTTTTTTTTCCTTCTTCCAATTATAAGTAGAAGGAACGATCTTCTGCAATCATCCTTTTGATTATGTCACTCTCTTTAAATAACTTTAAAAGAGCACCTGGTTTTCCTTTGCATCAAAATACAATGTTCTGACTCTCTTCCTTTGTCCGTCCTGTGCTTTACTGTTCTGATTTTGCTTTGTACGCTGTTCTCTCCTCCTTTCTGCAGCCAGACGTGAACTATTTGCCCTCCTGCTTCCCTTATTATTTTCCTCCTTGAAGATCTGCTATTGTCCTCACCTAAAACATCACCCCCACCCCTTTCTGTCCAAATTTGTTTACTGTTTAGCACTTTATTCTGTCTTCTGTTGTGTGGTACTTGTTCCTGATACTTTAAAAATTCACCTGCACTTATGCTGTGCTCTTCTCCACCACTAGTTTACACGGTTTTTAAAGACAGGAGCACTACACTCTTCTTTTTTGTTATTATCGTAGTGCAAGGCTTATCAGGGTCATTTGACTACTGGTCCCATTTACAACCAGTAAAGACCATGATCCTTTGCTGTCCCTTCAAGATTGGGTAGGCGGTATCACTTTGTACTCAGATTAATCTTGTCCATTTTCTGTTTCTTCAGGTTTCTGTCTCAAGTCTTAACATGTTTCAAGTCTTAACAAAAGCACTGTGGATGAATTCAAGCGACCAGGGCATGCTTTCAAAAGCCTAGAGCATGTAAGATAAGGAACGAACTCACAATTCTCTCATTTTCCATCCACCCAACAGATGCCTGACTGTGTTTGTGTACGAAATGTTAGATTCTTACTTATTCACATACTCATCGATAGCAGGTGTATCTGTTATTTTGTTTATATTGTCTAAGTCTTAGTATGGTGTTATGTTCCCAGTCTCTCTTAATTACTTATTGATGATAATTAAACCACCAAACACACTTTCTTTAACAAATATTTCCAAAACAAAACAAAACAAAAAAGAAACAAAAACACATTGTAAATGATGGTATTTTCTACTTAAGTCCTAGTCATGATCTTGTTACTTGCTGTGAGAGCTGGATCTGCTTGTAAAAGGCCCTGAGAACAGTGCACTAAGTCCACATAGACCTTTAAATGTGAAGAATTTAGGCCCAAACATGTATTTGTGTTTATGTGCAACACCTACTTCTTTTCACAATGTCTCAATCTGACCCCAGAAAACCTTTTTTTTGTGGATGCCTGCCATCAAGGACTAGCATTAGTCACTTAATTGCTCTGCTATCACTTTATCTCTCAGGGTGTGAGCCTGACTCTGAGATCATTGTACTAATTTAAAATATTTGGAAACCAGCAAAAAGACAGACTTGAGGAGACATTGACTAAGTCCCTATTCCAGGAGGCCTCGCGTTTTCCATTGTGCTAAAAAAGTCCAGTTTTGCCCTTCAACATTTCTCTAAACAACTCTTCCCCAATCCAGTCTCAATAGCAAAAAAATAACCATTAATTGAGAGACTTAAGGAGACACAATAAGAATACTGCGCTGAAGTTCTGCTACCGTTCTGGCTAGGAAAAAGAATAGATAGTGCTGCTGGGATCTCTGTGCCATGTGAGTTAGAGCGCTTGTAAGAGAGCCTCGGGAAGTGTGCACGGGTTGGAAAATTTGGATAAAATAATGACGAAAGATGGCACATTGATCCAGGCTATTATTTGTATTTTTAATTTGAACATTATATAAAGCTGCCTCCCTCAGACTCAGTGGGAGCTTGTTAAAAATGGCCCACAGTCCTGTTGGGTCAGCCTCTCTGGAGGTGGTATTCAGGGAATCCACCTTCTTAACAAGCTATCCTAAGTGATTCTCGTGTTCAGGAACGTTTGAGGGCCACTATATACACGAAAATAGTAAATAAAAATATTCACCCAGTGCTGTGTGCTGTGCTGGATATTGAAATGTAGGAATAAATAAACCAAACCCATTTCAAGAATTCCCAAAGGCAAATTATAACACCAAAGAAAGTGAACACAGTTATGTGCTCCTATAGACTTTATCCAAAACTTGAGGACTGAGTTTTTAAGTAGGTTACTTTCAGCTACTTTAAATGGAAATGCAAATTCCTATCAATTAAATTAATCTATGTAATTTATTTAAAATATTTTTAAAATGTTCTAGCTGTTACAGTTAGAAGGTTTTTTAAAATTTTTTTTCGTAGTATAGTTGATTTACAATGCTGTGTTAATTTCTGCTATACAGTAAAGTGACTCAGTTTTATATATATATATATATATATCTTCTTTTTCATATTCTTTTCCATTATGGTTTATCACATATCACAGGATATTGACTATTTCCCTGAGCTAAACAGCAGGACTTTATATATCTACTTTCCATATAATAGTTTGCATCTACAAATCCCAAACTCTTGAAAAGTTATTGCCTAAACCAATTTAGGATGTTTTGGCAGAACTGGCGGGGCACTTCTTTGGGACCCTGGCTTCTCCTTTTTTGTTGCTAGCATCTCTCTGATGTTTCCTCAAAGGTCCCCTGACCTCATGGCCCTTCCCCTGCTCTCCCATCAAAACTGCTCTACTGATGGGTATAATGGAGAACGCTAAGCTGGGAATCAAGAAAATGGGTTTGCACTGTGACTCTGATACTAAACAACTTACATGGCCCTGAGCAAGCTTCTTAACTCTATGAGTTTCCTTATCTAAAAAATAGATGGTATGGTTTTAAAACCTCTGATATTCTTTCTGGTCCTCTTTCTATGATTCATTGAGTTCTCCATGCATTGCACTTCAAGATGGGAATGAAGGTTTCCATTTGGCAGGAAGAGAGGTTGCATGAAGAGGAGTCTTGGAGGAGCTGTTCATGAATGTCACAGCAGGTATGTAAGCAGGGCCCTTAGAGCCAAGAGGAGTCAAATTGCCCATTTGAGTGAGCCCAGCTCTACTCGGACTTGGTGTGTGAGCTGTGAACACATCCTCTGGCTTCTCTGTGATTGATTTTGCTCATTTGGAGGTGGAAACAATAATAATAACTGTTCTCACCGTGTCATTATTACCCAGGGCATGAGCAGACATGTTTAAGTCACAGGGTGGGCATTCCATAACATTTTTTCACTCACTATGAAGGTGTGGTTTATACACTGCCTCATTTTACCTTCTTAACGTTGGGCTATTGATTTAACAAGTACATTCAGGGCTCAGGATGTTCCAGGAACTGATCTAAGAACTTCACTTTAATAGTAACTCTTTTAATCTTTATAACAAGCCTTCAAGGAATTATTACTCTCCTATTATGCAGATAAGGAATCCAAGGCACATAACTTGCCCATGGTCACCCACATAGCAAGCTAGACAGGCAGTCTGGGTCCGCAGTCTGTGCTCTCAGTCTTTGTTCTGCTAGCCTATGTGAAAGTCAGAGAACAAGAAATGGCAGGCGGAGGGGGGTTGGGGGGTGGAATGTGGGCAAGGCACCTATATTATTTGTCAAAGACAGCATAAATTTGGTGTAGCAGAAAGATATCATAATAACTCAGCAAAACATCTAAAATTCTATGTTCACCTACAAAACGCCCAACCTTTGGGTCCTTCTTTTGAAGAGACGTTAGTCTGGCATTGGGAGTATTTACAAAGCTTCTTAAATCTGTATGGCAATCCTTCACAGGCAAACCAATGGGCGAGGACATTCTGAACCTTGAAATAGGAGTTGCAACATGTCTTAAACATCCTCTCTCCCACGTGTCTTCCTATCACATGTCTCATAGGAATAGCAACTCACGAGGAACGTTTCCCCTGATCTGCTTAGAGCCCCTCAAATTCTTTCCCCAGCTCGGCAGAAGCATGTCCCACCAGCAGTTTCAGGATGCTAGCCTTATGTTCTCTCTCTTTATTATTTAGACCATTATACGTTGTCTTTTTCCCTTTTTCTTTTTTTTTGAAATCCCTTTTATATAGGCTAAGAGAGTAAAACTTTAACATGTTACAGGGATAAATCTCATTGCAGAAATAATCACTAAGGGTTGTTGCTTATCTGGTTTCTTTCACTCTGGTGCCTCAAATCTTGACCGTGATCGTCAGTTATGTTTCCCTTAAACAGGAGATTTTATAAAACAACAAAATGATTAATTAAGAATAACAATGGGTTGGGAACTACTGTATTACAACTTAATGTATGATAAAATTCAGCATAATTTTTTACAATAAACTGAATGATAGGTATTTCTAATATTAATTTCCAATCTTGCCTTGTGAGTAAATGGTCATATGTGCTCAATTAGAAGTAAGAAAAGAATCTGCTCAAGGTTGGTTTCAATGGTTACATTTTTCTGCTGCTCAAATTCTGCCAAAATTCTTAGGTAAGAGGAGATTCTTCCCTGGGATGTTACTTCCTTTTCTCAAGTTCCTTTTGCTACAAGCAGGTTATTCTCAGCCTCGGCTTATACAATTGGCCAGAGTGTACTTTAAGTAGAAGTTCTATCCTTCATGTTTCTAAAGGGGTTCACTCCCAGGAACACGCTCTGCCAAACGCCTGTTAATTACTTCTTGCCTGGAGGATGGTTTCCCTTGACTGAAATATGGCCCCGAAGCTTTCTGTATCCCTTCGAGTTTTCCATCTTTTGCTCAGCTGTCTTTATGTTCTTTCACTCGTCGAACTTTGGCTGAACACCTACTCATGCTAGACACTGCTGGGCACTGAGGTTACCAACACAAATGAAAGACAAGCTCTGTGTTCTGGAAGCTCATCCTTTACAGAGGGACAATTATATAAGCAGACACCTACGATCCTACTTGATTAATACCATGATAGAGGTTTGCCTAGGTACCAAGCCAACCTAAAACGAAGATATCAATTGTATACTAGCAAAGTGAGGGCAGAGAAGACTTCACAGAAAAAGTGACCTGTAAGTCAAGTTTTAAAAAGGAAGCTGGAGTTAAGCAATGAATGATGTTGGAGAGGCCAGGGTACTCTGGAAGGAGAAGCAGCACATGCAAAGACATGGAAAAATTAGAGAGCTGGTGCATTCAGGAAACCAAAAGAAGTTGCTGTGGCTGGACATAAAGTGTGCAGGACAGCTGGGGACACCGGGATTGCAGAGGCCATCAGGGCTGGGTCATGAAGGGTCTTCCATTCCATGCTAAGGTTTTTGGCTTGGTCCTGAAGGTATTCATTACTATTCCTCACTACACACAGACCACAGACAGTTAGTTTCCTAGCAACAAAATTTATCCCAAATGGAATATTATAAAATTGACTCAACAAATGCCATGCGATACATATGGTGAGGGACGTAGTGGTTCCCGGTT
The DNA here is from genome assembly GCF_030028045.1 of Hippopotamus amphibius kiboko. Taxonomy (NCBI): domain Eukaryota; kingdom Metazoa; phylum Chordata; class Mammalia; order Artiodactyla; family Hippopotamidae; genus Hippopotamus; species Hippopotamus amphibius. The sequence goes on along the minus strand of NC_080195.1, from coordinate 89,139,292 downwards.
TTCTAAGGCAACAAACTCAATCATTTCTTTATTTCTAAATTAGAATTATATATAACTTTGTTGTAAAAAATGTTAATAATCAGGAGTTAAATTATATAATGAATAAGCAAATGTAATATGAGAAAATAACTAAATTTAAAGTTGCCACTAATTTGTAGCTCGGTGCCCAACTCTGAGCTTCCTGTTAACTGCCTTCAGCTGGGAAAAACAGTGAGTTACTGTATCTTTCATTGGCTAATAGAAGTTGGGACAACCAAGACATTTCCTGGTCCTAAAACCTGAAAACCATATTTTACTGACAAAGCCTATTCTGCCCTTCACTCCTTCTTTTCTTCCTCCTTTCCTCCCTCCCTTCCTTCCTCCCTCCCTTCCTCCCTTCCTCCCTTCCTTCCTTCCTCCCTTCCTTCCTTCCTTCCCTCCATCCCTCCCTCTCTCTCTCTTTCTTTCAATTTTGTACTCCCTGATCTTGTAAGCATTGTGTGCTAGAAGGTGAGGCAGGGTGCCACAGGAGGTAAGGGGAGAAGATGTGCTATAAAGAAAGCCAAAGACATTTGCAAGCCATTTGTAGCAGGTGCTGTCAGAGCCTCGCCCACATCCCTTGTACCTAAACCAGTTCACTGCGCTCCAGTGCAAACTTCTAGCTGTGACTGAGGCTTGGTTGGAACTGTAGGAGGTCATTCTGCTCACTCAGAGCAGGCTAGAAGTGCCAAGGGAAGTGAGACCCCCTCCCAGGAGTTGATGTGCCTACACCTCAACAAACCTCACCCTCCAGTGGGATAACTCTGAGACATGAGTTTTGCAGCATTTCCCTAAGTATTCCAGTGGGATTAAGCTCCAGGCACCCTGCCTTGCTGTCTCTGCATGAGTTTCCCACTCCCTTACTTGTATTTCTTGTATGTTCAAATACACTCATTGTGTGAACCCTTATGTCATGCTCTGCATCTGGGGAAACTGAAGCTAAGGCACTGTGAAAAGAAATGCTAGGAAGGAGTTCAAAGGTTTCAGAAAAGACAATTTGAGAGATCACATTGACAGCAAGAGAATAGTTGAGGTAGAATTGGAAGAGAGTGGAGGCAACAAGACTCATGAGGAGAAAATTGCTATAGTCTAAGGAAAGATTGTAAAGAAGGAACTAGGGCACCAGGGGATTGGAGGGTAGAGACAGATGTGGAGAGAGTGGGCAGATGTTATGGCAGTAGATGGGGAGGCAGTAGAATCAAGGCCTTGAGGAAGACTGAGAGGGAATAGTCAAAGGAATAGCAAAAGGCCAGGAGAAGGGGTTATCCATTCCAGGAAGAAAGAAGCAGCCAACTGTTTCAGGAGCTACAGACCGATGGCGTTGCAGGGGTTCCATTGGATTGGAAATCTGAATCACAGTGATCTTCCACAAATCACTTTCCATGGGATGATGGAGACAGAATTCTGATTGCAGCAGATTAAGGAACAAATGAGCTGGCCAAGTGATTATAAACCAATCTCCAGAAAAATTTGGTTATAAAAGGAAGGAGAAAGAGAGCGATGGCTAGTGGAAAAAAGGTTTAAGGTCAGAGAGGGTATTTTTAAAGGCAAGGATGGCTTGAGCTGATGTGTGGACTTCAGTGATAGAACAAGTGCAGACGAAAAGGCCAAAAATACATCAGTTAGTAGTATAAGGTCTTGGTTCTGGAAGGGATGGTGGGGAGGAGATGAAATCTTGAACACAGAAGGAGTTTAACCTCCCATTGACAAGTTAAAAAGAAATCATTTACATGCCAGACACATGAGAGGTTGAAGGAAGTCAGGAAGCTGGTCTAAGAGGGATGTCAGTTGTGAAATCTCCTCTTCTGATTGTTTTGATAAGGATTCCTGAGAACTCACGTGCATGAAGAAAGTCAGAGTGCTTGCTGCAGTTGCAACCCTGTGTCTTCGGCTGTATACTACAGAAACAGAAGGTGAATATAACCGAGGGTTGGGAGTGGGGAAAGAAAGGGGCCAATTTGGCAAATGAGACTGTAAAGTTTATGGTGCTAATGATTTTCAAACATTTTCAGAAGCAATGGAAAGAAGAATGCAAAGAAAATGAGTTTATTTTCTAAAGTGCATTTTTTTTTTGTGTTGCAGTTTTCCCTTGCTAAAGTCATCTAAATCTCTGTATTTTGAAAATATAAAGACTGCACCATGTGTGTGGATTAGTACTACTCATCACTCCAGCAGTAAACAAATGGATGAACACTCTAGGTTTTAATAGAGCAGGTTGCTACTTCTTTACATCAACTTACTAACTTCTCTAAATGCTATCTAAGATGTATACAATGAGCACTTTTAACATTCACCCCTTCCCACAAAAACAGGCTCTCAATATTAATCCTAAATATAGCTCTGCATGACCTCTGTCTGCCCTGTACAGACTTAGCAGGTTTTCGTTTTTCAGATCTTCTTTTTGGTGTCTAATTTCCTAAAGTCTAAGAGACAGCTGTCTGGGGGCCTGAGAGCTAAGACAATGAACACGCAGCTATCAAGGAAATGGTTTTCTTACAGCAACAGCTCCATTTAGATCTGAGCATTTTCTCATTCTTGCCTGACTGTAGACTTTCATAAATTGCAATTAGTGCTAGATTCAGACATATCCTTTCTTGCTGATGGGGCTGGTTGGGGTTAACTTCTTTAGCCTGCTTTAATTTAAAACAGGTCAGATCTAATTAAGGTAATCTTCAGATTCCAGTAGTTTGCTATTTTAACTGTGTATCCTGTAGAAAAACAAAGCATACAGATATTTGCATATTAAACCAATGGGAAGTATTAATTTTTTTTTTTTTTTTTTTTTAGCATTCAATGCATTGTTTTTATTTCTAGTCAGTAACACTTTTATTTTAGCCACTATTTCCTCATCAGTCAGAAAAGAATGTGTTTTGTCTTCTCTCAAAGCTGGGATTTCTAGAAGACTCTGCTATTTTTCTGCATATTAAAACAGGAAGTACCCTTGACTGCTTGACTGACTTCTTTCTCTTAGTATCTGCATGACTAAAGTTTAAGCTTCCTAAACTTGGTTGAATCTCTATGGTCCAAGTGAAATAGAAGATAAAGAAATTAACCACTTAAACTATGTTAACAGTCAATCCAAGTATTTCTAACATCTGGCATTTTCACATCCTGAAGTATTGATGAAGACAAATCTACGAAACAGAATATTGGTGATGAGCCAGGGCCAGGCTGGGTCATTTAGGACGTGAAGTAGACAATTCAATTTCTAACACAGAGTATTGGAATCCCTCTGGATGACAAATGGCTAAGCTGGTCATTTTTAATCATGTGCAACTTGCGATACCGTAATGTTTGATTTTATGACATCCTCTTTCACTTTTATAGTCTACGTAACAGTTTTGCACTTTAGTTAGGTGACTTTACACTTAACCAAACAACTACCTGCCACTTTGCTTATAGACTATTTTTTTCTTCACGTTAACTAAAAATCCTCTGATTTGCCTGAATGGCAGTTTTGGAAGTCATTGCATTAGAAACAGAGAAAAGTAAGGAATCCCAGGGAGCATCTGGTCCTAACCCTTAGAGACAGGGAATCTGATGCCAAGAGAGGCAAAGTGAACTGGCTCAACTCAAACAGCTCACTGCTGGTTGTGGTAGAGTTATTACAAGGTAGCTGTAATTGTTCTTGCCACATGTCCACACCCATTGCCATGTGACTTTGCAGCTCCTTCCATTAAAAGGAGGCATCTGCTTCCCCACACCTTGAATCTGGGCTTGCATGGTGCCTTCCTTTGGCAATAGAAGGCAGGAGAAATAAGGGTAGCAGTTCTGCAGCAACAGATAACTAACATATAATTTATTTTATTTTACTGTTTTTAAAAACTCCCAGATTATTGGAAAATCAGCAGTACTCAGATTGTTTTTTTCTCAACTCCTGCTTCCAGCTACTTGGCAAATTTTCAAGTATTTGATTTCTTTGCTGGTATATTGTGTCATTTCTTTTACAGTTTCTGCCTCATGAAGCTTTCTAAATGTGTTCTTTTCTGGTTTCGAGTTTTTAGGAACATCTTCAGCTGAGGTGGAAGTTTTGATGGTGCTATTGGGCATTACTTTGTGGCACAAAGTTTTAATCCACTTAACAGCTTCCTGCACATTATTTTTTTGGCAGGCAGGTGATGCTGTCAGCTATGTCCATACTAGCAGGCAAATTGCATCAAGCAAGTAACTCTTGGAATGAATAAAAAAAAATAAAAAAACTTTAACTAAGGGGGAAGTCAACTTGCTGTGTTTGATAAATTTCAGTTCTTTGTCACCTGAAGTCATGTATATTAACATAAGACTTTATCATATTTGTGGCTCGAATAGAATCATGTTATCTGAAAGCCTCTATTTATTTTGGATGATTTACTCACTCTTACTGGTGGGGCAGCTAAAGGAAGCATGATGTAATAAAATTAGCATTGAACTTTATAATTAGAAACGTGAGTTCCAATCTAGATCATCCACCTATTAGATGTGTCCCTTGAGCAAGTCACTTTACTTCTTTTAATTCAATTTCTTTTGTTTAAAATTTTCAGTTTCTTGGGGTTTTTTGTTTGTTTGTTTGTTTGTTTGAGAATGAGGTGAAACATGTAAAGCATTTTGTAAGCTGCAGACTCTCATTTCTACTTCTCTTCTGAGCATACACATTTTCAGTTGCTTATTGGACATTCTTTCCTGGATGCGCCCCATCTAAAATCCATCTCCACATGCACTACTCAAGCTTTCATTTTCTTTGGACTTCCCTAATTCTATTCAAGGATACCAACATTTTGTCAATTACCCAGGTTTTAAATCTCAAAATAAGTTTTTGATGCCGCTCTCTCATTTATCCTTATAAGGCATTCACTTATATATTAATGCAGCAAATGCTTATTAATCACTTGCTCTTTTCTCTTGCTGCACACCCTCCTTTCAGTCCCATCCTTATGTTTCAAACCAGTCTTTCCTCCATGTAATCTCACTATTTCAAACTCTGCTTCTCTGGATTTGGCATTCACCTTGGATTCCTCAGCCTAGACCTTGACCAGATTTTATCCTTCTCTCTTAGTCTTCTCACCAGTCCCAGTGTCCCTTGTTTCTGGCAATAAGAATATCCTACTTCTAGTCTGTGCCCTTTAGGACCTCCCCTCTCACCCGCAATAGCCGGCAGTGCCACTAATCCAATTTGTTCCCATCTCATTCTCCCTGATGGAAGAAGAAAGTCAGACACTCTGACGGTGAGGGTGTTACCTAATTGTAATAAACCTCCCCTCATTTATAAAATAAGAGGGATACTGGCTACAGACTACCTCACGAGGCCATTGTGAAATGAGGTACACATATGACTGGCACAGAAGAAGCACTCAAGTTCTTCCCAAAAACCTGGATGTGATTGCACAACGCTAAATGCAATACTCCCCATCCGACTGACGATTCAAAACAAAAACATATTAGAATCTAATTAGAGAGATGCGAATGACATGCTTAATACAATTTGTGTATATTGATAAATGATGAGATGCAGTGCAATACAAAGTGAAAAGGTGAGAAGTATGAAGTAAGTTTACTCACGGAAGAGAAGCAGGTAGTGACTTGTAAAGAAACTAAGAGATATGAATTAGTGAAAAGAGAGCAAGAGAATATTTTAGGTGTGAAGAAATACATAGGAAAATGCTCAAGAGCAAAACAAAGTGTGACACTGGGGTGCTGGCCCAGTGAAATGGAGACGATGGGTTTTAGGTTAAAGGTTGTGGTACCAGTTACTGCAGACCTCAATTCTTGTCCTAGTAACAGAGAAATACATGTGATCCAATTTCTCCAATATTGTCCAAATTTTATTTCCAAAAAAAACCAAAACAAAACAAAACAAAAAAACCCCACGCCTTTTGTTGTGTTGTTCTTAAGGAGTCAAGTTAGGAACTTACTGAATGTGTAAATCCTTTGATAATATATTAAACGTTATTGCGAAACACACTTTCATATGCATTATTTTAAATGTGAAATAATATTTGTGGAGGAAAAATTTGACTGCATTTAAGCAACTCCTTCCAAGGGAGGCTTCCTGTGTTTTATTTATAAACATTAACTGCCTTCCCTTTCTGTGTGAATTGGGCTAGAAAATCACAAATGCAAGAGTGTTTGGGTTTGTCTAATTCAGGCCCTGCATATTTTACAAATGAGGAGCAGAGAGAGGGAGGTTAGATGTCTTTCACAAGGTCATAGCTAGACAGTGGCCAAGATGAAATTTAGACTCTTCTCCAGGTTTTCAATCTCTTGCTTTAAGAGGCATGCTGAAGGACCTAGGATAGCCAAGATGACATTAAAGACAAAGAGCAAAGCTGAAGTACATCCACCACCAGACAGCAAGACTTGCTTTAAAGCTATAGTAATGAAGAAAGTGTAAAACTGACACAAAGATAGACCGATGGAATATGATAGAGATTCCAAAAACTTATCTACTTGGAAACAGTGCCTTGATATGATAAGGATGCCACTTCACTTCAACAGAAAATTGACGATCTTCTCAAGAAGTAGCACTGAATCAACTGGATGTATCAGTGTAAAACAGCAAACAAACAAAAAAAACCCTTAAATCCTACCTCACACCAAATAGAGAAATTAATTTGAAATGGATCACAGACATTACATATGAAAGCTCCTGGAATAAAACATGGACAATATCTTCATGACTCTGAAATAGGTAGCAAGTTCTTAGCTAAGACACAGAAGCCACTAACAAAAAGGAAAGATTAATAAATAATTAAATTTAATTGTTTGTTAATTAATACATAATTTAAAACTGCTCATTAAATGACAGCACTAGGATAAAAATCAAGTCATAGGCTTGGTAAAAATCGATGTAACACACATCTGAATATATTTGTCGAAGTGTTCAACAGAATATAAAAATTCTTACAAATAAATAACTCTTACAAAGAAAAAAACCAGACAACTCAATTAAGAATGGGTAAAAGATTTAAACAAACATTTCTCAGTGTCAAAAAGGCTATGAAAAGGAGTTCAACATTGTTAAAGCCACAATTAAAACACAGTATGCCAGAACAGCTAAAATTAAGAAGGTAAAGTATAGCTCAATTTGTAAAAGTTGGCAACGGTGTTATTTAATAGTTTACCATTAAGAAATCTTGGAGGAAAATTTGCCTCACTTCTTTTAGGCTAATAAGTACTTCAAACATCTGCTCTTGTCATCTCATCACCATAGCTCCCAATGCTTGTGTCATCGAGGCGCACACAGATAATGCTGAGATTTATGGCTCCTGACACTTCACACAACCAGAGGGGATAGTTCTGGGATCTTTAGTCCCTCAAGGCCCAGCCTGGCGGCCTGGAGGCATATCAGTAGTTTGGTTTGGCCAGCTCTATGAGAATACACACTATTTTAGCATCACTAAATAAAGCATTGGCATAAAGGCAGATGAGTCTGAGGTCGTTCTGGACAATGGTACGTAAAAGGTACATAAGCAAGAAGAGAAATCCAACAAGTGGACACCGATGGCCCTTGATACTAAATTTGTACTGTACCGAAAGCAAAAAGATCAACAGTAAACAACCATGTGTACTTCCCAGGGTCGTGAAAGCTTATCAAGGAAAAGCATTTCAGTTTAGTTGGGAAAAAGGCTGTATTCCAGGGCCATCAGCATCACGCAGCTCACATGGAGTGCTCTCTGGGGCTAGGGACCAGACCTTCTCTTGAAGTCTGTTGGGTAGAAGATACTAGCTATATTTGTTATTACCTAGCTATATCTTTTATATTAAATTAAAATGTTAAAGGACTATTAATGAAAATGACAATTTTATTTGTAGTCATAAGCTTCCTTTTAAACTAAATACACTTTTTCCATTCCGTTTAGTGTTGTCAGATATTTTAAAACACTTATTCTAGTTTGCTCACAAAGTTTAAAGCCATCTTTCATTCATTGCAGTTTTCTACAGGAGTTTGGAAAAACATGCAAGAACCTTGAAATTATTCAATTCTATGCCAGGTGCTTTACGGATGAAATTGAGGCACAGAGATATCGTTTACGGATTCTTCTCCCACTGGAATGCACTTTGAGAAACATTTTTCTTCTCTACCATATCTGTAAATCACTACTTTCTAAAATGAATCTCTTAAACCTCCTAAAAGCTTACTCCTTATCAAATTCTACTTTGGTTGCAAGAAACATTGACAGTCTTTACCAGATAAAGCTAGAAACTTCAGCATTTCAAAACCAACACATTTCTGTAAACCTGTATCTAACAAATATGACTCTCCCTAGCTGTCCTTCAAAATCTGTCCGTGAAAGGTTAATACGTGAAAGGTTAATACTTATTGTTCGTGACGAGAATGTACATACTCTCTCCTCACCTCTCCTTTCCTCTCTGCTTCTCTCCTCTCCTCTCTTCTTCACCCTTCTCCCTCTTCCTCTCCCTTTCTCTCTCCCTCTCTTTTCCTTTGATACTAGATGACTTAAAAATGGGAAAACAATGTTATCTGAGTTAACCAGCTAATAGATGTGATGGTAATATTGTTTATGCATTATTTCCAAAATGATGGGTATTTTATGTTCTACTACTCTAATTACACTTCTTTAAAATTCATGACTTTACTTCCGTCCTTTGTTTATGAAATAAGTGAATATTGAGTTGACGGTCCTTTGCAATGAAAAAGATAGTGTGATTTATAATTATTTCAGTTTAATTTAAGGAAGTGTCACCTGGGGATATGGTGGAGTCTCAGAATTGTCTGTACTATAATTTCCTGCAGCAGTCCACAAATTTGAACATAAACATTAGATTTACCTCTATCTAACTTGAAAGGCTTTTTCCTCTCCCTTACTCTAACTTTACCACTTTCCCTGCTCTGAAATATCCATCACAAGTGTCAGGAGCTAGAGGGATTTTAGATATCCTCCAGACCAGCTTTTCGACTGGTGTGTATAACTGGTGTGTACCTGCTGACACACTGTGAATGGTTATAGACATGCTGAGACAGCATCTCCCTGGAACTTAAAAGTGGCCGGTGGGGCCTTGAGAAAACTTCCATTTTTTTGTGTGTGCTTTTATGTAAAAAATGTTGAGAAAGACTTAGTCTATCTCTGTTTCATTGGTAAAGAAGCTGAAAAACCCTTTGAGTTTGTCACAGAGTCCCATAGGTCTAGGGCTAGGTATAGAATTCAGATGTTGTGGCTTCTGCTCTGATGTACTTTGGCCATGACACACACTTCCTTCCTTCTTTTTGAGTGAGACAGTGAAATTTAGTGGCTGTTCTTGGTACACACCTTAATTGGAAGACGTGACCAAACTAATTCATGATAGCAGCCTGCTGAATTATTCCTGGAATTCAAGCTACATATGTTGCTATCAATTTATATAAACAGGCTTTAAGACAGATTTTATCATCACTTTTTTTTATAGAAGTGGAAATTGGCATTCAGAGAAGTTAAGTGATGTGTCAAAAATTTCGTAGTAAGTTACTGAATTCAAATGCAGGTCTGTCCAGTTCCAGAGCTTAAGATCTTTGCACACTATCATAACAACTTAAGATCTTTGCACACTATCATAACAACTACCTGTTGGAATGAAAAGTAACTGTCATCTTATAGAGTACAGAAATTCTACCTGCAGAGGAAATAGATAAAAGACAGTTACTTTTCAGCATCTGAGAAAAGAAGGATGTGAGGGGAGGCAATAGGGACATTTGCTGTGCCACCAGACCCTATTCTGCTCTTTGAACTAGCTGTCACTTCTAGGGAGTGGGTGTCCTGGTGTGACATAAAACACCTCAGGGTCCTTTTGCAGAAAGAATCTTAGAACATTTTATTGTTTTTATTGCTTCTACCAGATACAGGTGTTAGGAAAATTTCAAGTTGAAGAAAAAAATACAGCAAGTAAATTTTTACAAAGATTTAAAAAGTTAGATACTACAGTGTTATCTTTGGATTCTCCCAGTAGCCACCTCCTCCCAAATGACAGGAGTCCATGTAACAGAAGAATTACAAGGAGGGACCTCTGACTCTAAATTGTACCACAAATAGGTAGTTTGAAGAAATCAGTTCTCTAACCATTATATGTGGAAAATAACTGATGTCTTAAGCAAGTGATCTTGCTGTGATTTATGTCAAAGAGTGTTCTTCTTATGTTTTCTTCTAAGAGTTTTATAGTGTCCAGTATTACATTTAGGTCTGAAACTAACACAACATTGTAAAGCAACTGTACCCCAATTTAAAAAAATGGAAGAAAAAAAAACCAAATGAGAATCAGAGAGGAAAAATGAACAGCAAAACACCATGGCACATAGATTTGGCCTTTTAGAAACTATTGAAAGATTTCATTTTTTTTTTTAGATCTTTATTGGAGTATGATTGCTTTACAATGTTGTGCAAGTTTCCACTGTAAAACAAAGTGAATCAGCTGTATTTATACATATATCCCCATATCCCCTCCCTCTTGAGCCTCCCTCCCACCCTCCCTATGCCACCCCTCTCGGTCATCACCAAACATCCAGTTGATCTCCCTGTGCTATGTTCGGGCTGGTTGACTCTCAATCTGAGGAAGAAAATGTACAAAATGAGCCCAGAACTCCCTGTTATGCTATAATTCAGGAAACTTTAAGAATGTTAAGCTGTTCTTTGCTAGAATGCGGTAACCAAAAGTCTCTCAATGGTCAAAGATAGGACATAATTGGGCATCAAAAATATGGGAGAATTAGCTGAAGCCTATTATATATATAAAAGTCTATAAGCTCATGATGCTATGAGAAAGAGAGAAAGGAAGAAAAAGGAGGTGGAGGCGGGAGAGAAAAATAATAAATCCATTGGGTACCATTGAAAAAATAACTGGAACACTAATCCCTTACTCTGAAATTGTCACATGTCCTTCTTTTTCGTCTATGTGCTATGTTTTAGGTAAACCATAGCACGAGGTGATGAAAGACATTTCTACCTTACAAAATTTTCCAGGAAAGTAATGCAGGGTGACATATAATTTACAAGATCACTTTGTAGCTCCTAATGAAATAATTTATTGAAGTTTTGGTAATCAATTGATGAAACTTAGTATCCACAAAAGGGAGAACTATTAAGTGCCTCCTGATATGATACAATGTACAGCACCCAGAACCACCTATGAAATGTTCTTGCAAAAAGTTGATTCAGAATCTAAGCAATTTCCATCTGTAGGAAAGAGCTGTTTTCCATTTAGAGGAGATACTAGAGATAGAAGAATAAGTTAAATGAGGCAAAAAGAAGCAAAAAGAAAATTCTGAATGTGATACATTTAACAGCACCTAATTTCTGCGAAGTTAGTGGCAAAGGAGAGAGAGAGAGAAGCAAAGAGTTCAAGATTAAAAAGACTTGAGAGACATGATAACCAAATGTGACATGTGGTACTTGTTTGATCTTGATTCAAATGGAGCAAATGAAAAGTTATCTTTTTTTTTTAAATCATTGGGGAATTTAATTATGGAAAGTGATTTGGCTATCTTGTCACATAACAAATCACCCGTAACTTAGTGGCTTAAAAAAACAATAATTTATTTTCTCACAATTTTCTAACTCGGTCAGACCTCTTGGGAGACAGCTTTCTGCTCCATCTGGCATAGCTAGGGTGGCTTGCCAGGGACTTGGGAATTTACTCCCAAGAGGGCCTCACTCGCGGGACTGGAACTTTGGTGCTGGCTATAAACCTGAGAAGCAGCTGGGATTGTCACAGGAGCCTTCAATGTCCTTTCATGTAGCTCTCTTTATGTGCTGCTTGAGCTTCCTTACAATAGGACAGCTGGATTCAAAGAAGAAGGAAGTGGAAGCTGGCAGTCTCTTAAAGGCTAGGCTCAGATCTGGCACAGTGATACTGCTGCCCTAGTCTGTAAATACTTATCAGTGTAGTCACAGCCTCAGCCCATATCTAAGGGATGGGGGAAAGACACGCCCTGTCTCTGAGGGGGGTGTGACACAAGGAGGTAGTTGAAGTTATCCAGGTATAATTTTTAAGTGCAGCAATGGCACTCTGATTATCTAAGAAAATGTCAAAAAAATTTTAGAGATACAGAGTGAAGGTATGTAGGAGTGAAATGGCATTATGTCTGGGTTTAAAACACTTTAGCAGGAAAGAAAAATGATAAGGATAAAACAAGATATCTTGATAATTTTTGCATATAGGTGATGGAAATATGGAGGGATTATTGAACTCAACTTTTGAGTATGTGTGAAAATTTCATGATGAATTTTTTTTTTTAATATTGGGACTTGAAGTAATGTTATAGCTCCTAAAAGAGACCCTAAGGAAGAGATTCAAAGTTTTAGTTTCATCTGGTTTTGATTAAATTTTAATATTACATCTTCTCAAAGTGTACCTTAAATGATACTCCTCCAAAGCACTAACTTTGAGAAACTATGCAGGAATAGCAAAACTTACACAGAAATGCTGAGGCTGTTGGGAGGAATCATAGAAAGGCAGCCAAACACAGAGGGCTGTTGACATTGGCGCCTATGATGTCGGATTCCTTCATCCAAAAGTGTGAGGACTTGATGCTTTGAGTTTCTGCATCTATATTCAGACCTTGAAGGGGAGGGCAGGGGGACTGCAGCTAGTGACCATGACCCTGACCTCACTGACCTTCTGCATCGATGCCAACAGTTGTCAGTCTGCAGACCAATTCTTACATGAGAAGAACAGCTCTTAGTCATGAGTAAGCACTCTGTCATGTGGTCTGTTACATGGAACTCAAAGCATTCTTAGCTAATAACTCTCCAAAGCAGAAGTTTACAATGTAACACTGTAGGTATTCCTAATTAAAGGACCAGGGACAACTGTAGTTGCTCTTTCCAGGGGTACTAGAATTAAATGCAATTCAAAGGAAAAAAAAGTCCAGAACCAACTGAGGAAGAAGCATGTTTGCGAGATGTAAATTTTGTAGCAATTCTACCTTAGCGTATATATTCAAAAGAATTAAAAGCAGCGACACAAATAGATTTGCGTACACTCGTAGCAGCATTTTTCACAATAGCCGAAAGATAAAAGCAACCTGTGTCCATCAACAAATGAATAGATAAAATATGGTACATACACTTGATGAATATTATTTGTCCTTAAAAAAGAAAGAAATTATCACACATGCTACAACATGAGTGAGCCTTGAAGACATCATTCTAGGTGAAAGAAGCCAATTAACAGAAGGCAAATACTGCATGATTCCACTTAAATGAGGTACCTAGAATAGTGAAATTCTTAGAAACAGAAAGTAGAATGGTAGTTGCCAGGCGCTGGGGGGAGGGAGGAAGCGGGAGTTAGTGTTTAATGGGTCTAGAGTTTCAATTTTATAAGATGGATAAGTTCTGGAGGCGGATGGTGATGATGGTCACACAACAATGTGAATTAAATACACTTAATGCCACAAAACTGTACATTTAAAATGTTTAGAGTTGGAAATTTTAATTTACGTGTATTTTACCACCAGAAAAAGTGCTTATTTCAGTATCTTGCATGTAAGATATCCAAAATTTTTTTAATTAAAAAAATTAAAGAGAAAAAAGGCATGGGAGACGGGGAGGCGCATGGTACAGAGCCTTGAACTAACCCTTTGAAGGGAAGGTGTTACTTTTATATTGGAGGATGACATTTTCTTCAGGGCGTGCTTCATATTTTCAATTTAGTTAGATAGGCCTATGGTTGGTTTCACTGCATTTTTGCTCCAGATTTTAGGAATATTATTGCCACCTTTGAAATCTGTTTACAAAGATCATGGTAAGGCTCATTCTCTCATTTTGTTAGTCAGGGTTCCTCATTAATTTAGAAAATTGTGTGTTCAGTAAAGACCCATCTCATTTGATAATGGTCTGTGAATCCATGGGATTATGGCAGGGATTTTACTTGGTAGTAATCTCCCAGGAGAACTGTCCAAACAGCTGTGAAGGCAAGAGACAGCTACAAGGGGCACAGCAACAGGGGGCTAAAGCTGACCCACATGAATCTTTTCTGCTTTTCACTGGTAAGTTTTCTTTTTTTTTTTACGTTCACCCTTCATATCCTCATTTTTATTTTATTGTATGGAATTAGGGTCTACCCTAAACTTCCTGAGTGGTGATATTAATACATTTTAGGGTCTCATAAGAAAGTCCACATCAGATAAAGGAGGAAGAATGTTTTCATTAAAGAATTTAAGCCAACTCTATTCAGAGGCAAGTAATTTACAAAAAGAGTACATATTTATCTATAACAATGACTAGTAGTTACTTAACATTTTGATACTGAATTTCTAAGTGGGATATGTAAATAGTATTTTTGAGGAACTATTTTCTTCTTTTTATTGTTGAATATGAGAATTTTTTTTTGCAAAATATGCTGCATTTGGGTTGCTGGCTTTGCTTTGGGACATTCCTAGGAATCAAAACTTCTTCTTTATTGTTCGAGTAATGACTTCTGTTCAATGTTGGCTTGGTTAAACTACCATGGAGGCAGCTTTCTGAGTTACACAGCACTGTAAATAAATGCAAGGTACAATAGATTAATCCACTCCTGCACATGTGCTCATTCAAGGGTGTAAGCACCTCGCAAATTCTTTTTTGCGTTATTGCTTTTTTTTTCTTTAGCCTGAAGTGGATCAGTGGAAGTTAGCAGGTCGTCATAGATCTGGAAATACTTTCTAACTCTAACCTGCAATTGTGACCATCTGCCAATGCTAAAAATGGATTTCAAAAATAGTTTTATTCATTTCTATCTGTGTTTACAGCAGGGTATTATGCCTATTCATTGGTTTTTCAAGATGTCGATGGGAGGGCCCTGTCATTTGAGGAAATAAAATGGTTTACTTTGATGTTTGTTTTCTTTCCAAATTGCAAGTAAGATTAACATAAGTGCTAGAGATGGTGCTGACGTAGGTTGTAATACCCAAACAGGAGGCATTTTAAGCCAAGATAAGGGATTTACTCTTAGAGCATCTTGAAAAATAAAATGCAATCGTGAGTCGTGGCAGGCTGAATCATCGAGTCAGTTTGGCTGTATAGTCCCGATTTACAAAATAACTGCCAGTGCTCAACTTTGCTTTGTGTCATATAACTCTGACTGGAGAAAACCCATTTCAGGTGATTTAAGTGGTATTGTGCATTCTTTTCTCGTTGCTCTAAAAGAGCTCTGTGTGGTTTACATGAATATACTTCCCATGGAAATAGGCAGTGTAGCAGCAGAAATGACTGTGTTCTGGAATCAATCTGAATGGTACTATAATCAGGATGCTAACGTTTCTGTAACATAGCATAGCTCAGCATAGCACGGCATACGCTTTGTAATCCTGCTGCTGAAGACATATAACCATGTAATGAGCAAGACTGTCTTTCTCTGTAATATAGGGAAGAAGGCACGTACTCAAAAAGGATTGCTTCAAAACCATGCCTCATGGACTCGATTTGACTGCAACGCTTTGCCATCTTTTTAAGTTATCCTTAAAAAGTTACTTGCTCAGAAACATACTGAACTATCATGAACACTAACTTATTTTGTGTAAGCATTCCAAAGTTTATATGTGATCAAAATTAACTGCTTTAATAAGAAAATGTCCACAAGTTCCTTGGGAAAAAATCAAAACTATTTAAGGTATTTTTATTCCTTCTTGGGAAATAAAGTTATTTAGTGTATGGGCTCTCAACCAAGGTGTTGTGACACCCTACTGTGCTGTTATGAACTGTGAAAAAGGGGTGGGGTTACAGTTTTTGCCAGGAATTGGTGCATAATTCATATTTCGTCTGTGCCTGTAGGAATGTGAACATATGGGACACAGCATTTTTAAAAAGAGATTAAAAACTACTGATTTAGTGGGAAAATTGCAGAATTGGAAAGTGGAAATGGATATGAATATATTGACCTTTAAATCTCTAGGAAGGAGGAGATTTAAAATATTAAGCATCACATAAAGATTATCACTAAGGAAAGTCAGTGAAAGAGTTAAACATTCTCTTAAGTGTAGGGGCAAATTGTAAATCTCTTAGTAAATGGGGTTTTTAAGAGAAATATAAAGCAAACTTAATGAACTACCCATTCTGAACCAAGGATACTATAAATAATCCATTAAAGGTGATCGCTATTATTTTGGATCCATAAACTCCAAATGGGGTCTATCTTTCAACAGGCAGATAGGACTATCCTTTTACGTGTATCACTCTGAATCCAGAATTTTTCTTAGAATTTACATTGTGATAAGGCTTTTAGAGCATTTGCTCATTAGAAGCAAGATGATTTTCTTGTTGAGCTCATCATATATTTATGGAGTTTAACTTGGCTTTGTAACCCAATAAGGTTGCAAATAAATTATCCCTGCACCATCTCTTCAATGATTTGACATGATGCTGCCTTTATCTTTATTTGGTTTATATATTTTATCCCTTTTCTCTCCATCCTTTTCTTCATGACTGTTCTTTATACTTATTAAGGTAATTCTAACTCCAAGCAGGTGTGTTACTCAGAAGACTACCCTCTCCTTGTCCTTCAAAATGTGGACTTTTAAAGTCTTGGTGCTTCTACATAAATACAGAATCATCTTGTCAAGTTATATGAAAATCTCTGATAGGATTTTGGTTAAAATGAATTTGAAGTTTACACCTTTAGGGGAAATTGACTTCATTATGAGGCTGAGGCCTCCCATCTGTAAACATGTATAGCTTTTCATTTATTCTGATCTTCTTCATGGTCTTTAATGACATTTATAATTTTCTCTATAAAATTCTTGCACATGTTTAGCCAACTTTATTGCTAATGGTCTAAGAATTTTCGTTGTTGTTATTAATTTTTTCTTAATTTGTTTTTGCTGATTTATAGATACATTATTGATTTTCAAATATGGATACTGCAAATAAGTCGTTTTGCTGAATTTTTAAAATTCTGGTAGTCTGTGGTTTTTCTGAGACTTTTTAATGCAGGTAATCTGTAAGTTTTCCTCTTCTTTAGTAATCATACCATTCTCAGCTTCTCTCTCTCTCTTCTGTAACATTGACAAGTAAAAATGCTATGATGGCAGGCATCCTAGTCTTGTTTCTAACATTCATGTAATTACCTTTAATTGAGTCTTCCTGAGGTTTTTGATAAATAACTCTAATGAGGTCGAGGAAGTCCTGCCTTTTCTTAATTTGCTGAGATTTTATCAAGGATGAATAATAAATTTTTTAAATGCCTTAGAATATTTACTGAAATGATAAGATTTCTTTTAAATATGTTACAGTATATTTAAATGTTGAAACAAATTATATATTCCTGTATTAAACACTAATTGGTCATGTGTATTTTTAAATACATTATTAAATTTAATTTTGCTAACACTACATTTAGGATTTCTTAAAACTATAATTAAAATCAGTCCATAGTTTTCTTGACTTGACAGGAAAAATCTGATATTTTATTTTTCTAGAATTCCTATTACTAGGATGCTGTAATGCCCCAATATGTCCTCCACAACGTTACCCAAATGTTTCATGTGTTTTCTATTTATCCTTTTATGCTGCATCCTGGGTGAACTCTTCAGCATTTGCTAATTCTTTTAAGAGGTCCAGTTCATTGCAATTTTTGATTATTTAATACAAATTTCTATGATTACATTATTCATTTTCAAGAATTTTTCTTTGTTTATTTTTGGTTTCCTTTCTGCCTGTTTTATTTTCATCATAGGTTATTTATTTTTAATTGTATATTCCTTTCTTATTGAGCCCTGTGAAGATGATATTCTTTCTTAAATTATTTTCATCCATTTTATGATGTTAATTTCATCTGGAATTGAGATGGCTTTATTTTCAGATTGCCAATTCAGTCGACTCTCTTTCTCAGCATTTGATCCCTTCCTGTGTTTTGGTTATTGTTGAATGATAACTCTTTTTCTCTTATCTCGCTCTGTCTATCTCTGTGTCTCTGTCTCTGTCTCTCCTCTCCCTGTCACCTCTACCCTCCCCCTCTCACTTTTCTCTCCTTCTTGGCCTCTCTACCTTTCTCCATCTGGTTGTGAGGCATAAATCTGCAGTTTCTCTGAGACTCCAGTTTAGAACCAAGGCTTATATTGCTGGTCCAGGGATCTCATCCTGAGATGATATTTGGTGTATGACTGATCCAGCCACTGGACCAGCTGGCAGCTTGTTTCTAATCCCAGTTTGCTGGCTGTGTTGTTGAATTTTGCTTTTCTGGTCTACGGCTTCCTAGAAGCAAGAGCCCCAGCAGCTATGGGAAGGGGCACTTTTCAGCCTCCTTTCATAGCTGTGGGTGCTGCTGTAGCCCTTGGATTTCAGCACGGAGTTTGCTTTATGTGGAAGATGGCTATTACACATTACACCACAAGGCCCAAGATCCATCAGTGCTGCCCGTTTGTGGGTGGGCACCTAACAGGTCCAAAGCTTAACCTCCATTCACCACTTTGTGCTTCTGTGAGGTTTTCAGTTTCCCTGACATGTTTAGGTATTTAAAGCACACATGTCTTAGGGCTTACTTAGCTCTTTTAAATTTTCTTGATAATTTTCCATGTGTTTGGAGGAGAAGTTACTTGAATTATGGAACTGTAAAACGTATTGGTTGAAATTTTTAAAGGTAGACAATGTGACTACAATTTAATCTTTACTTTGCTTATATCTTAAAAAAATATATTTTTAAAGATGAGAACATTTTCAGTGCAACACTATGGTTTTTCACTCATTGTTTCAGGCAAGAAAACATTTTCATAATCCAGCAGACCTTTATATTATGACACCAATATCAGCATCACAAGTTACTACAACTAGAAATTTTCAATATACTAAACGTATACCACTTTCCCTTAAGATTGTTTCCAGATGATACCATAACTAGACCAATTCTGTCTTAAAAGGAAAAAAAAAGTAAGTCAATTCAGTTAATAAGTTTGCTTCCCAAATACAAAGATGTAACATAGAGTTCACAATGGTTTTAAATGCAAACTCATACATTTTAAAATTCATTATTCTATAAAAGGATAAAAACAAATGGACAATATTATTTATTAAGATAAATACTGTAAACATTAATATGAATGCCTTTATTGTACTTGTGAAATTCTTCTGCTCTTTCAAAGCATACATCGTATTCATTTTATCCTGAGAGTTTCTCTGTAAGGTGAATGACACTGCAACTTCATAGTTGAGGAGGTGGAAGTACAACAGATTGTGTTTCTTATACAAGGACATAGTTCTAATTAGTACTAATTAGTACTAATTAGTACTCTAATTAGAGGGATACATATAACTAAAACCTATGACCTAACACCCAACACAGTTTATTGGTGTCCAAATAGGTCTTTATTTAGTACCTTCAACTTGATGTCTTCGTCAAGTTTCTTGAGAACTTGCCTCATTTTGTGCATGAGTCCCCAACACTCCGACTATTGTTTGAATTCCTGGCTCTGTAATAAGTGCCAAGAACGTCTCTACTTACTGTCTTGTTCGCTGTTGAACACTGGTATCCCTTAAACGTGTAATCCCAATGCACAGCGTTATTTAGATTGGGTGCTATATATATGGGTGGGTAGATGACTTTCAGTGAAAATTATCATTTCGTTATTCCTTGACTCAGAAATCTCCTTATTGCAGGAGGGCTCTATGGACAGCTTATATGAGCCAGTCCCAGAACAACAGGCTCACCAAGAGAGCCCGTCTGGTAGAACTGACTCTCTTTTCTCACCCTCTGGGGAAAATGGAAACCCACACAGCAATCTCTTCATGGTGAGTGACTCTGGAGTGGATCACCTCTTCTCTATTATATATTTAGAATCACTTGCTTAATGAAACCTGTTAATACAGCAAAACGACCCTGTTTTCAGAAAGTTCTTCATTTACTTTTTGTTTCTGCTTTTCTCTTCACTGTTGTCTCTTACATGATTTTGACTTATTAGTATGAACTACCATTCACAAAGTATGTATTAGGTGATTATGTCACTTAAATCACTTAATCAAAAGCAACCTTATGACAAAGAAATAATTGTATCATTTTCTAGATGAGGAAATTGCAGGAGAGAAATACAACATAACTTGTTAAAGACTATAAGCCATTAAGTGTTAAAGCTGGCAATTAAATATATATATGTCAGCATCAGCAGTGTATCAGCAGTTTACTCGTGAATCAGGTTTTCGGTGTAGATGTGGGGAACCTGAAATGTGTAGCATTTGCCAATTTCCATACTGTAAATGCTCCTACCATGGTTGATTTCTAACTATCAGTGGTTTAATAACAGGCTTACAGTATCTGAATGTTTAACTATTCATTCTCTTTAGTGCCGACTCCAGCATACCAGAGCCTGCTTTGAAGTTTGTGCTAACCACTTTATTAAGCTGCTTCTTAAATTTATGGACACACACCATCAACTTACAAACTACTGAGTATTACTAGAATGAAAAGGCAAATAGTTTCCGTGAATTATATTCATAATTACTAGAGGCATAGAGTTCTACGTGCTCTGCAAAATTGGCCCCATTCTTGTTTTACAGTGCAGGCTGTTTTCTTAGTCAATTGCGCTATATTTAAATTAATCCCATTCTAATACACTTATTTTGCTTCTATTGTGACTTAGGACAATACAAAAGATCCTATGTCTGCAGGAAATAAAGAACTTCTCTATACTTATAGATGTCACCTCTTATTCTTGTAATCATACATTTCCCCAATAACAACAATAAAAAATATTAACTATCATTTATTCAGTGCTTCCTTTTTGTCAGGCACTGTACTAGATGATGTTATATATGAAATTACTTGTGTTGATCCTCACAATAACTTAACAGAGGTTTAGCAATGTTGAGAAAGGCTAAAGAACTTTCCCAGTTAAAAAGAGGATGACCCAGGATTCAAACTCACATCTTTTTTTTTCCTCTAGAGAAAGAGTTAGAGTAAAATGCCTTTGAGTTTTACACCTACCTGCACAGCTACCTACTTTATTCTTTGGGGACATTGAAAACTTCTTATTTTCCCAGCTTACGGAACGTTTCTGTTCTCCAGAAACTTAGATCAACTAAAATGTAATATACTGTTAGTAAACAAGTTCAATAATAAGTCTCAGTAAGTAAATATAATTTTAAAAATTAGTGTAGTGGAAACTCTTCCCTCAACTCTGTACCCTTTCTAAAATCCAAAAGATGTTGATGTGGACAGATATGCTTAAGAGGAAGCAGCAGTACATTTTACGTCTTAATGTGTGCGTGAGAGAGAGAGAGAGAGCCCATTTACATGGAGACTGTCAACTGACATTGCAAAATGTTTGTAAGCATTTTTACTCTATAATTAAAAAGAAAAATTGAATAGGCTGAAAAGCCTGAAGATATTTCCTTAAACATGTGAGTTTAATAAGTAAGCATGAAAAATAAACAAGTTCATGGCCAACCAGTCTACTAGGATTGTTATCAAACTACATTGCAAAAGTAGATGAGAATAATAAAAACATGATTTAAATTGCTACAGCTCTCTCTGTATATATATTTCTGTCTTTCTATGTATATAATTAAATACTGAGGTATATATATATACATTTTATATATACATATATATAACATATATGTCACTAATTTTTAAATATATGCATATGTACAAGTATAAATGTATATATGGATACATATATGTACACATATACACACACACAGAAAAACAACTGGTTCAATTATTGATTCCACTATTCAACTTTTGAATTATACCAATTGCATCAAATTATCATTGACAGCTATTTTATTCCTAATGAAAATGATTCCACAGCTCGGATAAAACAAAGTTAGTCTTTTAATAATGAAATTTAGTGATTTAGAACTTTCCTGACTTTCCATCCAAGCCTCCGAAGAATGGATGCTTTTTCTCACTTATTAGTCTCAACTTTTTTTTTCTAATTCAAGGAAAAAAAGATTTGGACCAGTCTTAATAGTATTGGACATAGATTCTTCTTTTGGATTAATGTTTAAAAAATACTATGAAAACACCCCTAAAGTTAATGGAGTTATTCCTCAAGCTCTGAGAGTCCTCAGCCCAAATGTATTTGTAATTTTCTTGTAGGGGAGAGGTGCTCTCAAACTTAAACTCTTTATACCCAACCTGACAGCATATCTAGTTGTTACAGTGGAAATTTAGAGCCCATACTAAAAAATAGTGTCATTTGCCACATGAATTGAAAAGAAAAATTAAAATGAGAGAAGCGTCCTCGGCCTCTTGGCTTCCCTTAAAGCTATTTTATTTATGCATCCTTATTAGGAGTTTTGCTATGTGAAAAACACTGTGTTAGTCAAAGTGAGACATTACATAGGTGAATGTAAGGTGTTCCCAAGTCCCAAAGGAGATGATCAAGTGTAGACCAACTGCACAATTAAGGACAGAGAAGGTGTTTAAGGGAAAGAAGCTAATGTTGGGATTTTAAATGCAGAACATCAAAAATATCCCATTTACAATTTAATTGCAGCTCTAGGAGGGGTTGGTAATGGAGAGCTGGTCTAAAGAGAAACTGATTTAAATTGAGATTTTATTAAATTTTATAAAGATAGTAAGAGATCCATTTGTAGTATATAACAAAACCAGAGAGTTTTGGAGGACTACTGCCAAAAAAAAGAAAACTACTAGCTAAAAATTTTGACAAGGTGAATAATCATGTAACTAAGCAAATACGCTGAAAAAAAATAGACTAACATACTAGCCTAACTAAAGATTGACTACTTTATTATTACATTAGTTAAAATGTAGACTGTTACTGCTTGATTCTGTACCTATTTTAGCACCTCTTTATTATGTCTGAAGCTAATAAATGATCTTGAATTAGAAAAAAAAGTGAGAACATAAAATGTTTGTACCTCTGCCAATTTGGGGTTAACAGCATCAAGACTGAATTATGAGGCTTGCCATCTATATTGATTGAAGTAAGCAAATAATTGTCAATTTTCCACTTCATTTTGTATCTCATAAATTAAATTCATAAGATATTTGAGCCTTTTCAAAAATGAGCTTAAATGTGGAACAGGAGAAATGTCTCTATTATTTGTATGTTACACAAATATTCACTCAGTGAATACTGGTAAGCTAAGTGAGTGGATCAGTGAAGGTTCATAAATCAAACTAAAGAAAGTCTTGATAATGGAGAACATATGATGCAGTGTCATATGTGAGCTTTGGAGCTGGGCAGATATGAATTCTCATTCTAGCTCTGCACTTACCAGCTATTTGACCTGGGGAAGTTGCTTAAATTCTCTAGACCTCAGTGTCCTCCTCTGTAGAATGAGAACAATCCTAGGTGTGGATTCAGCCTAGTTCAGTTTCAGAGACGAGCATCCCTTCTTGCTACTGAGCACCGGAGTTAGAAAGGCAGATGTGTCACAACAGAGCTGCGGCTAGAGCTACGGCTCCATGTGGCCTGTGTGTGTACTGCTTATGAGCTAAGAACCGCTTTTACGTTAAACAATTTGTTTAAAAACAAAAACAAAAATAAAGAAGACCATGCCATAGAAGCTGTATGTGGCCCACAGAGCCTAAAATATTTCTATCTAACTTTTCATGGAAAAAGTTTGTTGACCCAGGCAGTGACATTTTTAAGACAAGAAACAGGTGGAAATTCATTTAATAATGTATTTAAGCAAGTATATGGAAAAGATTGTTGTTTCAACATGTGATTATTATAAAAATTAATGAGATATTTTATATTCACACTTACATTTTGAAATATGGTGTGAATCTTATACATCTCAATTCAGATGCTAAAGTTTCAGTGGTTAAAGTGAATCCCGCTCCTGATGAAACAATAAAAATTGTGCATTTTGACCCAGCTTCAATTTAGAAATTAAAATTAAATTAAATTAAATTAAGTTAAATTAAAATTTAGTTCCTTGGTCAGACCAACCAAATATCAATTGCTCAACAGCCACATACGGTCAGAAATGCTATCATATTGGACAGCACAGAATTAGAGGTTTGAAATTGCTGGTGATGCTGAGGCATCAAAGTAACCAGATAATACCAATTCCGCATTTTACTTAGGGAAATATAAAGTATACAAATACTTGATGATAAACACTTAGTTATATACTTTAAAGAAGAGACAAAAACAAAGGGAATAAGTATATTAACCAATGAGGAGACTGAGATTAATCACTTGTCTGAAATGAGGGATGGAGTCAAGACTGCAGTTCTGGCTTCCCAAATGCTACTATAGTTCTTTGGCTTTTCTGTCCCAAGCGTGTGCGTGTGCGTGTGTGTGTGTGTGTGTGTGTGTGTGCGCGCATGCGTGCTATGCATGTACATCTATGCAAGAGTTAGAAAGAGTAGGAGAAGCTGAGTGGGAGAATATGTTTTGGGGAGATGAGAAGTGAAGAGGAGGGGAAGATAGAAAGATAAAGAATCCAACCTTATTGTATATACATTAAATATAATCTGATACATATGTATATTACATTAGTTAAAATGTAGGCTGCTACTGCTTGATTCTGTACCTATAGAATCAACCACATATATATATATATACACACATATATATATATATGACATAGCAGAGAGAACTTGAGACAGGCAATGAAGTTAATAAACTTGAGTTTTATTCCTATTCCCTAGGCAGCTGAGAACTGTGTATCCTTGAGAATGTTATTGAACTTCTCTGACCCTAAGTTTTCTAAGCAATAGAATAGGGATAAAAATGTCTGTCTCTTGGTTTGTAGTGAGAATCATATGTTATAACAAACGTTAAGCACCTGGCATAATGCATATTAATGTTCATTTTCCTTCCTTCTACAACCCATCACACCAGGGCAGAGTGATCCTTTAATTTAATATCCTTGATTAAATGACTTTAAGTCAAACTCTCATTCAAGCTTGGATGTCATTTGAAAATAACTGCTCAAAATGATTCGTAATCAACGCTCCTTACCTAAAAGCATTGATTTTTACTGGGATGGACAAGAAGGAAGTAGTAGGATTTATTGTTGATATGCATTAGAAAACCCAATATTTTAATTTCCACAAATTGCTTCAAATCATGAACACTCAGTTTGAGTGCAATATTTGACACTCATCCCGAGATTTCCTTCCACGTGTAAATAACAGTAAACAGGAAAATCTATCACGGTGGCTCTTGTTAGCCCAATTTATATTTCAGGTGTTTTGTTTTGTTGGTTCATTTTAACTTAAATATTTTTAATTGAAAGTTTAATTTTTTAATGTACTCACTCATCAACATTCTGCACTGATAAAATCACTGGAGAAATCAATTAAATTTTTTCCAGCTACCAGATGTTAACGAGAGCATAATATAGCAGATACAAACATAGTTTTAAAGACAAATGATCCGATGCATGTCTAACAGTTGTTTAGAGCTCAGCACTAATGAGGCCAAGGTCAAGGGTTTAATGCCCTCTTGGCCAGTTAGTTTTGCTCTGTTCCATAGCCACTGGCAGGATCCATGACCCAGCCTGCCATCTTGGCTGTGCATGTCATTGATCATTAAGGAATCTGGGTTGGAGGATGAGGTGGCACCAGCACAAAACCATTACCCACTATGAGAAGAGCAACTGAAGGGAAGAACAACCTAGCTGACCAGTAGTTTATCTACCTGAGAAGATTTTCCTTCACTGTAATCAGTCTTCAGTCCGCTAGTGCAATTCTCAGCTTTCAACTTAAGAGAATTCATGGGGCAATGGTAAGGGCACTAAGAGAGAAAACTGAGTGCTTGCCCTGGCTTTGTTCCTAAATGGCACTGAAAAAGGCATTATACTATCTGGCTCTCAGTTTCCACCTCTGTAAGATAATAGGGTTAGACTAGATGGTCTCCAAGACCTCTTGCTTCTCTAAAATGGCTCCATGGGTATATTTTTAATTTTTTTGCAAGGGGGAGTGTTTTCTAACATAAAACACTATTATCTTCCTTTTGGAACTGTTGAAGGCAGACTTTTGAACCCTACTAATGAAACTTACTGTATAAATCAGGGTTCTGTAGAGAAACAGAACTTATAGGATGTGGATATACAGAAAGAGAAATTTATTTTAAGGAATTGGCTCATGCCAGTGTGGAGGCTGGCAGGTCTGAAATTTGGAGGGCGGGCCAGCAGTCTAGAGACTCGGGGAGGGGCTGACGTTGTAACAAGAGTCGAAAGGTAGTCTAGAGGCAGAATGTGTGCCCCTCTTCCTTGGGGGACTACTGTTCTTTTGTCTTAAGACCTTCAACTATTGAGATGAGGTCCAGCCACATTATACAAAAGTAATCTGCTTTACTCAAAGTCTACTGATTTAAATGTTAATTTCACTTGGTGTTGGACCAAATATCTGGGTTCTGTGGCCAAGCCAAGCTGACACGTAAAATTCACTATCACACCTGCCTTCTGGTATTTACGTCTTTATGTAACACTCACCTTTCTTTGTGTGTGACTTGATTCCAGCAGAATTTGGCAAAGATGATAGGAAGTCATTTCCATGATTAAGTTATAAAAGACTGTACCTTCTGTCTTGCAAGCAGACTGTCTCCGGTGCTTTCTTGCTTGCACATTATGGTGAAGCAAGATCCCATCTAGAAGAGGCCCATGTGGCAAGGAACCGAGAGCAGCATTCAGCCTACAACCAGTAAGGAAAAGAGGCCTTCACTTCAACAACCTTCAGAAAATTGAGTGCTGCCAACAAATACTGAGTGAGCTTAGAAGAGGCTCCTCTTCCCAGCTAAGCCTTTCAGCGAGACCGCATACCTTTGGGCCAATAGCTTGATTGCAAGCCTGAAGTAAAGGACCCACCTAAGGCATGCCTATGTTCTTGACACACAGAACCTGTGAGGCAATCCATGAATAGCGCTTTAAGGCATTCCATTTTGGAGTAATATATGGCAAAGCAATAGATAACTAATACAGGATCTAAAATTAACTTGATAAGCCATTGCTCAGGGTTATTTGCAGATAACCAAATCCATGTTAGCTAATTTAAGCAGAAAGAAGTGGATTACAGGTGAAAGAAATCTCAGAATTGTTGGGAGGCTGAAGATCGATACTCTAGCTGAGCCTGCAGAAGTTACTGAGAAGCACATTACAAAACCTGGCACCCCCAAGAGAGCTGCTGCTTCTACCACCAGCAAGAAGTGGCCAAATCATGAAGTTGGTATCATAAGGGCAGGCTCCAGGATCACACAATCTCTGCTGAGATTTGCTACATTAAAAATGGATACCCACACCTGTCTTTTCCCCCACGTTAGTTAGTCCACATTAGTCAGTTTTGAATCAGTGTCTTAAGTTGGTCCATGTGATAGACAGGATCTAAGCCACACATCTTATCCTGGTAACAAAGAGAGTCCTTTCTCTCTCCTCCCCGCTTTCTCTGTTCTCTCTCTCTCTCTCCTTCTTCCCTTCTTGTTCTCCTTCCCTCCTTCAGTTCTCCTTCTCTTTCTCTCTTCTTCTTCCACCTTCTTCTGCACATTAATTTTAGGATTAGTGAATTACAGATGTCAACTATAGCAGAAATATGTATATCAAAAATATCTAGAGAGTAAAATAAGCAACTGTGTAATTAAATGCTGTATTATAAGTATCGAGCTCAATTTCAGCAATAATTCTTAAAAGGAATTTTTAAAAAAAATAGCATAACAGTCAGGAGCACAAAATTTGGGGGTCAAACAAGCTTTACAAAAATCCCAGCTTTGAAATTTACCAGCGATGTGACCTTGGACAAGTTTCATAAACTCTTTAAGCCCAGGTGCTTCTCCTCTAAAATGAGGAAACTGCTTGTTACTCTCATTCATCACTTGAGAATAAAAAGTGACAATGCAATTAACATTCTTAGCACAGTGGCAGGCACAAAGCAAATGACCAATAATAAGTGTTATCACTGAGAACATGATTGTGGTTTGTAGTTTAATGGTGCAATTTCCATGGAGAAGGTGAGATTTAAGCTGGGCTGGAAAAGGAAGAACGGGAGTTAAAAATGATAAAAGGAAGGTGAGTAAGACGTTATCCCTGCACACTGTCCTAGCATCTTCCACAAGAGGCCTTAAAAAGCACTTAGAGCCAAGTGTCTTGTAAATGGATAAATGGACACATTGAAATGTGACATGTCATCTTAGAACATGTGAATAATGAAGACAAGGTAGGTGACTCTCAGATTGGTTTTCTAACCACTCAGCTGCATTTCTTACTTGCCTCCAAACTATTAAAATTGGGAGTTTTCTGTTCTGTCTCCATATTAGCATCAGCATTGACATAGCTATTAATAACATAGACATTAAAGGAAGAAAATGAGATTAACAATGGCATCCCATCAGCTAGGTCTTCATCAAACTATGAACAAGAGGAGTGAGTGTCAAAACAGTGCATGTAATCCTTTTCTTGATTTCTAGATTGTGAAATGAGTCATAACAAGTTGACATATAAAATATAGATCACCTTCATTAAAAACACTGCACTTTTCTTTCATTTTTATTTTTTACCTATTATATCTGATCACATACAACTATTCTTCTGCCACCAATTCATATGTGAACACTTTCTGGTGGTTTTTAATTAGTTTCCTCACGTAAATAGAGGCTTATGTTAAAATATAATGAAATCAATAGATTAAGGTTAATTATGCCCTATTCTCTTTTTTATTTCCTAAGCTCACGATACAATTACTAATTGAATCTAATGAAAGCCATGGTTATCTCTTTAATCATGTTTTAAAGAAAAAGCTGTAAAGCAAAAAAGCCCATTCCCATTTTAATTTTCTCTTAAAAGCTTTTGTCATCCCTACTGACTTTGGATTGAAATATTGTGGATAGGGAAATATGGATTGTTTCTCCTGGAAGAGATTTTCAAGTTCTTGTTCACCAGCCTTCATACTATTGATGTAGCGACTGAGGTTCTGAGAGGGTTCTCCGATCTTGTCCAGTTTAGTAGCAGACCTGGGAAATCAGGTCAGGTTCTGGAATGCCAGTTCAGCGCTCTTCTATTGTAAAGACAGAATTTGATATTTTTAACCATCTTATTTCCTATCACACTTCTTGCAAGTTTGTTTCATTTGCTCTTGTTCCATTTGTGGCTATGAGGATTAAATAAGATAATGATGTAAGGAGCAGGCAACATGAGATCTAAACATTTCTTGTCTTTCACCTCTCTGAAGCCTTGTGCAAATATAATTTCATAAGTCACAGCACATTTAAGGATACTTAAGAAAGTTCTAAAAATGATACAAGTGAACTTATTTACAAAACAGAAACAGACTCACAGACTTAAAGAACGAACCTGTGGATATCTGGGGGAAGGTCGGGGGAAGAGAGAGATTGGGAGTTTGGGACTGACATGTACATACTGCTATATTTAAAATAAAATGCCTTTCCAATGGGGGAAAAAAAAAGAAATCTGGAAAAGAATCTTTTTGAAAAGGAAGAATCTTTTATAATGCAAATAACCATCCTCTAAGTAACCTATTTTGCCATCCTGGATATTTATAGCACTGTGAGAGGAGTTTGTTAGTTCAGGATTGATAGAAAGCTCACTTAGCACACCAGTAGACGAATGGCAAAGTTCTACACAATTTACCAGCTCTGTCCCTGATGGATTACATACAGTAGCCATGCATTCTCCAGGCACTACAAGCTATGAGATCTGCCCTGAGATGATGAGCCTTGTGGGGATGCCATACACCACCTGTTTCTCTTGGGGAAATCAGAATTCATTAGCGTATAGGGTTATTACTCTTTGACAGGAGCTGGATGGGCTGGCAAGAAAGTCTACTTTTCCCATCAGAATGAGCTGATGTTGCTTCTGCTGCTTCTTCTTCGTTGCATTCTCATGGGGGGATAGAATCTGTTTTCCCTGAGAACCATAATTTTATTACAGTAATATACTGGGGGGCCTCCCAGTATAATGTGGAGTCTGGCATCTAAATTCAATGATTCTTGAAGTGCCCATTTTTAATTAAATGTGCTGTCATAAATTACTGGGCATTCTTTGATGATGATGATGGCATTCACAAAATGATTAGTGCCTTTAAAACACATGAATATACTGTCCAAATAATACTAACATATACACACTACTGTGTATAAGACAGATAACCAACAAGGACCTATTATATAGCACAGGGAACTATAGTCAATATTTTGTAATAACCTATAAAGGAAAAGAATCTGAAAAAGAATACATATGTGTGTGTGTGTGTGTGTGTGTATATATAAAAGTAAATATAACTGAATCACTGTGATGTACACCTAAGACTAACATGACATTGTAAATCAAATGTATTTCAATTTTAAAAAAAGAATTATATGAAAAAACACAATTATTATTCATATTTGTGCTTTGATAAGAGTTGCTTTCTAAGATTTTTGTTTAGTAGTGGCATATAGTATTACATTTTCTCATCATTTTCATAGCCATTCTCCCTTCTGGCCAACAGTTCATTTGTGGGATCTCTGATCTAGATGACGGGTAGATTTTGTATCTGTGTAGTCAATTATGGAAGTAGCATTGTGTGCTCATTAAGGCATCAGGCATAAAATCCCAGTTTTACCACTTACTAGTTATGTGACCTTAGGCAAGAATTTGGCTGCTCTGTGCCTCAGTTTATTCATCTGTAAATTGAAGATACTTATAACTGTATAAACCTCACAGGATTGTTGCAAGGATGCAATGAATTACTCCATGTAAAGCATTTGGAACTGTACTTGAGAATTCACGAGTGTTCTGCCACTATTATTCTGCAAATGTGTTAAATCAAGAAATTAGAAAAGCAATAGAATTTAAAAGTCTCGTTATTCTTAGCAACTTGCTTTAACCAACTGGGCTCAGACTAGCTATATTAACTAACATTTCTCTTTGTGGTGTCATCTATTCGATGATTTAGGAGATGTCTTCATGTGATTTTTTTCTCCCCACGTTTGTAATAAGGTGTAGAGGCAAGGATGGCACAGCTTATGGGTGGCAGGACTCCTTCACATGGGTGAATGATTTACTACCCAGCACACAAACCTCCTCCTTGTTTTGAAAACAGAGCTGAAAGCTGGGTATGTATTTTTTCATCTCGCTGATGGCTTTCAGTGTACTGAGAAACTAGCCCGCTTTATTAAATTTGAAGCACTGTAAGCATCCTCTTTGCCAGATGTCTGTTAGAATTTTTTTAAAGGGAACGTCTATGAATTTCCATGTCTTTTTGTGAACATCTGTGGGAATTTTATTGAAGACTAAGAAGCTACAAAATGTCCAGACCTGGGCTCCTTCAGTTTGGATGTGGCATTCTTGGAATCACAGTATTTTTACAGTAAAATCATTTTAGTTATGCAAATGAATTATCTTTATTCTTGCAAGAGAATGAGTTGAATAAAAGGAAATTGGGTTAGCTTATTTTAATAAGAAGTTATATGTATGTGTACAAATATGTGTGTGCATTTTTATGTTCAACTCTTGCCTCAATATCAGAATTCTATGTAACCATTAATGAATAATTAATGAAGCAACATCTGTAAGTATCTTCAGTGTGTTTGGAATCATGTAAAGATTTTGTAAAGACTAGCTCATTTAATCTTCAAAATTAAGAAAACCATGGAATCCAACAGGATCCTGAGAGTAGCAGTCATTGATGGTGGATATTTGAGAGAGGAACCACTTGTGATTCTTTTTTGGCTCTAAAAGAGTGTCTGGGACATAATAGATGCTCAATAAATGTTTGTTGAATGAACAGTAAATGTGTGAATGAATGAATTATATGATTCTAAGGAATGCATTAGAATGAAAAATATGACTAGCATTTAACCAAGGTAAAGCACTGTATGTATGACCCTAGACAAGTCAATTTACCATCTGGGATCTCAGTTTATTCATTTGCAAATCAAAGGTCAGATCTCATCAGCACTTCAGTCTTAAAAATTCACCATGAGATTTACACCATCATTTACTGTCAATCAATATTCTCTATGCAGAAATACCTTTCACATTTCCATTAGCTTGGCAACAACAACTCCTGACATACTCATTTCATTTTTCCTTCTGACTTTGTGATTTGAAAGTAAGATTTAAAATCCAATAATGCAAGAAACAGGCACGTATTAGACTCAACCCCATAGGACAGTCGACTGTAACCACTGCATGAGAATAGAAATATGGCAGTTGGTACCCAAAATTTCTCTGTTCTTTTAAATGGCATCTTCTCTTTATTTCTAATTGTTTTTAAATTTTCCCTAATTTGACCTAGCTTCATAGTTACGCAAAAATGCTTTGCTCCTAGAGTCTACTCTCATCTACTTGAAAAATAACACAGGTTGGACATATTCTTTAGTTTCTACTGTCCCATTCATAATAATTTGCCTACATTTCACTTTTTTATTTTCCTAAAAATTGCCAGGGGTAACAAATAAGGTAAGCCACAAACTCCCTAGTGAATGAAAGGTAAGACTAATAATTAGTGCTTGACTTAGGGGATAATGAAGGCTAACAGGAGCAAGCTTTACCTGGTACGTATGGTAAGTGTCAAATTAATGGACTAGACACAATGATTTCATTGACTCTCCAAAATGGTATTTTCCTTTTGTAGTTCAGATGTGGGAAGACATTCAGAAGTCTTTCTGAAACCTTGTAAATGTTACTAAAAGTAATTAAAGTATGTGGGCCGAGTGACTGGATGCAGAATGTCCTGCTTGAGCAGTGGAGGAACTAAGGGTGCTGGGCGTGGAGACCATGGGGGCATAGGCTACCGTGGAAACAGAATATTGACCCTCTCTGGGGGCGCAGCCCCTTCCTCACTTGCACACCTCATATCACCCTGTTTGGCCCTGGAGGATGGCTGGTTAGCCAGAGACGGGTAAGATTCCTCAGCGGAGGAACAACCTAAGACAGGCACAGTCGCAGAGGGGCCAACAGGGGTGGGGCACAGACCCTTAATCCTTCTGAGAGAGGTCTCCTGCCCCCAGGGCTGCTTTGCTCTCCACGCCCAGCTCAAATCCACGCCCAGCTCAGATCCACACCCTGCTCAAATCGGACCCAGGAGGCAAACAAAGATCATTGCCCCAGTCATGTGAGGCCTTTGTTTGTTTATTTCAAAGACAACCTTGTTTGTGGGACTAAACTGGGAGTGTTAGACCCTTAGGCTATGCCAAGAACTCAATAAAAGCAATGTGGGATCAATCAGCAAGGCTCTTGATCCTAGAGGTCTTGAGTCCCCCGGTCCCATCTTTCTCTTAAATCTGTGTCTGTGTTTTCTTTAAGCTTGTGGCACCCGTCACTCACCTTGAGTCGCCGAGCTGGTCTCAGCATTCAGACTCTCTCTCTCTCTCTCACACACACATAGATGTAGTTCTAAAAATAAAGCTATGTATAGTCCTTCTTGACTTGCCCCTCCAGAAATGAAGAACCTAGGGTCTGAACTCAAAAGTACATGACAGTCTGCTTATGTAAGCCGACTGCTTACAAGCAGTACTAAAAATTGCTTAACCCATTCACTAGTCATCTACAACTAAGCAACACCCAGGGAACAGACACCTTATTCTAATTGAGTAGACGTTGCCCTGTTTGAGTAATCCCTTTTCTTCATATAATCACACTTGAGACTGAATTTAATGTACTTAACTTTCCCTACCTTCTTGTAGGAAGCATGTTACCTAAGGAAAACTACACTAACTCTTTCATCTTAATAAGGATTCAAAAGTATTTACTATATGAAAACTCTTTAATAGAAGATCCCCAAACCGAAGCTGATTCATTACAAGCAAATATTAGATAACTTGAGTTCTGGTAAAACAGAACAAAGTAGATAGTCCCTAGAGAATGCTGTGACAATGTATGTTCTAAAAATAACCAGTCTCTATCTACCGTCTTATGAAATTCCTTCAAGTCTTGGTCCAGATGTCTCTAAAGCTCAGCTCAGAAGCTAGTTGTGTCCCTTTCACCACAGTCAGTAGCCACGCATATTTAACCAGTTTAGGTCCAACATCTGATTGTATTAACTTAGCCAAAGTTTCAGCCAGGTGAAGCAAGAGCCTGTGCTTCAGTAACCTGCCCTCCGCCTCAATTCAAACACTTGCGCACAAGTTTTGTGTCATCTGGAATTAATACCTTTGGTATCAAAAAAACAATGAGTTATTGACATAATAAGTGGATTCAAAAAGTACTATGTGGCTAAAAAAAGTTCACAAAAAGACCATGGTTAGAGACTGATTATTTTTAGGACACATGATGACAAGGCATAGCGAATCGAAGGAGTGATCAATCTAACCGTTAACTCCTCAAAGGTCTGTTGATATCCCAATTCACCTCAGGGCTTGGTTCATGGCTCCCACATTTTTATCTTCGTCCCAGCTCTCTTCTACAAGACCTTGTCCTCTGGGTGATCCACAGGCATCTTAACTTGGCAAAACTTGTTTCTTAAGTTTGGCACTGATTGTTTCAGCATATGGGTTTTCAGTTCTACTCAATAACTTGAAATAGGTAAGTGAAATTGTCCTTGAAGTTAAATCTTGATAAAAACACAATAAGGGTTTGAGAAAGGGCTCCCTCAGTTACCATGTGGGGGAAAGCTTATCCTGGATTTTACAGTGCTCAGACTAATACTGTCAAGTATTGGAATAATAAAACCAATTCTGAGTAATATCTGCAAAAAAACCCCCTGTGTCACTATGCTGTATACTTGAAACTAATGTAATATTGAAAGTCAACCATCCTTTAATCAAAAAAAACAAAAACAGAAAAAACTTTTCTTCTTCTGGTTTTTGTTCACCACTCCTTCCAGGCTTTGCTTTTGTGTTTTTCTCCCTACGTGGAATATTGGTCCCAGTATTCTCTACTACACAAAGTCCTACCACGCCAAACAAAACCCTTCAGAACATGGTCTGTTGCCTATCATATAGCAGGTGTTCAAAAAACACTTTGAACATCAAAAACATAAATGGTTTTTGAATGAAGGAGTGGATGAATGAGAGAGACAGAATCTGAAGAGAGTTCTTAAAGGCACCTGGGAACAGTTTAAGCTCTTTCAAGGATGGTGAAAGATGTGGCGACATATTCTTCTGCCAAAAGTGCAAGGGATTTTACATAACATCAGCTGCTCTGAAGAAAAAGGCCGGGTGAATCACAGTTGTATTTCAACACACTCGGGGTATTGTGATAGGCTACTTTCCATCTTTCTCAAAGGAAGGCAGTGTAATTAACATACTCTGGTATGTTTCTCTCCCCCTGGTCTTGGTGGGTTGATGAGGGATATAAAGTTGGGGTTGCAAGCATTTAATTACAGATTTTTGTTTAGAAGACTTGCTTATTAACTGTCCAGGGCTTATAATAAGGAAAACATTTATCAAAGTTACAAAGACAAAGAGAGAAAAAAGTGAAAACTAGAACCAAGATTCTACTACATAAATTACTAAAATACAGTCATTTTACTAGGAAAAGGCAAAATCAACTACATTTGGATTATACTCAAAGATAAACTATACTTGAATTCTCTTTCTGATTTCTTGAGGTGATATTATTTTATTTTACTTTTTATTTTATTTTACAGGAAGTTTCTAACTTTGAGAATGCAAAACCAAAAAGAAAGTAAGTCAAATTTACTTTGAAAACTTTATGTTCTCTTAGTTCTATCATGTTGAATGGAATATTTTAGTGGGTTTCCTGTCAAAGTGCTTTTTTAAAAATCTGCATGTACAAATCTAGGTATGTTTTACTCTGCTACCATTTATATTTATGCTGATACATAGGAAACTTGTGTTGTGACATTCCTGTAGACAGGGATGTGAAAATTAAATTTTCAGAGGAAGAAACATGTCTAAACTAGGCTCAGATTAAAGTGGAAGCCTACTCGAAAATGTTTCTATCAGTGACCTCTTAATCTTTTGGAGTTCTTCTAATCCAAATAAAAATGTGTTTGCAAAGAGATTTGGGTTATTTAGGTCAGGCTTGGCTTTATATTCAGCACGTCAAGCTGCCAGAGGACGTGACACACACATGTTGCATAAGGTAATGGGATTTTTAACTAATAAGCAGGAAATACATAGCAGTAGGAAGTTGGTTTATGGGGAAATTTCCAGATTGGTTGCTGATGATACAGAAGAATGGCTTCCTTGCACTCCAGAATGGTCGGAGACCAAGCTGTTAATATGTGAAATTCTTTCTGGATATAGTCTTTTTCAACAGCTCTTGCTGCTCCCCGTCCCCCAACCAAATACCTCCTCCCACAAAGCACTTTGTGCTTTCATAGTCTCCTTCCTTTCCTGCTCAAAGCTTTCTCCCAGCAAGGATTTATTAAAATGCATCCATAGTAAGTAGGTAAATGCATGATTAACAGCTTAGAGCACCTGCCAGGCAAGGGTAGTTGTATTTTAGCCACAGTTAGCTACTTAAACTACACCAGTGGCATTTTAAGCATGAATGGGAGTAAAGAAGGGGTTTTTTAGCAGGGCTTGTCTCAGTCTTAACAAATCGCCCCACCTATGTAGCTGTTTTTTGTATCCATGGATAAGGAACTCACTAATCCGGAATCAAATACATAAACAAAATTACAGCTATTGGCTTATGATTGATTCTTCTGCACATTAGACGATACCTAAACATGGAGGCATAGAAGAAGGATAAATGACAGGGAAAGTACCTGATGCTGACTGAATTAGGATTTTTCAAACATAAGCCAAATCAATTAACATACTCCTCAGATTCCAACCAGTTGAAGTTGAAGACTTTCTTGCGTTCCCCAATTCTTTTGTCCATCACCTCCCTGAAGGGAATAACCTCTCCTGTCGGTATGCACCTACTTCACCTTATAATATTATAAGTAGCTTTTTTGGGAACACTTGCTAGTTCCCAAGAGATGTCCTGAGTAAGCATTTTGCATTAAAAAATTAAAACAAACCAAAATAAAATGGTTAAGAAAAAAAGAAACATTATATATGTAGGTTTTTGCTTACAGCCCTGAGCTTACAAAAGGTGAATAGTGGAAAACACTCCAGCTATAACAAGATTATTTACATGTACATAACGTGTGTGTTCACCCAATGTGTAAATTGATTAACATGATCAAGTATCAATTTATAGTCAATCTTATTTCATCTCTATCCATCTGACTCCCCACTCCCACCATCCACACTGGGATTTTTTTTTTAAGCATATCTCAGACAATTTCATGTTCTAATATATCGTTAAAAAACGACTTGTTTTTTTTAAAAAAAAAACATAACCACCACACCACTGCTGAACTACAACAAAATAAGAAAAATAACCTAATATCACCAAGTATACAGTCCATGTTAAAATGTCTCTGATAGCCTCAAGTGCTTGTTTAATAGTAGTTTATTTGAATCCAAAGAAGATCCATGCAATAGATTTTGTTCATGTTTCTTAATTTGTAGGTCTCTCTCCCCATTATTTGTGAAGAAACTGGATTGTTTATTCTGAGGAATTTTCCATATTTTTGAATTTTACTGATTACATCCGTGTGTGTGTGTGTGTGTGTGTGTGTGTTGTAAACATGTGTTCTCTTTTCTGTTTCCTGTAAACTTTTAGCTAGCTCTCTAAGCTTGGTAACATTCAAGTTTGATTGTCTGTCTATATATTTTAAAAGTAGGTCATCAATGACTATACTTCCTGTTACATTACGTTGGAAGCTCATATATCTGGTTGTCTCTATTTTTATGACTGCGAAGTTGCTTAGTGGGTTCAGATGGTATCAGACTGATCCACCCAGCACAAAGTTGCCCATGGGCCTTTTGATTAAAACTTCAACAGCAATTGGTGATTCGTGCCCAGATTTATTGTTTTATTAGGGATCATACAGTGGTTATATTCAATATGCAGTATTCTTTCTGTATATATTGAACAGAATTATTTGAAAAAGAACTTTCCCACATGAGCTATGTGATTACCTTGAGATACATTCATGTAGAAATGGCCCACTCTTTTTTTTTTTTTTTTGCAGAGGTGGGGGTGGTGAGATTTATGAATGTTAGTTTCTTCATATTGCATGGAAATTTCCAGGACAAGATTACATTTGTATTAACTGTACTTTGTCATCTAGTGACAGGAAAATTCAGGCCCATGTGTAGAACTTAGAGGTAGAATTTATTTTTGCTCTCCAAGGCATTGCACACGTCTAAGTGATCTAATTTCTGTTTCACTTAAAATATAATTTATTAAATCTAGACTTGAATATCGGTTTCTTTTATTTTTCTAGGTCAATCCGGAGATCTGTGTCTGAAAGCAGAGTATTTGGTTAGTAATTCAAAAAATTACTCATGCAAGTGATTTGTTCTGTTTCTCTAAGAGTGATTTTCTTCTGCTAATACCATAAAGCAACAGAAAGTAATGAATGAAAGTCAAATTGATTAGTCTTTGAATTTTATAGAAGAAATTTTAAAAAAGAAATGTGGTTCCATTCTAATTTTAAATGGTTATGACAAATTAACCGTCAAATTATTCAGAATAATTTCCTTTTATATTAAAAAATAATAATTTTTGGCTTATTTTCTGATTATCTTCCAGTTTCCCAGCTTTAGCTTGGAGGGCCCATGGTCAAGGTGCTCTCTTAGGTATCTTTTCATGTATAGGAATTATAGGAATCTAGGAATAAATAAAAAAGAAATAAAAAATGGTTGAATTGTAGAAGACTTTCCACAGCAATTCAAGCACCAGAGCTTTTCTTCAGTTTCTGTGGTTATAGTATCCATAGTAATAATAGAGGCAATTGGCTTGATTTGTATTTTAATTCTAAAGTGAATACCTAATTATTTTCAGAAAGTTAATGGGTGATATTTTTCTTTCTGTTACAGAGTATAGGGGGGTCACTAATTATAAAACATTTGTAGTGACCAAATGACTGGATTATTCAGTCAGTAATTCATTTTTTATGCAGTTTGTCAAAATTGTGGGTACCTTTCTCCCCAGCAGAACCTAGGAGTTGGATGCTCAAACCCCGCTTTTGCCTCTATTCAAAAACCAAGTTCCTGGATAGGGTATGAAAAGCACACTCCGGCCAAAGTGATGATCATCTGTGGATGCATCTACCAAGAGCATCTGCATTTTAATTGGGTCTGATGTTCTTCCAGTGGCAACATCCACAGGGGCTGAGTCCTATCTCATTAGTCAAAGACCTGTGGGCAGTAGTTGCTAAACATTTTGAATATCAGCCCCGATTTGAATAGTATATGATCTGTAATAAAAGGAAGTAGGCAAACTTTTATTTTCCATTTATATATGCCATTCTCATAGCATATTCAGGTTGTACACACGAAACTCTAGATGTTTCCATCCTAACATAATTCTTGATGGTCACCTGCCTTCTCGGTAGTCAGATATGAGAGCAAATAGTGACTTTAAAAATAGCAGAGCATGCTGAGTTTTTGTGATGTTTTGGTTGCATTATTCAAAAATTGCCTTATCAGTGGTGTGATACAACATGTGGGATGATTAGTCTTCAGTAAGCAGATTAGAAGGGATTCCAGTTCTTCATTCCAGTGCAGTTCGATTCTTTACAAGGTGTCTAGACACTGCTCCAGGTGTTAGAAGGACAGGGCTGGGAAAATCATGGTTCTCCCGGTCAAGGATCTTAGAGTTTCTTGGAACAGCTCGATGTTCTCTCTACACGCTTACTTAATCATTTTGTTAAAAACAATGATGAATGTGGAGGGTGGAGCTACTTTAATTGATATGTAAAAATAAATGGTTATTAACTCAAGAAAAATACAGCAAAGTATAATGTAATCAAAAGCTATCAAGAGGTATTTCACAAGTAACCTTCTGCCATCTATGCTTGGGTCCTTATGTATTTCATGGAAATAAATGGGAGCCCACAGGACATCTGGGAGTGTCCATCAGGGACTAGAACTCCCCAGAATGGACCACAATGCTTTCTTAACATATTTCTTACCAAGTTACAACACTGTGCTGAACTTCTTTTGATATCAAATTTCTTACACTTACTGGACAGATGTTATTATGAATTCTTCTAACTAATCTTCTGCTTTCCTTTAGAGGGAAAAACTGTGAATGACACAATTTGGCAGGAACCCAGCAAGCCTGAGAATGATTCCCACATCAGAAGACTCTGTCAGCTAAAAGGTAATTGCTAAATTTACTTCAGCTGACTTTGCATTTTCCCAAAGTAGTTTAAAGGGCAGGTAAGAAAAATTTACATCTTTCTTCATTAGAATAAGCAGTGCCTGGTGGTCTACTTAAAAAGGAAAAACTAATAGAATAGAATGTATGTATTATTAATATATACGTGTGTGTAGATACACAGAGACATGTAGAAAGGAAGTGGAATTTAATTAAGCTACCTGTTGAAGCAAAGAATAACTTACAAAAATGTATGAAAGTTTTTAACATCTAAAAGAATGAAAAAAAATTAAAAATTAGCACATAGAAAAAGCTAAAAATAACATTAATATATTAACAGTTGTGATTTTTAGGTTTTTGTTAAAAATTTAAGAGAAATAAACTTGATTATTAATGCAAAATTTTGTCATTTTACAATTAAAAATACCCAAAGAGCAAATTAACAGCCAGATATAAGAAAATTTATTAATAATAAATGACTTTAAAATTACTTAACTTTGGGAAGGGTGATGAATAAAACAGAAAGTCTTAAGAGTTCACAAAGATGAACCAGAACATAAAAAGTTGATCTACTTGGTATTCTCCCTCCATTGTTGCTGGAACAAGAAATAATTGCTCATATTATTTATTGATTATTTAAGAGTATCTGATTTTTAATTTTAAAAGTTTTTTTAATATTAGGGGACAAAGGAAATTATAATTTTTTTTTTTTTAATTGGCTGTGTTGGGTCTTTTTTGCTGTGCATGGGCTTTCTTTAGTTGCAGTGAGTGGGGGCTACTCTTTGTTGTGGTGCGCAGGCTCCTCATTGCCGTGGCTTCTCTTGTTGCGGAGCACGGGCTCTAGGCATGTGGCTTCAGTAGCTGCAGCACATGGGCTCAATAGTTGTGGCTCACGGGCTCTAAAGCGCAGGCTCAATTGTTGTGGCGCACGCACGTGGGACCTTCCTGGAGCAGGGATCAAACCAGTGTCCCCTGCATTGGCAGGCAGATTCTTAACCACTGCGCCACCTAGGAAGCCCTATAATGTATTTTTGTAGTCAGTAATATAATGGTTTGATATACCTTCTGTTCAGATTTTGCCTTTTGAGCTTCATGGAGGAGCTCGTAGATTTACAAAGTAATTATTTATGAAAACAATCATTTTCCTTTGAAATATTTCAATTTTATCCAAGATTGAATAATGTTTTGGTGAATAATTTTAACTTAATTTTTAAATATTTACAGATTTCTCCATTATAAACAAATAATTGGGTGAAACATTTGGGGATTATTTTAGATATTTTCTTTTAATTATAACATAGGACATGTTTTACTAATATCATGTTTTGATTGGATTCTGTCTTTTCTGTCTTCGCCTCATGAATGCTAGCTGTATTCATTCACACTTCAGTTCATTAATCAAATATTCATCCACCCACCCATTCATTCATCCCTTTAATAACCATGTGTTAGTTTTAGATTATTGTACATTAATCTATGAACAAAGACGGTAGAACTATATTACAGATTATTTTAGTTATAAACTTTGCCATAAACCTCCTCAAGTCTTCTATTGTCTTAAACTTCTTTTCTGTAAAATATTGTGGTTTTTGTTTTTTTTTAATTTAGCAGTAATAGAATAGTAATTCTATTACAGCTATACTGACAAAGCAGCAAAAAAATCTTGACCTGAGGTGAGGTACTTCTGATTAGTGATCTCTTCTTTGTCAGAGAACAAAAAAGAAAGTCTTTACAGGAGAATTTTCAACTTTGATATTTCTCAGATTCTTAAGTGCCCCTGTGTTCAGTCTGTGTGTGTGTGTGTGTGTGTGTGTGTGTGTGTGTGTGTATGTGTGTGTGAGCACACGTGCCTAAGAAGTTCAGCTGACATTTCGGCAGTTCCAGCTGAGTCACAGGACATTTCCTAGGGATTAATGCTGTGCTAGAAAGAGTTGATGGCCTGAGACCAAGGCTGTCGGTGCCATTGTAAATTGAAGGGAGAAATTTAGTGGGGGAGGGAGGGCCACAAGTGGTGGACTTGAATTTTATGGGTGTAGTAGCTTTCTTTGGAAGGCTCAGAGTATTTCCAAGCAATTAGTGCCCTACATATCAACCTATAATATTTCTTTCTCATTTTAAACACTACTCTTTAGCTGTTAATTGCATAATTACTTAAGAGTGGTTTACTGGGCCTGAGGATTGGCAGTCTTTGAAGTTTACTGAGATGAGGATAGGTAGGTGCACCATTGCTGTCATCCACAGCTCATGATTTTATTGAACACTAATGATGAAACTGTAAAGACCATCTTTCAATCAAACAGAAGAAACTATATAGGGAAATGGTAGGAGTGACATTAACTCCTAAAGAATCTGTTACAAACTCCAAGAACCAAAAACAAACAAACAAACAAAAAGTCCATTTCTCTCAATTTCAACTTCAAAATGGTATTTCCACATGATGCAAGTTATATTAACAGCAATTCAGTCCTAAAGAGTATTGGGCCTGATGAAAGAAACTTCCACAGGCTATATTTAGCCAAGGATTTGTGCCTGGTATTTTGATCCATAAAGATATCCACATACCCCAATAACATGACTGTGTTATGTTGGTTAAGAAAAATTTTATCACAGTAATTTGAAAGCCAGAATCAGTTTTAGTTTATGTAGTCCATTTCCTTCTTCTAAGAATACTTTTATCTAAACCTATGTCTGTGAAACTGAGACTGCATCTGTAAAATACATGTAGGCTAAATTGAGTGCTCAGGACTTTACAACTGAAAGATTGGCATAACTTAGGTATGAAGGGAAATTCATCTGTAATTCATGTTAATTATTTTTTATTTTCAGCACCCTAAACAAGA
The DNA here is from genome assembly GCF_030028045.1 of Hippopotamus amphibius kiboko. Classification (NCBI taxonomy): domain Eukaryota; kingdom Metazoa; phylum Chordata; class Mammalia; order Artiodactyla; family Hippopotamidae; genus Hippopotamus; species Hippopotamus amphibius. The sequence goes on along the minus strand of NC_080195.1, from coordinate 89,096,514 downwards.
AGAATATTAATAATATTCCTTTTAGAAAATTAAAATTGATTTTAAAAATCTTTAACTTTATTTTGGCCTTAGTTTTATGGGGGAAAAAAGCCCCAAAAGAATAAACTTTTTGAAATCTATGAATTGGAATTTACCCAAGATCAAATTATGATTTAAGTAAAGATATTTTTAAGAACAGGGTTTTCATTATTTTATACCAGGAAGTACAAAGAATAAAAACAAAGCAAAATTTTAAAAAAGGAAAAGCAACCAAAACGTATTTGGAGATTTAGAGATTTTTTTCAAATGGTGTGACTGTAATAGACTATCCCATGAAATAGAAAATATGTGAAAAAATTGGCATAGGTTTGTAAAGGATGTAAGGAGCTAGATACATTCAGGAAATATGGTTAGTAATGAAAGGAGAATTAACTCCACTCATACTGCTGCAAAATTATTTTTATAATAAATCCTCTTTACATATGATTTTGACGAGATTCATTATAAAAACCTCATTGGTAGAGATATCAGGACCTCCTAGTTTAACAGTGGAATAACCATTAGTTTGAAGTATTCTTTCCTGAATTCTAGTCAATATCATTATTTGGCCAGCCTCTTCACAGTAAGCATAAGCATATAAATACTTCGGCTGAACTTCTCTAGATCTTATTAATTCTTCTTCTTTATTGGCTTGATACCCTCATTTTCAAGATGGTGAATGTATATAGTCACAAGAGTATTTACCATTCTGTTTAATTTTCAGGGACCACAATTTGATTGAGATGTCATTTCCCAAGAGCGTGTAATTTAATTCTGTTTAGACTGGACTACATGAAGAATGACAGAGAGAAGTCTGATTTCACACCTGAATGTCTGCTTATGGTGTGGGAATAAACTTCCTGAGCAAAGGGGGCCCACAGCGGGCCTCTTCTAATTCTGAGGAAGCCTTTCTGAATTGAATGAGAACATTCTGAGATGTAGTGTTTTGTATAAACAAATCTTAGAATCCCTTCAATTTTTCAGGAGAGTTCTTATTAGGATTATAGTTACCTGAGTACGGTCAGAAGTCTAATTTCCATTAGAACCACCTAGAAGCTGATTAGAAATATTGCTTTTTAAACCAAATCCCACTTTTTTTTCTGCATCTGCATTTGAGGGGCAGTTGGAGTCTGAATGCTTATGCTGGAAGATGCACTCTTATGTATACTGTTGTTTGTGACCCACCGATGCTGTTCATGCATGTACAGATAATCTATTGCTACAAACAAACCACCCCAAAACTTAATGACATAAAGCAAAATTTTATTAGGCTCATGGATTTGGCAAGTCAGAGATTCAGTCAGGGTAGTGCTTCACGACATCTGAGGCTTCCTCTAGGAAGACTTGAGCGATTGAGGAGAACTTAAATGTCTGGTGGCTGGAATTATCCAGAGGTTTCTTCCCTTACATGTCTGGTACCTGTCTGGGATAACTTCAGGTTGGATTCCACTGGGACTGTCAACTGGAGAACCAATATGTGGCCTCTCCATGTAATTTGAGCTTCTCCCAGACTGAAGTCTGGGTTTCAAGAGGGAGAGACGTGGGAGGGAGCTTCACACGTCACACAAGGAAGCATCTGGAGAGTGAGCATCACAAGAAACCCAGATAGAAGCTGCCAGGCTTCTTCTGACCCAGACTTGGAGGTTACAAAACATCACTTCCACTGCATTCTCCCCTGACAAGCAAATCACTAAGGCCAGTTCGATTCAATAGAAGGAGAATTAAACTCCATTTCTTGGTGGAGGAGTGCTAAGGTCACATTTCAGAAGAACATGTGCTATGGGAGATATTGTTGTGGCCACCTTTGGAAAATATAACCTGCATATTGCCTAATTCAACTATTGCCTTTGCTGCTACTTAGGAAAAAATTGTTCCTACCTTTATAAATGTGTTCTTTGCAGGGTAATATTTAAGAGATAACAAATAAATAAAATGTATAAGATTACAAAACAAATGGCTAATCTTCATTAAATGCCACTTTCCGGGTGTCCCTTTTTTAGTCCAAAACCCTCAAAATCTCCCGTTTTCTAAGCAGAAGCCACAGATAGGTGGTTTTATAAATGAATTTATTTTGAGAAAAACTTTGGGCCAGACAGTATCTTAAAAACCAGGAAATTCTACCTTAAAATTCATATATTTATACTCTCTTGTAAAACATGAGGGACATTGTCAATCCTGGGTCCAAAGTCTGAGGTGATTTCAGTTGAAAGAGCAGAGAACAGTGGCTGCCCCGTAGCAACGGCAGACCTTCACCTCACGACAGATCTCCCACTGTTGCCTTGACAGAATTCACTTCGTTTAGTTAAATTACTTGCTTGCCTTCTGTAGATGTTTATATTTGCAACATCGGTCTAGTGGGCTATGTCCATGTTCCTCCACCTGGCACTCAAGGCCCATTACCATTTGGTCTCACTCACCCACCCAGCCTCACCTCCTCTTGTGCAGTATCCAGAACTGCCCTCTGACGTGACCAAACTCAATTTCTACATTGAATGAAACATGTTGCACTTATTCCCCACTATAGGCTAGTCTTCACAGCATTGCTTTTGTATCTGTAACTTTTCCTTTTCTTCTGCCTTTCCAAATGATCTCGATTCTTCGAGCTTCCATTGAGGCCCTGCCTCTTCCACGGGTACTCTGGGTCATAGTCCTCTCTCCCCACAGTGGTGTCTGAGCCACTCATTTTACTGCCTGACACTGTTATGTAAGTGATGTAAATGCAGTGCGCCCTTGCTCAGCAGCTTCCAGATTTGGGAGTACAAGAGTCTCCTTCACTGCTCTTCTCCTGCACCCAGAACAATAATTATAGAGTGAGCTCTCCAAAATTCAGGTTAAAGGGATCAGAAAAAGAAACACAATGAAAAGGACTAAAGGGACAAAGGAAAGAATTTTTTTTCTAAGTACAGAAACTAAAAAAAAAAAAAAAAAAAAAAAAAGACTATAAAAACTCTGCTTCTAGCAACCTGACCCTGTGATGGGAGATCTTGCTTCAAAAGTGAGATCACAAAACCGGCTCATTTTCAAATTTCAATATTTTCTGGAATCCTGTAGTATGGTAACTCTGATGTGAAATATTAACTTATTGGTGTAAATAACTCTGAGACTGAGACTGAGAGTGAATTTAACGTATCCTTTAACCATAGCTATAACACAGATTTGGGGAAAAAAACCTGCTCCTATTTTTCACTATGCATGGAGAGTAGGTCTTGCCTTCCCCTCTGTCCCTCTCAGAATACAGGAATGAGGAATAGTGGAAAATTGAAATAGTGACTGGAAGTAAAAGGGAATGAAGGTGAAAGAAAAAGTCATTGGCCTGGTGGCCAGGTGATTTCTGTGGGTCTCAGTATCCTCATCTCTAAACCACGGGGCTTGGATTAAGTGATCCATGAAGTCCTGTCTTCCTTTAGCACATGGTGTATGTCAGATTTAAATAAACAGAGCCCCTTTTACAGGGCCTGAAAGGGAAAGGCTACTATCTTTCGAAAAGGTTGCATTTAGCTGCAAGCGAATGGATGACACATTCCAAAGCTTTTACCAAGGCAGAGAACCATTTCAACATAAATAATTCATGTTGAGAAGACATAAGCTAATGAAGCTCAAAATGCCAGGGATGGAAACAAGTGAGGTGATAACTTTCTGGAATCATAGCAGTTTGGAGTCAGAAGTGGTTTAGTATCTCGGATGCTACTCTTTCATTAGTGGGAAGGAAACTAAGTTCCAGATAAGTTCCATGGCTGGCTCAAAGATACAGCTGGTCAGAGGCATTCTTCATTTTTATTTTGTTAAATTTCTATTTTACTTTGTTCTGTTTTTTATAAGAACACCTTATCTGTAAGAAAGTAAACATTTATAGTCAATATGATGCCTTAATAGACTAAAGAAAAATATTTACGTATTCAATTGCACTTAAACTTCTTAAATCTTGTAATTTCTGATAACCTCCATATAACACCTCTTTTCATAGATCTAAAAGAAGATGATTTTCTTTTGAGTAATAATACACACACTCTTCAAGGAAAAAAACTACAAGACGTTCCTAATCAGGTAATGTGAATAATCAACAGTTACATGGTGTTTTGTGAAAATCATCGTGTTATTGGTGTGTACATAGTGTACAATGCTTAGCCTTGTAGCTATTTTGTATTTAGTTACTGCAGGTTGTTTTGTAATTGATATGCTTACACTCTGTAAATTGGAATATAAATGAAAAAATTAAATGATGACGCGTTAATAAACCATTTTGATTATGCAAAACATCATGCTCTATAGCCTTTTGATAAGTAACTCTGAACTTATTAAATTAATATACTAGGATTTTCTCTGACAAGACCTGTGCTAAGGGCTTAGAACTATCTGGCAACCTTCAGTGAGGGGCATGTCCCTCATTCTTTATGTTTGATATAAAAACATATACTGTGATTTCTGACATATCCCTTTAAAACTTGCATTAATTAGCCCAGGAGTTCAAGCAATTAAGAATGTCTGAACCTTGGGCCTCCCTAATAATAATAACATAGCATTAATTAACAGCCAAGTAATTGCTATTCACCCTGTAACAAAAAATCATAGACGAGTCAATAGGGCCAACTCAGGCATCATACTGATTTTTGATATTTTTCTGACAGCCATGAGGTTCTCTTTAATCATTCTGATGGTTTTATTAGAAAATTTAAAACTGACCTATCTCGGTGCTGGAGATTGATCAATAGGCAGAGGGTGTGTAGCATATGAATTATGAGGGGTTGATCTGGTGAGGAAAGGGAACTCGAATTCCTGCATCCAGCCTGATTTCTGAGGCTGTCAGAGGCCTTCCGCCATAACTTTTGGTCAAGCACAGGGTCTGCTGGCTGCTCTGATGCTGCCGGAGTCCTGGAACTGTGTTCCCCAGAGGGCGGCGGCACCCAGAGGCGCTTTGCTGGAAAGCTCTGAAAACAGACAGAACTCTGCTTGAATCTTAGTTTGGCCCTAGTGGCTATATGACCTTGGGCAATTTACTCCATCTCTCTCTGCCTCAGTTTTCATCATCTGTAAAACCAACCTATAAAGAACCTATATCTCATGGCTGTCCTGAGGATTAAGGGAGATGCTTCATTAAAGTACTTAGCTTCACGGCTAGCATTTAGGAGATGTTTTTACAAATTCAATTGTCATAGAGCCGCCTCTCTTCTCTTTCCCCTTCCTCCTCCTCTTACTCTTTGCGAGATCTTGATGACACTGTCACAAGCACAGCTGGCAGATTATCTCTGAAATATGCAGTCTCATCCTCTCAAATTTAGATGAGGCCTAAGTGAAACACTGATAACAAGGGAAAAATAATAACTGGTTTATAGTAAGAGCTTCTCCAACATGCTTTGTAACCAGAGAAATTCTTTAGATCTTTAGCAGAAAAATAGAACCATCTCTTAGAAATAAGAAAATGACGTAGAACATTCTTAGAAGAAAGAGTTAAAGATAAATCTTTAACACCAATCTTTCTGCACATTTTAATTGGCCAAGAAATGATTCTTCTAGAATGGTAACCATTCATATGTACCATGTAGTTTATCACTAAAGATTAGTTGAGGGAATTCATATCCAGTGACAGGCAGGCAGGAGCTATCTAATCTAGAAATCTTCATCTGAGAGTTGGGGGGTGGTCTTATCTATCTTTAATATCCCTCTTCGTATTCATAGTAGACATTCAATCGAGCTTAGTTAATTAAGAAATGCTTTTTCTGTGTAACAGAATACTTTAGTGTAACAGAGTATTATTAAATATTAAGCAGTGCTATGCAAATTATTAATATATTAACTCCTTGCGGCTGAGGAAAAGAGAAGTAGAAGCAGTTTACCCTTTGAAAGATGAAGGAGACAGGGAGCCATTCTCTGGTGTGAAGGAGAAACTGGCCTTTTGGTAGAATTGGTAGGAATGGACTTTGGCACAGACTGTGGCCTCTCATCACGTGAGCAAATGACTTCTCAGAGCACTGTTTCTCCAAGCATGACCTGGGGACCATCTATATCAGAATCACTTACGGTATTTGTTAAAAATGCTGATTTCTGAGCCATATCCTGGTCTGACTGAATTGTCGTGTCTCGGGTCCAAGAATTAGTATCTTTATGTGAATTTTCAGAGAAGGCTCAATACAAGAACCATGAGACCCTGGGAACCAGACAGTTGATGAGAACTTGTCTGCAGATTTGATGTCTCATGCATTTGCACTTTACAAGCCCCAGCTTGGTTCAGGTCTGGTCTGGGAAGGCAGCAGCCTCCTGAAAAACGCAAAGTTGATATTTGTTTCCTATTATAGGAATGATATGTATTCATAACAGAAATTTTTCGAACTATATAAAAGTAGAAAGAATTAAAATACTGAATAATATATTAAAAGGGTAAATATTTTCATATCACTGGCCATTTTACTGAATATCATTAACAAGAGATAAAGTTCATAAGATGTAAAACATATTATGGTTATTATTACCATATGACCATGCCTACAAAATGTATTTTTGACAATAAAAACATTCAGAGTAAAATATTTAAACATTAACTGAATTTCCAGTCAGAAAACACTCAACCAGACATGTTTCCTTCATGTTCTCAAAAAGAAAAGAAAGATCTCAGAGGTAAAAGAAAGTACAGGGAACCGAGTGGCAGGAGTGAGGGAGGATGTTTATGGAATGCTTTCTCCAATACTGACTTTGCTCTGTGAATATTTTTGTCTACTTGGCCTGGGATTAATTTGTTGGAGAACCAGGCTTCCAGGAGAAGTGCTGAAGGGCAGGGTTGGAAGCAAAGCCGACTGTCTGGTACTGTGATTATTATAACGACCATAGAGAACATCTTGGGGTAACTTGACTCCCAGCATTTATTTTTGTATCCTTGTTCTTGTTTGTTCTTTTCTGGCAGCATTGAGTTGATGGCTCAAACCTTTTGTAGCATATTGAAAAGGGTATAAAATATGCAGTAATACAGACTTTGGGCTAATATATTTTCAAAAATGTTTCATGCCTCATTTCTCACGTAAATTCCTAGGTTGCATTCAGCCTTCAGAGCGTCATTCATATTCATGATAGAAAAGAGGGATAACATTTATTACTTTCAGTGCTAGTGATATTCAGTGCTGTCAAGCACCCCCTCCCAGGAATGCACCAAAACATTTTCTCCCTGAGCAACTTCAGTGGAAAGAGTATTGCTGAATGAATTAATTTTTAAAATATTAAAATAAATGTTTATATTTATATATTTATACACACTATATTTATATAGTTGTAAAATATATAAATGTATGTCTATATTTTATTGTATATATTTTATTATATATTCACATATATATTTATATTTTTATAAAAGTATATGTATATCCCCCAAACCTTATGCTCCCTTCTGTGGCAGATGTTTAAAGTACTAAAGATTAGATCACTCCATACCCTTGCAATCAATTTCTTTCTTGATGTTCTTTTCTATGGAGACTGTAAGGATAAGTATTTGAATTGGCAGCCTCGCCTGTAGTTAGAGATGGTTATGAAACCCAATTCTGGCCACTGAGGTGTAGTCAGAAATGCCTGGGGAGGGCTTTCTTTTCCGAAAAAAAATAAAGCGACCCTAAGGGCAAAAGGCACAAGTTAAGGGTGGTGAAGCAGGCAGATGCATGGAGGTTTACTTATTCATCATAGACATTCTTGAGTACCTGTACCATCATTGGATCACCTATGTCTGAACTGCCTATTTTGTGGAAATATAAGCCCCATACTTGGTTTTTTGTTTTTGTCTTATAAATTTATTTATATATTTATTTATTGGCTGTGTTGGGTCTTCGTTGCTGCTCACGGGCTTTCTCTAGTTGTGGAGAGCGGGGGCTACTCTTCATTGCGGTTCGAGGATTTCTCATTGCCATGGCTTCTCTTGTTACGGAGCACAGGGTCTAGGCATGTGGGCTTCAGTTGTTGCAGACCGTGGGCTCAGTAGTTGTGGCTTGCAGGCTCTAGAGTGCAAGCTCACTAGTTGTGGCGCATGGGCTTGGTTGCTCCGCAGCATGTGGGATCTTCCCGGACCAGGGATCGAACCTGTGTCCCCTGCATTGGCAGGCGGATTCTTAACCACTGAGCCACCAGGGAAGCTCTCCATACTTGTTTAAGCCACTATTGTTAGGGTTTCTGTTCCTCAAAGCTGAATGTATTCCTAAAACTGATATGCTTTATTTTTAAAACTGTTACTTCTGCTAATGCTCAATCCTAATTGATTTAAGATACTAGGCCAAACCGTGCTCACAGAGTTGGGTGATGTCTAGACTCAGTTCTGATTGTACAATCTAGACTAACCTCCTTCAGTTCTCAAGCAATGTAATCAACATCTAGAGTTGAGTCATTTAGTCCATAAGATGAACATCAGATTAATAACAAAAAAACCTATTGACTACATACAGTTCATTGGCTATATATACACTTGAAACTGTATCCAATACAGCACACCATTGTTCAGAAAGGTGTGTAGATTAGATCAAAGTAGAATTGATTTTTTGTGCGCTTAACTGAGGTCATGACACCAGGTGACTGGGGAAGAACTTTAAGGTTAGGCTGTGATCCTGTTAACAAGCAACAGAGGCAGATCTCTTGGTTTCATCAGACAAATTTTTTTTGGTTCTAAGCAAAGTTGTGAACAAACCATAAGGCAGGGGAAAAAAGATGCCAAAATGACAGATTGTTTACGTAGTATCTGAAAGTGTCAAACAAAAAAATAGTCTTTATGTGTGATGTGATCACTTAAAAATGAACTAATGATGTTGTACATTGTTCTTATTTTCAAGTACTTTCTTCTCCATTATGTAACTTTAGCTACCATATAAGTTATCTGTTGCTACATAACAAATTACCCCTAGATTTCGGGGCTTAATACAGCAAACATTTGTTATGCCACAGTTTCTGTGAGTTAGGAGTTTGGGAGTGGTAAAGCTGGGTGATTCTAGCTCAGGGTCTCTCATGAAGCTGCAGTTAAACTGGCGTCTGAGGCTGCCTATCGCTGAAGGAACTGCTTCCAAACTCCCTCTCACAGCTGTAGTCAGGAGGCCTCAGCTCCTTGCGGAGGGAGCTGTTTGGAGACATCAATCTCTCACCATGTTGGCCTTTGCCCGGGGCTGCTTGAGTGTCCTCACAGCATGGATTTTGGCTTCTCCCACAGTGAGTTATCCAAGACACAAAATAAGAAGGAAACCAAGATGCCTTCTAAGGTCTAGTCTCAGAAGTCATACACCATCACTTCCAGCTTATTTTATTTGTTAAAGACCAGTTATTAAATCCACCTCATACTAAGGGGAGGGGCATTATGACCCATCTTTTGAACAGAGCAGTATAAAACAATTTGTGGGCATAGTTTCAAACCACCAGAGCTACCTAATAATATTTTGAGCCTACAGGTGGAGGACAGGTGGAGGAGATTCCTACATCCCAGGAGCAAGATATTATAACTCACTTTGCAAATAGAGAGAAAATAGAATTTGGTAGGTAGAATAGAATGTAACCACTTTTTTTAAAATATAAGACTTTGAAGAGTGGCTTTAATTGGTATTAAAAGAACATTGAAATACACATGAAATCCACAGTTTTGTCTCTGGTGAAACGAAATTGAAATCAGACCATATCTTATTTCAGTATCCAAAGTTATACGGTATCTATCTATCATCTGTCTGTCTATCTATCATCTATCTATCTATCTATCTATCTATCTATCTATCTATCTATCATCTATCTATCTATCTATCTATATCTATCTTCCCTTTTAAAGCAAGGAAAAGAGCCTAAGCAACCCTCATTTTAACTTTTAGTTTATTCACAGAAAAGGATATGGCTGGTAGTAACAAATGAATTTTATGAATAAGCTATATTATCTAGCCATTTTAATTCTAAATACCTGTGGCATTTTCACCTCTTGATCATCTTAAAAGGTTGATAGGAATTATTTGGGTATTTCTTAGCATTATTCTCATTTTTTAAAGAATTATATAATTCAAAAAATGACTAGTAAACACATTCTGGTAACTTAAAATGTGCCAAACTAGTTGATATCATTAAAAGGGAACACAAACCTGAAAAATGCACGCCTAATTCCTTAAAAATCCACACAGTACACTCAATGGAAAATAAAATCCAATCACTCAGTACTAGTTTCCATCACTTCAGCTACTCTGTCAGTTTCTACTCTTTGCCTCTTGGTTTTGGTCTAGAACTTGTGAGACTTCTGCCTAGCTTAGGACTTTATAGAAACCAAACTTGCATTACTTTTATATGAGTCATAAGTCTTGACTTTGGACTTGTTTAAACTCTCTGTGACTCAATTTCCTTATGTGTAAAATGACGCTAAGAAAAACTTCTTACAATTGCTATAAATACTGAACGAGCAGCCCATATATACTACCCTTAGAAGATGTTCAATGAAAATTTATGTCCTTTCCCTACAAGTCTATTTTCTGTTATAAACTCTCACCAGTGCCCTTTGTTGCACTGTGGTGCCCTGGGTAGAAACTGTGTTTAATACCAGGTACTTGGAGTTTTCAAAAGAGTAGTTGACACTAAGAAACTTATATTGACAGGTACCAAACATAATAAAAATATCCTGTACTATTGTTGCAGGAAGGAGGACCCCTTCCAGGGCTCAAGAGTGGGCTCTTGTCTAACACTCAGAAATGAATTGCCCAAGGAGACACACATGCTGACAAAAAAAGAGACTTTATTGGGAAGGGGCACCCGTGCTGAGAGCAGCAGGGTAAGGGAGCCCAGGAGAACTGCTTTGCCACGTGGCTTGCAGTCTCGGGTTTTATGGTGATGGGGTTAGTTTCCTGGTTGTCTCTGGTGAATCATTCTGACTCAGGGTCCTTCCTGGTGGCCCACGCATCGCTCAGCTAAGAAGGATTCCAGCAAGAAGGATTCTGGGAGGTTGGTAGGACATGTGGACTGGGGTCTCCTCTCTCCTTTTGACCTTTCCCGAATTCTTCTAGTCAATGGTAGCTTGTTAGTTCTGCATTTCTTACCAGGACCTCCTGTTGTAAGATGACTCATACAAGTGTTTACTCAGGATTGGCCAGGCCAGGCAGTTTCAGTCAGTGGTTCCCCTAACACTATGTCCCCAGATATCACCCAATTCCAAATGTATATTTAGAGTGAGTTTAAACTCTATCAGACTTTCAAAAAGGGATACCCATTACATACCCAATAATAAAGGGCATTAAGGGAATAAGGAACAGACTGCTCCATAAACCATTTTTCTGACCCTAATTTTCTTTCTACCAAACTTCTTCTGGGCTTTGGACCATGTGTTAGGACTTGAGTAAGTGAGGGATGGGGAGTGAATTCACTGTACATATGATGTAAATACACTATATGTACATACATGCACATACATATTCATCTTTGTATACATGTATGTAAAGATGAAGTTAAGTGGTTTTTCCATCTCTTTCACAATAATGTTAATGCAATGAGCATTATTTTCTGTAGTTCTTCGTTACATTTGTTTTCAGCTGCCACATGAAAGTGTTTTCAGAGAACGTAAAAAGACTTGTCCTTATTGAGAAACTTCCTGACCCAAGAGAAGCAAAAAGCATTTCCTTCAAAGAAGGATGAGTTTTTAATGTAAAAAAATTTCCCTAAAATTTAGCAATTTCTCCTGAGACATGGAAAATTTTGTAGTGTTACGAGGTATATCTCCTTTGTGTGCCAGCTCTCTCTTATGACATTGAAATCCTCAGATCACATCAACCACCTGCCTTTCCTTGTAGGGCTATTGCTAAACAGAGGTTCAGGGAAAGGACATGCTTTAGCAGGTGTGGAAAATTTCTAGGACACTCATGTACAGCACAAGTCTTATAGTGCTATGGGCTTGAATAGGCTGTAAATCCTATTTGCAGTTCTTTTTCCAGATTGACTTTTGGGAACACTGTAAGCTAAATTATGCAACTTTATTTGGTTATTATTTCCCAAAATGTAATATAAATTTGCAGATTCTGTGGCAAATAACCATCTATTACAACAAATCATGTTTATTTATGTAGGTACAAATATAATAGTTTCAAGATATCTCCATTCATGGCTTTCTCTTCCCAAAGATAATTAACATGCTAACATCTAAGTTGCTATCGATACAATAGTTTTCTTATCAAAAGTAGTTTTTTGCCTAAGGAATGATAGCTATGCTAGGTAGGAAGAGGTGTTGGAAAGGTACTATTTAAATATTACTTCTATTCCCTGAAAAATTACCGTATGCTACCTTTGCTGTTTCCCATGCCTTTTAAGTTTTTAATGACTAGTTAGAATATCAAAGAGCTGTGGCGGAAAAAAAAAACAAACTCAATCTTAATGAATACTAGAAGGACTTCCCAGATGAAAATAAGGCTATGTGTTTGGAAGGACTAAGAAAAAAATTAGAAACTGGATCAAAATACCTGGAGCTACCACTGACTGTGCTTTAGGCTATTAAATTCATATTTCTATGCCTCAGTTTTCTCACTGTTAAGGTGTTGGACTGGATGAATTACAAAGACTTCTTCAAACACTGATAGTCCGCGATTAGTAGTAGCTCATTCCCACTTTTTCCTTGATACTCTTCTGAGGTCCAAGAGTTTATATAGGTAACAAAAGGGATACTTATATAATCTAATGTCCCTAAACTTATCTGGGTAATAATGCATTCCTATGACCCAACTCCCCCTTTTGTAGATGCATGGGGGAGTGAAGTGGCTTGCTCAAGTGCACATGGCCAGTCACAAAGAAAAGCATCACAACAGAGCAGCTACTTATCTGCAGACCAAGCTTGCTTCTATTAAACCAGGTTTTCCTGACATTTTTCATTTATTTCTTGTGTATCTTAAATTATAATTCCTAGAAACAAGGGTTGTGTTTTCTGTATGCAATTTGCTATTACCATGGCTCCTTATATTGCTAGGAGTCCAACAGGTGCTTAATAAAAATTAATTTATTTGCATACTGGCTCTTAAATTTCTTATTGCTCACATTTTTTGGCCAGCTAGAGGGTGTACGCCCCAAAAGAAATGTTGTTATGAACAGTTCCAGAAACTTCTTCAAAATTTCAAAGCAGAAGATTCTATATGGAAGTAAAAAAGATATTGCTTCTGCAGCCTTTTCCCTTAAACCCACACAACCTCATTTGCATCTCTGACTTGTGTAATCCTGGCAGCTTCTAGCTGACTTGGCAGTGTCTCCACATTAAAAGACCGCCCCAACCTATGGGTCAATGAACAAAGAGCAGTCTTGGCTCCTCATACAGAAGTGGGGAGAAATGGACGTGAACTTGTGACATCCTTGTGTCTTGGAAAATAGAGCCATTATTCCAAGACCAGAATTATGCACCCCAAAATCTGCTTGAGAGGGAGAAGGAGCCAGAAACCTGTGTTAGAACTGGAGTGGGTGATTTGTATATACATATTGGGATAAGACTGTTATATAAAGGGCTTTGTTAGACGCTAAATTACATTGCTTAGCTGTTCAAATGCCTGCTAGTCCTCCAGGCAAATGCCTTTCCTTTCCCCACCTAACTTGGTGGAATCTTTCTCTCATGTGAATAACCATCACATTTTATCTGTATTTCTCATATGACACACATTAGCCTTTTCCTCCAGATGTATTTTTGACCAGCTGTTCAGTTCCCATATATTTATTGAGCATGCTAAAGACCAGGGTTGAGATGTGCAAAACAGCTCTGGAACCCCAAACAGCTCACCTTTCAGTGGAGGGGACAGACACAGAAACTTAGATGACTGTTTTTAAATCATTCATACTGAGCAATGAGCATCACAAGGCAGACAAAACATCTTATTCTCTTTTGCATCTCCCAGAGGTTAGGTGCTCAGTAAATGTGTGTTGAATGAATAATTAGATATCTTAAAAGTCTTCTAGGAGAATATATTCTATTTCATTAATTAATGTATTCAAGTGCCTATTCATTCAATGACTTTTTTTATTGTGCCCAACCCTATTTTAAGGGCTGATACAGTCTTCATTTCACTTCAATTTCTATCACAAAATTAATACGTTTTGCAATTACAATTATGGCAATTTTTCCACCAGTTATTTCTTCAATCAATATTTCATTTGCTTAAATGAATTACTTTCAAATTGTCTTTTTAGTTATTTGTAGTTCCAAAGAAAGCAGTAAAATAAACCTCTGAGATGAAACTTGTTTGTTTTCATGTGTGTGCATTGATTGACTCTAGTTCATAATCCTCTTGGTTTTATTACTGTCCATTGAGTTACTAAATGTTAATTGATCATTGTGACCTTACAAATTATCTCTTTAGAGTATGTTTTAGGTCATAAATAGAGAGTAATCACATTCACATAAAGGAGAATGGAGATACAGTTTTGGCAGAAATAGATTTGATTAAAACAAACCTATATTCTTAACACATTTTTTTTTATTATTATTTTTTGGGGGGGTACACCAAGTTCAATCATCTGTTTGTTTTTCTTTTCTTTTTTTTTTAAATTTATTTATTTATTATTTTTTTAGGGGGGTACACCAAGTTCATATCCCCATATTCCCTCCCTCCCTCGAGTCCCCCCTCCACCCTCCTCGTCCCAGTGCTCTAAGGCATCTTCCATCCTCGAGTTGAACTCCCTTTGTTATACAACAACTTCCCACTGGCTATCTATTTTACAGTTGGTAGTATATATATGTCTGTGCTACTCTCTCGCTTCGTCTCAGTTTCCCCTTCACCCCCCACCCCCTCCCAAACCTCGAGTTCTCCAGTCCATTCTCTGCATCTGCGTCCTTGTTCTTGTCTTGTCACTGAGTTCATCAGTACCATTTTTAGATTCCATATATATGAGTTAGCATACAATATTTGTCTTTCTCTTTCTGACTTACTTCACTCTGTATGACAGACTCTAGGTCTATCCACCTCATGACATATAGCTCCATCTCATCCCTTTTTATAGCTGAGTAATATTCCATTGTATATATATGCCACATCTTCTTTATCCATTCATTTGTTGATGGGCATTTCGGTTGCTTCCATGTCCTGGCTATTGTAAATAGTGCTGCAATAAACATTATGGTACTTGTTTCTTTTGGGATTATGGTTTTCTTTGGGTATATGCCCAGGAGTGGGATGACTGGATCATATGGTAGTTCTATTTGTAGTTTTTTAAGGAACCTCCAAATTGTTTTCCATAGTGGCTGTACCAACTTACATTCCCACCAACAGTGCAGGAGAGTTCCCTTTTCTCCACACCCTCTCCAACATTTATTGTTTCCAAGTTTTGTGATGATGGCCATTCTGATCGGTGTGAGGTGATACCTCATTGTGGCTTTGACTTGCATTTCTCTGATGATTAGTGATGTGGAGCATCTTTGCATGTATTTGTTAGCCATCTGTATGTCTTCTTTGGAGAAATGTCTATTTAGGTCTTCCGCCCATTTGTGGATTGGGTTATTTGCTTTTTTGGTATTAAGCTTCATGAGCTGCTTGTATATTTTGGAGGTTAATCCTTTGTCCGTTGTTTCATAGGCAACTATTTTTTCCCATTCTGAGGGTTGCCTTCTAGTCTTGTTTATGGTTTCTTTCGCTGAACAAATTTTTTTTTTTTTTGACTACATTGGGTCTTCACTGCTGCACGCAGCTTTCTGTAGTTGTGGCGAGTGGAGGCTACTCTCCATTGAGGTGCACAGGCTTCTCATTGCAGTAGCTTCTCTTGTTGCGGAACATGGGCTCTAGGTGCTTGGGCTTCAGAAGTTGCAGCACGCAGGCTCAGTAGTTGTGGCACACAGGCTTAGTTGCTCGGAGGTATGTGGAATCTGCCTGGGCCAGGGATCAAACCCATGTCACCTGCATTGGCAGGCGGATTCGTAACCACTGCACCACCAGGGAAGTCCCTTCTTAATACATTTTTTAAATTATAGAATTTCTCCCAATTATAGAAGTAATATATCTTCATTGTAGAAAACTTGGAGAATGCAGAGTATATAAAGAAGAAAGAAGCCATTTAGAGTGGGCCATTTAAAGTTTATACTTTTTATACAAATTTGCATTCTGATTTTTCACTTAATAGTGTATTGTAAGCATTAAAAAAATCATTTCTAAAACCCTAAGAATTGGTAAATCTTGAGTAACTAAGTGAAGAGTCATAAGACGACGAAGGTCAGAGAAACTGTCAATGCAAAATACGTGAAACTACTTGAAGTTTCACTTTAGGGTGTTCATTACAGCTTCCTTTTAAAATAAACCAAGATAATAATATTTTTTAAAACCTCTATTTCCTCTGTTGAAGAAATTATGTGATATAGACATCAGGTGATCTGCTGTTTTCTATTTGAATACTTGCTAAAGAGGTCACTAGAGAGGAAAATTTTTCTAAATCAGAAATTAAGAACAGAAAAAGAACAAAGGGAAATTATTTTACTTCATTTAAGGTCCATCATGTTACTTTCCAACTTATTTTTCATTAGTAGGGTAAATAGATCACAATTCATACAGTTAGATGATTTTGATTTATTTAGTTTCCATAAGCCTGTTTCTATATATATTTCACTATGAGGGGTAAATTCCCTCGTAGTGAAATATATATATGAAAGAGAAAATGTGTGTGTGTGTGTTTGTATATATATCATTAAATATTCTTATATATTATATATAAAGACATATATAAAAGAAGATATATATTACATATATAATATATATATGAGGCTAGGCCTATACATCTAAGTGTCTACCTGATACTTATCCTCTATATTGGAGAACCATATTTAATTTATAAATCAAAACCCTGAATTTGGTTTGTCTTATTTTGACTGTCAATACCAGATAACCAGTAATTATGTCGGCTCCTAAAAATCTTGTGAGAAAGAACATCGGATTAAAAGTCAGAATACTTGATTCTCATCCTAGCTCTGTTATTAATGAATTATCTTTCCCTGGATAAGCCACTTAGTTTCTCTGGGTTTTCTCGTTTTTTAAATAGGCTGGTAGACTAGATGTCCAAGAAGTTCCATCCTGGCTCATAAAATATGATTGTAGGATTAATCCAGTTCAATAATTCATTGATGCTATTTTCTAAAAATTATTCTATCATCCTAATAGTCAAGCAAAGTGTCAGAAAATGAGGTGTGTTTAATCCAACACATGTAACAAAATTTTTACATTATTTAAGGAATGTGAGCCAAGTGAACTAAAATATATGCACATTTATATATAAAAGATATAGTATATGCATATTAAAATGTATATATGAAAATTTTTAATTTATATTCATATATAATTACCCTTTTGATGAAGAAAAACAATAAGTAAGCTAAATACAATTTAAAAATTTCCTCTCATTTCTCAATTCCTAATCCTGTTTTTTGCATATTACATTTTGAAGAAATAGATTTTATCAAATCAAGCCCTCATCCATTTATTCCTTCATTCATTTCATATTATTATTTTAACTAATTCATATGGAATACTAACTGTTAGCAATGTTATAGGTACTAAGGATGCTGCATGATACGTATATAGAAGGGTATGATTCCTGCCTTCTTTCAGTTTAGAGTCTATTGGAGAAGAAAGAAATTTAACCAATGATGACACAACAACATAAACCTGAAAATGCAGTGAGAGACAAGAAGGTGAAACAATGGGGACGCAATTTGACTTGGGAGTCAGGAACGATCTCTCTGAAAAAAATGACATTAGGCTGAGGCTCCAGGAGTGAGTAGGAAAGAATTAACCAGGTCAAAAGAATGAGAATAAGCATTCCAGGCAGACGGAGCAGCATATACAAAAACACTGAGAAAGGAGAGTTACAGAGATTAGGAAACTAGAGGCCTGCACATTGTAAGCTAGTGGGGACCTTATAGACCCAATTATGTATTTTGGATTTTATTAAAAGAATACTTGGGATTTCTGCAGTAATTTAAGCGTGATAGTAATATCCTCAGGTTTACATCTTTCAAAGAGAACGCTAACATTAAATTATGAATCAACTAAAGGCGTGCAAAAACTAAAAGAAAACCAAATGGGGACTTGGCAGTAGTTTCAATGAGAGAAAATTAAACTAGGGTGATAACAATGGAAGTGGAAAAAAAGAAGCAGATTCAAGATACATTTTGGAGAATAAACCAAACTCAGTAATGGGATAAATACAAGTAAACAAAGGAGAGGTAGATGGCAAAGGTGATAACCCGATTTATGGGATGTGCAGAAGGGTGGATGAAGATGGCATTCAGTGAATTGAAGAAGACCAGATGAGAAACATGTTTGGAGGGTCTAGAGGTCAATCTTGATCGTGCTTATAAATCATTTTAAATAGTTGAATATGTGAGTCTGAAGCTCTGAAGAAAGCCTTAGAGAAGTAAATTGGGAATCATTAGCATATAAGTGATATTAAAAGCTGTGTGTGTGTGTGTGTGTGTGTGTGTAGATGAGAAAAAACATTATGGCAATATTATATAAAGGCCTAGAGTTAGTTCTAAAGCAACTTAAGCATTTAATTTTGAGAGAAAAGGAGGTATCATCATATAGGAGTTAGAGAAAGAACAGCCAAAATAGGTGAAAGGAAAATCAGGAACATGGTGTCACAGAAGCCAAGAAAAGAAAGTATTTCCTGAAGGTCATCATGATCAATGTTGCTGAATATCAAGTAATAATGGAGTTTGTGGGGTTCATTGGATCATAAAAGCAATTTAAATGAAATAGTAGAGACAAAAGCTGATTGATGAGTACATGAGATGGGTGGAAAGCATGAGAAATTAAAAAGATTAAATTAGAGGAAGCACATACATAGTTAACTCTTTTGAGAAACATGCCTGGGAAAGGGAGTAGAAAGAGGGGTAAATAAAAGATGGTGAATTAAAGATGGATGAGATCAGAGCACATTTGAAAGCTTTGGGAAAAGTCCTTTAAAAAGAAAGATGATCAAAATTCAATGAAGAGGGAATATGAATAAAAATGTAATCCAAGTTGTGTCCTTCCTCTGATTAGAATAAAATACGTATTCCTAAGCCTGCTTTAGAAAAGCCTCCTTGAAGACTCCTAGTTAAATCTCTGGCCTTATCTCATGCTACTCTCCCCTTCCTTCTCTTCCTTGGGTATACACTAAGAATTCTCCCAGGAATTCCAGCTTTAGAACCTTTGCATAAGCTGTATCCTCTTCCAGAAATTCTCTTCCTTCTGCTATTTGCCTCGCTCACTCTTTTCCATCATTCAAGTCTCAGTTGAAATGTCCTTCCTGACCATCCACTGAATCTAAAACTATCTCCAAAGTTTCATGTCTGGTTCCCTCTTGTCGTTCAAGCCTCAGTTTCAGTATCCTCAGTGAAACCCTTCTGATCACCTAATGTAAATTGTAACACTCCCATCCCCATGCCATCACCCTGTGAATTCTTAGCATGGCACTTCTTATGCCTCATTTTATTGTTCATGTATTTGTTTATATGTTAATGGTATGTCACTCCTCTCTAGAACGTAGAGTATGAAAGCAGGGATCTCGTCTTACTTGCTCAATGCTGTATCCCCAGAATGTGTGATAGTGTTTGACATACAGTAGGTGCTCAATAAAAGTTTGTTGATTGGTTGAATGGTAACTTTAATTTACAGGTCAGTCTTCATAGAAAACATCTAGAAATTAAAAGGCACATTATTAAAATTTTAATCAAATTCAATACCAATATGCAGGTAGCAGATTAGAGAACTGTAATTTTTTAATAACATTATTATTCAAAATATTATAGAAGATTTCTTTTTAATAGATAATCTTAATGATTCTATACCTCTTATAATAATAGTAACTCTAACTTTCATCCATCAGGTATATACTATCTAATAGCAAGAGAAGGTTTTCCAGAAGCACTTTGCTATTAAAAAGTAGCCAGCCAAGGGGGGGAGTCAAGGAAAGGAGGGAATACAGGGATATATGTATAAAAACAGATGATTGAACCTGATGTACCCCCCCAAAAAAAATAATAAAATAAAAAATAAAAAAAATAAAAAAAATAAAAAAAATAAAGTAGCCAGCCTAATATAAACAATTTACTATGAGTAATCCATTTGGTAGATAAAACATATGCATGAAATCAAGAGTGTATTTACATTCAGCAAACATTTATTAAGCCATGCACAATCCTAGCCATATTGGATTCAAAAACGAATGAAGTACAGTAGACTGATCTCTAATGATTCAAATATGAGTAAGTGAAAGTTAACAATACTGTTCCTTAAAAAGGGTGTAATAGAGTATGGACAAAATAATGAGGGGTCAGTTCGTTTTACCACTCCGGGCATGGGATCTCACTCATTTGAATTTAGACACTATTCAAATGTTTCTATTCCTCCTAGGGGCAAATCGTTAATATGAAATTCAGTTACCCTGGTATCTAACATATCTCCCCAAATCAAGTGAACGTCTGTTTCACAAAGAAGGGGGAGAGAGAAGCTTGTTTTTGATGCCAGTGTTTCAATGGAGCAACTAAGCTTTGTGTGCAGGAGGAAGAGGTTGCCGTAAGAAAAGCACAACAAAAAAATATTGTGATCAATGGTTGTGCAAGTCCAGCTCATTCTTTCTGGAAGGGGCTGAAGATTAGAAAATGACTCTTTCTGAGTTGTAACAGACCTGTAAAATTGAGTAACTAGAAAGTACTAAAAAGGAATTCTGGGGAAAATGATACAAAAATAAATAGCAATGGAAATCATGGTGAGCTGAGCATGACCTTTGGAAAAAGTAGAAAGCTTTTGCATATCTAAGAAAATCTCATCACAGTCCTCTCTGAAAGATTAAAATGATTTCAGTATTTTTCCAGTTATTTAATGCAAACAGGTATGGCTTGCTCTGACAAAATGTCACATTTCTTACTTAGGTACCATTATGCAGAGACAGAACATCAAGTTTACGCTGGGTGTTCAAAGTCATTCTTAAAGACTAAGAAGGAGAACTAAATGCAATAATTGGAAATGTTTGCATGCCAGAGATCCTTATTCTTCTATACATTTCTTTGGGCTTAGTCTCTGTCAAAGGATTGGAAAGCACTGTAATAATATGTCTCATTCAAACATTAATGAGGAAGCAAATCATTCACCTTTTGAAAATTGCCGTATCCATTTAGATGTCATTTATCAACTGTTCAATGGAAAGAATGAGGCAAAAGCAGGCAGAGAAATATTTCTTAGTCCTGAGTTTTCTGGATGAAAAAGAAGTATTACTCTATGTATGACTTCTTATCTTGTTAATACAACAGAATACAACTATTCTACCAATTAGTATAACATTTAGCACATAAAGTATTAATTTTCAAAATATTTTGAAATCGTAAGAGAACAATATCTTAAAAATAAGTGACAGCAGTATAAATACAAATTTGTCAACATTAAACTAATGAGAACCTTTTCTGTATCTTCCAAAAAAACTTTGTCTTTAAAGAAATGCTAATTCTTTTATCGATATTTTTTTTGCCACAATAAACCAGTGACTAAATACTAATGACTATATACTAAAACATAACATAGAATGATGCGGCTGTGTTTTGGCTTTTCTCAGTGTGTATCTTTTAGAAACCAAGAGGCTATTTAAAGAAAAGTATATCGTTTGAAAATATTTTATACTTGAAATAAAATGCTGTTTTACCAGAAATTTTTAAAAGGAAAATGAAGAAAATTTGAATTCTGCTTTTTTTTTTTAATGCTATCAGTCTATTCTAACACATGCAAGCAGCAACTTTCAATTTCTTGTTCCAACTACGTTATCTGCAAAGATAACCATTTCACATTGAGCTCTGGATTCAATCCATTTTGCTGCATTTTGAAATAAAAAGAAAAAACAAAGGTTAAAAAATGCTCTGCTTTATTATGACTGGCCAGCTATGATGTATTTTACAAATTTGAACCCCCAAAAGGTGATGTGCTTTCAAGTTATTGCTTAAATTGTCTCAGGCTACAGGTCAAGGTCATGTTATTAATTTTCCTACATTTATGATCTCAACACATTTTATATTTAATTTTTTGTGGAGAATGATTTGTCTTTACCCCAAGCTGTGTTTGTGTTAGGCTGTAATATCAGGTGATGACCCGGTGGAATCTATGGGCACCTTAAAGAAACTACAGAAACTGCTTTGGACCAAGAAAGCCAGAGTGTCAAGTCTGAATGAGATGAAACCTATGTCAATAAATCTCCGTAAGTAAGAACTTGATGACCTGATAAAAATGTTTTGAGGAAGAATTGGGGTAGCATATATTAATGAAGGACATTTTGATAAAGTCTTAAAATAATCATTAAAAATTGAGGGGTTTGGTGGGGTTTTTTGCCAAGTTATTTCTGAAACAAGTATCCTTACACGGTTCCTGAATTTCACCTTATATCTATGCCACTCCATTGCTCCTTTCCCTCAGAACCATAATCGGGGGTAGAGTAAGAGAAAGCTATGGGTGAACTCAGCAAGATAATAGCAGCACTGTCGACTGTTCCCATTCCTTGGCCACAGAAAACAGTATAATTCAATTTTGATGTGAATGCAGCTAATTGGCAGGTGATGAATGCAACTTTGATTTTCATTTATTTATTTACAAGAATGCCCTATTAATCAAAATGTTTTGTTTACACCGGCCAAACATTTGAGGTTAAATAGATTCAATGATATGGCACAATTCACTAAGGGTAATATATATCACTATTTCCTAGAAATGTTTTATATATTACCAGAAATTTCATCAGACCCTACACTACATGTAAATATAGGAGTCACTAATCAACATTATAGGACCAAAGCTATACCTCTTTCTTTTGTTTTCTTAGTCTTGTTCTTACTTTTCCAAACTATTTCACTATGAGACACACCACACGCATAAATCTCTTTGCAGACTGATATTGAAATAGAGAATTTTAGGATACCAAAAGAATTCTAGCAAATCTCTACTGAGATTTCATTCTTTTGAGTAAGGCAAAGATTTGATTTGCTCTTATACACATGACCTCAAAAATTAAAAATATTTAAGAATAGAAACATACCATATCATGCTTATAACATGTGGGAATTTTTTTTTTAATTTGTATGTTTTCTAAAGTATCTCTCAATAAACTGTTTGCATGTGGCTTCCAGTCATTCCAGGCAAACCGACTTTAATCATTATATACGCTTTCAAAAATTTTTAGGTAAATCTGTTTTTACAAAATAAATCACTTAATATATCAAAGACTTCCTCTTTAAAGAAATGCTATTGTAAAATTATTTTGTGAAATTATATGACTTCTTGGTTTATCCTGTGATGTTCATTCATTTCTATTATATAAAAGGAATTCTAATAGTCATAATTTCTACCTGTGCAAAATTATTGACTTACCTCAACTTATTTTTCTTTACCATTCAAAAGATGAAGATGAAACATTGATTTCCTGTATGAAATTAGCGAAATCCCAAGAAAAGAAAGTTAATAATGTTAGTACAGGGAGGAAGGAAGAAATGGAGATTAGACTGGATTCTATTTCTGCACCATTGATTAGATGCAGTACTTCAATTGGATGCAGCTTGGCAGAAATGCTATCCCACAATAGAGGTGAAGTTCAGATGTGGAACAGCTGGAAACCTTTTCCAGAAAACCCTCTGTGGACATATGTTGATTTCCAAATTGACCGGATTGGACCCTGGGACAACTGTTTCCACTGCACTCACCACCCATATCTCAAGTCTTCTAGTACAGATATGGATCTCCCACATTCATGGGTAAGTTTGTAAACTACGGAAATGTATTATCTTATCTGGATGGTTTTACTAGCAGGAAAGAAACAGATAACAAACATGCTAATCAGCCAAATTTATCAGTGTCTGGAAAGTTACCAGAGCTAGAGCTGTCTTGCCAAAAAGTAACACAGCTCTTGTGACTTCTATCGTGTTACTATTGCATGTGTTTCTTTGTGTTCCAATAAACAACTGCATAATATTTTCCAGGGATTTCTTTTTAACTAAAGGAAGACAATGGATGTTGATTCAATCAAGAAGATGTGCGTTGAATTGTCTAAATTGTTGCTGTTGTCTTGCAGTTTCACTGACAAATAATAGCTAATTTAAGTCAGCATTCTCTTTGTGCATACTATTCTCCTAAGCACTTCACATGTATTATTTCATTTAAATCTTACAACAACCCTAAAATTTAGGGAGTGTTGTTCTACTATTAATTCCTTCCTATTTTACAGTTGAAAAAAATGAGGTATAAAAAAGTAGCAGGTACAATATCACAGATCTAACAAGAAATGGAGTCAAGATCTGGAACCTAGACAGACATATGCTAGGAATCCTGATTTTAGCTGATACATTATAGTGTTTCCCATGTACTAAGCTAGATCCTAAGGCTATATGGTACAAGAGAAAGAGTATGGATTTGAAGTTAGAAAAACCTGGGCTTGAATCCAAGCTCTGCTGCTTGTTTACCTCAGGCAAATTATTAAAACCTTTTAATTTCAATCTTCTCCACTGCAAAATGGAAATAGTAATATTAAACTCATGAGGTAATTGAGAAACTAAAATTAAATAACACAAATATTCCAGGATTTAAGGGTGTCTAATTTTTTTTCAACTTGAGCATAAGTTACTTATCTGCCTGGTATATTATTCTTTCCTTTAAAACCATTACCCTGTCCTTTAAGACACAGATCAAACACTTTGTCCTCTAAAAAGCCTTCCTGGGTCATACCGGACAGGTGTAATCTCTCCTTCATTTGAACTTCTAGATCACTTAAGGGGATTGTTCTTTCATTGTATAGACATCAAATACATATTGGCATCACTGTGTGTTGGTACAATATTAGACACTGGAGATGCAGAACAAAATAATACATGCACTGCTCCTGTCTTCATCCATCTTACCATCTTCCATCCTGTAGTGGGATGAGTTGGGCATTAGTTTATTTGCTGTAAGTAATTCATCTTTGTACCCTCCATAGTCTCTAGAATATTATAGGCACTCAATAAATATTTGAGCAACATTTGCTGGCTAAATAAATGGAGTTTTAGAAACCAGTGGACTTTGTTGCCATAGATCTATTTATTTATTTATTTTTATTTTTGGCTGCTTCGGGTCTTATATGTGTTGCGTGGGTTTAGTTGCCCCGCGGCATGTGGGATCTTAATATTCCGACCAGGGATCAAACCTGTGTCCCCTGCATTGCAGGACAGATTCTTTACCACTGGACGACCAGGGAAGCCCCGTTACCATAGATGTAGTTAAAATATTTCTTCTTTTTCTTCTAACTGTTCCTATATTAATGCAGTCATACATAAATCAGTTATTATGTGTGTGTTTGTGAATGTGTGTATTGATTTAGGTATGTGTACCCAGTAATGTTTTTCTTTTTTATTTAGGTAGTTTTGCCTATTTTAGTATACAGCTAAATGATTAAGGAAGGAGTTTTATCTTCAGAAGGTCAAACATATCTGCAGAATGCTCAGAACTTCAGATCATAGTGTTCAGCATTAGTGGCAGGAAAACCTCAGTGGATTTGGAGAGAGGGTTCAAGAACATGTTAGAGTTAAATTGGTTTGGTAAACTTAATGAGACCACTTGCACTCAGGGATTTGAGACATAGAGTGAAAGAAGTTGGATGAGTGCAAATTATTATTTTCATATTCTACACATATATTCTATAATAATAGCAAGTAAAAAATCTAGTTTCATTTTAGCATAGCTGGTATTTTTTTTTTTTTTGTAATAATTGCAAGGCTATTATTTGGGTTATATTTTAACTTTCATTCTAGGGAAGATACAGAAGGCAGATAGTGTTGAGGGAAACGTCTTCTCAAATGAGTGTTACTCGCTATCAATGGCAGGTAGTCAGCAATGACCTTTTTGCAATTTTAAAGGGTAAAAGTGTGACCACATTTTTTCCTAAATGTACCAACATATGCAGATACCTTGGAGCTGGGTCTAAACCCCACATTTGGAGGGAAATAAAACCAATCCACAAATTAGTTTCTTGATGTCAGAAATTTCAGTCATAGTGGATTCCAGTGTCTTTGATCCCATCATTAAATCAGAGTTTTGAGGTGGCCTGAATGTGACTTGTCTTCCAGACAGTCCTTATTCACCCAGATGCAACTCCCTGCTAGCCCACTCCAGGCCCACACTCTCAAAGCTGGTTCTTATAGAGCTGGGTATAATGCCATCTCTGATATCACTAGCAGAATGAGATTGGGCAAACTCCTTATCTTCTTTAATACACAAATTCCAATTCTGTATTGGTTTCAGACCCTACTTATCTCTTTTCCTCCGAGTGATACTTTGCATACTGAAAACATCCATTTGTAAAACAAGGTTATCAAGGTCTCCTATGCAAGGGCTGTTGGGAAGATTAAATGAAATGGTGCCAGGACTCAGTCAATAGTAGGTAATATTTATACCCAAATCAAAGAGTCCAGAAGCTTGTACTGGGCTTGGAAAGAAGCAACATTTTACTCAGTTGAGATACCATAAACAAACAGAATCCAGACAGGGAAATGTATTATTTGTGAAGGACTCTTCACAGAAGTCAACAGGGGGAGAATGAGACACGCACAGATGTTTAACATGCAGTTTATTTGTTTGTAAGATCTATGGGATCTGAAGAGTGGGGAGAGATATGTGATTATAGAATTGATACAAATTGAGAAAGGCAAAAGATGAGATTTATGAAAGTGTATACTCCACAAGAGAAATGTGAAAGGAAAAACTACTTACGGATGCTGGTCTTTTCTAATATCCAAGATGAGTGGTGTTGAGAGAGAATTTCAGATACATCTTAAGAAAGGTAACAGTGGAAGTAACCAAAAATAATATTTGAAGCCAAGTGTTTACAATCAATTTACACTGAGTGATTGAAGGGTACTTACGAAATCGTGCATGCTGAGAACTTGAAACATCATAACAAAAAGAAGAAAATGAGCCATATACTTGGCTAGGAATAAGGGCAAGAAAGAATAAAGTTTGTGTGTTGCAAAGATGAGGCCTTCCTTTAACGTAGTATTAAGAGAGTAGCTAATATATTTTTCAAAATCTGGGATTTTTTTTCAGATTTATAAAAAGAATAAATACATTTTTTATCTGATTAAGAAATGGAAGTAATCTTGACATGAAAAAGGGGAACAAATATCCCTTTCTCCCTTCAAATGTCTCAAATGTTTTGAAATCTCTTTTATCAAAATAGTGTGCTATATTTAAAAATGATAATAACAAAAGCTCTTTCAGAAAGAAGGAAAGTCAGAGGCCTGAAAGAACAAAACAGAGACCCACTTATAGAAGAATTCAAATGCAATATAGACAGAAAAATTATAACAATGAGAAACCAAATTACATAAAAATCAAAGAAAAATAAATGAAGTTTATATACAAAATCTCAAGGTGAGAAAATAAAGCTCTACTTAAAGCATCTTAAAATGCATAAGAAGAAGTTAAGTGTGGAGCTGAAAGGTTTTAATGCAGTATGACATGAATCCATCAAAGAGAGAGAAAGTGTGGGGAGAATGGAAGATTTCTTTGCAGAACTGTTTCAGTGAGAGGAACAGGATATGTGCTAACGCTAAGCAAGAAATAAAGGAACAAAGATTTTACAGTTAACCTTTCAGTTTAAATGGGGAGTAGTGGATACTCTAATCATTGACATGGGAAAGTGATCTTGGGTCACACAGCCCCACTGCTAAGTGGCTTCAGGGTTTTAATACTGTCCCTCCAAAACTACTGATCTATGGGAGAGAGGTGACAAAACCAGGAGAAGCTATTTTTGCCTATCTTCTACTTTTTCTATTCTCAATCTTGGCAATCACTCCGTCCCTCTGACCCTAGTCTAGTCTACCTCCTTCAATCAACATGACATGTCATCCCCAGATTAATCTACCAGATTCATTTACTTGACTAATTTATCTGATAAATCCTACCTGAATAATGATTCTAAAGCTCAAACCTAATGTTACTGCTCCCCTTACAAATCTTTAAGTATCTTCCCAATACCTACAGGGTCAAAAGCAAACTCATTCACCTAATCTGCCTTCTAACTAGATCCTCACCAGTCTCTTTCACACACATACTCTGCTATAAGCAAAGTGATACCATCCTTTTGCCAAACACAGTGATTTACTTCTCATCTTCATAGCTTTGTTTTTTTTTCTTTGCTATTTTAATTGTTATAAAATATACATAAAATTTACCATTTCAGCCATTTGTAGTGTACAACTGGGTGGCATCAAGTACATTCACAATGGCTGTCAAACCAATACACTGTGCATTTCCAGCACTTTTTCATCATTCCAAACAGAAATTATCCCATTAAACAATAACTCAACATTTCGCCCTCCCCACCCCGCAACCAGTCTCTGGTAACCTCTATTCTACTTTCTGTCTCTAAGAAGTTGCTTGCTCTAGCAGTGAGGTGGATGGACCTAGAGTCTGTCATACATAACGAAGTAAACCAGAAAAAGGAAAACAAATACCATATGCTAACTCATATATATGGAATCTAAAAAAAATGGTACTGATGAACCCAGTGACAGGGCAAGAATAAAGATGCAGATGTAGAGAACAGACTTGAGGACATAACTTCGTTTATACTGCTTTCTCATTTAGATCTTCCTTTCTTCTCTACCTGTTTGATGAAGAGTAGGGAAGGTTAAAAACACACATGAATAAGAAAGAATTCATGGGGTACACTTTGAAGAAAAAAATGTGTGACAAGGAATGAGGACTGAGAGGACCAGTAAAAAGAGAGTAAGGAGGCACGTGGTTTAGAAAAAAGGCAAAATTAATTTCATAGGCTCCATTATCATTTTCTTTCTACATTAGTGATGTTGGACTCCTGACAAAAGTCTCTGTGGTCCCACTGATGGGTGTATTTTTACTGGCCCAGTGAATAAGACATACCAAGAAGACTGCTCCCATATCTACCCAGAGGAAACCAGGCTATGAACGATCAATGCATAATTTCTCATAGTTTAACGCCCTTGTGTTCAACTCTAACAGCAAAAGCTATTTGTTAGAACAACTTTAAACTTTTATCTGCTTACCTTGGAATTATGGTGGTATGGAAAGAGAACAGGTTTTAATGAATAGATCTGGACAACTTGTGAAAAGGAAGGTAGAATAAATGATAATCTGGTCTCAGAAATTCAGAAGGAAAAATAGGGAAACGACAGAAAAATACCAAAAGATATTTATACTTTTTACACTCTGCACTGAATTAACTTGAGAATCAGGAGTCTAAAAATACTTTTAAGCCCCTAAATGAACAAGCACAAATAATTAATTATGAGTATTTTACATGACAAATTTTTAATTATAGCCAATAATGTTTGATGGAAGGAGAATTAACATTTGCCCAAGAGAAGAATTTGAAAAATAGGAGATGCTGCAACAGCTTATTCATTCATTCATTCCTTTATTCATTCATCCATTTATTCACTCATTAGCAAACCCATGTGAAGTGCCCCCTAAGTCACTTAGGCTATAAACGCGTATGTGGAGGTGAGCGTCTACTGTTTCATATTTATAATGAGAATTTATGGGGCCTTATTAAAAAACGTAAAAAAAGGAACAACAAATAATCACAATCCTCAGCATAAAAATTCACTAAGATGGGAAACCTTGCAGTACTTGTATATAAAATACTCCTAGAAAAGATCTGGCCAGATGTACAAACACATTTACATTGCAAAAGAGAGCTGATGGAAGAAACAGTTAAATTATGAGATATTATAATGGTGCAAGACATCAGATTTATGGAAATTATTTAGGTTGAGTTGTAATCGTTTATGAAATGTTTAAATGTCTTTTCTAATAAAATCTTGTATAATAAATACAAAGATAAAATGAGAAAATGTAATTGCTCTGTAAGTGTGAAATCTTGCTCTACAAGTCCAGGATAACTACAGGTATTATTAAATTAGACTTTTGAAGCAGAGCAATGTAGGATGCAAATGAATCAAATTATTTGGGTTGATGTTTGGCTTTTCCCAGTTACACAAACCTCATGAATATCAGTGAGAATTTCAGACCTGTGATCTAGTTCTAGAGCTGTTATAGAAACCAAGAATCCGTCTTTTTCATGAATTGCCCAAAGGGTTTTGTCCCACTTCTCTCTTTGTTTTGTTGTTGTCCTTTCTCTGCGCTTATTTACTCAAATGCATCAAATTAAGAAAAAAGTTGAATTGGTATTCCCTACAATAAAATCTTTCTAAAGTTATCATAAAATAGTTGTAATTTAGAATCGCTCCTGTGATAATGATATAGGACCTCTGATAATCAATTATAACTACATTTTGGTTTCTATAAGAAAGTTGAATGTGTTTCTTTGGATTCTCAAGTGAACAAAGGAGGAAAATGAATGTCAATCTGAAAGGGGCCCAATTATGCTCACTGATCATGGGAGACCTCAAGTGCCTCCTTACTGAGACCCTAACTCTTGCATGGTTCAGAAGAATAAAGCAAATCACTAAAGCTGGACATTGGCCTTTGGGAAGAGAGACGCCTAAATGTTAGAACATTTTACATAATGATCTTTGGAGAACACCCCAAGTATTGGTAGAATTTCTTTTGTGGCAGAGAAACAAGCTCATAATTCAAACACTGCTAAGCAAGCTAAAGATAAAGGCAGACTGTGAGTGTGCAGCCTGGTGTGTCAGAAGCTATGTTATACATCAAAAGAGTACAGGTTGGGGCCAGGAGAGCCAATTGTGAGCTCAGCTTTGTCACTTACTGGAACTTCTCTGGGTCAGGCAGCTTAATCTCCATGGTCTTCTGCCTTGTCATCTTTTGGAAGAGGAAGAACTATCAATGATTTTTAAGGCTCCTTTTTATCTTTAGTATTTGGGCTATGAGGGCACACCGAGGAAGGTAAATCCTATGTGCAGAAACAGATTAGTACATAAAGGTTTTCTTTCAGCTTTTCCAAAGCAGCTTTTTTCTCACTTTTCAGATGACCATTGTTGACCTGATTTCTATCGTTTTTTTTTTTTTTTTAACATAAGTTATTTTAGGTTTGGGTTTTCTTTTTTTTTTTTTTTTCCTGACCCACTGCACTTCCTCTGTCCTGGCTACTTCCTCATGTTCTGAACCAGCAACTATATATGTGAATATAGACTTCACTTGGGAAACAGCCAAGTTCTCCTGACCATGAAAACTTCTTCATGAACCAAAATGTCTCTATTTCCATTTTCAGGAACTAAGAAGGTTTCTGCCACTCAAGAAGAACTATTTTTTAAAATCTTTTTGAATGCTATTTTGGAGAACAAAATCCTGCTTTGACAAATGGGTGGGTGAAGTCTAAGTAGAATTGTAGAGGGTGGGCAGAAGAGCAGGGGCCATGCCGTGTGAAGAGTGCTTGGCTGGAGTGAGACACACTCTTCTGCCAACATCACCTGTTTCTCTCTCTCTCTCTCTCTCTCTCTCTCACACACACACACACACACACACACACACACACACACTAGGTGCCACCTTTGTGAACTTGACCTGATCATGCAGGCATGTCAGTACAGTGATAATCATAGTCTCCATTGACTTAGCACTTGACTATATTTCAGGTGTTTTTATATATGCTATCTTTGTGTTATGATTCAGTTAGGTGGTATTATTATTCCCATTTTAATAATAAAAGAGATTAAATAATTTATGTCATATAACAGTAGGTTGCAGAACTAGATTTTAAGCCCAAATCTGTAAGAGTCCAAGGTTTTCCTGCAAAGATTATGGCTTTGTAACTTTCGAGATTAGGCTAGTCATGGATCTATACATTCTCATCCTTGAAAAATGAAGACCTTTTTTCCCAACTTGCAGTATAAAATGAAATGATGCATCTGAAAGTGCCAATTCAAGGTAGGGGCTTAATCACTTAATACATAGAGTCCCTGGCTTTGAGATGCAATGCAACTTTCCCCACATTTCATTTTATACTCGTGCTGTGAACTAGGCAAAACATTATTGCCATCTTACAGATGGAGAAATCGAGGAACATGAAGATTAAGAGAATTACCTGAGGTCCCACGGCAGATGATGGCAGAGATGTTACTGAACATACACCTCCTACCTTTCAAGTCCAGTCTTATCCTATCACAAAGTTGTCTTTAAATTGTTCAGCAGAAAGAAAAATAAACATGGTGGCAAAGAGGAGCCTTTGGTGGAAACTACGCGTATCGGAGCCAAATAAGCCTGGGTCTTGAACTGTAGCCTCACTGCTTACTGTCTGTGTGATTGCTAAGTTACTGGAATTTTCTGAGTTTCAGTTTCTTATCTACATAGACATAATGAAGATTTCTTTGTGGAGTTCTTGTAAGCAGTGGATGTAAAATGTTTAACTATACCTGACACACAGTTGGAACTTAATGAAGAAGAGCTATTTCTAGTGACAATTATTACTATTTCATTACACATTATAACTATGTTTATAATTATTTACCTTTCATTCAGTGAAAAACAGCATTATGTCTGTGAGACACCAGGTATTGCTCTGGGCTGTGGGGCCACAAAGATGATATACCTGATGTTAGAGTCTCACCATCAGTAATTCTCTGCAGTTTTGTATCATATGAGATAATATTGTATTAAATGTAACTTACCAGTTTGCACTAATTTTTAAGATTTATAAATATAGTTCACCCAGTTTTCTCCCTATAGATAAGAAAGCCAGAGCTTCTTAGTTGGGGTAGGGTGAGACCCCTCTTATAGCTTCCAGGAGGTGCCATGGTGATCCCATGCTTGTGAATCTCTGAGATATGCAGACAAAAAGAAGGCGGGGCTCAGGCAAAAAAAAGGTACTGGCTACCATTGTCCTTTACTGACTTCCCACATTATCACCATATCAGCAGTGTCTTACGGATGTAAACCAATTTTAGCTTTTTAAAACTCCTTTCATATATTTTGTCATTGCCGTATCACATATGCATGTCATGATATTTTATTTTAGAGTCAGCATGTAACTCTCAGGCATAACACACCTTTTTTAAAAGAGAATGAAAAATCAAGGAAAGAAATTCATATCCTCTCTCCTTTCTGGGAAGTTGTAAAGCAACTGGTTGAATTCACTCTTAAAACCTTTATGAATATTCAGTATAAGATCTTTATGCATCTCATGGTTCCCAGTTATTAAATACAACCATAATGGTGAATACTTAGATTAGAAATATGGCCTTTTTGCAGTTCACCCTAAGCCCAGCTCAAACGGAAGCCCACATCTCACCCATTGAAAGGGAGTTCTAGCCAGAGTGCAAAATGGATCAAAGTCAGAAACTCATTTATTTATTCACTCAACATTTGAAGTATTTACATTGTGCCAGATAAGGAAGGTACAATGCTGAGTAGAACAAACACTGTCATCCTTATAGTCCAATGAGAGACAAAAATAGAAATAACCACATAAATAGAAATGAAATGACAACTTTGATGAGCGCTATGAGAGCCACATGGCTCTATGGAAGCCTATCACAGGTAGACTTGATCTAGCCATGAAGTCAGGATACACTTGCAGGGTTGATGATGACTGAGCTCAAATGTAAAAAGTAGGAGTTAATTAGCCAAAACGAGGCAGAATCAGAGTCAGCCTGGCTGGAAGAGAAAGCAAGGAGATGCGCTACAAGGTAAGTCTGAGAAAGGATCAGACCACTTAGAGCCTCATAAGTTATGCTAAATTTTGTTGTTCATCTCCTAAAAGCAATGGGAATCTATGCAAGAAGTGTTTTAAGTGAATGGCTTGGGTTTTTTGTTTGTTTGTTTCTTGTTTATTTGTTGAGGGTATGAGATATATGCTTCAGTTTATATTTTGAGACGAGTGCTTTCCACACAGTGATGAGAATAGATTGGAAGGGAAAAATAGATACAAGATGATGGTGACTTGAACTATTGTGGTAGAAAGAAGGAGATGAACCACTCTCAGGCTCATAGACTTATGTCCCCAGTATACACATTTATCCAAAGGAAAGCAATGCCAGTTTTGAAAGTCATCTTTTGTCATGCAAACCGAAAAGCCCCTTTCACTTTAGGACATATGGTCACAGATGACAGCAGAGAAGTGATACAATGACAGGACTGCACATTGCAAATCTGTCCTTTCATTTTTAAAACTTAGCTCATAGCCACCCAATGGCTTCATGGAATCATTACCAATAGATAAGGAAATGTCATCCATTTGCCTCCTCTGACTCCACTTGGACAAAGGCCATTGTTTCTACAAAGAGTGGCTTGGAGCCATGCAAGGTTTCAAGGGAAATTGGCCTTTCAGAGGGGTATAGGAGTAGATAATGCATATTGCCACCGTAAAATCTCTAATGAATATTAAGGATGGCTTTCATTTGTGGTGATTGAAATGAACTCATAAATTCTCTCTCTAGGATGTGGGAATTTTGTCCTCCCTGTGGAGAGATTTAATGGATTTGTGGCATTCTGAATGATTTGGCAAGAAATCAGAGGTACCTACGCAGTCACCCGCAAAGGGCACTTAGTTTCTTACATGGGATAGTCACCACCACAAAATATTTTCTGTAGGAACCTGGAATGATTGATGTAGCCCACTGTAAGTCATGACAAGGTATCAACTGAAAAACTGGAAAAAGAAGTGGTTAAAGGCACCGCAGCTTTAAAAACAAATTTGACTTTTAGAGAAGGGTTATTTCCTTTTAGAAAAAAAAGTTAGACCTGCCACCTGCAAGAAATTTAGATCTGTTGTTTGTGGCAAGGGCCATCATATTTTGAGGCTACTGAGAGCTCCTACTGCTTTCTGTATGAAGTAGATTAAACTGTTCCTACACAGTGATAAACATATCGCAAAGAGCCATAACAGGAATACAGTAAGTTGTAGCAGTTAATGGTACAACTTCCAGTTAAAACAATATTCTTAGGGTTTCTTTTGCCAGTCCCCATTTTTATGTGTGCTATTTTTTGATAAGTTAATTTTTCACATTTGCAGAATCAATATCTTTCAAAGCTTTATAAAGAGTGAAAAAAATTAGAGGCAAGAATTCTAAGGATCTTTGCAAGCTGTGTGGGCGTGGGTTAGCAGAACACCCTCTGAAAAGTGCAAAAATCATCTATGAAAACAGCAGATAAGGATTCATATTAAAAATATCATCAGCTCTAAATTTTCGGTACACATGGAAAGAAAACAGAAATAACCCCAAGCAGCAATTACCCAAAAGGCATGCAGATTTTACGATGGAATGTGGCAGAGAATCTCCTTTCAGAGAAAAGAACTTTTTAATGCTCTTTAATGCTACACTTTCAATTTTTGAAGCAAAAAGAGTTCTGAATAATTTTGTTCTGTTGGAGGAGTGTATTCCTTTGTGGAATAATCCATGATCCTACTTTTCAATCCCATGAGTTAAGGCATTATGAAAGAAGTTAACCCAAATGTCCTGCATTCTATTTATATGAAGGAAGTATGACTGTAACTTAAGACATTGGATTCCTTTCTGACATGGGATAACAAAGCTTGGTTCAGTGGGGAGATTTTTCTGAGCATAGACTTGCTTCTCAATTAGGTTTCTCTTGGATGGGAAACGTCTTCGTTTGTGAAAATTCTGAGTTGGAGGATAAGCCAGATGGTATAGGTTATGATTTCTTTCGCTGTAAAACAAATGGATTAGACTAGGTAACCACTAAGATCTCTTACAAGGATAAATATTTATGAATGAACTTTGCAAAGGAATAATAGCAGTTGAGAATTATATTAAGCCATCATCTGGGGAAAAGGACCTGATTCCCATGAAAATATTCCCAAACTCAGAGCCTTATATTTTAACATGTAAAATGGTGAACACCTTTTTTTTTTTTTAACTTTTATCCAATTTAAAATAAATAGGCAAGAGGAAAAGTGTAGTATTCATCTAACTTGGATGTCTTGCCATTGCCTGCTCACAAGAACTCAATGCTGCTTGGATGTGAAAGGTTGACATAGTTCTATTTAGGAGTGGGGTTTAGGGAACTCAATCCAGATGAGAATTAGAGGGCTTTGGAAGCCTGATGATTTGAAGGAGAGAAAAGACATTGAAAGAAAGAATCACAGTATGTGTGATGATTCCAAATAAACCAATCTGCTTTAAAATTTGGCTAGAGTATTACGTTTTAAAACTATTTCTCAGTGTGTGGTTTCATGGACCAACTGCATCAGAATCACCTAAGGTACTTGTTACCAAGATCCACCGACTCCAGATTTACTGAATCAGAATTTCTAGGATGAACATTCTTTAACAAGCTCTTTAGATGATATTTTTCTGTTCACCAAAGTTTGAGAATCATCTCTGCAGAGAAGAAAAGAGTTCCCTGATTTTTCAATTTCATCTTCATCAATCCAGAAAGTCTTTTTGAGAAGCTCTCATATGTATATCACTTTCAGAAGTTATTTAATCTCATAAGCACAACAATCCCATAAAGTAGGTAATTCAATTTTCCAAATGAGGTAATAGGGCTCTGAGGATTGAGGAAGTTGCCCAAGGCCTGTTTCAGGGCCAAGCTGGGATTTCAGAGTCTTCCAAATCCCACTCCTGTAAGAGAGTCAAATCACTTTAGGGATCTCACATTGACAACACAACAAAGGAATGCACTGGGGAGCCCTTGGGAATTCTTAGTACAAAAAACTCCTGTGATCAGCCTATATGAAAGTGTACCTCTAGAGCCTCTAATGGGTGCAGCTGATATTTCCCCAGAGATAGTTTTGTGCTTTCCAAACTGATTTGGTTGGAACTCCCATCAGAGAGTGTTTGGGACTTTTGATAAATCACAGAGTAGAAAAATCCCCAGACAGAGGGTATAACAAAAGACCAGGCCACTTATAAATCTTCCAGAGTTTACAAAATGCTTTTGAATGTAAATAGCTCTTATGATAATAATACATATATTTTTAAGTAACTTTCTAAATAGCATCTGATGTTCTTAACTGGGTCATCGTTGTGTCCTTTTGAGTCTAATATCCAAGCTAGGTAAAAATCGTTGGCCTTACTCATTTGTGAAACTTTCCCCAATTTGTGGGTGACTTTTGTTTTTTTATGCTCCCATTTTTCAACTGTCTCTTCTGCCAACTCCTTCTTAATACGGATGTTTTAGTGGGTTGCCTTCCTATTGTTCTAGTGGCATGGAACTCTCTGCCAATATTTCTGTATGACCTATAAGGCCCCTAACAGCATTTTACCCAATCGCTGAGGAGCAAAACCGTCCTTTCTGTCCGAGGGTCAAAGAAAATGTCCAGTTTTGCTAATTACACAGCCCATTTACTTTAGTAAGAGTTTCCAATATCATTTGGTCATGATCTTTAAATCCTAAAATGTTTGAACCAGGTCGATAGATTTGAATGGGACCTTGAGTGTGTGTGTGTGTGTGTGTGTGTGTTTCTTCGCATCATATAACACTAACATAGCTCAAAAAGAAATATCTGTGAAAGGTTTCATTTGATTCGCTGTGTCCCACCTTCCTCTTTCTTTATCTTTATTCTAAACCAACTTTTAAGTGGCATTATATGGTGGAAGCCATATATAATGCAGTATGTTTTTTCTCTTAATGTTCCTTTAAATGTCAGAATAGGTTTGGGAAATGAAAATCATGGGTGTGAAATGGTAACAAAGCTGATAATTTTGAAATATTTATGTTAAAAGCCTTTTTGAAATTGAGTACTTAGCTTCTGTAGTGTACTTTCCTGACAGCCTGTAACCCGTGGATATCCTCATTCACCATAATTAGTAAATTTGATGCCTTATTTACTGTGCATTAATTCAGGTCAGATGAAAGTGGGAAAGAGTCTCCCTTGAATATAATACAGCTGAATTTAAATTCAACCAAAGGAACCACAGTGCAATGTGGTTACTGCCGAAGAGTTGTCAAGCAACATTCTGGTCTTTGTATCTGGGCAAATTGTTAGAAAAATGAGCTTTTGTCTTTACCAATAACAAAAGCAGAACTAACTAGAAATTCAGTTTGCATATATGGAATTGGAAGTGAATAAACTGTGATATGTCCCTGTTCTTTCCATTGTCTAGATTTCTGCCCCCTTCCCATCCCACTGGCCAATGTACATTAGCTTGCCTTTCAAAATGAAACATCAACCAATCACCGATATTTATTAAACCCCTAGTACCCACAGAATGCTTTTGCATCTTGCATGTGGCTAGCATTGTACTCACCCATGATGTTGAGAAGTTTATGCAACACAGTATAAGGAGAAGGCCATTAGACCTTAAAGGAAAAAATGCTGAGATTAAATTTGGAATCCATGGCATACACTGCCACGTTACCGTCTGAGTCCCAGTTGCTGCTTCTGTGTAGTGGGAAAAATATAGCCTTTCTCCCAGACTTATCATTAGGATGGGAAGAGATACTTATGTAAAGGTGCTTAGCTCTCTGTCTGGAATATAGATGGTAACCAAGAACCCCAAGAACCAATGTGAAAAGGAAACAAATACATTTTTAGAAAGCTGTATCTCAAAACCAGGGTGGTGATTATAGATTCAGGTGTAAATAAAGCATTTTGTTGAGCTCATTGACCTGCTTTTGAACTTTACTACTGACTCTAAACTTTTCAGTATTGCTCCCAGAGTAAATGTTAACTTTGTCAATAGAGGTTGAATAGCTGAAATATTCTCTGTACATTTTCCAGGATTTCTATATGGTATACACAAATCAAAATGTGTTTTCTTCTCAGCTTTACATGCTCTGTGGTGTGTCCCTTCTGTTTTTCTCCCTATTACCTCTGCTCAATTTCAGTTACTTCCCCAGTCTTTTTTCCATCCCTTCAGAGCCTGCATACAGTCTGGTAAGTATGTATTTGCTACAACTTCTCCTCCTTGGCTGATTTTGAGTTACCCTTCTGAGCCCTCAATTTCCTTTCCTGTCTGCTCCTGAAATATGCTCCTTTGGGATCTTAGGAGGAAGTGACAATGTAGTGAGGCCTTGGAAAAGAATTACAAAATAGAAAGTGAGAAAAGGTGTGAGATCAGAAGAAGGGGAGGTGGCCCATTTTCTAGCTATAAGACCAAGGTTTACATGCACAGCTAACTGCTAAAGAAATGAGTGGGGTTGCTTTTGGCTTCTTGTTTTCTCCCTTAATTTGCTTGTGAGCTTTATTCTACACAAAGGGTTTGGCTGTGTGGTATAGTGGAGTCAGACAGGCCTGAATTCAATTCTTGACTATTTGTTAGCTTTCTGACTTTAGGTGAGGTAGCTGTTTTATGCCTCAGTTTCTTCTTTGTAAAATAGGAGATAATAACACTTTATACATTTGTTAAGAGGATTACGTGAGATGTAGTGATCAACAGTAATGTATCAAAAATGTTTGTTCATTTTTCTCTTCCAAAAATCTATCTTCTTCTTGTCTCATTCTATACTGTAAACTAGACTGAATGTATGAGTATGGAAAATGTTGGCTTTTAAACTGTAAACTATATCCATATAACTCTTCAAGTCAATATTTTGGAGGCATCTAAATTCCTCTCTGTATCATTGACATATATATACCACCAAATGTAAAATAGATAGCTAATGGGAAGCTGCTGCATAGCACAGGGAGATCAGCTTAGTGCTTTGTGACGACCTAGAGGGGTGGGATGCAGGGGATGGGAGGGAGGCTCAAGAGGGAGAGGATATGGAGATATATGTATACATATAGCTGATTCACTTTGTTGTGCAGCAGAAACTAAGACAACATTGTAAAGCAACTATACTCTAATAAAGATGTAAAAAAAAATAAGTTCCTCTCTTAGATGATCTGACTTGAAATCAGCTGCAGGGGTTCAGAACTAGCCATCTTCTTTCTAAGATCTAAATACTATATTCAAATCAGAAGTTTTTAAAGTGAAGATAATTTCCAATGCTAGGCTACACAGTAGTAACTAAAATATGCTGTTTGGAGGAAGGAAGGAAAAAAATGAATGAATGCCAGTGGGTAAGTTCACTTGACTCAGCCACTCATGTAGACATAAGGTATTTTTGGTTTACTTTTGTTACCACTCAATTGTTCTTGTATTACTTATTCAGCCTTTTCCTATTTAAGTAATTCTACCACTATGGGTACTAATACACATGTCAATCACAGAGAGACAAGGCACTCCTCTATCAATATTCATGTTCACCAGTGCTCCCAAATATTTTATATCTGTTCTTTCCTATTTTGCATGGTAATAAACTATCATACAATACCATTTAAGGCCTCTAATCTCTCTAAAATGTCATTTTGTAGGAGCCACTAATACAGAAACCCTGTTGCTTGTGTACCCATGGCTTAACAAGTGGAGAAGAAGGTCACATGACAACAGTTCAACACTATATTTTCATGACAAATGACAAATGACAAATGAAGTGGCCCCTGCTGCCCTTAGATCCAGTACTGCCCTCAGCTGTTTCTTTAAGTCAAAACTCTTTGTCTCTCTATGCCTTAACTTTTCCAAGTGAATTTAATGATTTTTACATATCAGTGTCCAAGACATCTGAATATTAACTTGTGTACACAATTTTTTCGTGTTTATTTAGTCTCAACTTAATAATCTCACTGATTTCTAAATTTATTATACTGTGTACTTCATGTTTTAAAAGAAGGAAGTGATATTAAATTGCTTCTTCAATATAATACAATTAGAAGCATATAATTTACATTTTGGGTTATATCATATAATTAGTATTTTTGTAATGTCAGTTATGGTATTCAGTAAATGAGATAAAAGATATATGGAGATGTGTTTTATATTCATTAAATCATTTACTTATATATGCAAGTACGACATGTTTTGTCTCATGTGGTTATGAGGAAATGGCAGAATGTGAATCAGAATGCCTTAACAGTGTCTTCTTATTTGCTAGTGAATTCTGTCACTTTAGTAAAGATGTATCACTTGTAAAGTGTGTGTGTGCATTTATGTTGCTTGAAACACAGAAAACATACTCAAGACTTCTTTATTTATGTTAGGATCTATTTAAACTATTCAAGTTTAGAAACAGCTAAAGAGTACATAGCCTTAGAAGTGTAAGTGTCATAGGTTTGAACGCCACCTACTTCAATTAGAGAGAAATCATTTGCTTGCATCAAAGCTGCCAATTATCACAGTTCATGACATTTCTAGGAAATACCCCAAACAGAAATAACAGCTGTAATCCAGCATCCTTAGTATTGATCTTAGTGATAGTATGTTTCTGAACAAGTTTTTTACTTGCACAGAAATAGACATTTCAAGATGTGGGTATAAACCAGATTCTGCAATTAAGATAAAGAGCAAGGAGAAAAATTCTGGATACCTAAATGGCTTGCTACTGGAAAATTAATTTTATTCATTTCATGATTCTCAGATTTTTTAACTAAATTTTTAAATCAGTATCAAAACATCAATATCAACATCATTTTAAATGTTCATATTATAGTATTAGCATTGTCATTTTTCCTTGTGACATTTTCATCACGAAATAAAGTGATCTGGTAGGACTGAATGTCAAAGTATGCTCGTTTCTTTATCCAGATAATGTTATGTAGACAGGAGAGCTCTAATATAATGCTTTGGACCAAACTGAGAAGAGGAGGATCTTTTCTTCATCCTTTTTGTTTGCTTCATAGATGAGGAGCGACTGAGGAACTATAGAAATACTGAGGAACAAGCTTTGGAAATGTCACAGATTCTCTCCATCCCCCATCTCTAATCTATGCTCCACATTTCAGCTAGAAACTTTTCTCTAACACAAAAATCTGGTCGCATTGCTCTCTTTCTTTGACAACAGTTCTTTAGTAGTCTCCATCCCATACAAATTATAACCCCATTCCATTAGAATCTACATTATTTAACATGGTGTATCAGGTTCCTAGGGCTACCATAATATAGTACATACACTGGGTGATTTAAAACAACAGACAGTTATTATCTCACATTTCTGAAGGTTACAAGTCCAAAATCAAGGTGTTGTCAGGGCTATGATGTCTCAGAAGCTTTATGGGAGGATTCTTCCTTGTTTCTTCCAGCTTCTGGTAGCTTGCATGGCTTGTGGCAGCATAACTCCAATTTCTGCTTCCATCTTCACATCGCTATCCTCTCCCTGTGAGTAGCCTTTCTTTCGTGCATGTGTGTGTCCAATTTCCCTCTTCTTTTCAGGACATCTATCATTTTAGATCAAGGGGTCACTTTAATCAAGGATGACCTCCGTTGAACTAATTATGTCCTCAACAACCCTGATTCCAAATCAGGTCCCATTCTGAGGGACTGGGGGTTAGGACCTCAACATCTCTTTCTGGAGGGATACATTTCAACCCATAGCATATGGCCTCTGAGTCCTGCCTAGCCTGACTTTAAGCCACCTGGCAGCCTCATCGTCTGTCTCTCTCCTTGTTTATCCTACCCACTTGCTGTGGGGAATTCCTCCTCACTCTCACACCATGCCAAACTCTCATGCCGCCCACCCTATCGTACACTCTTCTCTTTGCTGGAATGCCCCTGAATTTCCCCTTGTCTGCCTGGCAAATTCCTATTTGACTCAGTTTTACCTCAAGTAGTCCTTAGGATTTGCCTCCTTAGTACAAATTTCCCTTATTTCTTCGGGCAAATTAGCAACGTGCCCTCTAGGTTTTCCCTGCTCATGCACGCTGGGTTGATACAGAACACATTATATTGAATTCTCAGTCTATTAGTTTGTCTGTCTTCCCACTAAACCATAAACTCTCAGAAGGCAGTGCCCATGTTTCTCCATCTTTGGACACCTGGTAGAGTGCCAGGCCCACGGTAGACATTCAAGACATATGTGTTAAACAAATAAGATAAGGTCCCTCTTCCATATCTTGGAATACAACAAGAATGATGAGAGGGGTCAAGAAGTGGAACTTCCCTGGTGGCGCAGTGGTTAAGACTCCAAGCTCCCAACACAGGGGGCCCAGGTTTGATCCCTGATCAGGGAACTGGATCCCACATGCATGCCGCAACTAAGAGTTAGAATGCAGCAACTAAGGCAAGAGCCCACTAGCCACAACTAAGGACCCCATGTGCTGCAGCTAAGACCTGGTGCAATGAAATAAATAAATAAACAATATTTTTTTTAAAAAAAAGAGTCAAGAAGTAATATGTTATGCCCTGGGACATTCAAGTCCCACTCAGTCTTCTCTGGGTCTGTTTGATAGAGAGATTCTCCCAAATCTCTCTCACCAGGGCAAGACAGTGAGTCACCGGAAAGGCCTTACAGCATGTTAAGGTTTCCTAAGCTTGTGGTGGCCAGAGGTGCGATGGCTTAAAGACTAGCACAGACTTCTGCAGTTTCCAAATTGGTACCTTCTCAAAGTGATACTGAGTGGATTGTATTCACCTGCTGATTGTCAGCAGAGGAGATGACCTTTGCAGAAGTTGGCTCTGCGTGAACCATATGCATACTTACTGATTGTGCTGAGAGCTAGAAAAAAAAATACACATTTTCCCCCAAGTATTTATCATCTTGTAAAGAAAGTTTATTTTCTCTTTCAAAGGAGAAGTGTTAGTTTTCTAAAGTATCATTTCACAAAGATGAGTTTATAAGTTCAAGTCAAGCTTTAATATTTAGAGAATTATAGGGCCAGGGTTTTAGTGGAGTTGGGACCAATATAATTTCTTTCAATAGGAAAGAAGATATTTCACTCCGATGAATGCTTTGCAGGAAATCTCCTAGGCTCAGAACTAGATGTCTCAGAATCAGAAGCCAAGTTGGTAGAAG
The DNA here is from genome assembly GCF_030028045.1 of Hippopotamus amphibius kiboko. Classification (NCBI taxonomy): domain Eukaryota; kingdom Metazoa; phylum Chordata; class Mammalia; order Artiodactyla; family Hippopotamidae; genus Hippopotamus; species Hippopotamus amphibius. The sequence goes on along the minus strand of NC_080195.1, from coordinate 89,052,907 downwards.
AGGAAATTCAGTCCCACATATGCATAAAATCAAGATAAGTACCTCATAGGAAAGCTGTTAGGGTAAAAAGTTATGTTAAAAGATGTTCAGCCTTAAGACAAAAATGTTATACAAATCGATAATAGAGCATAATCTTCATTAGCACGGTATGTTGACATACCTCATTGATTTCTCCATAAAAGAGAAAGAATTTTTTGAAAGTGGTTTATAGTCTGTGTGTTTCAAAATTTTTGCAAGATTTTTTTCTGGTAATGTCTAGTTAAACATTTATTCTGCCTGCCATAATCCGTGTTGGGGGTACTAATTCTGGGATTTTCAGGCTTGATACTTGTCAATCCAAAGAAATGGCCTAAACTGTGCAAACCAATAGAGTTGAGTTATTCATCTAGTCAACAAACATTTCCTGACCTCTCTCCATGCCAGGCGCTGTGCTAGTGCTAGCAGTAGATCTGGCCTCTGCCTTCTAGGTAACCAAGGCAGACAGACAAATAAAAGCAGTTAAAAAAATAAAAAAAAGGTCAAGCACCTATGTGTATTTAATTGGAGAAGGCCCTCTGGGGAGGTGACAGGGAGGCTGATGCTTTAAGAATGATAAGGAGCCAGTCACATGAAAGTGAAGGGAAGAGCACTTCAAACAAAAGAGAGGGCTTGACCAAAAGCCCAAGACAGAAAAGAACTGGACTGTGTGCAGACACAGAGAGAAGGGTGGCATGACTGTAGAAGGGAAAGAAAGGAGAGTGGCATAGGCAAAGGTCAGAGATGTCCAGGCCTTCCTGGTCACGGAGTTTGTTTTCAAAGTGCAATTACAAATCCACAGTTAAATGCTTATCACCAAATCTAAGTGAAAGCAGAACTGAATTCTTCTGTAGAAATTTCCCCTGGTTGGTGGCTGAGGATAAACAGCATATTCAAATATCATTATAGCATGTGACAATTTGAGAACAGCAGGTTAAACTAGACGTGACATATATACCAGTGTTGGAAATCAGAGGTGAGACGTGTTACCAAGAAGTTGGTCACACTGTGACCGCAATCTAGAATGAAAGTAGGACTTGAAAGCCTAGGAATCTAATCCTTTTCCACCTATGTATTTGAAGGAGAGAGGAAAACACTAGCATTTGTTAAGATCTTCTCTGTATCAGGAATTTTATACACATTGTCTGATTTAATCCCAACAGTAATCTCATAAGGAAATATTATTTTCCCTTTTATCAATGAGGAAATTGAAAATCAGAGAGGCCAAATGTTGGGCCCAAGTTTATATAGCTTGACTGAATTCAAATCTATGTCAGTCTTCTAAAGTTCACAGCCTTCTAAAGGCATCACATCACAGGGCCTCCATGGATGGGTGACATAAGGAAAAGCAGACCGCACGCCGGGCTTGCTCAGCAGAGGACTAGTAACCAGAGCATGTAACTGCTGCAGTGGCTGCTTCAGGTGGCTAGAATCCCTTGCCCTTGAAAATAAAATAATCCCACGCCCTGTTTCTCTCCAAATAGATGTTAGGTTTCAATTAATCAGTTAGTTTTCTTAGGCTGCTGAGCACCGACGTTCACTTGGCTATTTGATTCACCACACTACTTGACTGACAAAGAAAAACAGATTTTTCTTTCATTTCTCACAAGTATAGCTGCAAAAGTTATGGAAAGTCTTCTTATTCAAGAAGAAAATAGAATTGAATTGTGGGTAACATAATTGTAAAATCCTGTAAGTGATACTAGATTTCTCCCTCCCCAGAAATGACAAACGCAAATGCTTTAAAATTAGAATGCAGCAGGGTTTCTGAGGACCTGTGCCTTGTGGCTTCACGCGTTATGTGGAAACTGCAGTTTGTATGTGTTGGGTTGGGCAGGGCAATTTATACCTATTTACAACATACTTGGTCTCCTAAGAAGTTCTTCCATTACTATTTGAATGAAACAGTAAAGATGGAGTTCCCTATAAATGGACACATATGACATATATACCTACATATATACACTCGTAAATATGTATATATACATATACACATACATATGTACATATATACATCTGTACATATACAGATGTATATATGCATATATAGGATGTTTGTGTATATATATGGTATTATGAAATTTGATTTTGCTGCAGTATACATTTTTACATTAAAAACCTTCATCACAATAATTTTCTATTCATTTCTTTTGTAATTAAACTGATATGCAATTGAAGTATTTCATCTTATAATTACAGTCAAAGTTGAAGGGATGAAGATCAGATAAAGGGTTTTGATTGTTTAAGTAATAGGCTATACAGTTACTATCTCTTACAGCTTTACAGCTTTAGCATAATTTCAAATGTTAAGGTATGAAAAATAATCTGGTCACTCTTGAATCTGCTATAAATTTTTCTGATGAGTGAAGGTAGAAAGGAAATAGAAATAATTTGTACTTCCTGTTTAAGAATAGCTTTCTGAGGAAAGGAAGCATATATATATCTCTCCAGGAATATTTTATTAGTACATTTTTCTTCAACAGGTAAAGAGAGGAAATCATGGTCTATTGACCAGCATAGTCTACCTTCCTCTTGCGCTTCTGGGGAAAGAAGTACGAATTAAGCAGGGGATTTTTTATGGCTTTAGAAGTATTTTGAAGCCTACATTTTCTAATTGAATGAGAGAGTCTTTAAATTCTATAGTGCTTTACAATTTCCAAAAGTTTCACACACATTATTTCATATAATCCCATAATAACCCTTTTTATTCCCCTACTTCTATATCGCCCCTCCCCCTTCCCTCTCCCCACTGGTAACAATTATTCTCTGTATCTGTGAGTCTGCTTCTTTTTTGTTTTATTGACTAATCTGTTGTGTTGTTTTAGATTCCACGTATAAGTGATATCATATAGTATTGGTCTTCCTCTGTCTGATTTATTTCACTTAGTATAATGCCCTCCAAGTCCATCCATGTTCATTCTTTTTTATGGCTGAGTAGTATCCCATTGGGTATACATACCACATCTTCTTTATCCATTTATCTGTTGATGGACACAGGTTGTTTCCATACATTGGCAATTGTAAACAATGCTTCTATGAATATTAGGGTGCATGTATTTTTTTCAAATTAGTGTTTTTGTTTTCAGATATGTACCCAGGAGTGGAGTTGCTGGGTCATATGGTAGTTCTATTTTTAGTTTTTTGAGAAACCTCCATACTGTTTTCCACAGTGGCTGCGTGAGCTTACATTCCCACCAGCAGTGTATGAGGGTTCTCTTTTCTCCATATCTTCTCCAATATTTGTTATTTCTGTTCTTTTTGATGATAGCTATTCTGACAGGTGTGAGGTGATATCTCATTGTAGTTTTGATTTGCACTTCCCTGATGATTAGTGATGTTGAGCACTTTTCATGTGCCTTTTGGCCACCTGTATTTCCTCTTTGGAAAAATATATTAAGTTCTTCTGCTCATTTTTAAATTGGGTCATTTGTGGTTTTTTGTTTGTTTGTTTTTGTTTTTGTTTTTTTGATGTTGAGTTGTATGAGCTGTTTATATATGTTGGATATTAACCAACATATCAGTCATATAATTTTCAAATATCTTTCCTGTTTAGTAGATTGTGTTTTTGTTTTGTTGATTATTTCCTTTGCTGTGCAAAAGCTTTTAAGTTTCATTGTGTCCCATTTGTTTATTTTTGCTTTTGTTTCCTTTACTCTAGGAGACAGACACCCCCCCCATCACCACCACCAAATAATGCTGCAATTTACGTCAAAGAGTGTTTTGCCTACGTTTTCCTCTAGGAATTTTATAGTATCTGGTCTTACATTTAGGTCCTTAATCCATTTTGAGTCTGTTTTTGTATTTAGTGTTAAAGAATGTTCTAATTTTGTTCTTTTGCATGTAGCTGTCCAGTTTTCCCAGCACCACTTATTGAAGAGACTATCTTTTCTCCATTGCATAGTCTTGCATCCCTTGTCATTGATTAATTGACCATAAGTGTGTGGGTTTATTTCTGGGCTCTCTATTCTGTTCCATTGATCTATGTGTTTGTTTTTGTGCCAGTACCATATTGTTTTGCTTACTGTAGTTTTATAATAGAGTCTGAAGTCAGAAAGCATGAGTCCTCCAGCTCTGTTCTTCTTTCTCAAGATTGTTTTGGCTATTCGGGGTCTTTTGTGTTCCCAAACAAATTTTTTAATTATTTTTCTGTGAAAAATACTATTGATATTTTGATAGGGATTGTATTGAACCTGTAGATTGCCTTGGGTAGTATGGTCATTTTAACAATACTGATTCTTCCAATCCAAGAACATGGTATATCTTTCCATCTGTTTGTATCATCTTCAATTTCTTTCACCAGTGTCTTATAGTTTTCTGAATATGGGTCTTTAACCTCCTTAGGAATGTTTATTCCTAGGTATTTTATCCTTTTTGATGCAATATGGTAATTGGGATTGTTTCCTTAATTTCTCTGATAGTTCATTGTTAGTGTATAGAAATGCAACAGATTTCTGCATATTAATTTTGCATCCTGCAACTTTACCAAATTCTTTAATGAGCATAGTAGTTTCTTGGTGGCATCTTTAGGATTTTCTATTAATAGTATCAAGTTATCTGCAAACAGGGACAGTTTTACTTATTCCTTTACAATTTGGATTCCTTTTATTTCTTTTTCTTCTCTGATTGCTTTGGCTAGGATTGCCAAAACTATGTTGAATAAAAGTGGCAAGAGTGGACATCCTTGTCTTGCACCTGATCTTAGAGGAAAAAACAGGAGATTTTAATAGCACATGTACTATGTTCAGATAAAGATTAATTAAAAAATATTTTTCTGCAAAGTTTGTTCAATTTGTTCAGTCAGTATTGTACTATGAACAGAATTTCCTTTCAGCCTAATGAAATGCACTTCAGGAGATACTGGATTATATTCTTAGTTTAAAAATTACATTGAAGATTTTCAATAAAAACATTTGTTATTGTTTTAGACTATCTATAAAGAATGAAAAGGCAAAATATTTTCACAGGGTACTGTATTTCTGTGCCTGTGAGAAGAATCTGAAAATGTGGAGAGAACATAATTACTTAAATGTGAGAATGGATTTCTATTGAAAAGCTTCACATTTGTGCCCTGCCTTTTTCCTACTATGTCATGTCAGTAGCTATGTCCTATGTCAATCTTAAAAATTGTAAGGTTGGAGTGTTAGTGACAGGGATAAGTTTTATGTAATTAGCTACATGCTCCATATAACTAGGAGTTTAGCAAAGAAGATAAAGAGACACAAATGTTTTAAAAGGTAGAATGAAAGAAGAGAGCTGGAGGTGATAAAAACGTGGATAGTTGGCAAAACTAGACTTTGCTTAAATATAGCATATAATCCATATACATTTACCCAAAAGATGCTAACCCACAAATACAAAGACATTTGGTAAAAGGATAGGAGAAGAGATGCCAACTAATGTTTGGGATGATGGAAGGTGAATGGAGAATTGGAGCAAGGCAGTCTCAGAACCTACAGAAAAGGATGCTGCAATGAAGTGAATCAGTGTGCACCAAAGAGCCCCTCAGAGCCTCAGCATTTGAAGCCTGCATGGAAGCTACCCTGTTCCTTCACAGCCCGTCTGGGACATGGGGGGATTATTACCTACAGAACCTAAATGATCTCAGAGAATAGAATTCCAGAAGCTGCCACTTAGGGCTCTTCTGATAAAAAGGCTTCCTTGCTTTCTGATCACCTAACAAGCCCACCTATTTACATAGAGCTTACAGTCAGGGTTTTTATACCACGCTCTTAGCCAAAAATCTCTAGACATTTGAAGAAAGCCTCAAAGATGAAAGACAGCAGTGAAAGCAAACAGAAGAAAGAAATTGGAGAGAAACAAAGACAATAAAAGGAACAGAAGGAAATTATAAAAATGGTAATTAATAACCAGAAAGATAGAAGAACATATTCCATTTATTTATTTAGTTATTAGTGTTTAGTATATGCCAGGCACTTTTCTACTAACTTTATAATAGTGTCTTATTTAATCCTCATAGCAATTCCTTTGAGGTAGGCACTACTCTCATGTCCATTTTATAGAAAGATTACGTAACTAGCCAAGGACAGCTTAGCAGATGGCAGAGCCAAGATTCGAACCCAGGTAGTCTGCTTAAAGTCCACCCTCTTATCCGTTACATTTTACCTCCTTTCCAAGAATTAAGAAGAGAATGTTCTCAAAGCCTCATTTTTTTTTAGAATATTACTATTAAAATACACCCTTAAAGTAAAAGCTAAGGCCTCAGAAATAACCTGTACCCAACTACACTGAACCCCCATTCCATCCCCCTGACTCTCTCCACCCAAGTAAATCATTACACTAAAAGCTATGTTCCTTACTCCTTTACTTTATTTTTTAAACCTTGAATGTATTTTTTAAAGAATATCATGCTATACGCAATTCTTTGGGGAACTGTTCTTTTCACTTAATATTGTGCTTCCAAGATTCATCCATATTGTTGCATGTTAATTGATTTCATTGTTACTGCAGCATTTTTTTTTAAAAAAGAAAAGTGTTATGAAAGGAAATAATCAGAAAGTTTTACAAAATAAAATATTATAGTTAAAAGAAAATATTTATTAGAAAAATTAGTAGAAAAATAATGGAATTTCCCAGAAAGTAAAAAATAATGAAGAAGAAGAAGGAGGTGGAGAAGGAGGAGGGGGGAGGGGAGGGAAGGGGAGAGGGAGGAGGATGAGAGGGAGGAGAAGGAGGAGAATAAGAAAACCGAAATATAATAGAATGAGAGTATCAATCAGTGTTTCTAACATTGTACTAATAAGATTTCCAGAAAAAGTAAACAGACAAAGGGATAAAGAATTTATCAGAGAAACAACCTTAAGGTTGTATGTTTTCAGTCTGAAGAGCCACTGAAAGAGCAGTGCAGGGAATGAAAAAAGAACCTATATCAAGACACATAATATGACATTTTAGGACAAACCAAGAATAAAAGGAATATATACATATTTTCTTTCTCTCTCTCTTCCCCTCTCTCTCTCCAATGGCATTAGTCTTCTCAACGAAGCCACAAGACAATGGAAAGCCCTTCTAAATTCTGAGGAAGAATGAAGCTAGAATTCCAAGTCAAAATAGCATTCTAATGTTAAGGATATACAAGGTCCTAAAACATTTCCATTAGGGAGGCATGTTTCTGCAAATGAAAGAATACACAAAAATGATGATGTGAGATTCAGGTCAAAGAGAATCCAAACCAAGAGGTGACTGAGAATTTCCATTTAAGCCTCAGCACTGCATACTTACAGAATAATCAAACTCCACTGGAACAAGGAAAACATAAATTTGAAATGTTCAAGCATTTAAAATTATAAGCATGGGACTGAACTTAAATGTTCAAAAAAAAATCAGTTGATAATTTGTTGGGGGCATTTATTTGGGATATAGTAGCAATTATGAACTCCAAAAATAAACAACAAAGGAACACTAAGCACTAAATGTAATTTTATTTATCCGTGAACAATATTTATAAAATAATAATAACTAATGACTTAACTAAATAATTATAAGGGAGTAGAGAAGTGAAAGGAGTACAAAATCCTCAAGGACAAAAAGGAATCAATAGGAAATGTCTAATATATAAATCAAGAAAGTATGGGCCTGTCATGTAGAAAAATGAATTTAACCAGTGAGAAAAATGGTTTTAATACTGGAGGGCTCAAAGAATTGACATAAGAAGTCTGGGTGTATAAAAGGATGTGATAGGGAGCGTCTGTTTTTTAATTTTTTAGGGTAAGTGTTTTAGTTTTTACAAAACATGAAATGACATTTAGAAGTGTAAAAGGGAAACGTAGCATAGAGGTGTGAAAATTATGACTCTAATCTGGGTGTGACATTGAGGCCAGCAAAGACTGGTGAGATTAAAAGTCAAAGGTTAAGAGAATAATAAATAATTTTTAGAAACATAAATGGGGGAGCTACAGCTCCAGATGAAGGAGAAAATATATCCTTATGGTAGTAGCTTCAGACATAATATCAATTCATAAATGGATACTTTACCAAAAGCCATCAGCAGGGAACTTCAGAACTTAGGGAATTTCATAGCATATAGACAAATCTAATCTGTGCTCCTACTCTGATTTTTATAAGCGTGAAATTAGAAAAAAAATGATTGTAAAGATTGCCTTGGGGGGTCTTGACAATTCTCAGAGTCACAACAAGGTAGACTGTGTTGGAGAAGGAAACTAAGAGGTAGCAGGTTTGTCCATGTGGTCCTGAGTCTTAATTAAAGAAGAGGGTTCTGTATTAGTTACACACTTACAGGTTTCAAATTTTTATACACACCTAATGATTGAAACACTTTTTCCAACCAGTAGCTAAGTATTATCCTCCCTCTTCCCAGCCTTTACCATTCCTGACCTTAACCCCCAAATAAATCACTGCCATTTTATGTCAGCTCTTTATGCATAACTGTGGTATAGCATGATGTTTATAAGCTGAGATTTTGGATTGAACCCTGACTCCACCACTTCCTAGCTGTGCGAACTGGACACATTACCTAACCTCAACCTGGAAGTTGAGGATGATAGTGGTAGTACGAGCTTATAGAGATTTTTTGAGGATTACATGGGAAATATGAATAAAGCACACAGCACAATGCCAAGCATGTAATAAGCACTCAAAAATAATAGTCACCATTATTACTTTTAATTTTGAGAATAAGATGACTTCATGAATATTAACCCTTTAATCATAAATGTATGAAATTTTGTTGTATCATTACTTATTGTGGCAATCACTTAGAAAGTATATATTTATAATTTGTTGAGGTAATCTGAGTAATTTGCATATATTTTAAACTTTATCAGGTCCCCTAATTGTTTTAGTCATCGATGAACTGGTACCTCTCATTTTTTGTTTAGTAAGCCTTATCTTATGTTGTTTTCAGACATCTTGCCATGCATAGATGTGATCTAAGTGGTTCTCTGCCTCTTTCAAAACAGTTTCTTCCTGTATGATTCTTTAGGTTCACCATTCATCTTGAACTGTTGGTTCTTTTTATTTATATAAATTGTCTATTTCTTCTACAACTAAGATGGTGAGATAATGTGCTACATTATCGCTTTAGAAATTTAAAATAAGGAATAATGTCACAGGGCCAGGTTCTCTCCCAAGAGGCTTCCTAAGATATCTAGGGCTTGACCAGCAGCTCTCCTCTATCAGAAGCACACTAAGCATGGATCCTTTTTGGGACACACTCTGATTAACCACCATGGAATTTTTAAAATTCGTAGTGAGAAATAGCAATTGCAGAGTTTCTGGGACTTGCTGTCTATGTGAACAATGCATTCTATTTCTGCTGACAGGAATCAATCTGTGGTTTGAATCTGATTATTCGTATTTTAACAATCTATCAATAAATATTTATTGGACTGCTGAAACAACTCTTTTACGTTGCGCTTTACTTTCTCATAAAAATACACCCCAATAGCTGTCATTTGTTTGCCATTTCTTTAAAATGTTGACTTAGCCACTATGACGCAGAAATTGTAACCAACATATATGCTACAAAGTCCCAGCCTTTTTTCGCCTTGCCTGGGTTAAGACCATTAAGGTAATGTGTGAAAACAAAGCACTGAGACTTTGCTCTTTTGCAATTTCCCTGTTTCAGAACATGTCTTAAGCAACATGTGGCTTGGTGGTTCAGTCATGATAGGGAATTTGTGTGCTCAATACTGACTCTTTACCTCATTCCTGTTCTATGTACATTTGACTTTAGAATTTGCTGTTTCATTCTGTGTCAGGCATTAAATATCTTGATAGCTCTGGAATTCCACAAAATCAGACATAATTAATCCCAACGTTTGCTACTGTGTCACCTGAGTTTTTTGAGGACCAAGATGTTTAATATAAATTGTAATAACACCTCAAAAGTCATATCTTTTAATCTCCAGAAAATAGTTTTCTTGAGTAAAAGAGAAGGTTGGAAAATTGCTTCTCTCATCATTAATTCTGAGGGAAAAAATTCCAGGTTTATTTACATATTAAACATTTCTTATAGTATTAATGATGGTAAAAATGCCTAGAGATCATACACTGAGATTTTCTATAAGTTGCTTGATAAACTGCATAGAGTCCAGCTATGGTCACCATGAATGTGAGTGATCACTATTCTTTAGTTATCATTATAGAAATATAATCTATAGCAAACATTATCCAAAACATTAGTCTTTGAAATCCTCTGCCTCTTTAAGATCCATGAACATTTCTTGACATAAAACATTTCTTAAATAAGTACACTCTTTATTGACATTTCCTTTTATTCTACCCAAAACCCTAACATGTGACAAGCCTATTGTCATTTCCATGTTATTGACTGAACTCCACAATTGAATTAAATTTCTATTCACAGGTGAAGCAATTGGGGCACAGAGATTGCAAATGTTTCAGTTAAGGAATATATTTTTTCATGACTTTCAATTTCTGAAGAGATGAAAAATATTTTTACTTGGACCACTGCCTTAAGTCCAAACAGAAAGTTTGAAAGGAAGCATACTTTTAGGGAATTACCCAACCTCAGAGTCCACAGGTTTTTCAGTGTTACCCTCTATGTCATTATTTTGAAAGTACCAGCCTGATAATTCTTGGAAAATATAATTCTGCTTTTAATATCCAATAGAAGAAGCGTATTAACCATAATCTTGACAAGTGTATTCCTTCAATTCTGTTATAGAACATAAACTATTTTTTTAGCTATTCAGGAGACGATATCTTGTCAGACACCCCACAACAGACACTCAACTTAATATTTGTTAAATGAATCAGTGAGATTTGAACATGAGAACTGGATTTTAGGGAGGAGAGGCTTAGAGGCATGAGGAAAGACTGAGAAATAGAGTCTGTTTCATTTGTAACCTAGAGAAGCTGCTCCTTAAGAATAGAGTACTGCTGTTTTTCAACCTGGGGTTTCATAAACAAAATCTAGGTTGATTTCCTTAACAAACCAGTTTTAATAGAAGTGGAATTTCAGATGTTTTACAAGTCTCCCTTTGGTAAATCCCTAATTAATAAGAAAGCTTGAACTTCTTGCTTTTACTTCCTGAGTATGCTGGTTTTGACATTATAATAAGAATGTTAAACCCTTTAGTTTGATGGGGAAAGTCTTTCTAAGCCATATTAGCTCTATTCCAAGCCTACTAAATAGGGACTTGGAAGGCTTTATTTGAAGTTACCATTAATCCATTGGATCCCCACTTTAACAGCAATTATCAGTATATGACAATACAGTTTGTAGCAGAAAGACATCTGATTAACTGAGGGTCTGTTTAATTGATTTCCATATTAATCAGGACTTTACAAAAGTAACAATATGCATAATCATTTACTTCTGGATTCATATTCCTATTTATATGAATTTCATCCATACTCTATTTTTTTAAATGCACATATGTGCTTTAAATAGGATTAGTATTGTTTAAAGTCTAGTTTATTATGTCTTCCAATAAAGTTTACCTAGGAATGTAAAACTGACTACCTTGAGTATTTGCTTTATTTTTAAATACTAAAAAGCTCACATTTCAAGTTTTGTTTCATGTATTGGCTCAGATGTTTTCTTCCCTCTACCTATGGAATATGTTATAGATTTTTATTTTTGTATAAACTGAAAAAAAATGCGTTTTTATTTTGAAATCTTCATGGCCCTTATAACACATGTCAAAGTGTGAGATTTAGGAATCTACTTCACAGAATACAGAAGGAACAGAAGGTTAAAGAGTTACCAAAGAATTACTGTAAAAAAAAAAAACAACAAACCAACAACAACCTTACCCATGTAGATGTGAAGTCATATCCTGACCAAAAGAGGAAGTAGCGGGTTCTTAGACTCAAACTTATCTGTGGCTGTACATCATAGACAGCATACTGCTGACTGTCTTCAGTTGTTTCTGTAACAACAGAAAGTGCACTCTCTTGGCGTAGTCTGAATTCAAAATGCTGAAGAGAAAACCATCCAATGTTTCAGAGAAGGAGAAACATCAAAAGCCAAAGGTAAGATAATTTCATACATAGTCAGACAATACCAAACTGCTTAATAGAATACACACACACACACACACACACATTGTTCTTATCTGTCAGTCATAAATCAATTCAACCATGAGGGTTGAATCCCTCATGGCAAATATGGAAAAAATTGAATTGCCAAGTTAGGTGTTAAATGATACCTGACAATTATTGTCTCTGTAATTTTATATATTTTTTTAATATTTGTTTGTTTGTTTGTTTGTTTATTTGGCTGCACTGGGTCTTAGTTGTGGCATGTGGGATCTTCATTGCCGCGTGCAGGATTTTTAGTTGTGGCATGTAAACTCAGTTGCGGCATGCATGTGGAATCTAGTTCCCTGACCAGGGATCGAACCCTGGCCCCCTGCATTGGCAGCTTGGAGTCTTAACCACTGGACCACCAGGAAAGTCCCTGTAATTTTATCTTATAGGGCATAGTTGATTATTTACATCTGTAAATGAACTTGGAGCTCATATTGTCAACTTCATGGAAATCATTTTGGTGGCCTCTGTGAAAGGCTGATATTATGAAATCTCCATGTACATTTTTAATAATGTAAAGATATCAAGATCTATTTAACAATCTACCAAGTGCATTTTATCTTACATCCTCAGCTCTTCATAATCATTTAATTATGAGAAGATTGTAAAATGGAGATGTTTTGATTAAATATTTGTTTTTTTCATTTTTTTCACACTACAATATGATAGCTTGTTGTACAGGTTATTTTTTGTACTCTCTCTTGAACTAACTCCATTACTAGAGAGAGGATTGGGTTGTATTTGGGAAGCATCAAAATCCCATGAATTTATAGATTTGTCAAATTGGTTCTATTTGAAATGTTATTCTATTCTTTGTCTTGAAAATATTTCTACTTAAAAATAAGATATGAGTTAACAAAGTTTAGATTTTATTGTAAAATTATAAATTATTTTCATTAATAATATAAAAGATATCTATGAAATACTGGTGTCAGAGAAGTGTTCTGAAACCTGTAAATTTTTTGTTTCTTAGGTGAATAACATTTTAAATCTGTTTGTGAATAAACAATAACTGAGTTCAGATGTCCTTTTAGAGGACTGATTTATTATTAATTAATTATTGGCCTTTATTTGCTTGGCACCGTTCAGAGAGAAAGGAGTTGGGAATTGATTATGAACTTCTGAATTGTGGCATTGAACAACGGTCTATATTTTATATTTCTTTGGAAGTTAGCACACAATCTCTCTGGATGAAACTAAAATTAAATGATTTCCAATCTTTGGAAACTAAGCATAAATGATTTTCAATATTAATTCTTACTGACACAAAGATCTAATAAAGGATAGGCAAGCATTTCTAGCTAAAAATTCGACTGGATAACATATGATGTCTATCTTTTTCCCTAATAGAATAAAAATTCAAGGTAACATTTCCCAAAGAAGACAACAAAGTTTTTAAAAGCATCACTTACCCTTTTAATTAAGGTTAAGTTTACATAAAATTTGCTTGGTTAAATGCAATGTTGAGTTGACAATATTAAGTTTTAGGGAGATCACAAAAATTAATATGAAGCAGTGGTTTTCCTCCAAGTATTTAAAATTTAAAGTTAGAGTATCTCATAAGAACTCGATTATGTAGTGAACTACTATCATATTTATGTCATTGAACAACTTTCAAAATGATCATCATTTGCCTTAATTGCAGGAACTACTGTAATAGAAGTGGAATATTGTTCATCTTATTGACTTACTTTTTCATAAACGTAAAAATATATTTGATAAAATATACATATGGGAACAAAATATATCACAGAAAATAGTCACATTGGAAACATTAACTTCTGTTGTGAATGAATTCCTGTTTTCTTTAGATGGATGGTTTCATTTTATATGAATTTAAAGAGATATGTGAGTATATATGAAAAAGAGTTATTCATACATTCCAGGTCAACTAAATCCTTTCCTTTTAATACGGAGATAATATTTTTCCAATTATTATAATTATGTGTTAGAAATAACTTTGCTTTAATTCACATTTATTTTACTGGGTAATTTTCTTTGCATCTTTTATGGAGAAAGAGCCAAATCCCTAAGAGATAGCAGAGCTTGCTACAAATAAATGGCTAGTAGAATGAGGATTGCAGATCTCTTCATCTGTTAGAAGAGATAATAGGGCTTGTGTCTAGAAAGATAGAATAGGACCATCAAGAAATCAGTCTGAAATATAGGGAATCACTGTCTACACTGATTAACTACATACCAGACAATCATTCACACCTCTTGACCCAGAAACCTACACTTCTTGTGCTATACTCTTTCAAAATTTCTGAGAGACATTTCCTTGTTTTTTATTGTAAGTGCTAAAGTAGGTAAGAAGCAACAACATTAAAAAGAGGGGACTAGTATTTAGTCATGCAGTTCATGTTAACTCCTATGGGTTGTGGTCCAGGTGACCTAATACCCAATTCAAATGGTGAATGCATATTATACCTAATGTTACTCTTTAAATAAAAATTATGAAAGTGTTCATTTGAAAAGGAAATAAATGAAAAAGGACTGTGTTATTAGTATTTTTAAACATGTCCTACAGCGTGAGAAGGTTCAAAACATTCATGAATATAAAATGTAGCAATAGATTTTGTGAGTCCATATAAAAATTATTTATCATTTTATTATATTCACAAGACATCAATAAAGATGTCCATGAATCAAAAAAATCAAAACCCATTAAAATATAGTTTTACCATGTATGATTTATTGATATGTCTTCTTTTTCACCCTTTATTCCTCTGTTTCTGCATCTTTGTTATGGGTTCTTTCCTTCAAATAGCTTATAAAAAGGACCAATAGCATTCATATTTATTATAAGAGATTCATAGTGTAGGTTAAGAAGGAGAGAACAGAAGTATTCCATAAGGGAAACTTATAACTCATATCTCAGAACTCTCTGTGGGATATAGGTAAATTCCAAATTAAGAAAAACATTTGATAAATTTCTTTCTGATAATGATTATGTATTCTACACTGAGATTAGTCAATCAAAAATGGCCTTGCTTAACATACTTGCAAGATACTGCACTTTCCTTTTTGAGTTTTGTTTTTACCTTCTCATCACTAGTACCCACTACTAATTGTGATTTAAAAAAATATTTAAGCATATTTAGGACTCAGAGTTCAAAAGATATGATCTCATTACACTCTATAAATGCTTAAATTATAGAACAATTTTCCTTAACTCTTTTACCACCTAAAATGTTTTAGTTTGCTATATTTATTGTGAGGTTGTTGCATATCAGTGGCTGTGTTTAGAGCTTTTGGTACACTAATTTATTTAATATTTGTAACATTTCTGTGAGAGAATAACTCTTATTTAGCCTTATAGAGGAGAAGGCTTAGAGAAGGCTAATAAACTTAAAGACACAGTTAGATAAAAAGTAAAACTGTGGAGTGTGAAATACAGATGTCAATTTCTGGTACTCCTGTTCTTAATTATTATGGCATATTACCAGCATAGGGACTGTAGATATTAGTTATATTTCTGTCTTAATTACCAGCTAAATTTTAAGGAAAACTGGGAGCACGTATCTGTAAGAGCCTCTCTCTGTGAGCTGGAAAGGAATTTAGAGGTCCTCCATTCCTGTCTGTAATTAAATTCCACCTATAAAATTCCACCTATAAAATTCCTCCAGGTGTCCATCCCAGCTTTAAAACTTAAAATTGTAAAACAACAAGAACAACTTTATTAGTATTCACCTGTTCAAATTGTCCAAAAATCATAACCTAGTATTGAGATAACTATAAGCATGTATTTCCCTCCTAAACCTAGTATAACACCTTTAATGCTGTAGGCTCTTAATAAATATTTGTAAAGTGAATGAAGTTTCTCTACTGTATGCAATCTGGTTCAAGTATGAATACTGACTAGTACCATGTATTTTCATTATTCTTGGTAGCAAGCTGATTAGTTTGTACATAAAGTTTGTATGCGTGTGTGTAAATACAACTGTAATTCATTTCTAAGTTTTAAGAAAAATTCCAATAAAGCAAGTGTTGTGCAAGAATCCCTAGAGAGTCCCATTGTTACTAACAAGTAGATCATTGTTCCAGGTCAGGGAATGTGGTAGAAACTTCGAAAATAGAACAGGAATAGACCCCACAAACGAAGCTCTGCAAATGAAATTAGAAAAAGTTGACCTTTATTTGGCTGGGATTAATGATCTGTGTTAGTAAATTTTAACTGAGGTTTCTCTTTGAGTAAAGGAGATTCAAACACCACTGTTATTTTAAAGGGAAACATTGGAATAATGGCAGTTCTGGAAATAGCTTTTTTTTTTTTTGTCATTTTTAAAAATCTAAAGTGCATACTAAATGAGACACCATTAGTGTCACAGATGCTAATTTTCACTAGCAATGACTGAAGTGGCATTCTTTTCCATTTGCATTTGATCCTAGCAATGATGAGAGGTGATGTGTTGATTATGAACTGTTTTCACTGCACTGCCCGCTGTGCAAATTTATGCTCCTAGACAAGGATGACACATAGTTGTGGCATTAAAGAGCTTTCTTCATTGCTTCTCCTATCAAGACTGTTAAGATACATTTTTAACTCTTACAAGTATAAGAAAAGAGAAGTGTTTATATGAACTGGTGCTTACTTTAGGCCAAGTACTTGCTCAAGGGGTTTATGGAACTCTGTAGCCCAACCCGCACCCTCCCCACCCCACCCCATTTACAGAAAAGGAAACAGCCTGGTGGATGTGAAAAATTTTGTCCAAGATCTCATACCTAGCAAAAAAAAATTGATTGTGGATTATACGGAATAGCTTTTCTTCTTCTAAACTGGTGGGTTTCCCCACTGCCACTTCTTTTTGCGTCATCACCTGGGGTATAATTTTCAGACGTAATTTATGTGACTTCAGTTGAATGCTTTGGCTTTTCAAAGAAAATGATTCCAAGTAAGGTATGTGATATACCACGTAGGTAATATTTTAAATCCACCTTTTCCATTAAAAAAGCGGTGGGTATAAATAAATGTTTATTTTTACTTTTGGTTATGACCCGCCCCCCAACCCAGGCACCTAAAATATCTCTCCAAAGGTTCTCGTCACCTCCGTATTTAGTTAGGATTTATGTCATATTTGTTTTCCAAGAAATATTTAAAGTATAATGCAAACCTAAAACCAAATAGCTTAAGTCAGAAGAAAATGGAGTATAGACCATGGTAAGAAGTATCACAGGGCCACCAAGGTTGAGTTGAATGTGGATCTAAGTACTTGCTACTCACTGTGGCCCTACAGGCTAGCAACATTGGCATTCCAGGAGTTTGTTAGAAATGCAGACACTCAGGCCTATTAAATCAGAATATACATTGTAGAGAGATATCAAGGAGTTCTGTGAGCACTTTAAAGTTTGGATGTGATGTCTGCATTGATGGTTCTCAACCTAGGTTGCACATTTGAATCACTGAAGAGCTTTAAGAAATACTGATGACTGGGTTCCATCTTCAAGTATTCTGATTTACCTAATGTAGAATATGCCTGAGCAACAATAATGTTTAAAGTTTCCCAATCTGGAGGTATTTTTTCTAATAATCTCTTCAAAAGACTTAGAAGTTAATTCAGTCCTTCATGCCTTCATTATATGCTGGAAATGCAGTGGTGAATAAAACAAAGATCCCTGCCCTCATAAGATTTACATTTACTGGGGATGACGGACAATAAACAAGATGAATGTGTTAAATACATGGTATGCTAAGTGATGATAAGTGCTAAGAAGAGAAGGAAGAATATGAAATGCAAGGGACCAGGGAAGACTTGGTGAGAATGGGACATTTGAAAAAAGCACCTGAAGGAAATGAAGAGCTGGCTGAGGAAATCTTATTCCAGGCCGAGGGAAGAGCAAGACCAAAAGCATTTTGATGGGAGTGGCCCTGGTGTGTGGTTTTGAGAAACAATGGATCAGAACACACGAGGGGAAGACCAGTCACAAAGAGCCGGATGTAGGAGGCCTTCTAGGTCATTATAAGGTTTTGAGCTGGCATTAAAACATTTTGAGAAGGATCTGGCTTACATTTTAGTGGGTTTATTCTTGCTTTTGTGTTTCAAATACACTGAAGAAAGTGAGGGAAAAGAGACCCTTTAGGAAGCTATTACAGAAATTAGGAAAGAAATCGTGGTGGCTCAGACATGGGAAGTTGCAGGTTGGATGCTGAGAAGTTGTTGAATCTGGGATCTATTTGTACATACTGTATCCATTTGGATATATAAAAAAGGAATTTACCACATGGGCTCTAAAGGTGGTAAAGAGAAGGGCTGCCATTGCTCTGCACTGTTCTTGCTTCCAGCTGGTTCTCACACTTCAAGGAGAAATGCCCTCATCTCTCTGCTCACAGCCACCAGAAACATATCCCGAGACTGATATGTCACTTCCCCAAAGTTTCTGCCTCTTTCTTCAAAATACAATTTTCTATTGGATTTAATTTTCATTTCTAGGGCACCTAGAATCAGAATAGATGAACTAATAATTTGCTTATTTTACCTTGCTGAATTGTTTGAAAGAGGTAAATAATTTTAGCCTTGAAAAATTATCTTCAAAGTACCAATTCACTCTAGCCTTCCCATTTTACAGAATATGAACCTGTAATCAAGTTTTATTTTAAGCAAGTAGCAAAGTTTTAGTACCAAATAGACTGGCTATACTTGGAAAAAAACACAGTGTCCAGATGATATATAAAAAGTTCTGGAGACAAATGGTTGAGAGAAATGACGTAAGTGTAGACTCCCCTTGGAAATATGGGTATTATATCCTATAGGAAGGTATAAAGTCATTACCTTGACTACCAGTGCACTGGATTTGTTAAAAATCAATTTAATGAGACACTTATCTCTTTAATCTTTCCTTGCCTTACTTAGGAGATAAATGACTTCATTATTCCTGCAGATTGTGTATATTTTTTTTATAATGGAATTAAGTCCATACTTTACATATCTAAGTTTCCAAATATAGCATTCCCAAACTGATCCATTTCTCTTCCTTTCAGTGTTAAGGATTTAGGTGAACTTTTAGAAACAAGACATTCATAATTAGCTTCTTAGTAGAGAACAAAAACGTCCTCCATTAAGAATTGATTAATAAGAATAGGAGAGGGTTTTAAGCAGTCTCTGGTGGTAGACAAAGTGATTCTTCTACAGATAGAGAGCCATTTGTCAACGCAGCTGGCTGTGTCCCCTTTCTCCCCTCATTTAAAGAGCTTTGGAAATTTTCACCTAGTCTGTATTAGATTTGTAGGGCTTCCATAACAAAATACCATAGACTGGATAGATTAGAGAACAGAAATTTATTTTCTCACAGTTCTGGTGGTTGGAAGTCCAAGATCAAGGTGTGGCAGAACTGGTTTCCTTTGAGGGTCATAAGGAAAGGATCTCTTCTAGGCTTCTCTCTGGCCACCACTCACTGCCCCTTGACTTGGCTGTCCTTCTGTGCACATACCTAGTGACTCTCTTTGTGTATCCAAATCTCATCTTTGAGTGGCTCTGACCACTCTCATGCTTCCCTGTTTGTGCCTCCCTTAGCCTAGAATGCCTTTGCCCATTTTCCCCAACTCGTGAACTTATTTTTTAATACCTCACTGGCCTCTCACTCCCTCAGAACGCCTCCACCAGTTAACCCAAGGCGGTGCATTAGAGGGCATACTGGCAGAGCAGTAGGGAATATGAACTAAGTCTTGGGTTTAAGGTCCTATTTTGATATCTCTTAACTATGAGCTGTTGAACATTTTATTAAACACCTTTTGAGTTTCAGTGTGCTTATCTGAAGAAGGGGATATGTTAAAGCATGTCATGTAGGATTGATGTGAGAATTAATTACTATATGTAAATTTCCTAGCACATAGTACATATTTGATGAATAATCTCTCCATCCTTCCTAGTTTAATAGTACTTGTTTCACACCTCTATTGTTTCTTCTACCACTGTTTATTCTAATATGTCCTACCAAATGGAGTTACCATCAAGAACAGGGAATATATCTTGTTCACATTTGTATCCATGCAATTTTTGTTGGGGAACAAAAGGCATTGAACTCTTCTGACTTTCAGGCTCCATGTGCTTTCTATTACACTTTGGCTACCATCAAAAACATTTATAATATGGAACACTGTCGTGATTTCTCAATAGATGCACAATACTTGTGTAATGACTAATGGATAATATAAGTCATCTAAAGCAGTCTCTACTCCAAGACATTGTTTGTAAATGGGAAACTGATAAAGATCTGGGCAACACCCACATAAAGCAAAGTAACCATTCTTAGAATCAGAATCTAATGAGACAAAACAATAATCAAAAATTGTAATCTATCTGAAGAAAAAAAAAAGCATTTGTAAAGAGTTTTGCTTTCAGGGAGGTTAGAAAGGAGTGGGAGAATAGAAATTGCCATTGAGTCTGCAGAACAATTCATATCAACAGAAGCAAGTATTCCATTAGGCTCAGCAGCATTGCTCACTTAGGTGAACTAAGTTTAGGCTATTATAACTTCATGTCTCTAGCCCTTAATGCAACCTAATTCACTTTTCTGTGACTCTACTATACTAATCAAACTTCCAGCAATGATTTTGTGCCCCATGTCTCTAGGCGAGACAATTCTTCGATCAGCCAACAAGAATACGCATTCTCTCTGGCAGGTGAATTTCTCATACCCAATCAATACTTGGCATTGCCATTTTTGGTATCCTATCAGTTTAGTTTATGAGTCAGTTCCCCTTGGAACTCTTTATTTCTACAAGTCTGAAATATAGATTTCTTGTACCTGTCAATGAGAGGGCCTGACATTAGACATGGAGACCCAACCAAGGAACTGGTTTCTTGGAAGGATTGGCCTAAGTTGCCAACTGGTCCCACCTCTTCTCTATATACATAAAATAAAGACAACTAAATAATGAAGTTTCTTTTCTATATTTTTCATAATTTTAACAATTTAAATTCCTGGAATAAGATTCAAGATAGATTTATCTCATATCAATATCAAAATACATAGTGATATAACATTAGTCTGGATATTTGATTAAATTTGTTTCTGAATATTCACATGGTTATAGCTAGGCAACTTTGATTTTTTAATTAAGAGTAATAATAAATAATTCAATATATAAATTCTGCAATGTTTATGGGTATATACTATTTATATTGTTATTATACAGCCATCATCTTTTCTAAATTAAGCCATCTACAAATTTCAAACTACTTTAAGATTATGAATATCTCACTATAATTATTTATCAATTTTAAAGTACCCATTACCAATGAAACAAAGGTTTATAATTTTAAAAATAAAATTCCTTCAAAGGTGAATGTCCTGCAATTATCAGACATATATTGTAGGTTTAGGAATTGTCATAAACTGAGTTCATTTATACCACTGCTATTATATTTCAACACCACGATTAGACCCTCAATAGACTAAAATATTTTTATAGCCAAATCCAAATGATGAAAGGAAAATAAATGTAATGGACAACGAAGTTATAGAACCCAAGCGTCTCTTCCAAACATCCTAGCATGAACTTACAACTGTTTTTTTCTACTTATTCTTTCCTTGTTTGGGATTACATACTGTATATTTGCCCCACATAAACATGTCTGTTCTTACTAAGAAAAAAACGTTTAAATTCCTAAGCATAGTGTCAGCGGGTGCTGCCCAAGATGGGAATGTTTATAAGCTTTATGATATTAACTGCAGCACTCAACCTCAGGTGGCATAAAGCATGCAAAAAAGAACTTTCTGTCAGTTTTATTATTTCTAGAAAGGTTCCCCTTGAAGCAGAAGAGTGACCTTGCTCTGCTGAGCTGACATATGCCACTGGATTAATGGTCGAGCTCTGCTGGAGGGAAGCTCACGGAAACATTACAACTCCAGAAGCTGGGCTGGCGGTGACCATTAATCAGGGGGACCAAAATCATGCATCAAACACACTCATTTAAAAGTAGTAAAAATGACTTAAAAAAAAACTTTCTGAGAATTAGCTTATTGTTTGTCATTACTTGTGTTCAAGGAGATCACTGCATGACTAAAATATCCCTTGGGGAGAACTTTAAAAAGGTTATTATGTACCCAGAGGCCAAGTGAATGCAGTGGACATTGAAGAATAATGGAGTTAAGGGAGAGTTTTTGTTCCAGAGAGTCTGATGGGAAAGTTTATTAAATGGCCTCTATTTTCCCAACTTAATTTTCACTCCTTTATTGAACTATGATTTCAAAGCAATGGGTACTATGAATGTCTGACTCTTTGTGACGATTTTTATTTTATTTTTAAAACTGGAGTAATTAGGTTTAGTGGTAGAAACATTTGACTGGTAAACTTGGTTAGGAAATTTCTCAAGAACCTAAAGTTCAAGTCAAGTTACTCGAACATTAAACACGTTAACAAGTATCTTAATGGACTTAAAGGTACTGTACATTCTTCCACCATGTGTTAACTAATAAAAAACTTTCAAGACTTTTTCTGTCTCTGATTACTGAAAAGGAAAAAAGGCTTAAATCTAAAACCCTGAAAGAGAATTTTCAGTTTAATTTAGCTGATAAAAAGTTACGCTTGCTTTTTACAAATCTCTTTGATAATAAAGTTGAATAGGCATAACTTCTCTTTTATATTTTCAATAGTTTGTCTTTTAGATTAATAATACTATGCACCATACATATGATATAATTTCATTACTAGGTAGAACAAATAGTAGATTATGGCCTTTATTGAGAAAACCAGAATATTTGATCATTAAGATTACGATCAATGTAGTAAGGCTTGCTGTGATTATTACTCCAAAGTTATTCTTCTAAATAACTGTTGCCTTCTTTAACCATGATATTCAACAGTATCTTCTTTTGTTAGCCATACGCTACTCTGGAAAATTATGATGCAGAGTTATTTATTTGTTTTTGAAGATTATAGGATTACAATATTTGACAATGATGTGACTATAGTTAAAATATTATTTGATATTTGGCTGTAAGTAGAAAAAATCTAATATGTACACAATTGAAAGTTAATTTATTGGAGGATTATACATATTTCTTGTAACTGGAAATTTGAATTATCCATTTTTCATACTGCATTCTCTCTATCAAGGTGCCTAGAAAACAAAATTAGTAATGGAACTTTGCTCACAGAAACCACTTATCATTGAGTAAGTATGGTAAATGCATAAAATATGTTACCTGTAATTCCTCATTCTTCTCCCCACTATCTTCCCTAAAACACACACCATCTTCTGTAACCTTGGTGGACATGGTTAATCATGACCTCTAAGTCTAAGCCTGAAAGTGGCTTCAGAACACTTCTCAACACAGCTCTCCAGGAAGGTCTTAACAAACCATCCATGCTGATGCAAGAATTAAAAACTTCTTGCCAATTTTTGTTTTGAAAGATAGTCCGTCCAGACAATGGGAAATCCTAATGACATATTCTTGTGAATACATAACACTGTTCTAGTGCCCCCAAATGATTACGTTCACTAGAAATGACCTTTCTTTCTCTCCCTTGAAGAGTTCAGGAGATAATTATATTAGACACCTTTTTGTCATCCAGTGCTCCTTTTAATATATAGTGTGTGGTTCATTGTCTTTTAATACTTTACCATCATTTTAGCAATTATCTTTAGATTTGGCAATTTATAAATAGTCCTTCAGTCAATAACTACACAATCTCTTACAGTAAATAATTTTTGAAGATGGTTAAGCAAATTCAAATTGTATTATTTCAGCTAATTTCATGGCCAAAATCTGTGATCATTTTAATGTTTCTTTAGACTATCAATAATATAAGTATAGACACATGCATATAAAATGCCTTTCATGTATTAAGTAGTCAGTACAAATACAAATAATGATGAATATAAATTTCCAAGCTGACATCTAGTATACATTATTAATTTATTGTGTGTAAATATAATCTGCTTTTAGGAATTGCTTCTATATTTGTATACCAGTCATTTGAATATGGCTCTATTTAGGCTCTTATCAATTGAAATTATTTGATCCATGGCACCAATAGAGTGTAAACTCCTCCAGGATAGATTCTTGTCTTACTCATACAGACAGCCCTGACCCCAAGCACAAAGTTTAGCCACAGAAGCCATTTAGTATATTTGCACTGAATTGCATAACCTAAAACATTATGCTCCTTAATTAAATATCAGCAAACCATTTTCTTTGACTATAACATGATTAAGTTATAATGTGCTTTTGTGTAACTGTGAAATGTATGGATGTTGTCATTTAACTTGAAGATAAATGTGTGGGATTTGTCACCTGCTGTGGTTTTCCCAAGTCTCCCAACTGTAGATTAGGAGCAATCAATGTGTGCTAAAATGATGAGATGTTGGCGAGCGGTCTCATAGAGAAGATAGGACTTGATCCTGCCCTTGAAGAATGGGCTGGATATGAGTAGGAGGAAGAAAAGTGGAAGAACATTCCTTCAGAGAAAAACAGCATGAGCAACAGCTTAGAAACATAAATGAGTGCGTGTGTACTGGCCAGCAAGAAGTGTCCGAAGTTCTGCTTAATCAGATTGACTAGCAGTACCTGATCCCATGGGGAAGCATGAATGTGCAGCATGTTAAGTGTGGGCTTCATTTTGTTAACTAAGGAAGAGTCACTTAAACTCTCTGAGCCTCAGTTTTCCTCATCTGTAAACTGGAGAAATCAATAACTACCTCAAAAGGGGGTTGTATTTGTTTAATGAAATAAGTGTAGAAAAACCACTTGGCTTAGAGCAAGCTCTCAGTGGCCACCATAACAACGTGGAGCAAGGTTTACATTTTGAGAAGAAGAACAGAATGATGAGAACTGGTACTTTAGGGAAATTAGTCCAGTGGTGTGATTTTAGATGACTGAAGAGGCAAGAGTATGGGAACTAAAGAGCTGAAAGTTATTTCACTGACTCAGGAATGGCGTAATAAGCACATATTTGAGTAGCAGTAATGAAAATAAATGCCTACAGCAGAGGTTTGGGAAAAGAACTGAGGTTGTGAAGGCTGAAAGAATGTGTGTGTGTGGTAAATATATTACATTTTGCACTATATGTCCAAACTCCCCAAAGACATCAGTGAGCAAATACGGGTTTCCAGCAGTGCAGGTGCAAGTTTCAGAAGGCAGGATCAAAACAGATCCTCAGGGGTAAGAACACATAGGCAGAGAGACTTTTGTTGGCACATATGCCTTCAAGCCTGAAGGCAGGCAGAGAAGCTACTGTAAACCAGAGAAACTGTAAGAGTGGGTTCCCCAGGGAAATTCTTGAAGATATCAAGGAAGGGTGGTAAAACAATTCCAGAAGGATCAAGAGGGACCATTTAGTATATTTGTTTATGTGTTTAGTAGTTAGAAAAAGAGAGAGAAGGAATAGAAAGTATGTGCTATAATAACAATACAGGAGTGAGTAAGCCAAGCAGAAGTTTTACAATAGGAAAAACAAGAAGCTGAGAAGTTCAAGATAGCCTAATCATGGTCACATTTTTTAAAAGCTTTGCATTGCCTTTTTATTCTATAGGATTTTGTAAGAGTTGGTATTGAATAATGTCAAGTGACTGAACTTTGGTTGCATTATGCTTTTGACCTGAAAAAAAAGATATCAGTATTATTTATTTTAAGAATTCTTTTCAGCTAATATAGAATATCTTAATTTTTATTCAATTCCTAAAAGTGCAGTATGACTTGTAGTCAACGAATGCAATGTAAATCATGAGATATGGTAATAAGTAAGTAATGCAGCAGTACAATCGAGAATTCTAAATGTTTGAGTCTTTAAACTTGTTTGTTTGTTTTTTTTTTTACATTGAACAGGCTGATACAAATAACCACTTTTACAGGGATGGCTCATTCTGCATTGATTTTTTTCTTTTTTTTTTTGGTTCTAGTTTTTTTCCTTTAGGTAATTTTCTTTGAGATAGTTTCAATTTGCAGAAAACATCTCTCAGCACATCAGCTTCTGAAAGTAAAGCTTTAGCATGGAAATTTTGACACAACTTTAAAACACTGTGGTGGAGTCAGAATCTGCACTTCCTTTAGATAGCCTGCAGTTGATAGGAAAGATACTGAACCAGAGAGATCAAGTAGACTAACTTTTGTTCTGAGTCCAGATGTACATTAAAAATATTTAGAGCATTGATGAGTACTGAGTTGCCTTTACCCAAGGTTAAAATGTTAGTGTTGAAGGCCACGTTTCACACTCTGCTTGTCTTTCAGCCTTCAGCCCTCTGACGCCCAAACAATGTCTTCCATTGGCACCACATGATAGGGTAATTATTTAACACTGAGGCAATCCTAACAGATTATTTTAAGTGAGTTAAATTTGTTTCACACGCTTCAAAAGATCTCACACCTGAATTAGTTAAAACAATTAAATCCTCGAATGCCTTTGAAGGCTGACAAGCTTACTGAGATTTAGCATACCATTATTATAGAATATTCATACAAGCACGTGCTGAAACAAAATTCTGAACTTTAAGAGCATATTACCAACGAAGGCTCTATGTGCAATATTTAGATGATGTGAGAACTCATTGGCAGAGTGTGTGTAATTTTTTATTTGCCAGTATATTTCAAACTACTGCGGATGTCTGACTCATATATGCAAATTTTTTCTTTGAAATAGACTGTGAAACTTTTCCACCAGTATCTTACCCAAATATTGTCATGCTGGAGATAAGATTTTACTTGAAGATCCCAGAAGTTGGAGAGTGGTTAAAAAGTGAAAATAAGGGTTTAATTCTTTTGGTTTTGGTCAAAAAGTTGACTTACATTCCAAAAAAAAGAGATTTCCCCAATTATCCTTCATGTTGATAAATTTAGGATGGTCATTGTTTTAAGAAACCTAGTCAGTTCTATTCTATCTATCAAGCTAACTTTACATGCTTCTCATCCTGCTTAGATAGCAAGTTTCTTTGAAAATGGAAAACAGGATAAAAACTTTGTAATGGAATGGAATAGCGGAGTACAGCAGGGTGGAGAATTGAAAAAGAAAAAAAAAGAAATTTTTTTTGCAAGTTCTGGTTCCTGTAACAGTTTCCTCATTGAGAAGGACTATATGATTTCTAAGAACCTTGCTAGTTTTATATAATGAAGAGACATTCTGTAATAATTAGAATTGTTATACAAAATTAGAGAAGAAATGTGACCAACAAAAAAGAATCCTTTCTTAAGTTCTTTAATATTATTCATTGCATTGCATGGGGACACACACGCACGCACGCACACACACACACACACACACACACACACAAATGAATTCAAACACCCCAAATGCCACTTATTCAGCCCTATTTTTGTGGAAGCCAAGTAGACTATATGGAAGAAGGTAATCTGCTACATAATCAGATAGTCTTTAAAAGGTAATCCAGTAACATATATTTATATCGGAATGTTAGTTGTACTGAAATAAATTTAGAAAGCAAAACTTTATTTTCTCCTTAAATACGGTCATACCTCTACACAACCATGACCTAAGCAATGTTAATGATATCTTTTAAAATTAGTTCCTTAGGAAGTTATGCGACCATTAACTTTTTTTTTAAGACTATTTTTTAAGAGCAGTTTTAAATTCATAGCAAAATTGAGAGGAAGGTTTTCCCATATGCTCCCCCCAGCCCCACACCTTATTAACACCTGTAAATTATTTTTTTAGCTTTTATATAGGTATGTTTGGTTCTTTTTTTAACCCAATATTTTATTATGGAAAATTTCAAGCATATGTAAATGTAGAATGTAGTACAATCTACCCCATATATCCACCACCCAGTTAATCATTAAATAAGTCATGTCTCTTCTTTATGCCCACATATTTCCTGCCCTCACTAGATTATTTTGAGTTACAAATGAAAAATAACAATACTTTCTCAATATCATCATACAACTACTTATTTAAAAAATTTCCTCAGTTGTCTCCTGGATGTGTTTTACTACAGTGGTTTATTTGATCTATATCTAAATAAGATCCATGGATTTTACAGTATTTAGCTGATACAACTCTTAAAGATTCTTAATTTTATACTTTCCCTCTCCTCTTTTATTTCTCTCTATTGATTAGTTGAAGAAACCTGGTTATTTGTCCTGTGAATTTTCTCATTGTCTAAACTTTTCTGATTGACTTCATCTTTTCGATGTCATTTAACATGCTCCTCTGTATCTGTATTTTTTGTAATTTGTTAGTAAGATACAAAAGCTTGGTGCGACTGCACTATTTTTTTTTTTAAAGAATATTTCATTGGTGACATTAGGTGCTTCCATTATGAAGCACATATTCTGTTTCATTCTTTTTGTGATTTTAGTAACCACTGATGATCGTTGCCTAGATCCATTATTGCAGTAGGGACTTACACAATGGTACTTTTATAATTTCATCATTTAATTGATTAGATAGAATATACACACATATATACATGGAAAGAAAAAATTTCCCCATATTAAGTATTTAGTTGCTCTAAAATATGTTTCATACAAGAAAGATGGATAGTGTCTGTTTTTCCCTTTATTTGCCAATTTTCATAATATGGCTGTAACATTTCCAAAGGTAACAACTGATTTTTTTATTTTGAGTATCATTATGAACTCATAAATTTTGATATATTAGATGTATTTCAATATAGCTCAGTTATTATTCTTACTAATACTAAAATTGTCCCATATTTGGATACAGTTTACCCCAGTGACAATCTTTTTAATATGGCCCTTGTGTTGTTTTGGCATGGCCCCAGTAGTCTTTGAAAGCTTACCTACTCTATGGTATGACAAGATGAAAAATTTGAGAATATAGATTGAGAATTTTGATTTCAAATGTCATTAACATCATTACTTATTTTCATTGTCCCTCAACATATGCATTTGTATATATCATCATTAACAATGTTGGGAATACTGAGAGTAGGTTAAAATTAAAAATTGTTTTCCTTCCAGTTTTATTGAGATATAATTGGCATACAGTACTGTATAAGTTTAAGGTGCACAGCATAATGATCTGACTTACATTCCTCATGAAATGATTATCACAATAAGTTTTAGTGAACATTCATCATCTCATATAGATATTAGAGAAAAATACCACATTTTCTTTATCCATTCATCTATGGATGTGCACTTAGGTTGCTTCCATATCTTGGTTCTTGTAAATAATGCTGCACTGAACAAAGGAGTGCATATATCTTTCTGAATTAGTGTTTTTGTTTTCTTTGGATTAATACCCAGGATTGAAATTGCTGGATTGTATGGTAGTGTTATTTTTAAATTTTTTGTAGAACCTCCATACTATTCTCCATTGTGGCTACACCAGTTTACATTCCCACCAAGAGTGCATAAGGGTTCCCTTTCTCCCCATCCTTGCCAACACTTATTATTTGCTGTCTTTTGGTAATAGTCATCTGACAGGTATGAAGTGATATCTCATTGTGGTTTTGATTTGCATTTCCCTGATGATTAGTGATGTTGAGCATCTTTTCATGTACCTGTTGGCCATCTGTATGTCTTCTTTGGAAAAATGTCTACTCAGGTCCTCTGCCCATTTTTTGATTGGGTTGTTGGGGATTTTTTGTTTGTTTTGTTTTGTTGTTTTTTGGTTTTGTTTTTTTTTTTTTTTTTTTGATGGTGAGTTGTATGAGTTCTTTATATTTCCAATATTAATCATTTTTTGGATACACCATTTGCAAATATCTTCTATTCAGTAGACAGCCTTTTTGTTTTGTTGATAATTCCCTTTGCTGTGCAAAAGCTTTTTAGATTGATGTAGTCCCATTTATTTATTTTTGTTTTGTTTCCTTTGCATGAAAAGATTTATCCAAAAGATATATTGCTAAGATCAATGTCAAAGAATGTACTGTCTGTGATTTCATCTAGGAGTTTTATGGTTTCAGGACTTACATTTAGGTCTTTAATCCATTTGGAGTTCATTTTCTTATGTGGTGTGAGAAAATAATCCAGTTTGATTCTTTTGCATGTAGCTTGCCAGTTTTCCAACACCATTTTTTGAAGAAACTGTCTTTTCTCCATTTATATTCTTGCCTCCTTTGCTGTAGATTGACCATATAAGTGTGGTATATTTCTGGGCTCTCTATTCTATTCCATTAATCTATGTGTTTGTTTTTGGGTCAGTATCATACTGTTTTGATTACTGTAGCTGTGTAATATAGTTTCAAATCAGCAAATGTGGTAACACCAGCTTTGTTCTTCTTTCTCAAGATTGCTTTGGGTATTCAAGGTCTTTTGTGTTTCTATACAAATTTTAGAATTACTTGTGAATTCATACAGTTCTGTGAGAAATGCCTTTGGTGTTTTAATAGGGATTGCACTGAATCCATAGATTACCTTAAGTAATATGGTCATTTTTACAATATTAAATCTTCCAATGCATGAGCACAGTATATCTTTCTATTTGTTAGTGTCATCTTCAATTTCTTTCATGAGTGACATAGTTTTCTGAGTATCAATACATGTCTTTTACCTCCTTAATTAGATTTATTCCTAGGTACTTTTTTTTGGATACAATTGTAAATGGGACTGGAAAACAGGTAAAATTTATCTTTTTTTTTTTTTTGGTCCTTTAAACCATCAAATTACTGTCATTTTTTATGCTTAAAATAATCCCTCTCTCTAAGCCACCAATTCAATATGAAATTAGATTCCTTATTTTTATTTGGAATTGTTAGGGATTGCTTTTATTTTATTTAATTTTGTTTATAAATATTTTTTAAAGTTACATGGTTTTAAAGTCAAATCTATAAAACAAGGCATATTCAGGGAAGTCTGTTTTTTCTTCTGTCCATTTCTCTTTGCTTATTTTACCCCATTTCTCTAAGAAGGAAAATTTATTTTTGCCTGTATTGAGACACATACGTATTTCCACCCTTAGGTAAAAGGCAATCTATTATGTACACTTTTCTCCACTTGTCTTTTTTCACATACACTATATCCTGGAGATCATTCCATAGCAGATAAAGAGTTATATTTCAGGTTTTTTTCAGATGCATGTATTTCTGTTGTTTGAATTTATCATTCAGTCTTCTCTTGATGAACATCAGGGTTTATATCTTTTCAATAATATAAAAGATTTACATTGATTGTGGATGTGTAAATCAGTTTATATTCAAATGTATCTCTGACATAGATGTCTAGAAATGAAATTTCTGGGTCAAAGGGCAAATACATGTAATTTTGCTAGTTTTTCCAAATTACCTTTCACAGGTGTGCAAACATATCTGATTGCATAAGGAAACACTGTATAGATTTATAGTTAAAGACTAAATATAATCTAATGTTAACATAAACAAAGAATCATCTAAAATATAAATTGCATTTTTATTTGTTACTCTTTTGTTGATAGCTATTTGTTTATATAATAGCTCTATCTTGATGAGAGCTCTGTCACAAAATAATATTTGCTAAATCTAATCCATTACAATTATACAATGCAAAATTATCAATATTGAAATGCACTCATTTATAAAGGACTATCATCTATGAAACCAGCTTACCTCCACGATTCATCTGTTCATTAGAAATTTAACAGGATTAGAAATTACACATTTGTTCATTGTCCATACCTCATAGTAGACATTAGTCCTTTTTCATCATAAGCCATAGCTTATACGTTATGAAACCATCCCAGAAAGTCACCATCCCAGAAATCTGACTAGAGAATAGTGAAATTTTAAAAACGTTATTTTAAATTCTTAGATTTGCTTCTTAAGGGTGTCTTAACATGGATTGATATTTTACTCCTCTGGCTTAAAGCTGCTGAGCGATTCGTAATGAGATGACTGACAAAACCCAAAGTAATAGTCCTGAAAACCACTACTCTTTAATCCAATTCTCTTTATTGATATAATGTAAGGAGAATTAATTTTAAAAGGTGGTGACTATTGATTACTTAATGGCAGAAGATAGTGTAGAGAAATGCTGAAGTGAGCCTATTCTGTGCCCTCATGGGCAACACGACCCATTATCCAGTGGTGGATATCCTGCTGTAACCCTCATTAATATTTAGTAGGCAGGGCATAGGCTGGTTGTAGACTACAAAATTTCCCTAGTCACAGGTTCCAATAGGCCATAAGAATGTTTCAAGTATATAAAAGAGTAACAGATTTCCCAGTGTTCAGACTATTTATAAGCGGGACAAGAATAAATACACTCAATACCCTTTTGTGATTTCTGGGCAATGATGATTTGGCAGAAGTGCCTACTAGGCAAGTTGAAGCGATTAATGCTCTGGGAAATCACTCTAGGTTAGTAAGCCCTGCATGAGAAGACTGTATTTTCCATAGTGGTTCTCAGTTTCAGTCCTTCTTTTTCTTTCCTCTTCCCACAAGCTGAAGGGCTTCTTCAGCAGGAGTAGCAAGTCAGCAAAAGGCGTTAATTGTGTCTAACACAACCATCATCCTTGGGGCGACTTTCTGTATCACACTGTCTATCAAGCTAACCCCTTGTCACATGGCAGGATCTTTTTATTTCAACTCATTTAAAAGGGAAACAAGGAGTTTTAAAGATAGCTGCTAGGGAGACATTAGAATAAGAGTGCTTGTAAGGACTAAGAGCCTTTGAAGCCAACTTGAACTAAAATGGTCTGCGACTTTTAAAGGACAATACAAAGCTTTATAGATTACTGACTCCCATTTTTAACTTTTCAAATTACCAGGTTATTTTTCAATACCACCAGCTTATTTTGAAAATATAAGCTTAAAACGGGATAAAGTTCTTAAGATAGAACATGTTCTCTATATCGTCTGATATCCACCATCCCAAACAATGTATAAAATTTAATAGTGAGAAAATATCAATTTTTTGACTCAATGACTCTAAAGATTTTTGAAAGTGTATTTAGGAGAATCATTTACTTTGCAGTATATCAGAAATTGCTTATAATTACCTGCCTAGAATAAGTTACATAAGAATAAAAATTTAGCCTTGTAGGCATAAAGTATCCAAGAGAACAAGTCTTCTATTAACATATTGAGCTTTCTCTCAAAATGAGTGAATGAAATTGACCCAGAGGTCTCATTGTAATTCCATGTTAAATGTGGAAAAGTTCAGTTTTACTTCCAACCTTAAACTGGGCATGCCTAAATGCTCCTTTCAATTTATTAATTGGTCTGTGTATATGCCTTCTTTTTCTGACATCTAGCAGAGAGTTTCAAATTATCAAGAGTTAGCCAGGAAATGCATTTGTGTTCATTTTTGTTTTTTTGACAAATATGGTCTTTTTGAGGCACAATGGTGGATCTACTCTAATGCTTGTTTTTGTCTGTTTTGTAGTTTTTTTATTGGTTGGTTGTTTAGTAATACATGCCATTCTCAAGAGCAAAAGTAACACTATAAATTAAAAATAATTTAACAGATTTTCTCCAAGGTGCTTAACACTATAACATAAACATATGAAGACATTTTATGAACTGTAACTATTACAATGTTAATAATAGTTACACCTTCAGTGCCTTTATATATTCCATAGAGATTTTTTAATCTTGTATTTGCAAGAGACTGATGCTTATTGAACCATAATTTAATATATTTAGCAGTTGTATCAGTGAAAGCCACAAATCCTAAATTTCCTTTCCCTTTTGTTTCCTATTTTATAGCGCAGCAGCAGTTTCGGGAATTTTGATCGTTTTCGGAATAATTCTGTTTCAAAACCAGATGATTCAACCGAGGTTAGTGTTCTATTCCATTTTTATGAGTGTTATACAAACATATTATAAAAAATTTTGACGCCTATATAATTTTTGCAAATTACAGTAAGAAAAAGAAGTGTATTTAAAATCATAACCTTGCATACATTTTTGTGATAAATGAACAAACAATTATTTAGTATCTAGTACCATAGTGGGCATTAAGAGTAAAAAGATATCTAAGAAGCCTAACAGATGTTTGGGAAGGCAGAACATCAACTTAAGAAGAGATTTACAGTTTAAAGTAATGCAGACGATCCCAAATTTTCTGAGCATTTCCACTATAAGACAATATATAAGTTAAATTTTATGTAAGTTGTAATTGCTTTAATTTAGGAAATGTTTAAATGGCTTAACTGGAAATTAGTTAAGGAGAGTATAGGCTGCTCATTTGCACTCTCACACTCTGTACACATTGAAATGTCTCAGTGGGGACCATTCCATACACATTTTGCAAACCGTGAACACTTTAAATGTAGCGTAAGAAAAGCTTCCCATAAAATTATTTACATCATCATCACCGCTACATTTAATTAAGCACTTACCAGGAAGTAAGCATAGCGCTAAACACTCTACCTATCTGTAAATAGGAACTATTATTTTTATTTTATCATTGAAGAAATATGTTTGAATAAAATTACTTCTGAATTATACAGGTCATGAATGACAAAGGCAGGATGCAACATCATGTCCAAAGTTTGCTATTTGTTATACTCTCTCATAAACCATGGACCAACTGTGATAAGTGATTAATGAAAGTTAAAACAACTAATAAAATAGTAGAAAGGAGGGATATATATTGAGAAAAGTGAAAATATATGCTTATCATTGAACCTGATTTATCTATTCATGTGATAGATCTGTTTTAGATCAATAGGTTTTAGATCTTATGCACTTCTTAATTATTCATTCTGGATATTTCATCTTTATTTTTTGTTTTTTAATAAAGAATTCCTTTCATCATATCTAATTTCTCAGAATATCTTTCAGATTCCTATATCCACCTACCAATAATATCTTTAAATGTGTTTATTTCAGCAATGGATATTCTAGACAATAAAAATAGAAAGAAAATATGTATTATCACTTTATAAATAACTCCATTAGTACAAACATATGCATGTGTGTATAACATATCCCCTTTTATACATATATTACATATATCCCCTTTCATTCACCTCTATATTTATGTATATATAAACTTATGGATAAACTTGTATACATACATGGATATACATAGATAAACTTGTATATAGCTATATGGTCTATCAAAATTTATGTAATTGTAAATGATACAATACAGTATGTATATACAAATAGTGAGATGTCCTATATAATTTTTTTTATCATGAGGGATTTCTTGTTGATTTTTTTAATTTTTATTTTATTTTGGAGAACAGTTGATTTACAATATTGTGTCAGTTTCAGGTGTACAACAAAGAGATTCAGTTATACATATACAAGTACCTATTCTTTTTCAGATTCTTTTCCCATTTAGGTTATTACAGAGTACTGAGCAGATTTCCCTGTGCTATACAGTAGGTCCATGTTTGTTATCTATTTTAAGTATAGCCATGTGTACATGTCAGTCTCAAACTCCCATATTGTATAAACCTTCAACTTTCCAAAATCGTACATAGGTATATTTACTGTTATTGAGTTTATAATCCTAGAGTTAACCTATAAAAGTTGCTCAGGCTCATTCAATTTCATTAATTAGTAATGGTGACCTAGCAATTTGTGAAAGAACTTAGTGAACCTGATAAAGTAGTTTGCACACTTTTTAGCAAACCATCATTCATTCATTCAATAAATGTGTGCTGAGCATCTACTCTGTAACTCAGAAAGTACTGTTACAATACAGGTGAAAATCCTTACTTCATGAAGCCTAGAGTCTAGGGGAAGACAGACTTTAAAACAACAACAAAACCCATAAAAAAAATCTAAATTAAACTGTGATTTAGGCTATGAAAGAGAACAGCATAGAAAAATGTTGAAATTAAAAATATGCTGAGATAGTTTCTTTAAAACTTTTGTAAAGAATGATAGAAAAACCTGAAATTAAAAATAATTATAGTACTTTTTTTAAAAAACTTAGGCAATGGTAAGTTAACACAAGTAGTAATGAATTAATATACCTTCTTATTTATTTTTGTTTGTAATTTTACAATGTAATTTTACAATGAATTTTTAGAGAAAGTTTAAGTAGAGAAAAGAGAGAAGAAAAAGCCTAACTCTAAAACTGTAATGTGGTTCCAAGTTATATTTTATTCAGGGCTTTTGAATTAAGCAAAGAATCTTTGCCTCTATAACCTTGAATGTAGAAATTAATAAAGTGCAATGAGGGCTTAAATTGGCTGTCCATTCATATTTATCATAGGCAATTTGGGGTAAGATATGAAGCAAAACATAATACTGATTAATAATGATGTTAACTATGTGGTTAAACCTTCATATTAAAATATTCAAGTTCACTAAAGAGAAGTTTCCCATGATTTTTGATATTCAGGGAATGACTAGCTATCTACCTATTGGGAATGGTGGGCAGTGCTAAATTAGATGACCTTCAAGGGTCCTTTCTTGCAAATCTGGGATACTAAGGATATGTAACCCAAATATGTCCTCCAAGAAAAAAAATGCCAAAGTTCTAAATGAGAAATCCTGCTTATTCAAAAAATATTGAGGGTCAGTTATATTCTTGGAAAAATGCTAGACACTCAGAATGAATAAAACAGATAAAGTCTCCAGTCTCACGGAGCATACATCATAGTGGGAGTGCAAGCAGTAAAGTAAAATGAGTATATTATTGGGTACTGTTAAGTGCTTAGAAGAATAAATCATGGTAAATATACAGGAAGTGTGGACAAGTGTGGGTTATTTCAAATAGGGTGATAAGTCAGAAAATTTCTCTCCTATCACTTGGCATGTGAGTGGAAACCCAAATGAATGAAGACATTTGTGGATATCTAGGGGAGGCCAATGGCAAAAGCAAGTACAAACATTGATGGAAACATGAGAGAAACAGCAAGGTGACTAGTGTGGCAGTACTCAATTATAGTTGTTTTCAAATGTTAGCGTGTATCAGAGTCACTTTAAGAGTATGTTAAAATACAAATTGTCCCCAAGTGATTCTGATGCTGCTGGTTTTGGGACCACATTTTGAGAGCCATTGGTACAGTGAACAACAGAAATCTGAGAAGTGGCAAGAGGTGAGGTGGTGAATATATTTTTATTTCATATACTCTCTATATAATGTAATATATATTTTATTATAATAATTATATTTTATCACATTATGTTGTTATAGAGACTTGTGGGCTGTGAACTTTATTGCGTTAGATGAGAAGTCATTGGTTTAACAAGATTCTTAATAAGCATAAATCAGAAGCAGTCTAAATAGAGATTTGATTAGTGTGTGAAATACATAAAGATCTCTGTACTAATGGCTGGAACCAGTTCATTATTAATATTGCTTGAGAATGTTGGAATTGTGCATGTATTCATCACCTGTAAGATGAAAAAACTGCACTTTCTCTGTGGATTTAATTAACTCCAAAACTTAAAAAATTACCATGACCATTTCAATTTATAAGAAGCAAGAACGTATTTTAGTGCCCGTTCAGCATGGATAGATGCTATAGCCTTTCTAAAGCCTCCAATAAAATAACTCTCATCTAAATAGACATAATCACTCATTATGCCTGGCATTTAATTCTATTTTGTCCATCTCAAAAACAGAAAGGACTAAAGTGATTCTACTACACAGCTATTAAAATGTAGCTAAAATTCTCTCAATAATTTCAGATGTGAAGCTCGTCTTCAACATCACAGGTTTTACTTTCTGAGTCTGTCATACAGTTAACCAGGCCTACACAATTTAAAAAATATGTATTATGTTCAGATTGTTTGGAATTTTGGAGGCTGCTGCACAGAATATATAGGAAGTCCACAAATCTGGAATTTTCTCTCTAACAATGTTTTCAGATCAATGATGTTTTTGATTGCTTTATTATTTTGTCTTTTGTAAACACTTCTAACTAGGTACATGAAGGGGAACCAATAAATGAAAGTGGAGAACAAAACAAAACTTCACATGATGGAAGAAGTCTAGGTAAAAAAATGAGAGCTATTTCCTGGACAATGAAGAAAAAAGTGGGTAAAAAGTACATCAAAGCCCTTTCTGAAGAAAAGGTAAGTGTCCTCTGTTAATTACTCGTATTTTTCTATTAGTTTTTTTCTTAGTAGTTTAGAAATACTTGGTAGTTTATGAAGAACTTCAATATATTATCTCCCTCAACAATTGTGCCCAGAAGTTGGGTGGAAGAAAGCATTATTACTCACATTCTAATAGAGGAAACTGAGGCTTAGAAAGATCACACATGTGGCATGTGAAAAACATATGTCATTTATGTTGTAATAAAGAGTTCTTTTCCTTACCAAATGATATTCCATTTTACAGATAAGCCTCATTTCATTCATCCTTTCATCAGTTGATGAACATTTGGGCTGTTTCCACATTGTGGTTATTTTAAATCATGTTGCTATGAATATCTGTGTTTAAGTTTTTACGTGGAAATATTCTTTTCATTTCTCTTGGCTATATGGTGGCTCTGTCTGATACTTTGAGAAACTGGCAAACTATTTCCCAAAGCAGTTGCATCATCTTACATTCCAACTAGCAATGTGTGAGAGTTCCAATTCCCCCACATGCTTGCCAACACTTGCTATTGTCTGTCTTTTTGATGCTAGCCATCATAATGTGTGTGAAGTAGATTCTCATTACAGTTTTGATTTGCACTTCCCTGATGACTAATGATGTTAAGAATCTTTTCATGTGCTAAGGCTATTTGCATATCTCCTTTCAAAAGATGTTTATTCAAATCTTTTACCTGCTTTTTAATTGGGTTGTCTTTTTATTGTTGTTAAGTTTTTTTAAAAAATATGTTATAGATACAGATCCTTTATGAGATAAATGATTTGCAATATGACATATTTTCTCCCATTCATGGATTGTATTTTCACTTTCTGGATATTATCATTTACAGCACAAATGGTCATAATTTTGATGCAGTCGAATTTATTTTTTCTTTCATCACTTTTACTTTTAGAATTGTATTTAAGAAACCATTGTTTAATCTAGGGTTACAAAGATTTACTCCTGTGTTTTCTTCCAAGAGTTTTATAGTTGTAGCTCTTAAATTTTGGTGTATAATCCATTAATTTTTCTACATGGTGTGTGGTAGGAATCCAACTCCATTCGTTTGAATGTGGATATTAAGTTGTTCCAGCACTACTTGTTGAAAAGACAATTTTTTTTGTTAAATTTTAAATCCATATTCTTTAATTTATGTTAACTTGCACAATAAGTTTTTTTTGGGGGGGGGTTACACCAAGTTCAATCATCTGTTTTTATACACATATCCCCGTATTCCCTCCCTCCCTCGACTCCCCCCCACCCTCCCTGTCCCAGTCCTCTAAGGCATCATCCATCCTCGAGTTGAACTCCCACTGTTATACAGCAACTTCCCACTGGCTATCTGTTTTACAGTTGGTAGTATATATATGTCTATGCTACTCTCTCACTTCATCTCAGCTTCCCCTTCACCCCCTGCCCCCCAAACCTCGAGTTCTCCAGTCCATTCTCTGCATCTGCGTCCTTGTTCTTGGAAAAGACAATTATTTCTCCATTGTATTTTCCTGGCATCCTTGTTGAAAAATCAATTGATCATAAATACATGGTCAAAATATATGGATCATAAATATATGGATTTATTTATGGACTCTGAATTCTATTTCATTGACTTATATGTCTTATACCTATTCTCTTTTTAACACACTTCAATAGGACTTCTGTCCTCAGTACTCCATTAAAACAGTTGTCATAATCAATATTAACCTCTGTGTTGCCAAAGTGAATGGTCACTTTTCTTTCTTCTTACATAATTTTTCAGCTGTATTTGATGCAATTGATGATTTCATTACATATGAAACATTCTGTTTTCTTCGTTTCTTTGAGCATTCTTCTGGATTTCCTTCTTTCTCAAAGTTCCCTATCTTTGCTCTACTTTCTTTCCTATCCTTCTAAATATTGAGTCTTCCTGAGGCTTGTTCCTAGATGTTCTACTCAGTTTAGTCTCTCTCCTAAGTGATCTCATCTTGTCTCATGACTTTGTTTTTCACAATTGCATCTCTAGCTATGATCTCTTTACTTATCTGTTATACAACCAATTGCTTATTTGATATTACCACTTAGATGCAAAATAGATATCTAGAATCTAATATATCTAAAACTTAATTATTGATTCTCTAAGCTCTACAAAAAAGTTTGTTTCTTGTCCAGTCTTCCAAGTAGAAGTAGACAGCACTGTTGTAACTGTAGATGCCAGAAAGAAAGGAAGTGGGAGAGAGAGAGAAAGAAGAAAGCCTACAAATCACTCAAAATTCCTTCTTTCTCTCACTTTTCACACCAGTCCATCAGCATATCCTCTTGGTTCTAACTCCAAAGTATATCTAAAACCCTTAACTTCTCCATGTAAATTACTCATGCTTTAGATTAAGTAAACAAACTTTCTTGCCTAGATTACCTAATTGATTTCCTTTCTTCCACTCTTTCCTCCATAAAAGCCATTCTCCACATGAAAGCCAGAAAGATCTTTAAAAAGTCAAATTCAGAACACATCACTTCCTTGGTTAAAATTCTATAGTACCTTTAAAAAAAAAATTCTATAGTACCAAAATGCATTCCCTTACTATGATGTGTTCATGCCAGTCCTCTGAGAAGTAGACCCCCAAGAAGGGAATAGACACACCAAAGACTTACTGGAGAAAATGCCTGTGAAGGATAAAGAAGAGAAAGAAAAAATGAGCAGGGAAATCCTTCAGACTACTGTCCAAGTCTGACACCTGTAAAAGGAGAGGAAGAAAGAAGGAGAATCCTTCAAGTCTCAGACTTCAACACTGTTCTAAGAAAGCTTTGGCCAGATTGATGGGAAGTCCTTGAACCAAAAGTTTCCATTAGAGAAGCCCCACATCCCACCAGAATGGGCTCAAATGGTAGCCACACTGTTTCAGTCATTGGAACATGGCTTCCTTGCAAACACAGTGACAGATGTAGAAGGCCAGTAGT
Organism: Hippopotamus amphibius kiboko; assembly: GCF_030028045.1. Classification (NCBI taxonomy): domain Eukaryota; kingdom Metazoa; phylum Chordata; class Mammalia; order Artiodactyla; family Hippopotamidae; genus Hippopotamus; species Hippopotamus amphibius. The sequence continues at coordinate 89,012,095 of NC_080195.1, read as the reverse complement.
TGGGGCTGCCAGTAAAGAAGGGTCTCACAGAAAGAGGTCTGAGTGCACATTTCCATGGTTACTACAGGTGGTCCATAAAGCCCTTCCTGATCTGGCTCCAGTTTACTTCTCTGAGCTCATATTCTGATTCTCTCCTTACTCTCACTCAGCTCCAGCTACCCTGGCCTTGTTGTTTTCCTCTGCATAACCCAAGCTAATTCTGAGTTTAGTTATTTTGTTCTTGCTCTTTCTTTTGCTTGGAAAACTATCTCCAAAGCTTCATATAAGTCACATCTTCTTATTAATCAGGTCAAGAATTCAGAGACTCTACTGTCTTATGGAGGAGGTCTTTGGAGGCTACTCCCTCTAAATCAGTCAACCTTCCTCCAACCTTAATCTGAATAGCTAATCCTCTCACCTCACCCAGTATTATTTTCTTCATAGCCCTTATCATTCTCTGAAATTGTCTTACTCACTTTGTTTACACAAACCTCTCCACACACACACACACACACACACACACAGCCTAATAAACTAAAATGTACCTCATCAAAGACAGGACATTGAAAAAACGAAAAAAAAGACAGGACCCTTTATCTTGTTTACCGTGATATCCCCAGTTCCCAAAACAATGCCAGGTACTTGGAAGGTGTTCTACAAGCTTGTGTTGAATGACTGAACAAATGAATAAAAGAATGGCTAAAAGCAGAGAATCAAACTGAGCATATGTCATATGTATATTCTGAAGTTTTATCAATGTTTAGAAATGCACAGAAATGAGGAATATTGAATTGTATTTTATGAATATTAAGAAATTCATAGGTTTTGTTGAAACTATCTAAATATGGAAAACATTTGCGATGTTTTCAAGTAGATGTAATTTCTTTTGAAATTGTCTGTCTTTCCTAATTTTATGCAAAATTTGCTTTTCACTTGACTAGGTGGCAAGCACTGTATGAGATTTGTAAAGCTTCTTAGATAAGCTTTGCTTTAGAATTGCAAAGTGTGCATGTTTTATTCATATCTACTGATCTGGTAGGGTGCAAATAACTAACATGAAGCAACTATGCAGAGTTTAAACTTGTAATATCAGATCTCAAAGGATTAGTAATGGTGGTAAACAGATGATAAGGACAACATGAACAAATAAAAGTGCTTTAACAGATAAAGCACAGATGTTAATAAGTCTAACATTTCTGATTAAATAGTTTGGATACAATATTCATCCTAATTACAAAAATAAACTTTGTGATTTCAGTTAAATTCCAAAATGTGGGTTGTTTCATCTATAGAATTTTCCCCACTATACCATATAATGTTATGCTAGAAATTGAGCTAAAGATTAATGACACTCATATTTTATGCTGATGTATTCCTAAGTATTTTATTGCTAGAATATGTCTTGTTTATTAAAACAATGCACACAGTGAAAGTCTCCAAGGAAATCAGTACTTTGCACTTAACCTCTGATATGATTTTCTGAAGGATGAGGAAGGAGAGGATGCCTTCTCATATCGGAACAGTGATCCCATGATTGGAACCCATACAGAGAAGAGCTCCCTCAAAGCCAGTGACTCCATGGACAGTCTCTACAGTGGGCAGAGCTCATCAAGTAAGGCTATAGAATAAGTGACAAGAGTCTCAATGGGAGATCTGGGTTAAGTTAACTAAAAACAACACATTTATTTCTCTTGGGCTTGTTTGTCAAAATAGCACCAAGGTTCCAACTACTGGATGAGAGAAATAGTGAAAATGTAGGATGTGTTGACTCTATAGAGTTGCTGTTATTTAAAATAACACATAATATATTAGAATTACGGACTATTTTGAAACTTTTAGCACTGTGTTCAGCAGGGATCTTGGGGATATGCCTCAAAAAGATCATATTGTGCGATTAAGTCAGAATTCCTACCATAAAGTGTGCTGGGGAGAACTGGCATTATCTTCAATCCAAATATTTTAAATGGCTTGAAGTATTCAAAAAACTAAAATCCTGTTCTTTTTCCTTCCCTTTCTCCCTCCCCTCACTTACTTCTTCCTTTCTTTTTCTCAGCCTTCCTTTCTTCCTTCCCTCTCTCCCTACCTCCTCCCTCCTCTTTTCTTTCTTTCCTTCTTTCTTTTTCTTTCTTTCTTTCTTTCTTCCTTTCTTTCCTTCTTTCTTTTGTTTTCTTTCATTTTTTTCATTTTTTCTTTATTCCTTCCCTGTCCTGCCCTCTTTCATTTTTTCCTTCTTTTCCTTTCCCTCTTTTTCCTGAAGTATTCTGAAAAGAGCAGGATATTTGCATCAATTCTAATGTTTACTTTTTAGGTCTCTATCCAGCATTAGTGAGTAGAGAGTGAAGTAGTATGTAAATACTAAGTAGTAGGAATATCACCAATTAGGTGACAAAAAGGAATCAGTATGAGTTCAATAAGAATTTTCTAAAAACATCGTTTCTAACAAAGAAGTCACTCAGGCTTCAGTCACATGTCCTGCTACAGTATTTGAATGAAACTACTGATACTACAGGGTGCCTTATAACTTTTTTATATATACATTGTTATACATCCCTCTAATCTTTTCAGGGCTTTAAAATATTTTTTGCAAAGTTTATTTTCCATTTCATTTAAAATCAACTGCTTCCGTTATCTGAAGAAGGATCACAAAGACCAGATACTACAAATATCCTGAATTTTATTCCTACTTTCCTATTGGCTGTAGAACAGCTATTTTGTGAAGAAAAAGCTAATACAGAAACATTTGAGGGAGATATTTTTGCATGTGTGAAATTCAGATTTCATTAGTATTCATTTCTGCTCCAAGTTTTAAAATTCAAAATTCTGATGCCAAATGTGGGTAGAATTTTATTAACTTGAATATACAATGAAAAGCCAGGGGCTGGAGTGGTCATGGAAGGAAGAGTGGGAGGAGCTGGGGGTCTACTTAGCTATTAAATAAACAACTTAATTTCTGTGGTTAGATGCAACTCACATTTCTTTTACATCAGTCCATATTTTAAAAAAATGGAGCATCCTTAAGGATCTTTATCTTATCGCTGTACTTATTTGAATAAATGGTAGAGATAGTGGAGCTGTTCCCTCATGAAACAGAGCACCGAAAGGCCACACGGAAGGAGAAAGTGAGGTGACAACTGAAAGCAGTAGGGCAACTCAGAGTTACTTCCACTGGGAGCCATTTTTGCCCCCAGGTAGGCAGCAAAAATGGAATCTCTTTTTCTTTTTCCCTTGAGGTTCAAGATCAGAAAGGAAGAGGAACAGAGAACAAGGATTTGGAGCAGTTTAAAAAGCCCAGTTTAGAATAGTTTTGAACAGTTTAGGAGTATAGACATTGGAACACATTTCCACTTTCCCTGACACTCCCACAACAAGCAACAATGCTACCTTTTATACCTAGAGATGTTGCCTCAAAATGGCTTTTGGTATATGATAGAATGTGTGAGACAGCATGTTTGCTACATTGTGATAAGCTGTAGGGAACCTTATGGTCTTATGCTTTGACCATCCCTAATCAATAGAACACAAAGATCAAACTGTTGCTATAGGTTTCTGTCTTTGTTTACATGTACAAAATTAATTATCTGGCTTGTGCAGGGAATTAAGTCTATACTATCTGCCTCTTTAGCAAGTATCCAATGCTCAAAACACTGTGCTGCTGGATCAGATCATAGAGACTGAGGTAAGAGAGCGTTTGGGTTGGTGGTCGAGGAGAAGATGATCAGGTTGACTAGAGAAAGAACAGAAATGGCTCAGAGGACAGACGTCACTGATGGAGAATGACTGAGAGGCAGAAACAGGCATCAGTCACATAGAACCTCCCCAGGAGGCTGGCATCCAATGCTTCAGCATTGTTCCTGCTTAGTTATGTCCAGTTGATGGTTCAGAATGTTATGCACCTTCAGTGAGAACTGTGAACCTCTGCTTTGCCTTCATCAGGTGGAATAACAAGCTGTTCAGACGGTACAAGTAACCGAGACAGCTTTCGACTGGATGATGATGGCCCCTACTCCGGACCATTCTGTGGCCGTGCCCGAGTACATACTGATTTCACACCAAGCCCTTATGACACTGACTCCCTCAAAATCAAGGTGTGTGCACATCATACCTGCATCCTGTGTGGTTTGTCTAAGGCTGGGTGTGTGATCTCGTTCAGGAAGTACAAGTTTGGGGAACTAGGGGGTGAGTTTGTTCTTCCCAATAGGAGAAGCGGGGCTGGTTTACTGTGGCAGGAATTCAAACAAAACATGAGAGGTAGGGTAGGAGGATCAGTCTTTTGAGGCTATTTGAAAAAGTTGCATTATGTAGATAATGTAAAACCAGAGCCTATTCGAGGAGAAGGAATTGTCATCATTTTTCTGAAAACCAAAAGCCTCACAAGTTGCTGGAGGTGCTCAGTTCTGCCTGATACTTGTTGGAGTAAAAACATGAAGCCAAGGAGAGGGAGAGAAAATGGAAATATCAGGCAAGAGCCCAGCAGAGCAATATTCTTGGGAACCAGACTTGGCCAGACAACTTTAACACTAAGTCAGTACTTGCAGATGCCATGAGTAACCTGACAACTTTCTCTCAATGATATCCCCTCCTGAGTTCCTTTTTTAGCTCTTTTCCTCTATGTTCATTTTCTTTTGCTGTGAGGGCTTCAAACAACACAAAGGTTGAACCACCATTGGTGCTGCCTAAGGGGACATCTGTGGGGCCCTCATAAGACACAATAAGAATCCCACAGACACCACTGAGTATTGAATACTATTGTTCACCATCCAGGGTCTTAGCCGAAATGAAATTGGATTTTCGCTTGTGACCTGTGGGCTTACCTATAATGTATACTCTTTACAAGTTTAAAGGATAATAAGAAGGATGTAGCATAGGACTGTCATACTTAGAAAATTCCCCTAGAGCTTCTGGGGATTTTCTAGGTCTGCTTAGCTGATCCCATCTAGCCTAGGATTTGATTCCCTATAGTTAAAGACAGGAAAAGCTAGATGAAAGCTCATAGGGTCTGAAGGGCAGACTATCAAAAGTCGAAAACACCAGATCTTTTAATCACATTGAATTCTACTGTTACAAATACAATTTGTGTTTTAGATGGAAGAATACACATTCACAGAGCAGAAGAAAAAATATTTTTAGTAGCAAACTTAATGCTTTGTCTAAGGGTAGACCCCTAAAATAGCAAAAATATCAGCACCTATAATGTCATCTCTGAGACAGAAAGCTGCATGTCTCAAAGGAGTAACTATGACACTTAAATGTAGACACTGTATTGGCATAGAAAACAATTTTCTTTACAAAAAAAAACAACACCCTGTGGAGATTTCTACTCTTGCCAATAGCTCCTGCAGTCTTAGTGTTAGATGTGAATAAAGAGAAAGACCAATTGGTTTGTCTATCCCAATACACTTCATTCATACCTCAATCCAGACTTTGCTGTGGAGCTCAATCTAAGTGTTAAGTAATTACTAATTAATTATTAATTAATCCAGGATAATTAGCATAATTTAGCCTTAGTGCATATATACTTTTGCTATGTACAAAATTCTGAACATTTTCATTATTTGAGATGGATACAATACTTTAGGTGGATTTATTTCACACTGTAGATGAATTCTTCAGAGGAACTAGAAGCATAGACAGAGTCATAGACTTCTCTTTCTTCCCCTTCTGTACTTGGGAGCCCCTCTGGCAATGATGGCTTGAGCTTTGCTACTTATACATTGTTTTGACAGGATGAACAAAAAGAGCATTATTTTTGAGTTCAAACAATTTAGGGTTGAGTTCTGGTTCTGCCACTAACTTCCTATAAGCTCTTGAGAAATTATTTAATGTTTGCATTTCTTTTTCTATAACAGAGTAATAATGACACCTCACATATATATATCTTAAGAGGTGTGTTGTGGGCATAAAATGACTTAATGTATGCAAATGTGTTTTGTAAACCACAGAATGCTCTACAAATATAAACTGATAATTTGACATGGTACCAAAAGCACATCACCAAATACATTTAGGAGTTTTTCTTCAAGCATGTTGGGGTTTTCTTCAATATTACTAGTAAATAGTTTCCTTAAACTTTTAAAAGAAATTTCCTCTCAGATTTATTTCTAACTCTAAACCCCCTTAGCACAATGCCCTCACTATTCTAATTTTCCATGATTCCATTCTTTCTACGAATTGTCATAACACCAAAGTTCTCTGAAATCTAATTTGTATATTTCTTTGTCTTTAGAAAGGAGATATCATAGATATTATCTGCAAAACACCAATGGGGATGTGGACAGGAATGCTGAACAATAAGGTGGGAAACTTCAAATTTATTTATGTGGATGTCATCTCAGAAGAGGAAGAAGCCCCCAAGAAAATAAAGGCACACAGAAGGAGTGGGAAGGAAAAACCTAAGACTCTGCAGGAGTTCTTAGAGAGGATCCACCTTCAGGTTAGCAAACCTATGGCCTGTTTGATTTTGGTGGCATATGGATGGAGTAATAGAGCAGAATGGATCAGTGTTTGTGTTGTTAAAAAATACATGATGTACAGCAGGGGAAAAACCTGTTTTCCAAGAACAGTTTATATATACCCTTTATTACTTTTATTATGCAAGCACAGGTCTTGATATAACATCCCTTGGACTAAACTCTAATGGTACTTAGCAGCTGCAGTAGAGATTAGGTTGAGAAAGTGCAGTGAAAAATGAAATATACTTGGGAGAAGAAAAGGCACAGAGAAAATATGTAGTAAGAATGATAAAGAGAATATAAAGAGTGAAGGTAAAAATTCAGAGCATTGAAAGGAAAAATGAAAAGAAAATTGTATTTTCTATAGAGCAGAGATCAAAAGCAAGTCAAGAGAAGATAACTAAATTTAATTGTTTTTAAAGTCATTAGGAAATAGTGATCATTAAGCTCCCATAATGATTGTGTTAAGGAAACAGTGTTGTCTATATTTACAATCCAATTATTTTGTTATATTAGAAAATTTTTTGTGAAACATCTCTGTTGTTAAGTGGCATGTACATACAATACGTCTAGCCTCACTCAATTTACTATTTTGCCATCCACTTCTAAAATGGACACAACAGTACTTTGATAGTTTTCAAAATTCATCAAGACAATAGTCAATTAATATTCCCTTAACTGTTTTTCCTGAATTATCTATAATAGTTGCATTCTTGTCTGTAGACACACTACACAGGCCTTTCGATATTACTATTGGTGTCCCCCAAATGGGGTACTCATTGGAGGAAGCACAAGTTTAAATCCTCCTTCAGCTACTTGCTTGTTCTGCGACCTATGAAAAAAACCAAGGGCTAAGGAAGTGAAATAACTTACTCAAGAACCCACAGTTAGTTACATCAGTATGGAAATTTTTTTTTTTCTGTTCTAATTCAGTGCTCCTTCTAGGATGCATTAGTTTTAAAAGAATTGCTACTCTTTCTTTCCCTTTTTAAAAAATAAATAAAGGACTAGTAATAACTTCTTCCTGATTGGTTAAAACTTTTATACATCCTCTTATTAAAATTTAGTAACTAAAATAAGGATATTGAAATTATGATCGAGTAAAATGGAAGGAATATCTGAGGAAGTTGAAAAGCATTCAAATTCACTTTGCATTTTTATTCTGTTAGAGAGAACAGAGGTTACATAAATAACATACAGACTTTGAAATCAGAAACCTATGAATTTTAAACTAATATATATTGATGCAAATGGTGGACAAAATATACATAATAAGAAACAGAAACAGTACTTTTCCCAACCACAGTGCTTTTATGCTTAATAAGAGCTTTTAATTAAATAGAAATTTTGGGACTCCTTAGGTTTATATAATGCTTTTCAATCAAAATGCTAAGTATACTTTTTATATAAATTGTGTCTGTTTCAAACCCATTTTTTAACCTACTCCAAAAAATTTAATGAGGGTATATGATTTTGCAATCAAGCAAACAAGAAGAGATATAGATCCAGAAATATTATTATAATATACTCTATTAGAGGCATTTAATTGATAGACTTAATAACACGCTAGCATTGTCAATTTTGCTATTTGAGAAGTAAAAAAGTGCCAAATGGAATGAATGACCCTGCTGTTTAATTGATCCATGATTTAGCTTTGTATAGCTTAAGGTAATCATTTCTTCTTTACATTTGTCCTTCCAGAAGGTGAGAACTGTACAACATACTGTTTAAATGCCCCACTTTTACATGTGGAAAACTAGTACAAATAAAATAAAGTTAAGCAAAAGTTCTATTGGCACCTTTGGTTTCCATGCATTTCTACACTTTTTTTTTTTAATCTATAGAGAACTAAAGATAAAATATTTGAATCTGACTAGCTTACATTATACATATTTTTCCTTCCCCACAGGAATACACCTCAACGCTTTTGCTCAATGGTTACGAGACTCTAGAAGATTTAAAGGATATAAAAGAGAGTCATCTCATTGAATTAAACATTAAAAACCCAGAAGATAGGGTGAGGTTACTATCAGCTGCTGAAAATCTTCTTGATGAAGAAAGTAAGTATGCACACTTACTCTTCTCCCTAGCTGAGAATCACAGTTTAACGTAAATAGTAAAATCATTAAAAACAAAGCCCCAGTTTCATTTACTGAGAATCATATAAAGCATTTTTTCCAATAAAATAAGTATTTTCTTATACATTTGGAAACAACAACTCTGGTCAAATCTATAATTAGAAAGAGGACCTTTTTTTTCCTTACTGGATTCAGAAAACAAAAGAGCTTTTCTGGGTACCTTATTTAGATTCTGCAGAGTTATTACTTACACACAAGTGGATGTCTGCATTCGCAAAGACTGGGGGAGTTAGAGACAAATATTTAGTGACAGCGTGAGCCATTAGTGAGAAATGTCATATGCGACTTTTGTAGAACAGCACAGAGCATGGCTCTGAGCTAATGAGCCTTCGTGCCACACAAGAAAATTCATTTCATTACCATATAGTCACATCCTGTACATGTTTATAGTATTCTTTCAAAATGCTATAATAGCTTGCAAAAATATTCAGCGCTTAATTTTATTATCTGAGATAATTCTCTGTATTTGTACGTATAAACTAAAGATGGAGTAACACATGTAGATTCACTTGAACATTGGCTACACCAACTGGGTTGGTAAAGATGGGATAGTTTTTGTTTTCACAATTGCCCAATCTGACCATTCTTCTTACTAAATCTTGCCGGGCCCCCAAAACCCTGAGCTCAAGGCAGTACCTAACTCTGCAAGGAGAATTTTGTTAGAAAAAAAAAATGGGGGAAGGTGTCTAATTTTAAAGATGAGAAAGAACTTAGATCATCTAATCCAACCTTCTCTTTCACAAGTAATACTACTAATAATCATTAATTATTTTTTGAACATGTTCTCTAACTTTGAGCCACGGTCTTTACATTTATTATCTTCTTTAATGCTCTCCACAGCTCTGTGAGCTAGTACCATCCCCATTTTTATAATGAGAAATTGAGAAGATAAGTAACTCATCCAAGGTCATGCACCTAGTGAATTAGGAAGCTGGGACCAGTGTTTATGATGCTATGTTATACTTTCTCACACTACAAGTAACAGCCCAGGTTGAGAATAAGGAAGAAAGTTCTGTTTAGGACCCAAGCCTCCTGACTGTCCCATAGTGAGTTTTCCTGTATCCTCCCTCATATGCCTCACAAAATGGCATAGTTGAACTTCACATGTTTATTATACACTGGCCTTTTGCCTAGTAAGAATTAATTTACTTTTTTTAGAAACTGTACCTTACTTAACCCTTACTTGCTGTCTTGTGTTTGCATAGATCCTCATCCTTTTCAAAGTGTTTTCACATCTACCACTAATTTGACACCCGCAGAATTGATTTCATCGTTAGGCTAGGAGTTTGTATGCATTTTTTAAAGTCCTGGAGGCTAGGAAATGCGGAAGAGAGAGGAATCAGGTCACAGAGGCAGACAAAGGTCACACTTTAAAAAGTAGCCTGTTTACTCAATAATACAAGCCAAAATAAAACTGATCAGTGTAAACTGGTGTAGCAATATCTTCCAAGTAAATGAGGCAGTTTCTTTCACATCTTGCCATTTCAAAACATGGATACTCAGTATTGCTATCCTTAGCAATATTATGCTAAGAAATGGATTCTGTAGATTTCTTGTAATTGAAAATTTTCAGTATCATTGTCAATACTCTCCAAAATAAGCGAATGCTGAAGCAGAGGGAGGAAGAAGAGTATTTTTGAGCACTTGTAAATAATTGCTTTTCTTCTACAATAACATCCATGTAGGTATTTTGCCCATTTTATAGATGAGAAAATATTTCAGAGATGAATTTGAAAGAGGCCAAACAGCTAGATTAGTAGCAGAATTGGAGTTTTAATCAAAGGCAGTCTACTATAAAAAAAACAAGTTCTTTCTTTCACACATACGAACTGGTAATTATGAATAGAACAATGATTATTTGAAAATTCAAGCTTTCTATGACTTTGTCAATTTTCCCAAGAGCTTCAGTTCAGTTTTCCATTTCAGAAAGCAGAAGCTAATGTTTAAGTGAGAACAGAAGCTTTGCAAAAGCATGATGCCCTGAAAGGTGAAAGGCTACTGTTGCTTCATTGAAACAGGATTTGTGAATGGAAGGGGCCAGAGAGCCTTGGAAAACAGGGCTTTCAGCCATAAAAAAGTGCTCAGCAGAGGTCCACAGAGGGAAGCTCAGTCCAGTGCCAAAGGCATGGACCGCTTAAGGCATCCACTTAATTTCTTTATTCTGCCTCCCTCATCACCCATTTACTTTCGATGTTAACAAAAGAATAATACTTTATAGACGTTATCATATTAGAGCTAGGTAAAATTTTAAAAACCATCTGACTCAAATTTTTCCGTTACAAGATGGGGAAACTAAGAATACAGTAGTTAAGTTATCTTCTCAAGGTCACATATCTAGAAACCAGTCTCCTAAATCTATTAGAAACACATCCTACTACACTGTGGTCTCTGAAAACAAAAGACAGTATCTCCAAAGCATGATGTGACTTTCAACATTTGATCTAAAAAAGTAAAACTTCTCTGAATTATTTCTCTTTAAAACTTTAGAAAACAGTACTTGAAGGTCACTAGAGGTTGAGCATTTAATAATATCCAGTAATGTACAAGCATACCCACATTGAGCCAAATTCTGGGAGATGAAAGATGGAAAAAATGCAGATTCAACCAGTGTTTGTTGTCAACACACAATCCTGAGATTTTTCTTCCTTTAATCTTAGGGTCTAAAGTAGTATTAGAATATACATGTCAAAAAGATGCATATTGCATGTTAGGCTATTCTGACTGAAAGCTATTTATCTTATATGAAACTGCTTTGCTCAAGAAATAAAGAAGAATGACTTCTATTTGTTGATAAGATGGTGAGTTCTGATGATTCGGCACCATGCTGCTGCATGCTTATTTTTATCTGTTCTCTACTCTGTGAGTCATATCTTCTACAGCCATGCTAAAGATTAAATGCACAACCTTCATGTACCTTGAATGATAAAGACCTTGAATATATGGTTGTATAAAACTGAGACATTATTAAAAACAAATGCATGTCACAGTCATAGGTTAAAAATAGCATTTTTGTGTGTGTGGAAGAATGGGGTATGCAAATTGGCCAGGATTTTATGTATGCATTTTATTTTGATTATTGAATAATGTCAGCTTGGGGAACGTCAATAAATTCCTAGTTTAGCGTTTCATTGCTTCTTAGGTTGGAAACTGGAAAGTTTTGCTTTGCTTATCATTCAGTATAAAAATTGAGCAGAATCAGCACCTGTTTTGAGGACAGGAGCTAAAGCTTTGAGATAATGTAGAAAAGACCACAAGCTCCATGTGAGCCTTTAATACATCTAGAGGGACCAAGAGGATGGCGTGTGGAACAGGGACAAACAGAAATCTAAGACTTAGAGCAAGCAATTTCCTTTTTCTCTTGGGCCAAAATAGATAGCATTGTACCCACTTTGACCTTGAAAATGTTAACCGGATTAAAATTTTTTAGGTCACTGCTTGACAGGAGGTAAAGATGCTTCTTCAAGAAGCTGACAGTAGGGCTGGCAAGTGGTGTTAGGGCTGATCACAGTAATACCTCTGGAGTAGAATAACAGCTTTGGGTTCTCCAATCCCAGACAAGACGAGTACAGAGATATTGTGAATTTGTTCTCATGTTGCATTAGCATTGAGCAGAATTCAGCTGCTAGCTCCTTCAGCTGGGAATCTAGATGAGGTTAGAAGGAGAAGAAGAAGAATTAGGGTGAAATACTCAGCCCTTGAAGGAGCAAAAGAGCAGAATCTGTTTATTTTGTGCATATTAGATTTTCTCTATTTATCATCTGAATTTTAAAATGGTTTGTTTACTTTGAATAAATATTCCCAGCAAGGAAAAAAGAGAATAGAGAATATGTGTGTGTGTGTGTGTGTGTTTCCATAAACACAACCTTCAAGATCCCTTTGCCTTGCTGAGAAATGCCTCTTTAAAATAGTAAGATAGTTAACTGCTGTTTATAGTAAATATCGTTTTTTATTCTGAACTTGTTTCTCTTTTCCTATTTTTAGATGCACTTTGATATGTCTTGAAAGTGTGTCTATGAGAATGTGTACTACTGTCCTTGGGGAAAACGGGTGATGGAAATATCTTATTTTCCCTATAGCAGAGGGATAATTAAAATTTAAATTGAAAACAAAAAACAACCTAGTAACAGAATCAGCAAACTATCCTAGAATCTGGATGTAACATATTGGAGGTACTACCTGCAAACTTTGTTTGCCGTGCTCATTGAGGAGGTAGGGGGAAGGCTGGGTTGTGTGCCAGGCTGTTGGCACCAGCTGTGGTCACAGCAGCCCCTCATTGCTCAACTATCCCCAGTTGTGCCTTCCTGCCTGCCTACCTGCCCAAAACGATGCAAGGCAAATGGCAAGACCCAGCCAGGAGCCTGGAACATGAGCTGCCAGCAGGGAAGACTTGTAGTTATGCCAAGCAGCAGTCCAGCAGTTGGCCTGACAGCGTGCCAGGGTAGCCTGGTGCCTTAGCCCCTGACACACGTGCCTGGTGTTTCCAACCTCCTTGCCATATGATTTGGATCTAGATTCAAGAAATGTACGGCTTTTAAGAAAATACATGCTAACTATTCACACAGACAGAGTAGAGAAGGCACACAGGTATTTCATATTGATGTATTTATAAATATGCATTTAATATCTATTTCTGGTCACAACCATTTTGCTTTATGAAATTTACTTTCTTCAGATTGTTTTTGGTTTTACCCCCAAGACTGAAATTATGATAGATGCCATATTCTATATAATACAAAGAACAATAAAATGAACTGGAAACATTTTTATCCTTCAACCAGAGAACAATCTCCAGAGGAAAGAGTTCATAGAATTTTCACTTCCGTCACCTAAAGAACTTATAATGTCTGAACATGTAGGGCATGCCTGTACTTGTTCTTATATTGCACTATGATTTTGTACTAGGCATGGCTTTGTAGTCATTACCCTGGCCAAACAAGACCAAATCCTCTATTACCACGTGCCTTCCCAAAGCCACTAAAACTATGCTTTGCACTGAGTGGATGGTTAACAAATGCTTGTAGAATGCTTACATGTTGAATAAGGGAGTGAAGACATTTGCAAATAGTAAGCAAAACTTTTTTCTTATTATAAAACTTCAAGTCCCCTATAATCCCACTTTACACATAAAAGTTTTTGTCACAGGCAGGTGGGTGTTGAAATGTGTTGTCAAGATTCATTTTATGCATATGCTAACCGGGTGTGTATATGAGTGTGCACGTGTGTAAATGAGTACATTTCTAGAAGGAGATAATGTAAAAACTATCCAAGTTTAACATGTGCATACTTCTGTATCCAGAAACTCTGTTTTAGAAATTTGTTTGATTGATTTCTACAAATGCATAAAAACACTAGTTAAACTACTAGGAGCTTTCTTTAAAAACTAAGACCAATGTGAACTTCCATCAATAATTAATTTGTTATAAATAAAGATATATGCAAACAATAAAATAGTAGGAAAATATTAAGAGAATGAAATGCATACTAACATGAAGATGTCCAAAACATATTAAATGGTAAAAGCAAATTGTAGATCAGTAATATGCAAGGTAATGCTATTTTTGCCAAATAATAAATTTTAAAATAATGAAATTAGGTTACTTTTTCATCATGTCAAGTAAACAGGATTAATTTAACCTGTAAGAAATACAGTCTTGCTTTTCCAAGGCCCCTGATTTAGCAATAGAATAATAGTCTTTAATATTATTTGGTCATTATCAAAACAGTCCAATGTAACAACTCAACCATGGGTAAATATTTCCTGGGACCAAAGCTCTCATGGAGATGTGTGCTTGGAGTGAAGTGGCAGCCTAACGGTGCTGCCCCTGTTGGTGCTCAGTGATTGGATCTTGAGTGAGTGTGCCTTTGCCCTACTGACGAGTGGAAGTGGAAGTTGTCGTGAGTGTAAGTGAAAAGATGTACTTCCTAGAACCTCATTAGAGAGGAGACTATGATGCTAGGATGCAAAGAGAGGTTTGCAGAAAGAGGGAAAGTCATTTGAACTCTTTATTCTCTCATGGCCTCAGGAAAACAGCAACTGGTTGATTTCCCATGAAGCGATATCTGTGTTCAGTTTGTTCTTGTTGTATGTCCAAGAGGTGGGTTAGTATTCACATGAAATAAATATCAAATATTCACTAAATAGAAAATTAAAGTGTTCAGGTAATTTAAGGACATGCTTAAGATGAAATCAGAAATAATTAAGAGTTATGCTATATTGCCTACTGAATATTCCTCCGTGGACCACACTACCTCTGGACAGATAAATGTAGCCATAGTTACCCAGAGAATGCTTGAGTTTTGGTTTGAGTGCCTCATGTGGAGCTACAAATGAGGCTGAGATTTCAAGCCATCCTAAGATGCATAAACCTGGTTTTTCCTTTTTGGAGTTGCTACCAAGCTAGAGAAAAAGAGGAGGATGATACAAAGACCCAAGAGGTATCTTCATTTGAATTTCAACAAAATTTCTTACTTGATCTTCTTTAACTCATATTTCCTTTAATTAATCTAAATATTACATTGTTTTTATTAAACACATTGTTTATTGAGCACTTCCATTGGCCAGGTATTTTCCTATGCTCTCTGGATTACATTATTTTATAGTACTTTGCCTAAAGAACAGAGGCTTCATACTTAAGGCAAACAAGATAGTAAAGTCAAAATCTGGAACATTTGGGTAAAGAAAATTGGAAAAGTGGAGCAAAAACTAGTAGTTTACATTTTTTATTACATCTTTAACTTTCTAATATGTGAATATGCGGCAGAGATTTTTCCTTAGGGCATGAGAACTTTTTTCCGGAATTAGAATCTAGTTTGATTTCCTTTAAGTTTTCTTCACTTTCAATATAATTGAGATTGCCTATACTTAATTAATTAAATGTCACAACTCAATATAATTATTTTATGAATAATTATATTCGCTGTCTTATGTTCTAATCACCATGCCACTTTTTATCTCCATTGATGACTATCTTATGTTGAACCATGAGCTTCATACAATTCCATAAAAATTTGGGTAAGAAATAAAATATTTTAATATTCTAATTAGTTCTTTAGGACAAAATAGCTCCTAAATAATTTTTTCTTAACATAATTATTTTATTTTCATTACATAGAGTATAGAACTGTTTGGGGCTGCTATCTGTACTCCTATTATGCCTGCTGTTAGCTGGTAGCAATAAGATATACCCTTTTTCAAATTATTTACTAATTCTGCAGTATACCCATATTTTTAAAATGTACAACTTTGTGGATATTTGCAAGCCATTTAGGGGCTTTATTAAAAAATGATACCATTTTAATCTTCTTGTTCTCTATTAAAATAAAATATAAAACATTGTAGATGATCTCAGAAATATAAACTCCAAAATTTTAACACTTTCATTTGTGATTTATATGATGTCTCTATGTTTTTATATACTTTTAATAATAGAAAAATTATATATAATAATTTTTTAACTTGTATTATCAGAAATATTTTGGTATAAAAAGATGCACTCAGATATCTTATAGCAAGTCTGTAATTTGCAGGCAAACTGCTTCTTATTCCAATGTGTCACCTGCCTGGTTAGCTCAGATGACTGGACCGTAGGACAAAACTGATGAAGGTTATAGTTTCAATTTCTAGGTAGGTCGGTTAGCTTTACTTGGTTAGCTTTACTCGGTTTCACGGCCACATGAAGGGACTAAATGACTTAGAAAGAACATGTGGATGTATTAGTTTGACTTCATCTCCTCTGCTGGAGAAACCACCCATAGCACAAGACCTAGGTTTGTGCCAATCCCTAAGTTATTAGTGTCAAGGTGCAAAAAAAAAAAAAAAAAAAAAGAAACCAAGAAGAGGAAAATCTTGACCCTCCAAATACAAAACCTGAATGCTAGATAGCTTTCATTTCCATGATATAACTTAATGACCTGCCTTTTCTTTTTATAGTTACAATTGAGGGGCTCCAGCTGATCGCCCGCCTGAAATTACTGCAGTCCTGGTGGGGAGCTTTTGAGGAGGCATAGCCATGTTTTCATTTCACTAGGAAATCATTCAGCACATTACCGCTGTTCTGTAAATTACTGTGCTGCATAACTCTCATACTGAGAAACTATGTCCTTTTTCCATAAAAATTACAGATGAAAGGTTTTTACAACAAATACCCTGTATTTAAAACAAACCATTCCTAGAATTTGGAGAATGTGATACAGGCTTTCCCAGGTGAAAATAGAAACAAATACATTTTATTACTAATATAAAAAATGATACATTCTCTGTTTAAAGTTAGACTTATTGTTTGTTTACTTTGTTACTCTTTGAGGTGAACTATAGTAGCTTCTGAGGATGAAATCACAAGCTAAGTACTTATTTTTTGAAAGGAAAAGAGCTATTTTGGAAATCAGAGTTCTTCAAGCCTAGGTTTTGTATCCTGAAGAGAGCCCTGCAATCAGTAACCAACCTAAATAGAACCTGGTGCTGGGAACAGTTTTTTTAATGCCAAGTGCTGTTTAGGATGTCAGTCTGAGGGTAGAAACTTAGTTCTTTCCATTTTGTGTTGAGGTAATAGAGCCAAATACAATCTGGGGAAATATGGCCTTATCACCACAGCCATTCTGACTAAGAGGATCACACTCCAAATATGGAGATCACTGCTGATGTGGCAGGAAGCATTGCAAAAAAACTAATTCCTCTGACCTTTTCCAGAACACGAGCTGGCTCTTCCATTTCAGTGGCAATATGACAGAAAAGCAAAGCAAGAGGAGAAAGCTTTTCCTTAAAGAATGAGGTCCCATTTCAGTGCTGGTTTTTCATAAAAGAAGGGCTTGGAAACAAAAATGAATGACTGATACCCATAAAGACTAGTCAATATTAAGTGGATTCCCCCAAACCTAAAGGTCATTGTAACTAATAAAGAGAAAATGCTTCATGATAGCTAACATTTTAAAATAACAATCAGAGTAGGTATATATTAAGTTAAAGCTCCTTATACCTAGAACTAGTCATAACATCGCTAGACTTAAATTCTTATACTGAGTCCACAGTCAAATAAAGATGTGGCAACTGTGGAGAAGATTCAGAAGAATGGCATAAATGTGGTTTCATCATTGCAAATAAAAACTTTGAGGAAGAGGTTAAAAGAACTGCTATGATTCATTTTCAAAATGAGTAGACTAAGAAATTATTTTTATCATTTTTTCCAACCTATCTCAACTTGTGTTTCCCATATAAACCACAGAACACAGAAAATAATTTAAGTGACTCTTATCTCAAGTCCTCCATGAAAGGTACATAACTAGTACCATTTTAGATACATTGACAAGAATTTAATTTATTGCATACAAGGATGCTAAGGCACCAGGGCTTAATTCTCTCTTGTAACAGAGGTTGATAAAAATTGGATACACAGTGGACCATACACTAATGTTGGCAAGACATCTGAAGCCTAGAGAATGCATTTAAAAGCAGGAGATGTATAGACAAGGTAAAGAGTAGATTTCCAAAAGATAAATTACTTAAGAGTCTATTGAGGAAAATTACACAATTACACAATTTCCTTCTTCCAAAGATTTTGAAGTTTGGATTTACTTTATTCTCACTGGAATGGGATGAAGTGCATTGCTTCTGAAGGCAGAGGTCTTAACCCCCCCTGAAATGTATGTTCTTCCAACGTAGGGCTATTCAAATGTCCAGAGTGGAAAAGCCCCAGGGTTAGAAGGGGAAATAGCAAGACATGCTGATATAGCTGACAGGTGGTAGCCTAAGATCCATCTCCTTTCCTTGAAACCCATTTCATAATACAGAGAAATACGTATTTACTGGGGTCAGGAAATGCAAAGAAAGAAACTTCACATTGGCAAGAGACCACAGATGCTAAAGATTCTTGAGAAGAGCAAAACTATAGGGCTGCTTCGGTTCTTTAGAAATATCTTTCATTACATCTCTAATATGATTATTTTTTTCTGAAAAGATAAAGCCTGTTGAATCCGGAATACTGCCTTGTTGACACAGAGTTACCAATCTGAATATAAATAATTGTGATTCAGAACTATAAACAAAGATGTAGGAGACAAACTACAAAAGGCAGATTCAATGGGTACAGTGTTTTACCATCTAAAAGCAACCTGGGGAATTCCCTTGCAGTCCAGTGGTTAGGACTTGTTGCTTTCACGGCCTGGGTTCAATCCTTGGTGGGGGAACTAAGATCCTGCAAGCCATGTAGCACAGATGAAAAATAAAATCAATAAATGCAACCTGGTTTCTATGTCTACTTTTCTGATGAATGCAAACATAGGAAAATTCTGAATACTCTAAGTTGCATTAGTCAAATTCCAAGTTATTGAAATCCTATTGTATATTGTTGTCCATAGTGATCTTTTATTCATTAACCCACATTACCATGATTCTAGAATTGTTCACAAAGATCACTATTGACTTGGACTGTACATTTAAACTACAAATGACTTCTAACGTTACTTTAAGGAATATTTGGACAAGGTATCAGTCACACTGTGGATACAATCTGCTTTCTCTGGCAACTTATCATTAATGTAAAATGAGAGTCCATATTGATCTTTACTTATGTAAGCAGTTCACATGAACTCCATGAAACTGCAAGTGAGCGACAAAGGGGAAACTTTGTCTTCTAAGAAAACAGTGGCTTGAATATTTAAGTTCAAACAACTCTTTTATAATAAACAAATATATCGTTTACTTACAGAATTTTCAATTGTAGTGAAGTCAAGGTTGGAACAGTTAAAATAGCTTGAAGATGAATGAGTATATGAGCAAAACTGTTCTTGGCTTTGCCTAATCACTGCCCTCTTTTCTATTTACAGCTATTCAAGAGCAAGAAGATGAATCCGTGCCCCTATCCTTAAGCCCAGACATCTCCTTAAATAAGTCACAGTTAGATGACTGCCCAAGGGACTCTGGTTGTTATATCTCATCAGGAAATTCAGATAATGGTAAAGAAGATCTGGAGTCTGAAAACCTGTCTGACATGGTACAGAAGATCACTATCACAGAGCCAAGAGACTGAATACATATTATCAACTCTACATCTACAGATGTGTTCTGTTCTAACTCTACTTGAGCTATCAATAAAAGATCAAAATGTAGAGGAAGGGAAGTATTTGCAGATACAACCTGAAGTAAAAATGTTTTAATGGGAATGATTGTACATAAAAGCTCATATCTCTAGTATTCCCAATTATTGTAAATAATATGTATATTTATTATCTTAAATGCTACATGTTAATATTTCACTCACCTGTATCAGAAAAAGGACAGTATACATTTCTGGTATGTGCAACATAAGCTTTATTTGGCTTTATTTTATAAGTGTAAAATGAATCTGCCAAAAAAAAAACTCCTTTTTTTAAACCTGCCAGTTTTGAATTTGTGTGTATTGTTTAATGAATAGTAACAGAGCATGTGTGTTTAACTAATTGTCCAAGCAAAGTGTGAGTTAATATTGGAGACATTTTATCCTAATCCACGGTGGAGTTTTAGTAATTATTTTTTGTTGATTTCTTCACTGTTATCTGTATGAAAGATAACAACATATTGTCTATTCTGATTTAGTAAAACTAATTTTAATAATTGTACAGATTTTTCATCTTTAAGTGTAAATATTTTAAATTTTGAGATACCCTAATTTTAATAATAAAAAGAACTATATGCATTTGGTATTTTCCAGACTAGTGTTACTTAAAGTATATTCATCTTAGAACTTTACACAAAATATCTCCTACCAGACAAGGTTTTATAGTCAGTTCTCACTTTTATTTATATATATATATAAATATTTGTATATTTTTATATATATATATATATATATGATTTCCAAATCAATTACCTCACCTCAGTCTCTCTCCCAAACCCCACATCTGTGTTATCCAATCTCCTGAATACTTGTATGTATTAGCTTGGACTGCCATAACAAAATACCATAGATTGGCTGGCTTAAACAACAGAAATTTTTTCTGACAGTTTTGGAAGCTAGAAGTCCAAGATCAAGTTGCCAGCCTGTTGGGTTCTGGTGAGAGCCCTCTTCCTGGCTTGCAGATAGCCGCCTTCTTGCTGTGTCCTCATGTGGCAGAGAGAGACAGCAGGCTCTCTGGCGTGTCTTCTTACAAGGGCGTTAATCCCATCATGGGGTCTCCACCCTCATGACCTAATCTAAACCTAGTTATGTCCCAAAGACCCCATCTCCAAATACCATACATTGGGGCTTAGAGCTTCAACATTTGAATTTCAGGGGATGGGGATGGCACAACTCAGTTCATTGCACTCTAGGAAGCTTCAACTCAACACACCTAAGTTCTTGATTTTCTCTGCAAATCTGTCTCTCCTGTTTTATTTGCAGGCTACCTCTCTCTTTAATAGTACCAACACCCAGCCAGTTACCCAAAGCAGAAAATAATTTCTTGCTTCATCTCACATATATCCTTCTCATACAGTTTCAATAAGTAATCAAGCCCTATGGATCCTACCTCTAGAAATGCTTTCATATTCATGGCTTTCTCTCCATTCACATAGTTGCTGTCTTCATGTAGAATTTCATAATCTCATGTGTGAAATGACGCAATAATTTTCCAGCTGACTTCTGTTCTATCAATGCCCTTCCTTCTAATCCCTCCTCCACATGGTCTCCAGAAAGATCTTTCTAACACAAAAATTAAATCACACACTTTCCAGCTTAAAATTTTTTGATGGCTTTTCATTGTTTTTAGTATAATATTTCAACTTTCTGGGATAGATAAAATCCTTCCCAACAATTTTTAACCTACCCTATGAGTCATAGCTTTCCTCTTCCACCTCTCACTCTATACTCTCCAGCCAAAACCATCTACTTGCAATGTCTGGAATTCACTATTCTCTTTGCAACTTTTCTTATGTTATTTATTTTCCTGGAGTGCCTCCTGCTATTTTCTATATCCAGAAACCTCCCTCTGTTTTCTGTCTTGAGACTCACCACCAAAGTCACTTTCTCTGTGAAGGCTTCCATGATTCCCTTTGGTGTTCTCCTCTTTGTGTTTCCATAGCAACTAGTATCTCTGTTGGTTACAACACGTATCATATTATACTTTATTTATGATGACACTTGCCCTTCCATGAGACTGTAATCTCCTTGTGACAGAGATTATTTTGTATAGTTTTTTAAATCTCTGGTGTAATACCAGGTACAGAGTGGGCATTTAGGAATTGTTTGTTGGAGTGCATTAAATATAATGATTATTTCCATACAACACATTCCATATTTATGCTTAAATCAATCTATTCAATCTGTAGGTAAATGCCTTCCAAAGTGACCTAAAAGTTTTTTTAAATAAATAAAACGTGGCACCCTAGGAAAAACCAGGAAACACAAAGTGTTATTTCAAATTCTGGGGGACAACATTACATTGTTAATCTCTAGTATATTTTTCCAGATCCATGAGAGTTAATCCCAGATGCAGTGGCCAGGTCAGGAGTTAAAGTACATGTCTATTTCTGTTCTTCCCTCTCCACAGCTGGAAACTGTGTTTCAATTTCAAATTTCCAACTTGCTGGCTCCATCATGGCCCCACTCCTGCTAGGACTACCACTTCAAAGAGATTATTCTAGGGTCTCCTTGGACACAACACAACAACTGATCCTAATTTTTAAACTTTAATCAACCTGCTGCCTCAGGGAGGTCAAGAGAGTATAGCTTCTTTAAGAAGATGCCAGGAAACTGTAGGTTGGGAAGCATATAAGGAATTTCCTGATTGTAAAATGGTGGAAATCACCTGTGAAACATACTCAGCCACAACTTCAATCCCTTCAAAATGAAGGTACCAATTGAGAATTTAGGGAAATACTCTTGAACAGAAGTGCTGCAGAGGCCTTGCGGAGACTGAAACAGAGGAAGAGAAACTGGATTCATGCAAAAAGAAAAGAAAAAAAGGAAAATGAAGACACGCTGAGGTTGCAGTGGTTGGTAGGATGGCCCCATCATGGAGCGCAGCACGGACAAGGACACTATATCAGAAGTACACGCCACATCAAGGGAGCCCTGCGGCCTTTACTTTACCTACTCGATCCCTGCAGCTCTAGCTTCACCTTCCTTAGGTCTTTCTCCTGACCATGCAAAGCTGGATAAAGAGGAGTGGAAAGGCAATAAATAGTTATCCAAGGTTGTGACATAGTTAAGGGACTTAGACATCCCACTATTGGCTGGGAGAGAGACATGAGTCTGAGTCTTTGAAGAGTAGATGTGAAGGTGGTTCAAGGGTTGACATTTTAATGTTTACCAGGCTTTGTGTTCCTAGGCTGAAACCTGGGGAGTGCTCCAGTCTTACTCATTTATTTAATTATTTAACAATATTTAGACATGGAATATACTTGCTGCCCAAGACTATGCCATAAAAACCTTTGGGTCAGATAATCTGCATCGCAGTCTCGCCACAGCCTCTCTGTTGGAACCAGCTGAGTCTTTCCGTACAGAAAGGCTGTAAAACCAATCTGGAATGCAATGATTATTCTGATCCCAGGGAGAGCCTATATTTACAGATTCAAGTTTGTTGTGCCAGTATGCATGGTTAAAGAAATTTTATTTCAGGTAAATGGATAAAATCTTTAGACTACTTTTTTGGTAAGAGCAAAAATTAGATGATTTAAATTCTGGTTTCTCTCCCCCCCACCCCTCCACCACCATTCTATTACTGTTTTAAACGAGAATGTATCTTCACCCTGAAGTATGTTATCAGAAGCTTTTTTTAATCAATTAAATTGTAAAAAGAATTCATTAAGAAATAAAGTGACTTTTGGAACTGCTCAAATGACAGGCAGCTAAAGATTTTTAGGTTTTAGACAACGTCCAATTTACTGAGGTTACAGTCAAGTGCCTTGCAACTTCCTGAGTGAGGCCAAATTGATGACATTTCATGTTGAGAAACTTCCGTTACAAGCATAAGTTCTGAGAAAAATAATATGATGAAATTTTAGATACTCCATCAACCCACATATGCACGCACTCCCAAACCCCCACCACTGATAAAGAAAATCGTAAAACTAATCAGCATGCAGACTTCAAGTACTCTTTCATATCAAAGAAATCATGCTAAACTTATGTAAAGGTTGAAAGTAAAATGAATACGGATTAAATATAGGCAAAAGAATAGCAGTTTCTAAATTTGACCAGGTTTTTTGGCTATGGAAATAAGATAGAAGTAACCCTCACTTTATGCTACTTCCTATCTTACCACTGAATTTGTCTCACCACAAGCAATGTTGACCTAAACACATCGACTGGAGATTCTGGAGGACTGTGTGACTTTGGGCAGGTCACTTATCCTCTGAGCTTAGTTTTTTCCCTCTACAAAATATATATAATTATAGTACTAATATTCTATGTTATCAATTAAATGAGATAGTCTTCAAAGCACTCAGCACAATCCATACAGTAGGTGCATAAAAACTGACATCTGAACATAAAATCAAAGCAGCGCACATGCTACCGTAATACTGGCATGGTTTTGTAGTGGTATGAAACTCTTCAGACACAAATGCCCGAGGGCTAAGACAACTGTGCTGTCCAGCAGCAATGAGAGAGAGTCAGCTGACTTACCAGACCTTCACAGATTCACGACCATTTTGTCATGACAGAATATTTCTTTGTTTACTCCTAGTAGTTTAGGAAGAGGCTATATTGTATTTAGCTCTGATTCCTCACTCTTGGCACATGATACGGATAATCATTATTGAAGAATAAGTGATTCAATATATAAATAAATAGAAGATTTGGGGTTATTATTGCATCTTGGGCCCTGGTCTTTACAGTTTCGAGTCACAGCTGAGTGTGCTATATAGCAAACAAAGAAACCCTTAGAAAGATACCCTAAATGAAAGATTTAAATATTGGCAAAGTTTATGGGCATTTAGGCAAATGATCTATCATGGGAAATCAAAGATCAAAGAGAGGCTACCAGGAAAATATAAGCTTTTCATTATTCCTTTTTCCTACTCCATCATGCAAACTTCTCACATACACAGAGTATCAATGTGTCTGTGTGATATTATAAATTAAGAAGCCATGACAGAAGAACCTAAAAAATGTAACATTAGTATGTTCAGAGATTTCTTTTGACCTCTGGGGACTCTGGTGAGCCTGAATGCAAAGCACCGTTTCCTCACAGAGAAGAGGTGAAATCCTGATGCGTAGGCTAACAGGATGGTTTTCCTCTCTGAGTTCTTGGGCACTAGGCCAAGTGAACAGGCAGGAATCATTCCATTTGCAGAGTAAAATGGGGTGAAAAGCACTTCTGGCACACTTTGTCCATATAAATTATACTTGTTTGCAATTCATCAACTCCTTCTCTCCTTTATATCCATGTGTAATGTAAATGATCATCTTTCTCTGAAGCTCCATAATGAAGCACAGCTCAAAAATGTGATAGAATCAGCTAGAAGAGACCAGATGGGAGGTTTTTTCCCCAATATGCATATTCATAAAAAACAGAGAACTCAACAAAAGGAGATACAGAAGTACTTGTACCCAGGGGCTGCAGAGACATGTACAATAGTAAGTTGGTTTTCTGCCACTATTCATTCTTGAAACCTTTACTCATTCATTCCTGCAGAAATCACTGAAAATGCTCTGGGGAAAAAAAATCTCTCTCTCTGTTTAACAACAAATGTATTTCCCTTTGGATTTTTAATGCACCTTAGAATCCACAATTCAGGAAAAAACAGTTAAACATTACTAGAGAACTGTAATTAGAAGGTAAACTATGGAGAGGAGAGGGCCAGGTGAACTTAGAACTGGGAGGAAGTGCTACGTGCTACGTGTAAGACCTCTCAAGACTTTAGGGACGACCCTTCAAAAGCAAGAGGCTTATCTGTCAGCCTCCAAATCAACAGCAGATGAATTCAAGCAGGAGAGTCTTGGGCTGGGGGAGGAAGGTGTGGACCAATTAGCCAGCTGTGTGTGCAGACTTAAGGCCCTGCTTCAGTGCCGACCGAGGATGCCTCGCTCCCTGGAGCAGGGGTTGTCCCTAGCCTTCTCTTCAAGAGACCTCAGAATATCTTTGGAGGGTAGTGGTACTGGAGGAGAAAGGTCTGGTCTGGAAGGAATCTTGGTCCTTGATATTATATATCCATCATCACAGAAGGAAAGGAGGGACACTGGATGCACCACGGACCCTCAGATCAAGCCCTGGCCAGGGTGACCCCTTGGTCGCCAGGGAGTCCATGCTGGGCGCAGGCATCGCAATGGCTGAGGCGCTGCAGAACCAGCTGCCCTGGTGGGAGAATGCGTGGCTCTGGGTCACCTTTCTGGGCAACCCCAAGAGCCTCTTTCTGTTCTGCTTCCCTGTAGCCTTTTGCCGGGTGGGCACTGCCAAAGTCTGGATCAGTCTCACCACCAAGTGGCTCAACTTCATATTCAAGTGGTTTCTGTTTCAAGGCGGGTCATTTTTTGGTGGGTCCATGAGTCTGGGTACTACAGCCACGCTCCAGCCCAGGTTCACCAGTTCCCCTCTTCTTGTGAAACTGGTCCAGGCAGCCCTTCTGGACACTGTATGATCACCGGAGCAGCCCTCTGGCCCATAATGACAGCCATCTCTTCCCAGACAGCCACTCGGGCCCACAGCTGCTGGGTAAGGGTAATACCTAGCTTGGCTTATTGCACCTTCTGGCTGGCGGTTGGCTTGTCCCAGGTCTTCCCCTGATCACATTTCCCTCACCAGGTGTTGGCTGGCCTAATAACTGGTGCTGTCCTGGGCTGGCTGATGACAGGTGCCCATAGAGCGGGAGCTAAGCTTCTATAGGTTGACCTCACTGGCCCTCTTGGTGGGTGCCAGCCTCATCTATTGGACCCTCTTTACCCTGGGCCTGGATCTTTCTTGGTCCATCAACCTAGCATCTAAGTGGTGTGAGCAGCCCAAGTGGGTGCACTTAGAGAGCTGGCCCTTTTCCTCCCTGAGCCATGACTCCAGGGCTGCTCTGGGTCTTGGCATCACCCTGCACCCTCCCTGCTATGCCCAGGTATGGTGGGCATACCTAGGATATGGCCAGAAGCTAGCCTGCCTTGTGCTGGTCATGGGGCTGCTGGGCTCCCTGGACTGGCTGCGCTACCCTCCTCAGATCAGCTTTTTCTACATTTTCAATTTCCTCGAGCACACACTCTGGCACACATCCAGCACCCAGGAAGCACCATCCATTCACTCCTCCTGGCTCTAGGTGCCTCCTACTGCCACATTGCCTCTCACAAAGACAACACTCCATGACCTCCATACACCGGGAGGCAGCCCTGTCCCCTTCCAACCCCCAAGAGGACTTGCTCATCTTGAATTTTCTATTTTTCCCACCACCTGGTCTTAGCACCAAAGAAGGGCCTTCTCTCTCCCAGGAAGGCTGGTCCTCCTCCTGCCTTCCCTCCCAAGTCCCCAAAGAGCAAAAGCAGCAGCAAGACCAATGGGTTCCTGTAACACTGTGAGGGGTTCAGAGCGACCCCAATAAAGCCCTTCCACATCTCCGTAAAAAAAATTAAATTAAATTAAATTAAATTAAATTAAATTAAATTAAATTAAATTAAGAAAAAAAGAAGGCAAACTGAAAAAGTGAAGACTTCAGTGTCCCTTTAGCAGTATGGACTATAGATATTTTAAAAGCACACTATTATATCAAACTGTATAGTAGTGTTCAGAATAAAGTTCAGAATAATGAATTGTCTGGATGGCATTTAGCTATGTGATTTTTTTTAAATATCTGGTTACTCAGAGGCTAAGGTAGTTCATGCTTTTGTACTGGGGAAGCAGCATTGCCAGTAGAAAGTTTGTTAAGAGAGTGAATACAGTATCAGGTGACACTGTGAAAGAAACCAACCATAAAACACATGCTTTAAATAAAAAGAAACGTAAGAAAAGCATTCAAAGGGTGGTTGTGAATTTTGGTCACATAACTAAAGAAGTGGTATTCATACTAAAGTCTGATGTTTCTGACTCCCCGTGTCACCCTTACTCTCCACATGTGAAGCCCTAGTATCCACTCAGGGAGGCCAGCCGGTATGGACCACATTCTGGATCTGTGCCCTCAGGTTCCTGTTAGGCTCAATGAATGGCAAGTCCCATTAGGAGCCTGAAGGGAGAGAGGGGAGTGAAGTCAGGGTAGTTGTCCTCTCCATGAGATCACCTTGTGCTGGCTGTCTCCCTTAATCAAAGGTCAATAGTCCCCCAAAAGTGACTTTTTGTAATGACTCTCTTTCCTTCAGATTCTGGTAATTGCTCCTTTCTCTCATCTGCTAAGGCCTACATTTAACAACAGCTCTGTGGCTGTTAGCTCTCACTACCTGCACGGTCCTTAATGGTTCCCCTACCTTTGTACTTAGTTCCTTTATAAATAAGCCTTCCTTGAATTATCCTAATTCTGCTGTGCCGTCCGTTTCCTGTTGGGAGCTGGACTGGTGCACTGATCCACCACCATCGTTCATGACTTCCAGTTACTTAGGTCATGTTCTTGAGTCCAACGAGCACCGCTCTGTGACTGCAGTGTAACTACATTTACATGGTCATAGGTGATTTCTATCTATTCCATGACCAACCGCCATCCCACTGACAATCAAAGAGCTTCAGGGTAAAGCATTTCCACTAACGCTACCAAAACTCATGCCCTTTAATCTTTCAGTTTCTCATTCATCTGATTCATGGGGCCACCCACATAGTTCTCCTCTTCCCCAGCAGCTAAGAATCCTGGCAATTGTGGTGGCTGGCGACATATAAATGGAGGTTTTCATGGTGTAGTTCAGGCCAACCTTACTGCACGGAACCCATATTCTGTCTGTTTCTAACAACTGAGCCCGCAGTCCATTTTGCTATGAAACACAGGGTCATTAGGACAATATACCATCTACCAACATTAATATCCATCCACCAACTATATAATAGAATAGAATGAAGCTAGTATATATTTTAGCTGCTTGCTACCTAATCGGAAGTATCTGACATATCATTTTTGTTTTTTTAATAAATGCAATAGCACATAGCTACTGGAACTTTATGAGCAACTTTTCAGTTCTAAAATTCTTTACCTCTATGTTGTATTTCATCTATAATATCATTCACTAACCTGGGGCTCACACATAAAGCCTTAGGCCTCAATCTCTGAGAAGAGTTACTGTAAAATATGGATGCCCAGATAATTTGCATGATTAATGAAAATATGCTTTAGAATATTAAACATTTAAGATGTTAGCATTTAGTAGGCTTTCAGACAGAAGTTAAAAGACTATTAGAATGACTGATGAATTGCTACAGTACATTAGCCCTCAGAACAGGGAATGTGCTAGAGGACATTTATGTAACTTCTTAGCATTCTTGTTTTTTTTGTTTTTCTTTTTGCTTTTTTCCTTTTCTCCCTCTCCGACTAAGCTGTCCTTTTGTGACCTTGGTTCAGTTGTAAGTCACCAAGTATAAAAATTTGCAAAGTTCTGAAGACTTGAAAATTACATGGAAAGCTATTGAAAGGGAGAAAGGAAGCAATTGTATTAGCCAGGGCTTTGTACATAATATCTGACACATAGTAGGAGATGAATAAAATGTGTTGAAGGAATAAAATCTCTTTTTTCATGGTTCAGAGTGTCTTACCTCAAAAAATGAAACAGAAAATTCCACCCTGGTTAGTGACAAGGTCACTTAACAGTTTAGCTATTCATAACTAGGGAATGTAGACGCACTTTCTTTCCATTTGTTAGGAATTGTGTTTTAAAATGAAACTCCACATGCTGGTGTCTTTCTAGAGTCTTTCATTTTTGATTGCTGCAGAGCTTATCAGTACCTATTTGGTCATTTATTTCCTCCTCTTGTTATACTTACAGATGAAATATACCAGAAAGGACTGTCAAGGAGGTGTTTATATCCCTTCTGGGTAAAAAGTAAAATACCATTGAAAAGGTAGGATCACAAGAAATACCAAAATAAATTCTAAAGGTAGGAGCAATAAACTGCTTAATGGCCTTGCTTTGGGGAAGATAATTAACATTACTTTAATTTATGTGAGGTATTATCGTGAAGTTATGAGCTCCCTTTCTGAGCTCTACTTGCCAAAGCCTGCTTCTTTAGGCAGCATTTTCCTTAAAGCGTTATTTAGTTTATAGTTTTCCAACACTCACTTATTATACTGCACCCTCGTTCCTGTGTCAGTGAGCATACAGAAAAGTACACTGTTATACATCATCTAGAACCCCACTATACAGTCATTAATGCAAAAGTGAACAGGAGAAATGTAGCAGGCTGAATAATTGCCCCCAAAGACAGAAGATTCTAATCCATGGAATCTCATAAATGTTACCTTGTTTGGGAAGAGGGTCTTTGCAGATGTGATTAAGTTAAGCATCTCAAGATAGGGAGATTATTCTGGATTACCTGGATGGGCCTCAAATGCAATCACAAGTGTCCTTATAAGAGAGAGGAAGAAGGAGATTTGGCACACAAAGAAGAGAAGGCAATGGGAAGACACAGCACAGATTTGAAGATGCTGGCTTTGATGATTGGAGTTATGTCTTCATAAGCCAAGGAATGCTAGCAGCTACCAGAAGCTGGAAGAGGCAAGAGATGGCTTTTTCCTCTAGACCCTCCAAAGGAAGTGTGACCCTGCAGACATGTTGTGGATTTTGGCCCAGTGATACTTGTCCTGGACTTCTGCGCTCCAGAGCTAGGAGAGAATAAATTTCTGTTGTTCTATGTGATGCATTTTGTGTTAGTTACAGCCACAAGAAACTAATACAGTAAATAAACTATGTTCAGCTTTAAACAAAAGGATAGTGACCCCTATTCATGGTCATTACTAGCAGACCATGGGAAAAATTATATTATTAGCAGCAAGTTTAATACAAAAGTATACCAACATATATATCCTTTGGAAACTATGCATATAGTATTTATCTTTACTTGTACATGTGTTGTGTGAATGTATTCAAGCAAATCATTTTTTTCTAAACAGGACAATAATCTTCTTCAATAAAATAATGAATTTCTGAATATGACAGTTAAGCACACAATATTTTTACCCTTAAGATGTTTTAAGATTTCACTTAGTAAGGGTGTGCTTTCTTTCATCCCCACCTGGAACATAGCTGTTATGGGCTAAAGAGCATGCAAGTTTAAAATATTCTTGCAAAACAAAAACATCCTGATTTTGGTTTTATAAGGGCCAGAAACTTCCTTTCAGGCTTGGAAATATTTATTTTGCTGAAAGAAAATGATATTTTTGTCATGACTTATTTATTTCTTCTTTTCTTCATTAAGTATATATTGAACATGTTCTAGGTGCCTGGAAACTCTACTCAGTTCTGGGAATAGCAAGATAAATGGCAAAAGCACCTGTTCTCAAGGAGTTAAGAGTTCAGTGTGCTCCTTTGGCAAATGTATAAATAAATCCCTATGAAATGCGATATGCTAGAACAGCAATACAGGCAAGTAGTGTGGAAGCAGGATTTAAAAATAAATCATTCACTTCAGAATCAAATGATTCTATGAGCTTGAGAAGAGTTAAACTGTGTCTAGGTATATGAAGTAGAAAAATAATTTAACACATTACTTTGGAAAAGTTTCTCATTCCTTATTTTGCTGCCAAATACTTGGGTCATTCATAGTCAAAATCACATTCAAGGTTATAATAGACAAGATTCAACATTGTCAGATTCTGAATAACAGAATTAGCAAATTATAGTAATTTTCTCATGGTTTCAAAAACAACTACTTGTACAATAAAGGTTGCTTAATTAAAACTTACCCAACTGAGACTCCCATTTATCTGAAACAAATGTTTGTACTATAGACATTAACCAACTCTTCACATGAGTAACTAACAATAAACAATGGAATGATGCTTGATGAATATCAATTAAAACAAATTGCTCCCAATAAACTTTGTCCTAAAAAAAATACATCCTGCATGGGCACATGTTCACGTGTGCAGGTGTGTGCGTGCATACACACAGACATGCGTGTGCACGCACGTGCGTGCACGTGCACACACAGCTTTGCCATTGTTAACTTGTCTTCTTGAAAACATCAGTTAGCATTAACTGCATCTTAAAGATCGTATGTTCATTTTACCATTGAGCCTAGATCTAGTCTCTGATAAGACATAAGTGTCAGGTAGGACCAGCTACCTAATGGGAGATGGCCAGAGTGCTTAGAATAACGGCCCAGTGTAAAATGAAAACACAAAGCCCCTTGTTTTAAATTACTAAGAATTTTAAGACAGCAATAGCAAAGCGTTAACGTGAATGTGGGGCCTTTGTGAGAGCAGAGCCCTGTGCAACGACACAGGTTACCTGCCTATAAAGCCAGCCCTGGTTTCAGGTATTCCTTACCAATATTCCTCGTTTGCATTCTCCCAAGTACTATAATATAGATTACGAAAATGAAAATAATCTCCCTAAAAGTCACATTATGATCATATATTCTTTGCACCAACCTATATTAACTATGAAGGCATTGTTGGGCACCCATTAAAATTCTAAGATCAAAGATTTTCATGCTTACTTGATTTTGCTCTGCTCTGCTCTATCCAGCCTTACTCACATAATCTGTGCGGTAGAGAAAATGCTATGTGTTCACCAAACTGTGTCTATTAGGCACCTGGGCATACTATGAGCCCTCTTGCCTTCAGTTCAGTCTATGTGACCAGTTCTGGGCAAAGTTAGCGCCTGGCCCATAAGATCTTCTTTGAGGTTCATGTCCTCTCCTCACTAGATTTTCCTTACTCTTCCCTGCGCTTCCCGACCCCTTTATCTATATACCTGGAAGCAGTGAAATCTGAACTGTAGAACTCTGAATTGTGGAGACTATAGCAAAAGTCTGAACCCCTGAGCCATACTTGGAGAGAGCCACTCAGGAATGCTGCTTGGCCCATGTTAGAGTGTCACATAAAATTAAATTTTACTATTTTAAGCCACTTATATTCCCCTAATACTCTGCATTTGAGAGTATAACAGTCTGAGGCAGGGAGGATAGGGCCCAGAGCAGTATCAAACTCACTGAGTGTTTCTGGTACATCTTTTGAAAACCCATTGCTAAAGTCATCTTTCAGTGGAATGTAAATCAGCATGCTATTCGTATTATTTTGTGAGGTTGTTTAGATTTTCATAAGAGCAAATACATTTATAATTTTCAAAGCACTCTTTCCTATGATTTTTTAGAGAATTCTGGGACATTTTAAAGACTTTGAGATCCACAGCAATGAATTATCAGGGATAGAATGACCAATAGCAACAATGACCCTTTGCCAAACATCTCCGCAAATCTCCTAAGTCATCACCTGTCTGCTTGTAGGACTTACAGATGTCAAAAATTCAAATTACCCAAGGAAATGTTTGATAGAAACCCTGGAATTGGGCTGAGTCTGAGAATCTGGGAACACTACTGTTAGGAAACTTCAAGCCTGGTATTATTGCTAGGGACAGGTGGAGATGGCCAGAGTGCTAGAATAATGGCAAGTGTTCTTTTCCCTTTGGCTGCAGAATGTTAGCATTTATGGGAAAAAGTCGATCAAGTACTTACTGGATTTGCTTAATCAAGCATAATTGTCACCATGTGACTGGCAGTTATTGGAAGCTCCTGTGTGAGACAGTGCCAGAACCAGTATGCAAAGATCTACCTGTATTTTAGATAGTAAAAGAAAAAAAAAGTTTTCCTCAGCACAGGAAATCAACATGAAGCAATTTAAGAACAAGGATTTTTGAGAGATTTGGTATCAGACTTAGTTTTGGCACTTATTTGCTTCAATTCTTAAGCATCTAAGCTCTAGTTTACTCCAATGTAAAAAGAGATGTTAATGCCTCCACTGCACAAGCTTAAACAAGTAAAGCAGCTAGCATGATTTCGGCAACATTTTACCTCTGTCAGTTTCATCATTTATATTAATGATATTTTTAATAGTAATAATACTTTAAGAATTAAGAATGAAGAAGCACCCTCATTGGGCACTCTCAAATTTATACTATAAAGAATCCTCTTAAACATCCTTCATGCCCTCTCTAAAACTTAGAAATTATTTTCCCCAGACTTTTTCCAGACACAGTGTCAAGCATTTATAATTACCCATTTCCCTACACAGCCAGGCATATATTCCAAATAAAGCTTCAATTGCCCAAACACTCAAAAGTTGTAGGAAATAATAATTCATTAAATATTTATGAAATATTGAACTATCATACTCATACCAAGGGAGTTTAATGAGAGAAATTATGTCCTTACCCTGAATCTTAAAAAGGTCTCTGGGGACCCCGATTTATATAGATTTTTTTCACAGAATGTCTCTTTTACACTGCCTTTATAAATGCTGTATTTACAATGATTTTTAGAGGTCTAGGATAGGTTCCCCTGAACGAAGCCCCCAAATTCTTCAAAACCTAGGCTAATTATATAAATTTAAGGATTATAAGTGCATTTCTGAGATATGAATCAGGCAGAACACAATTTCTATTAATAAAAATCTACTATTTTTTTCAATAATTAGAAAGCTGCCCATATTTTAATGTGTACAGAAATGTTGACAAAGAAAAAATTCAGTTATCCAACAAATTTGTTATTTTAGATGAATTAAAGGCATGTTAAATCTTGAAATATCCTACACCTGCATAAGATCACAGACTAAACTCTATGATAGTATCTAAAAGACTTAAATATAGCTTTTGATAAAGGAAACAGAATAACATATTTTTAGAGTAGTTAAATTGTTATAAAAGAAAAATAGCTATTTCTGCATTAAGATTGTTTCATGCATTAGGAAGTTCAATAAGTAGACTTACATTTGTTGCCTTTATTGTGAGCTTGCAATGGGAAATGTGTCTATTGCCCTACCTATAGGATTGCAGCTAATATTAATTGAGCACTCGCTAGATAAGTAAAACTCTATTAGACTCTTGGAATACAGAATCTTAAGATACATTGTCTTTGCTCTCAATAAATCTGGAATCTGGCTGGCAAGGCAGGACAAATACCAAAGACTATAAGGCAACACAGTCCTATAACAAAAGATGCGTCATAGTGCCAAACCAACAGGACAGAGTAATAGTGGTAGAGTCCAGAGAAGGAAGGCATCCCTAGAGGCTGTAAACACTTACCTCCTAAACTGAGATATTCTGGTTCTCAATTTATAGTTTCAGAGGGAAGGGGGAAGGAAATCACACAGAAATATAATAGTTATCTGTGTGGTCCCCACTTCTGCTGCATTAAATCTATAAATTGAGAATGAGAATATATCAGTTTGTAATAAATATAATCATATACTAGATAAGCTGTTTGTGAAGTAGCAACTACTTAGCTGTATACAATATGATTTATGGGAGGTACTGTCAGTTAAAAATCTAATAACCACTAATTATACCAGTGCGGATTTCAGTTTACAACAGAAGACCAAATGATTCATCTCCACATTCTCTTTTCATTGAGTTCCATGGAAAACTGTTTACTTTTCAGGGATTAAAAAGAAATATTCAGCCTATACAATTTTTCCAGAAGGTTTAAAAAACTATGTTGTATAACTTATTCCGTTATTAGTTATAGCACTCTGTTAAATGGTAGGTACTAGGGATACTTAGAGGCCTAAAATATATTCCAGACCTTCAAGGACTTATCATCTAGCTGGGAACTCAGGATTTATACGTAATACAATAATACAAAGATACAAAGTGGCCAAAGGAGTCTATTGGACATAGGTGTCCCAGTGGTTATGATATTTCCCAAATCATTCTAACCTGACTCTATGAATATGGGAATGATGCTGACAGACCCTTCTCTGATTTCAAATTCCATAAATTTCCATTATCTGCGTTAATACAAGACAGATACAAGTAAAATCCTGGGAGAAAAGAGTTCCTAAACATTAGTAACATAAGTATCAGAGATAACCATTTTCAAAAAATTATATATGAAGTACTTTACTGCTGATGGTCAAGAGGAGGGACTCCTGTTTTCCAGGAACCACACATGTCACAGATGGAGGGGACCTGGAGGGGGTCTATCCCAATGCCATCACATTGTAGAAAAGATCTGAGGTCTAGAGGGGTGAAGAGATCTATCCATGGTCACACCTATTCACAAACACGTGGAATTCAGATCTGCACTATGATCTTCTGAAATTAAGTCCAGGCTCTTCCCTTCACACCATGCTGCTCCACCCTATGTGAAACACAGGATACGGGGCAACTTCTCTTGTACTTACAAATCCTCTGAAATGTGTGTTTCCCAAATAACATATGGTCCCTAAGTAGGAAGAAAATAGAACCACCAGTCTAGGTAACATTGATCTTAGAGCAAAATAAAAAATATCGACAATATAATGTTTGCCTTTTAGAATCCTTGTGAGTGTGCTGTGCCAGAAGAAGTGAATTTATTAGCCAGAGGAGGCTTTACAAATTTTCCCACAACTCCATGTGAAATACTAGATCTACACTAGCCATTTTAGGGAAAAATCATACCTCCTACAAGGTGTTTTGAACACCATCAGAGCCTGTGAAACAACATTTCGATTAGCAAAGTGAAAAATGAATCACCATTATTGGCAAAGAGTTGTGCTACAGTTTTATTCAAACCAAGAACAATTGGTTGAAAAGAGGTGAAACATCAAGAAGAAAGGTTCGTTCTACACACTGCATTCTGATTAGGCTTCTGGATCCTTGTATTTAAGACCCATACTTTCCCCAGAACTCATCATGGCCCGATGATAATTACAAAGGTATGGTAATCGAGAGTCCTAAATCAAACAGGCATAGTAGATCTGCTGTCACTGCAAGAATCATTTCATTGCAAGCTGGCAGGGAAGGATGTGCTTGCCTTTCAACTGGCAGAGCAGGCCTCTTGGCTGGCACAGCAACTAGCTCTGCCTTAAGTCTTCCTGAGCTACGCCCTGTTAGAGTAATTTGGCTAATTGAAAATGTCTGTCTTTGGAGAAATCTTTCATAATATTAGTGTCATTTGCAGGTTGCTAAGGAAGATCTCTAGAGCTGCAGTGCTGCCAGGCTGCCTACAAAGCCCCCAGTGATTAAGGTTCCATCCAAAGAGTCCACTTAGACAAGAGGCTATCCAATGACCTTCCAGTCATCCTGTCTTGACAAAAGGTAAAAGTGAGCAAAGTGTCTTGAGTGGATATGTAGCCTCCAAGTAAAGCAGACAATGTTGATGAGGGATTCCCAGGCCACTCTGGACAGTTCCAGTTATCTCAAGAAGTAGTGTGGAATTGGAACATCCCCAAAGGAAAATTTGCCAACCATCTTTAATTTTAAAAATAAAGTTATGTTACAAGCCACTTGGGAGGAATAAGCAGGGGGAGATAAAAATCAAAGAAAAAGTTCTTTCACAATTTAGGCAGAAACAACAGTTGAGACACTATGTGTTAAAAGTTGTATGGAAAACGATTTTTAATAAAATCACAATAAACATGATATTGTTTTTCAGTATTCTTATTTTCTCATCATTTCATCTCCTGTAAATCACAGAGCCAATTTTACTTAACCTTTAAAGCATTAATCTGCTAAGAGAAAATGTGCACGTTTTCAATTCTTGCCCTGAAATGAGAGGTTAAACTTCACACTGACTATGTCTACCCAAGTAAATTATACCAAAATATATCAGTGGATTTGACAAAACAAGACTAGAGCATTAGTGGGAAAAAGAAATCAGTCTCTGAGGAGGCAAATAATTTTTGTTTTGCTCTTCCTTTCCAGCCCAGCTCAGCCTTAATTGGCCTCTAGTTCCCCCTTTTCTTGTGTCTCTGAGTTCCTTATCTAATCCTGGTCTCATTATGCTCTGTTGGTCTCACCAATCCTCCTGTATCCAATGACTCACTCTTGCGTCCCCTCTTGAATTCTTCCCTGAACACTATCTGGTTGATTTTAAGCCTTCTCTTCTTCTCCACATGGCTTATTGCTTCAAAATCCCCTCAACCACCGAAACTAGGAGTTATAAACCCTTACAAATATTTCAGGCAGAACAATCAGTCTAGGAGCCCCCACAACACTGACCTAATCTTTGGGATCTAATATCATGACAGATGTGTCTCTCTTCAAGGCTCATTTCTAAGGGACCTAAAATTTGCCTTGGTAAGTGCTCTCTATTACATGTCCTGGGATGAGTTTATCTGTTTAAAAGTATTCCCCAGCTCAGCAGAGCTATCTTCCAAAGTTTATTTGTAAATCAATCCTTTGGAATTCTAAATGTCTTTTCTAATATAAACTATCTTACACAGATTGGTTTAAGCTCCAGATCAATTCCAAATATCTGTCTAGCCTGCAAAATTTATGAAGAATAATACTAATCTAAAAGATGTTGGAGGCCCATTTGGTTAGAGCTAGAAGGGAGCACGGAGATTATATAATCCAACTCTTTTGCTTTATGGATGAGAAAACCAAAGCTAACATTTCCATTCCCATATAGCATACAAGAGACAGAAGTGGAACTCTTAGTTACTACCTGGATTTCTCTCAATTAATCCACATATAATCTTGAAAGACTGGTATTATTATCCATATAAGAAAAGAGAAGCAAAGAGAAGCAAGTAATTTGGCCAAGTCACATACCTAGTACCAGTAAATTGGTGGAGTTGGGGTTTAATCTCAGTTTTCTCAGACTTTATGCATGTTCCAGTCTACTGCCCCTCACAGATCCACAGTCATAAAGTTTCATTGAGAATCTGAGGCATTATTTATCTATCTAGGATCACATTTCTTTCCCATACCCCATGGGAGAAACAGTACCCTGCTCATCTCCAATCCAAGCCACTAGTGATGGCCCTACGATCTAGGGTGGAGGACAAGAGAAATTTGTGAATAATGAATAAAGATTCAGTTTAGACTGAATCTTGGAAGAAAGTAATTTTCTTCAATCC
Source organism: Hippopotamus amphibius kiboko (assembly GCF_030028045.1). Lineage (NCBI taxonomy): Eukaryota > Metazoa > Chordata > Mammalia > Artiodactyla > Hippopotamidae > Hippopotamus > Hippopotamus amphibius. Next base: position 88,973,693 of record NC_080195.1, on the reverse strand, counting down.
ACATTCTATTCCAGTTTCTGGCCTATATTATCTCTCTCCCTACACAGCCCAGTTTCTTCACAGTTGTCTAAACTTGTTTTCTCTTTTCAATCTCCCATTTATGGCACAACTTACTACAGTTAGGATTTTGCCCAACCACTGCTTTGCAACTGCTCTACCAAAGATCACAGTGTCTTGTAGATCATTCAAATTAGTGTATTTCAATCCACTTTGTAAGCAGCATTCAATACCTTTGACATTCTCTTCCTGACACTCTTTTCTCTTTTGATGTATGGAGGTCCCATCCATCTCTGAACCATTTCTTATCTGCCTCATTCATAAGCTCCTCATCCACTTCCTGGTCTTAAATGCTTATGTTTTCTATAATCTTGTCCTTCATCATCTTTTCTCCAAAACCAGTGGTTTCAACTGTGCCTGAACATTGGGAAATTATCTGTAAGGAGATTTAAAAATTCTAATAGAAAACACTTCTGAATAGCAGAGCACAGACCTATATAATCAACTCCTCTATACAAGCAATGAGAATACTAGCAAAAATGGTCAAAATAAACTTTTTCAGAACTCTAGAAATTAATAAATTTTTTCAAAAATATGAGGTTTATAAAAAACCAAATGAACTTCGTTAAAAACACTAAGCTTTGTGGCATTTCAACTTTTCCTATTCCTACTCCCCTTATCCCCTAATCTCTGTAATAGCCTTCAAACGAAAAGCTATATTGTACAATTCAGGGGATATAGCCTATGTTTTATAATAACTATAAGTGCAATATAACCTTTAAAAATTGTGAATCATATTGTACACCTGAAAGTTATGTAATATTGTGTATCAAATATACCTCAACTGAAAGAAAAGGAAAAAAAGCTACATAACTATCCTAACTGTGAAAACCAGCAGCCAAGGAGCCACTGGTAGGAACAGAATGAGTTTGGAGTTCCCCCCACATCCCATCCCTACAGAATTGTCACTCTTTACCTGTCTGGCACCTCCATTCTCAGGACTTATTTTTATTTGAATTGAGTAACAGCCAAATCAAACCTAACTCAACTCACTTAGTGTGAGCAGCAATGCCTCTAAGGCACTAATGAAAACAATCGATGCCAATTGTTCAATAGTGCAACCCCATGAGGTAGCAGTACCAGTTGGGTTAAATAAGAGACTTACCAAAAATTTTAAAAAGAAAAGCTGGGGAATAAGATTCTCACATGGGATGGTGAAAATATACAATGTATTCCCAGAAATCTCGAAGGCCACATGCATGTGAGGGATGTGTACAGACTCAGGAAAGACCTGAGAAAGCCCTAATCTTCCACCTGTGGATGACTTTAAGGCTCTGCATAAGTAGGAAGTAAAGAATAAAGTAGAGTTTTAAACTGCCTACTGGAGTACTAAATATTCACCCCCACACATACAAAGCCCCTCAGTAAAGTCATGATGACTTATTGGTTTAATGCACTTGAGAAAATATCTGTCCAGCCATTAGCTGACCACTAAGCCAACTGAGAAGAAATGTTGAGTGGTATACATAACAAACAATTCAGACACTACAGAATTAGTCCAGGAAACTCAATAAATAAACAAACATCCATGCAACAAAGCAACAACACCACCTAACAACTCCAAAAAAAAAATAAAAATAAAAAAATGAATGGAGGCAACAGATTTCCAGAATTGGAAATATCCTGTTTTCATGAAAAAAGCAGCATATGAGACATGCAAACAAACAGAAAATTATGGCCCACACAAAGAAAAAAATACCAGTCAATAGAAACTATCTCTGAGGAGCTCAGATATTAGACTTACTAGACAAAGACATTACATCGGATTCAAGATGACAGAGTAGAAGGACGTGTGCTCACTTCCTCTTGCAAGAGCACTGGAATTACAACTAACTGCTGAGCAATCATTGACAGAAAGACACTGGAACCCACCAAAAAAGAAACCCCACACCCAGAGACAATGGAGAAGCTGCAATGAGATGGTAGGAGGGGCACCATTGCAACAAAATCAAATCCTATAACTGCTGGCTGGGTGACTCACAAACTGCAGAACAGTTATACCACAGAAGTCCACCCACTAAAATGAGGGTTCTGAGCCCCACATCAAGCTTCCCAACCTGTGGGTCTGGCAACTGGGGGAGGAATGCCCAGAGAATGAGACTTTGAAACCCAGCAGGATTTGATTGCAGGACCTCCACAGGACTGAGGGAAACAGAGACTCCACTCTTGGAGGGCACACAGAAAATAGTGTGCTCACCAGGACCCAGGAGGAAGGAGCAGTGACCCCACAGGAGACTGAACCAGACCTACCTGCTGGTGTTGGAGGGTTGCCTGCAGAGGTGGGGCCAGCTGTGGCTTACTGTGGGACAGGAACACTGGTGGCAGGGATTCCGGGAAGTGCTCACTGGCATGAGCCCTCCTGGAGTCCACCATTAGCCCCACCAAAGAGCCTGTAAGCTCCAGTGCTGGGTAGCCTCAGGCCAAACAACCAACAGAGTGGGAACACAGCCCCACCCACTGGCAGACAAGTGGATTAAAGCTTTATTGAGCTCCACCCACCAAAACAGATTAAAGTTTTACTGAGCTCCCACCCAGCCCCACCCACCATCAGTCCCTCCCATCAAGAAGCACACACAAGCCTCTTAGATAGCTTCCTCCCGAAGAGGGCAGACAGCAGTATTTCCTTCTGTGGAACTGAAAACCACAGCCACAGAAAGATAGAGAAAATGAAAAAGCAGAGGACTTTGTACCAGATGAAGGGACAGGATAAAAACCCAGAAAAACAACTAAATGAAGTGGAGACAGGCACCCTTCCAGAAAAAGAATTCAGAATAATGATGGTGAAGATGATCCAGGACTTTGAAAAAAAGACTAGATGCAAAGATCAAAAAGATGCAAGAAAAGTTTAACAAAGACCTAGAAGAATTAAAGAACAAGCAAACAGAGATATGCAACACAATAACTGAAATGAAAAATACACTAGAAGGAACCAATAGCAGATTAACTGAGGCAGAAGGGCAAATAAGTGACCTGGAAGACAGAATGGTGAAAATCACTGATGCAGAAAAGAATAAAGATAAAAGAATGAAAAGAAATGAAGACAGCCTAAGAGACCTCTGGGACAATGTTAAATACACCAACATTCGCATTATAGGGGTCCCAGAAGGAGAAGAGAGAGAGAAAGCACCCGAGAAAATATTGGAAGAGATTATAGTCAAAAAATTCCCTAACATGGGAAAGGAAATAGCCATCCAAGGCCAGGAAGTGCAGAGAATCCCAGGCAGGATAAACCCAAGGAGAAACATACCAAGACACATAGTAGTCAAACTGACAAAAATTAAAGACAACAAAAAATTATTAAAAGCAACAAGAAAAAAACAACAAATAACATACAAGGGAACTCCCATAAGGGTAACAGCTGATTTCTCAGCAGAAACTCTGCAAGCCAGAAGGGAATGGCACGATATATTTCAAGTGATGAAAGGGAAGAACCTACAACCAAGAATACTCTACCCAGCAAGGATCTCATTCAGATTCAACAGAGAAATCAAAAGCTTTACAGACAAGCAACAGCTAAGAGGATTCAGCACCACCAAACCAGCCCTACAACAAATGCTAAAGGAACTTCTCTAAGCAGGAAACATAAGAGAAGAAAAGGACCTACAATAACAAACCCAAAACAATTAAGAAAACAGTAACAGGAACATACATATCGATAATTACCTTGAATGTAAATGGATTAAATGCACCAACCAAAAGACACAGACTGGCTGAATGGATACAAAAACAAGACCCATACATATGCTGTCTACAAGAGACCCACTTCAGACCTAGGGACACATACAGACTGAAAGGGAGGGGATGGAAAACGATATTCCATGCAAATGGAAATCAAAAGAAAGCTGGAGTAGCGATACTCATATCAGATAAAATAGACTTTAAAATAAAAAATGTTACAAGAGACAAGAAAGGACACTACATAATGATCAAGGGATCCATCCAAGGAGAGGAGATAACAATTATAAATATATATGCACCCAATATAGGAGCACCTCAATACCTAAGGCAAATGCTAACATCTATGAAAGAGGAAATCAACAGTAACACAATCATAGTGGGGGACTTTAACGTCCCACTTACACCAATGGACAGATCATCCACACAGAAAATTAATAAGGAAACACAAGCTTTAAATAACACAATAAACCAGCTAGGTTTAATAGATATGTATAGGACATGACATCCAAAAACAGCAGATTACACTTTCTTCTCAAATACACATGGAACATTCTCCAGGATAGATCACTTTTGGGGTCACAAATCAAGCCTTGGTAAATTTAAGAAGATTGAAATCACATTAAGCATCTTTTCTGACCACAACACTATGAGATTAGAAATCAATTACAGGAAAAAAACTGTAAAAAACACAAACACATGGAAGCTAAACAATACGCTACTAAGTAACCAAGAGATTACTAAAGAAATCAAAGAGGAAATCAAAAAATACCTAGAGACAAATGACAATGAAAACACAACAATCCAAAACCTATGGGATGCAGCAAAGGCAGTTCTAAGAGGAAAGTTTATAGCAATACAATTCTACCTCAAGAAACAAAAAAAAATCCCAAATAAACAATCTAAACTTACCCCTAAAGAAGCTAGAGAAAGAAGAGCAAACAAAACCCTAAGTTAGTAGAAGGAGAGAAATCATAAAGATCAGAGCAGAAATAAATGAAATAGAAACAAAGAAAACAATAGAAAAAATCAATCAAACTAAAAGCTGGTTCTCTGAGAAGATAAATAAAATTGATAAAGCTCTTGCAAGACTCCTCAAGAAAAAGAGGGAGAGGACTCAAATCAATAAAATTAGAAATGAAACAGGAGAAGTTACAACAGACACCATGGAAATAAAAAGCACCATAAGAGACTACTACAAGCAACTATATGCCAATAAATTGGACAATCTGGATGAAATGGACAGATTCTTAGAAAGGTATAAACTTCCAAGACTGAATCAGGAAGAAAGAGAAAATATGAACAGACCAATCACAAGTAATGAAATTGAAACTGTGATTAAAAATCTTCCAACCAACAAGAGTCCAGGATCAGATGGCTTCACAGGTGAATTTTATCAAACATTTAGAGAAGAGCTAACATCCATCCTTCTCAAACTCTTCCAAAAAACTGCAGAGGAAGGAACACTCACAAACTCATTCTATGAGGCCACCATCACCCTGATACCAAAACCAGACAAAGATACTACAAAAAAAGAAAATTACAGACCAATATCACTGATGAATTTAGATGCAAAAATCCTCAACAAAATACTAGCAAACAAAATCCAACAACATATTAAAAGGCTCATATACCATGATTAAGTGGGGTTTATCCCTGGAATGCAAGGATTCTTCAACATACACAAATCAATCAATATGATACACCATATTAATAAATTGAAGGATAAAAACCACGATCATCTCAATTGATGAGAAAAAGCTTTTGACAAAATTCAACTCCCATTTATGATAAAAACTCTCCAGAAGGTGGGCATAGAGGGAACCTACCTCAACATAATAAAGGCCATATACGACAAACCCACAGCAAACATCGATCTCAATAGTGAAAAACTGAAAGCATTCCCTCTAAGATCAGGAACAAGACAAGGATGTTCACCTCTCTGCTATTATTCAACATGGTTTTGGAAGTCCTTGTCACAGCAGAGAAGAAAAAGAAATAAAAGAAATCCAAATTGGAAAAGAAGTAAAACTGTCACTGTTTGCAGATGACATGATAATATACATAGCAAATCCTAAAGATGCCACCAGAAAACTACTTGAGCTAATCAATGAATTTCATAATGTTGCAGGATACAAAATTAACACACAGAAATCTCTTGCATTTCTATATACTAACAATGAAAGATCAGAAAGAGAAATTAAGGAAACAATCCCATTCACCACTGCAACAAAAAGAATAATATACCTTGGAATAAACCTAAGGAGTCAAAAGACTCAGAAAACTATAGGACACTAATGAAAGAAATCAAAGATGACACAAACAGATGGAGAGATATACCATGTTCTTGGACTGGAATAATCAACATGGTGAAAATGACTATAATACCCAAAGCAATCTACAGATTCATTGCAATCCCTATCAAATTACCAATGGCATTTTTTGCAGAACTAGAACAAAAAAATCCTAAAATTTGTATGGAGACACAAAAGACCCTGAATAGCCAAAGCAATCTTGAGGGGAAAAAATGGAACTGGAGGAATCGGACTCCCTGACTTCAGACTATATTACAAAGCTACAGTAATCAAGACAGTATGATACTGGCACAAAAACAGAAATATCAATCAACGGAACAGAATAGAAAGCCTGGAGATAAACTATGGTCAACTAATCTAAAGGAGGCAAGGGTATACAATGGAGAAAAGGCAGCCTCTTCAGTATGTGGTGCTGGAAAAACTGGACAGCTACATGTAAAAGAATGAAATTAGAACACTTCCTAACACCATACACAAAAATAAACTCCAAATGGATTCAAGAGCTAAATGTAAGGCCAGACACTATAAAACTCCTAGAGGAAAACATAGGAAGAACACTCTTTGACATAAATCACAGCAAGATCATCTTTGACCCACCTCCTAGAGTAACGGAAATAAAAACAAAAATAAATAAATGGGGCTTAATGAAACTTTAAAGCTTCTGCACAGCAAAGGAAATTATAAGGAAGACGAAAAGACAACCCTCAGAATGGGAGAAAATATTGGCAAATGAATCAACAGACAAAGGATTAATCTCCAAAATATATAAACAGTTCATGCAGCTCAATATCAAAAAAACAAACAACCCAATCAAAAAATGGGCAGAAGACCTAAATAGGCATTTCTCCAAAGAAGCTATATGGATGGCCAAGAGGCACATGAAAAGCTGCTCACCATCACTAATTATTAGAGAAATGCAAATCAAAACTACAATGAGGTATCAATTCACACCAGTTAGAATGGGCATCATCAGAAAATCTACAAAGAGTAAATGCTGGAGTGGGTGTGGAGAAAAGGGAACCCTCTTGCACTGCTGGTGGGAATGTAAATTGATACAGCCACTGTGGAGAACAGTATGGAGGTTCCTTGAAAAACGAAAAATAGAGTTACCATATGACCCAGCAATCCCCCTGCTGGGCATATACCCAGAGAACACCATAATTCAAGAAGACACAGGCACTCCAATGTTTACTTCAGCACTATTTACAATAGCCAGGACATGGAAGCAACCTAAATGTCCATCAACAGATGAATGGATAAAGAAGATGTGGTACATATATACAATGGAATATTACTCAGCTATAAAAAGGAACAAAATTGGGACATTTGTAGAGACATGGATGGACCTAGAGACTGTCATACAGAGTGAAGTGAGTCAGAAAGAGAAAAACAAATATTGTATATTAACACATATATGCGGAATATAGAAAAATGGTACAGATGAACTGGTTTGCAAGGCAGAAACAGAGACACAGATGTAGAGAACAAACATATGGACACAAAGTGGGGAAAGTAGGGGGTTGGGGGAATGAATTGGGAGGTTGGGATTGCCATATATACATTACTAATAAGAAAAAAATATCAAATTGTACACTTTAAATATATGCAGTTTATTGTCTGTCAAATGTATCTCAATAAAAGTTCTTAAAGAATAAAAAAAAGGCACTATATCAGCTATTATAAATATGTTCAAAGAACTAAATAAAACCATGCCCAAAGAATTAAAGGAAAATTTAAGAACTATGTTTCACTAAATAAATAACATATTAATAAAGGGAAAATGAATTTTTAAAAAAAGCAAATAGAAATTCTGTAGTTGAAAAGTATAAAAACTGAAATGAAAAATTATTAGAAGGACTTAAAGGCAGATTTCAAATGGCAGAATTTGATGACAGCTCAGATTAGATTATCTAGGCCGAAGAACAGAAAGAAAAATAATGAAGAAAAGTGAACAGAACCTCAGAGACCTATGAGATACCATCAAGTATACAAATATACAATTGGAGTTCCATAAGGAGAGGAGTGAAAGAAAGGGCAGAAAGACTACTTTTAAAGTAATGACCAGAAACGTCCCAAAGTTGATGAAAAAATTTAAAATGGATACCCGAGAAGCTCAATCAACTCCAAGTAGTATAAACTCAAAGATATAGCAAAATTGTCAAAAGTCAAGGACAGAGAGATCATCTTGAAGGCAGTAAAAGAAAAGTATCTTATCATGTATAAAGTCTTCTCAAATATTAACAGGTGATTTCTCATAGGAAATTATGGATTCCAGAAGGCAGTGGTATGACAAATGCAAAGTGTTCAAAGAAAAATACTGTCAGCTAATACTGTGAAGAATTTTATATTCACAAAAACTATCCTGCAAAAATGAAGGAGAAATTAATACATTCTCAGTAAACATAAAGTAAAGACTATAACCCTAGAACACCTGCTTTATAAGAAATATTAATCAAATATTAATAGTTAATATTAATACCTATTATTAAATCTATTAATATCTATTACTTATACATTAATATTAATAGTTTTTCAGGCTAAAGTGAGAGACTAGAGAGTAGTAGCTCAAATGGACAAAAAGAAATAAAGAGCACTGGTAAAGATAACTGCATAGGTTAATACAGAAAATGGTACAAATTAATTTTGTTTTTAATTGATTTTTTCTACCGTTTGATTTAAAAGACAATTGAATAAAATAATTTTCAATTGAATAAAATAATTGGGCATGGCTTAAAACACATAAATATATCATTTGTATAACAATAATAACACAAAAGAAGCAGAACAGAGCTATATTAGAATGTTTTGCAAACTATTTGTTTCTTTTAATGAGAACTAGATTATTTTAAACTTCAGACATTAATTATAATCCTCAGAGCAACCATTAAGAAAAATTTTAAAACAGTAAAAGACACAAAGGAATTATAATGGTATCGTTTCAAATATCTATATAATACAAAAGAAGGAAGGAATGGAGAAGGAAAGTAACACAAAGACAATACCATATAGAAATCCTACCCTACCAGTAATTACATTAAGTGTAAATCATTAAAATACTACAGTTAAAAGATAGAATTTTGCAGAATGGGTTAAAAAAAAAAAAAACAAAAAACATGATTCAACAATATGCTGCCTACAAGAGACAGAGTTCCAGTTCAAAGACACAAATAGGATGAAAGTAAAAGGATGGGAAAAGATAACATGCAAAAGTTAATCAAAGAGAATGTGACTGGCTTTCAAAATCTCAGACCAAATGTATTTTTACTCCACACAAAACAGCAGAATACACATGCTTCTCAAGTGCAGATGGAACATTCTCCCAAATACAGTTAGGTGATAAAACAAATCTGATTAAATTTAAAATTTAAGGTAATACAAAGTATGCTCTCTGGCCCTAATGCAAAAATTCCTAGAAAGAAGCAAATTATCAAAAAATGACTTGAGAAGAAATAGAAAATCTGAGCACATCTATAACAAGTTAACATATTGAATTAATATCCAAAAATTTCCCACAAAGAAAAGCCCACACTAGGATAGCTTCACCAGTGATTTTTATCAAACATTTAAAGAATAATTAACACCAATATTTCCAAAATCTCCCCAAAAATAGAATAGAATACTTCCCAATAGTCAATATTATTCTGATACCAAAAACTGAAAAGGTATTACAAGGGAAAGAAGTCTACAGAGCAATATTCTTTATGAATACAGAGATAGTAACCTTCAATCAACATACTAGCAAAACAAATCCAACAACATATAAAAAAGCATTATATACTATAACCAGGTGGGATTTATCCCAGTAGTGTAAGGGTGGTTCAACACAAGAAAATCAATCTATGTAATACATCACAGCAATAGAATGGAAAAAAATCTCAATAATCTCATCAGGAGCAGGAAAAGCATTTGAGAAAACCCAACACTCTCTCATCATTAAAAACACTCATTAAATTAGAAATAGAAGGGAACTTCCTCAGTATGATAAAGAGTATTTATAAAAATCCCACAGCTTACTGACATACTTACTGGCCAAAGGCTGAATGCTTCCTCCCTAAGATCAGAAACAAGACAAGGATATTTGCTCTTGTTATTTCTATTCAACACTGTACTAGAAGTTTGAACAAGAGCAATTTGGTAAGAAAAGAAGTTAAAGGCATCCAGATTGGAAAATAAGAAGTAAAATTATGTCTATTTGCATATGACATGGTCTTGTATATAGAAAATCCTAAGAAATCTATGCAAAAAAGTATTGGAATGAATACATGAGTTCAGCAAGGTGAAAGGACACAAGAGCAATATTAAAAAATCAATTGCATTCCTATACACTAACAATAAACAATCCAAAATGAAATTAAGAATTTCTCCATTTGTAATAGCATGAAAAAGAATAAAATACTCAGGAATTAATTTTTTGAAAGTGCAAAACAGGTACACTGAAAACCACAAAACATCACTGAAAGAAATTAAGACCTAAATAAATGGAAAGATATGGATATTCATGGATTTGACGACTTAACATGGTTAACCGCAATACACCCCCCAAATGATCTATGCATCCAGTGCAATCCGTATCAATATTGCTTGTACTATTTTGGGAAAAATTGACCCGCTGATCTTAAAGGTCATACAGAAATGCAAGGGACACTGAATAGACAAAGTAATCTGGAAATAATCTCGACAAAGAACAAATGTGGGCTACTCACACTTCCTGATTTCAAAATACTGGCATAAGGTTATTCATATATATCAGTGGAATAGAAGAGTCCAAATATAACATTCATGGTCACTTGATTTTCAGTAAGCGTGAAGACAATATGGTAAGGAAAGAATACTACTTTCAACAAATGGTGACAACTGTATATCCACATGCAAAGAATAAAATTGAACCTCTACTACACACAATGTAGAAAAATTAACCTACAGTGGACCATACACAAAAATGCAAAAGCTAAAACTGTAATTCTCTTAGAGGAAAACATAGAAGTAAATCTTCCAAACCTTAGATTAGGCAATAGTTTCTTTGATATGATACAAAAAGCATCAGTAACGAAAGAAAAAAAATGGTAAATGGGATTTCATCAAAACCAAAAACTTTTTTGCTGCAAAGGATACCATCAAGAAAATGTAAAGACAGCTTGCAGATTGGAGGAAAATATTTATAAATCACATATCTCATACTGGACTTGTAGCTGTAAAATACAAAGAATCCTTACAATTCAACAATGTAGGAAACAACCCAATTTTAAAAATGGGCAAAGGATTTGAACAGACATTTCTCCAAAGAAGATGTGAAATGGCCCATAAGCACGACAACATGTTCAGTATCATTGGTCTTTAGGGAAATGCAAATCAATACCACCCTGAGATACTACTTCACACTCACTGAGATGGCCAGAATCAAAAAGACAGGTAACAAATGTTGAGAATGTAGAGAAATTGGAACCCTCATGCATTGCAGTGGAAATGTGAAATGGTATAGCTGTTTTGGAGAACAGTCTGGTAGTTCTTCAAAAAGACTTCCCATAGATTTAAATGTAGAGTTACTCTATGACTCAGCAGTTTTACTCCTAGGTATGTATCCAACATTGAAAAAATACTTCCACTGATCTCAGTGATTCACTCCACTAAATTTTCAGCCCAGCCTTTCTATCCAGTGACTTATTTTCAGGGTCCCACATGAATCTCCAACTCAGCCTGTCCGAAACCAAATTCATCACTTTCATTCCAAACCTTATCCCCTACCAGTGTTCCATCAGCCATTTAGAAATCCAGAAATGACGCCTAACTCTTCCCTCTCCCTCATATTTCACATGCAATCACTCAGCCCCATTAATATTAGTGCCAAAATATAAATTTTGCAGAACAAGTTTATTCATTCCCCCTCATCTCCACTTCCTCAGTCTCAAGACTTGGACTTATCTCCTTTCACAGAATCATTATCGTCAGGATTCTAACTAAGCTCCACAACTCCATGCTTGATCTCCTCCAATCCATCCCCCAGACTTCATTCTAAAATGCAAATCTGATTACACCACTCCCCAGTTGAAAATCCTTCCCTGGCTCTCAAGTCTTTCTGTATGAAATTCAAACATTTAGACTGATTTTTAATAATCTGCTCCTACCTAATTCTTCCAGTCTTACAATTCATCACTCTACCACTCCTACCTCATTACCCAACTCTCTGATGATGGGAGACTGCTTTCAATTTTTCCAATGTGCTTTGCTCTCATATCTTTTGAACTAATCCACATCCCCTCCCTATATCAACACCCACTTCTTTTCCTGAAACTCTTACTCAGTCTTGGAGACTTAGCTCAGATGTTAACCTTCTCTGAAAGAACAACCTGCATACCCTCAGTATAAATCACATTCCTTGCTGTGTGCTCTCATATAATACTGGGCATTCTCCTATTATCAACCTATCACTCTTGCAAAATTGTTTGTTTACTCTATTAATCTGATTGTTCTCTGGAGCAAAAATTGTATGCTCAGCACTAAGTAAAGATCCAACATACAGTAAATGTGTAATAACCTACACTATGCAATGCAGAAATGGTTAGCTAATTTGTTTTTTTTTTTCAGATTGTATATAACAGTATTGGAATATATCCACCATTTATTATTAATTTATTAAATTTATGAAACAAAATTTACAGTTGAAGAAATGCATATATATGTGTGTGTATATGTGCATTTATATATATATGAAGTACACACATATACATTATATACTGCATGTATGTATATACAGAAAGAACCTATACAGAAATTGAAAAAAACATTAACAGTGGTTCTCTAGGACATGGTTTACAGATATTTCTTTTATTTTCTTTTTTAGACTTTCCTGTGGTTTTCTATGTGAATATGTATTTGTTTTACAATGAGAATAATTTGTCAAAGATAAGCTTGTCTATTTTTTCTCATTGATTCTATCTGCCAAAGTTTATGAGCTCTGAACAGAGTAGAATCCACCCTCTTTTCTTTTTTCTCTGTTCTCTTTTTCTGAAATAGGCACAAAACTCACTGAGGGGCTGCAAACTGCCAAGGAAGTCAGGATTCTGGAGCTGCAGGCATTGGCAGAAGTTCTGAAGGCAGGTACAGTTCAGGGGGTTTCATCGTTTTTTCCCCTCCTCCATTTTGAAGTCTTTAAAGTTGATGCTAAAGTAAAGTTGATTTGCATGGAATCAAAATAGAAATAAGTTGAGTGAGTAGTTTGAATTCTCATGTTTTGAATCTCTATGATCACCAATTACAAAGTAATTGCTGCTTTCCTGTAACTTAACAAGGGAAAAAAGAAGTTACACTGTTATTTCTTAATCTAGCACTAAATATGAGAAATTCACATTTAATCAGACTAAAACGACAATGTTAAGACTCAAATGTGTATTTGAGAATAAACATTGCACTTTGGTTTAGATATTGTTTACTCAAAAAATTATAATGGCTTCTTCAGAGAAGCACAGGTTGATCGAGAAAAATGTTCCATAGGAAAGCAATTAAAATTATGCTGTAGACAACATAAGGTTCCGGTACTATTTTAGAGTAAGATGCATTCTTAGTTTGTAGACTATTTTCCTGATTGTGTCATTAATCTGACTGAAGCATATGGGCATTGATTCTGAATGTCACAAACTGTATTATATTTCCATTGAGAAGTCTTTCCTGTTTGCAACATTTAGAAATCATTATAAAAATGTGAGTTCACTTTTCTTTTATAAAACCATGATTCTCAAACGATTTTTGATTGGGAACAGAACAACATAAACAAAGCAAACCAGTGCCTAGCCATGCATCTATTTGTTTTGATCATCTTAAGCCATTGCCTAGCTGTCTTCAAGCCCCTCTCTGGAGATTTCCCAGGACAGAAATACTGTTAAATTCAGATATCTTTCAGGAGTCTAAAGAAAATTCAGCCACAGTAGGGACATATCACCCACATGAAAACAATGAAATAGAGGAATCAAGGAAAACCTTAAAGGGGAAAATAAGACAAAAAGGAACACTCTGAAGTTTAAGAAAAGAGGAACCTGGAACAGAAAGAAAAGGACAATGGGCCTTGCCTCCTGATATTTAGATGAGTTATTGGTATGAGTATAAACTCTAGTTTATTTACATGAGTGTAAATCTATTTATTCGTATAAGTGTAAACCTCAATTTCTACCTGCCCTGTGTCATCCCACCTCCTAAGCATTCCCAACCTCATACCAAGTTAGGACATGTATTCTCCATCTTCTCCCTAGTACCACCTCCTATCAGATACTTTAACTTAAATGTAAATTGGAGGATGGTGTTTTAAAATCCAGCTATACCTAGGGCAGGATGGCTAGAGTTGAGGGCCTCTATATTTGATCTCTTTCCACTTCTCTCACCATATACTTTGTGCTTTTGGCATGGGAGGGGCCAGGTAATTTACAGAATTCAGAATGCATACCAATCATATGCATTCATTTGTATATGATTGGTTCCCTTCAAACAGACCTGAGTCTACACGAATATAATCATTAGCTACTGTAATGAGATAGTAAGGCCATGTACCTGAAGGTAACATAGCACAAATCGAAGTATTCTCCACAATTGTGATCACATTGCCATGGTGCTTGATATCACCTGTGGGTGAGAAAATTTTTCTAAGAAGCTTCTTTCAAAACCTAGTTAACTTACAATCACTAAAAAAAATGCCTCGATTAGTTTCTTGGGATAGCTGTGAAACAGAAAGACTTATTAGGGAATGAAAGATAAGAAAAAAAAAATCTATCCAAGTCTCAAGGTTCCAGGGTGGAATCCGGTAAGTATAGTGAAACAAAGCTGAATGAAGAGTCATTAGCCTTGGGTTCCAGTCCCAGTTGTGTTACTTGCCACACACAGTGAAGGACAATTCTCTGAGTTATGCTATTTCAGCAAGTCTAAAATTACTGGCAGGATACTTCATTACGATGTCATGAAGTCAAGTGCGGTCATTTGAGAGTTCTCTAAAATTTGTTGAATATCATACAAATAAACAGTATCACTACTATTCTTACAGAAATATAATAATTTAGAGATTGGGTTGGCTCATGTGTATTGGACATAATGAGAATTATTTATTTCAAGCAAGGCAGTTTCTTTTGTAACTTTTTAATTGAAGTATTGTACATACTCAAAAAAAATGCACAAATCAATGTACAACTTGAATTATCAAAAAATGAACACACCCATGTAATTTCTACCAAGGTCAAGAAATAGAATGTTTCTAGCACCAAAAGTTTCACTTTGTACCCATCTGATTACCTGCTCTTCTCCTTCTTCACCAAAGGTAATCACCATCCTGACATCTAATGCCATAGATTAGTTTTGCTTCCTTTAACACTTTCTCTAAATAAAATCATACAATATGTACTCTTTTCTATTTGACTTCCTTTGTTTACTGTAACTTTTGTGAGATTCTCTTGCATGTAATGCAACAGCAGTTTACCAATTTCATTGCTGTATAGAAGTCATATGCTATATGTACTAATATATGAGTATTTATATATTTATACATTTTTCTGATGATGGATGGACATTAGGTTGTTTCCAGTTTGATACTACTGAAAATAATACAATATGAACATTATCTTAAATGTCTTTTACTGTAACTGTATATGCATTTTTTTAAATTTTATTTATTTATTTATTATTTTTTGGGGGGTACACCAAGTTCAATCTGTTTTTATACACATATCCCTGTATTCCCTCCCTCCCTTGAATCCCCCCTCAACCTCCCTCGAGTCCCCCCCACCCTCCCCGCCCCAGTCCTCTAAGGCATCTTCCATTCTTGAGTTGGACTCCCTTTGTTATACAATAACTTCCCACTGGCTATCTATTTTACAGTTGGTAGTATATATATGTCTGTGCTACTCTCTTGCTTCGTCTCAGCTTCCTCTTCACCTCCCCCGCCCCTTCCCAAACCTCGAGTTCTCCAGTCCATTCTCTGCACCTGCGTCCTTGTTCTTGTCACTGAGTTCATCAGTACCATTTTTAGATTCCATATATGTGAGTTAGCATACAATATTTGTCTTTCTCTTTCTGACTTACTTCACTCTGTATGACAGACTGTAGGTCTATCCACTTCATGACATACAGCTCCATCTCATCCCTTTTTATAGCTGAGTAATATTCCATTGTATATATATGCCACATCTTCTTTATCGTTTGTTGATGGGCTGTACCAACTTACATTCCCATCAACAGTGCAGGAGAGTTCCCTTTTCTCCACACCCTCTCCAACATTTGTTGTTTCCAGATTTTGTGAGGATGGCCATTCTGATCGGTGTGAGGTGATACCTCATTGTGGCTTTGACTTGCATTTCTCTGATGATGAGTGATGTGGAGCATCTTTGCATGTGTTTGTTGGCCATCTGTATGTCTTCTTTGGAGAAATGTCTATTTAGGTCTTCCACTCATTTGTGGATTGGGTTATTTGCTTTTTTGGTATTAAGCTGCATGAGCTGCTTGTATATTTTGGAGGTTAATCCTTTGTCCGTTGTTTCATAGGCAACTATTTTTTCCCATTCTGAGGGTTGCCTTTTAGTCTTGTTTATGGTTTCTTTCGCTGTGCAAAAGCTTTTAAGTTTCATGAGGTCCCATTTGTTTATTCCTGATTTTATTTCCATGATTCTAGGAGGTGGGTCCAAAAGGATCTTGCTTTGATGGATGTCATAGAGTGTTCTGCCTATGTTTTCCTCTAGGAGTTTGATAGTGTCTGGCCTTACATGTAGGTCTTTAATCCATTTGGAGTTTATTTTTGTGTATGGTGTTAGGAAGTGTCCTAATTTCATGCTTTTTCATGTAGCTGTCCAATGTTCCCAGCACCACTTATTGAAGAGGCTGTCTTTTTTCCATTGTATATTCTTGCCTCCTTTGTCAAAGATAAGGTGCCCATATGTGTTTGGGCTTACTTCTGAGTTCTCTATTCTATTCCATTGATCTTCCTTTCTATTTTTGTGCCAGTACCATACTGTCTTGATCACTATGGCCTTGTAGTATAGTTTGAAGTCAGGAAGCCTAATTCCACCAACTCCATTTTTCCTTCTCAAGATTGCTTTGGCTATTTGGGGTCTTTTGCGTTTCCATACAAATCGTAAGATTTCTTGCTCTAGTTCTGTGAAAAATGCCATTGGTAATTTGATCGGGATTGCATTGAATCTGTAAATTGCTTTGGGTAGTACAGTCATTTTCACAATGTTGATTCTTCCAATCCAGGAACATGGTATGTCCCTCCATCTGTTTGTGTCATCTTTGATTTCTTTCATCAATGTCTTAAAGTTTTCTGCATACAGATCTTTTGCCTCCTTAGGCAGGTTTATTCTTAGGTATTTTATTCTTTTTGTTGCAATGGTGAATGGGAGAGTTTCCTTAATTTCTCTTTCTGCTCTTCCGTTGTTAGTGTATAGGAATGCAAGAGATTTCTGTGCATTAATTTTGTGTCCTGCTGCTTTACTAAATTCATCAATTAGTGCTAGCAGTTTTCTGGTTGAGTCTTTAGGGTTTTCTATATATAGTATCATGTCATCTGCAAAGAGGGACAATTTTACTTCTTTTCCAATTTGGATTCCTTTGATTTCTTTTTCTTCTCTGATTGCTGTGGCTAAAACTTCCAAAACTATGTTGAATAATAGTGGTGAGAGTGGACACCCTTGTCTTGTTCCTGTTCTTAGAGGGAATTCTTCCAGTTTTTCCCCATTGAGAATGATGTTGGCTTGTGGTTTCTCATATATGGCTTTTATTATATTGAGGTAATTTCCTTCTATGCCCATTTTCTGGAGAGCTTTTATCATAAATGGATGTTGAACTTTGTCAAAAGCTTTTTCTGCATCTATTGAAATGATCATATGGTTTTTATCCTTCAAGTTGTTGATATGATGTATCACATTGATTGATTTGCATATATTGAAGAATCCTTGCATCCCAGGGATAAACCCCACTTGATCATGGTGTATGATTTTTTTAATGTGCTGTTGGAGTCTGTTAGCTAGTATTTTGTTGAGGATTTTTGCATCTATATTCATCAGTGATATTGGTCTGTAGTTTTCTTTTTTTGTGACATCTTTGCCTGGTTTTGGTATCAGGGTGATGGTGGCCTCGTAGAATGAGTTTGGGAGTGCTCCGCCTTCTGCAATATTTTGGAAGAGTTTGAGAAGGATAGGTGTTAGCTCTTCTCTAAATGTTTGATAGAATTCGCCCGTGAAGCCATCTGGTCCTGGGCTTTTGTGTGTTGGGAGATTTTTAATCACTGCCTCAATTTCCATACTTGTGATTGGTCTGTTCATAGTTTCTATTTCTTCCTGGTTCAGTCTTGGAAGATTGTATTTTTCTGATAATTTATCCATTTCTTCCAGGTTATCCAATTTATTGGTATATAGTTGCTTGTAGTAGTCTCTCATGATCTTTTGTATTTCTGAGGTGTCCATTGTTACTTCTCCTTTTTCATTTCTAATTCTGTTGATTTGCATCTTCTCCCTTTTTTTCTTAATGAGTCTAGCTAATGGTTTATCAATTTTGTTAATCTTCTCAAAGAACCAGCTTTTAGTTTTATTAATTTTTGCTATGGCTTCCTTCCTTTCTTTTTCATTTATTTCTGCTCTGATCTTTATGATTTCTTTCCTTCTGCGCAGTTTGGGGTTTCTTTGTTCTTCTTTCTCTAGTTGTTTTAGGTGTAAGGTGAGGTTGTTTATTCGATCATTTTCTTGTTTCTTAAGGTAGGACTGTATTGCTATAAACTTCCCTCTTAGAACTGCTTTTGCTGTGTCCCATAGGTTTTGGGTTGTTGTGTTTTCATTGCCATTTGTTTCTAGACATTTTTTGATTTCCTCTTTGATTTCTGTAGTGATTCCTTGGTTGTTTAAGAGTGAATTGTTTAGCCTCCATGTGTTTGTATTTTTTGCAGTTTTTTTCCTGTAACTGATATCTAGTCTCATGGCGTTGTGGTCTGAGAAGATGTTTGATATGATTTCAATTTTCTTGAATTTGCTGAGGTTTGATTTGTGACCCAAGATGTGATCTATCCTGGAAAATGTTCCGTGTGCACTTGAGAAGAACGTGTAGTCTGTCGTTTTTGGATGGAATGTCCTATAAATATCAATTAAGTCGAGATGGTCTAATGTGTCATTTAAAGCTTGTGTGTCTTTATTTATTTTCTGTTTGGATGATCTGTCCATTGATGTAAGTGGGGTGTTCAAGTCTCCCACTCTTATTGTGTTACTGTCGATGTCCCCTTTTATAGCTGTTAGCATTTGCCTTATGTATTGAGGTGCTCCTATGTTGGGGGCATAGATATTTTCCATTGTGATATGTTCTTCTTGAATGGATCCCTTGATCATTATGTAGTGTCCTTCCTTGTTTCTTTCAATAGTCTTTACTTTAAAGTCTAATTTATCTGATATGAGTATTGCTACTCCAGCTTTCTTTTGACTTCCATTTGCATGGAATAATTTTTTCCATCCCTTTACTTTCAGTCTATATGTATCCCTTGGTCTGAAGTGGGTTTCTTGTAGGCAGCATATAGAAGGGTCTTGTTTTTGTATCCATTCAGCCAGTCTGTGTCTTTTGGTTGGAGCATTTAATCCATTTACATTTAAAGTGATTATTGATGTGTGTTCCAATTACCATTTTCTTAATTGTTTTGGATTTGTATTTGTAGGTGTTTTCCTTTTCTTGTGTTTCCTACTTAGAGAAGTTCCTTTAGCACTTGTTGTAAGGCTGGTTTGGTGGTGCTGAATTCTCTTAACTTTTGCTTGTCTGGAAAGCTTTTGATTTCTCCATCGAATCTGAATGAGATTCTTGCTGGGTAGAGTATTCTTGGCTATAGGTTTCTCTCTTTCAGGACTTTCAGTATATCCTGCCATTCCCTTCTGGCCTGCAGAGTTTCTGTAGAAAGGTCAGCTGTTATCCTTATGGGTTTTCCCTTATATGTTATTTGTTGCTTTTCTCTTGCTGCTTTTAATATTTTTTTCTTTGTGTTTAATTGTCATTAGTTTGATTAATATGTGCCTTAGTGTATTTCTCTTTGGGTTTATTCTGTATGGGACGTTCTGTGCTTCTTGGATTTGGTTAATTATTTCCTTTCCCATGTTGGGGAAGTTTTCCACTAGAACCTCTTCAAATATTTTCTCAGACCCTTTCTTGTGTTCTTCTTCTTTTGGGATGCCTATAATTCGAATGTTGGTACGCTTAATGTTATCACTGAGGTCTCTGAGACTGTCTTCTATTCTTTTTATTCTTTTTTCTTTTTCCTGCTCTGTGGCGTTTATTTCCCCCATTCTATCTTCCAACTCACTTATTCATTCTTCTGCCTCAGTCATTCTGCTGGTTATAGCATCTAGAATATTTTTAATTTCAGTTATTTTGTTATCCATTGCTGTTTGTTTTTCTGAGTTCTTATGAACTGTTTCTTGTACTTTCTCTATTTTGTTATCAAGATTTTGTATCATTTTTACTATCCTTACTCTGAATTCTTTTTCAGGCATTTTTCCTATTTCCTCCTTATTTATTTGGTCTTGTGGGTGTTTTTCCTGCTCCTTTGCCTGCATGGTGTTTCTTTGTTTCCTCATGGTTGTCCAGACTTTTGGGGTTGCTTGACCTGGCGATAGAGGTGTTTATATAAGACTGTCCAAGCCTCAGACTAATGTCCAAGTGTTGGATTAAACAAATACAAAGTCTAGGAAACACATACATGTGTAAGACACACAATTACTGAATCCATTAGGACATAAGGCTCTGGAAAGACCTGACAGAACCCCAGTATGCTACCAGATATTCAAAGAGAAACCCAGCAGAAATTGACAACTGAAACAGAACAAATCAGAGACAAAAGCAAAAGCAAACAAACAAAGAAATAATACCTTACACATACAAACACTAATCCAGGGAGATTTTGTAAGCTAGGATCAAATATAGAAAAGAGCTAGAGTACCACCAGACAGAATGGAGATTCTCATAATGAAATTAGACAGTTGTACTAAGAACTAAGATAAAGACAAAAACCTAATATTAAATACCAAGGTGGTGCGTCATCTGGAGAATAGAGCAAGGAGTCTGAGCAGATCAATAGTATTGCTTATAAGTATGTTAAGATCAAATAAACTTAAAACGGCTGGAAGAAAGGGCAACAGAAGAGCGTAGTGTGGTTGGAAATATGGAAATAAGAAGAAAGGAATAGAAATGTATAAAAGATAGGGATGAAAGGAAAGTATGAGAGATATATTGTCCATACTACCAAAAACTTAGTTAGATATAGAAGTATATAAAAAGGCAAAAAAATAAAAATAGAATAAAAAATATCATTAAAAAAATTATGTTATAAAATTGTAGATCCCTTAGGACTAAGATCGTAATTAATAAAGAAAAAAGAAAAAGAAAAAAAAATCCAGAACTGATCCCAGAATGGACCAGTTCAATAGGATCGATACTAATTTTTCTGTTTCCTTAGCGTCTCAGCTGTAAGTGTCCTTCTACTCGCCTTGGGTTTTTTTGCATTATTCTGTGACCAGCCGAAGTTCCTTTATTGTTCGTCTGTAAGCATCGGTGTGTGGGGAGGGAGAGGGTACAATAGTGGCTCCTTCCCCTGGGAGTGAGTGAGCAGTGGTGCACTGTTGTTTCAGTCGGGCTTGGAGGTGCCTGTTGCAGAGGGATGCTGGTGGCTCAGGTGTAAACAGAAAGTCTTAGAGTTGGGCCTCTCTTGGGTTTTTTTTTGTTTGTTTTTTTCTTGGCAGCCTCCCTGCTGCCAGTGTTCCAAGGGGTTTTAATCCAGCCCCGCCCGAGTGCCTGAGGGTGCTTGTTATCCCTGAGTGCCTTAGGTGGCCCACAGAGCGTGTCTCCACTGTCTGTTGCAGAGGTGCCGAAAGAGAGAGAGAGAGGCTATGCACGGGGCTCCTCCCCCCCGCCCGTGAGCCTGCAGCCTCCAGCCACCATCATGGCCAGGCAGCTCTCAGGGGCAGGCCCTCCTTGCCGCGGACCTCTTCCCTCCTGTCCTCTCGGTCCATCACCTTACTGGCAACAATGTTTCTCACCCTGAACCAGCTCTCCGGTTCCCACGCTCCCACTCCCGGACCCTCTGTTCAGCTGTGAATCGACGTCTGGGTCTGGGAACGCCGAGCTGCAGTGTGGACCCTCCGTGTGTTTCTCACTCCCTCCCGTCTGCCACAGCTCCGCCGCTTCACCCTCTTTGAGCCATCGTAGATGCCTCCCTACCAGTTATGTTGGGCTCCTTGCGGTCCTTTCTGGTGTCCGAGGCCGTCTGCTGGTGTTCAGCTGGTTCTCTGTGGGAATTATTGTGTCCTTCGGTGCATTCCCAATGCATCTGTGGAGAGGGATGCATTCCATGTCCCTCTACTTCGCCGCCGCCATCTTTTAATCCCCTGTATATGCATTTTTATTGAATATACACCTCTAAGTGAATTTTCCAGGTTATAAGTTTTGTGTGTGTTCAAATTTAGTAGATAATGCCAGTTTCACCAATGGTTTTATCAGTTTTCATTACTGTCATCTGGTAAAGGAGCTCTAATTGCCGTGCAGCCTTGCTGACATTTTATAACATCAGTCTTTTTCATTTTAGCCGTCTTGGTGAATGTTCAGTGGCAAATTATTATCATTTTTATTTACATTTTCTTGAGTAACATCGCTTTTACTGGTCTTGCCAAGAGTTTTCTGGTAGAACTGCTTCTTGTAATTAGAAAGAAGCAACCCATCTCTATGCGGACAACCTGTCTTCCTCCTCAGGTAAGGGATCTGAGCAGTCATGGTTTGGGTCTATGCACATTTGTTGTCATATTCAGTAGGTTTTACATTGGAAATTTGTCTCAGCAAGTTTTTAAAACATCATTTTTGAAAAAAAAGTGGGGGGAAGCAGGGAAGTATTTCAAGAAGTCTATATGTAATAATAATAATAAAAAAAAAGCCATAGAGGCTCTCACTCAAGATGGCTTACCAAGCCTCTTGAGTTTAGCTTCTCTGCTTCCTCAAATCCCTTTTCTAATGACACAAGAAATAAAATGATAAAAATAAATCCATAACAGCACTTGAAAGCTGGGTGGTATGCTACTAAAAACCAGAAAAGTGAAGAATTCCTGGAAGATATTGTAAAACAAGTGGGAAGAGATTGACAGTCAAACCTAAGAAAGCTGAGGAACTATAAATCCCATGCAGTCAAAGAGGAGCTCAAAATAGATGAGTTTTTCAAGCACCAAGTCACATAAAGAACAAAAGGAGCAAAGTCTGAGAGAAAGTGCTGGCCATGGGGAGCTGTCCAGGTAATTAAATAGAGAACCCTTAAATGACTATGCCAGGAATCCTTTCCACCTCCAAATTACTGAATCTCACATTTGCTCCCAGGTACAGAGATGTAGAATGAGAATTCCATGACCAGCCCGAACTTCTGGGCTGGAAAAGTTGAGCCTTGTACCTTGGAGAACAAGCTACACTCATTATAAGGGGTGTATGCAATCCCCCAGTCAAATCTGGAGAAAAACCAGCAGAAAAAGTGATCCTTCTGAGCCCTTTTTTTTTTAAGTAAAGCCTTTTGAAGACTTGAAACTTGCAAAGGAAATAATTAAAGGACTGAAATTCATTATGTGTGCCTCCTTTGGTGATAGGACCTGTCCCTGTGCTATAGGTGACTGCATAATTTCTTCCCCAAACCAGGACACTTCTGAGCATGAGCAGGGACAGTGATGATAATTTTGCTTGTATAAGAGGCTTAAAGCAAGGCTGTCTAAAGTGATTGTGGATATTCGGTCATGCCTACTTATGCCACTCCTGCACAGAAATGGGCAGAAATAGTGCAGTCATATTTCCTCATGTTTGATGAATGGGTCAACTATGCTTACTTACTGCTCAACCAGAAAGTGTGGAAATTTTGATCAAAACAAAACAAGAAAAGTGAATAAAACAACTTTTTTGTGATAATCAGAAAGAACTGAACATTGTTTGGGGCATTAGATTATATTAAGTAATTACTGTTAATTTGGTTGGGTGTGATAATTGTTTTTCAATTACTTTTTTAAGTCCTCATCTGTTATACTAATACAAGGAGCATTTAAAAATGAAATTATATGAATCCAGGATTTGTTTTAATACATTCTAGTGAGAAGTTGGAGTAGTGGGAGAAGGGAGTGCAGAATAGCTGAACTCAAATTGGCAATATATTGATATCTGTTGTAGCTACATGATAAGTAATTGGAGGTTTATTGTACTATTATATCTACTTTGGTACATGTTTGAAAACTCCATAATAAAATTTTTGTGTCAACATAAGAATTTTTTAAGCTTAAACTCACAAGAAAAATAATACATGAAAATAATTATAGCCACAAAATTTGGAAAAGCAGAATGGGTGATAAATGTTTAGAAATCACAGGAAGCTAAATTCTAAGGTAGCAGTGAACAAATCAAAACTTATCTAATTTTCTCATTATATACTTAAAAACGTGTAAATTGGGGGACCATTTACATGTAGAAGTACACATTAATGTGAAGTAAGACAAGGAGGATTGGTTAAAAGTCTATTTGAGAAGCAATTAGACTTCCATACCTTCTCTTCCATGCTGATCAACAAAAGATCTGTGTCACTTTCACCCCTGCAGAACACCAGAGACTTTAACAGAGTGTAATACACTGCTTCTCAGGATTGGGAGTTACCAATACCAGGCATCTGTAGCAGGTAGTCCATACTAAAAACAGAGAACCTGAGTAAAAGTTTATATATTTATTGAAATTCCCAGTCCTTTCTCCCCCTCAGCTCTGAGGATGCTGGCAGCCAAGCTTATACCATCTACACAGTGAAAGGTTTTTATCTAGAGAATCTGAACTAGTTACAAGAAAAAAAGATCTAAATGTATTGACTTGAGATCCCCAGTGGGATAACCTAATAAAAACACCTTTAAATTAAACCTGCAATCAACAAGTCACAAACACACATACACAAACATATACGTATAAGTAATACACAAAAACATTTCAATCAGTTTTTTAGTGCCCAATCTTTATATGTGAATATATATCCCCAAATCACCAGACATCTGAGGACAGTCTCTAACATGAAAGACAAGTCAAAACAAGCCAATATTAAAAAGCTTGAAAGAAACAGAATCTATGCAGGGAGAGGGAAGAAAAATAATATTTTCAGAGAAAAAAGAGGACCTATTTCAACCATGACATAAGACATGCCATCTCCAGAAAAGGAATAATCAGAGAGAAGGAAGGAGACCTTTGAAATTTAAAATATTAAAGGAAAATTAAAAATTAAATAAAGATGTTAAATGATAACATTTTAAAAACTAGATAATAAAATTTAAAAAGATAAGAAAATTATAGGACTAGAATAGGAGGTACAATAGTCTCCAAATAAGAGATACCAAACCCTAACAGAGAAAAAGAAAATAATTAAATCAAAAATTTTTTTCACTAAAATTTCCTGAATTGAAAGATCTAAAATTCCACTTGAAGGGACCCATTGAGTGGCCAACACAATAGATGAATATATACGCAAATTACATATTACAATGAACTTTCAGAATACTAGGCACAAAGAGAAGATTCTACAAGAGTTCCAGGAGAAAAAAAGATGACATAAACAAACTAGAATAAAAATGTTTAACCCTTCTTCAGGAAGCACTATATACAAGAAGACAAAAGAATAATGCCTTTAAAATTCTATGAGACAATTATTTCCAAACTAGATTTGCATATGTAACCAAACTATCAATAAAATAAAGATATTTTAGACACGTGTTATTAAACAATTTATCTCCAATGTACCATTTCTCAGGTAATCACTTGAAGACATGTTCCACTAGAGTAAGGATATAAACCAAAAAAGAAGAATATTTGGGATTAACTCAAGAGAGAAGCAAAAAGAATTCCATGAAAAAAATCTATGAAACTGATATCCAGAAAACCAGTACAGGTTGAAGCTGGTCAAAATGCTAAAGGAGAGATATCATCAGGAAGATGAAACTGTCACATCCTATATAAGCATACAAAATAACAAAACAAATATAATATGAATTTTAGGAAGTTTTTTTTTTTAAGCTTAAAAAAGGGTAATATCATCTGTAGTAACACATCACCAATATCCTTTTCTCTTTTCTTTCCACATCCCACAAGAAAAAGAAAAGACACAACTGCATATTATCACATATATGTGGAATTGAAAAAATAAAACAAACTAGTGAATATAATAAAAAAGAAACAGACACATAGATATAGAGAACTAACTAGTGGTTGCCAGTAAGGAGAGGGAAACCAGCAAGCAGCAAGATAGGAGTAGGGAATTAAGAGGTACAAACTACTACGTATAAAATAAATGAGCTACAAAGATATATTGTGCTACACAGGGAATAAAGCTAATATTTTATAATAACTATAAATGGAATACAAGCTTTAAAAATTGTGAGTCACTATGCTGTACACCTGAAACTATATAATATTATAAATCAACTATACTTAAATTAAAAAAAAAATTCCACATCCCAATATTCTTGCAATTATACAAGGCCATGTGACTAGTTTGTGCCAATGAAATGTAAGCAAGAGTGGCATATACATAATCACTCCCTGTCTGAAGCAATGAAAAGCCCCTGCATTTTCTACTCCATTCTCTCTCCTTTGCCTTAGATTGTTAGCTGAGCTGGCACAGCCACAAAATGAGAACATTGTAGATTGCTGGGCCAGTGTATAAAGGACAACTGCCTGGGAGAGTCACTTAATCCTAGAGTGGACTTTGCATGAGCAAAAGCTAGTGGGATGCCAGCATTGTTCATTACTATAATATGAACATGTGTGAATACATATTCATAATTAAACAATGATTATTGTTCTATCCAAAATTATAGGCAGGGGTAGGAAATGTGTTTTGTGAGAGCGCTGTGTGGGGTACGGGAGCTAGGAATATATGTTCATGTGGTGGAGAGATTGAGTGTCAAAGAGAATGAAAGTCCCTCTTCCACAGTGGAAAGTCAATGAACAGTGCCTAAAATTAAAAAAAAAAAAGTAATAGAAGTATGTCTTGTCTTCAGCTTTGGACCTTACTTTCTTTTTTTGCCACAAAGGAAAAGCTCCTCTTGATAAGCACATCAATCGAGAACATACATTGGGTTTTATTTTCATTGGTGTGAGTATGAAAGTTCAAATCTTTGACAATGGCCAAAAGTCCTTAGGTAATTATACTTGAGTGGCTCCCCTGATCCGCAGTGGTGGAGGAGGTGAAGAGGTAGTGGGAGGACATTCCCAACAGCCAGGTATGTGTTTCCTTACCCAACCCCCTTTACCACAGTTAATTCAAGAGGGAGTATTCATCCAACATGAGCTAAGCCAAAAAACGCCTCTCTCCTTATTTTGGAGTTGGGATTGAAAGACCCTCAGCTTAGCATGGTCTGTTTTTTGTTGGGGTGGTAGCTTTTTTATTTATTTTTTTAATACAGCATGATCCTAGGAGCTGTGAGGTATTTATATTCCCCACAGTGTTGACTAAATAACAAAAGTCAGTGTGAAACATGAGAGAAGAAAACACATGCACAGATATGTCCCCGGTGTTTATAACACCTCAGTTCCCGGTCTTGTGAAACGCATCTTCTTATATGTGTAAACTAACTTAATTCTTTTCCATACTTGGAGCCAGAGAGTTCTGGCTGTTAAAACTATACTTATCAACTGGGACCTAAAAAGGCAGCTTAATTCTCTCCTTTGCACCTAAAAATACACATTCTTTAGACAGTTAGAGGGAAAGACGTCATGTGAATTCTCTCCTTTGCTTAGACACTTATGTTTCTCTGGCAGCTGTGCACATTCTAGAATTGGCCTCTGGTCCTTCTTTAGAGGGCACAGAAAACTTTGTCTAGGGAGCGGTGTGGACCTAACAGAAGAATTAGCATCTTGACCTGGATGATTTCACCAGTGTCTCCTGTTTCACTGTAGGCCACTTATTCACAACACAAAGTTTTATAGGATATGGGGGAAAAAAACACCATCCCTCTCTGACATTTACATTTTTTTGTAGAGGAGACTAACATTAATTATCTGTTTCTCCACCTCTAGAAACTGCTGAAATCCTTTTGCTGACAGTGTCAGCCTGGGTTTATAGCATCCCATTCTCCTGGAAGACAGAAGGAATGTCAAATGCATTATACTACCAAGGGGACATAAGCTAATAAAGAAAAATGATTAATCGATATTTATGTGCAACACATTGAAACAAAGAGAGTCTGCATTAGCTCCAGAGTGTAAACCATTTTGTAGAGAAAGCGCTTCTGAATCTACTTCGTCATTCTTGATTTAGCAAATGTGAGCTTTTCTTCTTTCTCAGCTAACAGCCAAAATAATTAACAAGAGTTTACATGAACTGGGAAAGTGCTGTGTTGAGAAAAAAAAAGAGAAATTGTACAAACTCTGTGGCCAAGCAGTTTGCTGCCAGAAATAGAATTGTGAACATCAGGCCGATTGGAAAGGCTGCCGTGTGGAGTAAAGGTGACTGAGCCTCAGAAACCAGCTCAACAATTCCCACATTCACACCCTGTGTGAGATTCTCTGAGTAGCCCATCAGCAGAAGTAAGGTGGAAAGGACTAGTTTTTTGTAAAAATCTCAGATGAAAGAAGTTAGTTATTTAAATCAACATTGAGTACAGTAAAATAGAAAAAAAAAAATTTGAGTATTTCATTTGACACTGTCCATTCTAAATTCATAACAAAGCTAAGTATTTTAATCCTGTTATACTTTTGCCTTTTGAACTAAAATGGACCCAGAGATCACATGGCTCCTCCTTGCTTTAAATGGAAGAGGAAGAGGATGCTCCTAAAGGTTAAGTACAGGTCCAATTTAAGCATATGGTGAAGAACAGAAGAGAGTATCAAATCTAGTCTTCCCGGTTCCTAATTAGTGCTCCCTCCACCAGACTTTGCTTCAGGTAAAGTCTGTAGGAGTCCCAGCATGATAGCGGGAATAATGTCACACATGAGGACACCGGTGTTCTCTGGGGAATATCGACTTCCCACTTGTTAGAAGGCAATTTTTCTTTTCCGAAGAGGCAATGATGGCCTTCTTTTTGAAAGTAATTCAAAGGTGCAAATGTGAACTTCAAGCAAAGTGCTAAGGCAAGTGTATTGCCTAAGCAGTCAAAAGAAAGGGCACAAGTAAAATCAGGTGATTTTACGTACAAATTTTATCCTCTGGAGTGTAAATATCTTGATGATCCTTTAAAAAAAAAAATCAGTCTTCTTGTCACCACAATTGAACTACAACTCCATTACAGAATCAATACTGCTGCTAGCAAATATCTCTTCTGAAACAGGCTTGCTACACAAATTAAAACAGTTTTGGGAGGGGGATGTGGTAATTCTGGGAAACTTGGGGAAAATAATGATCTCAAAATGGAATTCATTTAATAGACCGAACTGGGGCTGGGTGGGTTGGGGTGTGGCTGAAGGGGGTGGGGAAGGCTTACATTATGATGAAATTTTTAATAAAAGCAGGACATAAACAGTTTGGTTTCAAGGCAGAGGAAACAATGATCAAATGGATCTTTTCTCCAAATAAATACCGTTACGCTACATTTTCATGGTCAATAGTGCTCCATTTGCAGGTGCCCCTCGTCTCAAAAACCAATTTGGCTTATCTGTTTTCCCCTCCTTACACATATCTCAAAAGCTGTAACAGATTCGGGGAAATAGATGACCCAGTCACAAATGCTCACTTCTCCAGGGACCTGCCTTTAAACTGACCTTGAGCTTCGAAAACCAGGAAGAGCATTTATGTACCTCAGGAAAGTATTAAATCTGGAAAAAAATAAATAAAAAGGAAAGCAGGATAGGCCGAGTTGCACAAAGCAAATGAAGACTCAGACAGCCAAACCAATAGATAAGAACGCACAACCCCCATTGAGCTGCTGATTCGTTATGGGGCGTAGTGGTTACAGGAAATGTCTGTTTAGATTAATGCCACACAATCATCAGTCTTTTACAAGAAATTCTAAAACGTGAACTTGGCCAACTTTATGTGTGTCTTTTTATTTCTGCCCTTTTCATACGGAAGATTTTGTTGGTTTGGGGGGTGGGGGAGAAAGAACTGCCTGGGTTCAGCCCCGTAGTAGATGATTCAAGGAAAATTTGATTGTTTATTAATGAATTTTAATGTACTTAGATAGCTCCTTTTTTCTAAGTCCTTGGCCTCTGGAGAGGAAACACACACAACTGTGTGGTGCTATTTAGTGGGATTATGGGCTACCAGTGAATAAACTGAAACTGGGTTCTGTATGACTTGTGGCATAAATTAAAACCGTTGCTATCACAGGAGGGAAATTCCCACAGTTAATGCTCAGTGGTGTGTGTAGGGTGCACCAGTTTTTAAATCTCCAACTGCCACCTACTGATGAGGACTATTTTAAGAAGTATGAAAAGGTAAAGAAAAGGTAAAGAGAAAGCAAGGCTAAAGTTTGATTCTGCTATGACAATCTGAAGTAAACATATAACCACAATTTTTGAAAGGTATAACAGAATATAATAATTATAGCTTAGACTTATCTAGTACTTTCTAGGTGCTATGGATAGTGTGGCAGGTTAAAGATGGCTACAAATTCTTTGATATTTCTCCCAAGGAAAGGTGGGGTCTATAACTCCTTCCTGAATCTGAGTTGGTTCTTTGATAACTTTGACCATTTGAATATGGCAAAAGCGTCTCTGTGTTAGTTTCTAGACCCAGAGTCTAGGGAGCCATTGGGTCCTATTTCCTCTTTCTTAGCACACTCTCTCGGGGAACGCTGAGCCTCCACATAAGAAATCTAATTATCCTGAAAGATATACATCTAAAGACGTAACAGAGGAGCTCTGTCCAATGGATCCAGCCTTCCACTATCCCACCACATGACAGGCATGTGAGCGAAGCCACTTGGAATCCTTCCTCCCCCGCTGCCGCACTTCTCCTGACTAGCTCATCCACACTAAAAACCACCAAGTGTCTTCAGCTGATGAATCAGAAGAATAAAGTAGAACTACGTCACTGAGATCTGCCCATGTTCCTAACCCACAAAATTGTGAGATACCACAAAATGGTTGTTTTTTAAAGGCACTAAGTACTGAGGTGGAGATCAGAAAATGTAATATGCAAGCTCTTTACATTTATTAACCTATTTAAGCCTCATAACAGTTGAATAGTGTACGGAGTGCTATTTGCCCCATTATAGGAATAAGCCTGAAGAAACTAAAAAAGTTTAGGCGGTGAAGTAACTTGCTCATAACCACATTGCTGGTGAAGGGCAGAGCGAGGATACAAGCTCAGGCGGTCTGATGTCAGAATCTGTACTCTTAGACATGACAGTTTCCCCACGTAGCCTTAAAAAATTAAACAAAATTACCAATCAATAAATATTCATGAAGTGCTTTGAAATATTGTAAAGCATTCTATTAGACGTAATATAATAGGGGGAGGATGACCACAATATTTGTATAGCAATCCGAGTTAATAAATGAAACACATTCTTTGATTCCCAGCTCAAAATAAACTGCCTTCCCTTAATCTACCCCACCTCCTCTCCAGTCATTTCTATCGCACACTTTATAACTAACCCTATCTGAAATCCTCTTATTCTGTTGCTTATTGCCTTTCTCTCCTTTTGGAACTTCAGCTCCATGGAGCTGGTATGGTATGGCTTGAAAACCCTTATATTGCCAGACATTTTATTCAGTAAACATTATGAACTAAATGTTGAATTAATTCTCTCATCCTCTTTAGGCTAGGTTCTTAGCTCTAAAATTCTAAAGGTATTCAGGTTAAAATATGGAAATGTTGAAGAAAAGGGCCCAGAAGGGTCATTTCTCCCCTTTCCAGGAAAAAGTATGCCATTTTAGCTCGAGCAAGTGTTCTTAACTTGAGATCAGTAGGTGAGATTCATATGACCTGTAGGTCCTTTAAAATGGTACCAAAAACATAGTCATGTGAGTGCATGTGCACTTATCTTGGGGAAGGGGCCAGACTTTTATCATATTATCAATGGAATCCTCAATTCAAAAGTATAAAGATCTGGGTTTCTTTTTTTTAAAGAAATGTTTCTCACTTTTTTTACTGCCATCGATCAAGAAATACATTTTTCATAGGGATCTGACTCCCATACACCCAGAGAAAAAATATGGAAACAAAAGTTTCACGAAACAATGTTTCCTCTCATTTCATGCAGTGCACTCTGATATTTTCTATTTTATTTTATTCTACTTCATATCTGAAATGCTGGTCTTGACCCACAGAATTTATTTCATAACTTACTAGTAAAAAACACTCATAGTGACAGTTGAGACATTTTGCTTGTTGTTGCTTTTTTTCTTTCAACCAATTTTAGCTCTCCTTATAGATGAGGTGTTACAATCAGTTAAGAGGAAGAAGTATAGCATCTTGGCAGACATACCTGAGGGCAGATGTGAGCTTGGGAACTTCTCAATCACACTGTGTAGCAGTTAGTGCCCACCCCCTTTGGGTGAGTTCCACATTCAGAAAATACACTCCTGTAAGTATAAGATATGGCTTTGTGAGTGTGGATATGCCTCTCCATTTGTGTGCCATTGGGCTTCCGGGGTTGGGGGGCAGGGTGGAGAGGGTGAAGAGTATGATAGTTTGATCTTTCACAAAGGATGTTCTTTGAGAGTATATCCTGTGGTGAATCTACAAGTTATCTGCAGAACTTCACACAGCACCCTGTGTGTACACTGAATAGGGAGGCAGCCAGTCAAGCAAATGATCACGGCACTGTGAGTCAAAAGAAGTGGGTTAAGTCCTAGTTCTACCACTTGGGCAAGTTACAAAAACTCTTTGAGCTTCAACTCCTTATTCTCTACAATAATAAAAATAAAGGAACTCTGTTTACCTAACAAGGTTATGGTGAAGAGCAGATAAAGCAATGACTAGACGTCGGGATTCTCCATTATTTCCTCCTGAAACTAGTTCCCACTAGTTGAGAATAATTTCAATTAATCTTGTAGTTATTCGCAAATAATCCATATGCATTCAATAAATGCATTTTTTCAGACTAATAATTGTACAACTTCCTTAATCTATATTTTAAGCATTTTACTTGCTGACTGCTGACTCTTTTTCTTACAGCTCACCCACTCCATCTTCTCAAGAGAAGAACGACTTTAATTTCCTCCAAATCTTACTAGCAAGGAGCAGCACCTTGTGATGGTGGGAAGTAGAGTTTAATGAGATGGAATATAGGTAGTGGAAAAGAGAATTAATGACATAGAGGCAGATTTGGTGTGGTAGAAAAATCTGCACTTTGGAGTCTGAAAGCCCATTGTTTGAACCTCCGACCCCTTAACTTACTATCTATGTGTTATGGACTGAATTGTGCTTCCTCTCACCAAAAATTTATATGTCAAAGTCTTATGTGACTGTATTTGGAGACAGGGTTTTTAAGAGATAATTAAATAAAAACGTGGCTATTGGGGTGGACCCTGATTCAGTACGACTGGTTTCCTTATAAGAAGAGGAGATTAGGACACAGACACTTGCAGAGGAAAGACCTTGTAAAGACACAGGGAGAACACAGTTATCTACAAGCTAAGGAGAAAGGCCTCTAAATCCTAAGAAGTGCTTCCAAAATGTTTTGCTTTGTTTTCAGTAAATGTTAAGTGATTTTGAACTTATAGTGAAAAATTATGGCAGGTCTAGGTCTACATAAAAATCAGCAAGGGTTTGAGACAACATCCATCCACATAGATGAAAGGACAGTGGATATGACACAAATATATACAGATAGATATAAAAACTCCTAGGAGGGGGAGATGTAGATACAGATATATAGCTATAAACATTGCTATGAGAACAAAGAACAGAAGAAACTAGTTTAGATGGATAAGTTGAGGAAACTTTGAGGAGAAATGTTTTAGCAGAGACCTAAGTAAGGAGTAGGAGTAGCCAGGCAGATTCTGAAGGAGTGCTTCAGGCAGCCTGGGTAGAAACAGCACATTTGAAGGTGAGACAAGTACGCATGTTCTAGAAGAGAGAGACTGTCATGATCCTGGATGGCACAAGCAAGGAGAGGGTGGTAAAGATGAGCTGAAGAAGCAGGTGGATTCAGAACAGGCAGGGTGTAGGAGGTCAGCTTCCATAGAACTTCCTAGACCAGGATTTTTCAGGGAGGAGAAATGTGAATCAATATGCATTTTTAAAAAGGAATTCTGGCTACTATGTAGGTTGGATGGGAGCCAGGATGGAAAGGAGAACCATTATTTGAGGAGGCTAAGTGAGGGATGATAGTGCCTTGAACTAGCAGGTTCACCCTGGATGCGGAGCTAAGTGGGCGGTTTAAGCTGTATCCTGGGGGTAAAATCAATAGGGCTGGTGATGATGTAAGTGCGAGGTGAAGGGATGGCTGACTCCCCAGTAAAATGAGGAGTAAAAAAGGATCCACCGCACAGGCTTATGGAAAGCATCAAATAGGAGGATGCATATCTAGTACACATAGGAAGCATTCCATGCATGTGAGCTATTGTTATTACAAAGATAGATACAAGAGGCATTTCAAAATGATTTGCAGTCATTCTAAATTGCCCAGAAAGTATCTTTTACAGGTTGGGAGTTGAAGAAAATTGAGGGCTAATAACTTGTTAATTTTGAACCATCACCTTCCCTTAGGTGCACATGTCTTTGAAGATACGGTTGTGTTTCACTTGTTTGGAATAACTGCCTTGTAACTTCACCATTTCCTAAAAATAACCTCAAGCAGGGGGAAGAATTGCTTAGGTTTCTGAATGCACACTAGTGAATCAAAGAGATGATAGAGCAAAGAAGGATAAAAACTTTCATTAAAGATTTACTCCCACCAAGTGGGGAAAGTGGGGAGGATTGGGGGGAATGAACTGGGAGATTGGGATACCAAATTGTACACTCTAAATATATGCTGTTTATTGTCTGTTAACTGTATCTCAATAAAAGTTCTTAAAAAAAAAGATTTACTTCCACAGAAGTAATTCAAAGCATCCATAAAGTGGGTGCATTCCTTATGATTCAAACAAATAAACTCAATTGAAGCACTGTGGTAACCAAAGTTTCTGCATTTGTATCTTGAAATCATAATTCTGAGAAAGAGTAATGCAGTTTTCTTACATGACAAATACTTGACCTTTTGTAAAGATATCATTTTCTCAACATGACTACAGGAATGACAAGAGAGATGAAGGGTCAGAGGAGCCAATGAGTGCTATTTGTATCTTGAGAAAAGGAAAATGCAAATTACAAAAGTGTTATTCAGGAGACAGAAAAATAGATCTCTCCTGGTCACCCTTCTAAACCGATAGACCCCCACCCCCACCTCATCATCAGAGACCTCTGGTTGTTTCCTCAATCGAAGTAAATATTAAAGGGTATTTTTTTCCCCTGAGGTTTCTACAGGTGTCTTTCTACTTGACAGCCTTCTTTTTTTTTGAGGTTTCGGTAATGAGCAAAGACGAAAGCATAGATACTTCGGAAGCGTCAACACACAGGTCTCAATAGTGCAATAATTTTTCTCAAAGCTCCTAGCAGACAGAACTGCAAATATACCATTAACCCTGACTATAGAGGACTCAGTAGGCTTTCTAAAAAAAACAGATTCATTGAGTCACTCAGATCTGTCTTCTTGATTTTCACTGATTTATTTTCAAAGTTTCTGCAACAATTAATAGGTCATTATTTACAATATCCTTCTGGAGTGAATCAATGCTATTATCCTTGGTGTAATTCAATACTGCAATATAATCTCAGTATGTTTCCATCTACTTACTGTGTTCTCTGGTCTGCAAGGATGTCTTATTGCCATGACAGCTTTTAATGCAGGTTTGCTGCTGATAATAAAAAAAAGTCTTTGTGTGGTGGGTTTTCCTACTATCTAGTAAAATGGTCCCCTGCCAAGTCACATCTTTAGAGGGTTAGACCTTTAATACCTTTAATGCCATTGGCTGTCAGCCACTCCAAGAGCGCAAGACTGTTAGAAGAGTCCACCACTTTCCATAGGTTATCCTGTTGCCCCCTATGGAGCTGCAGAGAGCACTTGGAGTCCACTGCCACCTTTAGAGATAGGAAAGGGGCTGAGAGGTCTAATGCAAATGGATGAGTGATCCTCTCATTGGGATGATAAATTCGTCCAGCACTACTGCTTATTTGTACATACAACTAATAGTTCCCTTATCACAATATATGCTAAGCATCTGCCTCATCTGAAATAAATTCCTGTTCATTTCCGTGTGCATTGTGCCAGTCACAGTGTGTGCTCTCAAAAATATGTGATGCATTGAACTGAACTCAGTTTAAATCAGGAATACTAAGCCCATTTGGCTTTCTCCTTTTCTACAAGTCAGTAAAATGGCAGCTAACCTAGTTGTTATTTTTCAGGTGCTCTCAGCTGAGAGTGGCAAAAAGCCAGGTAGGTGTGATGAGAACTGATAGTGTATTTCTTCTGTTCCCAGGTTTCTGGGTCTTTGCCATAGGAGAGAGTGGCAGGGAGCCAGAAATGGAAGCCAGAACAGCACAGGGAGGGTGAGTCTCTGCCTTATACTACAGTGCCCCATAATTATAACTCACTCTATGCTGGAACGCTAGTACTACAGAAACAGATGAGATGCATTGACAATTCTAGAATATCCTGGCAGAATCATCATAGGATCAGAAGTCAAACAGAAATGAGAGAAAAGTTAAAACAACTTGGAGTTTCTGTTATTGCATTTTTACCATTTACTTTCAGAAAATTTCAGCATTTGACATTTTGAATTCAGCTCTCTATAAACACTTTTAAAAATAAGAATGATACCTGATATGAGTCATGAATTTGCTTTTGATCCCAAGTTTGCAACATCTGTACTGACAAGGTAAATTGAAAAACTGTGTGGGGAGAGGCTGGGCAGTCTATCATATAGCAATGAAGCCACATGGCAAGAGCTTAGTTGCAAAACTATGCCGCATCTGTCCCAGAGGAAGGAACAGCTCTCATGGAGGCAGCTAGGTGAGTGTGAGGCCTCTGAGAAAGCAAAAGATGTGATTTCTGATGTTTAGGGTTTAGAGTAAAAGATTTGTTGTAGCAATAGTTAATTTTGTTATTATTACAAATACAAGCACAAATCACACACACACAAACTGGGAATATTAGTTATATGAGTAACAGATACCATATATGTCCTCATTGTACAGTTTACAGAATCAGTGCTATGTGGGTCAAATAAATTTAAAAACAAAATTTGGATTGGTGACCTATGACAACAGTACAACCGAGTGTCCAGAGACTACTTGCATGACCTTACTCTCTACCTCATCTTTTGACTTAGAGTCTTTATTCCTTCTTCTTAACTTCTGTGACCCATATTCATTCCATCTGCATTTGAGTACTGCCATTGATACACTGTGGGCATAGTCTAAACTCAATGAAAAAGCAGAGTTAAAATAATAGCTTAACTTTTCTGGTAGAGTTGTATACTTGAACAAGCAATGAACCAGGAGTCAAAGGACTTGTGCACTAGCTCAAGTTCTACTAATAGGTATCCATGTAATTAAGCCACATGTGCTAACTCATTAGACAGCTCCTTAGTAATCTGAACCTTGATTTTCCATCTGTAAAATGGAGCTAAGAATTTATTTGCTGTTCACCCCCAAAAGTCACAGGCTCAAGTGAGATCATATACATGAAAGCTTTTTTACAAACTATAAAGTGCTATAAAATATCTTTGAATTTATATTTATGGTCAGGAACTACAGACTTGTATCTGGAATAAAAGTAAAGTGATAATAGCAGGTGATTAGTTGCAAGTGTAAAAATAAAAGCTAGAAAAATATCTGCAGAAACTAAATCAAAAATTATAACATCAGCAATAGTAATGTTTACTGGGATCCTATTTACATCACTGCTGAAGTCAGGTAGATGCAGGGTGGCATTTGAGTTTTATATGATTGTCGATATATTGTTGATTTAATACCCAAAGTTTATTTGCCTAGCAAATATCACAAAAGCTAGCTAATTTTGAGAAACCATAATGCCACATTCCCATGACCCTCAGTCTCTGCTCCATGCTTTAAGTTTCATTTTCTGTTCGTTGTGTGTTGCCCTCAAGGTTATAAGGAAAAGGATAGAACGGATGAGTCAACAATGAATATTCTTGCCAGAAAAATAAACACTGAATTGGACTGTTGTTAATAAGAGTATCACATGTGAAAACAAATGAGGTAATTTTTCTGCCCTACTTGGCATTTAAAAGCCCTCACCATTCAGGGTTCTGGGTTTTCTTTGTTAAAGTTCACCAAGAAATTGGAAGAAATTCAGAGAACAGCTACCAAATTTAAAAGTTTAGTAAATAAAGGGTTGAGAGGATGGGGAAATCTTAATTATGAGAAAAACAAAACAACTAACACAGGAAAAGGTCAAGGGAAGATAGTAAATTTAGAACCATTTTATCTAGCAAGCAAAGGATAAAATACGATGCATTAAAGTTCTTGCTGGTAGGAACAACTATTGTTACAAAACAAAATACACAGCGACATGTCAATTATCCAGTTTCATCTGAGTGCAAAGGCCCCATTTTTAAGAAGTAACCTGAGGACCACAACTGTAAGCATCCACAATGCCAGCT
This sequence comes from Hippopotamus amphibius kiboko, assembly GCF_030028045.1. Lineage (NCBI taxonomy): Eukaryota > Metazoa > Chordata > Mammalia > Artiodactyla > Hippopotamidae > Hippopotamus > Hippopotamus amphibius. The sequence goes on along the minus strand of NC_080195.1, from coordinate 88,935,063 downwards.
TGCTCGATTTGCCCAAGCCACTTCCATTCTTTCTTTTTTTCCATGAATGACAGAAATAAAGATGCAAATAACCTGGACACTATCCCTCAATGCTATTAAAATGCCAAAGTGTAAACAGTGTAGAATAAAGATAGGCATTACGGAATGAACTATTTGTATTTTATTGCTGAATTATTCAAAATCTCATGGAAATGTAACCCCTACGGTATTGTAAACAGTAACACCCAAAACATGACTGCCGGCAGACTATTTAAAGATGTTTCATCGGGAATATCATGACTTCCATGTTTCTGCACAGTGGGCAGCTTATTCTCATTTTGGACTCCAGGCAGGAAGTATTTATTCCTGCCAAAGAAGATGTAAAATTTCCCCCTCTCCTGTTGCCACTGAGGTTGCTACCACCACAGAGAGAACAGAGTTGCCAAAGAGCACGTAGATCCAAACAGAAGATGGAGGCATGAGAGAAGAGAGCCACAGTATCTCATGGCCTCAGAGAGCATTCGGTGAGATTTTGGAAAAAATCAGATATTCTAAAAATCAGTTGAGAATGATTCAGTATATTGTGTGCTCTGATTAAATACATATGCATACAATAAAAGATAATGATAAAAATGTAAGTAGTAGATATTCCACTGAAGATCATGTGAGACAAGAGAAATACAAGGCACACAGAAAAAGAATCCAGACCAAGCCAGAGGTATTTCCTCAGCCAATATAGGCTCATTACTAGCTCCTCACAGAGAAAACTTGATAAAATGAGGCAGATATTTATCATCTTTTACAAATGCTTCTAATATGAAAATAGGAAAAGACAAATCCCTAAATATCATAAGTAGTATTTATTAGAAACTAAGAGGAAATATTAAAGGGTCATATCCTAAAAGTATCCCCAATAAAGCCAGGAGCAAGATAGGTATGAATGAGGGGCACCAATAGTTTGGAGAGTTTAGCTTATGCAACAAATTTCAGAAAAGAATTTGCTAATTAATTAAATTTTGGGAAAAAAATTGAAATATTATTATTTGCAGATGATGTAAATTTATGCCTAGGGGAGCCAAAATAAATAACTAAAATATTATTATTTTTAAAAAATTTTTACTATTTTTATTTTTAGAAATAGAAATATTTCACGTATGAGAAAGTATAAAGGTTGGAACCTATCAGATTTCATAATTGATTGCATATTTGTAGCAAGAGTAAAGGAGACATCAAATCTAAAGTTTGAACATGGAACATGAGCCTAGTTCTCTCTATCTCCAATACAACCCCTTTCTTGCAGGCCACCAACATCTCTGGCTTGCGTTACTGCCACAATTCCATTCTCTCCCTTCCAATCAATTACGCTCACAGCTGTGGACTGATTTTTTTAAAATTGAGATATAATTGACATATTATATTATATTCAGGTGTACAGCATAATGATCTGATATTTGTACGTATTATGAAATGATCACCACAGTGTCTGGTTAACTTCCATTACCACACATGGTTAAATTTTTTTTTTCTTGTGATAAGAACTTTTAAGATCTACTTTCTTAGGAACTTGCAAATTACAACAGAGTATTGTTAATGACAGTCACCATGCTGTACATTATATCTCAGGACTTATTTATTTTATAACTGAAAGTTTGTACCTTTTTCCCACCTTCACCCATTTTGCCCAACCCCACCCTCCTGCCTCCGGCAACCACCAAACTGTTCTCTGTATCTACAAGTTCAGCTTTGTATTTTTTAAATTCCACATGTAAGTGATATCATATGGTATCTGTCTTTCTCTGTCTGACTTATGTCACTTAGCATTAAACTCCCAAGGTCCACCCATGTTGTTGAAAATGGCAAGATTTCATTCTTTTTTACAGCTGAATAATATTCCATTTTGTGATATACACACATATACTCGTATATCACTTTTTCTTTACCCACTCATCCATTAATGGACACTTAAGTGGCTTCCATGTCTTGGTTATTATAAATAACGTTGCAAAGACCATGGAGGTACATAGCTCCTTTCAAGTTAGTGTTTTGTTTCTTTCAGGTAAATACCCAGAAACGGAATTCTTGGATCATATGGTAGCTCAGTTTTTAATTTTTTAAGGAAACTCCATACTATTTTCCATAGTGGATGCACCAGATAACATTCCTACCAATAGTACACAAGGGTTCCCTTTTCTCCACATTCTTGCCAACACTTGGTATTTCTTGTCATTTTGGTAATAGCCATTCTAACAGGTGTGAAACAATATTTTATTGTGGTTTTGTCTTGCATTTCCGTGGTGATTCGTGATGTTGAGCACGTTTTCATGTACCTGTTGGCCATCTGTATGTCTTCTTTGGAAGAATGTCTATTCAGGTCCTCTGCTCATTTTTTCATTAGCTTGCTTGTTTTCTTGGGTTTTTGTTTGTTTTTTGCTATTCTGTTGTATGAGTTTTTTTTAAATATACTTTGGATATTACCCGCTTCTCAGATATATGATTTGTAAATATGGTCTCCTTTACTGTGCTAAAATAATTTTAGAACTAACAATTGAGTTCTACAAAGTGGCTCTATATGAGAAAAAAAACATGAAAATTAATAGTTTACTTTTATGAATAAAAAATTAAGCTGGAAAATAAAATGGGGAAAAAGATCAAATTTGTATTAGCAAGAAAATTAGTTAATGCCTAAGTATGGATTTAATAAGAAAGTAATAAAAATTATAAGAAACCTATACAGTCTTACTAAAGAACATAGAGGAATGAATATACCACTTTTCCCAGATGGGAAAGCTTAACCCTATTCAGATATAAAGGATTTATATTATTAGATAAATTTAATAATGTTCCAAACAGAAGTTTGACTTTTTTTCTCTTTGAAATCTGACAAGTGGATACAAAAACTTGGAAAATTTTGAAAAGAATAATGAGAAGGTATATGACCCACCAGATATTAAAATGTATTTCCTTATATTATAAATACAAAGTCTCATATGCATATAAGAATTGAGAAGTAGCTCAGCAGACTAGAGTTCAGAAATAATGCAAGTATACACTGGAAACTATTTATGATAAATTTTGCACATCACATCAGAGGAGAAAGGATGTTTTATTCAATTAATAGTATAAAGGCAATTAGTTGTCATATGAAAAATAAGTTGAATTATTATGTCACACATGCCATAATAAATGACAGATCACTTATGGGATATAAATGGGAAAACAACAGAATTGTAAACATACTAGAAAAAATATAGGAGATTTTTTTTTTACAGTGGAAGCAACAGAAGTCAAAATAAGTCAGACACCATTCTTCATCTATTGGCTTGCAAAATTTAAAAAGTTTAAGGCTGATTTAAAAGAGAAGCAGACACTCTCCTATATTATTGATGGGAGTATAAATTGTTAAAAATGTGTATACTCTGTAACTCAGCAATCATACTTCTACGAATCTATTCTTTAAAAATAATATCAAGGAACCTCCATACTATTCTCCATAGTGGCTGTATCAATTTACATTCCCACCACAGTGCAAGACGGTTCCCTTTTCTCCATACCCTCTCCAGCATTTATTGTTTGTAGATTTTTTGATGATGGCCATTCTGACTTGTGTGAGGTGATACCTCATTGTGGGTTTGATCTGCATTTCTCTAATAATTAATGATGTTGAACATATTTTCATGTGCCTCTTGGCCATCTGTATGTCTTCTTTGGAGAAATGTCTATTTAGGTCTTCCACCCATCTTTTCATTGGGTTGGGTTTTTTTTTTTGATATTGAGCTGCATGGGCTGTTTGTAAATTTTAGAAATTAATCTCCTGTCAGTTGCTATACTACCATGTATGAAACAGATAGCTAGTGGGAATCTGCTGTATAGTGCAGGGAGCTCAATTCGGTGCTCTGTGGGTAGGTTAAGGAGGTGGGAAGGAGGTCCAAGAGGGAAGGGATACATACCTACATATAGCTGATTCACTTCATTGTATGGCAGAAACTAACACAACTATACCCCAATAAAATAATATTAATTCCAATAAAAAAACAGCAAGACTATCCTGTCAAAAATTTGTTTACAATAGCAAAACACTGGAAGCAACATAACAATCCACCAGGGAGTAATTAAACAAACATAATGTGTCTTTAGAATGGAATACTATGCAGTCATTAAAAAGAATGAGGTGGATTACCTGGAAATACATCCTGAACATCCTCTTAAATGCTAAGAGCAATCTTTCAACTATTACTTGGAGCATGGTTTCATTGACATGACTGGTTGGTTACAGCAAGGAGAGTATTGAGACTGGGCTGATTTTGCAACCCTCTACCACTAGGCATCATGCACCTGCAGTTATGGTAAGGTTTGTAATAAACAGTGTGGGTAAAGAGATAGGGTAGTAACCCAAATAGGTGATGACACCACGGAAAACTAGGAGATGTTAGAGCCAGAAAACCAGTTGCTGGGACATTATTCCCATCTCTTCACTTCAGCTGAAAGCAGGTGAAGTACAGGCCCTTGGCAGATGATTGTACCCTTCCTCCCAGGCTACCAGCAATTTAGTTGGAATCTCAACCAAATAGATGAGTTTTGATGAAAACAAACACCATGAGAGAAAAAAAAAAAAAAGGAATTGATGGGTGAGTAAAAATAATTATTTATGCAATCAGAAAAGATATTTAAACTAAAATTTAATTATCCTTACTGTGATACAGGTATTTCATCTAGGATGTATGAATAGCAAATTATGAAAAAGAAGAAATATATATTTATTGAAATTAAGCAAAAACAAACCTTGATATATAGCCTGAATAACCATAGCTGAAGAGCAAATCAGTGGAAGAAAAGATGGGAAAATATTCCCAGAACATACCACAAATGCATAAAGTTTAAAAATAGAAAAAAAGAATTAAGAGACAGGGAGGAAAATTCCCAAGAGGCCAGCATCCATCTAGTATGATTTCCAGAAGAAAAGGCTGGGGGGAATAGAAAGAAAGCCATTGAATAAAATATCTGGAAGCATATAATCACAAAATAATTTACCGTGATTATAAGTGAAGTGGAGTTGAAGGGGGATCAGAGTGGGTAAAGGAAAGTTTTTTAATGATTAAAAGTTCTAAGTGACTTTAAAGTTTTGTGTGTAACACAATACTATGTATAGAGAAAGTGTAGGCTCAGTCACAGAAAAATATCTTTCTTATCTTGTAAAATCTTACAATTATTTTCCTAGGGAACCCAGATCAAGTAGATCTTTGCTAGCTATTAGAATCACCATTCTATTGTTCAAAGGAAGCAAAAACCAAGTAATAAGGCGGACATCTTTCAAAATTCTATCTCAATAAGACTTACTCTGTCTTTCATACTATCAGCTAAATAAACATATCACCATAATTCTACCCCTACTGCTTTTAGTAAAACAGGTGACAACTGTAACACAAAGAATTTGCTTGACTCTACCACAATCATTCTCATGCCTGTTTGTTTCATTTGGTGATAGTCTCCAACAGATGGGGCCAAGTCATCATAACAAGTGGAATCTTGAAGAGGTTATCTAGATGATTCCAGGAGACCTCCTACTTATCATCTTTGGGCATTTATTCCAAATGATTGATTTGTTAATATACTATAACCATTTTCTAGTTCTTTTCAATTCTTATAGCTGTAGTCTTATCTTAAAGAAGGATGAGAATCTCATCATCTTTTTAGATAACCACAAGTCACATCCAGACAAAGAAATAGTGAAGAGGGTTTCCCCTTCAATCTAATAAGAGGATGAGGATTTTTATGGTGTATTTGTTGAAAGGGCCATCAGGTAGGATTCCATGTAATTTCACCTGCCACTTCTACCACTATTTATCTTTGCTTCAAAATTCTATTTTGGGTCCTCAAATCAAATACTGTATAAATATTCTCACCATGTGCTAAACATAGGAATACCACCATTTTCCATATCTATTTATTGAATGGAAAAAAAGAAACTACTTGAGAGTGGCATTCAAGACAGAATTGATGCCAGGGTGTAGGGTCCAGAGCAGACTGAGGCAACAGAATCACCAAAATCAGTGCTGACAAGAGAGGTGAGTGAGCACCAAAGACAGACAATGTCCATTAAATTCTGTATCTAGTGACAGATGAAAGTTTGGCTTTCCTATAAGGTAAGTACATATTAGAAGAGGCCTGGCTTGAAGGTGAAAAAATCAGAAGTTCAAATGAGCTGTAACACCTGCAAGTTTTGAAATTCTTTTCTGAAATCACAAACAATAAGGAAGCCAATAATCATGAAAATTCTGGAGGTGAAAGAATCCAAGGTAAAGAATGAATTATTTCAAAAGTTAGTTCAAAAACAGTTTCTTAGCACTATCAGTGCCTTACCAGCTTCTTGAAAGAAATGCTTGTGCTAATGCCTGCATGAGCTACAAATCCGGACAAATTTTCCTCAGAGGTGCTTCACTTCTCTGCTTTTCTCTTGTTATGGAGACTTGATTCCTTAAGTCACATTTACCAACATCACCAAAACTACATTAAAAAAAAACAAAACAAAAAAAAAATACAAGCAAGAAATTTCAATCCTAAAGTGATATGAAGTGTGATAGCAATTTTGTTTTTTATGGCATTTCCCTAAAACAACTCCAAAGCCTCGATTCCGTCATTGTTAGGTTTTAGAGGTTTTGTCCTTTCAGAAGAAAAGCCATCCACCCTGCTGTTCCCCTGCAGGCAATGGAACACTGAAAAGCTCTATTATCTTGAAAGCACTTCTTTGGTAATTCTCAAGACCTCGTTTCTCAATCCAGCATTGTGGTTGAGCAACTGCATGTGTTCTTCAGAATCAGAATTACTGTCCACAGGGAATCTGGCTCCCCCTGTCCCTTGTAAGTCCTTTTCTGTGTACTTTGAGACAGAACATTTGGGACATGACCCATGTAAAATATCATGTATCTCAGAAAAAGCTTTTACTTATCCAAAGGCAGTTGTGGTAAAAAGAGCCAGTCTTGGTCTCCTGAACCATCTGTGTGCCATTTTCCCACCCAGATGTTGGATGTTGTCCTCCACCACCCATTGGAAGTCCAGTGGTCTTTCTCTCCTCCTACCATCATTTCAAAAGCCTATTTTATGTTCATCATTGACACTTGATTATGAATGGCTTTAATCATCGTAATTGTTCTTCGGAAATCTGCACGTAAGCCTTATTTCTAATTGTGTAAAAATTATGTAAAAAATACTTTGTCCCTCAGTAAATTAAGTTTAGGCATCAGATAAAACTTGACAATTATGATATCTCATCGTATTCCATGAGCTATTCTCTTGTGTGAAAGAGAAAATAAGCAGAAGCTTGACTGCACTATGGCAGGGACTGAGGGAGTCCAGAGGTGACTGAAAGCAGAATATTGTGGGTTCAGGCAGAGTACACAGCTTCAGTGCCCCGGGCCCGCCTGCCCAAGCTCCACTCTTCATGCCCTGTGCTTCCTTTCCTCTGGTGATCGTTAGCATTCTCTTTCTTGAGAACCTACTATCTCAGTGATCAAAACCCATTTACCCTGTGCTTTCTTCTCTCTTTCGTGTTTATCTAAACTCCCAGGTGCTTAGAGAGCACCATGTCCACAGGGCCTAGAAGTTCTACTTCCTGAAACCCTTCATTTTACAAATTACTCAAGCTGAAATTTATGAGTGTGTACAAAGGTCAGGAAGATTTGAGAATGAGAACAGCAAAATGAATAAAAGGAGGAAGACAGTAACACTAGTGTCTTCAAAACCGAGCAGTGAGATGTAGCCATGTACTTCTCCTCCTCACCTTCTTTCCTACCTCCTCCCAACCTTGAAGAGCCAGAGACAACCTGGAGCAGGCGGCAGCAAAGCTCAAAGCAGGAAAGGGGAGAAAAATCCAACAACAACAGAGCCCTCACCTCTTCCACACTGCGGCTTCTAGGTGTAGAGAGGTTATTTAGCTGTGCATGAAGAATTCACATGAATACAATGGGTTGAACCTATCACTAAAGTGAGACAGTTTTTTAATTTGAAAGTGATGAGAGTTCTTTTCTAATCAGAAAGAACAGAAAAGTTGGGAGGTAAGTCCAAGATAGCAGATGGGGTAAAAAATAGAACTACTTCACTGAGCACTTTAAAAGGACAGTAGGAGAAACAGAAACAGTGTCTTCAGCAAGCATCCTAAGGACAGGTGCACACCATCACACTTTGATGCAAGCTGTATTTGGTTTATTTTTATTTAGGAGGAGCAATATTTGAGGCACAATTGTCTATGTAGTAAGATGACAATGGCACTGACACATATGTTCTTTCATTTGTCATTGGCTTTGGGGAAAGCAAGTGCACTCCAGAGACCAATGTGTCAGGTATGCTGAATAATAAGGAGCCAAAAAGTGTTCAGTACAATAATGAGTGACACCAATAATTTATGTTAAAGCTTGATAAAAAAGCAAAATATAAAAAAAACAATATTTTTATTGTAAAAAATTAATCCCCAGTCCAGAGTGGAAACAGCTTTCAGCTGATGGGAAAAAGTCCCTGGAGAGTGCTGTAGGCTTAGATGAGGAGAGAGAAAGAGTTTTGAGGAACCTGGGAATGAGCACATTTCCTCTTAATGAATTACAGAAGAGCAGACTATCAGTAGAATTATTTATGAGAACGGCCACAAGGCTGTGTCAGAAGTACAGGGTGCAACTTGATGTCTTTCTCCAAACCAGTGGATGCTTGGGTAAAGGCTTTACCTCGTAAAATAAAATTACCACACTTCAGACTCTGGTTCTGGTGATTTTAAAACATGTCAGCAAGTTCTTTGACAGTGTTCTCATCAAGAGGTAAAGTCTAAATCTCCTCCCCTTGAATATACACTGACCTTGGTGACTTTTAAATAACAGAATCAACAGTGATGCTACATGAATTCTGAGTCTCAATCATAAAAAGGAGATAAAACCTCCACCCGACTCTCTCTTGGAACATGGCCTTGGAGCTCTGAATGGCCATGTAAGAATTCCAACTTCTCTGAAGCCCTGTGCTGGAGAGAAACAAAGAGAGAGCACAGAGAGACAGAAATGCATAAGAAGCCTCAGTTGTAGGAGTCTTGCCAGCCCAGCAGCAACAAGTGAATGAGCCAGCCACCGTCAGAGAATTCTGGCCCCAGTTACTATACTGTCCCTAGAAGAAGAAACCATTCTAGGATTAAAAGTTCCAAAAACAAATGACAGGACATGGAAAATTTCTTATACTAATATTGTCTCATGTTTTATAAAACTGTGTGAGAATATGTGACCAAATCAGAGAGCAGTTAATTCACAAAAAACCCAAGTCATAGGCTGGTCTCATTTCTCTTTGATCAATTAAAATTTTAAATTATGAAGTAACTCCAAAGTATAGAAATACTACATTCATCATACAAATATAACAGATTAGAACATTTGGCCTATTTATTTTAGGTCTATTTTTTAATAGACAATTACAGATACAATAAAAATTCTACCCCCTTCAACTCATCTACTATCCTGACCTTGTTGTATATTATTCTCATGAATATTTTTATAATTGTATTACATATGTATATGTATGTTAAAAATATATACTCTTGTTTGTGTGTTTTAAATTTTACATAAGTGGTATCACACTATATCTTTTAACTCATATTTGTGACAAATTTACATGTTGATAAAATTTGATATATTCATTTATTTTAATTAAGAAATTGTATAAAGTTTTATAAATAGAACACAAAGCTTTTTTATATCTCTATTGGGTTACAGGTTTTCCCACCTTTTCTCTATTATAAATAGTCTATTCTTTAATTTGTTTTTTATGTGAATATTTGGGGAGACGTCTAGGTTGTTGACAGAGATATAAAATTACTGGTTCAATGCTATGCACATCTTTCATTTTCCTAGAATTGCCAAATTGCTTCCCAATTGTATATATTTCCAAATTGTATATATTTCAGCATATACACACACCAGAAATCCCTCAGAGCTCCCAGAAACCGATGTATTGCCAAAATGTGTGTTCCCTTACCAATTAATTCTGCCCATCTGATCGGTGTGAAATATTTCACTTTGATTTAATTTGCACTTCCCTAATTATTCATTAGCTTGAACAGCTTTTCAGTTTGATGGTCACTGGCTAAAAATTGCCCATTTGTGTATTTTTCCTATTTGTTCCTCAATTGTTTGTGTTTTTTTCCTATTATTAATTTTTAGAAGTTCTTTATAGCGCTTGGAGACTTATCCTTTTTGGTTACATGGTTGCAAATATTGTCACCCTTTTGTCGCTTGTATTTTCACTTTTTTAGTGAACCCCATCGATAGATGATTTTGGTTTTTATTTTTTCTTGAGGTATAAAGTAGCATTAAAGTGTACAAATCTTAAGTGTACAGATCAATGAATTTTTACGTATCTATATACGTGTGTACCCACCACATTAGTGAAGGTATAAAACATTTTCAGCACCCTAGCAGGCTTCCTTGTGTCTTCTCTCTGTGAATTCTTTCTGTAAACGTATCATGACAGATCAGTTTTGCCTGCTCTTACATGTCATATTAATAGAAACACACAATGTCTATTCCTGTACCTGGTTTCTTTTGCTCAGCATTTTGTTTGTGAGATTCCTCCATGTTGTGAGTAGCAGTCATTCATTCTTTACTTATAGTAAAGAATTATATTCATTCATTCATTTTCATGCTGGTGGCCATTTGGGTAGTTTCTAGTGATGGGAACACGAGAACCATGAATAAAAGTGCTGCAAATACTATTGAATGTGTGGATTTGCTTGATCTCAGGGTAAGCATTTGTTTAGAATTGGCAGAAACTAACAAAAAGTTTTACAAAGTAGTTATCTCAATTTATATTCCTGCCAGCAGCATATGAGTGTTCCAAACACTCCACACCACTGTCAACACTTGGTATGTCAGTCCTTTTAATTTTAGACACTAGTGGGAGAACAGAGCTATCTCATTGTGGTTTTAATGTTTGCATTTCCTCAATGATGTTGAACACATTTGAAAATGCTTACTTGTTACTCCTTTAAAGTTTGTCTTGCTTACAGAAGTATTTCCTACTCCAGTAACATAAAGACATGTTCTTTAAAAATGTTTACCTTTTTATATTTCATATATAATGTACTTGGAATATATTTTTATATATGGTAAGAAATGTCTAGTTTTATGTATTTCCATAGGTATAGCTATGGAAATATTACAATACCATTTATTGATAGTCCATCCTTGTTCTACTGATTTGGTAATGCTTTCTTTGTCTTGCTTACAAAAACTTTTACAATAATGTGTTGTAATTAAAACAATGTCAGAGGTCAAAAAGAGAAAAGAAGAAAACATTAGAACACATATAAACAAATCTACATAGATCTGAGAACTTGGTATATGACTTTTGATGATCTTTATTATTTGTTTCTATTTCATTTCACTAATTTTCTAATCTTTAGTATATCCTACGGGACTGCTTTCTGTTTTTATTCCTTCTCTAACTTCTTTAGTTGGATGCCTCAATCATTATTTATAACTCTGACTTCTCTTCAAATGAATTTAAGTTTATATATTTTCTTTACTTCTTGAGCAGCATCTGGTAAGTTTTGTTATATAATGTGTTCATTGCTATCCAGTACTAAATACTTTCTAATTTACATTTTGATTTCTACTTTGACCCAAGAGTAACTTAGAAATGTATTGTGCTAATTTACTAATGTGCAAGGAATTTTGATTATATATATTTTTGTATTAAAGATACTAATTTTTATTTACCTCATTATTTTTATTTGTTTACCAGGTCAGGGGACACTGTCTGCATAATATTGATGTACCTGCATCTTTAAGGCTTTTTTCAGGATGAGAACATAGTTTATTTTGGTACATTCCATGTTTTCTTGAAAAAAACATATATTTTATAAACTTTGGGTACAGGGTCTATAAAAGTCCATGGGTTAAGAAGGTTAATTGAAATGCTCAAGTCTCCTACAGTCTTATTAATATTTCATTGGCTTATATTATTAACTCAATGGGGTTTAAAATCCCTCATTATACTTGAAACAAAAATGGACATAAATACATGTACTTTGAGGTTATATTCTGTGTATACAAGTTCAAGATTGTTATATTCTTCTGGCGATTGTTTCTTTTACCTATCTGTTATTATTATAAACAAGTGAGGAATTTTTTCCTAAAAGTTCTATTTTGTTCTTTATAAAACAATATTTTTTTCTTATTGTTTCAATTTCTTCTTTTATGCCTTCAAAACTTTTTTTTCAGTCTTTTCAGATTGTCCTATTGTACAAAGTTTTAAAGATTCTGCTCCTTCTGTTTGTCATCTCCTGTGTTTTGTCATTTTTGTGTGGATTCCTGTGTGACCTCTACTATGTAGTATAATTCCAGTGTGATTTTGCAAAGACTTCTGCAAGAGATCCAAGAGTATCCCCAGCCCAGGGCCAATTTTTATGTTAATCTCTCACTTTGGGGTTTAGGGTCAGCAATAACATATTAATTGGAAAATGAAGAACTGGGAATTTTGATTTCTCTGAAAAGACCACTATTGTTGTGTTTCACTTATATTTTCACTCGGGCCTTAGTGAAAGCTCCCTTGTTGCTGGATATGGATTTTCTTTCCTTAGTATATTATTTCTCTCAATAGCATAGCTCTTCAAAGATCTTGGCTTTTGTATTGATTTTGGCTCCAAAGGCCCATAAGCTCCCAGGCCTCACGTCCAGCCGCCATGTGAATCTTAAAACTCAGCTCCTTGGTTCCTACCAGTACTGGGATCTCCATAAACTGCACGGTGAATTCATGCCTTTAGCACTCCAGGGATCAGCTGCCTCTTCATTTTTGACATCTTGGCATGTCCCTTTCTTCTTTTGAACTCGTTTGTGCATTTACAAATTATTTTATCCATGTTTGCAGAAGGAGAATCACATATATTTGTTTGTTTTAATCAGGAGTCCTGCTGGAATCATCCTCATTAACTGTTACATATGGAAATTTAAGAGGTATACTTATTAATTCCCTATTTACACACTGAAATACAAACTGTTATAGCTTTGAGAAGGGATTTTACATGGAGGCAAAGAACAAGGATTGCATAAATTGTCTACAAAGTATGTTCCAAACTGTGTAAGATAGAAAGTTTTCAAAATGTGTTTTGTCCCAAAATTACATTCACGTCAAGGTGGTACAAATATTGGACTTGTTATTTTAATACATTTATATACATATTAATTTATGCAGATGAAATAGAAACATACAGTTACACATTATTGGTTCAGTGCCCTGCTTAATATATTTAATTGCTTTCAATATGTAACATGTGTTCTGTGATTTCATTTTACCATGTTCCTAAAAAATGCCATTTTAAAAAATAAACTGAAAATACTATAGGAAACATACATGCAAAAATGAGCAAAAATCATTTTCAAAATTATTTTCCTACAATGTGTTATTAGGGAGGATATGCAATCAGAATTTTAAAGGAGGAGAGAGCGATTTCTCTGGGATGGTTGACTCTATTTTGCTTCCAGGCAGACAAAGGAATGTACAGCCCACGTGAGATTTTAAGCACTATTTGATTCTTAAATCTTTTCTAGAATGTTCTAATAGCTTACTAAATTGTTTAAATTGCCATTTCTTAGTCAATATTACTTTTTTCAAGAAAAGGAATTTTTTTCAAAATTATTGAATAGCTTGTTTCATAAAATGCTTTGAGCCTCATGTAAGGAAGGTAATGTGCGTATCTTGATTCCTTTTTCTATTATAGGTACTTGATTTCTGCTAATCTAGAAGCAAACTTGAACCCACTTCTCCTACAGTATGTATCTGTCAAATGATTATATGGAGTTAAGGCACTGGGGATAGGAACACAACAAAGCTAACCAGACTATAAAGTCCATATCCCTGACCTCATGAACATGATGCCCTAACTTCAAAACATGCTCAGCTGTAACTTTTGGAACAACTCATAGTGTACTAGGGAAGTCTGTGCAAATTAGATCATTCTCAGCTAACCAGGGAGAGCAAGAAGGCTCAAAATTACATTTATTCCAAACAAATAATTCTTGACACTAATCAGACACCTAGACAGCTACAAGTCACATGTCAGCATTGGTGGGGGTGACATTGAGATGATGAGACATTGCAGTGGTTAACAGTCCAGACTGCCTTAGAAGAACCATTCAACAAACATCAGCATGATCCCACATGCATTGTCAGATTGTGTCTCAAGCTCTTTTCAGATGTGTTTTCAAAATGAGATATTTCCAAAAAAATGGCTATAAATTAGATGCTAGAAAATTAGTGATCTTTATAAGTAGAAATTTATCATTACTATCTAATGCTTCTATAGTAAAATTTGCCTAAAATACTTAACACATTTAACAAATGTTCTTTTTTTTTTACAAATGTTCTTATTCATTTTTTCAGTGCTCCTATAAATTCAATAAATAGTATGATTACTTCTCCCTCATAGAGAAAATAATGTAAATTCATGAAGTAAACGAAGAAACTAGATCCACCCAGACTTTCTAATTATTTCATATCAGATGATGATCATTCACATTCAATGATTCTCAAATGATTTCCTGGCACAGTTCACATGGCTTAAATCAGCCTCTGCACCTATTTACACAGGCACATAAACACACAAATCAAATGACAAAGGGAAGGAAAAAGTTATAATTCTAGAAGATCTCTCTCTCTCTCTCTCTCACACACACACACACACACATACACACACACACACACACACACACACACACACACACGCCACTCTTCTCTCCACCAAAGATTAATTGGAACTGATAAGTGATGGGAGACCTAGTAAAGATGTCGTGAGAAAAGGAAGTACAAACTATTAAGAAGAAGAAAAAGCTGCCGGGCAATTTTAGGAAAGTACTTAATTCCACTAACTAAGAATTAGTGTCTCCTAATTCCACATAAAGAAATACATATTTATGACTCTGTGTTTTTACAAGAAAGGATTAATACATTACATATTATTTCTATTTTAATTTTAATTTATCAGTATATCATGATTATTCAATGTCAAGAAATGGTCTTTCACAACCTCATTTTTAATTGTTTATTTGTATTCTATGAGACTGATATAATTAATCTATCAATCCTCCACTGCTGGATATTTCCATTTTAAAGTAGTCTCTGTTCATTTGTCTCTTTTTTATTTTTAGTCTTCCCAGCTTCATTCCCTCTCCCCCACAGCATCCTAACTTCCAACTAGTAAATAACTCTTTTCCATTGTTTTAAGTCTTCATGGAGAAAAATTCTAGGAGACTGTCTTCTATTACAGAAGCCAGAGGAAAGAAATTCCGTCTCCTAGTTCAACAGCCAGATGTTGGTATGTGACCTAAATCTGGTCAGTTGGAGGCTCTCTCCTGGGACTTAGAATCTGGAACTTTGAATTAAGTACAGAAAGAAAATGCTAGAGTTTGTACATCCCAACAGGGATCATGTCTGCTAGAGCTGTGATGGCATCTGGACCAGATCTGCTAGCTACAGGACAGTAACTGTGCTTCCTTCCTCTTCCTTCTTGGTAACTTGAGCTTCATCAAATCAGCTTCCTATTCTGGAGATGCCCAAGAAGCTGCATAGGAAACAAACTTTGTGGAAACCTGATTCTGTAACATTAAGAATTTCAATATTATAAAAGTCTCTAATAAAAACCTTGTGGATATGTTTTTTTTTTTGCACTTACTCATCTTTATGTCTTTAAATCTTAGAAGTGCTAAGCCAAAGAATATGCAAAATTTTAAATAAAAAAATATAGTGTAAAAATGCCTTCTAGAAATATAGCATAAAGGTTAAGAATGCTAGCCAAACTCTTATTGCAGAAACTTTTGAAACTTACATCTAAGCCTCAGTTTATTCATTTTAGTGTGAGATTTATCACAGCACTGATTATGGCTACAGTGAAGAAAACATGAGGGAATACATACAAAGCTTAGCACATAATAAACTATTGATAAAAGTTAGATTTTTTATTTGAAAGAATATAGAAATTACACTCCCTTTGGTAATGTCTAGGTGTACACATTTACTGCTCCTCTGCTTTCATTCTGCTTTCCCTTGGACCACTTTATCCACTCCTATTTGTCTGGTCCATGAAAATTCCTGGCTGAAGCCTTTTGCATAATTCTAGGTTTCATCTTGGTCCTTTCTTCTACACAGCGATAGACTATACATAACACAGACCAAACTTAGAAATCCCTCAATATAGACCTAAAATTTAAAAAATATATATATATATATATATTTGATCTATTAAGGAAACACTGCCATAATGCTATAGTTATTATTGAACTTTCAGTTGTTTTTTTTTAAAAAAAGAGCAACTTTGTCAATCTTCCTTACCATTACTTTCCAGTTTACTATATTTTGATTTAATTACATATGAGAAGATGTGATATCACAACCTTCTCAGTGCTGAGGGTTTCTAAAGATCTTAACCCAATCCTCATTCTAAAAATGGTACAAAGTAAACTTAGAGAAAGAAGGCAGGAGTTGGGCACTAAAAAATGAATTTTGCATACAGCATCTTAAGGAAAATAAAAAGCAGAGCCACAACTAACAATATAAGGAGTAAGAATTTCTTCAAGAGGTGTGGAAAAAGAAAGGAAATTTAAATGTAAAAATTGAAGAGAATTTAGTTAGATGTAAAATAGGGTCAATGTTAGAAAAGCCTCCAGAATCTCAACTACATTGTGTAACAGAGACACCTGCTGGTCACTATACATTTCACTGTTCAAACCTTCAAAATACATTTGTTCTTTCACTCTATATCCTGTTCACCCAAATCGTCTCTAAACCATTAAAATTTCACAGCATGTACAGGATGAGAGATTCATATTAAAAAGAATAATTAAATCAATGGAGTACATTTTCCTCTGAATCTGGGAACAGAATCTGGGCTAGCAAGACAACTTTGCTAATGCCATTTAATATAATTACAATAAGCCTGCTTTATATAATGTAATAACTTACCAAAAGTTAAAGTATACCATACAACTCTAGTAAAATAACTAGTTTTGCTTTTTGAAAGTACACAATATTAGTATGGTTAATGACAAAGATCAAAAAGTATAAAATAAATATACCTAAGACATTAAATTAGGATTCTGTCTTAGAAAATGAATATAACCCATGATTATGTAAAAATACTAAAAGTTTATCTTATAGTATTACAAACCAGTAAAAGAAATTGGTTTATTTTCTCGCATTGCTATGAAATTCTGAAGATAAACAGGTCCATATCAACAACAGCAGTATTTAAAAGTCATCAGACAGGAACATTAATCAACTGATTGTGACGGATAAATTGGGACTCTTATCCCTAAGAGACTTTTGACTCAGTGGGAATATATCCCTTTTTCTTAAATAATTCAGATTAATGAAGATATTATAAATGTACTTTTGGCTAATAAAATATAACTTGCCTTTTCTTTAGCACCCTCAGATTTCATGCTGTGAACACTGAGATCTAAAAAATTTTTCGAAAACCAAGAATTGCAATAAGAATCTTAATTTGTAGCATAAATTAACTCAGTAAGTTAGATATTAGTCGTGGCTAAAGTCAAAATATGGGCAAATATAAAAATGCTAATTATAATCAAATAGCCCATCAATTAACATGTGTCAACCCTCTGTGTTCAATACTACACTTATGATGCAGAACAGTTAGACAATCTATTTTCAAGGACCCCATAGATCACTTTATTTCACATGAAATAATACTGTCAACAAAAGTCAGCATTCAATTATGAGCTAAATTAAATCATGTAAAAGTTCCTGCATGAGTTTTGGGATAGTTAGAGACTAGTCTGGGAAATGCTCACAGTGGAAATGAGCACTGAATGGGCATATGAATACTGGTCTGGATCTGGGAGGCAGAAGTCTTAGTGGAAGCTGCATCAGGCAAAGAGAACAACAAGGGAGCAAAGCCTAGGAATCTGTTTGTGGGCAGAGAGTAGAGCCCCTAAATCATAGAGAGGAGTAAGGGAATAGCAAGGAATACTTGGCTTGAAAGTACAGGGCCAGTGTAGGGAGATTCAAGCTTTCAAGCTTGGCAGAAAGTTTAGATTTGATGAATCAGGACATAAGAAAGATGAGTTTTGATAAATTCAAAGAGAGTGACTTGATAAATTCACTGTTTAGGGAAGATTAGTTTGGCAGCAACCTTCACCATAAGTGGTCTCAAATAGATTGGCTCTGCTTGAGTTACTTTGCTAATAATATTTGGATTCAAACTTCAGCTACAGGGAAAGCAGTTCATATATAACTTCATACATTCTATATAATTAAATTATTTACTTGATGTCTATGCCAATAATAAATGAGGAAGAAAGTTAAGCAATAAATTTGATTCATATTGATGACCAACCTAGTAAATGAGATCCCCATGTTCATCCTCTTCTACCTCCTTTGCTCCACTCCCTGAGTTGAGGGTAAATATTGCTTAAGATGAAAGAACAATTATCATTCTCCTTTTATTATCTAATCCTCTTTAGGAAAATGTATACAAGACTAGTAAGTACATACTAAAAATTATAATAGAGAATATCTGCTACTATTAATGAATGCCTATTATTTGTCAAGTATAAAGTACATATTATTCCACTTCATTTTCACTGCAGCCCTGCAAAGAAGGAACTGTGATCTCCATTTTTGCAGCTGGGTTGTCTGAGGCTCACAGGGTCTTGAAGAACTTCTCTCAGATTGTATATCGGGATGTGAAGTCAGGTCTGTCTGGCTCCAAAGCTGGTGCTCTCAGCGTGCTTCTATCTGGTCTCTCTGGTGAGGCTACTGCTTGAAATACTGAAATAACTCCTTTCCCGCTTCATCCTCATAGAGCTAAATGTCAACATTAAAGGCCACTTCAAACTACGTCCAAATTATAGCATGCCAAAATGTTAGTGAACTGCTACTGCCATGATCATGGAAAGCATGAGTATTGATAGTAAGGTCTGGCTAAGAACTCAAGTGGCAGTCTTCCAATTCATAATTTTAAAATTAACTTGAAGTATCCTAGAGTCATAACGAAACCTGTCATTGAATAAGAGGTTAACAAAATAATCTTCTGGTTTTGTTTCTTTATGTCAGATTTCTTAATTTGGGGGATACCAACCAGGCCTATCTACATTTTGGCCTGTTTTAAAGTTCTTAATATATTGATATTGAGATTTTCTTGACTGTCTCTCATTTGGCATGGCTTTTCACTATTACTGATTCATATATCCCCATCTGGAGAGCAAATAATCTCTGGTTTATAGGTTTTAAATTAGAGAGAAAGAAGGTTAAGAGTTCTCAGCTACCTAGGTACAAAATTCTTTCCAACTTCGGTGATAATGTACAATAGAGAAAGAGGATATAGGTCCGGGTCAATTGATTTTAATGGCAGAAGCTAAGGTGTGTGGTCACTTTCACTGGCCTTAACTCACAAGTAAAAATGCCATTTCAGAGGCCATCAGTCAGTTTAAATGATGACATTTTTAGCTCAAAGTTTTTAAGGTTGCAACGTAAGAAACCTGGAGGACTTGCACTTCTAGAAGAATTGTATACATGTCATACATTTATCCAAGCCTATAGAATGTACAAAACCAAGAGTGAATATTAGATCCATTGTACATTAGAATCCTCTCACTAGGGAAGTAAAAGAGCTTCAATGAAACATTATTTTTATTGCATGTCACTGAAAATTTGAGGAAAATCTCTGACTAAAATATATATACATATATTTTTTTTAAAAAAGCTTGTTGAAATTCAAAAGGAAAGCCATAAAAGAATCCTCAGGAGGCAGAGATGCCCTAAGGGCAAATGCAAAAATCATCACTCCAAATCCTGGCTAGAAGCAAAACAGAGAAAATTAATCTGAGACTCTTGGATTTAGCTAAGGAACTTGGACAGGACTAAAATGGTCCCAGATTCACTGTTCTGATCAAAGTGGATCATCCAAGTGCTGTTAAAAAAAAAAAAAAAAAAAAAAGGCAATTTTTAGAGCAGTTTTAGGCTCACAGCAAAATTGGGGGGAAGGTACAGAAATTGCCCATATATCTCCTGCTCCCCACTTGTATAGTCTCCTACACTACCAACATCTTCCACCAGGGTGGTTACAGCTGATGAACCTACATTAACACATCATGATCACCTAAACTCCACAGTTTACCTTAGGGTTTACTCTTAGTTTTGTATATTCTATAGGTTTAGATAAATGTATAATGATATGTATACATCATTATTGTATCATACAGAATAGTTCCACTGCCCTAAAAGTCCTGTTCTTTACCTTTTCATCCCTTGACTCCACTCTAACCCCTAGAAACCACTGATCTTTTTCCTGTCCTCATAGTTTTGTCTTTTTTAGAATGTCATATAGTTGGAATCATATAGTACGTAGCCTTCTCAAATTGACTGCTTTCACTTAGTGATATGCATTTAAGGTTCCTCCATGTCTATTCATGGCTTGATAGCTCCTATCTTTTTAGCACTAAATAATATTCTATTGTCTGGCTATACCACAATTTATTTATACATTCACCTACCTAAGGACATCTTGATTGCTTCCAGATTTTGTTACTTATGAACGAGGCTGCTACAAACAATCACATGCAGGTTTCTGTATGGACCTACGTTTTCAACTCCTTTAGGTAAGCATCAGTGAGCACAACTGCTGACTCACATGGGTATGATTAGTTTTGTAAGAAGCTGCCAGACTATTATGCAAAGTGACTATACCATTTTGCATTTCCACTAGCAATTAATTACAGTTTCTGTTATCCACATCCTCATCAGGATTTGGTATTGTCAGTGTTCTGGTTTTGGGCCATTTGAATAAGTGTGTAATAGTATCTTATGGTTGTTTAATGTGCATTTCCCTGATGACATATGATGTAAAGCATCTTTTCACATCAACGTTTGGCATCTGTATATCTTCTTGTTCAGGTGTCAAGGTCTTTGGCCAATTTTTTTAATGTGGTTGTTTTTTTATTGCTAAGTTTTACTAAGTCTGTATATTTTGGATAATAGTCATTTATCAGATGTGTCTTTTGCAAATATTTTCTCCTAGTCTGTGGCTTGTCTTCTCCTGACATTGTCTTTTGCAGAACAGAAGTTTTCAATTTTAATGAAGTCCAGCTTAACAATTATTTCTTCCATGGATCATGCCTTTGGTGTTGTATCTAAAAAGTCATCATCATACCCAAGGTCATCTAGGTTTCTTCTATGTTGTCTCCTAGTTTTATAGTTTTGGGTTTTACACTTCGCTCTATGACCCTTTTGGAGTTAATTTTGTGAATCTGTGTCTATACTCAATTTTTCACATGTGGAAGTCCAGTTGTTCCATCACTGTTTGCTGAAAAAAACCACCTTTACTCCATTGTATTGACTTTGCTCCTTTAACATAGATCAGTTGATTATATTTATTTGAATCTATTTCTGAGCTCCCTATTCTGTTCCATTAATCTAGTCATCTTTTTTTTTTAACCAATATCACACTGTCTTCAATACTACAGCTTTATAGTGTCAGATAGTGTCGGTTCACCAACGTTGTTCTTCTCCTTTAATATTGTTTTGGCTATCCTGGGTCTTTTACCTCTCCATACAAACTTTAGAATCAGTTTGTTGATATTTACAAAGTAAGTTTCTGGGATTTCGATTGGGATTTCATTGAGTCTATAGATCAAGTTGGGAAGAATATCTATGTACAAAGTATCTATTTATTTAGTTCTTCTTTGATTTCATTCATCAGGATTTTGTAGTTTTCTTTATATAGATCTTGTACACATTTTGTTAGAATTATACCTAAAAATTTCATATTCTGAGTGCTAAGGCAAACGTTATTGTTTTTAATTTTGAATTCCACTTGTTCAATGCTGATATATAAGAAAATAATTGACTTTTGTATATTAAACTTGGATCCTGAAAACTTGCTAATCACTTATTAGTTGCAGGAGTTTTTGATCCTATTGTTAATTCTTTTGGATTTTATACATAGACAATTATGTCAAGCACAAAGAGAGTTTTGTTTCCTCCTTCCCAACCCGTATAACTTTTATTCCTTTTTCTTTTCTTATTGGCTAGGACTTCCAATACAATGTCAAAAATGAGTGATGAGAGGGGACATCCTTGCCTTGTACTTGATCTTAGTAGGAAAGATTTGAGTTTCTCACTATTAAGTATGGTGTTAGCTAGAGGTGTTTTACAGAATTTTTTTTATCAAGTTGAGGAAGTTTCCTTCCATTCCTAGTTTACTGAGCATTTTTATCATGCATGGTTTTTGGATTTTGTCAAATGCTTTTTCTGTATCTATTGATATGATCATGTGTTTTTGTTTTTGCTTTTAGCCTGTTGATGTGGTAGATTACACTCATTGATTTTTGAATGTTGAATTATCTTTGCATACCTGGGATAAATCTCAGTTGGCCAAGGTGTATAATTCTTTTTATACATTGTTGTATTTGATTTGCTAATATTTTGCTGAGAACTTTTGCATCTATGTTCATGAGAGATGTTGGTTTGTATTTTTCTTTTCTTGCAATGTCTTTGTCTGGTTTTGGTATTACAGTAACGTTGGCCTCATAAAATGGGTTAAAAGTATTTCCTCTGTTTTATACTCTGAGACTGTAGAGAACTAGTATAATTTCTTCCTTATATGTTTGACAGAATTTACCAGTGAACCCATCTGGGCCAGTTGTTTCCAGTTTTGGAAAGTTATTATTAATTATTGATTCAATTTCTTTAATAGATATACCTCTGTCCAGATTATCTATTTCTTCTTGTGTGAGTTTTGACAGATTGTATCTTTCAATAAATTGGCCCATTTCATGTAAGTTATAAAATTTATGGCATAGAACTGTTCATAGTATTCCTTTATTATCCTTTTAATGTCCACTGGGTGTGTAGTAATGTCTCCTTTTAGATTTCTGATATTAGTAATCTGTGTCCTCTTTCTCACTTTTTTTTTTCTTAATTAGCCTGGCTAGAGGCTTATTGATTTTGTTGATTTTCAAAGAATCAGCTTTTGGTTTCATTTCTTCTCACTGTTGATTTCTTGTTTTTAATTTCATTGACTTCTTTTCTAATGTATGCATTCAATGCTATAAGTTTCATTCAAAGCACTACTTTTGCTGCATCTAACAAGTTTTGATAAGTTGTGTTTTTATTTTCATTTAATTCAAAATACTTTAAATTTCTCCTGAGATTTATTCTCTGATCCATGTGTTATTTAAAAGTGCATTGTTTGAATCTCTGCATATTTTAGAATTTTCCAGTCATCTTTCTATTATTATGACTTCCAATTTAATTCTATTGTGGTCTAAGAGCAGATATTGTATGATTTCTATTTTTTCAAATTTGTTAAGGGTGTGTTTTATAGCCCAGTATGTGGTCTGTCTCAGTGAATGTTCCATATGTGTTTGCAAAAATGTGTAATCTACTATTGTTTGATGAAATGGTCTATAGATATCAATTATATCCAGTGGATTGATGGATTATTGAGTTCAACTACATCCCTACTGATTTTTTTACCTACTGGATCTACTTCTGATAAAGGCAGTCTTTGCCTCATGCATTTTGACACTCTGCTTTTAGGAACATATATGTTAAGGATTGCTATTTCTTCTACAAGGACTGACTCCTTTATCAATAGGCAATGCCCTCTTTATCCCTAATGTTCCTTACTTTAAAGTTTGCTCTGCATGAAACTAATATAGCTAGTCTTGTTTTCTTTTGGCTAGTGTTAGTGTAGTATTGGTTTCTCCAACGATTTACCCACCTGTCTTATGGATCCTAGAAGAGTTGATTTTTCAGTCTATTCAGCTTTTTACTTGTTGTAGGACAGAGTGGAAACTTCTAAAAGTTCCTTGAATACAGAAATGGAAACTAGACTTCTTTTTTTCTAATATTAGTATAAAAAATAAATGGAAGAAAAATAGCCAACACATTCTTGAAAAAAAGGAATAAAGCAAAGGTTTTTGCCCTGATAAATAGCATGATCTATTATAAAACTATAACAAAAGTGATGTTAGATCAATTGACTGGTAAAATAAAATAGCTCAGAAACAGACCTATAAATATTGACATCTGATGTGTAATAGAGATGGCCATGCAAAACATAGAAATTATGCACTCTTCAATAAATAATATTTAGCTAATAGTTATAAATCTGAAAAAAAAATAGCACGGGATTCTTACCACAAACCACACACAAATCAATTCCAGTTTGATTAAAGACCCAATCTCACTGCTAACAGAGTATAGGAGGATATACTAATGACCTCAGAGTAGGTTAGGTGTTTTTAAACAAGATACAAAAGGTATTAATCATAAAAGATTGATAAAATTGACCACATTATATAGTTAAAATGTCACTAAAAAACATTATAAAGGTGAGATAAAGGTAAAAATAAGCAGTAAAAATATTTGCAACACATATTAGTACTCAAAACTACAAAATATATACTAATTAAAAACATGTAAAGAACCCAATCTTATTACCAATCACGAAAATGCAAATACATATCACAAAGAGATATCACTCTACTTTTATCAGTGTAGAAAATATTAACCAGTAGGATAAAGCCAAGTGTTGGCAACCATGCGGCTCAATTAGAACTCTATATGGAATGGATATGAGTATAAATTTGGTAAAAACACTCTAAGAAACAATTTCAATTTATTTTATAAAACCAAATATTCATATATTCGACATTCTATTTCCAAACCATTGAGAAATACTTTTAATTACATCAGGAGAATGTCTACAGCAGCATTCTTCATAACAACAATTACAACTGGAAACTAATGAAATGTCCATAAAACAACAGAATGGATAAATTGTGAGGTTTTTCACATAATGAGCTATTATATACCAATAAAATTAAGGATGTATAGTTACAAAAAATAGTTTAGATAGTAAATATTGAGAGAAAAAAGTCACAGAAATCTATAAAGAGTGGATAATTTTTCATTATGTCAATTCAACTAATTTGAAACTATGTGTCCCAAAGTTCCTCTGTCTCTGTGGTTTTTAGTTAAGGTTGCCACAAGAAAAATTTATCTGAGATTTGGAAGGTGAAATTTTTAGCTCCCAGAATGTCAGTATCATTCATGTGCAGTTGCAGTTCACAAACACTGTCACTGATCTTGGCAAAGGACAGCAGCCAGGCCTGCATCCCCCAGCCCCCCAATCCCTCCAGGTCTTGTTCAGCATCTCTGATTCTGGCTGTGGTTCAGCTGCAGGGTCAAGAGAGTCATCTTATCCTACAGGTCATCTGCCTTATCAAGATTGGAGGCCATGGGAAGCAAACATTTTTCCAGTTTGTCCTTGGTCTCTCGTACTTCCTGTATAGCTTCACTTACAGACCCAGGCCTAGCTGACTTCCTGTATAGCTTCACTTACAGACCCAGGCCTAGCTGACTTCCAACTGAGGAGGGAAAAAAAAACAAAAAAACAAAAAAAAACCTTACAGAGATTACTTATTTGGTTCCATAATTGCCTAAATTCTAACTTCTATGATAAAGAACTGATTCTTTATCACTCCTATGGGTTCTGCTTCCACAAGCAAACCCAAACTGATGCCAACATGTGGCCAAATGTTTTAGACAGCTCAAAACTAAAACTAAATAATGCATTGTTTTGGTATACATCATACTGATAATTTTTTAAAGGAAGGAAATGGCTAACACAAAATTTACTCTAAGAGGTAGGCAGGAATAGGAAAGGATAGGAATGAAACACACTGGTAGATTCAGTAGTATTTGGAATGGCATGGGTAAAGTTCTTAAGGTAGCAGTGGGGATTCATCAGTGTTCATTTTATTATTTTCTCACAATTTGCACATAGGTTACATACATAATTTTGTGTACCAAATATTATATAAGAATAATAAAAAAATAAAGCACTGAGATAAGAAGGGCATGAAAAAATAAATAAATAAAAAAATTCAACAGAAAAAGAAGGTCGTATCCAGAGTAGAAGTTACACCAATTTTCTGAACCAGCGCTAGGAAAAAACCCATCCTCAAAGACAGCAGAGGTTGGAAACAAGAGCAGGCCTGAGAGTAAGCCACAGGGTATTTGAAATAATTTAGGAGTAGAGCATGCCTTTATAGTACTCTGGGGATACACCAGAATAGCTTATCTGTCTAATGAACTAAGGCTGCAACAAGTGAGGATTGCATTTTGGACAAAGTTGCATCAGGTTCCTAATACGGGTCTCATAGCGAAAGAAATGGAGTAGTATGCCCATGTAGCACTACTCCATACAGTACAAATGAAAAGAAAAATGCTTCCACACATTCGCAGGGAATCTTTCACTATTTTCTCACTCTACAACAGAAATGAATTATCATTATTTAAAGATGATAGCAACGAAGAAAATCAGAAATAAATGAGAATCAATTAAACTGTATTAAAATCAGTGGTCTAAGACTTTTAATTGACAATGTAATTCTAACAAAGATTGCGCAATAATACCAACAAAGACTACAGATTACCTTGGAATAAACTTAACAGGGAATGTGTAAACCGAGGAAATTAAAACTGTACCACTGGACATAGAAGTCCTCATTAAATATGGAAATATATCTTATTCCTAGATAGGAAATCTCATTGCTGGAAAGATGTCAATTCCCCTCAAACCAATACATAAAATTAAACTTTTAATCAAAATCCTAATAGAGATTTTTTAGAGAAAAGGGAACTAAGTCGATACTTAAATCCATATGGAAAAGTAAGTCAATAAAAAGAGGCAAGAAATTGTCAAAAATGAAAAATAAGTATACATTTGTCCAATCAGACATAAATATTTATGATAAAGCTTCAGTGATTAAAACAGTATGTTACTGACACTGGTAATCAGATTAATGAAACACAATAGTCAAGCAAATACCCATGTGCATATGAAAGTTTCGTACATGGTAAATGAATCATTTCAAACCAGTGAGGCAAGAACAGCTTACTTGGTAACTATTATGCAAACAATTGCCTGTAATTTAGGAATAGAATCAGAAATCAATCTCACAACATACATTATAATAAATTTCTGTTAACTTTAAGATTTGAATATAAAAAAACACAAAAATATGTAAGAATAAAATGTGGCAACATTATTTAAATCTTAATTTGGGAAGTTCTTTCAATGCATGATGCCAGTGCTTCCTTAGAAGCCATAAAACACTTGACTATATAAAAATTTAAAACTTCAGCATGACAAAAGATGGCATAAACAAAATAAAAAACACAAAACATACTAGGAAAAAACTACTACAGCAGATAATTGAGAATTGTGATATGAATATTAATAAGAAATATCTACAAAATAATAAATAAAATGATCAACTCATGAATGAAGGATATGAACAAAAGAAGTAATGAATTATAAAGATTAACAAAGATTTTTAACATCACTAATAAACATATAAATGCAAAAATAAAGCAACTGTAACATAACCATCTCCTATGAGATTAGCAAACATTGATAATATGCAGCACTGCCCAGAAGACAAGAAGAGGGAGGGGCACATACACACTTATATACATGAGTATAAACTGGTACATACTTACGGAGGACAAATTAGCAACACCTATCAAAATACCTATTCAAAATTGAAGTTTTTAACTTCTAATAAGTGATATACAGAAATAGTTACAGGAAAAGGAAAGACCAATGCAGAATGGTTTCAGCACGGAATTATTGGGTTGGCCAAAAAGTTCCTTTGTTTTTTAGGTTAAAATAAAAGACACACTTTTCATTTTCACCAAGAACTTTACTGAACAACGTATTTACTGTTTTGTTCCACTACCTTCTGCCATTTTTCAGGCAACTTCATAATTCTATCTTCCCAAAACTTTTTATCTTTTTGAGCAAAGAATTCTTCCAGGTGTCTTTTACAGTCTTCCAGGGAATTGAAATTTTCTCCATTAAGAGAATTCTGAAAGATTGAAATAAATGGAAATCTGAAGGTGCAAAGTCTGGGGAATACAGTGGATGAATCAAAACTTCCCAGACAAGCTGTAACATTTTTTGCCTGATCATCAAAGAAACATGCAGTCTTGAGTAATCCTGATGGGAGATTATGCGTTTTCTGTTGACTAATTCTGGATGCTTTTCATCGAGTGTCACTTTCAGTTGGTCTAACTGGGAGCACTACCTTTTGGAATTAATAGTTTTGGTTTTTAGGAAGGAGCTCATAATAGAAGACTCCATTGCAATCCCATCATATTACACAACAGTACCTTCTTTGGATGAAGACCTGCCTTCAGTGTGGTTGGTGGTGGTTCATTTCACTTGCCCCAGGATCTCTTCCATTCCACATTATTGTACAGTATCCATTTTTCAACATTCATCACAATTTGTTTTACAAATGGAACGTTTTCGTTATGTTTGAGTAGAGAATCGCACATGGAAATACAGTCAAGAAGGTTTTTTTTGCTTAACTTATGTGGAACCCAAACATTAAAGCGATTACAAGAGCCAAGCTGCTGCAAATGATTTTCAATGCTTGTTTTGGATATTTTAAGCATGTCGGCTATCTCCTGCCTGGTATAATGTTGATTGTTCTCAATTAATGTCTCGATTTGATTGTTATCAACTTCAGTTGGTCTGTCCGGCTGTGGAGCATCATCCACTGAGAAATCTCCAGCACAAAACTTTGCAAACCACTTTGACACATTCGATCAGTCACAGCACCTTCTCCATACACTACACAAATCTTTTTTTTTGCACTTCAGTTGCGTTTTTACCTTTCTTGAAATAATAAATCATAATATGCAGAAAATGTTTCTTTTTCCCTCCCATCTTCAATATTAAAATGGCTACACAAAAATTCACCAATTTTGATGTTTTGTTTTTAAATGCACACTGATATGAGAGCTGTCACAATACAATCTAACAAAAATTGTTTCAAATGTGGTTAAAGAAAACTAAGCACTAGTAGAGCCATCTTATGGAAAAAAACAAACAAATCTCTTGGCCATCTCAATATGAGAGCAAAAATCTAGTAACACAAGTATCCAACAGTACCCGAGTATCTGACTATTTAAATAAATTATAGTATATTAGTGTAGTGGAGAATGACATAACTATTAGATTGGAACAGAATTTTATATAGCATGGAAAGATATTTACTACATATATTAAGGAAAATATGCAAAATTACAGAACAATATATATCATATGAGCACATATCCATTAATAAAAATGTATAGTTATGTCACATGTCTGCAGAAAAAAAAAATTTAAGAAAACACACCATATGGGGAAGTTGGATTGTTCAAAGGAGAAAAGTTTTCTAATTTTACATACTACTGTGTTGTTTAAATTTTTTACAACAAGCTATATAAAGAAAAAGTTTTCAGCTGGCCTAAAATTTAGAGAAAAAAATTTCACATAAAAAATGAGAAATCTAGGACAACAGTATATTTCACCTAATCTCTGAGCTCATCATCTTCATGAATAAAATAACCCACTGCCACATCTGAAATTCTAAAGTATATGGCACTGAAATAAGTTTAAACCTATTTCCTAGAATAGTGCAAAAGAAAATTTTTAGGAGAATTAATACAGCTAATTTTGTTAAAAATATATATTTGAAAGAGCCCTAAAGTTAGTCTAAGAGAGTCCTAAGTAGACAGCACTACAAGTATTTTGTTCTTTATAGAAATTTTGGCCCATTAGCAATCTCTCTCTTTCATTACAGTTAAAAAATAAAAGACTGAATACTTCCCTTTAATGCATGGAAATAAAGACATAAAATGTTATCCAAAAAGTCCCTTCTCCATTAAGGTAAATCTTTCTCTAGCAGTTATCGCACTTAAAATTGTATGACTAGTTTAGCAACTAGTTAAGTGCCTGGGCTTCTCTAACTAAGTAATAAGCTCCCTGAGCTCAGAAATTCCTTCATTCTGGTTCCTACTGTAAGAAATGGTAGTTGTAACATAAATATTTGTGGAAGGAAGGAAGGGAGGGAGGGAGGAGGGAAAGAGGAAAAGAGAAATCAGTTACAACATTTTAGAAGAAAAATGAATCTCCAAGGCCATCTCTACTGAAAAGATGTAATCAGTGTCACAGAGCTGGCCCTGGAACTCTCTTTTAATAGCTGGCCCAGAATTATTCCTGTTCTACCCGGCAACAGATGCTATTCTGTTTCAAGTTTACAGATTTCATCCCAATCTGAACCAAAAGAGTATCTTAATGCACTTAGTACAGCCAATTTGGTAAAAACTAGCCAAACCTTTCAACACTTATTACTAAAGTCTCAGATAGGTTGTTGTTAAAATATGTCAGATGATTTAAACAGGACCTAGAGATTCTGAACATTTTACATCCCTTTCCTTCTCTCCTCTATCTTCAGCCTGTGTGTAGTTAAGGCTAGAAAGCTATTTTACTTTGCACTTCTCTTGAATTTCTTCATGTCAGGTAAAAATTTAAGGCCAAAACATTTTGTTATGGGAAATTAAATAATACTTTGAAAAAGACCATGTTTCTTAAGGCTTTCTTTGTTGAAATAAAGAAAGCCACCTGTAAATTGATACACGTTGCCATATTCTGGAATCCATATTAACTCCATACTGAATGTTCCAGCCATATAAAATAATTTTTTTAAGTTTCCGTGTCATTATTGTAATTATATATATATAATATATATATTATATATATATATTTGGCTGCACCATGTGGCTCGTGGAATCTTAGTTCCCTGACCAGGGATTGAACCCAGGCCCCCAGAAGTGAGAGCACAGAGCCCTAACCTCTGGACCACCAGGGATTTCCCATAAAATAATTTTTAACCATTGGGACAGTTTTATTCATGTGCTCTAAAGCCATATCTAAAATCTAAGGATCTTGCTGTGGCTACATACTCTTTTGATGGGCTGAGGAACAATGAAGATGGCAGAGAGGATTAGACTATTTAAGTGCCATATTATACAGCATAATTAAATTTAGGAAGCCAAAGATGGTTTAGGTTGATAACCATTCTCTGAATTCTAGAGCTACTAGAAAGAACAGAGTCATTTGCATTAAAAATAATGTATAACATACTTTGGAGACAAAAAATTGAAAATCATACAAGAATACAAATCTGTGTGACCATAAACTTGTTCTTAGGAGATGGAATTCACTCATTAATTCAACAATTACTATATGCCATAGAGTTATTCACAAAGTTATTAATTGTAGGTCACAAAGTAAATCACACCCAGAAGATGAATAAAATAACTAGAAAAAACTCAAGATATTAAATCATTTCATCCTTATTTAAAAATTATAATAGTACTTATTACAATATTGCATGTTATAGTGTTTAAGAACTGCTATGGATTGAACTGTGTTCCACTAAAATGCATATGCTGAAGCATTAACCCCAAATGTGACTGTATCTAGAGACATGTAATTTAGGAAGTAATTAAGATTAAATGAGGTTAGAAGGGAGGGACCCTAATCTGAAAGGACTATGGTCTTAAAAGGAAGAGAAAGAGATCAATCTCTCTCTCTCTCTTTCTTTCTCTTTCTCCCTCTTAACCATGTGAGGATACAGTGAGAAGGCAACCATCTGCAAGCCAGGAAGAGAACTCTCATCAGGAACTGAATTGGCTGCAACCTTGATCATGGACTCTGCAGCCTCCAGAACCACTTTGAGAAAATAAATTTCTGTTGTCTAAGCCACCCAGCCTACAGTATTTTGTAATGACAGCCCAAGCTGACTAAGACAAGAAGATAGTTTCCTTGTTTGCTTTTAGTAAGACAGGCCTGGTTTCAAATTCTGCTGTAGCTAACTCTCTAAATCTCAGTTTCCTTATTGCAAAAAGTTATTAATGTGTCCCAAAATCCATTTTTAGAAATACAGCTTATAATACATATAAAATAGTTATTATAGAATTTTTAAAATGATAAATATAATTTTTATGTTTTATTCATCATTTAAATAGTTTAGCAAATCATAGACTTATGACTTAAATAACACATATTTATATACAAATTCATCATTTGGCTTTTCAGAAAGAAGTGGTTTATCTCTCATGAGTAAAGTCATTTGTTTTGATCTTCATGTTCAAGGTAGTATAATTTTCGAGTGACTAGCTTCATGGCAGAGACATTAATGCTCATTAAACAAGATAAAAGACTAAAATTATGTTGAATATACTGTTTATGTAGCATTTAATGAAAAATTTTTAAAGATATTACCTTGTTTGTATACGTTTTCATATTGTTATTACTTTAAGTAAAAATTGCCCTCAGTATATGTAGAATTTGACAACAGATAGGCAATCAGTAAAAGTTCATGGAATGAATGGATAAATCCAATTAAATATTTTAGCAACACTAAAAATATATATGCTGACCTGCTCCAAAACACATTTAATCACTCATTCAAAAGCAATTAATTACCATGTCTGGTATGCTGTGGAAATATTAAGATGAGCCAGACATGATCATAGTCTGTATGCAGCTGGGTCCCCAAAATTCAGTAAAGGGTCTTGCCTACATCCTATTATATCCACTCTATATACACTTCTTTTACTTATTCATTCAGTTAATATATTTTAAGCAGCCATAATGTATCTCATACTCACTGTTTCAGAAACTGGGAATGAAATGGAGAACAAGACAACAAAGCCCCTTCTCTCATGAATGCTCCATTCACAGTCTGTACTGTCTGTGCCTCTTTCCTTCTTTACCTTTCTTTGTCTTGGGCACATCCACCAACTACCAAAGTTTGTAGCACACAGTAATAAATAGTGCAATTAGACATAGGACTAGCATGTGTGTCGCATTCCCATATCCAAACCCATGGTAGAAACTGTTCATTAATTATGGCCCTCATTCCCCAAGAGTCTGAATGTGAGGTCAAAATCCTTTTCATCACAGTATTCACATTAGCTATGACTAATAAATTAGACTTAACAAACAAGCTAAAATATCTGTCTATTTAAACCACTGAGTAGAATGCAGAATACAGATGCAAGCTATAACTTCCTCCCACCACGTTAACAGAGAAAAAAATGCATATATCCATAAGTCAAATTTATAAGGACACCAGAGCAACGAGGAAGCAAGGAGGAATGGGCAAACTATTTCCAGAGGTGGAATATCTCTTCTTAGGCAAAATGAGATCAGCAGTGCTTATCTTCATTGTGAGCATTTGCCAAATCTGTGATTTGAAGATTGAGTTAGACTTAGGTAGAGGAACTCTACTAGGAGAAATAGAAACTAGCAGAGCTTTGGGTAGTCACTGGAAATGGAATATGAGCATGGGGGTGGTGCAAAAATCTCTTGCTTTCTTGCAATGCTTAGCTGACAAAGCCCTTCCAGAGGAAGGGGTCTGCGAAAACATAAGAAATGTCTCTACTCAAAGTATATGAAACCCGAGAAGTACTAAATTTATCTTAACCTAAAATTCAGCATCCATCGAACTAAATTCTCAATTGAACTGAGGTAATTTGCCTTCAGTCTATGTGTGTAACAGAGAAGAGCAAATACTGACAGAGGGAAAATAAGGTCAACCTCTCTCTCTCTCTACTGTTTTTGGCATGCTAAAACAAATATGAGATATCTGAAGAAGCAGGAATATGTAACTGAAAAGAAAAAGAAAAAAACCAAGATTATATAAGGAGATTCTCTACCCCCACCCCCTGCCATATCATTGGAATAAACAGATAAGAGTTTTAAAATAACAAGAATAATTTTAAATACAGTAAGTAATGGAAAGAATAAAATTTTTTAGTATACAATTAGAATCAATATAAAATTAAATGAGACTCTAAAACTGAAAAAAAATAAATATATGAATTTAAGAACTCATGGAATGTGTTTAAGAGCAGACTAGACACAGTAAATAGCTGACTGACACAGTAAAGATACCATTGGTGAGCATAAAAATACAAAAATATCCAAATTGAAGTACACAGAGAAAAAATTTGGAAAAAACAGAACTGTATATTAGACTATAAGGCAAAAAAACAATACAGGACATGAACTAATGAATTGGAATCTCAGAAGAAGAGAAAAGGGATGGAGACAATATTTGAAGAGATATAGATGATAATTTTTCTAAACCTGATGGCAGGCATCAACCAGAGATCCAAGAAGCTCAGCCAACCTCAAGAAGGATAAATACAAAGAAACTACGTATGGAAAAACAAAGGTAAATGCTCAAATCATTGAGAAAAAGAATATTTTGAATCAGGCAGAGAAAAAAAAGACACATCACCTTCAAAAAGTAAGAATGAGACTTATGACTGACTTTCCAAAACAAATAATAAAAGACAAAAGCAATGGAATGATATCTTTAAAGCTGACAACTTTAAACATGAAAGAAAAAAATTAAAACTGCCAGCTAGAATCCTATATCCAATGAAAATATTTTTCAAAATTGAAGGTGAAGTAAAGATGTTTTCAGCCCCTCCTTAAAAAACCTGAAAGAATGTGTTACCAATGAACCACCACTATAAAAAATATTAAAGGAATTTTTTCAAGTTGAAAGAAAACAGTCAAAGTTGAAAGCATGAATGAAATACTATAAAAGATAAAGTTAAATCAAAAGAATTTTTATGATTAAAAAATAGTAATAAGTATGCCTTGTGGGGTTAATAACATAGTCGTACAAAATGTAACATAGCAATAGTTCAAGGATAGGAATGGTATAATGGAAAGAAACTCTACTTTAATCACATTTAAATAAATGTAAATCGAAAGAGTCACATGTCCTTTTTGCCATGTTATAAATGGCAAAAGATATGTTGAACTCCTCCCTCAAAAGATATGTTGAAGTCCTAATTTTCAGTACATTGGAGTGTAATCTTATTTGAAAGTAGGATTGTTGCACATGTAATTAGGTAAGATGAGGTCACAATGGAGTACAGTGGTTTCTCAATCCAATATTTCTTATAAGGACTGATATCCTTATAAGAAAATGGCCATCTAAAGATACAGTGAGACATGGGGAGAAATGTCATATGATGACAAAGGCACGATCTAGCTGTCACTGAGAGTGGTATGCTAAAATGTCCATCTATGGTTCTGGGTTTTACTCTTTTTCCTGTATGTCAACTACAGCTTTATATATTTCAAAGCTTTTTTTTTTTAGGCACATGCAAATATAAGATTTTTGTTATCCTTTATTATCATGAAATATTTCTTTTTACATCTAATAATCCTTCTTGCTTCAGAGTCTACTTTGTCACAGGGCCAGAACCAGAGTGCAAAATTTAAAGGGACACATTCTCTGGTGCTGACTCTGCACTTGCATTTTTATTTTCTTTCTATTAATTGACTCAATACTTTTTGATTTTTTAATTGGGTTGTATATATTTATATTTAGAGGAAGCCTATGTAAAGTAACACAGTTAATCTCTCTTATGCATCATGTATGTTTAATATTTCCTCAGTCTGTCATTTGTCTTTTGACTTCACATATATTTATAAAGGAATAATTTTAAATTCTATATAATCAAATTTCTCTTTTTTTGTTTAGTTTAGTTTTGCATTGCAATTTCTGGGTTTTAAGTTTTAATTTGAAATACCTCCACCAACACCAAGTTAATGAATTAAACCACCTATACTTTTTGAATTAAACCTGTCATCTATCTGGAATTTATTTTGATATTAAAGTAAAATATCTCTCTTTATGGCTAATGACATAAATAACCAATTATTCCAATAAAACCTATTGGATAATCCATCTCTCCCTTTCCCCTCATTTTAAAGGAAATACCACTTTCTTCTTTGGTCTATTTTCTATTTCCTCTGTAGTATAAAGTTGTTTTGATTTTTCTAGTTTTGTCATTTGTTTTAATATGTGAAAGTGTTATTTTCTCATTAAATTCTTATTCCTAAATATTCCAAATGAGTTTTATTCACACTTTGTCAAGGTATAAAATATTCTTCTTGCATTGTATTTGATATTTCATTGAAATTTAAAAAAAAAATGAGAACTGGCATCTTTAAAATAATAACTCTCTAGCATACAAATTATGGTCTCTAAATACTAAATCCAAGCAAAAGCTGCAGGGATCCTTGGGGGTATGGCTAATAACAAGTATGAGGCAAAAAAAAAAAATGAATAAGGGGATCCTGAGGCATCTTTTCAGAGCAAGTAGCAAGGAAATAAATAAAGCTTACTAGGGTTGTGTTAAAAGTACTTAAGAGCAAATTTTGAAGAGGCTGCCACTGGCCAAAGTTAAGAAAATCTAAGTATTAAAGGATGATAAGGACTTCCCGGGTCCAGTGTCTAAGACTCCATGCTCCCAGTGGAGGGGGCCCAGGTTCAACCCCTGGTCGGGGAACTAGATCCCACATGCCGCAACTAAAGATCCCACATGCTGCAACTAAAGATTCCTCATGCCACAACTAAGACTCGGTGCAGCCAAATTAATTAATTATTTTCAAAAAGGATAATAATTAAAACACGTTGGAACATATATCACCACACAACAATAACTGTAACAACAAATTAACTGGTCACCATTGGAGGATGATAGTAAGCTAAATAATTACTTTTAAAAATAGAAAGTAAAGGGAACAAATCAAGGATTAATCTTGCCATTTTTATATAAATCACTAGGTAATCAAATAGTAATGAGAGAAGTTTTTCTTCATAAATATACTCTAACAAATAAATAAGGAAAAATAGAATATCATTGTTTTGCAATGCTTAATAAATTAACGAGCTTTGGCATTAATCATCAACTAAAAGAGAGGCAACAAAATATTATTTGCCCTTCTAATGGAAAAAGACAAAGACAAAATAGTCTGGCAAGAACAAAGCAAAACAAAAAAGAGCCTAAATTAGATCAAACCAAAAAATATGTTTATACCACAGAGATACAATCAGCAAAACTCAAACTATAGGAAACCTTGGAGACAATTTATTTTTAAAAAACTGCAAGTTGTAGAATTTATTTGAATTCTAAGTCAAAGGAACAAGCTGGAAAAGAGTATAACATTTATGAAACAACTGGAAATTTGAGTACTATGTTCTTAATAGTAGAGAATTATTTTTAATATTTGGGTTTGACAGCATTATTTTGTGTATATTTGAAAATCATTAACTTTAAAGATACTTATTGAAGTATTTAAAGATAAAATGATATCTCTATCTCCTATTTGCTTCAAACTAATATGGGATGGGGAATGGGTGGAAATAGATGTGAAACATGATTAGTCACTAGTTGATAATTATTGAATGTGGATGAGATACATGGTAATTAATTTATTTTATATATGTTTAAAATTTTCTATAATAAATTTATTGACTTTTCCTCTCCAAGAAGGTATTGTCTTTTCATTTACTTAAATATATTGTTCTAGTCTTAGGGGAGTTTGAAAGTTTCTCCTTTCATTTTTAAATTTAATTCTATGGATTTTATCTTTTTGTTTCCACTCTAAACGGGATCTTTTCTGCCACATTTTTCTAACTGGTTATTGTTTGCATATAGGAAAACTGTATACAATACTATTAAAGGAGCCTTCTAGTCAATTCTTATTGTTTCACAGATGTTTTTGGTGTGCTAATTTTTACATATATATAATTGCTATACACTGAATATTTGTATTTGTGCCCCCCCATCCATATATTGAAACTTAATCCCCAATGTGTTGAAATTGTGAGGTAGGACCTTAGGAGGTGATTAGATCTCGAGGGTGAAACCCTCCTGAGTGGGGTTAGTACCCTATAAAAGAGACTCTGGAGAGTTCCCTTGTCCCTTCCTCTCTGTGAAGACACAAAGACAAGACAGCTGTCTATGAACCAGAAAGCAGACTCTCCCCAGACATCAGACATGCCAATGTCTTGATGTTGGACTTCACAGCCTCCAGAACTGCAAGAAATCAATTTCTGTTGTTTATGAGCTACCCAGTCTATGGTATTTTCTTATAGTAGTCTGAATTAAGACAATAATTATATAAGTAGAAAATAATCATATATTTGCTTCTTTATTCTTTCTCAAAATTTATACCTCTATTTTATTCTCTTGCACTGGCGGTTAATGCCAGAGCAATGTTCTATAATAGGTGTAAATGATTATACTTACCACATTCTCAATTTTACTGGTAATAATTCTAAGTATCAAACTGGTTTTATTGTTTGGGATATATATTTTTGATAATGTAAGAAGTATTAATATGTTCTTATGCCTTTAAGTTTTTATTATGCTTTGCTTTGATCAGAAATATATTTTTAAAAGACAATATGTTACTTATCAGAGACATACATAATATATATCTCTACTTAAATTCATTTGAAACTCATAGGCAATACCCAGAATATAAGATATTTTAAAAATAAATAGCCAATGCATTCATCCTTCAAAAGTTCTCAAGTATTATAATTAGATTCTTTGAAAAAACAATATTGGCATCAGCTTTTTAGTTACAAATCAAATTTATTCCTTACCAATACCTTTACATGAAAAATCTTCATGTAATAAATTTTTAGTCCTCAAAAGATATAAGTATATGGAACCATAACACTAGCGCAAAAAAAAAGCTGTACATACTCTGGTTGATTAAATGAGATTTGTCCCGTTATGGCATAATTTTAACATAGGAGTAATCTTTTATGTTTAAATATTATAGTGTTTCACACAATCTAACACACACTAAGCTGTAATTTCAATACACTTACTCTTTTAATGAATGTGCAGAGAACTAGATCATTTCCCATTCAATGAATTTTTCCTGAATAGATGAGGAAAGAGAAATAAGTATGGATTAAATAACAATGGCAATTTGTCCTCTTAATTCCATTGATACGTTGTAAGATTTTTATTATTTGGCAATGATTTTCCTAATGGAGCATATTTCTGAAATAATAATGTGAATTTTTGGGATATATAATTAGACAATTTTTACTCTACCTATTATTTTTTAAAGATTATCTACCTCTAATCACTAAATTGAAGGTGAGGTTTAATTTATTAATAGGCTGAATACTAATTGAGAGCATAATTTTCGTAGCTTCTCTTGGCCTTTTATTTTTCTCTCTATAAACAAAGGGATAGGTCCACATTGCCCTCGAGGATATTTTCAAGCTATGAACTTCATTTAGTTATCCACTCAAAAGTCTCATAAATAGTTACAACTGCATTAAAAAAAAAAAAGAATCTGACAATCTGGCAGTTTTTAGTCTATCCCATTTATATTTATAAATATAATAAAAATTGATCTTAAGTCTGTCATCTGATATACTTTTTGGGTCTACTGCTTCCTTTATTGATATATTTTGCTATATGGATTTTAAAAGTTTAACTTTAAATGATATATATTGACACTCTCTAAGAAAAATTGGAAAAATGTTCATTTTTATTTTATCCCACTTATTCTTAATAACCTATTCCTTTTTCTATAAGTTTTATCATTTTTTGGTCCTTCAGGAAGTTACCTTCATAAACTCAAATGATTTATTATGCTTCTATTTCTTAAATTATCCATTCTAAATAATACCTATTAACTGCTAGGATAAATGAAGAAATCAATATATCCACATTTTTTTCCACATTCCTGCCTTCATCATTATTTCCCAACTCTGGTGTTTTCTCTTCTTAAGATAACATTACTATAACCCTGAGAAACAACTGGGATAGTCTTACCAGCATTCTTTGTTCCTACTAGCAAGGAGGAAAGAGTGGGTGGCAGGCAGAATGGCAATCACCAGAGCCTGCCACAAATGACTAATCCTCCTGATTTGGTTTAATCTCTTGCCTGTCTCTCAAACTTCCACTTCATACTTTATGATCCAGCAGGTCTGATCTATGAGATTTTCTTCTGCTTCCACGCTCTTGATAATTCAGTTCCCTCTTCCTGGAACACGTCCAGCCAACTGCTTCTTATTATCTCATCAACCCATCTCCTGGCTTCCTTTAACTCTTCAAAGTATCGCTTAGACGTATTATCTTCCACTAAGTCTTCTCTTCAAGATAAAATTATACAGCTTTGATTCAATTCTGCTTCTGCCCTATGGCCCTACTGCAATTACGTTATACACCATAATAAATTACATTTATGTGTTTACCTTCTTTCCTTCTGATTGTTACCAGTGGCTAACACTGTGCTCAATAAATGTTAATATGATCATTTTACCCAAAAACGTTCATGAATTGAGTGTTTGAATTATGTATTCTTCATAAGGAAATGGTAGTGAATACTACTCACTATAGGTACGTACACACTTTTTATTCTTTACATTATGAATGATTAAAAAATACAAGAAAGTGGAGAGAACGTTATAATGGATCCCCATTAACCACACCTCAGCTTCAATAACCATCAACATTTCAATACACATTTTTAAACAGGATAGAAAGCCAGTGGCAGATTATTCTCCTAGCAGGTTGACCTGTTGTCAACAGGGATTGTCTGACATACCTAAGGTAAGGAAATAGATTTCAATTCTCCAGGATCATAGTTCTAATGAACTTTAACAGCAATAACGGACAAAACACTCTCAAAAGGTGCCATTAAGTATTACCAGTGAACAAGAAGCGAGAAAAATCGGGTCTCTTTAAGACTAGAACCAGAAAAACAGTTCACGAGTGTCCTAAATGGCCATCGCATGTTACGGGATTTGTGCACGAAAACAATTCCTACCACTTAGGATTTAATTCAAGAGAAAGTTAAGGTATCTTGTTAACGTTTTTAATGGCCCACTTCGGTCAGCAATAGAGAAAATGTGTCGCGGCTCCTTTGGATAAATCGCATTGACTAAAGATTGATCGAATTCATTTTTCCCAAAACAAAAACACAGGAGTCAGGATCTTATCCAACAAGTTCCGGGATCGCCTGCCCCAGCCTCCCTCTAGGCCCGCACTGAGGCAGAGGATCTTCTAGAGATGCTGGCGGCTTAAATGAGGGGGACGTTTGGGACCGCCCTCCCCCCCACCCCCCAAGTGGAATCTAGATTCCAGGCGAAAGAGCACGCTTCAAAAGGTAGAAAAAACGAAATAACAAACGCTGGAACCTGGGCCTGGTTAGCTCTATCACCCAAAAACTTAACAACCTAAACGTTCCTCACTGTCCCTCAGGCGAATGTGGACAGGCCGGAACTACACTTCCCAGAATGCAAAGCGGCGGGGCGGTGCTAAAGTAGAGAGTGTGTTTTTACTTCAAGGTGGCTCCGGGCGCTTCAGATTTGCTTAGAATCTTACAGTCCCTCTGGTTCGCTCTCCTCCACCTCAGCCTAATTGGCTCTCTAGTCCGTGCGTGGAAGGCCGGCTCATGCGTCACTGGCAGCGGTTGAATGGGGGCCCTTATCCCGGCGTCCTCACGGTAAATGAAGTCCTTTCTCTGGTCCGACATGTAACTCCTGGGGCCGCTTCAGAGCAACAGGACTACATTTCCCAGAGGAGCGCGTGGCTGCCGGGCGGCGTGGGGGCGGTGCCTCATGTCTGGTACAGTCATCCCAAGCTTCTTCGGCGGGACTGTGATGGCCGGAGAGATGACGATCTTAGGTCGGTGACCAGGAGGGTACCTTACGCTGTTGCGGGCAGTGGAGCGGTTGGGGGAGGCCGGGGTGGGTGGGGGTCGTTGTTGCACCTGCTGGATCCCGCTGGCGCGGCGGGAAGGGCGCCAGAAAGGTGACTTAGAGGCAGTTTCGGGCTGTTCGCGACGCCGGGTTGGGGGTCGCCTTCAGGAAGGCCCGAGCCGCAGTAGGCCCGGGTAGGGCCGGCGACGACCCGCTGCATACATTCCAGGGGCGTGGAGCCTCGGGAAGGGTTCATTCCTAAGGAATGTCGATTTTTGAATCGTTGGTTGAATTGGGGCCTTTGAGAGCCTGCCAGAATGTGCATCTCCAAGACCCCTTTGTGGAGGAAGGGGGAGGAGCAGCAGCAGCATCCCGAGCTGTGGACTCATGGGATGCTGGATTTGGACAGATCCAGACCTCTTTGATGTGTGTGTGTCTGTGTGTGTGTGTCTGTGTGTGTGTGTGTGTCTGTGTGTATGTGTGTAGTCCAAGGTTCTTTCCACCGATCCGGGTAGGAATTATCCTCTCCGGAGAAGAAGGTGATGAAATGCTTCTGCAAATGTGTACATAGAAGCAAGAGGAAGGCGGGATTGACACCTGATTTCATTTCATTATGTGTTGATGAAGATGATCTAATAATTAGTAAAACAGACTGCTACAAATTGGCGTTTGAGTTGTATGTAACATGGATGGACACAGGTGTATAACACAGCTTCCTGAAACCAGATAACAAATTAACTGTAAATTCGAATTGGCTTCTTTCTGCATCACTTATGTTTATCATTCTGCGTGGCGTTTTTTCATATTTGATTTTTTCATCAATTAATATTTATTGAACAATATTCTGTTGGCTAGGAACCGTTGGTGCAGGGGATACAATGTGACTAAACTTCAAAGAGCTTTCATTTGTGTTATCTTCAGGGTTACACACTTTTTTTAAGCTCATCATTGGAATATATTTGCTTTGCACTCTTGTACCAGTTTTTGAGGTACACCAACGTGAATCAGCTGTATTTATACATATATCCCCATATCCCCTCCCTCCCGCTACTCCCTCTCCCCCTCCCTGTCCTGGCCCTCTAAAGCATCACCCATCATCAAGTTGATGTCCCTTTGTTATACAGCAACTTCCCGCTAGCTATCTCTTTTACAGTTGGTAGTGTGAATATGTCTATGCTACTCTTTCACTTCTTCTCCTAAATAGCCCCTCCAGAAAAAGTTAACTATGTTCTGTTAAGAAGTGACAGTTTAATGTCTAAGCAACTTCCAAATTATTTTAATCCAGTTTATGCATTTCCTCTTTTTTTTTAATTTTTTTTTTTAATATTTCATCTTTTAGAAAGGAAAAAGGAGGGGGGGGGGGGCGGATAAAGAGTTTTAGCCTTACAATAACAGAGCTTTTGCTATGGAAATTTTAAGAATAGAGTTTCTTTTTACTAATGATATCTAAAGCTCATTATAAAACTATAAAATCTAAATATCAATTGATCAACAATTGGATTATATTCTAGATTTTGCTTCAGATGAATGACTTTTCCTGTCAGCATTAGCACAATTATTATTGGAATGTTTTGACTTTTTATTCCTTTACTCACGCATAAGTGAAGTCCAGAAACATACAGGGTGTTTTTGTTTTTGTTTTTGTTTTCATTGTTACTTCATTTTCATTGTATTATAGTCAGTTTACATTATGAAAAACAATGTTTGAGAAATGTTATCATGAGTACTATAAAAGAAAATATTTTGAAAGTGTTTTTAGTCTAGTATGGAAGAGTGATATTAAAGAGATTTTACTGGTGTAATTTAGCATATGGTACTAGTTTGATAAGACGTAACTTTGAATTTGCCTCTATTTCAGGATCAGCTGTTTTGACTCTCCTGTTGGCTGGCTATTTGGCACAACAGTATTTACCATTGCCTACTCCTAAAGTGATTGGAATTGACCTTGGCACTACCTACTGTTCAGTTGGGGTGTTTTTTCCTGGCACAGGAAAAGTAAAGGTCATTCCAGATGAAAATGGGCATATCAGCATACCCAGCATGGTGTCCTTTACTGACAATGATGTTTATGTGGGGTATGAAAGCTTAGAGCTGGCAGATTCAGATCCTCAGAACACAATATATGATGCCAAAAGATTCATAGGCAAGATTTTTACCCCAGAAGAGCTAGAGGCTGAAATTGGTAGATACCCATTTAAGGTAAGTTAAGCTAAATTGCTATTTTTACTTTAGTTCAGCATACCGTTTGAATTAATGCTTTGGCTTCAAGTTACAAAACATTCTATTTCAATAGACTCAGATTGTGCGGAAGTTACATTATCTCATATAACAAGCAATCACACAGCAGCTCCAGGGTTAATTAATTCAGTGGTCCCACAATGCTATTGAGGACTTCGGACATTACCATCATCTCTCTCTCCCATCCTCAGAATGTCTGCATAGCTCTTTCATTGTAGCAGGAAGTTCCTTGTACCTATAGATGGATGGATGAATAGATATTCTGTGTTTGTGTGTATACACATTTGTATACAGAAAAAGAGGTCATACTAAGCATGCTGTGTTATGACTTGTT
The DNA here is from genome assembly GCF_030028045.1 of Hippopotamus amphibius kiboko. Taxonomy (NCBI): domain Eukaryota; kingdom Metazoa; phylum Chordata; class Mammalia; order Artiodactyla; family Hippopotamidae; genus Hippopotamus; species Hippopotamus amphibius. Next base: position 88,891,068 of record NC_080195.1, on the reverse strand, counting down.
TGCAACTCATCAATATGTCATGGAGAATTAGTCAATTAGGCTTACATCATTATCTTTCATGGTTGGGTGGAATCACTATTCCACCATTTACTTGTCCGGTGTCTGTACATTTTATTTCTTCCCTGGTTTTCCACTATTATTGGAGCTTCAGGGAATATCCTTGTACATGTATATTTTTATACTTCTCTGATAATTTCCTAAATTTGAATTTAAGAACTGGAATTCATAGGCCAAATGATTGTATGTTTTTAAGGCTTTTGATTTGTATTGCCAAATTGTGCACAAAAAGGTGTATATGCTCTTTCTTATCTATTTTTAAGAGTGCGTATATCTTCACTAGTTATTATTTTTCAAAGTTTGCCAAGATAAGTAAAAAATGATATCGTATATTAATTTGCATTCCTATGATTTCTAGTGAGGTCAGACTTTTAAAAATTGGTTTACTCACATTTTAATTTTCTTCAGTGATCCATTTTTTATTCTTTGTCCTGTTTTCTTTTGGGGTGTTTCTTTATGACTATCAGATACCTTTGTGATGCGTTTTCAGTATTTTTCCTTTTTTTTTAAATTGATGATGTATAATTTTGTTTTTGAACTGTCAAGAGTGTTGAATTTTTATGTGGTAAAATCCTCTCAATAATTTTTAAAAATATTTTTGGACTCTTACCATGCTTAGAATGGCCTTTCCCATCCTATCCACTTGTATTTTTTTTCCTAATGCTTTATATGAATATTTGTAGCTTTGGATTTTGCTGGGTGTTTTCTTTTAAACATTTAAATGTAGGGTTTTTTTTTTTTTTTTGGTACATTTTGAAGTGGGATTCTAAGTAAATAGATTTACAGATAGATTCTTATGTCAGTGCTGCTTATTGAATAACCCATAAATAAAAATTCTCAAGTTTTTATTCATTTTCAAAGAAGAAAAAATTTCTCCACACATTTCTTAGGTTTATTTCTTTGTTCTTTTTTAGTTTCTTTCTTAAGACCCTTTATTAATGTGTAATTTTTCTTATGTAATGATAAAATCATATAAAGCTATACATTTTCCTCTAAATTACAGCTTTGGGTGCATTACTTATTGATCCAGGAGTTATTTTAAGGTTTTTTTGTTTGTTTGTTTTTTGTTTTAAGTTTCTAAGTGATCTGATTTTTTGTTGTTTCTGTTTCATGATCACTCGGAAGGTACTGGCATCTTTGGACCTTATTTTAAGTGTTCAGAGCCTGTTTTTGTTTTCCCCAGACAGGTGAAGTGCTTTTTGGAAGATCAGATTTTCTTAATTGAAACCAAATTATGTAGTCTTGAATGACTGGGGTAAAATTCTTATAATTTCTTAGACCAGACTAATTCTCTTTTACTATTGATGTTAATACAAACTATTGGTGAATCTAGTATGTCTTAGAATTAATCTAATTTTTTAAATGTACAAATGTACAGCTACATTAGCACGGATAATATGCTAATTAATACATGTTTTCATGGAAACAAGAATATGAGTGCTATTTGATTCTTAATAAGAACATAATGAAGTACTAAAATAATTCTTATTACTATGTACCAGAACATTCTTTCAATTATCTATTACTTTGGGAAATAAATTAATTTTTTAAAAAAGATCTTGAGTCACGTACATGATTTAGCAACTGTTATTTCTTCTATTTCATCATTCATCTTTTCTTTCATTTAACATATATATTGAGAATCTTTTAAGTTCCAATTATATGCTTAATGATGACTTTTATTTTTCTGCTGTTATTAAAAACTGTGGAGTGGATTCATTTTTAAAGTATAACTTTTAATAACCTCTAATCTTACTAAATACACTTGCTCGATAACATGAATTTTTATGACCTTTTCAAGGTAAGTTTTAATTGAATACATTCTGTATGTATGTATGTGTGTTAGCGCATGTGTATGTATGTATACGTGGATACATACACACACAGCTTTTTTTTGTCTTTGCAAATTTTATTCACAGGTTTTAAACAAAAACGGAATGGTTGAGTTTTCTGTGACAAGTAATGAGACCATCACCGTTTCCCCAGAATATGTTGGCTCTAGACTGCTGTTGAAATTAAAGGAAATGGCAGAGGAATATCTTGGAATGCCAGTTGCCAATGCTGTTATTTCTGTACCAGCAGAATTTGATCTAAAACAGAGAAATTCAACAATTCAAGCTGCTAACCTTGCAGGTAATATCACTTGCCTGAGTTGCATTTTTCTCAAAATTTTCTTAGGGTGAAAATCTGTAGTAAGGTGTATCATTTTGCAAAACACCTAATTAGGCACCTAGACAAACTATATGGTAGATAAATCAGATGGATTTTTATGTAGGTTTACAAATAATTAAGAAAGCTCTATGGTACAATGTAAAATGTGTATATTATGACAACAGCCTATCAGGCATATGACAAAGGCTGAGAAAGAACATGGATACATGTTAGCAAAGAGAAATTTTTTCTTCTAAACTTCTTTTAATGTTAAGATGCATATAATATAATGTTTTCTTTAAAAATGTAAGGTGGGAGAAAATTTATTTAACATCATTCAGCAAATATTGAGTGCCTTGGTAAATAAAACAGATAAATCCCTTTTCTGATGGAGCTTATGTTCCATTGGAGGAAACAGAAAGTCACCGTTGAAGATAAGATGGAGTTTCTTACCCTTAGCATTATTGACATCTTGGGCTGGATAATTCCTTGTTGTGGGGAACTGTCCTGTGTGTTATAGAGTATTTTGCAGCATCCCTAGCCTGTACTGACTAGAAGCTAGTAGCACCCTCTCCACCAAGTAGTGATAATTTTGTATCTCCAGACATTGCTAAATGTCCCCAAACAAAATGACCTCTGGTTGAGAGCCTAGATAAATGTATATCAGAAAGTAACATACTGTAGAAAAAAAGACAGGATAAGAAGACAGGCTTGCTGGGTGATCAGAGAGTAGTGGGGACTTGCAGGTTTAAAGTCAGGTAGACCTCATTGAGAAAGTGACATTTAAGCAGATTTGAGGGAAGCAAGGTGGTGAGCCATGCAGATATATGGAGGAAATATGTTGCAGGAGAGAGAGTGGCTAGTGTAGCAGCCATAAAATGAGAATTTGCTGGTACTTAGGAAGATAGGAAGTTGGCCAGTGTGGCTGAGGCTGAAAAAGTGATGAAGTCAGAGAGCTAAGAGGAAGGGTATTGTGGTCTTTGAATAAATTCTTCAGAGTTTGACTAGTTTTTATGGCTCTTGTTTCATAAAGCCATACTACTTTCAAGGCCACCCATTATATATGGCAGTTAGTTTAAAGCAGGAATTTTGCTCAAGGAAATTTGATCTTTTGTCTGCACATTTACTGTTTAACTTTACTTTGAAGTCAGATTTTTCTGTATATTTCAGATTTGCATTTGAGGGTCTTGCATTTTCAGTACTTTTTTAAAGTATGATTGTAGCTATTGGAGCGTATCATCTAGATTTTTCTTTTTATTGTCATTTCTTCTCTGTTTATTCATCTGTTCTTTTTCTCAAAAAGTCCTCTTTAAAAGAAGAGCACAGTAAACTTACTTCATTTCCATAGCAATTCATTACAGTATTTACTGATTAAAGTTTAATTGCTCATATATCCCCAAGTAAAATATGAAAATTAGAGGAGGCTTAGAGATTTTTAAAAATTGAGTATTAATAAAGAATAGAATGGTGTATTTCACTGGATCTGGGCCTTTATTTCTTTATATTATAATTTTTTAGAATAATTTTAATGACACCCATTTAGAAGAACCTATATTTTTCCTTCCCATTTCATTATTTCTACTGGGCTCATGACTTTTTCTTATTATTACACAGTGGAGTTCACATCAGAGAAGATACTAACATATTGTAAGATTAAGTGAGAAAAAATTTCTTAAGTGTCCTCTTGTGATTGTTCTTCCCTCCAACCAATTTTACAGGACTGAAGATCTTAAGAGTAATAAATGAACCCACAGCAGCAGCTATGGCCTATGGTCTCCACAAAGCTGATGTCTTTCACGTCTTGGTGATAGATTTGGGCGGAGGAACTCTAGATGTGTCATTGCTGAATAAACAAGGAGGAATGTTTTTAACCCGAGCAATGTCTGGTAAGAAAAATATAGGAAACATTAAAGAGATTCAGGCACGTGAACATATCTAACGTATAAAGTGTTCATTTTTAAATTTTGCAGTCTTCTTTGCATTCCTTTTGGTAATTTTCTATATGTGTAATCTTATGCCACCACTTACTGTATTTAGAGCAAAAACTTGTCTCAAAAAATGAGTGGATATCCTGTCAGTCAAATAAATATACTACCAGTTGTAGCTCACTGAGCCAGTACTTTTCACCTCCATGGTGAAAGGAACGAAAAGAAAGAAATTATTTTAAAATGAAAGATGATCAGTTTATTTCATTTAATACTCTGTTTCACAAAATAGATATCTTTAGGAAATCTAATAGTATTTTGCATTCTAAATTTTTTTTTAGGTTTTTTTTTTTTAGCTCTTTATTGGAATATAATTGCTTTACACTCTTGTACCAGCTTATGAGGTACACCAAAATGAATCAGCTCTGTTTATACACATATCCCCATATCCCTTCCCTTCCGCGACTCCTCCCCACCCTCCCCATCCCGGCCTTCCCAGGCATCACCCATCATCGAGTTGATCTCCCTTTGTTATACAGCAACTTCCCACTAGCTGTCTATTTTGCAGTTGGTAGTATATATATGTCTTTGCTGCTCTCTCACTTCGTCCCAGCTTCCCCTTTGCCCCCTGCCCCCCTGAACTCCATTTCCTCCAGTCCATTCTCTGCATCTGCATCCTTATTTTTCTCCTGTCACTGGGTTCAGCAGTACCATTTTTTTTTTTTTTTAGATTCTGTATATATGAGTTAGCATACAATATTTCTTTTTCTCTTTTGGCTTACTTCACTCTGTATGACAGACTCTAAATCAATCCACCTCATTACATATAGCTCCATTTCTTTCCTTTTTATAGCTGGGTAATATTCCATTGTATATATGTGCCACATCTTCTTTATCCATTCTTTTGTTGATGGGCATTTAGGTTGCTTCCATGTCCTGGCTATTGTAAATACTGCTGCAATAAACATTACGGTACGTTTCTTTTTGGATTATGGTTTTCTCTGGATATATGCCCAGGAGTGGGATTACTGGATCATATGGTAGTTTTATTTTTAGTTTTTGAATGAACCTCCAAACTGTTTTCCATAGTGGCTGTATCAACTTACACTCCCACCAACAGTGCAGGAGAGTTCCCTTATCTCCACACCCTTTCCAACATTTATTGTTTCTAGATGTCTTGATGATGGTCATTCTGACCAGTGTGAGGTGAGACCTCATTGTGGCTTTGACTTGCATTTCTCTAATGATTAGTGATGTTGAGCATCGTTTCATGTGTTTGTTGGCCATCTGTATGTCTTCTTTGGAGAAATGTCTATTTAGGTCTTCTGCCCATTTGTGGATTGGGTTATTTGCTTTTTTGGTATTAAGGTGCATGAGCTGCTTGTATATTTTGGAGATTAATCCTTTGTCTGTTGCTTCATTGGCAAGTATTTTCTCCCATTCTGAGGGTTGTCTTCTTGTCTTGTTTATGGTTTCTTTCACTGTGCAAAAGCTTTTAAGTTTCATTAGGTCCCATTTGTTTATTCTTGATTTTATTTCCATAATTCTACGAGGTGGGTCAAAAAAGATCTTGCTTTGATGTATGTCATAGAGTGTTCTGCCTATGTTTTCCTCTAGGAGTTTTATAATCTCTGGCCTTCCATTTAGGTCTTTAATCCATTTTGAGTTTCTTTTTGTGTATGATGTTAGGAAGTGTTCTAATTTCATTCTTTTACATGTTGCTGTCCAGTTTTCCCAGCACCACTTATTGAAGAGGCTATCCTTTTTCCATTGTATATCCTTGCCTCCTTTGTCAAAGATAAGGTGCCCATATGTGCTTGGGTTTACCTCTGAGTTCTCTATTCTGTTCCATTGATCTTCCTTTCTATTTTTGTGCCAGTACCATACTGTCTTGATCACTATGGCCTTGTAGTATAGTTTGAATTCAGGAAGCCTAATTCCACCAACTCCATCTTTCCTTCTCAAGATTGCTTTGGCTATTCGGGATCTTTTGCATTTCCATACAAATCATAAGATTTCTTGTTCTAGTTCTATGAAAAATGCTTTTGGTAATTTGATAGGGATTGTGTTGAATCTGTAAATTGTTTTGGGTAGTACAATGATTTTCACAATGTTGATTCTTCCAATCCAAGAACATGGTATGGCTCTCCATCTGTTTATATCGTCTTTGATTCCTTTCATCAGTGTCTTATAGTTTTCTGCATACAGATCTTTGGCCTCCTTAGGTAGGTTTATTCCTAGGTATTTTATTCTTTTTGTTGCAATGGTGAATGGGAGAGTTTCCTTAATTTCTCTTTCTGCTTTTTCATTGTTAGTGTATAGGAATGCTAGAGATTTCTGCGCATTAATTTTGTATCCTGCTACTTTACTAAATTCATCAATTAGTTCTGTATCCTGCTGCTTTACTAAATTCATCAATTAGTTCATCAATTAGTTTTTTGGTAGAATCTTTAGGGTTTTCTATTTATAATACCATGTCATCTGAGTGACAATTTTACTTCTTCTTTTCCAATTTGGATTCCTTTTATTTCATTTTCTTCTTTGATTGCTGTGGCTAAAACTTCCAAAACTATGTTGAATAATAATGGTGAGAGTGGACACCCTTGTCTTGTTCCTGTTCTTATAGGGAATTCTTTCAGTTTTTCCCCATTTAGAATGACGTTAGCTGTTGGTTTGTCATGTGTGGCTTTTATTATGTTGAGGTAATTTCCTTCTATGCCCATTTTCTGGTGAGTTTTTATCATAAATGGATGTTGAATTTTGTCAAAAGCTTTTCCCACATCTATTGAGATGATCATATGGTTTTTATCCTTCAGTTTGTTGATATGATGTATCACATTGATTGATTTGCATATATTGAAGAATCCTTGCATTCCAGGGATAAACCCCACTTGATCATGGTGTATGATCTTTTTAATGTGCTGTTGGATTCTGTTAGCTAGTATTTTGTTGAGAATTTTTGCATCTATATTCATCAGTGATATTGGCCTGTAGTTTTCTTTTTTTGTGACATCTTTGCCTGGTTTTGGTATCAGGGTGATGGTGGCCTCGTAGAATGAGTTTGGGAGTGTTCCTCCTTCTGCCATAATGTGCAAGAGTTTGAGAAGGATAGGTGTTAGCTCTTCTCGAAATATTTGATAGAATTTGCCTGTGAAGCCATCTGGCCCTGGTCTTTTGTGTGTTGGGAGATTTTTAATCACTGCCTCAATTTCCATACTTGTGATTGGTCTATTCACAGTTTCTATTTCTTCCTGGTTCACTTTTGGAAGATTGTATTTTTCTGAGAATTTATCCATTTCATCCAGGTTATCCAATTTATTGGCATATAGTTGCTTGTAGTAGTCTCTCATGATCTTTTGTATTTCTGAGGTGTCCGTTGTTACTGATCCTTTTTCATTTCTAATTCTGTTGATTTGCGTTTTCTCCCTTTTCTTCCTGATGAATCTGGCTAATGGTTTATCAACTTTGTTTATCTTCTCAAAGAACCAGCTTTTAGTTTCATTGATCTTTGCTATTGTTTCCTTCCTTTCTTTTTCATTTATTTCTGATCTGATATTTATGATTTGTTTCTTTCTGCTCACTTTGGGGTTTCTTTGTTCTTCTTTCTCTAATTGTTTTAGGTGTAAGGTTAGGTTGTTTATGCGATCATTTTCTTGTTTCTTAAGGTAGGACTGTATTGCTATAAACTTCCCTCTTAGAACTGCTTTTGCTGCGTCCCATAGGTTTTGGGTTGTTGTGTTTTCATTGTCAGTTGTTTCTAGATATTTTTTTATTTCCTCTTTGATTTCTTTCATGATTTCTTGGTTGTTTAATAGCATATTGTTTAGCCTCCATGTGTTTGTATTTTTTATAGTTTTCTTCCTATAATTGATATCTAGTCTCATGGCGTTGTGGTCTGAGAAGATGCTTGATGTGATTTCAGTTTTCTTGAATTTGCCAAGGTTTGATTTGTGACCCAAGATGTGATCTATCCTGGAAAATGTTCCGTGTGCCCTTGAGAAGAAAGTGTAGTCTGTCGTTTTTGGATGGAATATCCTATAAATATCAATTAAGTCGAGATGGTCTAATGTGACATTTAAATTTTGTGTGTCCTTATTAATTTTCTGTTTGGATGATCTGTCCATTGATGTAAGTGGGGTGTTCAAGTCTCCTACTATTATTGTATTACTGTCGATGTCCCCTTTTATGGCTGTTCTCATTTGCCTTACATGTTGAGGTGTTCCTGTGTTGGGTGCATAGACATTTACAATTGTTATATGTTCTCAGATGGATCCCTTGATCATTATGTAGTGTCCTTCCTTATCTCTTGTAATAGTCTTTTTTTAAAGTCTAATTTGTCTGATATGAGTATTGCTACTCCAGCTTTCTTTTGACTTCCATTTGCATGGAATATCTTTTTCCATCCCTTTACTTTCAGTCTATGTGTGTCCCTTGGTCTGAAGTGGGTTTCTTGTAGGCAGCATACAGAAGGGTCTTGTTTTTGTATCCATTCAGCCAGTCTGTGTCTTTTGGTTGGAGCATTTAATCCATTTACATTGAAGGTGATTATTGACATGTGTGTTCCAATTACCATTTTCTTAATTGTTTTGGGTTTGTTTTCCTTCTCTTGTATTTCCTACTTAGAAAAGTTCCTTAAGCAATTGTTGTAAGGCTGGTTTTGTGGTGCTGAATTCTCTTAACTTTTGCTTGTCTGTAAAGCTTTTGATTTCTCCCTCAAATCTGAATGAGATTCTTGCTGGGTAGAGTATTCTTGGCTGTAAGTTTTTCTCTCTCAGGACTTTCAGTATATCCTGCCATTCCCTTCTGGCCTGCAGAGCTTCTGCAGAAAGATCAGCTGTTATCCTTATGGGTTTTCCCTTATATGTTGTTTGTTGCTTTTCTCTTGCTTATTTTAATATTTTTTCTTTGTGTTTAATTTTCGTTAATTTGATTAATGTGTGCCTTCATGTATTTCTTCTTGGGTTTATTCTGTATGGGACTTTCTGTGCTTCTTGGACTTGATTAATTATTTCCTTTCCCATGTTGGGGAAGCTTTCCACTGTAACCTCTTCAAATGTTTTCTCAGACCCTTTTTTCTTCTTCTGGAATGCCTATGATTCAAATGTTGGTGCGCTTAATGTTGTCACCAAGATCTCTGAGACTGTCTTCCATTCTTTTTATTCTTTTTTCTCTTTGCTGCTCTGTGGCATTTATTTTCTCCATTCTATCTTCCAACTCACTTATTTGTTCTTCTGCCTCAGTTATTCTGCTGTTTACACCATCTAGAGTATATTTAATTTCAGTTATTCTGTTGTCCAGTACTATTTGTTTGCTCATAAGTTCTTCTGAGTCCTTATTAACTGTTTCTTGTATTTTCTGTATTTTGTTATTGAGATTTTTTATCATCTTTACTATCATTACTCTGAATTCTTTTTCAGGCAATTTTCCTATTTCCTCTTCATTTACTTGGTCTTGTGGGTTTTTTTCCTGCTCCTTTGCCTGCATGGTGTTTCTTTGTTTTCTCATAGTAGTCCAAACTTCAGAGGTTACTTGTCCCAGCAATAAAGGGGTTTAAAGAAGACTCTGGAAGCCCTAGACTAATGGCAGAGTGTTGAGTCAAACAAATACTAAGTCAAGGAAACATATACATGTATAAGACACAGAAATACTGAATCCAACAGAACATAAGGCACTAGAAAGACCTGACAGAAGAACCCCAGTATGCTATCAGACAATCAAATAGAAAACCAACAGAAATTCAAAACCAAAACAGAACAAAACAAAAACAAAAAAAGAACAAACAAACAATAAACACCACATGCACACAATCACAAATCCTGGGAGGTTTTGAAAGCTAGGATCAAATATAATAAAGAGCCAGAGTACCACCAGACAGACTGAAGATTCTCAGAATGAAATCAGACAGTTATACTTAGAACTAACATAAAGACAAAACCTAATAATAAATACCAAAGCAGTATGTCATTTGGAGTATAAAGCAAGGAAACAGCAGACCGATAATATTGCTTAAAAGTATGTTAAGATAAAATAAACTAAAAAGGATAGAAGACAGGGCAACAGAAGAGTGTAGCGTGACTGGAAATATGAAAAGAAAAAGAAAGAGAAATGTATAAAAGAGATGAAAAGAAGGTAGGAGAGATACAGTCAGCACTACAAAAAACTTAGCTAGAAATAGAAATATATAAAAAGGCTAAAAGTAAAAAATAGAATAAAAAATATGTTATAAAACGTGTAGATCCCTTAGGACTAAGATCATAATTTAAAAAAAAAAAAAAAAAGAACTAGAACTGACCCCAGAATGGACCAGATATTTCTGTTTCCTTGGGGTCTCAGCTGTAAGTGTCCTTCTACCTGCCTTGGGCTTTTTGTATTATTCTGTGACCAGCAGAGCTTCCTTTATTGTTCGTCTGTAAGCGCTGGTGTGTGGGGAGAGAGAGGGTACAATAATGGCTTCTTCCCTTGGGAGTGAGTGAGCAGTGGCGCCCTGCCTGGGTCACGGCGGCTTGGGCGGCTCAGGCCGAGAGAGCGACTCCAACCGCGTTCCTCCCCGCTGCTCTGACTCCACCAGTGGGCCCTGTCTGGGTCACGACGGCTCAGTCAGCCATGGCGGTGCCTGTTGCAGAGGGATGCTGGCAGCTCAGGTGTAAACAGAATGTCTCCAGAGCTGGGCCACTCTGTGGGCTTTTGCCTCTCAGCTGCAGGCACTCTAGGCCAGCCCCACCCGGGGGCCTTTGTTATCTCTGAGTGCATTAGCTAGGCCCACAGGGGTCCTTCCTTTGTCTGTCGCAGGTGCCCAGAGAGAGGCTACATCCGCGGCTCCTCCCCCCTGCTTGTGAGTCAGCAGTATTGAGCCGCCACTATGGCTGTGCAGCTTTCCATGGTCGGCACTCTCTGCTGTGGATTTCTTCCTTCCTGTCCTCTCAGTCCGTCTCCCCACTGCCAACAATGTTTCTTACCCTGAACCAGTTATCTCGTTCCCACGTTCCAACTCCCAGACCCCCTGTTCAGCTGTGAATCGACATCTCAATCCGGACACTCTGAGCCATGGTGCGGACCCTCCATGTGTTTCTCCCTCTTTCCCATCTGCCATGGCTCAGCCGCTTCACCCTCTTTGCACAGTCCCAAATGCCTCCCTTTTCACCCAAGGAAATTCCCCGTTGGAGAAGGGATTTCCCCATCAGATAAGGGCCTTTTCCCCAAATTCGGCAATCTTCCCTCCCTCCCCCACTCTGTTTCAGATCCCCCCCGCCTTAGGGTGTGGGACCTGTCCCTTTCCTTTCTTCTCCTCCTCTTTCTCCTTTTTTTTTATCCCCCCTCTCCTACCCAGTTATATCAGGATCTTTGCAGTCCTTTCTGGTGTCCAAGGTCATTTGCTGGTGTTCAGCTGGTTCTCTGTGGGAATTATTGCGTCTTTTGGTGTATTCCTGATGCATCTGTGGAGAGGGATGCATTCCACGTCCTTCGCTGCCATCTTTCTGTGATCTTAGGTTTTTGTTTTAATTTAGTTTTAGGAATTAAGCCTGTGGAACTTAAGTTATAGGTAGTCTGACTAGACTTCATTTAGAACCAAGTTCAGTGGTGGGCATTTATATTACATTACTTTTTTCCTTATTAACTTATTTTTCTACTTTTCAGCTCTTAATCATTTAAACAAAAGGATAAAATGGTACTTTTTAATTATAAGAAGGTCTTCCTTCTGTTGAGAATAATGACATTGTGTTTTTAAATTTCTACTTAAAGCCCCCAGTCTGTGTTCGCAATTTCTTATTTTCTGAAAAAGTATTTGATATCACTGAGATACTCCTTTTACATCATTTAAACCCAAATATGCACTGTAATTTAATAGTACACATTTGAATTAAAATTACTTTAACCCAGTTATTTTTAATCAAGCCTTTGTATGAATAAAATCTTAATATATTAAATAAGGATTTATTATTCCCACAATGTCATTTATATATACATACTACACAGACACATGTATATATACACACACATACACATATATTCACAAATATAATATAAACTTTTTAATTTTTAACTTAGGAAACAATAAACTTGGAGGACAAGACTTCAATCAAAGGTTGCTTCAGTACTTATATAAACAGATCTATCAAACGTATGGCTTCCTACCCTCTCGGAAAGAGGAAATCCACAGATTAAGACAAGCTGTGGAAATGGTCAAATTAAACCTGACTCTTCATCAGACTGCTCAGATGTCAGTATTACTAACAGTGGAGGAAAAGGACGGGAAGAAACTTCAGACTAGTGACACTGAACTGCCAAGGGACAAACTTTCCCCAGCAGACAGCCCCCATGTGAACAGCATGTTTGGAGCTGGCCTTTCTGAAAAGAAAAATGGAGAAGGTCAGGTTGTATTTGAAACAGAAATATCACGGAAGCTCTTTGACTCCCTTAATGAAGATCTTTTCCAAAAAATACTGGTACCCATTCAGCAAGTGTTGAAAGAAGGCCACCTGGAAAAGACTGAGATTGATGAGGTGGTTTTGGTTGGGGGCTCAACTCGTATTCCCCGAATCCGCGAAGTCATTCAAGAGTTCTTTGGAAAGGATCCCAACACGTCTGTAGACCCTGACCTGGCAGTGGTGACAGGAGTGGCTATCCAAGCAGGGATAGATGGTGGCTCTTGGCCTCTCCAAGTCAGTGCTTTAGAAATTCCCAATAAGCATTTACAGAAGACCAACTTCAACTGAATTATGGAGGGATGGTTATTGAGATCTTGTCTGATGATCTCTTCTGATTTATCAGACCACCCTTGTCCGCCAAATAAAGTCTCTAAAATATCTCACACATTTACCTAAAAGGTAACATTTATATATATATGAAATTTTACATAGCATTTTGTTTTAGGATTGAATGTGACCAGATTGATCCTTCTTGATTTTGGAGAGATCCCATTCCAACAAATACTTTTAAAGTGATAGAATTGAGGTTAAACTCTCTTATAGGAACATAGGTGACTGTGTTTTCTGGATCCTGGAAGTAGATATCCACATGCACTTAAAACTGTGTTCTGTAAACCTTGCCTAGTGCCAAGTACAGGATTACCAGTTCTTACTAAATTGTATTAGCAGGAGCTGGTAGTTTATTTACTTGGTTATCACATGTTAACTCTTAATTTGAACTATACTTGAAGGGTAGTGTTGATGTCAGGTACTTACATTGGCTGGGAGATAGCAGTATTATTAAAATAAGCTGCATATATAATTTTCAGTAACTGCCGAATTATAGAACAAAATTACTTTCATAAATTCACTATCCTATTGTGTCTCCTATTCGTGTAACCTGCATTCTCCAGATTTTTAAAATATATTTATTGGATCAATTTATTTTCTTTCTAAAATAGCTATAGGTTTATTTGAATGTTTCATTGCCAGTTTATATTTTAGTTTCTTCATCTGCTATGTAGCATTCTCTGCTTGGATTTCCATGATTCTGCATGGTTCTAAAACAATAGAGGATTATTAATTGCATTTTAAAAATGTGTTAATGTCACAATAAAGCCGTCATTACTATCATTTTGTTGTGGGTGGTGTTTAAGACCTTTGTAGACATTGATAAACAGCAGTAATTAGGTACAGTATTTATGTTTTTGTTTTTGTTTCATTGTTTGTTTTCAGTAAGTCTTGGAGAATTTAGCTTGCATCTGATTCAGTTTAACTGAGATTTTTCTGCGTATTTAGTTTTGAATGAGGAAAATTGTACTCATTTGTAAAAACCTTGTTATTGTTTCCTACCATCATTTAAAAATAATCAAACTTGAACTGTTTTTAGCCTTAAGGTTAGTGTGTGATGAAAACAGAAAATTCATGCATACTGGAAGTTATGTGGAAATCTAATGTGGAAGGCAATGTGAAAAAATGTCCACAAATCAGCATTTGTAGTATTTTTGGTTTGTTTCCTTTTAGAAAAGCTGCAGGAACCAACAAAGATAATGTAGCAGTTTTATCTCTGTGATGATTTGAAGATTTTCTTTTTCCTTAATAGAAGCTACTTCCTATCAATATTCAAAAATTAAACTCTGGTCAACATTTTTGCTAATGTAAAATATGTCTGCTTTATCCATTGTTGAATTTGAAAGGATATTGAATTTCAGTCACTGAAAAAGAGAAAAATAAGCAAACTCATTTCAGCAACATCAGATCATTTCTGCTTCTCATAGTAAAAAGCTGAGTGTTTTTTGCAGATCTTTAAAAACAAAAACAAAAAAGTTTCTTAGCAACAAAATTGCTGTTAAAACAATTTCAATCAAATACTTTTGTGTACAGAAAATGTCTGTAGTAGGTAAATAGAAAAATAGAAAATGTTGACATGTTTTATTTAAAAGTAAATGGAGAAATGCCAAAGAGGAATCCTTCACTGCATTATGAAAATATTCAAGTGTTCTTTTGGACTTTATAAAAAAATCTTTGCTAGATTTTAAAATTGAAAAAGATCTTTTTGCAAAGGTCTTTAAGAGAAAAGTGTTCAATTTATCAAAATCTACATGTATACTACCAGCTTTAACCTAAAGCATTTTAAGATTTTCTTTAAAAAGCTTGAATTTCTCCAATAGATGAGATAATTCAGGACAATCTGTTAATGGTTTTTAGAGGAAACAATTTGCGAAATAGGGCAGCTAATCTCATACTCTAAAATTGAAATTTAAATAATTTGATTGTTTCTGAAAGAATAGAATGGCAGTGTTGGAATTTGGGGACAATAGTTTAGCATATTCTCTATTATAGTTACACCTTTAAAAAAAATGAAGTAATGTCTGTCTTCAGTTATATTTTAGGGGGCTATATATAGTCTTGAAATTAATGTAGTTTATTTATTTAAAAGGTAAAAATACATTCTGAAAGGGATCGTTTATGCATAATTAAAGACTTTTCATAAAACAATACATTTTGACTGTACATCTTGCTAGTGTTTCTGAAGTACATAACTTAAAATATTAACTGTCTTGTATGATTAGGATATGTGAATGAATAATTTATTTCGTGTCAGGAATGTTTTGATACTTACTGTGTTTTCACTGGAACCACTGATGTATCAGCAGATACTATTGCGTATAACGTGTTCTGAAAATCACAGTTATTGTGCATAACAGATTGTGCCTCATAAATTTGTGTGTATACAGGTAATTCACATTTTAATGTAAATAAATACCACTTTGCAGTTTGGTTTTTAAACTGTGTCCTTTATTTTCTCTTCTGGATTACGCCAGAGTACATTTTCGAGGTATGTAAATAAGAAAGGAAATGGGAATAGAGCTGATCTGATGCTCATGGCACATGACCTCAGCAGCTTTTGCCTACTTCCCTACATTGTGAATGTCCTTGGAATTGTTTACTTTCCTACTTCTTTCTTTTTAATTAATTTTTATTACAGTATAGTTGTTTTACAATGTTGTGTTAGTTTCTACTGTACAACGAAGTGAATTAGCTATATGTATACATATATCCCCTCTTTTCTGGATTTCCTTCGCATTTAGGTCACCACAGAGCATTGAGTAGAGTTCCCTGTGCTATACACTAAGTTCTCATTAGTTACCTATTTTATACATAAGTAGTGTATATATATCAATCCCAATCTCCCAATTCATCTCACCCCCTGCTTTCCCCTTTGGTGTCCATATGTTTGTTCTCCACATCTGTATCTCTATTTCTGCTTTGCGAATAAGTTGTGTATCATTTTTCTAGATTCCACATATAAGCGATATATGATATTTGTTTTATTCTTTCTAGATTAGCTTTGGCTCCATTACAGTCAGAAGCCATGAATTGGTATTCAGAATTCTGGGTATACTGTTCATGATACAGGAAATGTCTCTTCTAAATTAAAGAAATATGTCATACAGAGTGAAGTATTTCTTTAATTTAGAAGAGACATTTCCTGTATCATGAACAGTACACCCAGAATTCTGAATACCAATTCATGGCTTCTGACTGTAATGGAGCCAAAGCTAATCTAGATAGTAATAATCCTGCATAATAGACTACTGTAATCCTCTGGTTGGTGATTAATACTTTATAATTCTCTAATAAAGTTTATATTATTCTTTAGAGAAAAAACTCAATGTAATTTTTTTTTAAATTTCATTTGATAAGTCTTTTCAAATGAGCCCTTAACTAAAAATAGTAGTTCTGTCTCTCCAATCACTAGTTCCTGTGATTCCTTCATAGTTATTTTAACTGCCATTGCTGGGAGATTCCAATATATGGGGAAATACAGTGATACATCCGTATTTATTTCACTCAACTAACAAATACGCAGTGCCCTATTGAGGTAGGCAGCTTCTTATGTGACTTTCAGTGCTTTGACCTGGTATTCAAGTCTTCAAATGATGTAGCCACAGTTCAGATTTGAATGTAATCTTATGAGAGACCCTAAACTAGAATCACTGAGCTAATCAGTTTCCAGATTCCCAATTCCCAGTAACTGAGATAATACATTTTTGTTGTTTTAAGCTTACTAAATTTTTGTTAATTTCTTACTCAGCAATCGATAATAGTGCTTACTATGTACTAGAGTGTTCTAAATGTTTTAACAATACTAATGTTTTGTTCTAGCAAACTTATGAGTAGTTACTCATCCCATTTTCAGATACGGAAATAAAGACACAGATGTGTTAGGTCATTTCTCTAGGATTATATAGCTAATAAGTAACAGAGTTATGATTCAAATCCCATCCATGTTCAGCCCCAATGCTGTGCTGCTGTATCTATCCCATAATACAATCCTGTAGTACCATTTTTGTTCAGTACTAAACTGCTGGATAATCCCCATGAAAGACCTATTGTTTACCAGCTAATGTTAAAAGTTTAGATAGTGCTGCTTAATTCTTTACATTTCTGAGAAGCCAGTTTGAATTTATAGGCTTTTTTAGATACCAAATGAAGATAACAGTACGTAATTCACTGGGGTTTCGTGAGTGCCTGGCACAGAAAGTGCGAAGTATTATGAGTGGAGAGGATAGAAAGATAATGAACGAAGAAGATGAGTGACTTGCTAATTTTTTGAGGGATTATAAGAAAATGCCACAAGAAAATAGGTTATTTTCCCTAATGTCCTCAAGACCTTGATACTATGAGTCTAAAACTGCAAATTTTTGATAATTCTGAAGAAATATGAGAGAAAATAAATTTGCCATGGTAAAACATTTATTTCGTTTTGGAAAGAATAGCTTGCTTCAAACTGTTATTTGGATGTTAAAAAAGTAACAAATCCAATTTGTTTTACACCTCACTGAATTAACTATTCTTTGGCTTACCTAAAAGACCTGCTGAAGTGTCTCAAGTGGCATAAGACAACTTTATATGTTATAATTACGTATCACATGATACAGGAATGTATCCTGTATCATGTGATACATAAACACAATGTAAATACATACACACACACAAACACAAACATACATTTCTCTTAAGAGTTCATCCATTCACCTTAAATTGTTTAACATGGCCTGTAGAGTATTGTAAACTAGAAATTGGATCTTAACCATTAGTCATAAACACTGCCCTTCCTTTGCATCCCAAGTAACTAAGTCAAGAATATTTTGTCAGGGTTGAAAAATACTTTGTGACAGGGACTTCCCTGGTGGCACAGTGACTAAGAATCCTCCTGCCAATGCAGGAGACATGGGCTCGATCCCTGCTTCAGGAAGATCTCACGTGCCACGGAGCAACTAAGCCTGTGTGCCACAACTATTGAGCCTGCGCTCTAGAGCCCGTGAGCCACAGTTATTGAACCTGTGTGCCGTAACTACTGAAGCCCATGTGCCTGGAACCCGTACTCTGCAACAAGAGAAACCCCCTCGATGAGGAGTCTATGCACCACAAGGAAGAGTAGCCCCAGCTTGCCACAACTAGAGAAAGCCTGTGTGCAGCAATGAAGATCCAATGCAGCCAATAAATAAATTTGTAAATAAAATTTTAAAAAATACTTTGTGACAAAATGTAGTTGTGGTAGACCCTGTCAAATGCTACTGCAGTATCTATTCTATTAGTTCTTGTTTTCAGAACCCAGGTTTTGTGGAGCAGCAACATCCTCTTACTTTAAAAATTATTTCCCAGCTTCCTTTGCAGCTAGGGATGGGTATGTGACATAATTCTGACCTACCTTCTTGAAATGCAGACATGATGCTGAAGATAAAGCAATGGGTTTACAACTACCAATCAACAAGCATGTAATGGATGGTTGAGCCAAAGGTAGAAGCAGCCACTTGTGTTACAGAACTGCTCTGGCCAGCTTTTGTCCTTTCTACCCCAGGACTTCTTTTTACCAGAGAAAAACAAGACCCTTAGTTTATACTTCTTTCTTTGTTTTCCTTCTTTCCTTCTTTGTGTTTCTAAACTTTTGACCCTTACTTTGTGGTTAAACATTTGGTCAAATTGTCATTTGTCAGACTTTTGCTTCTGGCCAAGGTGGAATAAAAAGGAACTGATTCAACTAAAAAGTGGAAGAAAATACATGAAACAATTTTCCAGACCATACGCATCATGGCCAACATTAATTCTTGTCTATTACCTCTGTAAAATCATAGCTATAGCAATACAGGGAAAGCAAAGGCTGTTCTGTAATACCTGGGAATTGTTGCACAAATGCTCAGAACAGAAAGCCAGAAGCAGATGTTCAGACAGAATTAGTGCTGACTAAAGCTGGATTAATGTTTATGCCTAGTTCCTGTGGTACACTGCTGAACACATTCTAAATCATTCATTTAGTCTTATTCTCTGATAACCACATTGCATTTTCTTTATGTCTATCAGGAGTTGAAAAATAGCAATAAGCCAATAATCATTCACAAGTATATTAATAAGCTGAGTTTTATAAACATGAGCTCAAAAATCCTGTATGTCTTCCCTTGACACAAAAATGCATATGTGTCATTTTCCTTTTAAACTTTTTGGAAAAATATTTTTAAAATTTTTCACAAATATTTTTCACAAATATCACAAATAATTTTCAATTCATGATATATTTTTACATTTTACTCATATGCCTATTCATTCTTATTTTTCTCTTTGTGCTGCCCTCATGAGATAAAAGGTTGCTATCTTTGACCAACTATGATAACTAAGCGTGTGCTCAGTCTGGTCAGTCTGTAAGTACCAGGTCAGCAATCATCAACGAGAGAAGCTAGTCAGCCTTTACCAGGTTCATATCCATCACCTTGGCCCCTTTAACCCAATAGCATAGCAGTCGCCATACAAACCACCAAGATAGTCTTCATTTTCATAAAAAGATTTAGAGAAATGTGGCTCACAATATAGCCAAAAGTCCTAAATTCTGTATTCCACAGATGGTCTACCTGCTTGGAAAAAGATAGCCAGAAAAGTAAGAACTAGGAGAACTGGAAGGGATCAGAAAGAGATCTGCCCTGCTACTGCCTTCTGTTTAATCTCACTGAGATTATATTGTGCATAACTGAGGACCATGTCTTATTTTAATCTCCAATTATCCCCAAGTTACTGTGTATAAAATAGACTTTCATAAATATTGGCCATTTCGCCCTTTTTATTTACTTAATACTGTGTCCTATGATGTGATTTTTTTGTAAACATGAGACTACTACTACAGGAGCTATGAATGTTAGTATTTAAGTGATAGCTAACATGTTATTGAATGCTTTCTATATGCCAGAAAGTGTTTTATCTGTCTTAATTGCTGTGTTATTTCATTTAATTTTCAAAACAAAAACAAAAACAAAAAACCTTGAGAAGTAGATAAAATTCTTACATCCAAATAAGTCCAGAGAAATGAGTTAACTTGCTCAAGTTTACACATCTAGAAAGTAGCGGAGTTGAGATTTAGCATAGGCACTCTGTCTCTAGATCCTGAACTCTTTCAATTACTATAAAATTTTATTTTAATTTTCTTGATTATTTTCCTAGAATAAAAGTCCTCTAGATCAGTTAGAACTATTTATTATTTTCATGTGTATTAAAATACTGCATTACATGTTCTTAACACTAATTTTGATATCAAAGCTACATTTAAAAGTGTATGAAATTGCCTTTATTCAACCATTTTTTTACCTACAAAAATGACTATTTCATATGGCTCAAACTAACACTATATTTAAAGAAGCACCTTGCCCCCAAGACAAATTCCATTTGTGTACAAAGCTATTGGTTTAAAATTCTTCTTCCCCATTCTTAACTACAGACTTTTTAAGTGACTCTTCTAGGAATGAGACATCTTATTAGAGAACTTGGGAAGTTGTTATATAACAAAGGGAGTCCAGCTCGAGGATGGAAGATGCCTTGGAGGACTGGGGCAGGGAGGGTGGCGGGGACTCGAGGGGAGGGGTCAGGGAAGGGAGGGAGTACGGGGATGTGTGCATGCAAACAGATGATTGAACCTGGTGTACCCCCCAAAAAAATAAAAAATAAAAAATAACAAAAAAAGAAAAAAAAAAAAAAGAGAACTAAAAAGAGCATCATCATCAGTTTTATAGTCACGTGGGCCTGGATTCTACATTTTATTGGCTAAGATCCTCTTGGTATTTTATCACATTTGGTAAAATAGGGTGGATAGTAATACCTTTGTTACATTCTTTATTGAGAATTGAAGGTAATAAATTATTTCAATGCCTTGCACATTACTTGGCATAAATAGTGGGCTTTCAGTAAGAAATATTCTCATCCTAAAAGAATTCAACTTAATGCTGCTTAGGATTCTCTTTCTATCACCTAAGATAAATATTTCTGCATGTCAAGATGATAATAATTATTTTCTTTATTTTGAAGTTACGATCTTGAAATAAATCATTGAATAAAAGTTTTTTTAAATTCAAATTTACTACTTCTCTGTAATCCAGTCATTTTAAGTATTCTGCACTTTGCTTCAAAGAACACTTCAGTGATTGAACAAACTTGATGTACAGAATAGAAATAACAATTGATTTTTTAAAACATAATAATATATTGAGTAATTTTAGCTTAGTCATTTAAAAATTTATTTCATTTTTTCTTTCTTTTATTTAATTATGTTATACTTGAGATATAGCTATAGCTATCTGCATTTGCACAAATCCTAAGTATACAGCTTGATGATTTTTACAAATTGAACCAATACTCAGACCCATATCAAGAAACAGAACATAATCATTTCCCAGAAGCCCACCTTGTTCACTCTTTCAGTCATTACCCATCACCACCAAGAGTAACCAGTATCCCAACTTCTAGGAGTATAATTAGTTTTTCCTTTCTTTTAAAAAAAAAACTTTTGTATCAATAAAATCATGCAATCATAAAAGAATATTCTTTGGTGGTTGACTTCCTTAACTCCACTTTATGTTTGTGAGATTCATCGGCGGTGTTGCCTGTAGTACTTGTTCATTCATCCTCACAGCCGCACAGAATTCCATTGTATGAAGATACCACAATTTATGCAGGTGACTGTTGATTTCCCATTAGATTTTTAAATTATGCAGTGTCTCTGATTGATTTACTACAGGTGTAAAGAGGCTAAAACATAAACTTCAACTGGTATAAATGAAATATCCAGTTCCCTTTCTTGGTGGATGTCAACAGATATTCAATGCCTACTGAGTACAAAACATAGTGGTAGGTACTACAGGAATTGTAAAGACAGGACAACATTTTCATCAGCTTACATATTACGGAAGGAATCTTTAGATAATATAGGGCTTTATAATTTAAGTAACTTTTCATAAATACCCTTAGGGAATGAAGAAAAGTTGTAGAAAGTTGTTGCACCAGAGGAGAAAAAGAGGATAAAAGAAACGGCTGATGAGTCTTAACATGTCAAAACATTTTATTAAAATCATCTTGAAAGGGAAATACTATTGAAGTTTGAAAACTTCAAATTTGAATGGCAATTCAGAGAAATAATGGTGCTTCTACTCCATAAAACTACCAAATGAAAAAGCCCTTCAAAATATGATTAGTACTACAAACCAACAATTACTTGTGAATGTGTATACCATCAGACACATAACTCACTGAGGTTAATCAAGCCAAAAAATGAAGTTCCATAGAAAATATTGGGTTTTTACTCAAAGTAAATAGTAAAAATATTATAAAATATTATTTTTAAATAAAGCACATCATAAAATTCAGTTAACATATAACTACTTTCCAAAAAGCAGCTGAATAACTCAATATGTTTTTGTGTGATTCCTCCATAATTTTATATACTGTACAATAGCTCAAAAATTACCACATATTTATATAGGTGCCTGTATAATATTACTCTAAAATGCCTAATCATTCATTCTACAAATATTCGTGGAGTATCAACAACCTGAAAGGCACTATGTTAGGGACTTAAAACACAAAGGCAATAAACTGGGCACTTGGCCTTCAAGTAGCTTTAAGGGGAGGCAGACTAAAAGAATTTAAATAGAATATGGTCCCTGCCATGATAAAGGTATGCACATAGGGCTAGTGAGAGCACAGAAAAAGGGCACCTGAAACAGCCAGGGGAGCGAAGGGAGAAAGATGAGTCCTGAACAAAGTCAGAGACTTAAGGGATAAATGACATTTAGCACTTTGGGCAATGAGGGCAAGGCAGATATTCTGGAGGGCATGAATGGAAGGAAGCAGGTTGGGGACAGCCCAGGATGGTTAGAGCTATGGTGCTTATCTCTGTGCCAACATGTAGCTCAGGGCCTGCTTTTTTGCATTTCTCCCCGTCTTTATTTTTCAAATACTATTTTTTTAATTTGGTATAATCAGTATACAACTAAAACTATTTGCTTTTCATCCCTGAGTCTTGTGTTATTCCTGCTTCTGTTAGCATGTCAAAGAAAAGTCCTTTCTGGTGTATCAAATTCTGTGGTGTTTCAAATTCTGTAATCCTTCCAGAGTCTAGAACGAGTACCCTGCAATGTGAAAAGAATCCAGTCAGGTAACCTATAATCGGTGTCACTTCGCCCTTCTTGTTCTTGCTACTGTAAAGTTTAAATTACCGCGTGAGTTATGTCAGCACAAAATAAAGGTACTATTTGACTCAGGAAATATATCAAGTTTTCTAATATTCTTTTAGCATTAACACATTACTCTAATCATTTTGGAAAATAACTTCCATACTATTAGGGGACATTTTGTATCTCTCAGCACAGATAAAATCCTTTATTAATGACAAGTAATTACTGTGTTTCATACATTCAATAACTATCTCTGTAGAAATTGTTTTATTTCTGAAAACAAATAAAGCATACCTGTCTGAATCAATGATAGAATGCAGTCTGTGAGCAATCGTCAGGATGGTGCAATCAGAAAACTCCTTCCTGATGGTGGTCTGCACCAAGTTATCAGTCTCAAAATCGATGGAGGCTGTTGCCTCATCCAAGATGAGAATTTTTGTTTTTCTCAGCAAAGCACGAGCAAGACAGACAAGCTGTCTTTGTCCAACACTGTTATAAAAAATAGTAAAATGATTTCAACAATGGATTTTATGGTCACACACTTCTTGTTCTAAAATTCTGATTATACTGTTATTTTCTTCCTAGCCCACACATTCATTCATTCATTCTTTTCTTTAAGAAATACTCAGTGAGTGATTACTATATGCCAGACTCTGGTCCAAGTTCTGCAAATAAAACAATGAATTAAACAGACAAAAGTCTCTGTGTGTTTACATGCGGAGACAAAAACTAAGATAAATGAGCAAAATGCATAGTAATGAGAAGAATTCAAACACACAGAAAGGGAGGGTGTAAAATGTGAATATGCAGCGGGCGTTTTAGATGGGCATGCCGAAATAATCCTCACTGAGAAGACGTCTTTAAATTCAAGAACTGAAGGAAGTAGAAAGTGAGTCCTGAAGATTTCCAATGGGAACTTGTTGCTGGCAAAGTGATTGGCAGATGTAGAACTCCTGAGGCAGAAAGGCACGGGCCTGGCATATTCATGAAACAGCAAGGAACCAAGGAGGCCAAGGCGGCAGAAACAGGCAGAGGGAGGCAGAGGGTAAATAAAGACGAGGCTGAGTTATACAGGCTTTGTCTCTCTAGTGCAGACAGGGTCTAACTGATTTTCCTTGGGTCTCTGATCACATAAAAGGACTATCCTAAGACATCCAGCATCAAAGCAGCCCTTACAAAATTTTTTTTAGGAAGAAAGGTATTAGAGTAGGAGACTTTACAAAAGATTCAATTAAATAGTGACTTTTCATGCTGTATTGTTTCTTTTTTTCCCCTTCGTTTCCCTTCACCAGCAGTTTCCCAGCCAGTGGCTACCATTTTCTTTATTCCTTGTCCGTCTTCTCTAGAAGGAATCAGCAATGGCGTGCTTTGAACAGACCAGACAAAATCCACGTTGGCTCAGAGTGACTTCACTTTGAGGTCAACTCATTTCTAAAAGCCTGGAATGAATAACCTGGGCAAGCTCTGTTGTTAGCAGCTTACCTGAGGTTTTCACCACCCTCGGAAATTTCATGCAACAGCTTCTTGGGAAGGGACTGCACAAATTCTTTTAAGTGACATAGTTCCAGCACCTCCCATAGCTCGCCATCAGAATACCTGTCTAGGGGGTCCAGGTTCATTTGAAGGGTTCCAGAAAATAAAACAGGATCCTAGAGAATAAAATAGTCACCGGCAATTTTACTGTCACATGAAGCATGCATGCATTAAATAAGGAAAAAACAAAATGATCAAAACTAAACGGTAATCAAATTCATTTCCTTCCCCTGTTATTAATAATGTTGACAACAACCACAATAATGAGGTGGATGGGGGCTGCCCTCTAGTCAGGGATATAAGACAATAGAGAAAGGAACTGAATGAATGTAATCCATACTATATACAGAATATCATCAATCATTCCACCAACCCAGAAAGATAGAAGTAAAGATCCTCATTCAGCACATAGTGAACTGGAGGTTTTAGAACGCTCCTGTCCAAGGATACATAGGAGCTCTGTGCTCAAGTAGAATTCATAGATGACAAGTCCACACTCTTTCCACACTCCTTCCACGGACAGGTCTAGTGACACTGTGTTTTACCACACCTGTTTGATTTACAAGAGAGGTATGACTGCTTAATTTCTCTAGTCAACGTCTTCCCTGCCAGAATTTCAAATTTTACTCAGATTTGTTCTGAAGTAAATTCATGAGTGCAAGTCTGTGTTTAAACAATATGACAAAGAGATGATAGTGTTTTAAGATATTTTTAGAAAATAATATATTTTATAAATGCTCAGCTTAAATCTCACAGACGCAACTGAATAAAGTTATCTTTGGCTGCAGAGGCATATTATTGAACCAATTTGCATACTTGTTAATGATCAAGTTCCTTTGATGCCATGGATGGAAAAATCAAAGGACTCGAAAAAAAGATCTGACTGAATTATTGTTCTTTTCTCTTTTTTCTTTTTAATATTTCTAAACCTCAAGTCAAAAGGGTCAAAATCCTACATTCGTATTACCAACTAAGCAAAAGACTCAGCCATTGTTTTTTCCTTCCAAAAAATACCAATGTTTTTCAGTGTGATCTCTTCATTTGCATTTTATTTGTATTTACTATTATGAAGGAAACTTGCAAAGCAACATACCAGTTTTTCAAATAAATAAATAAATGCACATTGGAAGAACACTTCAGAGTAAGAGTGTTTAATATATATTTAATTACATAGTTATTTTTCATAATACATTTAAAATAATTTGGCTCCCCAAAACGAATGTATATGCTTGAAAGGAATACATTTTAAAAAACAAACAAGCAAGCAAGCTAACAAACAAAAAAACAAAAGAAGTTTACCTAGAGGGAGTCAAGAACGACTAAGGGCAAAACAGTCTTTACCTGTGGAATAATATTAAGTTTGCCACGAAGGTCATGAAGCCCAATAGCAGATATGTCAATTCCATCAATCATAATTCTGCCTCCTGCTCTTTCCACAATTCTAAATAGGCAATTTGATAGTGTTGATTTGCCTGCTCCAGTTCGTCCCACAATTCCAATCTATAATGAAATTATCGTAAACAGTTTACACTGTACTTTTTGTAAGGGAAGGGGACAGTGGTACTGACAACAAACACATCATGTGTCAGGTCAGTGGGATCTAATTTGGCCAACCAGAATAACCTTGACTATCACGTGACTTTTGAGGATCAGCCTTTATCCAGACCCTACTTACTCACTGAAAAGGCTTGGACTAATATATGTGTTTCCTCCAGTTTTGAGTAATTTACTTACCACCTCACTAGAGCACATTAGCAGCCCCAGGAAGAGTAGATGATCCCCGAACCATTCCTGAACCAGGCATTAAGGGTGTGGTTTAAAGAGAGACTGAGGTTGTTTTCCTGAGACTTTCAAAATGAGGTTTCTCTACCATCCATCCCCCAAAACAAACAAGCAAACAAGCAAAGGGGACTGGAAACTTTTGCTTAGATAGGCTACAAAATCTAAAGGAATGCCTGCAAATTTTCTTGGTGTATCAAAACAACTATTGCATCAAAACCACTAAGGGTGGTCACAGATAATGTCTGAGGGTTTTGGACTCCTGGACAAAATAACTAGCTTGTCATAAACATCCAGTGATTGCACGTGTTCCTTTGGCCATGAGAACTAAAGCAACCTCTTCTGGGTGCTGATTCATTTCTTGGTGTTAGTAGGAACACTGGGCAGAAAGAACATTATGGTGGTTGGTTTGCCCTAATTAAAGATCTTAAATCTTAAATGTGACATACTATTGTACATAAAAAAAACCAGGAATATGTTAAATTAATTAGAATAATTAAAATTCCACAAGGATTTCACTTGTTCCAAAAATATTTTTGTCCTTGATGTCACTGCAGTAGACCTGGGATAGAGGGTTAGAAGAGGAGGTGTTTGGGCTTATCAAAGACAGGTTTCTGAAAAGGGGAAAATGGAACATTGCTGTTAATTAAATTTTTTTTTACTTTTAATTATTTGTAAAATATCAATCTGATTAGGCAGGATAATGTTTTCATAAAACATTTTGAAAAATGTGGGAAAAATACAGAAGCAAAAGTTATCTAATATCTCATCACCTAGAGAGAATCACTGTTTATGTTTTGTAACTGTTCTTCTAGGATTTTTGCTAATGTGTACATCTGTTTGCTTGTTTAAAACACTAAAATGATACACTATCAACAGTTTTGTATATAGTTCTTATCAACTAAATTACATCTCAAGCATTTTCCCATTTCACTAACGGTCTTGAAAAACATGATGTCACTGACTACACAAATATTCTCTCCTATATATTTACTATATAGGTAACCACATATTATTTTACTGTCATATTGTTGTATGTCACTTACTAGAGAAAGAAAGTAAAAATAAAGTATGCTAATACTGGGCGTATAGCCAAAGGAAATGAAATTAGTATGATGAAGAGAAATCTGTACTCCCAAGTTCACTGCAACATTACTCACACATTGCCAAGATATGGAACCAACCTAAGTGTTCGCCATGGGTGAATAGATAAAGGAAACAAAATATGTATGTATGTATGTTATGTATGTATGTATATATATGTATATATATACACACACACACATATACACACATATATATATAATTCTGCCATAAAAATGGCAGGATTTAAATCCTGTGATTTGTGGTAATATGGGTGAACCTGCAGGACATCATGCCAAGTAAAAGAAGCCAGACAGGGGAAAATATTGCATGATTGCACTTAAATGTGGAATCTAAAAACATCAAGCAAAAGGTTACCAGGGGTTGAGGGGTGAGGAAAAGGGGAAGATGTTGGTCACAGGGTACAAACCTTCAGTTACAAGACAAATAACTATTAGGTATCTAATGCACAGCATGGTGACTATAGTTAATAATTCTGAAATCTGCTAAGAGAATAGATCTTAAGTGTTCTTAAGGTTATGATAATCATTCCACAATACACGTATAGCAAACCATCACGCTGTACACCCTAAATATATACAATTTTTATTTGTTAATTTACCTCAATAAAGCTAAAAAATAGTAAAATCATGTTTCACAATAGATTATGAACAGCTTAAAATATAAATTTTTGTTTAGAGAGGAAAAACTCATTCTGTACACACCAACCATGTGTTTATTACTTTCATATGAAATTTGAACAAATGACCATCTAATATTCAATACCACAGTATACTTTGGCCTTAACAATAAACATATTCAGATAAAAGGTAAAGAGAGATTTATGAAATATATACGGTACCTTCTCTTCTGCATGAGTCTGGAAAGTGATGTCTTGTAATGCTAAACCAAGATCATCTCGGTATCGAGCCTGATAATTAACAAATTCCACTACCCCTTTATTGGGCCATTGTGATGGAGGCCTTTTAGACATTATCCAGGGTGCCTTAAAACAAAGAAATATTTTTTAAACTATAATTACAATAAAAATACCTTCCCCCAATAAAAATAATTCTCAAGCATACAAACAAAAGTGATAAAACAAAATGATGAAAGACATTTGCAGATATGATTTTTCTGAAAACAGTTTTAAATACCAAAATCTTCAAAATAAATTTTTACATGTAAAAAGGCTTCCCATCTTCTATTAAGTTATTAAGAAATCTAAAACCTTATAAAGGAGCTGAAGGTAACCTCAAATTTTAGCTGAGAGGAGGACAGTGTGTCATTTATTCATTTCCCAAATACTGAGTGTTTACTGTGCCAGTCAATGCTTTAGTTGTTAGAGATTTAGCAGGGAGAAAAACAAATAATACTTGCCCTTAGGGAGCATGCATGCTGGTGGGAGAGACAGAAAGAATCATATAGCCTATGCAGAATGTTAGTTGATGATAAAGCTTTGGAAGTCAAGAAATAGGCAGGGCTGGTGTAATTTTAAGTAGGGTGGTTAGGAGAGTCTTGACTGGACATGGCCTGGAAACAAACCATGTGGATATCAGAGGAAGAGTCTTCCAGGTAAAGGAAGACTAACTTTACGTACTGACTAACTTTACATGAGGCTAACTACACATGCTGAGGACCTGAGTCTGGAGCCTGGATGGAACACTGGAGGAACAGCAGGAAGTAGGAGAACACATTAGAAGAATGTGTTGCCTGGCCAGTGAGGTGAAGTGTTTTCATGAGTGGGAGTGATCACAAGTGTCAAATAATAGACCAGGTAAAGTAAAGACTGAGAGGCTACCACTGGCAATCTTGACTAGGGCAGGCTCAGGGAAGTGGCGGGATTTAAAGCCTGTGTGAAGAGGGTCCAAAAAAGAATGAGAGAAGAGGAATTAGAGAGAGCAAGTACAGGAACTATTCCCAAGAATTCTGCTGTAAGGAGGAGCAGAGAAATGGATCTAAGAGGAATAAATAAGGGTTATCTGGACATACTTCTTTCCATATTGAGTTTTTGCAATGGTGTCTGTTACAACTTGCACCAAATTACACAAAGGTGATTATTTTTAAAAATGTGTGTGTGCTTGTGTGTGCACACACACATTTCATTGTCTTTTTTTCAAAAAAAAAAATCTTTAGTAGCAAAAGGTTTAGAAAATATAGAAAATGATAAAATTTTTACGTTAGTCGTTACATGGCAATAGACTGAGTAAACTAAATATTGGTAACTGTGATTGTGATTGTGAAGGGAGACTAATTTTTCATGAAATTTATATGAAAAAGGAAAGTAAGACCCAGGGAAGAATCTAGAGGAAGATTCCAAGTTTAGGTAGGAGTTGGCGTACAAAGAAAATATTTTAGTATATTTACAGGCTGAAAGGAGCAAAGGGGTTGGGTGCTGAAATTAGGAATTAGAGAAGTGGTTAATGGAATAAGGTCTTAGAAAAGATATGAAGAAATGTTTCCAAAATACACCTGGAAATTTATAGGTTTTTATTTGGAGGAGAAACATTTATTTCTCAGCGTTATGAGCAAAAGAGGAAAGTTTCATGAAGATTTAGATACATTTATAAGTGGATTGAAGAAGATACAGAAATTCAACATATACCTTTATCATCTGCTCTGTTAATTCATGGAACTGGGAGACAGAAGTAACCTAGACTAGCAAAATATGTAGATAATGCAAACATTATACTCTGTCTATAGTCTAATTCTTCTCTCGCCCAAATTATAGTTAATTAAAGGGAACAAAGCAGGCAGATTTATTCTCTTTCTCTTTCCCATCCACAGAGATGCTAATGATGAGTAAATGGGACAGAAAGTATAAGCAATAAAGGTGTAGCTAATTTTAATTTGCATAATCAGACTCTAATTATGAGACAACTATATTAAGACACTTTACTCAATCTTTACAAAGTTATAATTGTAGGTTGCATATTTTACTTTACATTGGTAGGGGACAAATCACTGTGCCTCTTAAAAACAGGTGATCTTATTTCATTTTTATAACAATACTGAAATGGGATGTCATAATTTATGAACAGTCCTAATTTAATTAGCAGTGTTTTTTTTTCCTATTTTAGTGATTATATAAAGTAATGGTGTATTTTACAATAGATTGAATTTTAATTTCATCAAACTGAAAAATATTACAACAGAAATTTGGAAATACAGGTTTTGTTTAAAATTGATTTTTAAGATAGCAATTCAAGGTGCATTACAATATCTTAATTCTGCATCTGTTTATTGGTTATTTAGGAGTGCTTACCTCTTTATCCATACTTTCATATTCACAAACTCTTTCAATGGAAACTGCATTGGTTTCAATTTCACATGCTTTCCTTACCCAAAAATTCAGAGATTGAGTAATCTGGGGGTCAAAAACCAAGAGCTTAATGAATGAGTATCAGTCTTTTTTTTTTTTTTTTTTTTTTTAAGAACTTTTATTGAGATACAGTTAACAGACAATAAACAGCATATATTTAGAGTGTACAATTTGGTATCCCAATCTCCCAATTCGTTCCCCCCCAACCCTCCCTGCTTTCCCCACTTGGTGTCCATATGTTTGTTCTCTACGTCTGTGTCTCTATTTCTGCCTTGTATTTCCTCTTTCACAGTTGTTAGCATTTGCCTTATGTGTTGAGGTGCTCCTATATTGGGTGCATAGATATTTATAATTGCTATCTCCTCTTCTTGGATGGATCCCTTGATCTTTATGTAGTGTCCTTTCTTGTCTCTTGTAACATTTTTTAAAGTCTATTTTATCTGATATGAGTATTGCTACTCCAGCTTTCTTTTGATTTCCATTTGCATGGAATATCTTTTTGCATCCCCTCACTTTCAGTCTGTATGTGTCCCTAGGTCAGAAGTGGGTCTCTTGGAGACAGCATATATATTGGTCTTGTTTTTGTATCCATTCAGCCAGTGTGTGTCTTTTGGTTGGAGCATTTAGTCCATTTACATTCAAGGTAATTATTGATATGTATGTTCCTATTACCATTTTCTTCATTGTTTTGTTTTTGTTTTTGTAGGTCCTTTTCTTCTCTTATGTTTCCTGCTTAGAGACGTTCCTTTAGCATTTGTTGTAGGGCTGGTTTGGTGGTGCTGAATTCTCTTAGCTGTTGCTTGTCTATAAAGCTTTTGATTTCTCTGTCAAATCTGAATGAGATCCTTGCTGGGTAGAGTATTCTTGGTTGTAGGTTCTTCCCTTTCATCACTTTAAATATATCATACCACTCCCTTCTGGCTTGCAGAGTTTCTGCTGAGAAATCAGCTGTTAACCTGATGGGAGTTCCCTTGTATGTTATTTGTCATCTTTCCCTTGTTGCTTTTAATAACTTTTCTCTGTCTTTAATTTTTGCCAATTTGACTACTCTATGTGTTGGTGTGTTTCTCCTTGGGTTTATCCTGCCTGGGACTCTCTGCGCTTCCTGGACTTGGGTAGCTATTTCCTTTCCCATGTTAGGGAAGTTTTCAACTATAATCTCTTCCAATATTTTCTCAGGTCCTTTCTCTCTCTCTTCTCCTTCTGGGACCCCTATAATGCGAATGTTGGTGCATTTAACATTGTCCCAGAAGTCTCTTAGGCTGTCTTCAGTTCTTTTTGTTCTTTTTTCTTTATTCTTTTCCGCATCAGTGATGATCACCATTCTGTCTTCCAGGTCACTTATTCGCCCTTCTGCCTCCGTTAATCTGCTATTGGTTCCTTCCAGTGTATTTTTCATTTCAGTTATTGTGTTGCATATCTCTGTTTGTTTGCTCTTTAATTCTTCTAGGTCTTTGGTAAACTTTTGGATCTTTGCATCCAGTCTTTGTTCAAAGTCCTGGATCATCTTCACCATCATTATTCTGAATTCTTTTTCTGGAAGGGTGCCTATCTCCTCTTCATTTAGTTGTTTTTCTGGCATTTATCCTGTCCCTTCATCTGGTACAACATCCTCTGCTTTTTCATTTTCTCTATCTTTCTGTGGCAGTGGTTTTCAGTTCTACAGGATGAAATACTGCTGATACTGCCTGATACTCGAGTATCAGTCTTTTAAATAACATTAATAATACTTTTATAAAGCTTCATTTTTTTCAGAGTTGTTTTTATTTTGTTTGTTGTTTTTTTAAATATTTTTTTGATATGGACCATTTCGAAGTCTTTACTGAATTTACCATAACATTGTTTCTGCTTTATACCTTGGTTTCTCAGCCCTTAGGCATATGGGATCTTAGCTCCCCAACCAGGGATTGAACCCTCACCCCCTGCACTGGAAGGCGAAGTCTCAACCACTGGACCACCGGAGAAGTCCCCAGAGTTTTAATATATTTTATATCTTAGAAGTATTTAACAACTTTAGAAGTAAGTATATTTATCCATAGACATACATATGTACTTCTTTAAGTTTGTTAAATTCATTAATGTCATAAACAATGGTTATTTGGCAGACGATGGAATGAATATATTTCAACATATATTAAAGGAGTCCATACTTGGTGTAGGGAATGATTGATACCAAGACGGATGGAATATGCCTTAAGAAATGTACATCCTAAGTGTGGAAAAAAATTGCACACAATGTTACCTTTGGCATTCTTTACCAGCTTCCATTAGAAGGAGGATTCTCCTACTTTTCTAACTACTCCTGTTTCCCTTTTTTTCCAAACTCTACTTTCTTTTCACACACCTTACCCATAAATACAGGTTCTCCAAGGTTGTAACTTCAAATCTAGTTCTGAAAGTCAAAAAACTCTCATGATCCAAATTTTTCTTGAGTTTGGTACTAAACCATTTGATGGCCAACCTGACTTGAGCTGATGTGGGCCTCTGTAAAGTGTTGATTTAGGGTATACATTTACATTTTTCACTGCAGAACAAATACTTTGATTACAGAGTTCTGTCCCAGGCCCTGCATATATGTATACGTGTGTGTGTGTGTGTGTGTGTGTGTGTATCTAGTATTATATTTTCTTTCTAGAAGCCTGAATTCTGAATCTAAAATGCAACTGACCTCGAGGGTTTTAGATGAGGGACTAAGGGCACGTACCCAAATCATGTAGACTCATCTTTTAAATAATATGGAATTACATTAGGTAGTTTAAGACATTTTCCATTTTACAAAGGGGACCTGAACACAGTCATACCACTAGCATTTTGCAGTATAGTATAAAATAGGGCTTATTAGGAAAAAAAAATTACAACCTGAGAAGAAGCAGAGCATATATTCTCCCCAGAGCTTGCATTATTTCTTTGCTTAGATTAGGCAAACTGGATGGACAGGCCATGGTAGAGAGGGGCCCTACCTTTCCTCTAGCACCGAGCCTTGGGTATCAGGCTGTTTTCTCTATGAGCTAACTTATGCTGTGAGTCAGCTCTTTTGCCAATAGCAAAGGAAAGAAATGAGCCTCCAGGGTAATCCAGATTTGTCTCTCATTACTTAGTTAATACAATCTATAATTCAGACAGGATAAGAAGAAAAGAGCTTAATTAATTGGATTATAAACATATCATATACCACAAAATCATTATTACTTACATTTAAGGCATAGGATATGGACAAACCAACTATTGCTGAATCTATAGAATTGCCAGCCAGCACAGCAAGCAGTGCAGCAAAGAACACCATTAAGTTGCCAAGAAATTCAAGTCTAACAGACAGCCACCTGTAATAATGGAAAATATTCCTGAACTGAGATGCAAAAGTTTTGGGGCACTATGAACTCTCCTCTGAAAAATGAAGAAGTAAACATCAATAGCTGCTTTCTCTTTTTTCTCATTAACTTAGAACTTAGACACTGGATTGTTGCAGTGATGACAGAGTAAAGCATTTCTCTGCAGAAACATACACTTTATTTTCGCAGAACTTTGCTTTAAAACTAAATCAGAATGTAAAGTCAAAAGAAAAGGACACCAGCTGAAACGATGCATTTATTTTAAAATCCCATTGGAAAACCACTTACCTTTCTGATTACACACGTTTTTTATATGATAAAATCAGTCTCTAAAAGTTAAAATGTGCCCAAGTTCTATTTAATATTTTATTTCTCAAATTCAAAATATTATAGATTATTATATGCAAATAAAATCCATTCTACAAAAATAAAATACAATAGCCATATCTTTAATAATTCTAATAGCATCCTGTATAACCTTCAAAAATGTGGGACCTTATTTTCACATAAAGTAGCATGTACTACTCATATGCATATAAATAAATATACTTTAACTTAAATGTACATTAAATACTAGAAATATTTAAGGCTTTACTATTTGGGGGGAAATGTTATTAAAAACATTTTCTGTTTAGAAGTCAGTGAACAAAATATCCAAGAAGGACTGAATATGTGGATATGACTTACCTGTTTGAAATCACATTGTTGTAGAAACAGACCAAATTCTCATTCACCACCTCTTTGTTTTGCTGGATGAACCTCTGTTCTTGTCCAAATGCCCTGATGGTGGACGCCCCCAGTAGAGTCTCACTGAAGTGGGTAATGACAGGAGAGCGAGATGCCCCCGCCAACCGCCGAATCTGCCGAGAGCTCGCCACGTAGTATCTCTTAGGGGAAAACAGAGAGAGGCAGTTGGAAAGATGTAGCCAAAATTGCTTATGTAGTTTGAAAACAGCAAGATACTTGTGTAGTGGGCTAAAGGGCAGCCTCCAAAAGTTAAGTTCAAGTTCAAACCTCTGGTACCTGTGAACGTGACCTTATTTGGGAATAGGATCTTTGCAGATGTCCTTAAAGATCTCGAGATAAGATCATCCTGGATTTAGGGTGGGATCTAAATACAATCTGAGTGTCATCATAAAAAATAGAAAAAGAAAAGACACAGACACAGGGAGAAAGCCATGTGAAGAGGAGACTGGGGTGATGGACCTAGGAGTGAAGGAAAAGGCCAGGGATCGCTGACAGCCACTAGAAGCTAGGAGAGAAGCAGGCAACAGATTCTCTCTCAGAGCCTCCAGAAGAAATCAACCCTGCCTACCCCCTGGATTTTTGGACTTTTGGCCTCCAGAACTGTGAGAGAATAAAGTTTCTGTTGTTTTAAGACACCAAGTTTGTTACAGGAGCCCCAGGAAACGAATGTACCTTTGTAACAGTAAAACGCCCAAAATCTGGATAGCGCAACTAAAATGTAATTGGGCAAAATTTCACTTTGATAATGCTCTCAGGAAACACCCGTTATTGAGTACCTACTGTGGAAAAAGCTCTCTGTTTACATGCTGAAAGCGTGGCCAGGTGGTTAACCCATTAAATGAAGGAAGCCAAGTTAGTGTACAAAAAATAATACTTTTGTACCTACATATAATTATGGAAAAAACATTCTCGACTTATTTCTACAAAAAACCACAACTATAATTGGCTACTTCCCCTCTGCCTTGTGTTGAGGACAGTTGGGAAGGGTGGAGACTGGACAGCTGGAGGAAGTACACCCTGAGTTAACTGGACCATCATTCATCAGCCCCAGATAATTGCTACAAACCGGAAATGAAAATAAAAAGTTGCCACATCTTGCCTTTTTTTTTTTTCAAGAAAATATTCAGATCTAGAATTTTACGTAAAATTCCTGATTTTAAACATGTCTTCATTTTGGTAAAAACATTGAGCAAGCTAAGAGAAACATATCTGAAGCTACATGTGGCCTGTCAGCTTGCAGTTTACAGGCTCTGCTCTATGCTAAGTGCTCTGGAGAATACAAAGGATTACTGCACTCTGAGCCTGCAAGGGGACTTAAGAGATTGTCCCAAAGTTAGTTTCGTAAAAGTTTAATGAATTGTAGAAGCCCTGGAGTCCTTCCATGAAGCTATCCAGAGCACTGAGCTTAAGAACCTTTGATCTAGATCAATGCTTCTCATATTTTAGTAAAAATTACCAGAAGGATTTTAAAAACACAGACTTCTGGGCCCCATTCTAAGAGATTCTTTATTTCCCCCAGCTCTATTAGGGGTATGATTAAAAAATAAAAATTATATATATATTGGCTGTAAAATGTGATTTTGTTAAAAGAGGTACAATCAGAGATTCTGATTCAATAAGCCCGTGGGTCTGGGGACCACACTTTGAGTAGCACTGATCTAAAGCAAACCTCTTATATTACAAGAGAAAGAAATGAAGCCCGGAAAAGAAAGTGATGTACCAAATACAGGAGTCAGGAAAGTGACTAGAATTTGAGGCTCCTGCATCTATGTTCAGGTCTCACCCTATAAAGTCCCCCCTAACAAGACATGGTTTCTAGACTCTTTTCCATTCATATACACCCTATCATAGTGCAGCAACCGCAAGACTATTACTTGTGATATGTTTTGTTGTTTTTGTTTTTTTTAGCAGATACAATTGATCCTCAACACTGTCCCTCAATTTCTTGATTTTTTTTAACTATAAGACCCAGTGTCTGTGCCAGAGGACTTACAATCTCATTGAGGAGACAATTTTTGGTCTACTAAAAAAGTAAATAAAAATAAACAACAACAACAACCAAAACAGCCTATAATACTAGCAGTATAGTAAATCCATAATACCTACATGAGTCATACCTCTTTGCACTATTTTGGTAGAGAATGCTTCACACAGAAAGTAAAGGGTAAGTAAGATCCAGACAGACAGAGAAAAGAGGGGACAACATAGGAAGTAGGAGGAATAATGATAGTACAGGTGCATAAATGAGAAAATGGTTAATATCCTTGTTTGGACAAATTAAACTCCAATATGAATTTAAAAACGTAGGTTTTGAGAAAATATTAAACTACAAGAACTGCATCCTCTTGTATAAAGGGCCTCAAAACACTTTTATATTTAATATATAAAAATGTGTTTAAAAATTTCATTTTTACACTGTAGCCTCATGGTAACATAATTTTGGAATTCAAATTGGTTGCCACATTTTATTTGGAATATAAGGATATATACATATCATGAGAGATCTGTTTAGTTCTTCCAGCAATAGTTTGCGATAGCAGGGATAATAGGGCAAAAAGGCAAATGTGTTTCTCTCTTGGACCTTTAGGCACAATTAACTTTTTGCTAAAATGTAAACAACACCTAGGTTTTATGACGGCTATAAAAATACACAGCTCAGTTCTGCTGTTGCAGGGCTCATAGCTGGAGGACAGCCCACGCTGCCCCTCCAAATTCACTACTATATTAGAATGGAGGCCATTTTTCCCCACAAGTGGCTCCCAGGCAATTACTGAGCATGACAGGCCCATTCAGGGGTCACATGGGAGCATCCAATGGGCAGTGTTGGTTGTGGACCTCCCATTCATTCAATGGAACTGTTCTGCAGTCCAAGACTTCCTGCCCAATCCTCTTCCTTCTCCCTTGAGGGGAGCAGACCTGCATCACCATCTAGGGGCTCACTCAGCCTTATCCTGCTCCCTCTCTTTTATCTTCTACAGGCATTTCCCCCAGAAATTCTCTAGTACATCTAATCCCTTCTTAGTGTCTGCTCCTTAGATAACCTGGACTAACATACAGTTCATGTGGGTCTGAAATAATATTTGACTGTGAACTTATAAGTTATTAATACACATAAAAATCCATGTACTTACTTGTATAGTGAAATAGAGGAAAACCAAGGGAACAACCCCAAGAATGAAGAGTGGTAAAGCTCCCACAATGACCAAAACTGTTCCAATAACATCCAGTGTACAATTCACCCAAGTCCGTAAGTAGTAATGGAAACGCACATCAATTATAAACATGTCCTGAAAAATTTGATATCAAGTCA
Source organism: Hippopotamus amphibius kiboko (assembly GCF_030028045.1). Lineage (NCBI taxonomy): Eukaryota > Metazoa > Chordata > Mammalia > Artiodactyla > Hippopotamidae > Hippopotamus > Hippopotamus amphibius. The sequence goes on along the minus strand of NC_080195.1, from coordinate 88,852,931 downwards.
CTTTAAACTTTTCATGGTTTAAAATGAGGGGAAGAAGACATATCATTCAATGTAAAAGTAAAAATAAAAACATTTACCCAGATGTGACAATCTGATTATTAAATATCTATTCAACATATGATTTTTGCCCTCGCCAACCCACCCCCATGTATTTTTCAGCTGTAACAATTAAGAGGGTGTTCTAATACCAAGATGTCTATGATCAAGCAATTTGTCTTTCCCAATGAAAACTACATGGCACTTAAGTCAGACTCTGTTAAGAAAAGAAGAAGAAGAAGGAGAAGAAGAGGAAGAAGAAGAAGGAGGAGGAGAAGGAGGAGAAGGAGAAGGAGAAAGAGAAGGAGAGGAAGGAGAAGGAGGAGAAGGAGAAGAAGGAGAAGAAGAAGAGGAAGAGGAAGAGGAAAGGGAAGGGAAAGGGAAAGGAGAAGGAGAAGAAGGAGTCCAAACCCCAGTAGTTGGATATTCAGGGGCATTGGTCTACCATTATTCACTACCTAAAAATTGAAAAACACTCCTGGGACATTGTTATCTGCTGGGAACATATCCAATGACTTACTTGGATAGCTGGACCCTCCAATATCAGAAAATAAAAAGGAAAACAAAATAATCTTCACTTACAAAATTAGAAACTGAAAGATATAGGTAGACAATGGGAATGAGAGAAGGACATGGGAAGGTCATGCATAAATTCTCATGTAACTTAAAGCTACATTTGCTGTATTAGGTACAATCTAAGAGGTCCCAGGAAATAGGAAGACACTCAACCTTGAAGGGATGGACTATTCAGTTTAGGACAAAACTGATAAAGAATGGAGATGAAATTTTATTAATTCTCAGCCTTGCTTTGGGACTTCCTTGATTATCTTATATACCAAATAGTGTAAGGACATCATATTCATATGTAACTTCCTGCCTGTCTTTAAAATATACCTTCCCATATTCTCATCTGTTCAAGACCCAGTCATTTGTCATGTTACTACGTAAGAATGAGAGTTGTTTAGTAGGGTCATGGAGAAATGTCTACTGGGAGAGAAAGAGCACTGGTGATCAAGTACTTCTATGACTATTAGAAGAACAGTAAGACATTGGTATGATTAACCAAGATTTAATACTCTGTCAAGAATTTATTATGCTAGGTACTTTCATTTATATTTTGATGTTTTATCCTCATTTTTCCCCATACCACACCAATTTTTTTTCATATATGCATAAATATATGGCCATATTTTAAGGTTATGGCTATGCACTTTCTAATACAGGAGTCACTAGCAATATACGACTATTCAGTACTTCAAATGTAGCCATTGCAAATTGAGATAAAACAGAAGTCTATAACACAAACCAGATTTTGAAGACTTTGTAGGAAAAAAATAAAATATTCAATTAATAATTTTACATTGATTACACTTTAAAATAATGTTTCAGATATTCTGTACTAAAATATATTATTATAAATAATTATTTCAACTGTTTCTTTTTACTTTTCTATTGTGGCTACCAGAAAATTTTAAATGACCTATGTGGCTTGCATTATATTTTATTGGATAATACAATTATAAGTACTTAATAGTAAACACAGTGAGTAAAACCCTATAGGTAATCTGAGACATGCTGGGAACCTCTACCCATCCCCATTTGCCATTAGTGAGTTGATATTTTTTTTAAAGGTAGAATACTTAAAATCCAGATATCTCAATATAAACTTACATTTTCTTCCTCTTCTCAGCCTGAACCACCGATTCTCAAACTAAATATGTATAAGAATTGAAGTTGTAGATACCAGATCACATGTACTTCTTGGATTCTTTCAGCAAGTTTTAAGGGTTATTTTAATTATATGTATAACATGTAACTCTACGATGCATTAATTATAAATGTCCCAAGAATTAGAAATAAAATAACAATGAAATCTGCACCAAATGTCATCTCATCTTTTTAGAATGATATTTTTTACAAATGAGATCATAAGGGACTAAATGTGGATCATCATTTTTACATACGTTATTTAATAAGGTGTGGCTTACTTACCTCGGTGAACCGATTGATGACCTGACCTATGGGGTTGGTTTCAAAGAACTGGAGTGGGAGATGCAGCACGTTATCCAAGAGCTGAGCATGCAAAGTTCGAGAGGCAGCCAAGGACCCTCTGGTGAGTACATAAGCTCCCGAGCAAACAAAGAGACCTAAACACAAATTGTTACCAAGGACATGTTAATAGCTTAAACTTTGAATTTTAACTCTCAAAAGATTGCTTGTAATAGCATTTACTTTTTCATAGAAAACTCAAATATCAAACTTAAAAATGTGTAATCGGGGACCAAACTAAGTATAAGTGTATATGGTGCATGGAAAATAAATATAGACACTCTAGTGGGCTCTCAGAGCAGGGCTTTCCTTACTCATGAGCATAGGTTCTAGAGAAATGCTTTGAAGGTAAGAGATTAACCAGGTTGACAGAATTTTAGCAACCTATTTACTTTATGATGTCCTGAGGGACAATGTGGTAGTCACTGGTGCTGCTAGCCAAATAATTTCAGTTCTCCTAGCTTGTAGGTTCATGGTAGAATTGTACTTTCTGTCCTCCTTGCGATTGATGGAACCAAATGAATAGTTCTGAACAGTAAATTGAGGGAGAAACAGCACATGATACTTCAGGTTAGAGCATTTAATTGTTGGTATCAGACCTGCTAAAGCTCCCATTCCCTTTGCACAGTACCTGCCAACATTTAAAACAGTGGTTGGATTGCTTCTTCAACTTGGGCCCTAGAATCAGAAGAGTCCCTTTCTTGATCTACAATGGACAAGCGGTATGAGTGAGAAATAAACTATTTTTGGTCTGTCAAGCTACTGAGCTTCCGTTGGTGGGAAGATTCCTGACAAAACTAAAAAGTCAGAAAATATAAATAATAAACATGTAGCTTTAGTGGAAGAAGTTTAAAAACAGTTAATAGCATCTACTAACTATTGTTAGCTGTGCTTGACAAACTATAACAAGAAAGAGACAAGTTCAGAAAAGAACTATCCAGGTGTGAAAGAAGAAATGAAAGAACAAAGAATCCCCAAAGTGGGAAACTTGTAGGGGTGGAAGAAGAAATGCTTAGTTACAATGATTGGCTCAGGGGTGGATATGTGACTCAAATTGTTTCAAGGAGAGTAATTTCATGGATTTCTATGGAAGGAAGTTCTTTGAAAGAAAATATTCTCATCACCATGTGAAGCCTGAGAATGGTTCAGGAAACGAGGAGAACAAGCAGAACTGATAAACAAAGCATAGTGGACACTTTTTTGGAGCCCTTGGATCAAGTGTATTTAAAGACTTGTGCCTAAGCTTTCCCACTTGAGGCATCAATAGATTTGCATGTTATTTAAGCCATTTGCTCTTGAGTCTTCCGGGATACACAATTGCACCACTGATCTACCATACAAAACTGTCAGTAAATGTGTATTGCCAACATGATTCTTGTTCCTTTGTACGTATAATGTTTAAAACAAAACAAAACAAAAATAGTTGATCCTGACCACCTCAGATTTGTTTAGCTAGTTCCTTTATATTTTAAATAACATCATACACTGCTGTTTAATAAGTTCTTACTCTTGAATACTTTCTATTATTTTCCTACCTCACTCCCCCGTACTTTCTTCTAACCCTTCCAAAAATAGGTTGTTGTCCTTTTTTTTCCCCTCAAATATTCAGTGTTTACATTACTACTAAACATAATATTCATGAAATTCACTAAATTTATGATGCTTGTACCACTATTTTTCTATGCAACGAACACTAATCTATTCCCAAACAATTCAATAGTCAGCAAATCTCTTTTAAATATATTCCAGCTCATCAGATATTCTATTATTTCTTTCATCCTATTTCTCCCCCTCCTCCTGCAACATAAACTACTCTCTTGGAGCCCTCTGTATTTCTGCTCTAAGCTGGAATGTTTGCGGGAACTGGCTTTAGTATTCTTAAGGTACAGAAAATGTTGTTAAATACTATGTATTTGATAATCTCCATTTGCATTTACAGTAAGTCTTATATTGTTGTTGAGTATCCTGGATTATTCCTCTAATTTTTCCTTATTTATCATTTGCCATCTATGTTTTTGATGTTGTACATCTGGGACAATTTCTTCCAATTTATCTTCTCACACTTGTACAATCTTTTTAAATTCTTTAAATTTTTGAAGAGCTTTCTTGTTCTTAGATTGAACTTATTTCAGCACATCCTGCACTTGCTTTGCTTCCACTTTTGAATATCTGAAGATACTGATTAGATATTTTTAAGCTTCTCTTATAGAGCAAATATGACTATTTTCCTTCTGGGCTCCACTGCTCTATTCTTTGGCTCTTATTTATACTGTTCACTTGATAAAAATGAATGACCGTCCATCACTATCTGTAATTATCGGTTTAAACATGCAAGATAAAGACATGGTTAATTAAGAGGTACCTGGTGTGGCCTTCACCTGCCAGTGTATACATTAATTTCCCCTAGTCTTCTCTGCCAGCAAGTTCCATTTAAGTGGGTATGACACTGGAAGTCTCATATGGTGATCTAAGACATGTAGGCTGGAACTTCTCCAAAAGCCACATAAGGAGGCTTTCTTCTATGTATGTCACACACACTAGTAACCCTAATTTCCTTTTTACACATCAGCCTCCAAGTTTCCACAGTGCTACTACTATGCCAGTCGCTATATGCACTGATAGTGGTGGGGAAGTGGGGTAGTGGGTGATGTAGCAGAGGCTGATAGGCCAGGAGAACAATGCTCTAGTGAATCACTTTGATTATTTCCATGCTACTCAGTCCTACTCTCTGCACCTGTGTTTCTCTTTGGCTAGACTGAACTGCTCCCTATTCTTTTACAGCTTCATCTAGTATCTGTTCTTGGTTACAGGTTCTTCTACCTTTGATTATCAGTTTAATCACTTGTGTAGAAATTTATCACTGTGAAATCCCCTGCACCCTTTACTTTTATATTTATTCACTGTCATTTCAGTGGAATTTTGTGAGGTAAGTAAAGTAAATGATCCATTCACTCATCTTAAACTGGAAGGAGCAGTGTACGCCTTAAACACTGTACTTTGAAAAGAAGGCACCTATATTTTACACATTGGGTTGGAAAAGGAAGTTCCTAACAAGGGGGCATAAAACACAATAGATTAGGGATGTTCAGAGTGTTCTAGAGATTCTAAAGCAAATAGTTGGGAACTGGGAATAAAATGCTCCGGGCTATTTCTTTTTCAGAAAATAAGGTAAGATCTTTATTACTGTTATAAAATATAGATGCAATGTTTTCTGCTTCAGTTCTCCAGTTTAGTTTGAATGTTAGCCTTCTATGTTATTCATAGCGGGCCTCTGATATTAACATGTGAAAGTGCTACTTATGCTTTAAAGCTCAAAAAATAATGTGAGCTTTGATGATATCAGTAAATAGAGCCTGCTCTTGATTGAACCAGGTTCCATAAGGCATAGCTGTGGACTACTAAAAAAATCAGAAATTATAGATTTTCATTTCTTATGAAATAATTTAAAATTTAAAACAATTTATAATTATATTTAATAATAAGTCAAAATTTAAATTTTTTGAAATGTAAAAAAAAGAAAAAAGCCAATCAGGAAAAAATCTTTTTTATTAAACTGTGCATAATCTGTTACCTTCATTTTACAAAATACTTTCTATATCTATGGATAGTTAATTAAAAGTAAGACTTTACACAAGTAAAATTTTGAACACTAAACTTTCATACCTCATCTAGTACAGGAAAAACAGTATTTGGTCAGTTAAAATATTCTCTAAAGGATATTGAATCTCCCTTAAAACGTAACATGAGCTCACTGGATTGGTAAGAGTTTAACCCCCCTATACATGTGTGATAGACACGGACATAGAGATGTATATGGGATATTTCCTTTGCTGCTCAGCATTCTCGATCTCTATATCGACCTTTTCTTCACTGAGTTGCAAACCACAAGCCAATAAACTTGACTCACTGATTCAAAACCAAACACATTCGAAGTCCTTGTATCTCATTTTAGTTATTAACATAACAACTCTTTCCCCCAGTGAATGTTGTTAACAGAATGACAAAACAAACATAAATTTGTCTCACAATATTTGCTTACTTTCTGATGGAGATACGTATAAGTAGGACTGTGGTCACACAATAAAAATAAGATGGGAGAGGAGAAAACAGAAGCAAGGCCCTGAATCACATATTTGTAAATGTTATCTTCATTTTCTGTTACCAAAAGCATGTATGTCCATTTTCCCTCATGCATATCCTTAGATAGCAAGACTTCCACATAGATGGCTTTGTTATTTCTTGTTTGAATTTATCACTCTCCTCCCACTTGGTCTTCCTTTCTTCCTATGAACGCACAAAAAATGGTCTCTATTTTAAAAATCTTCCCTTTAATTATTCTACATTTCTGAGTACTAGACTTTTGAGTATCTTTCTTCTTACTCTTTCAAATCACCTAACTTCTTTGAAGGACAATGTGCATCTGCTCTGCTACTGAGGGGAAAAAGCAGCAGAAGAGAATGTGTCCACACTTTCCATTAAATGTGCTCCGAATTGAATTCATTGTGTCTCTGCTCTGCCAATTGACTTCCCTCCCCACTGGTTCCTTTATTTTTGTCTTCATTGTTGTCTCAATTACCTAAACTTCAAAATCATGAGTGATGTTCTCTTCTTACCCACAAAATCAGCAATTCTTACATATGTTTTCACTGCAATGTCTTTCCTATCCATCCCTTTTCTCCAGTCCCGCTGCAGCTCCCTGACCCTTTCCCCACTCATACCTCATTCAATCCTATTCCATCCCCTACGCATTGGTTAGCACTGGTCTAGATGCTTTGGGTGAACACGGAGATGGATCAGATAAGAGATCTTTTTGTACTAGATCAACTCCCATCGAGACTCCTGAAGATACTTGGTTATTTTTTCCCTATCAATCCCAACTTCTCCCTGGTATCTGACTTTAGTCCCTCTAATAAAAATCCATCTTTTTTCATCATTGCAAATTTATTCCTCTTCTGAAAAATAACTCCAAATTCTGAAATTTTTTTCCCCAAATTCTCAAAGTTTTCCATTTGCCTTTCCAACTATCATCTCCAAGACATCTCCAGACTACCTTTCCACCTCTAGTTCCACTACTGCCCTATCAATAACCTGAAGACTACTCAGACTGGCATCCTCACCTATGCCTACAATCCCCCTCACTTTCCCCATCCGTCTTTATTCCCCATTCGTCTTTCTCTGCATCTATCACCTTTTCTCTTCTCTGATCCCTGACAAAATTCAACCCATCTTTTTAGTGTTACCTCAAATGCCAGCTATGCCTTGGAAATTACCTTAATCTCTCAACCAAATATGGCTTTCCCCTGCTCTAAATCCTCACAGTGTTTTCTTTAACTACTTTTATACAAATATTGCTTGCCATGTAGTTTTAAGCTTTACTTACAATGCACTTTTTAACAGACTCACTTACTCATCTTCACATCAGTCACAAGCCTCACACATACAGTGGACAGCCATGTAGTTAAGACTTCTGAGTCCTGAATGACTTAACATGTGAGCCTCAGTTTCCTCAGCTATAAAATGGGGATAATGACACCTTTCTAAATATTTCTTGTCAAGATTAAATGAGAAAAATTATTAATATTTAGTGTGGGCCATGTAGTTGACACATTTTGTTTACGCTCCCAAATACGGTGAATTAAAAACATATGCATTTGAATTATCCCAAAGCATCTGAATATTATGACATTATTAGAAAAACAAAACAATGCCCTATGCTTATATATGAAGCAAGTAGGTTAGAAAGAGCAAAGAAAAGCAGCTGATTTTATTTTAACCTTGCATTAATCCCAGTAATCCATAGATGTTAAGTTTATTGCTTCTTATCTGCTTCCATTCTGTGAAGTCATTCACGTGCTTTGCTTCTTTTGCCCAGGCACTAAGCCACAGATTTTGTCCAATTCCCACCAAATTCTGCCCAAGGTAAGTGGCCACATTCAGCCATACCCAGAGCCAACCGAAGGCTTGGAGATACTTCAGAATGATTGAGAACTTCACCTAAAAGTGAAATTGTTAAAAAAAATAAGTTACTGAACTTAAAAGTCACACAAGCTAGATTTAAATCCTACACTGACATATCCAAGCATTATGATCTTGGTCCAAGTTACTAACTCCTCTATTCCTTAGATTACTCATCTACGTATTGGAATAATCATCGTAGCCACTTTATAAGTACAAGCAAAGTGCCTGCACAGTTCTGAGCACTTGACAATAAATGCTCGGTTTGCAAGGCATAAATAGAGACACAATGCAGAGAACAAACATACGGACACCAAGTGGGGAAAGCGGGGAGGGTTGGGGGGAATGAATTGGGAGATTGGGATTGCCATGTATACATTACTAATAAGAAAAAATATATCAAATTGGGCACTTTAAATATATGCAGTTTATTCTATGTCCAAAAAATGCTCAAATAATGCTAGTAACTATCATTAGTAAACAAGGATATACATAGCTAAATAACAGGTAATTAAACACTATTATAATGTCCAACAGTTCCATTTAATTTAATTTCTTCAAACTATTATATAGCAACCTTCCTCAAACTCAATGAAAAATATACAGCATTTATTAACAATATTTCTATGTAAGTAGTTAATAACAAATAACACCAGTTATTCTGGTGCTTACCCCGCCAACAGGGACCTTTTCTTTTCTCATTGAGAACTGTTTTCCTTGATCCAACAAGGGCCTGATAAGGCAAGACAACACATATTTTTTTTAGATTTTTAGATCAACTAAACAGTTTTTTAAAAGTTATATATTCTCAATGATTTTGCTGCATATTCTTCTGCTTCATTAACAGCAACCTGACTTGCCTTGATAATAACATTGTTCTTTTAATCTTCTGGAAGGGAGATTGTTTATTCTTCTATGCCCCCCAAAATTTAGGGCCAGGGCATATTGTATGATTTTTTTTCGCTGCTTCTTCTAGATAATTATCCTTCAAACGTGAGCCAAATCCCTTGATTGTTGAAGCCAATGCCCTCTAGCTGTACCATAATCTGTGCCCCCTCATCTACCTGCCTCCTGTCCTATCAGAAGACTAGCATCAGGCTAATTCGTCCTACTTGGTTCTGCCACGGTTCTGGGTGATGGCACAGCTGACAAGGACAACTGTATTAAACTTAATCTCTTCTCAAGTTCATGACCTTCATACTTCCAGCGTCCGCCATCTGCATTCTACATTGGCCATCAACTTTCATGACCATAAACCATGAATCTTATTACCTGGAACTAATCCACTTTTGAAAACTCGACTCCAATTATTTCAGTCTCTGGCCATAACATAACCTTTTCTATCTCTAAATCGTACATCCAGTTACTTTCACTGTATTTGGTTTTTATTCTGCCTAGACTCTCAGTTCCCAAATGTAACTTTCTATCATCCTTGCGCCCTAGGATGATTAATGATCCTGGCTTACCTGAGATATTCCTGGTTTTAGCACTGACTGTCTCACATCTGGGAAACTCTCAGCTCCAGGCAAACCTAGGCCCTGTCTCGATTCCTTTTATTATGCAGCCTGTACTTCATGATTACCATTTCATCCAAACTGTGGTGACATTTTGAACTTTAATAGCTTTGCTTCTATTAAATTTCAATGTTAGAACTCACAAGTTAGCCTTTGTTACACTTGTTCCCCACGTGCGGAGGGCTGCTTCGAAAGATCACAGATCCCAGCAAACTGGCTCCACCATAAATTAATATCATCTGCCTTCCACTCAGGTTTTTACAGTGCCTAAAAATTCCTGCATCTCTCTCAGAAGGGGCCCCCATGCCCTACTTGACGGAGAAAGTCGAAGCAGACAGGGAAGTCAATCACCACGCTTCTACTTTTATCTGCGTCTCCACCCAGCCTCTTCTAATTCTCTCCTGTAAAAAAACAAAGGTAGTTCTCTCCTCAGATCTAAGGGTAACCTTATGATCTGATTCCCATTCTGTCCTGTTTTCTCAAAATACATTTATTAACTATAGTGTTTCCACACTTTGCTGTCGATGACTCACTTGACAGTGCTTGTTAAAAATGCAGGTAAGATCTCCCCTTTAAAAATCTGTCTTTTCTAAAATGCAAGGGATTCTTACATTAAGGCAAATCTAAGAGACCCTGAATTATTCCCTCTCTTTTCTACTCTTCACCTTCTTCCTTTCTAGTGACTCCTTCCCATCAGCCCACAGAGAACTACACATTTTTCTCATAATCAATACCATCACCACAAAAGAGATTCCACCCCCAACTCTATGTTCAGTTACCATCCTACTTCTTGCCTTCCTTCCAGAGCCAAACATTTTTCTGCCAAACCACCTTTTTCTCCTTGAACCTTCTGGAACCTGGCTAAACTGGTTTCCATCAACGGGGCCTTGATTTTAAAAAAAAAGTACAATACTTACTGCTGTATTCATGGAATACTTTGAAAATTATTTCACTTACACCCTCCACAGTATTTAACATCATTGGCCATTCCCTTGTTGAAGGGGCGTTTCCTTTTACTTCCCAACCACCACACATTTGTGTTTTGTCCCATCTCTCTGGGCCTCCGTTAGTTTCTCTGTCTTCCTCCTTTATTTCTCTTGTAGGCTCCACATTCTTCTAAGCGATCTCATCCACTCCCCATTTCAGCAACCTTCCTCTTTGTGGGTGACTCTTAAGTCCAGACCTCCTCCCTGAGCTCCAGACCCACAGAGAACACCTCCTTGCCACCTACTTCATCTCTCCTGGATCACCTCACACACGCCCTACTCGGAACCAGTTATTTCCTACCTCCTCAAAAGCTTTCTCTGGCCACAACACTTCCTCTGCTCAATCCTGGCACATTTCCAACCCATCACCAAATAGTTGTCAGTTCCTCTGGAATTGTATTATTGAAGAAATATTGGAAAATACCGAATAGCACGAAGAGGAACACGGACAAAGGGGGAGAGATAAAAGAGAGAACAGAGGAGGAAGAGAAGCGGAAGAAAAATACTCACAATGCTATATTCCAGAGATATTTGGTGCTAACATGCTTGTGAGTATTGCTGCAGTCTCTTCTCTATATGTGTGGTACCATAATTCAAATGTTGCTCTATAACCGGTCTTAATTTTTTAAAAAAACTTTACCCACGGTCTTGGTAACTCAAAATATAATGAACCTCAAATATTATTCTATAACAGCACTATATTTTGTTATAGGGAAACATAATATTTTATCATTTTACTATATTAAGATTTATTTAACAAAATCAAAATTTGATACTGGTTGCAGACTTTTTCCTAGTTTTATTATTGCTGGAATGCTCATTCTGTTTACACATCTCTCATGGTCCCTTGTACAGACATAGGAGCATGAGGTATGCCAAATTCTAAGTCATTTGATATATCTAATATCACACTGACCTCTAGAAATTCTAAACTGAGGTACATGCCCCCATTTCTCCATGGTTCCCATTTTGTTTATCAGAATAAGAAATGGCTATTTGAATAGTCCAGTAGTTCTTCCCTTGCTGTCTCTGGCATTAGTGTCACGAAACATTCTGTGGGAGGTTGCAGTACATGCCCTTCATAGGATCAGCTACACCATCAGGAAAAGATACACTGTTTCACAGACACTTATATTGGAATAGCTCCTGGTATATGATTTGGGTTAATGACTGTCATCATCCCTCAAGCCCTTGGCATGGCTTCTGTTTGGATAAGCAAATTTAGCATTGGTGTCAAGCCAAAAAATTAATTCTTAATGTAGCTGGATATAAAATGCTATGAAACCCAACTGTTAAAAGGGAATTAAAGCATCCTAATTAGACATAACTAACAAAGACCAATAATTTATTGGACACTACACAGGAGGGTACTGTTTTTCCAAACTACAATGTTAATTATCCTTTCTCCACAAAGATACTGCATTTGGTCCTGGGCACTTTGCTGTGAATAACAGGTTTTATTTGAATTTTAAAACAGCAAATTATTTTATGCTGGTAGAGAAGTTTTAAAAATGGGTCTTGTTCTGTCCTTCAGAAACCCTTGGGAAAGTTGGCACAATACCTGTCTGCATATTTTTGTATAAAATATATAAAATTAACATACTGAAACCATTATCCCTGAACTGAGCATACAGTTGCGAAGTATAGAGTATATATGGGAGGATTAAAGTGATTAATAGAGTCTGACATGAAAGCCAGAAGGGGGCAGTCTAGATACTAAAATAGCATTTCCATAATATTTATAATAATAAATATTTAAGGAAATAAAATAATTAATTTATACCATATAAATTTAAACCAAAAAGTGAAAAATAAAATGTTGAAACAGTTCAAATTATTTTAGGCCCTATTTGAAAACAAAACTAATGTCATAAAGTAGTTCTAATTCTTAAATTTCAAAGAGAGGGACTCTCAGACATTATTTGGTCCAAATTCCTTCCCACCTCCCTCTCGATGGGTAGTCAGTCAGTTTCCCTGTGAACACTTCCACAAGGAAGAGTCATTGTCCTGTCTCAGTACAGCCCGCTGTAGAGAGTCTCTGCTGTAAAGTTCTTGTCTGTTTGTATCTTCCTATCTCTAGTCTATCTTAATTCTGCACAAGCTGCAAATAATTGGGTAAGTTTAAGAAATAAAAAAAATTAGGTTGAAAGTCAGGAACATTTTCTCCATGTAATGTTATCTTATCAAATAGTAAAGCAAATAAAACAAATGAAAGCTAGATTAAGAATAGCATAGAAAGTAATAAACTAGGAAATACATGGAAATAGGCAAAGATGCACACATTTTGGAGAAAGGAAAATAGGTCTCTGATGTCTCAAACACAAGATAAAAAGGATATAATTGCCATGACAAAGAACAAGAAAAGATTGGTACGGGGTGGGGAGGGGTTCATGGACCTCCAGTAACATTTTTGTCACAGTCATTACAGAGTAACTTTGACACAGGTTGTGCTGACATGAATGTCCCACAGTAGAGCTGTGGTGACCTCTTCACTGAAGAAGTGAGTTTCGGCAGCTGGCTTCTGTTTGAGTCTCCTTAACTTGAGAATGTTTAGCAACCAGTCGTATAAATAAACCTTTACAGGGAATGGGATTCTTTTTTCAAGGAGAGATTTTGTAAAAGTGGTCCACAGAAACTCTAAGAGATTCAATTTAGATACGACTAACTGACAATAAGAAAAATGATTTATTATAGAGGAAAGGGTACGATTATGTTTATAACAATACTTATTGATTTTTAAGTTTTAAGTCTTAAAGCAAGCTACTTATTGAGTGCATGGTGAGACTGTACACAAGTGAAAACTCTCTTTATAATTTAGAAACGTGAAGATCCCACCACGCTCAAATTTCAAAGTCTGTTTCAGTGTTTTTTTTTTGCTTTTCTTAGAGATCCTTTAAAACTGGCACTCATTTAAATAAAACTTATTGTTTTAACAGTAAGAAAAAGATAAAATAAATGATGGATTAAAAGTTCCTTGAGTGTTCTTTCAGTCTCTAGTTATTTATTCATCCATTCAAAATACTTATTGAACACCAGGTTACATGCTATTCAGTGTTTAGTTGAAATGTGTTATGTAGATGACAACAGAAGAGTGACCAAAAAGACAAAAATTCCTACTCTTATAAAGCTTATAACCTAAAAGTAAGAGAGAGACAAAATAAAAGTAAATAAGTAATTTTTCCAGTATGATGATAATTAATAAAAAGTTATAGGGAAAAAAGCATGGAAGGGGTAAGAAGTATTGTGGTGTAAAATGGAGTGGCTAAACAAGTCTTGACCGATGATGTGACATTTGAGCAACGGCCTGCAGGAAGATGCGCGAGCAAGCCATATGGATATCTGGGAGAAATATGCCCTAAGCAGTAGGACTGGAAAGTGCAGAGGCCTCAGGGAAGAAGCATGAATGGTTTTCCAGGAATAGCAGAGTCAGTGTTGCTGGAGTAGAATAGTTAGATTAGTTTTAAGAGGTTCTGAGATCAGAAAGGTAAACAGGTCCAGGGTCCTCCAGGGCTTTATAAGTCATTGTAAGGACTTGGGATTTTACTCAGAGATATGAATCCTTTGGATATTTGGGGCAGAAGAGTGATATGATTTGACTCATATTTGTAAAACAAACCACTCTGAATGCTATGTTGCAAACAGACTGTACCAGGCAAGGCTGGTGGCAGGAAGACCTGTAAGAAGACAATTACAATAATTCAGGTGAGAAATGATAGTAATTTGGACCAAGGGTAGCTGTGAAAGTGATGAGTAGTGTTTGAATTCTGGATTATTGGATATATTTTGAAGATAGAGCCAATGGGATGTGATGGTGGATTGGATATGGAGTAAGAGAGAGGTCAAGGGTGATTGCAAGGTATCTTTATCTAAGCAACTGGAAGAACAGGATTTACATTAGCTAAGAAGATCAGACATCAAAGAGGAGGGTCCAACTGGGGTTCAGAGGACAGGTTGGGCTGGGGAGATAAACTTGGAGTAAAGGTAATTAAAGTCATGAGACTGGATGACAACACCAAGACAATACAGAAGAAAAGCAGTCCAAGGTCTTTATGATCAAAGAGGAATGGTATACCTATTCAGTCAGCTAAACCTCGCATGCATGCAAAGCTCCAACCTGCAACATCCACACCATCCACACATCCATAGGAATATCCAATCCTTTCCAAACAATAATAAATTCAAGGTCCATTCTTTTATTCAAGGTCAAAACTACAAAATTCTGAGCCATTGCATCCTGAAGTGTTAGCTTTCTTGTAATCCATTCCAATTCTCCATTTTTGCAACTTTGACCAGTGGCAGATCCCTATAATTCTAGCCACTTACTTTTTAAACCACTTTTTACTGTTATTCCTTTTTTTTCTTTCAGTTTCCTCTTTGCAACTGTTGGAGGGAGTATCAGGGCAAATAACTGATTAGGTTTATTTGCTTCAATCACTGTTCATTTTAGTTACTTACAAAACAAAAAAGAAGTATAATATAATAATTCAATCAGGGTCAAATTTTTATTATTTTTATTTCTCTCCTCCTTTCTCTTATAATTCTTTCCCTCCCTCCCTCCCTTCCTCCCACCCTCTCTCCCTTTCTTCCTCTTATTTTTCTAAACAGATTAATTTGGGGGATATTTTTAGCTCACACACACACAAATCAGAGTAGATTTCTTTTAGTAGAATTTGCCTAGAAATTACTGAGAGTTACTATGTCTCCCAAATTAAGTCACATACACCTCACTTAAAAACTTAGATACAACCATGTAACTTCTAAGTACAAAATTTGGAAACCACTAGGTACATTTTATCTCCATCATAATGTACATTTTTATAGGATGCATTTTAAATGCTGAAAATGTAATTAATTAGTCCCTAATCCCTGCGAGCCTGGTATTATCCTAATACTCACCTATCATTTTGCTCCAGGGTTTGGTCTCTCAGTACAGTTGTGGAGTTGATTACACTGACTTGCTTTAAAGCATGAGCTGGGGAGGAAGATGGTGAGTGCTTTTATATCCATAAAAGCAAACAATGCACAAAATAGAGAGAAATATGATGAAAGATTATGCAAGTTGGAGAATTTTTTGTGTTCTGGATCTACAGGTATACTGGGAGCCCTTCCATTTTCCCCCCATTATTTCCCTTTCACCTAAAATGTCTTGTAATGTCTTGATAAAGCTAAGACTCCACGATGAAAAAGCCTACAGGGAAATTCTTTCTTAGGCATTAGAAAGGAGTGCTAACTTATTTTGGATCTTCCACAGAAGGTTTAAGTATTTGCCCAAGAGGAACATGACTCCAGTCTTTAAAAGAAAAATGCAGTATCATCAAGCCTTATAGACAAATGCTATCGTCGTGAAAATTATTAAGAAAATACAATGGTAATCCTTAAATCTCTGTCATGTTCTTACTAATGTCACTAATAATAGCTTCGTACATGGTGGGCAATGTTCTAAATGCTTTAGATATTTTAGCTCTTATGTTTCAAAACTACCCCTGTGAGGGAGATACTACAGTTATCCTTATTTTACAGATAAAAAGCACCGAGAAGTAAAGCAGATCGCACAAATCAAAGTCACACATCTAGAACCACAAGGCTGAGGTTCAAGTTACTGTTAGTGAATTCGATGGGAAACATCTCAGAGCGAGGCAGATTTTTGTCTTTTTCCACAATATAATACTTAACCTTATTGAATTTCAGACTTCTTATCTTTGAAAGAAAGGAAGTGGACTTGGAGATTTTTAAGATCTTTTATATGAATTCTATGCTTTCTTATTTCTAGAAGTAAACATCTGGTCCTTAAACGAAACCTCTGATTTACATCAACTACCTCTGAGAAATATGGGATTCCATGTCTCACAGAACAAAAATTCAGTTTGGGGATGTTTCATCCTCTCCTGCCGAGGGCACATTTTCATCTTTATAGCTGATAATAATAATGTTTAAACTTATATATTTACAATTTATAGGACCTGTTCACATACATCATACAATTTGAGTCCCAAAATGAGCTGATAAGATAAAGAGAAGAGGTAAGCTTACCCACATCTTGCAAGGAAAAGTAAAACTCAGATAGGTTAAGTGACTTGCCTGAAACCCAAAGTTGTCAGAGACAGAGAGGGAGAGAGAGAGAAAAAGGGAAAGACAGAGAGATGGAGAGAGCAAGAGTGAGCTGAGCCCCACACTCCTTCCTGTCTGTCACACTAAGTCAATCAATGTACTTGTTCCTACAGGTTTGATATAATGTTTAAGAGTTTGATTGGCCTCTGGCATGAAACAGAGGCAGCGATGGATTCAAATTCTGCAACTTACAATCTGTCTTAACTTATTCTCTTTGTAAAATAAGGACCACGTAGCCTTAGGGGGTTTGGGGGAGAATTAAGTAAAACACTTGTTGCTATATTGACAGAATTAACACCCAAGACATCCTAGCTATCATCAGTATTATTAGTATGGGTAAGAACTACCCTAGACTAAACCTATAAGTATGTAAATTCATCTTTAGCCATCATATCTTTTTTCATAAACTCTGTTCTCACCTCTGATTGATTCTCTTATATAATATTCCCATGAGGTGAGACTTTAGATTTTTCAGAGCTAGATGGATTTTTAGGGATCCGATGTATCCAAACCAAATTATACTGTAAACTCTACCTATCTGTCCTCGGCTGTGGTAGTGAGGGTGAGAATTTTAAGAAAAGAAAAAGTGTCTGGGTCATAAGCAGTTTTAAGGGCAAGGGAGTGATAAAATTGTACAACGTTCACTTCCATATCAGCCCCCAGGACAAACAGATCTTGTTCAAGTCCTATCTATCATAAATGGGAAGAACCAGAAGAGTTAAGTCATTCTTATGAAGATTCATATAATTATTCAGTGTTAGAAGAAGAACCCAGGGCTCCTGAAATTTGTCCCATGTTTTTTTCACTATGTTATGCTGACCTTTACACCCACTTTCATGTCACATTAAGTTATTACAAATTTATAAATGGAAATATTGTGTGTTTTTAAAGGAATTCCTGAACAGACTCAAGACCAAAAAGGATAAATTGTAAAAAATAAATGATAGATCACAGATTGTCTTTATAACTGGGGATCACACTTCTCAAATCACACTCGCTGTCCATGTAACCCCTTTTCTCTAAATCCCAATAAAAATGTTCTCAGATACAATTGGATTTTTATTCACTACTTATGCAAGGAAGAGAAAGAAATTCCCCACGGGGACAGGGCTGCGCCTAACATTTGTGGGAACCAGAGCAAGAGTATAAATGAAGGCCTGCATGCCATATTTCTAAATATTTGACAGTTACAGATGGAACTAACAGACTGGTAAGTAAGTTTATCGCTTACCCTGACACACACACCTTCCCAACCACCTGGAAGACAAAGTCCAGGTGAGAATGTTTGGAGCCCTGCGAGTTCCTGTGGGCACCACGGCAGTCCCAGGGGAGGTGGTCCCAGCCCAGGCCCTTGCTGGCTTTTCTCCCACCCCAGCTCCACCCCTCACCATGTCTATGGACACCTCAGCCACGTGTTCAGGTTCTGCTAACCCTCCTCCAAGAAAAAAACATTCTTTGTCCAGGAGTGAACACCAGTAGAGCTGTCTACCCTTAGGAGGGCAGAACTAAAGAATGAGAGCCCAGGTCCTTGGAGCAAATTTATGTCATTTGGTCAGAGAATTCTCAGACTCCAAGCACCTGGAGTGGTTAAGGAGTGGGGGGATGGGAAGAGGACCCCAGATGAGCACAATCCCTTGGCCTTGGCCAGAGAGCCAGCCAGGGAGGGCAGAGCAGAGACGTAGTACAGGACTGGGTCAAACTGGCCCAGGTCTAAAGGGCGGCAGGAATGTGACACTAAATGTAACTGGGTTTGAAGTTGTTGTTTAGTGGGATGTTTTATATCAATTTTATATCAGTTAATCTATTTTTGCCTTGCTCTGTGTGGTCGCTAATAAAATTATAATATATGTGGCTGACCTTTTACAAATATCTATCTATCTAGTATTATCATGAGTAATTTTGTGCCTTTTTTAAAAAGAGGTTATGTATTTTTTACTCAGCATCCAAAAAAATCAAAATCCCAGAAATATTCACTTTAAAAAATATATTCTATTTCTAGTAAAAAAATGATCTCTACTCACCAGCTTTCTGAATTTTAACAGAAAAGACACAATAATGAATTAATTAGAAAAAGCTCAATTTACATTTTTCTAAATCTGGCATATTTCTGATGGGGCGATAGTAACATCTATTAATGTCAGCTCAACTTCAAGAATGTTTTCCATGTGTTATCGCAGAGGACTAGGATACGTAAGAAGGTACATCAATGCAGGGAAGGTATGATGTTTATTTCCAAAACTGGAGACTTAAGAGCAAATTCCACAACTTTCAAAAGTGTGTTCTATATTTTATGGCAAATTAAGTATTGGATTTAAAACTTATACATTAGCTGTTTTTAGAGCTATATTTTCCAAAGTAATACAACTTATATTTCATGTGGCCTTTAAAATAAATAGCAAAAAAAAAATATACTGGCTCATAGCATTACAAATCATCTCATTAACTCTGGGGAGGCACATTTTTGGTAAAAACAACGGAGGCAGATTCACTCAGAAGTGTTAACAAACACTATTGAGTACCTGTTATTTGCCTAACATGAGGCTACTTAAGTGCTGGGGATAGAGAAAATGACAGACCACATCCTCATTCTAGCCCTCAGAGACACTCATAGATAGATCTTTCCTGCACACTAAATATAAATTGTTACTTAGCCTGACCAAATAGGCAAGAGCTCATTTCCAAAATTACTAGCCATTAAGAAAAGACAAGGTGCTTCTTTTATTAAGAATGATCACAGCCATCTGACGAAGCATCAGATATTTCTGAATGCATTGACATATAGAATATTTAAATTTGAGAAATTAAAAAAGGAATTAAAAAAATAGTAGTGCATACCTAATGTGTATTAGCTTAGAGAAACACATCAGCAAAATGGCTTTGTTTTTTGATTTCATGGCATTAAAAAACTAAATGGCACTGATCTTGTTATAAACTGGTTTCATATCTTTCTGACCTTTACATCCAGGTAAAGTGTAAAGCGAATTAACAGATACCAGTTCATGTAGGAAATACTAAGACATAACTCTGTATTTCTTCTTTTAGTCTGAAATTATGAAGTAGTTCATTGGTTTTACAGTCATTTCTCAGTGGTGTTCTGGAAAGGTATAGAACAAGGGTCATGATGGCGATCTGTATGAGAAACCAACTATAGCTGGAAAAACATGATGGTACATCCAACTTTTACAGCTGGAAAATGACTGATCTCTGGAACATTAAACTAATGCTTGATTTCAAACATGCTTATATCCTAATTAAATAAAGATCAAACCACTTCATTTTCACAATTATCTATGAATCTTAATTTAAAATACTAGGACTATAGTAAATAAACTCAGTTGTTATTCTGTAAAAGTCAGACAAATATCATTCCCCTTTGTCATTCTTTAGATTTTCTTTTCTTTTGTTTCTCTCCCACGACATGCAATAATATGTTTTAAATATTTATTATTTATTTGACATGCATTTAATTTAAAAGGAAATAGAATGTTTAGACCCATTATATTCTAAACCTGCAATAGAGCTTATAAATCAGCTAATCTCTTATTTCATAGATGAACAAAGTGACCTTGGGGCATAACATTTTGCTTAAAAATCATAAGTGAGGTTGATTCTTAGCTGATGTGTCCCAACGTATTTGTTTCTTTTCTAGAGAAAGGAAGACACCCAGTAGCATGGATGAAGAAAAATGCATAGTAAGAAATCAGGCAATTAATGGGCTTTCAATACAGAGTAAGCACATTGTATCTTAAGTTTATTTTTCATTACGTACTCACCTTTTTCTTGTTCACTGAAGGCCTGAAGCAGATTCGTGAGATTTCTGGTTTTAGACAGAAGTTCCTGGTATGTTCCTATTTGTGCTACTCTGCCACTTTCCATTACAACAATAAGATCCATCTGTGGTAGAAGTGTGAGGTTGTGTGTCACTAAAATTCGAGTCTGAAAAAGAGTATTTTGTTCCTTGAGTTACAAAAGATGGCAAAAATAAGCTATTTTAAAGAGCTGCAATCATTATTTTTTGTCTTTATTCTTTTAGAGTATAATTCTTGGTAGGCGTCCGTTTAAGGCAGCATATATAAATACATTTCACAATGAATAACAATAAGCTGCTGGACAAAAAGAAAAGGTCAGCAAATGTTTTTAAGCCGTTAGTTCAGGTATTCTTCATTCATTAAAAAATGAATCAAATTTACAGCAAATTAAAAACAATCATAACTCATTCTTGCTTCCTTTTTCTACGGTCCTGTAGCATTACAAAAAACGTTTGATTCAAGTTATAATTCATAGTCTTTATTTTTAAATCTTTCCATATCATTGCATACATACACATAAAATTGAATGAGATTTATCTTGGGTTCATTTCAATAAGTAAGGACATTTGTCTATTATTTACTTTATATTTATTTCACCATTTTATACATTTATTTAATTTTTTCAGAATTCTCTGTATTAATAAATCTATAAACATTGTGAATGAATAAGTATGGTTTCGTGGTCAGACAAACCTTTAAAAATCTGTGCGGTTCTTAAATTGAGCAAGCTATATCAAGTCATTACAAGCCTTGAGTTTCTCCATATACAAAACAGGAATAATGATAATGCCTATCTCAGAGACTTGCTGTAAGACCTAAAAGAACTGATTTAGTGTCAAACATGGTATGCACTTAGTAAATATTCATTCCTTTCTTCTTGGTTCCTTCACAAAACAATTGAATTGTTATTAATACTGTGTTAATAGTACCAAATTATAATAAATAATAAAGTAATACTATTTTTTATAAAAGTGCTATGCATCAAAACACCATTTTTCAAAAAAAGTCAACTAAAGTAAAAACAACGCATTTTGATGTATAAATCACCTTTAAATATGGTATTAGTCAATGAGGTAATAATCACATAAGTTGTGGTCAGAGTAAACTTGTAAAAATTTCAAAATATTCAAGTTTGTCTGTAAACGAGCCATATAACATCACAGTCTTTATGTGAAATTTGACTACTCTGCTTCAACAGATAAACAAAGTATTAGAGGACTTCCTAGGTGGGGCAGTTGTTAAGAATCTGCCTGCCAATGCAGGGGACATGGGTTCAATCCCTGCTGCAGGAATATCCCACATGCCGCGGAGCAACTAAGCCTGTGCAACACAACTATTGAGCCTGCGCTCTAGAGCCCGTGAGCCACAACTATTGAACCGTGTGCCACAACTACTGAAGCCCACTCACCTAGAGCCCATGCTCCGCAACAAAAGAAGCCACCACAATGAGAAGCCCATGCACCACAATGAAGAGCAGCCCCCGCTGGCTGCAAGCAGAGAAAGCCCGTGTGCAGCAACGAAGACCCAATGCAGCCAATAAATAAATTAATTAATTTAAAAAAAGTTAAAAAACCCAAAGTATTAGAACTAGGCACAAGGCTATGTAGATTATCCTCCCCTGCCCTCACAAAAGCGTAAGTGATGCTGTGGCTACCTTGTTTTTCAACATGCCAGAGGACCCAATCACTTTCTCAAAAACTTGCTTTCCAACATGAACATCAACTGCAGACAAAGGATCATCTAGAAGGTAGATGTCGGCTTCACTGTAGACAGCTCTGGCCAGACTCACTCGATGCTTCTGGCCCCCACTTATGTTCACACCCTGAAAACGAAGCAGGGGAAAAAACAAAACAAAACCAGAGGAAATACGTGTAAATCTCAAAGCACATATAGTTATGTCCAAATTCTCTTCTGTAGCAGGGATAGGTAATAACTCAGGACTAACCCTCCAACCTTTCTTTCTCCTAAAATTCCAAAAGCCCCTATTTCCTAGTGCCACTAATTTGTGCAGGTTAACCGATATATCTGCTTTCTCTTAATTGTTTGCTTTCAAAAGTAGATACTAACAGTTATGGAGAAAAGAATTTCCAGTTCCCTAACTCTGAAAAGCCGTGCCTGTGGAATACTTAAGAAGATTTTTGGCTGCCAGCCGTGTACTGACACTGGTGATCATTTTTAAATTGACACATAGGAAACTGAGAATAATAGCTAAATTACCAAAGCGGTAATCAACATGTTCTATTTTCTTCTGTAGAAAGATTAGTACAAGTCTTGTTGGCAAAAGCACAACTCTAAGAAACAAGAATAAGGAATATACATCACTCTATGTGAGAATTAAAGTCGACTGTACATCCATGTATAGAGAATTATGGGGTCAGGCCCAATTTACTTGATTTGTTTTGTATTCAGTGTTTACAGATCTGGTTTAAAAGCTCTCTGTGCAGCACAGAACTTAGCCAGTGCCCTATAATTGTAAAATGCCATTGCTTCTTTGCCTTTCTCATCCTCCTACCACTCAGCAAATATCTCCTATATTCTGGGTGCTATGCTAGCACTTGGGATTTATAGGTAAATGAAACTGAGCCTCAGTCATGAAGAGGTCACATTTTAGCAGGGGAGCCAGGAGTTACAAAAGGGGAGCCATGAGTGAAAAAAATGTATACAAACTAATGTGATACTACATATGTGAGTATACGTGTGTGTGTGTGTGTGTGTGTGATTATAACAGCCCCCAATTCATGGGTTTGTCATGACCATTTAATGAGTGTAAAATACTTAGGACAAGTCCAATACCAAGTACAGACACAATCAACATTAGCTATTATCATCCAATCACTCTTCTCTCCAACCCATCCTCTGACTTGTCATCACGTATCTTGTAATTATGTTATCATCTTGCTTACAAATCTTATATGCCCACATCTCCCTCATCCCATCATTCATCAGCAACAGCAAATTCCTTAGTAGAAATCTAAGATACATACATTCTGATATTAACTCATCTTTCAACCACTCACCCAATGCTGCCCTCAAGTGACTGTGACCTACAAGCAGACTAGCCTGCCTTTTCATATCTGGGCAGAGGTTGTTCACTCTGCTTGGGTGCCCATATCCTCCCTTTTCCACTCAAAAGCGACTAACTCTAAGTCCTCTCTGAAATCAATCTTCTACCCAGAGTTCCAAGTAAAGTGATTCATTCCCTCCCTTCTTGTCTTAAAGTGTCCTGTTTACTCAACCATTGTTAGAAATGGTAATACCCATGTCAGTGTCTCACTCTCCTATGTGCTCCTGCCTAGTTTATCCCTGCTTTCCCAGCACATAGTGTCCGAGTAAATATTGGTAAAGACAATTGATAATATAATTTGCAGAGATCCAGTTGATTGCAATCCCTTGAAAACAGGATGATTGATAACTCTTCTGCTTACCCTAATATCCCTCATTGCAGAATAAGGGCATTTAATAGACTGATAACTATTTGTGCTCAGTTGAAGAATGCCAAAGAGAAAGATGAATAAGAGTGAGGAAAATTCTGCATTCGTTTTCTTCGTTGTCTCATAAACAGCTTTTCAAATATTCAATTACATGTTTATTTTAAAGTACATCATCAGATTGAGAGAAATTTAATTATAAAATATAAAAAGCAGAATTTATAAGTGGCAATAACATTTAATGACTATGTTAAATCTATACTTCACATTTTGAATTGTTTCCAGTTTAATATTTTAGTTACATACTATTAGCTATTTCATAGTATTAGAGATTGACTTTATCAGCATAATGCTCAATATGTATCAATAAGTTTGAAGAAGAAGTCACATTTCTGATTAATTTTAGCTATGATGCCCTTTTGCCTAGGGATAGTGAAGATGCCAGAAAAAACACAGAAGCTTGCAAAAAAATTAAATCTACTTAACACTTTGAGAAAATACTTCTTCAAAGTAACAGGATATGAATGAAACCAATGTAAGTCTAGTTAAAAAGTAAAATTTGCCTCATCCTAGATTTTATTTTTTAATTTTTATTGAAATATGTTGATTTATAATGCTGTGTTAGCTTCAGATGTACAGCAAAGTGTACACCTTAGATTTTAAATATTTCTACTTTCTACAATTTTGTTCTGTAGTTTTCAATTTATATAACAAGACAATTAAATAACATGAGGCTGAGGTAAAAATGCCTAACAATGTTATGCTAACGCTCTTCTCAGAAATTCAAAGCACTAAGGATTATTGACTTATCTTTGTAGTACACATGAATCTTAGGCAGAGGCTGCTTTTGCATTCATGCTTAATTAATGGAGATTTTAGTCACAGGTTGGGGATAATCTCTTGGGGTTCATACTTTGGCTCATGATATCTTGTGTTGTTTTGTTTTATTTTTAACTCCAAAACACTGGGCAGCATAATGACTATTCATTAATGCGATGAAAATAAAATAGAACAAAGAATACGATGCCTGGCCAACAAGTTCCTCTTGAGCAGGAATGTGCAAATATGGGACAGGTGCCTTAATGACAGCATCGTCTCAGAGCCTTGTTGGAACCTGGCCTTGGTGCCACCACTGGAGACTGGGGCTCTATTGCTACTGTCCTAGGCTTGACTTTGTGTACAAGAGATTCAGGAAGAAATAAAACTATTATTTCCTCATTAGATAGTGAACAGAATTATGCCAGGAACTAAGGCAAAGTGTTGACTTCACTTGGTGGGCTTTCATTTCCCCATTTGGATACTAACAACAGAATTTCCTGCTGATTTTTAATCTGTTTTCCAAATAGACAATCATAAATAATTATTTGTCCTTAATATTGCCATCTCTTTTGTAGAAATTCTAACATGACTTTTGAAAATTATAGCTGTATAGCTCTTCAAGACCTCAGTACAAGGGTTGTAAATATTTTATTAGCGCATGAATGGAATGTTATTCCTGCATAACATATATTTTCCTTACTCTTTCTCCAATCTCAGTTTGATCTCCATTTGGTAACTGCTCCAAATCGGGAAGGAGAGCACAGGCTTCCAAAACTCGTTCATAAAGCTGCTTCTGCATGACAGAGCCAAAGAGAATGTTTTCTTGCAAAATGCAATTCTGAATCCAGGCCTGCTGGGAAACATAAGCCACAGAGCCCTAAAAGAGAAATAAATAAAAGAAATACTCTTAACAAGGGAAAAGGAGAACTTGCATGCACCACATTAAAGGAACATATTTAGTCTGTGGTTTTGCTGTCTTTAACTTAATTGAATTTTAAGAAAATTTAGATTATTTCTTAAACATAAATATATTGTGTTTACATTTTATTATCTCCCATTTTAATCCTATATATTTTTATCAGAGGCCCCTTCATATGAGTTACTTTGTACCCTTTATTTTCACTCTAGCTTCTGTCAAAGTTACCTGTCTCTGGTGGGATTTTCTGGAAGCAGACACTGAGGTTATTAGTCAGCTCTACCTACCCTAACAAGGTACCATGAATTGGGTGGCTTAAACAACAGAAATTTCTCTTCTCATAAGTCTGAGATCAAGATGTTGGCAGCTTTGGTCTCTCCTAAGGCCTATCTCCTTAGCTTGTAGATGGTTCTCTTCTCCTGAGTCTTCACATGGCCTTCGCTTTGTGTGTGTGTCCTAATTTCTTCTTCTCATAGAGATATCAGCCATATGGGATCAGGGCCCACCCTACTGACCTTATTTTGACTTATTACCTCCTTTAAGACCTAATCTCCAAATAGTCACATTCTCAAGTAATGTGGGTTAGGACTTCAACATATGAATTCAGCCCATAACACTGAATTTGGGGTGCAAGTTGTTTATATGGGATCAATTCTCACAAAAGGAAAGGAAGAAGGAGGATTGTAGAGAGGGAGAAGTCACACAGTGATCCGGATCCCACAAAGATTTGGTCAACCCTCCAGAGAGCTGTGGAGGTGTGTCACTCAGCAGAGTTGTTCTCTCTTAGACTGAACTGGCCTGGCCTTTGAGAGTGGACCCCAGGAGGCCAGCACAAAGGCGCTGATGTGCTGTAGGTACCCCCAAGGCTGGGTCGCAAGCCCTTCCTAGACGGGGTTCTGGGCAGCACATCTTTGTCTGCCACTCACTGCTCTTGAATTCATTTTTTGATAATTTTATGTCTTGACATTATTCCTGAATATGACTCTGATGCATAAAATATCCCTTTTACTAACCTTGTCTTCTAAAGGACTCCCAGTATTTGAATTAGAGACTCACCTTTCAATCTGCCCCATGGACTCTATCCAAACATTGATTTGAGTATCTTGACTATTACGCACTCTAAGAACACCACACATTTAAAGCACTTTCTGACGTAGACTTGTGTGTAACTACCAGCCTTCTGATTTCTACCAACTGCTTTGAAGATCAAAGATTAACTTTTAATTCCTCCTTATTGAGAGTGTAAGACACAGAATGGCTTTTGAGCCAAAACAATATAATTCTGATCTGACTTGATCTTGAACACAAAAGTAATTGCTCTTAAACTGCGTCGCTTAGTGAATAATCTTTGATTAGGATAGCATATTAAATCAGTCCTTGGGTGATAAAGATTCTGAATACTTGATATACTTTAGGCAAGATAAGGGGAACAGAGGGTGAAGAACACGGGAGAGAAGATTGCAGAACAGGGGGAAATGGTATATAATATAAAACAGGAACTAAATACTGCATTGAGAGGTATGGACTTGATGTTGTGGCATGACAGGAGCGGAAACAAAGTTGATCAATTTTCAAAGAGATGCAAACTTTTCCTTTTATTATCACTATAATTATAATTTGCATCTCAAATACAAATGAAAACATGATTTTGTTTCATTTCATTCTTAATAAAACTACAAGAGAAGTTTTGCTAATTCAAAACTGGACTCTAAATCTCTGATGTTCTATCAAAGAACACTGCATACTGGATACTCTGTGTGAATGATGTCCGATGTAAGCCTCAGAAACTGAGACCACGGGATCTTAGCATTTGAACGTTGTAATGATATGCCTCCAAAAAGTGAACGTGTGAAACCTTGAGAAACAGAAAGATGTAAACAAAAGCACTTTATAAATGCTAAATGTTAAGTTGGTCATGCCATTATTATGACTATTACTGTAAAATTAGAGATAACCAGGATGACAGATATGTTTAGGATTAGCAATATTTTTGGGAATAATTCAGAGTGGCATCTCAAATCCTGCCACTGATCCAGACCAACAAGCTTCCTAAAGAACAACATGGCCCGTTATATAGACAGATAATACTGTTTCTCTTCAACAACCCTAGCTTAATATAAACAAAGTGTGTCCTCTCTGCTTTATGATTAGTAAGAGCAATGTTACGGTTTCTGTTATCACCACGAACACTTTCTTAATTACGAATTCTCAAAGGTATCAGAAATAATCTTTAAATCTTACCATGACTGCCTCAACAACCATAATGAAGCTACCAATAACCATAAGAATTCGTAGGGAGCCAGCTGACTCTGTGCCAAGAACTAGCCTAGGTCTTTGCACATTATCTTATTCAATTCACTCCTTAACCTTTTAAGCTTATTATTACCATTTACACATCAGGTGAAACCTAGAATTGATATTGTTTTTATACTGATCAACTCCTAATTATTTTTCAAGGTTAAATAAAAGGCTACGTACTTTCTGATCATTTTTCTAACTCCTTAAAGCAGAATTTGTTGTTTTTTATACTGTTTCATTTTAAAACTCTGATTTAAATATTTGTTGCAATTGATCTTAGTATCGCCCTAACGAGACTATGAACTCTGTAAGAAGAGTAGCATATCCTATTCATGTTTATTTCCCTGGTCCTAAGTGCTAGGCACATAGTAGGTGCTCGATAACTGCTTTGTGAAATTAGCCAAAGAAACTGAACGATAATGAAACCAATATGGCAAGAATTATATTTTTAAAGGATACTTACTGGCCTAGGAAAAGTTATAGTCATCTCAATCAATAGACAACTGGCTGATTGTAATCATTAGGAAGAGCATAAGGAGATAAAGATAGTATAATTAAAGTTAAAAAGTAGTGGTATTCATTAAGTGTAATCTTATCAGAAAAAGTCCTAGAAATCATACTTGATTCCAAGCTAAGAAATAGTAATGCTGAGAGAGAAAAAAACAAATAAAAAATAAATCACTAAAGAATTGGAATCAGGAAAGATATAAAGACATGAGGAAAAATATATCATGAACAAAAAATAAAAAGATTTGGAGTTGATTTTTCCTGCAGAGGAAAACTGTGTAGACACTAGTTTCAGATCTGTAGAGCTTCTCCATCTTATCAGATGAAAGAAGGAGCGACTAGGTAGTATTTTACCTAAGAGTTAGTTAGGTCTAAGGAAAAACTCATTAGATAGTCTAGTATTTCAAAGAAGAAATAGCTGATGAACTTGTTGAATTCTTATTCTTATTGACCTTTAAGAATAGAACAAATGGCTGGGAGTAGACCTCTCCATAGTCCAAAGGCTTAAATTTAAATGTAAGCTATTAATATTATTATTTTCCTGAGGTTTTTCTAGGTCAAAGATCCTTCTCATGAGCAGCTACAAGATTTCTTAGAAATGGAATGGCCGTAATTACTTAGGAAACATTGCAATGAATGATAATTAGAAACCTAATCAAATTACATTATAAATCACATTCGTTTCTCTATAATTGGTTGCAATTTAGTTAATATCATCAAACAATTACCATAAGCATCCCTAAATGATTTGCTGAAGTATCTGGAGGACAGAATGCTGTTACTAATCCATCCATAGCTAATCAATTTCTGTGGAAATTCAAATGTTTGTTACAAACTAGAAATGCTCATTAAATACTTGCATCTTCAATTCAACTTGATAAATTCTTATTGAAACTAATGATGTGCTGGCTGTAGCCTATTACACTAGGAGATGTGGAAAGAATGCGTTGTTGACGTTACCTTTCTTTGGACTACTCCTTGAAGTTTCTCCATTTCCCCCAGAATGGCAGAAAGCACAGATGATTTTCCAGACCCAACCTGCCCTACAACAGCCACTAAAGCTCCTTCTGGAACCTTTATGTTCAAGCTGCATGACAAGAAAAGGAGAGAGATGACACAGGAAGTTCTTGTTATAATTGTTTCTAATGTATACTCCTAGACAAGTCACTGTGTCACTGTATCACTGTACGGAGCATCATCCCTGAAATTGCTGCTATTCACATTGTCCTACATTATTCTACAAACACCCAACCTTTCAAAATGCAAACAACAAATGCTGCAAAGCAAATAGAGGAAATGAATAGGGGAAAAGAAAAGGAGAAAAAGAGAGAGAGAAAGAGTAAAATAACCATAAAAACGAAAGGTGCAGTGAGAGGTTTCCAAAAAAATCTTGTAAATTCCCACAGATTTTATTTTCTGCTTAAAAATTCTAAAAAATAAAAATATGGATCATTAAAGTCAATGCTAAACTTTTTTTGTTTTTAATTTTCCCCAAACCATGACTTACTCTTTTAATACTGGAATCCCTGTTTTATCCCAGGAAAAGGAAGCATTTGTAAATCCAATGGCATGATCTAGGAAGAAAAAGAAATACAAAAGTGTATCTTAGAATCACTTGTCTTCAGCTCAGAAGTCGAATGAATATTGAATACAAAGAGAAACTGCTGACCTCCTATGTAGTTTGTTTCGATGCTCTGAGGAAGAAGTTCCTCAGTGCTGAGAAAGTCTTCCAAACGAACCAATGATATTCTTGTCTATCAAAATAAATGCAAATGGAATTTTTTGGATTTCAAGCAGAAGTCAAACTAAAAAGTGTTTATTGTGATTTATAGTATGATAAAATTTTTGATGCAAATTGATGATATTGATATAAATATTCACCAAGTGTAATTGCATTGTTTTAATGTTTATATATAAGTCCATCCATAAAGGAAAAGAACAGTTTCAGGGATCAAAGATCAAAACAAATATCATGTGCAGGAAAGCATGAGAAGAATAAACCAAAATTCCTCCTCAACATTCTGGTAAAGACATAATAACTAATTAATTAATAATTATAGAAAAATTAGTTTTTAAAAGCAACTTCAGGATTGTTGAATAAATTCTACTTCTAAGCATAGACTTAATGATAGTTTTTGCAATAGTAACATTTAGTTCTAGTAAAATAGCTATAAAGTGTTCAGCTACAATTAGGATAAATAGAATCATTATTTTTCCCCCTGAAACTGACTTGCATGAAACCTCTAGTACCTCACTTTATGCTAGGAGATGACTATTGTCGATGGATAAGATGAACTGGGCTGTGGTTTTGTTTACCAAGTGTGTCATATCAGTATGAAGAGCTGGTTCTTTCTTGCTTCCTTTCTTTTTTTTTTTTGACAATTGTTCTCCTTATTTGTTTAGCGACTGTAGTGGCATACCACTAGAAGTTGGAAAACACTTTGAGATACCAGACCTTTAGCTAGATTCTAATTTCAAAAGCAAAACAGAACTACTACAGTACTTTAAGAATGGTATTTTCTTTAAAAGAAGTGTGCTGTGAAACAAGTGTTAAAAGCATCACATCAATAGTACTTTTAGGCCCTCTGTTGGCCATTATTAGTAAAATAACATGAAAATAGTATGTAACAAAAATAGCTTAATTGGTATATACTATAGAATTATGTTAGTCTTCATTCAAATAACTTAAAAATTAAAAGGCAAAGTTCTTAGATTAAAGAGCTGGTTCCAGTAAGCAAAGATTCACTGTGTTTATGAAGCCAGACTTGAAAAGGATTTGATGCGGGAATGCCCAAATCTAACATCCAAAAAATTTAACTGAGAAAATCTCAGGGCAGAGGGATCAAGGGACTCACTTCTTTGGATTCCCTACGGTTTTAGCTGCCTTCTACTCATTATAGCATCTAAAGAGCGTCCAGCAATTGGAGATTACAATAAAAGCAGGCTGAACCAGATACCTCATACAAGGTTTGTTGGCAGACTGATATCATAAATGCACTTTTCTCCCTGGTTTATTCATTCAATACAGATGAAATGCTGCTGAACCCTGAGAGAATTCATACCCAGCTCTGTGCAAAGCACCTAGTTAAAAATTTTTCAACTGAAAACAGAAAATGAACCCTTTGAAGGCATAGTGTCAAACACCGAATTTTAAAAAGCTAAATAAAAGAAACTAACACTTAGCAGAGAAAACACTATCATATACTGAAATACTTAAAAGTCATTTTTATAGAAGAAAAGCACAGGCAAAGAAGATATGATTCCTTCCATTCTATAGTGTTCCCTATTGCTCATTAATTCAAAGAGGTTAATTTTGAAAGCTGTGTAAAACAACTACAAAAAGTGAAATTAAAAAAAAAAAAGACAAAGAAATGAAATATCCAAAACCACAGATTTCAGTAGAGGAATGATTCTCAGTTTAAGGATGCTTTGAACCCACCTGGACCACAGCTGAGATCACTATTGGTAAATCAAACAGAGGAAGTCTCAAAATATTAAACAAAGACATAGATGTGAACACTTTAGTGGCTGTTAAAATGTTTCCTTCGTCCAGTAAGAAATAGACACCAAATGTTGCCAGGGACACCTTGAAAATAGAGATACGTTATTTTCTTCAATTATTCAATTATGAGTCAGAGACTCAAAATTAGGAATTAAAATTTTAATAACTTGTATTGTTGTTGTTTACCAAAATTCGGTACTATTCAGTACTATTACTGAAGAATATGAAATAAATGTTTAATACAGATCACACAATTGTGTATCTTAGATAATGACATCCTATAAACATACGGTCCAGCTCCCTTCTTTGACAAGTCATATTTTTACTAGAGCAATTATTTCCATTTAAAAACATATAGCAGTTTATCTTTTTTTTCAAAATGGGGAAGTTTTATGAATTTATTCTCCAGTGATGTGTGCATACATTCTGTCTCATATGCAATAATTATACTTTCTGTGTCTTAATATTAACTGAAGAAGATATAAATAAATCATGGCGGCTAGGATTTATATTTACTCATATAAGTTTCATTTGGAAAAGGCAGAAAAGTTGATTTATGCATGAGAAGGTATTGACTATTTATCACGTACATAGGACTGTCTTAAGCAAATGCTTCTTGGACATTTTCACTAAAGTATTCCAAATGTAAAATATTGCTTTTACTTTCATAATACCCACATGTTTGTTTAAATAAAAAAATAATAATATTTTAAATTGATAACAGGGGAGACACATAGAATGTTCCCTGACCACATCACCACTGACAGTGGCAACTTTGGTTAAAACTGATGCTTCAGTTATATGCAGTTTTCTTCTCCTTTGGCTTTCACCCACTGCTTCGTATCTCAAGACAATTAATTTCATTTTTTAAAATAAATTTATTTATTATTATTATTTTTTATTTATTGGCTGTGTTGGGTCTTCGTTACTGTGCGAGGGCTTTCTCTAGTTGTGGTGAGCGGGGGCTACTCTTCATTGTGGTGCACGGGCTTCTCATTGCTGTGGCTTCTCTTGTTGCAGAGCACAGGCTCTAGGCGCACAGGCTTCAGTAGCTGCAGCACATGGGCACATTAGCTGTAGCTCACGGGCTTAGTTGCTCCATGGCATGTGGGATCTTCCCGGACCAGGGATGGAACCCATGTCCCCTACATTGGCACGTGGACTCTTAACCATTGTGCTACCAGGGAAGCCCCTCAAGGCAATTTACACTCTTTAAATAGCATGAGATTCCCAATATTTGAATGAAGTGATAGAAAGAGAATGACCTCAATTCATATCAATTTACCTGCAAATACTAATTCTACTACTTTGAGGATGTTTCCAAACTATTTCCATTTCCTCTTGTTGAAATGAGAAAAGTAATGCCTAATTATTGCAAGAATGCAATAAGGCAATGCATATAACTTGTCTGGTACACAGCAGAAACACTCAATAAATGTTACTTCCCTTCCCAACTCTATGTAGTGTGCCTTTGGGTCTTGCTTAAAAGGGATCAATCATGAAGATCAAAAAATTTTAGAGCTAAAATGGAACCGTGAGATACAGGTTATATTTTGTAAGAATGAGAATGGTATATGTTCAATCTACGAGAAATTTACATAGATGTAAAATCTTATTGTATACAAAAAATACAGACCAATGAGAATGCACCAAAAACATTTACCCTTCGTTAAAACTTTCATTCTCTTATCTCTATAGGTTAATGACTGCATTTTTTGAACATTTAAGTTCAGATATAGAAGATTTCACTTTGGACCCCTTAATTCCAGGTAATCTGAAGGTGAATCTGCAAATCAAATTGGAAAATCAAAACAGGAAATAATGCACACACTCACCAAGAATGGAATGCAAGTTAAAGTCAGCATAGAAAATACAGCAAGATACCCAGCTGATTTTTGAACTTCCAATTCCTGTTCTCGAATTTCAATAATCTTCTTTTTATAGGAGGGTTCCCATGCATAAAGTTTGAGGATCTGTAAAGAAGCCAGACAATGACTATTCGATAGTCAATATCACAGAAGGAATAAAAACATGCAGCCATACAAATACTTTGGCAATATCCCAGCTCCTGGCACGAGCTCCAGAGCAGTTTCTGTTTAGCTTAATCCTGTCAATTTTCCTGCTGGTCCAACTCTCAATTCTGTTCTCTTCCCACTTTTTTTTTTTTTTAATTTATTTATTTTATTTATTGGCTGCATTGGGGCTTCGTTGCTGCACACGGGCTTTCTCTAGTTGATGCCAGTGGGGCTACTTCATTGTGGTGTGCGGGCTCCTCATTGTAGTGGCTTCTCTTGCTGTAGAGCATGGGCTCTAGGCACGTGGGCTTCAATACTTGCGGCACATGGGCTCAACAGTTGTGGCTCATGGGCTCTAGAGCACAGGCTCAACAGTTGTGGCACACAGGCTTAGTTGCTCTGCTGAATGTGGAATCTTCCCAAAGCAGGGCTCAAACCTGTGACCCCTGCATTGGCAGATGGATTCTTAACCACTGTGCCACCTAGCAAGTCCCCCACTTCTTAATAGCTTCTCTCCCTGGCCTCCCAATTTCTTAAAAACTGGTGTCTTGAAACGTCAAGTCATTTTCTGAAAGGTTACTGGTGTTTTGAGATTGTAAACTATTTTCTGAGATGGAAAACGTGGAGAAGTAGAATCATCCAGTGGCTCACCACATGTTTTAGCGTGAGATAGACCTACATTCAGATTCCAGCTTTATCTCTTTGTGATGATTAATTTCATGTGTCACTTTGGCTAGGTTGCATTGCCCAGGTGTTTGATCAAACACCAGTCTAGATGTTGCTGTGAAGGTAGTTTTTAGATCTGATTAACATTTGACTCATTAGACTTTAAATGAAGCAGATTATCCTCCATTAAGTGGGTGGGCCTCATCTAATCAACTGAGGGCCTTAAGAGAAAAAACTGAGGTTCCCTGAGAAGGAAGGAATTCTGCCTCCAGACTCAAGACTGCAACATCAACTCCTGCTGGAATTCCCAACCTGTTCAACAGATTTCAGACTTGCCAGCCCCCTTAATCATAAGCCAATTCCTTAAAATGAATCCCTATCTATCTATCTACCTATCTATCTATCTATCTGTCTGTCTATATATATATATGTCTATCTATCTTATTAGTCCTGTTTCTCTGGAGATCCCCAATAAACTCTCAGCAGCTCTGTGAACTCAGACATGACCCACAGCTGTTCAGATACTTTGTTTCCTTATTTGTAAAATGAAGATGAGAAATCTTTTTCTTGAGGTTTATAAGAATTATATGAGGAAACAGATATAAAGTAATAAGCAGAGTGTGTGACACATAGAAAGTGTTCAATAAATGCTAAACTATTATCATTATCAGAGACAGGCTTAATGACACCTGTTTTCAGACTCCAAGGATGCAAACTGCTCACATCTTTAAACTCTTCTAATTGATTGCCACTTGGACCTCTATCAATACTCTAGTGTCTTCACTGCTTGGACTGCTATTTTAAATCTTGAATTTTGTTTAGATCGTGAGGAAAATTTCTTTTATTTTATCTACACTGTCCTAGTCCTACTGATAATACATATTTCCTTTTATGAATATCAATACTTAAACCCTATAAACATACATCAGTCTACTTTCTAATGGATGCAGGGGCTCTCAATTAACCCACCAAGAGGTGCAAGATGCATCTGGATCATATACTTTGGGGATGTGTGAACTTATTGAATAATCTGAGTTAAATCTCAGAGCTACTTATTGCTATTCTTAATTTCAGATGAATAAATGGATATCAGTCTCCTTTCAGGGTATCTTCAATCTAATGATGTCTTTTCACTTCAGTAACTTATATTTTTGTAAAAATGCTACGCAGCACAATGCAACATATTTATTGATTCTAAGGTGAATCAATGTGTGCATATGATGGGTTTATTCTGTGTATGTAATGATAGATGCACCAAACAGAGGGAATGTCCTATGCAGTTTTAAATGTCAAAAGGAAATTCCATGTGAACTCTGCAAATTTTGTGCTTTAGAAAAATATGGTAAACTACAATTCAAGTGCAATAGGATTTTTTTTAAGCTCTTTATTAGAGCTGTGCTGGTTTACACTCTTGTGCCAGTTTCTGCTATACAACAAAATGAATCAGCTACATATGTATCCCCATATCCCCTCCCTCCCGTGACTCCTTCCCACCTTCCCTATCCCAGCCCTCTAGGTCATCACCAATCATCGAGCTGATCTCCCTGTGTTATACAGCAGCTTCCACTAGCTATCTATTTTACATTTGGTAGTGTATATATGTCAGTGCTACTGTCTCACTTCTTCCCAGCTTCCCCCTCGCCCCCCCCAACCGTGTCCTCAAGTCCGTTCTCTACAACTGCATCTTTATTCTTGCTCTGCCACTGGGTTCATCAGTACCATTTTTTTAGATTCCATATATATGCATCAGCATACAATATTTGTTTTTCTGGGATTTTAACTAACATATACAGAAGGTCTCCAATTTACAATGGTTCAATTTAGGTTTTTGGACTTTAGGATGGCGTGAAAGTGATACTCATTCAGTAGAAACTGCACCCCCAATTTTGAATTTTGATCTTTTCCCAGGTTGGAGATATGGGGTAAAAGACTCTGTCGTGGTGCTGGGCAGCCCAACAATCCAAAGGGTAAACAACCAAGACACAACCATTCTGCAACCATATTACCATTCTGTTTTTCACCTTCAGTACAGTATTCAATAAATTAATGAACTTTTCACCACTTTAGTATAAAATAGGCTCTGTGTTAGATGATTTTCCCCAACTGTAGTCTAAGGTAAGTGATTTGAGCATGTTTCGGCTAGGCTAAGCTATGATATTTGGTATGTTAGGTGTATTAAATGCATGTTCCACTTACAGATATTTTTAGCTTATGATGAGTTTATCAGGATATAACCCCATTGTAAATTGAGGAAGTCATCTATTCAAAAATTCCTGAGGTTTCACTCATTTTATCACAGAGAAAATGTTCATGGTGTGGGGTGGAGGTAGCTTTCCTAGGGTTACAAATAATCTGTAACATACCTTTCACAGAATAGCATTTGTATGATCATTTCCGCATAGAAGAACCTGAATGACGTCCCATCACTTTCCCCATATAAATCTGCCTTCACACTGATGACAGTGTTATTGCCACTCTTCCCTGCTTCATTCCATCTCTTCTAGTCTTAAAACAAGTAATATTTTGTGTCTTTTGGGATACAATATTTGTGTTTAGTTGTTGGTTGAGAATTAAAAACAAAAAAAGCCTGCATTTTATTTGGCTTTATTTAAATGCTGTTTCACCAATAAGAATTTCTATACAACTGAAATCTAAAATACTCTCTCAAAAAATTATATATATATCATTGTTTTGATATTGAGAACGGTAAAAAACTCATTTATTGGTTAACTTATTGCTATATTCTAAATAGGTAAATTAAAGGCATGTCCTTTTTATATTACCTTAATTCCGTGTAAGATTTCATTGAGCAGCTTTATTTGTTTGTCTTTGTTCTTCGTTTGGCTTTTCTATGTAATGGAAAGAAAATGAAAGTATATTTGACAAAAGTTGCTAATCCTTTAATTTACATGACCATAGCTATCTTTAAAAATACAATCTATTTCCTGTATTTTATATAATATTTAGTTGACAAAAACTCTTATAATATTCATACACTATTTTTCTGTCAATAATGTTAGAAAATAGTTATAAATAGATAGTTTAAAATTTAAAAGCAGCCAGCAGTAGAATAAAAACAAGGTGTACACTTTCCAAAAGAGTAGAAAATATATTGATTTAGACATAATTTGTTTTAAATGGAATAATAATATAATATCCATATTCTATTAAAATGGGATAAAATTCCCTAAACATTATCAATTATATATGTAAATCTTTATTTTCATTCTTGTGATACTCCTGTTATCACAGGGAATATATATATATATATATATACTGGCTTTTTTTGCAAATATTATATAAGTATTATATATTTGTTCAAATGTTCAATATTTATATTATTTTATACTTATTGTTGTTTGGGTATTGTTTCTTAAGGGTTTCCTCCAATAACCCTGCCACAATTATTTTATATGTAATAATAAGT
Organism: Hippopotamus amphibius kiboko; assembly: GCF_030028045.1. Lineage (NCBI taxonomy): Eukaryota > Metazoa > Chordata > Mammalia > Artiodactyla > Hippopotamidae > Hippopotamus > Hippopotamus amphibius. Next base: position 88,814,896 of record NC_080195.1, on the reverse strand, counting down.
ATTTGTATAACTAACAAAGTACACATTTACAAGTTAATATCCTTAATATTATTTGTATGATTAAAGCATATTTTCTGTTTGGAATATTTGTATATAATATTGGAGTCTCTTTGGATGTTTTAGGGCTCTAGATTAAAGTCCTGAAAATGTAATTCCATTCCTAAAAATTTGACTTACAATTATTTAAAATCCAGAATATTTTTGAAAAATTAGTTTAAAAGTATTCATTAAAAAATCTGTTATTCTAAATACTAGTATGTTTAGGAATTCTTAATTATTTTATAATCAGATGTTATTTTCTAGTACTCATCTTTAAAGACTAGTCTTTTTGGTAATTATTTTAAAAATTCTGAAAAATATCAATGAAGGTGTAAATTTTCAGCACCTAAATGTACTAAAGTAATAAGTAAAAAAATCTCCTCTCCTTCCATCTAACTTCACTTTATAGGTAACTGTTTTTAAAAGACTGGTACTTTATCTCTAGGTTATTTCTATGTTCATACAAACACATTTAAGTCTGTTTTTCTATATCTTCATTCATTTATCTCTGTCATATTCATGTGCATAGGTACATTCCCATTTTAAAAACTGGATCTTACACACACGTATATATGCATGACCTACACATATACACATATACATGTGTTTCTTTAATTTCCTTTTTCCTCTAATAATGATTGATACATTTCAATGTCAATGCATAGATATTGTTAACCTTTTATCCATTTAAAATAAATAAAATAAGTATCATAAGCAATACAACCACATTTGTGTATTACTTTAACATGCGAAGCTATCTGTCTCTCCCATTACAGTGTGATCTCCTTCAGAGCCGTGAGCTACATCCTGTCCCTCCATTCCTAGAGTACAGCATAGTGTACACTATATTGCAATTGGCAGATGTCAAAAATATACTGACAGCAAGATGAATGACTGACAATGTAGAGGAAGAATATTAAAATTAATTCAGTTAAGCATTTGCTGCCCACTTGCTGCATGTAGTCACTCCTTGCTTGCTTTAGCCCACTAGCCTCCTTGCCACTTCTTCACATAGACCAAGCATACTCCTACCTCTAGGCTGTGCACACACTATTCCCTTTGCTTGATACATCTTTTTCTCAGGCATCCACATGGATTGATACCTTACCCTGCTGATATATCATACTTTCCTGAAGACATTCCGGCCCCTGCATGTGGAATGACAACCTTTGCTACTCTAGCACCTTATCCTAATTTAGCTCTCTTCATACACAAATTAACACCAGGCATTATGCTATATGCCTATTTATTTACTCGCTTGATGCCTGTCTCCCCCTATAGCCCAATGCGAGCTGAAACTTGTCATTTCTCTTCACTGCTGTACTTTCTTTGCCTGGCACAGTGACTGGAACAGGATAGATGCCCAATCAATATTCATAGAGTAAATGAATGATAAATTTGAATTATTTCCATTTATAACTTCTATTTTCCATATTTAGAAAATTAGCTAGATGGTTATTGTCAACTCAAGTTAGGAAACTCAGCTTCTGCTGGACATGTAACATGAGGCAATCACTTTCTTACCTTCAGCTTTTTCATTCTATTTGCAACTAAAGCATTCATAGGGATAACAAACACAAGGACTGCCACCCCTGCCAACACTGCAGGACCCAGCTCTCGCCAGAGGAGTGATATGGCCATCAGGATTTGAAAAGGAGCTGACCAAAGGAGATTGATGTTTGCTGTCAAGTCCATGAGCTGCTGAGCATCTGCTGACATCAAGTTAATAATTTCGCCAGTGGAAAACTTTTTTCTAGAAACATTAGATAAAAGCAGGGCCTGGAAAAAAAGGGAAGCAATATACTTTGAGTTCTGTAGGTCACGAGGGATCTTTATAGTCAAACAATGGCAATTTAAAAAATAAAAATGTGTGATATATTTAGACAAGCATGTATGATTATTTATGCATTGGGTCATATAATATCAAGAGATGTTTTTAGATGAAGAAAAAACAATTATTAATCAAATAATTTTAAAATTTACTATGTATCAGTAGAGAGTAACAGTCGGATTCCCAAGCAAATACGTTCACCAAGAACCCTTTACGATTTGTGGAACTGAGAACTACAAAAGAAATCATCAGTAGATTTCATCTCTAGATTTCTAGCACTGAACTTCCTCTGTATTTACTGGCACCCCATAATGCTAAACCACCTAAATTTTATCAGTACAAAGCACACAAGTGAATCAAGGAATATCTATTGAATGCTAATTTTTTAAATGATACAGTCCCAATTCTTAAAGAGATTATAATCCAGTTGTGGATTCCTCTCCCCTCCTACACACACATCTTACACACAGGCTGATTATAAGTATAACAATGGCTAAGAAGGGCCATGGGTATTTAGAGAGATAAGAGTATTGAAAAGGCTTCATGGACCAGATGAAAATACATCTTTTCTTTTCTTACAAAGCCTAATTCTCACTTTCCCTCTGTGCACATTATTTAATAGTATATTGAATTCAATACCCTTAAGGTTACTGGTATCTTCTTACTAAGGTTGATGTTAGAAATTCATTTATTTAATTTCCCACTCATTTAAAATTCGCAGTGAAATGCATAAATAACAGTAAAAATAGTGGGAAATTGATATTTATACTGGAAATGAGGCAAAAGTCCATTCATATGCCAGAAGTTTTAAGGAATTTCCAGTACACTGATTTAAAGAGACACAGGATAGAGAGCTGGATCTAACAAAAGTAAATGGTATTCAAGAGGCACTCAAGATCTATTTATTCAATAAATGACTAATATAAAACCAGAGGAAAAGCCCATCTGGAAATCAAGTAGGCAGGACCTTCAGTGGAACACTTCTAACATTCCCTAGACTAAAGCTGAGGGGCTCAGCGCAAGTGGGAGGTCATGAGGCCGCCAGAGGAAATGCAGACCTGAGAGGTTCACAAGGTGTCAGAATCCCTCTAAGCTCTGTGGCTACTGCAGTGCTGAATCCTTTACATTTCTGCTACTGCCTTCTAAGGGGCACAGTTATGCTGATGGTAGAAGAGCAAAAATACTGCTCTCATAAGGGGAGAAAAGGGAAAAATACTAATCACTACAATACTTAAGCTTCTAGCCACATCTCCTCCAAATGTAGCTTTTTAATCTCCGCTAATTAGGTTACTGACCATTTAATGCGGCCAAGTAAAACAATGGGAATTCAAGAACAGTTTTTCTCATTTCATTAAGACTATAGCATTTTTTAAGAGAGATCCATTGATCCAATAGAATCCATCCTCAACTTATTATTATAAACAAATAGAAACTCTTTCCTCCCACTTTTCTAGAAGGAAAAGATAAACAGTATTTGGTATTTACGAAAATACTAAAAGACTGAGTAGTTCAAAGTAACTATCCAAGGAATCACATAAAGGCCCTTCTATTGGAAAACACACGCACAAAAAGTACAACTGCCACTGGTGTCAACTACAGATGGGCACGCGCCATGGGCACTTGCCATCTACCTCTACAAGGATTAAATCGTGTTGCTGCAGTGCTGACGTTCAACACCCCCGAAAGGAGTTCCTGTTGGAGACCAGGAATGAGGCACCCTGTGCTCTGGGAAAAACTGGCAGAACAGGCCTTCAGATAGTTAGATATTTTCAGAAGCCAATTTTATGAGCCCAATTCTAGCATCTCCTCATATCTAGAAAAAACACTAAAATCCTTCACGGTGACGACTGCTCCTCATGCCCAGCAGAAACCTGCAAAAACATATGTGCCGGATTGCATGTACTCTCCCTTCACCAAAATCCCATATATACTGACGTTCCCCACCTTCCTCTTTGGAGCAGTATCTCAGAGCTATCTCTTGGGCTGCAGTCCTCATTTTGCCCCAAAGAAAACTTAACTCGCAACTCTCACACTGGGCATTTTTTATGTCAACACCGGAAAGGCCATTAACAATTCCTGGGGAATCTGGGTAACAAAATAAAGCCTAAGCTTTTTTTCCCTTGGTGCTTAGTCTAGTCTCATTTGCTCATTGGGTTCTGGGTGTCCCAGCCTTTCAGACCAGAGTTCCTGGTGTGTGAGAGCTGCGCGGACACCTCAGCTCGGAGACTGCGGGCAGAAGCCACGCAGGACACTCAGTTCAAGACGGCGGCGGCGGCAGGCTGTGTGCAGAGACGCTGCTCCCATCCTGTGAGAATCCGCCTCGCCCCTCCCTGCTGACGGATCCCTATAAAGCAGCCTGCCCCTGACATGTTGGGAGAGCTGTGGTCTCTAGAGTGGGAGCCCGTCCCTCTCCATTCTCTGATCAATGAACAAAGCTTTTCTTTGCTCCTGACCTGAACTCAATCTTGTTCTATTGGCTGGAAGGACATGGGCAGAAGGGCCTTTATTGCGGACCAACTCAGAAGGGTCATTAACACAACTATGTAGCTCACCACTTTTTGAAACTTCATTCCATTGATTGAATTATGCTCTATGAAGACACAGATGAACCGGATATGAACTATTTTTCCTGACCATCCTAGCTGTAAGTCATAGACTTCATATAATTTAGAGTTGGAAGGGCCCTAAAAATTTCTATCCCAGTGATTCTCAGTGGTTGCCCTACTTCTAATAAGTCATAGTGTATGTTAAAGTGGATCCTCATAAATCTATGAAAATTCCTTTTTCTTCATTTATTTTGGATGCAAAAAAAAAGTATGCCAGGATTCCCTTTCTCTCTCCATATTCTGACCACACTTAAGTATCTCTATTTTAAAGAATGGAAACAGAATTTTATTAATTTTCTTTATATTATATACTTCCCACAATTAAGAAGAGAATAAACTTTTTTTGTTTGTTTGTTTTTTTGGCACGCGGGCTCAGTTGCTCCGTGACATGTGGGATCTTCCTGGAGCAGGGATCGAACCTGTGTCCCCTGCATTGGCAGGCGGATTCTTAACCACTGCACCACCTAGGAAGCCCAAGAAGAGAATAAACTTTTAAGCCACAAACGTAGACAGTCTAGACATGGTTATTAAATTTAATTGAAATTAAAAATTTACTTCCTTGCTCTTATAAGCCATGTTTCAGTTTCAAGGGTTCAACAGCCATATGTGATTAGTGGCTACCATACTGGGCAATGTAGATATAGAATATTTTAAAAATCACAAAAGCTTCTATTGGATGGCATTTGATGCAAGAATGCCCTCAGACTGCCCACATTAAGCCCAGGATAACTGATGCTGCTTTTGAACCATATCTTGTTTCCTAGTCCTCAATAATTCTCATGGAGCCTGCAACTGGGAGCTAAGAGGTAACAAAATCTGAGGTTTGAGACCCAAAGACTCATGAAGTAATCAAGTGGAAGGAGGCCTGTGTTCTTCCCCACAAACCTTAAAAACAATGTTCCCTGAACTTCACTCCAAAGAAGCAGCAGTCATGTGGATGGATACAGAACAAGAACTTTCGAACACCTCCCTTCCTCGCCAAGAAAAGGGTGCAAGACCAGCTTTACCCCGATCTAATAACAAATCCCTGATGAAGGAGGGCCAATGTCAGGTGAATAGGGGTTGTCTGGTGCCACTATGAGAGCAATTTAGGATCGTGAAGTCATCTAAATATGATAAAAATCAGAATCCTAAAATCTGTAAAGCAGAAGAGAAATTTAGCAACCCCAATTAGTCCCTCTGGAAAGCAGATGTAGGATAAGAGACTCAGAAGAAAGACTGCCTTATATTAGTGCCACCTGCATGGGCTGTCCCAGAGCATCCTAACACTACAGGTCACCACCAATGTTTTCTGCTGCATGTCTGATGGACTTGGAATTAAATCTTAATCCCTACCGCAGGATCCATGGACCAGCTTGATTGCTGTTTTCCTTTGATCCTCGAGTGCCCTTTGCTGTTAATCTCTAAGGATACACATAGTCTCACTCTTGTAGAACTCTGTTCCCTCTTACATTATCTCCAGAGTCTATTTGCCCTTGTAATGGACTCACCCACAACACTTGATTTTCCTTTTTATTTCTGACAGTTTGCTCCAATTTTTACTGCAATCTACTCTTTTAGGATTGTAAATCCACCCAAATCCTATACCTAAACTCCAACACTTTAATCAATGAATGAAGTCCTGTTCCATATAGACTATATATCGAAAACAAATGTTAGCATTTAAACCAATTCCTAGGCTCTTTGATATCTTTTCTCCAAATTTGAATTTCTCAGAATTTATAGCCTATAGAATTACAACTTGGGCAGCCTCTCTGAGCCTGTATCTGGGCTGTGTTATACAGAGCTAGCTCTGCAGCAAGTTCAGTTATATTTCCTGGCTCAGTTAAGCTTGGGTCATTCCAAAATCTCTAAAGTCACTCTATGCCTTCATTTTGGCCTAATATGGCCAAATGGTCTATAACACTTCATGCCCAGGTCAACCCAAATTATACTTCCTTCCACTTACATAAATCTTACAACTCTCCCAAAGACTATTTCAAGTCTCCTTTCTACGCTAAACCTTCCTTAACTGCCTACAAACACTGTAGATTTCCTGCTCATCTGATCTCTTTTAATATCTGCATTTAGTGCCACACATTTATTATGTATGCTAATAGTTCTCCCCAATTTCTTGAAGGCAATGGCTCATTTACTCATTTACTCAGTCTTCCAATTTTTGTTAAAATGTGTAAAAGCCGCTCTCTTAGATGATAAAGGTCTAGGTATAACAGGTAAAAAAGTTCCTATTCCAAATCTGAAGAGCCCACAATTTATAGACAAGTACAGAGCAAGAAGGCAAAATACACTTGTTGACTGAACAACTCAATGATAACTACAGGAGGGAGGAAACTCACTGTTTATAACTATCACATAAATAAAAGGCTCTGAATGGTAGAGGTGGTATTTAAAATTGTATTTTCAAGAAAGGACAAATTAAACTTTAGGGTCATGCTTGGTATAAGGATCAGCCAGGTTTTGGCGTGGGTGGGAGACGGCTTAGACTCAAAGAGAAGTAGATAACCACTGTATAGAGAAGGATGGCTTTGTTGCATGAAAAAATAGAGTGAGCAGAGGAAGAAGTAAAAGGTACTATGTAGATGGAAAATGATCATGGAAAGAAATTTTATTGATACATAAATATAAACAACCATAAAACATTCAACTCCATTCATTTTCTGAGCAGGAATTAAGTGACATAACAGTGGACAAAGAACATCATTTAACTTCACGGATTAGAGTTGACCAGAAGTTTGAAGGACTATAGAAAGAGGACCCTATAAAGAAATTAATGCAACCAATATTGATGAGTCAAAGTTCTTTTAGAGCAAAATAAATGTATCCTGAAAGGGCACAATAGAACTTTTTAATATACACTTCTATTTTTCCAGATCCCTTATTTTAAAGCACATAAGGATACAGCCCATTTAGAAATTGGGAATTTCTTAAATCTTTTACCTTTTTGTAGATCAGTCCAATAACAGCTGTCTTAATTTTTGCTGAAGTGAGCATGTTAAAACGTTGGTATTGCTGAAGGATCAGGGTTTGCAAAAAGACTACAGCAAAAAGCGCCAAAGCATAGCCGTAGCCACTCCAGCCGAAATCTGGGCGATGTTCACAGAAAATGATCATTTGCCTGAATGTCATATGCAAATTGAGAAAAGGGAAGAAATGTTAAATATCTGAAGTAATAAAATGCTTATGTGAATTAAGGACTGTCAAAATGTTACACACACACACCCCCCCCCCAACACACACACACACACACACACACACACACACACATTCTTGCCTGTTCTTTTTCTCTACTTGCCCAATTTGGCATCCTTTCCCCCCTTATTTTTACTCAAGCATTATATGATAAAGTAAATAGAATCAACAATTATTTTCACAAGCTTTTGGGTAGAAAGTTATTTTCTAGTTTTCATATGGTAATCTCATCAAATAATTAACTGTTCTGGCCTAACTTCATCATGAAAGTTGAGACAAAGAGACATTTAAAACTTTTTTTTTTAATATAGGGAAACGACAATTAGAACTTAAGTCAGGGAATCTCTTAGCATGGCAAACAGACACCGTTTTCTTAAAGGCCTGAATTGTATCTTACTTCTTATACTTACTTTTATCCATATCCAATTTCCCTCCCTCTACCTTTACTTATTTCCTCTTTTGTGACAAAAGAGATTTGGTGACCAAACCAAAACCAAGTTTGGTGACAACATGGTTATCATGATCAAGGTCAATGCTGGGTACAGCAAAACAACGGGGATGGTTCTAATCATCCAAGCTTCAATCTATTTTATTGACAGCTTGGACAGTTAATTGGGGGAAATTAAAAGCAATGCATGCTGCCCGAATTGTTTTATAAACCAAGCACTTCAAAAATTATCTTTATTAAAATAGTACCTTGGGGGACTTCCCTGGTGGTGCAGTGGTTGAGAATCCACCTGCCAATGCAAGGGACACAGGTTCGAGCCCTAGTCCAGGAAGATCCCACATGCTGCGGAGCGACTAAGCCCATGCGCCACAACTACTGAAACTAAGCCTGTGCACCACAACTACTGAGGCTACACTCTAAAGCCTGCGAGCCACAACTACTGAGCCTGTATGCCACAACTACTGAGGCCCACGCACCTAGAGCCCCCCATGCTGTGCAACAAGAGAAAGCCCATGCAGCAACGAGGACCCAATACAGCCAATAAATAGATTAATTAAATAATTAATTTTTAAAAAATTATACCTTGGAATTAAATATATACCAGCATCTCTAAAAATCCAATTACAAACCTCTAGTCACTGAAAATTACTATTTGGAATATTACATATTCTCAATGACACAATTAAATTTCCCCACAACCCACATAAACATATACAACATCAGGTTCTGTATTTTTAGTTGATCTCTATCAGATGCCATCCATTGGGACACCACTTATTTTTACAAAAGCAACTTAATAAATACCTCTGTGGTCTAAGAATTAAATTTCCTAAAAGAGGAGCACTATTTTTCTCACTGTAGATACATCTATCAATTACCCTTTTTCTTTTCTCAGAAAATCAAACAATTAAATGAATATCACCAGGTACCATATTAATATGGAAATATTAAAAATATTTTCAGGAAATACTATAAATAACCTGTGATCAAGGCATGGTAAAGACCAGAAATCTATATTCATGATATCAGATACGAATACTCATTTTTTGTTTGACTGACATTAGAATAAAATCCACATAAACAGGAGAAAAAGACTAAGCATCACATTCAATAAGAAACAAATTTCTCCTACCAGTAAATTAATGAAAGTATCATTTTTGTTATGTTTGATTACTATACATGAGACGATAATATGACAATGCATCTCATTCTTAAAGATAGTCCTCTCCAGTAGAAGCCATCTTGGCTTTCTGGTACCAGCAGACACAGAGAACAATCAGGGTATCAGCCAACAGCCAGAACCAAGTCCCCAAATATATGTCTCTATCGGAGCTGCTACAATTATCTCCAACTATTCAAGTTACTCAGTGAATGCTCCAGTCACTGTGAAGCAGAGAAAAATGATCTCTCTGAAGTCCTGACTTACAAAATCATGAACATAATAAACATCATTTTTGTTTTATGCCACTTAGTTCTGAAGTAGTTAACTTTGCGGCAACAGATCACTAGAACGGGGCAGGAGAGAAGATGCTAGCAGGCCAATGCATCTCTCATAGATAGACTTCTAATCATAGATGAACGGTAACGACACAATGGTAACTCCTTAAAAATAACTGGGGTGTTCAGAGGTGAGAGGCAGAGGCAGGGGGAATGAGACATCTATTACCTTGTCTATAAGCGGTGTTAATCCAGGAGACATTTGGCTTCTATGTCTATTGACAAGGGATCCAAATAGAGACTTTGGGGTAAAAACAACAGAAACTATTTTCTGACAGCAATAAAACACCTTCTTCCCTTGCGTTTCCTAATGCCGCTCTCTTGGTTCTCCTCTCTCTGTACCGGCCACTCCTTCTCAGTATCTTTTGATGGATTCCCCTGTCTTCACCACCTCCACACATTAAAAAAGCCGAGGGTTTAGTATGTGGATGTCTTTACTGCCCTTCACTGCTGCTAAGGTGAGCTCATCCAGAACAATGGCTTGATATACACCCAATCTCATTTGGAGCAGTTCCCAAATTTATGAATCCAGCCTATATCTTTCCTAACTCCAGACTTATGCAGACAATCGCTAATTCAAACTTTTCACCTGAATGTCTGTCAGGCATCCCCAAGACCACTCCCTGGTTAAATGATTCATTAGAACAACTCAGCATAGAGTCATACCCATGGCTATGAATTATCACAGTGAAAGGATGCGAAACAAAATTAACAAAGAGAAAAGGTAAATGCGGCAAAGTCCAGGGGAAAACCGGTACAAGCTTCAAAAAGTCCTCTCTCAGTGGAGTCACAGAGAACAGTTAATTCCCTCAGCAACTAGTTGTGGCAAATATGTGAAAAATTGTCTGCCAGGGAAGCCCCTTATAGACTCAGCATCCAGGGCACCCTCTTCCTAACACACACCAAAATTCCAGACCCCCAGAAGGAAAGCGGGTATTCAGCATGGACCGCATTGTCTGTTTAAACAGTCTGGACATACTGAACCACTCCTATCAGTTAAAGTTAGTGAGAACCCTCCCGAAATTCAAGTTCCAACTGCCAGCCAAAGGCCAGCCCTATAAACAGGCCTTCCAAAGGACAGCAGTCAGGTCCGCTATTTTAATTCTTTTCTGCAGAATGGCTAATACATATTTCTAATTTAGCAAATTCCATTCCCTACTCGACTCTTTCCTGAGCCTTCTATATCTCAGTAAATGGTAACTCGTTTACCTTGTGATTTACACAAAAACTCTGAAGGCATCCTTGACTCCTTTCTTCCTTTTCAACCTGCATTCAATCTATCAGTGTATTATGTTGACTCTACCCTTAAAATAAAACCAGAACCTGACCACTTATCACCTTCATTGCTACAACCCAGTTGAAGCTGCCATTGACTTTTGCCTGGATAATCTTAGTCTTCTAACAGCTGTTCCTTCTTCCACTCTTGCTTCTCTATTCTCTACACAGCAGCTAAAGTGGTTCCTATAAAACTAAAGTCTAATCGTATCATTCTGTGCTCAAAAGATTCCATAGGTTTCCTTTCTAAGACAAGATAAAAGCCAATATCCTCATCAGGTTCCGTAAGGCCCTTCAAAATCTTTTTCAGCACCCAAACCCTCCTGACCTCAATCTCATCACTTTTCTCTTCTGACCTGTCAGCTTCCCTGCTCCAGCCTCACTTGCCTCCTATGAGTCCTCAGGGATACCAAGCACACTGCTGTCCTTGTTCTTCCTATTTGCAACAGATAGTCTTGGCTTCCTCCCTAACCTCCTTCGGAACTTTGTTCAAGTTTCACCTTCTAACAAATGTCTTTCCTAACCACCTCACAGAAAGCAGCAAATTCCAAATCCCCAGTATTGGCATCCCCTCCCCCATTACCTTACTGTACTTTGTTTTCCTTAGCACTGATTATCTCTTAGTACAATTTATATTTATTTATTTGTTTATTATTTCTCTCTCCCTTCTAAGTGTCATCAGAGCAGGGACTTTTTGATTTTTGCTCTATCCCCATGGTCTACTTAGAGCAGTTTGGCGTATAGTAGGTGTTTAATAAATTTTGGACACACATGTGCCTGGATATCATTTGGGATCCAGGCGACTCAGGATTAATTCTATTTTTATGAATTAAATTGTTCTTAAAAACTCCAACTTGGGAACATATTCAAAACAAAAAATACAATTATTGGTTAATTTTTTTAAAAAGTTTCTTTGTGCTTCTTTCTTAAGACAGGCAGAGGTAAGGAAATATCCCCTTGAAAAATGTGGCATATAGTCAAGGACGTGATTTTACTGTCTGCCCATGAATCTTTGCATATAGATACTATAGAAATATTACAGAAATTCTTTACAATTTTTTTTTCTCTGTATATACACATATATTGGGATGGCCAAAATGTTTCAGCTTACAGAAAAACTCGAACAAACTTTTTGGCCAACCCAATATATATTTATATACCTTGGCTGATAAATTTTAATTCCCAAAAGGCCACAACTAAGAAAAATAGTAAAGGGATGTGTCATTTCATTTTCTAAACATATACTCGAGCCAGATTTCCTAGATTTGAATTGTGACTCTGGCATTTTCTAGCTGTGTGGTCTTAGGCAAATTACTCAAATTTCTCTGTTTCTGCATTGTGACAGTGGGTACAATATTACTTCCTATATCATAGGATTGTTGTAAAGATTAAATAAGATAATTCATATAAAGATTTTAGAACAGTGCTTAGTACATGGTTGATTTCAGTAATTACTCTCTATTTATCATAATTCACATTCTTATCACAGGCAAACCTAATAGAATGCCTGTGTATCCAAAATAAAATTTGTAATTGGGATCTACTTACCTCACTATTTTTTAGTACAATTTTTACAGTGAAACACTTGCTCATCATTTACTTGTGGGAAGGAGAAAAAAACAAGATTTCAACTTACTTCATTATGAGTGGGCTAGTGAAGGACAAAACATCAGCAAACACTTTGAACAGAGCAACTTGAATGAAGACAAACTTAAAGGTGTTCCACAATGCACGGAGTAGAGATGCTTTCCTGGTATGTGCCTCTTTATGAAAAGATGACTACATAATTAAAGAAAATAAAAGCAATGAGAAAATGAAACAGATGATCTAATACATAAAATATATACAAACTAACCATAAAATTATTAATGTACTCCAAAGACAGGAAAGCAACAAAAAAGGAATAAATTCAGCTAAACTTAAAAATATGGCCCATATTATTGGTATGGTATGTCTCCAAACCACTTGGTATTATTTATATCATGTGGCATAAATGGAAAAAGAAACAGTTTATTTTGTGTTATTTTGTGACTTTTTGAGTTTTGAAACTGTTTCATTAATACAGTTTTCATCTTCAAATTATATTTTCTTTTTGAGGACATACATTCACGTGTGTGTGTGTGTGTGTGATGATACACAGGGAGAACCTATCCCTGCCCCATAAGCTTTGGCCTTGGCCAGTATATGACTTACTTTGACCAATAGACATGATGCTCTGAGATATAAAAACCATCTTTGCCATGATGGATAAAGAAAGATATTGGTGAGAAGCCAAAATTAGCTACATAAAAGCTCTTGAACTTTGAAGGAAAGGGATGCTGAATAATCTGATGGCAGAAATTAGCTGCAATAACAGCCAATTATACTTATGAAAATGGCTTGTTATTTCACATATTTAAAGAATCTCCTACATTAATAATAATATCTCATATTTGGAATAAGCTTTATTTAGTTTTTTAACTAAGTACTAATAATTTAATAATTAATTACCTTTACTTTTTGCCACTCTTGATTCCTTAAAACTTCCTTCCTCCATTGTTTTTCAAAGATGGGACACACAGTGTAGGAGGAATCACTTTCATTTAGTTCGAAAAGATCCTCTCTTTCCAAGGGTTTCTTATAGCCTAAAATAATTATTCTAAAAACGAAAGAGCAAGGTAAACAACTCAGCAAAATCAACAATCAAGTTAAAACTAATTTTGCATACATTTGCTTCACTTCTTGATTTATAAATTATTTTATTGATCAGGTTAGAATGACTAAAGTGTGAGTTTGAAAAATCATACAACTCTATCCCGGAGTTCAATAATGTATAATAATCCTTTGTAGCTTTTAAAAGAGCTGTTTAGATATCCAATTATTCAGTGAAACACTAACTTCATTTACTCATCTCATATTGGAGGCACCCACCTACCCTACCTCCTTTACTGAAATTTAAATAGCTAACTTTGATAGTAAGGTATTCATGCCAAAACCTAGACTTGTGTTTTAGGCTTGTATCAGAAGAGAAATGAATCCATCTTCTGCTGGGACTGTATAAACCCTTTGACACTTGACTTTATGGACTAGCCAAGCAGAGTACCTGTATCTGCCCCATAAACTTGGGCCTTGGCCATATGACTTACTTTGACCAATAGAATATGAGCCATGTCGAGAGATTAAAGATGGCGGCGAAGTAGAGAGACGTGGAGTGCATCCCTCCCCACAGATGCATTGGGAATGCACGGAAGGACGCAGTAATTCTCACAGAGAAACAGCTGAACACCAGCAGACGGCCTTGGACACCGGATGGGACTGCGGGGAGCCCGACATAGCCGGTAGGGAGGCATCTATGAGGGCTCAAAGAGGGTGAAGCCGCGGAGCTGTGGCAGACGGGAGGGAGTGAGAAACATTCGGAGGGTCCGCAGCGCAGCTCAGCGTTCCCGGACCAAGACATCGATCCGCGGCTGAACGGAGGGTCCAGGAGCGGGAGTGTGGGAGCAGGAGAGCTGGTTCAGTGTGGGAAACATTGTTGCCATTAGGGTGACGGACCGAGAGGACAGGAGGGAGGAGGCCCGCGGACAGGAGTGCCCGTTCCTGAGAGCTGCCCGGCCATGATGGCGGCTGGAGGCTGCAGGCTCACTGGCGGCTGGGAGGAGCCACGCGCATAGCCTCTCTCTCTCTCTTTCGGCGCCTCTGCAACAGGCAGTGGAGAGACGCCCTGCGGGCCACCTAAGGCGCTCAGGGATAACAAGTACCCTCAGGCACTCGGGTGGGGCTAGATTAAAACCCCTTGCAACGCCAGCAGCAGGGAGGCTGCCGAGAGAAAAAAAAAAAAAAAAAAAAAAAGAAAAGAAAAAAAACCCCCGAGAGAGGCCCAACTCTAAGACTTTCTGTTTACGCCTGAGCCACCGGCGCCCTCTGCAACAGGCATCTCCAAGCCTGACTGAGACATCAGTGCGCCACTGCTCACTGCCTCCCAGGAGAAGGAGCCACTGTTGTACCCTCTCCCTCCCCACACACCAAGGCTTACAGACAAACAATAAAGGAACCTCTGCTGGTCACAGAATAACGCAAAAAACCCAAGGACAAGCAACCCCAAAAGTTTGGACAACCATGAGGAAACAAAGAAACACCATGCAGGCAAAGGAGCAAGAAAAAAACCCACAAGACCAAATAAATGAGGAGGAAATAGGAAAAATGCCTGAAAAGGAATTTAGAGTCATGATAGTAAAAATGATACAAAATCTCGATAACAAAATAGAGAAAGTACAAGAAACAGTTCATAAGAACTCAGAAAAACAAACAGCAATGGATAACAAAATAACTGAAATTAAAAATACTCTAGATGCTATAACCAGCAGAATGACTGAGGCAGAAGAACGAATAAGTGAATTGGAAGATAAAATGGGGGAAATAACTGCCACAGAGCAGGAAAAAGAAAAAATAATAAAAAGATTAAAAGACAGTCTCAGAGACGTCACTGATAACATTAAGCGTACCAACATTCGAATTATAGGCATCCCAGAAGAAGAAGAAAACAAGAAAGGGTCTGAGAAAATATTTGAAGAGGTTATAGTGGAAAACTTCCCCAACATGGGAAAGGAAATAATTCACCAAGTCCAAGAAGCACAGAGAGTCCCATACAGAATAAACCCAAGGAGAAATACACCGAGACACATATTAATCAAACTAACGACAATTAAACACAAAGAAAAAATATTAAAAGCAGCAAGAGAAAAGCAACAAACAACATATAAGGGAAAACCCATCAGGATAACAGCTGACCTTTCCACAGAAACTCTGCAGGCCAGAAGAGAATGGCAGGATATCCTGAAAGTCCTGAAAGAGAGAAACCTACAGCCAAGAATACTCTACCCAGCAAGAATCTCATTCAGATTTGAGGGAGAAATCAAAAGCTTTCCAGACAAGCAAAAGTTAAGAGAATTCAGCACCACCAAACCAGCCTTACAACAAGTGCTAAAGGAACTTGTCTAAGTAGGAAACACAAGAAAAGGAAAACACCTACAAATACAAACTCAAAACAATTAAGAAAATGGTAATTGGAACACACATGTCAATAATCACTTTAAATGTAAATGGACTAAATGCTCCAACCAAAAGACACAGACTGGCTGAATGGATACAAAAACAAGACCCTTCTATATGCTGCCTACAAGAAACCCACTTCAGACCAAGGGATACATAGAGACTGAAAGTAAAGGGATGGAAAAAGATATTCCATGCAAATGGAAGTCAAAAGAAAGCTGGAGTAGCAATACTCATATCAGACAAATTAGACTTGAAAGTAAAGACTATTAAAAGAGACAAGGAAGGACACTACATAATGATCAAGGGATCCATCCAAGAAGAACATATCACAATGGTAAATATCTATGCCCCCAATATAGGAGCACCTCAATACATAAGGCAAATGCTAACAGCTATAAAAGGGGACATCGACAGGAACACAATAATAGTGGGAGACTTGAACACCCCACTTACATCAATGGACAGATCATCCAAACAGAATATAAATAAAGACACACAAGCTTTAAATGACACATTAGACTATCTCGACTTAATTGATATTTATAGGACATTCCATCCAAAAACGACAGACTACACGTTCTTCTCAAGTGCACATGGAACATTTTCCAGGATAGATCACATCTTGGGTCACAAATCAAACCTCAGCAAATTCAAGAAAATTGAAATCATATCAAGCATCTTCTCAGACCACAACGCCATGAGACTAGATATCAATTACAGGAAAAAACCTGCAAAAAAGACAAACACATGGAGGCTAAACAATTCACTCTTAAACAACCAAGGAATCACTACAGAAATCAAAGAGGAAATCAAAAAATATCTAGAAACAAATGACAATGAAAACACAACAACCCAAAACCTATGGGATGCAGCAAAAGCAGTTCTAAGGGGGAAGTTTATAGCAATACAGTACTACCTTAAGAAACAAGAAAATGATCGAATAAACAACCTAACCTTACACCTAAAACAACTAGAGAAAGAAGAACAAAGAAACCCTAAAGTGAGCAGAAGAAAAGAAATCATAAAGATCAGGGCAGAAATAAATGAAAAAGAAAGGAAAGAAACCATAAGAAAAATAAATAAAACTAAAAGCTGGTTCTTTGAGAAGATTAACAAAATTGATAAACCATTAGCCAGACTCATCAAGAAAAAAAGGGAGAAGATGCAAATCAACAGAATTAGAAATGAAAAAGGAGAAGTAACAACAGACACCTCAGAAATACAAAACATCATGAGAGACTACTACAAGCAACTCTATGCCAATCAATTGGATAACCTGGAAGAAATGGATACATTCTTAGAAAAATACAATCTTCCAAGACTGAACCAGGAAGAAATAGAAACCATGAACAGACCAATCACAAGTACGGAAATTGAGGCAGTGATTAAAAATCTCCCAACACACAAAAGCCCAGGACCAGATGGGTTCACGGGTGAATTCTATCAAACATTTCGAGAAGAGTTAACACCTATCCTTCTCAAACTCTTCCAAAATATTGCAGAAGGCGGAGCACTCCCAAACTCATTCTACGAGGCTACCATCACCCTGATACCAAAACCAGGCAAAGATGTCACAAAAAAAGAAAACTATAGACCAATATCACTGATGAATATAGATGCAAAAATCCTCAACAAAATACTAGCTAACAGACTGCAACAGCGCATTAAAAAAATCATACACCATGATCAAGTGGGGTTTATCCCTGGGATGCAAGGATTCTTCAATATACGCAAATCAATCAATGTGATACATCATATCAACAAATTGAAGGATAAAAACCATATGATCATTTCAATAGATGCAGAAAAAGCTTTTGACAAAGTTCAACATCCATTTATGATAAAAGCTCTCCAGAAAATGGGCATAGAAGGAAATTACCTCAACATAATAAAAGCCATATATGCAAAACCAAAAGCCAACATTGTTCTCAATGGAGAAAAACTGGAAGAATTCCCCCTAAAAACAGGAACAAGACAAGGGTGTCCACTCTCACCACTATTATTCAACATAGTTTTGGAAGTCTTAGCCACAGCAATCAGAGAAGAAAAAGAAATCAAAGGAATCCAAATTGGAAAAGAAGAAGTAAAATTGTCACTCTTTGCAGATGACATGATATTATATATAGAAAACCCTAAAGACTCTACCAGAAAACTGCTAGCACTCATTGATGAGTTTAGTAAAGTAGCAGGATACAAAATTAATGCACAGAAATCCCTTGCATTCCTATACACTAACAACGGAAGAGCAGAAAGAGAAATTAAGGAAACTCTCCCATTCACCATTGCAACCAAAAGAATAAAATACCTAGGAATAAACCTGCCTAAGGAGGCAAAAGATCTGTATGCAGAAAACTTTAAGACATTGATGAAAGAAATCAAAGACGACACAAACAGATGGAGGGACATACCATGTTCCTGGATTGGAAGAATCAACATCGTGAAAATGTCTGTACTACCCAAAGCAATTTACAGATTCAATGCAATCCCGATCAAATTACCAATGGCATTTTTCACAGAACTAGAGCAAGAAATCTTACGATTTGTATGGAAACGCAAAAGACCCCGAATAGCCAAAGCAATCTTGAGAAGGAAAAATGGAGTTGGTGGAATCAGGCTTCCTGACTTCAAACTATACTACAAGGCCATAGTGATCAAGACAGTATGGTACTGGCACAAAAATAGAAAGGAAGATCAATGGAAGAGAATAGAGAACTCAGAAGTAAGCCCAAACACATATGGGCACCTTATCTTTGACAAAGGAGGCAAGAATATACAATGGAAAAAAGACAGCCTCTTCCATAAGTGGTGCTGGGAGAACTGGGCAGCAACATGCAAAAGAATGAAATTAGAACACTTCCTAACACCATACACAAAAGTAAACTCCAAATGGATTAAAGACCTACATGTAAGGCCAGACACTATCAAACTCCTAGAGGAAAACATAGGCAGAACACTATATGACATCCATCAAAGCGCCATCCTTTTTGACCCACCTCCTAGAATCATGGAAATAAAATCAAGAATAAATGAATGGGACCTCATGAAACTTAAAAGCTTTTGCACAGCAAAAGAAACCATAAACAAGACTAAAAGGCAACCCTCAGAGTGGGAAAAAATAATTGCCTATGAAACAACGGACAAAGGATTAACCTCTAAAATATACAAGCAGCTCATGAAGCTTAATACCAAAAAAGCAAATAACCCAATCCACAAATGGGCAGAAGACCTAAATAGACATTTCTCCAAAGAAGACATACAGATGGCCAACAAACACATGAAAAGATGCTCCACATCACTAATCATCAGAGAAATGCAAGTCAAAGCCACAATGAGGTATCACCTCACACCAGTCAGAATGGCCATCATCACAAAGTCTGGAAACAACAAATGTTGGAGAGGGTGTGGAGAAAAAGGAACTCTCCTGCACTGTTGGTGGGACTGTAAATTGGTACAGCCACTATGGAAAACAATTTGGAGGTTCCTTAAAAAACTACAAATAGAACTACCATATGATCCAGTAATCCCACTACTGGGCATATACCCAAAGAAAACCATAATCCCAAAAGAAACTTGTACCATAATGTTTATTGCAGCACTATTTACAATAGCCAGAACATGGAAGCAACCTAAATGCCCATCAACAAATGAATGGATACAGAAGATGTGGCATATATATACAATGGAATATTACT
This sequence comes from Hippopotamus amphibius kiboko, assembly GCF_030028045.1. Lineage (NCBI taxonomy): Eukaryota > Metazoa > Chordata > Mammalia > Artiodactyla > Hippopotamidae > Hippopotamus > Hippopotamus amphibius. The sequence continues at coordinate 88,795,288 of NC_080195.1, read as the reverse complement.
CAGCTATAAAAAGGGATGAGATGGAGCTATATGTAATGAGGTGGATAGAACTACAGTCTGTCATACAGAGTGAAGTAAGTCAGAAAGAGAAGGACAAATATTGTATGCTAACTCACATATACGGAATCTAAAAATGGTACTGTTGGACTCAGTGACCAGAACAAGGATGCAGATACAGAGAATGGACTGGAGAACTCGAGGTATGGGAGGGGGCCGGGGGTGAAGGGGAAACTGAGAAGAAGCGAGAGAGTAACACAGACATATATAAACTACCAACTGTAAAATAGTCAGTGGGAAGTTGTTGTATAACAAAGGGAGTCCAACTCGAGGATGGAAGATGCCTTTGAGGACTGGGGCGGGGAGGGTGGGGGGGGCTTGGGGGGGCGTCAAGGAAGGGAGGGAAGATGGGGATATGTGTATAAAAACGGGTGATTGAACCTGGTGTACCCCCCAAAAAAATAAATTAAAAAAAAAAAAAAAAAAAAAAAAAAAAGAATATGAGCCATGTGACAGAGCCATTTTGGAGCTGATGCCTGAAAGAGCACAGCAAGATACTGCCAGCCTCTTAGTACTTCCATGTTCCTCCATTCAAAGAGCTGGCCCCAGAGTACATTGTGAGTAATTATGCAAGAACAATGGGTCTAAACTGAGATTTTCCCAGGCAAACTAAGGTGCATGGTCTAGTTACACCACAAAGGTTATTGTGGCAGACAATGATTTACATTTACCTTACACCCATCCCTTCTACCTCATCATCTTCCTACCCACTGGTATTTATTCAGCTGAAAATCTCTTGAACTCAGAGTAAGTCTTTATTCCAGCCACAGAGTTATGAACTATGATTGGTCTAAATCAGTCTAGGTAATCTCATGAACTTTTGCTTGGCATTAATAATATATAGAATAACTCAGTTATGGCTAAGGAAATCTAAACAAAAATCTACTGAGGAGAACTTTCTTTTTAAGAGAAGGTACAAAACAGGGAGTTCCCTGGTGGCCTGCTAGATAGGATTCAGGGCTTTCACTGCCATGACCCAAGTTCAATCCTTTGTAGGGGAACCGAGGTCTCACAAGCCATGCAGCCAAGAAAAATAAATGAAGACACAAAACTTCAAAAGGAGAAAACGCCTGCCTCCCTTTTCCTGACCCTACCTCCTTCCTCCCTGTACTGAGGACATGATGGTCTGAGATGGAGAAGCCATCTTTTGCCACCATGGGTGAAAAGCCAAGTACTAAGGATAGGGGCTGGAAAGATAGAAAAAGCCTGGGTCCTTGATGTTTCTGAGGTAGTTCACCAGCCTTATTCCCAGCTGGTGAACTACCCAATAACATAAGAAAGTAAATACCTATCTGTTTAAGCTACTATTATTTGGCTATTCTGTTCCCTGAAGCCAAGCATACTCCTAAGTGATGTAGTTCAGATATACTCAGTGTTGAGCTTGATGACATGACTTGTTCAATAAGAACTTAAAATCACATTTAAACCCGGGTGTTCTGACTCTATAGCTTCAGTTCTTTCCATTATAAAGTATATTAGTCCAAGAGACCATAACAAAGTATTACACTACTCCAAATTGGAACTGCTTTCATTGTCATTGCTACTGAACAATCTGAATTGATTGACCCTGGGATGGATTTAAACTCTGCGGTAACCAGTCTCCACTGGACTCAATTTTACTTTTATTACACTACCTAATAACATATTACAATTCATATTTAACAAAAAAGCTTAAACGTACTAAGAAAGGACCTTCTGTAATCATGTTTCTGTTGGCTCAATATGCTGGACATTTTCCTGCAGTGCACTTTTAAAAACATATTAAGCAATAAACTACTTTTATGTCATATTAAGTCCTTCTATTCCGTTCCACAAAATAAATATTCATTTTCAAAATAAGATTGCATTGATTTTCACAAAAGCATTTTTAATAACATTTACTGCCTCAGCATTTTGAGTTAGAACTGTGCAAAACTCAGCGGTTTTGGTTCACGGGGATAAGTGACCCCTGGCTTTCATGCTGAGTCTCCAAATAATGCAGCATCTAAAAGTGACACTTAAACTGAATTGCTTGTGGTGTACGTGGGTCGGCTGTGACTTCCCTTTTCCCAGGTGTGGGCTTCTCCCACCTCTTTCGCTCTTCTCTGGTTTTACTTTTATACATAAGCAGCCAGGAAAAGGGGAAGTGGTGTTTCTTTAAATCAACTGATGGGGCAGCTTTTGGAAAACAACTAGGACCAATAGTTGACCCTCCCAATGAGTGAAATGTAGCATGCACCATGTCCCACAAACTTGTGCGCTTTAGTCCTAAGCAACAGTAAAGGTACATACATGGATCTTGTGTTTTTAGATTGATACTTCCTTTCAAAGAACATTTACTTAAATTACTTTGAGTCTAACAACTCTCTAAAGCATGCACAGCAATATTAATTTCCCATTTTTACAGATGGTTAAGTAGCAGGAACTCTAGGGACTGGTTACAGGTTTTTAAATGTGATATACACCAGTGCTAACTTAACCAAAGGCAGACAATGTCATTAAGTGCAATTTTTCCACTCTGTATTCAATTTTGTTACGTTAGAGAGAATTTTGAGTTTATTTAACAAGTGTGCATAAATATCTCATCCAACTGATGTTAAAGGCAGTAAACCAGTGGCAGCTGGCTAGGAGGATGAGATGAAAAGTAAATTTTGTAGATGAGTAATAATTGAATACTTGGAAAGTAGAGATATATAGTAGCATTATCAATTTCCTTATTGCTAGTCACCTTTTTAAACATTTATGGAAAGGGGTGACTGTGTGTTGGGAAAAGGCAAGAAGTCAGTCTGTACAAAAATAGTAGGCTAGGATGAAGTCAGGTAATGTACAAGTTTTATTAACACGTGAGCAAAAGGTAGGACAGATTGAATAGTGTACCCCTGGTTAAAATAATAATTCAATTGTGACCTATAAAAACTTTAACAAGATTTTTCCATGTATGTCAAGAGGATTATTCTTTGACCATGAATATTATACACTGGTGACAGATTATATTTGCTAATAAAAACTTCATAAGTTATTTGGTCATCAACATGATCTAGACAGCTACTACCTTAGGAATTAAAGCTCATAGGCATATAATTTCCTAATTATTAGTATCATCTGAGCACATTTTAATTGAATTATCCATATAATTATGGGAGCTTGAATTTGGCATAGAAATAATTTCTGACTTCATTCCGTAACTCAGAGAACAGATCTGAGAACACAATTAACCACTGTCTTCAAAGAGACATTCTCGTAAACAATAGCTATGTTTCAGCTGTAATTGTTTGATCACCAGATAAGAAACCACATTAGATTAATGCCAATGACAGTTTCAGATAATGGTGTGCCATGAAAATATTTCCTATATAGTTCTGAGATGTTAAATTTAAACAGAAAATAAATGTGATACTAAAATTATAGCTTATTGGTTGTTTGATCTAAGATGTTAATGTCAAGATATTGAGTTGCCATATTTTAAAATTTGCCATGATTTATCTTGCTTATTAAATTTAATTTCAGCTTCTTACTTTAAGCCTCCTCAAATGCTATTTGTAATATTTAACATAAGTGCATATAGTTTTTGAGTTTGATAATAAACATTTTTAAAGTACATTTACTTAAAATTATTTGCATCATTTAAATACTATGATAGCCTGTGACTTAAAAATGACAGTCTGAAATTTTTAAAGCCAGTGTAGATATCACTCTTTCTCTCAATTCATGAATGAGATAGAACTCAGGTTTGGAAAATGTATCTATACATATACAAATTTGAAAAATCAAAATTGTTAACTGTAAATAGCCCACGATCACATTGTTTCTATTTAACCTTTATTTTTTCTAGTGCATAACTTAATGTAGCATACTGGCATAAAATTTTTGCCATCCTCTTTAAGGGATTCCTAGATTTGTGTAACTTGGAATTCTTAGAATAATTCAACCTCTTCTGCCCAATTATTTGCTCATTCACTATATTAGTTTTCTTCTTCAAGAGCTTTCATAAAAATCACCAATCATCTTTACAACGGAGAAAACTCAGTTCTTATTTCAATTTACCCCTTTTCAATATTTAGCCCTATTGGTCACTTAGTATTTCTCCTTTTTTGACAATTTTCCTGGCTTTCAATCACATGCTTTATTTGGTTTGTCTCTAATATTCTGAATATTTAGCTTCCTTTGCAGCCTCCTCCTCCTTCACTGTTTAAATATCAAGGATGCCTAATGTCCTGTTTGTTCATCCTATCCAATAGGCTCTCCTTCTGGATGATCTCAATCGTGCTCATGGCTTCAACTACTGATCTACACTCAATGACTCTCAAATCCACATCCATAGCCCTGAGATCTACATTTCAAACACCTGTTAGCTATTTTTTTTATGGGGATGAGTCAGGCATTGGAAATTGAGACTTCCCCAAACTGAACTCACAAATTTTTCACAACACCTGAACCTCTCAGTTATCTAAGCCAGAAATTGAGATTTATTCAACACTTCTCCTAGTTCCTCAATTTCCTCATACAACCAATGCTCTCTCCTAAATAGCTCTTAAATCTGTTCCTTCCTCTTCATTATCTTTATCATTACCACAGTTCAGACAGTAACCATAAATCTACCAGGATGCCCAAAGAGCCTCATAACCACTCTCTCTGTCTCCATTTTCATCTCCGACATATCATATCTAAAGAATTGCAAATGTGATTTTCTGAAGTGCAAACAGTATGTCACTCTCTATTGAAAATCCTTCCCTGGCTTCTCACTATCTTCAGGATGTCCTAGAGAACTCTTTCTGATCTGTCCTTCCAGCTTGATCTCTTGCCACACCAACATCCTGCAATGTGGAAGGATCAGTACCCTGCCTCGTGGTTTGCTTATGGTATTTGCTCAACTTGGAGTGCCACTGGCTCACCCCTACACTTTTTAAATGTTGGGTTAAACCATTAATCACTTGTGAAACATTATCTAACTGTGCAAACTTTGTTAGATGACACTCCTGAAAATTGTTTCTCCACCATGCTTATGTTGTCCTTTGCCTTTTTGGGTAATTGATAGTGCACTCCTTAATCTTTCTAATTCTACTATGAATTCCTGGAAGACAGGATCTAGTCATTTATCTCTGCATTTTTAAAGATTAGCATAATGTAGGGCATCTAGTATAAAATCAGCCTTTTCTCTCTCTTTTTTTTTTTAAAGCATTCATCTACTCTTGAGAATGTATCTGTAGATCCAATTGGGCAATTTTGTCTCTACCAATTGTAGAGAAAGGAACATTAAGTTAAGACGATAAATTTAGTTTCATATTATCATAAAATTTCTGTAGAGAAAATACACTTCTAAAGAAAGCTTCTGAATTTATAAAATTAGAAAAAAAATCAACTCTTCTCATTTAATATGATGTAATTCTTGTGTTAAAGCCCTCATCACACATTATAGATGAATAACTCTATGAGAAGAATCACATTATGTCTTACAAAAATGATTGTGTGTGTGTTAATAGTAGTATACATAAGTATATATGAGAGCATTTCCACTAAAGAGTAGAATAACCAACCAAACAAACACAAAAGTGAAACATGAACCCAGAAAAACTGACTTCTAACATCAGGTCAGTGTGCTCCTACATGGGTATCAACGGACAAGTTACTTCCTCTCCCTGAGCCTCAAATTTTCTCATCTGTAAATCTTCCTCGGTTTGGTATACTACAGATAAGTTAGTAAAATTCCTACCTGCTAAACCAGGAATAGGTCATCTTACTGAAGAATGAAGCATCTTTCTCTGGACTGCATTTCTAAAGAAAAAAAGAAAAATATAACAACTAGTGTATGCCTTTATTTTACATTTGAAATATCTTTGTCAGCAAGTGGGAAAGTAAACATGAAATCATTTATGCTTCAGCTATGTTGACATCATAATCTTTAAGGAATACAATTATGATATTCTTGGACAGTGGTTGCACTAGAGGAATTTTAAGATTTCTCCCAACACTGCAACTGTTTACATAGTAAGAAACCATGTAGAAAAGGAAAATTATTTCTAAAATTCCTAACACTTCCTCTCTCTATATATATATATACATATAGATATATATAGCTCCTCAAATATATATGATTGTGTATATATATACATGCATGTGTGTATGTATATGAATACATGTATATACACAACCTAGCTTACATATATGTATAAGCTAAATTTAAAACATTTTAATAGCTGAATTAAGGAACAGTTTTGTAGGTATGACCTCACACTGGTTAGAATGGGCATCATCATACAGCCACTAGGGAGAACAGTATGGAGGTTCCCTGAAAAACTAAAATAGAATTACCATATGACTTGCAATCCCACTACTGGGCATATACTCAGAGAAAACCATAATTCAAAAAGACACATGCACTCCAATGTTCATTGCAGCACTATTTACAATAGCCAGGTCATGGAAGCAACCTAAATGTCCATCGACAGATGAATGGATAAAGATGTGGTACATATATACAATGGAATATTACTCAGCTGTGAAAAGGAACAAAATTGGGACATTTGTAGAGATATGGATGGACCTTAAGACTGTCATACAGAGTGAAGTAAGTCAGAAAGAGAAAAACAAATATCTTATAGTAACACATATATGCAGAATATAGAAAAATGGTACAGATGAACCGGTTTGCAAGGCAGAAATAGAGACCCAGATGTAGAGAACAAACATATAGACACCAAGTGGGGAAAGCAGGGAGGATTGGGGGGGAATGAATTGGGAGATTGGAATACCAAATTGTACACTCTAAATATATGCAGTTTATTGTATGTTAACTATATCTCAATAAAAATTCTTAAAAAAAAAAGAAACGGTTTTGTCTTTCTTCTGAAAAGCAAAAAAATAATAGACTATAATAGGCATTTGGTTTACTTCTGTGTGTTTAATTGTGTAATTTGTATAAATGTATAAATACATACATAATTATATATTTGTCACAATTGCATATTATTTGGGGAGGTTATAATACTTCCATAAAATTCTTCCCACTGGCCTGGTAAGTTCAACCAAATGAGGAGGGATTTAAAAGGGAATTTCTCAAAAATCATAATTTTACATTTTTAAGGTCAGCATCAATCTCTGTCTTTTAAAAAGTTCAACTAATCACAATATTAAATTTCATTCTTAGAAACTGTCCCAAATTTAACAATTTTTGCATTGATCCTCTCTAATCCAGTGCTATTTCATATTCAAAGCGTTTACCATATTTTTAAAAATTCTGATTCTGGAAGTAATGAGTGAAACAATATTTCATCCTGTACAGCAAAATGTCCTAACTACAAGGAGAAAGCATGATACTTGCTCCAAATCTGTTCTCTGAGTTACAGCAAATGATATACTATAAATCATTGAAGATATATGTATGTATATACATGTACATATACATATATATGTCTACACACACACACACAGTTGACCCTTGAACAACATGAGTTTGAACTGCATGGATTTGAACCTTTGGATTTTTTTTCAATAGGAAGTACTACATAATCAGAGGTTGTTTGAATCTGGGGATGCGGAACTTTGGATGTGGAGGAACAGCAAAAATGGAAAGCTGACTATAAATTACAGGTGAATTTTTGACTTCAGTGAGGCTCAGCACCCTTAACCTCTGTGTTGTTCAACAGTCAACTGTAATTCAACAAATTGGTATCTATCCTTATACGATCATTTCAAGAAGTAAATGCTGTGACAGACGTAAAACTTTCATCCCATAGTGGCCCCAAACAACCACGCAAACGTGTGAACTATAAAACTGTCACAACTCGTTAGTAAACATATTATTTGGAAAATAAGTACATATATCAGTGGGGAAAATGTTCTGAAAACTCTCTGATTAACTCGGAGGTCACATATTATTTTACAGGGAGTTGCCAATTTGATGACTGGCCACCAATGTGAACATTGTATTCGCATCCAAAATACATATATTTCTGTGGCTGACTGCAAATGGCTACAAATTCTTTGCAGTTTTTCCCATCAAGAGACAGACTCTATCTCCCACTCCTTGAATCTGGGCTGGCATTGCTTCTTGTTTTGATCACGAGAATGCAACAGGAGTGACGTTAAGAGAACTCCAACTCTAAGCTTCAAGAGGCTTGCTATGCTTGGAACCCTGAGTGAACCACGACTGAGCCCCAGCTAACCTCCTGGAGGATGAGAGACCACATGGAGGAGAAGCGAGGTTCTCATCTGACAGCCTGTTATCCTGGCTGACAGCTTGAAAACTGCCAGACTTAATGAGGAAATTGGTCCTACATTATCCAGCCACCAGCCAACTCTCCAGCTGACAGTACGTGCCTGAGAGAGCTCAGCAGAGATCAGCCAAGCTAACCCAAACCAGGACATGATCCAGCTTGTCCAGAGAATCATTAGCTAAATAAAAAAGGTTGTTGTTTTCAGAGCCAAAGCCTTGCAAAGCTACTAGACAAGGTTACCTTAGCAGGACAAGAAATAGGTATTTGATTTAATATTTACTCTAGGCCCATTTTCCACGTGAAAGCATCTTATACAAGGCTCTTTGGGTCCTCTGGTAAATAGCCTCCTTAGATGTGGGCCAGGCATCTTATACTGAAGTCTAAGCATATTTACTTCCCAGAAGAAATGGAAGGCAGGTAAAATATCTGGTAAAGGTAATTAAGCCTTACCAAGCAGCAACAGTGTATAAGACTTCTCACTGAGTGTATTATTGATATATTGCTGCAAAGCAACATCCGTGTTGAAAACCAGGCATGACAATTCTGAGAGTATCTTTCAGTGTTCTAATTCACTACCATTTTCTCCATTGGACATTTCGCAATCCTTCTAACTCAACTATTCTCTCTCTGACAGCACTTCCTCTGCAGATGTAATTGACACCAAATGATTTCTCATTTCTTTAGTCTCCCCAAGCCCACTACAGGCCTTTGTTTTATAAGCTATTTTATTATCTTTGTAATTATCTACCACTGGACATATAGTAGGCATCCCATAACAGGTCTTGATGTCAATGACTTAGGGGCAATTTTCATTTGAACGGTGGTCCTATGATTTCTGAATTATGACGGAGGAGCAGGAAGTTTCGCTCATAGCATAGCTTAGGTCCAGGATTTAGTGAAAAGTGTTGCTCTCAGTCTTCTTCGGGTTCAACCTTGAGATGTGGCCTCCTGAGGGTATATTTTGTGTGATTGCTACAGTTAACAATATCCTACAACCCCTTACTTCAGAAGCTTCCTTTGTGGGTATTAAAGGAGGGTCCTGGGAATCACGAAGGAAGTTATGGGAAAATGGAAGTTATGGGAAGGAAGGCTCAAGGAAAAAGGAGAACATCTAGAAAGCAGAAAGAACTATGTTTCTTAATCACTTATTATGTGCCAGAGCCTATACTAACTATATTATTAAATATAATATCTTTGTTGTGGGACTATGTCATCCCCATTCTGCAGGAGAGGAAACTAAGACCTAGAGTTTAAAGAAACTTGCCCAAGGGCCTCCAACTGAGAAGTATAAAAGACTAGATTGAATCTGCTAAATTCATTCTATTTTCCAGTCATAATTCTATACTCTCAGCTCTACCTCATACACACCGCTGCTGTTTGCTGCTACTTAGGAACACATTTCCACTTGTCCACTGCCTTATACTTCACTTCTCCTGGCTAAATCTTACTTGTACTTCAGTCCTCTGTAGGATTTATTGCCTTTGGTGATTCCTGTGGTCCCATCCCAACCTCCAAGGGCTCAGATTCTTGTTCTGTGTTACCATAGCAATCGCAACATACTCCTCCAGACCGATTTAAAGGCTCTTCAGATTTGTCCTCCCTGAATTACCCTCACTCTTACCTGACTATCCAGTCATTTGCATACGGGTGCTTCTGTCCTGCTAGACTTAGTTTCTCTGGAGGACAGAAATATGTTTGATTTATCTTTATATTTCCAGGGCCCAGGGCATAACATGTTTTAGATGACTGAATATGTGAATGGATGAACGAATGAATGCTGATCACTACCAATCAAAATTTTTCGAGGTTTTCTATTCATAGGTCACTATGCCAGCCCTAGAAACTCAATCAGAAAGTCATGTTCTTGGCTTATAGGTTAGCTTGGGATTTTTATCTGAGATCTATTACGTCAAAAATATAAAGCCTCAGCAATGAAATGTAATCATACAATGTTTTCAACATGCTTTGAAGCCATCAATTGCTTTTTTAAACTTGGCATCATAGAAGTAAGAAATAGAAAATGAAATTAAAAGGAATATTTTCAATCTTGTCTAAATGGATTCTTGGTCCATAAAGCTACTGAGGGTGAGTAATAGTCAAGGAAATAAACAGCACTGGAATCTTAGCAGAAGGGTCAAGTGGAATTTGGGGTGAGGCAGTTGAGTCATAATCTCCCACCCCCCTGTTTGTAATTCACTGCCTTTGGCCAGTTAGACGAATGATATTCAACCAGTTTGGCTGATTAAGCCTGCCTGCCATGTCTAAAGTAGAAAAAGGTATATTGTCCTGGTGGAGCTTTTTCATATTTTAAGGGACTTATCTAATACCTATATTTTATAGATTTAAAAGAGTACTTTACATATAATTTGTTTTAATTTTAAAGAAATTTAGGGTGTCGTATGTAAGCAGAAGAACAGCTGTCAGATTTATCTGAGGCTTGGAGTTACTAACACAACCCAAGATCAGAACAAGGTACTCAATTTGAAATCTTTTTTTTTTTTTTCCTTTTTAGTACTACGGAACTACTTGTGTTAAAGACTATTTCTAAGACCCGGTTTTGTATCGTTATGGGAAGCAAAACAAATAGAATTTTTATTAGGGAAATTCTCCTGATATACAATTGCAGGGTTTATTTCCCTGTACTACTGCCTTAGCACATGACTTCTATTGTGGAAGAAGCACATGGTGGGGGGGGACGTGCGGGCAAGGCACAGTCAGATGTCTGCAGTTTCTGAATTTGCCCCAGGCTTGTGTCCCAATACCATGTCAGCTGACATACAAGAGTTTATTTATCCCGGATCTCTCCTGTGGTTTCAATGGGTTCTATTACTGGTTGCAGAATCCCATCCCTACCTCTGCCTCTTCAGCCGAAGTCAGGTCCATTCATGCTTTTTTCAAATGCTTGTTTCTGTTTACAGGGGATTCACTTATCCCTTCAAAGCTGCCTCTTTCTCTTCTCCAGCAGCCACCTTGACTGAGCTCATGCTGGCTGAAGTTTCACACCACCCTGGGGACTGATCTCAGTTCTCCCTACTGTGTGTGTATCTGTGTTCTGTGTGTGTCTGTCTGTGCTGTCCGTGTGTGATTACTACGAAAACAGGGATCTAAGACATCAGTTCGCGCTTCAGGGTCTGGACAGTCAGCTCTCCACACTTCCCTTCGCCCCAGACTGGCCGGAAACCACCCCCGCCCCCGGCTCCCCCACCTCCACCAAGAAGCTTTACCTGCGCCTCGGGGCCCTGGGGGACCCGCTGGTAGGAGCCACTGGCACCCCACCTTCCCAGGCTGGAAAACATCGTCCGCGCAGACTCCCGGCGACGGGGAGTGGAGAGAGGGCCGCGGCTGTCACCTGTCTTGGCAGGGGACCGGCAATCCGGCGCCTGGATGGTGGGAGGACGCGAGCACTCAGCCCCAAGAGTCAGCGGTCGCCCTGCCCTCCGCCAGCCCTTCCAGCAAGCGCCCTGGGCGGGGAAGGAAGGGAGAGAGGAAGGGGAGGGGCGGGGTGGGAAGAAGTGGCACCTTCTGTAGAGGCCAGAGATCTCTGCCTTTGGGGGGATTTGCACTTGACTCAGTAATTCTCACTCAGTTTCCAGGGTTGCTCTGTTAGAAAATGTGTCCCTTTATAATAGAAGCACAAAGATCTTTCCCCCTTGGGATGGCATTTACGTGTTCGCAAACACAATGTTAACAGCTGTCCCCTACAGAAAACTGTGAAGGGTAACAGGGGTCAGTAGAATTTTACAGAGTGAATTTAGCTGCAAGGGCTCTAAAATTAGAAACTAATGAAATGCTTCCCTTAGTATTAGAAAACAATAACAGTATAGGGAATCCAAATTTTACTTTTCAAATTAATCATGAAGCTGTGTAATAAATGGAAAAACTTCATAGTAACTAGGATTAGCAAAGAACTAAATGAACTACATGATGTGTAAATGCGGATATGAAAATTATGGATAGTATTTTGACTTTTGATAAATACTGCTGGATCATGAACCTTGTATAAAGAAGTATTGGTGTATGAACAAATCACTTTTCATGAGATGCATCATTGGTCTAATGAAATATTTAGTTTCAATTCACTTAGAACTTGAAATAACAGAAGAGGGGGTAATTCTAAGAATACTGTATAATTGGTATAAGGATAAGGCAATGTGATAATTTTACAGGGATGGGTATTATGTTTCAGGACCAAGGAACATTCTGTCTGCTTCTTGAAATTAATGTTAGAGGTAGATGGAAAGAACTGAGTATTTAGGAAAAGAAAAGACCACCACCCTGGAGAAAGGGGCTCAAAGATGTTACTTAGGGGGAGTTTTGGCCTGCCCACAGAATGGGTCAAACTGAGAAACCAAAAATGTCTACAGAAGGATTAGACCAAATGATACCTCGCAGAATTAAAGTACTGGGGAATGTTTAGAACACCATTTACTGGCCTTTTTTTCTCTTCAGACCATATTTGTCTGGCCCTATGCAAAGAGGAAGTTGTAGGTTTCACTTTAATATAAATGTATCTGTGAAGAATTGAAATGGAAGTTGAGGACTTAGAAATTTTGTTTCACATCCTCCAGAACTTTTCACAAATTCATATACCAATTTGGGCACATCTTTTACTCAGCAGCCTCAGCCTGAGGTGCCCTTTCCACATCTGCACTTTTAAATTATTCACTCTGTGGATTCTTTGCAGAAAAGGCAAGATCTTATAGAGATAGTTCCTGCTTTTTTCAGCTATAAGGAAAAAAGGATCTTAAACCTGTACATTAGAGGGGGAAGCCAGGAAAAAGAAAAAGCCTAGAAATAGCTCAGGCTCCAAACTCAACATACCTCTTCCTTCTTTCAATTGAGATTAATCCCCTCAGGAAAGGGTGGTTCTAGCAACTGGAAACAGACATATTTTCATGAATAGTCAGCGCTTTAAAGAGACCCAGCTCCTGGATGGGTGGGGAAAGAGGAGTTCCTAAGGTTCACAGTACTGGTCCAGGGCCTGTTAGGAACCTGGCCGCACAGCAGGAGGTGAGCGGAGGGGCGAGCCAGTGAATGAATCTTCATCTGCTGGTCCCCATCGCTCTCCGGTGCTCCCCCCACCCTAGCTCCCTACGGCTTTCATTACCGCCTGAACACCGGAACCATCCCCCACCCCCAACCCCCTCTCCGTGGAACGAAACCGGTCCTTGCTGACTAAGGTAATGGAATAGACGAAGACAGATGAAGGTAGAGCTGTAGGTGTGTTGCAGAACTGGAGTGCTGGAGCCCCTACTCACAGGGACTGAGAGAAGACTTCTGGGAGCCCCACAATATTACATTGTAATGTCAAGTTTCTGCAGAAGGAGACACAAGATGACTGTGCTAAGGGAAAGTAAGGCATGTGTTTTGGATTTTGTTTGTTTTTAAGAAAAACACTACAGTTTTTATTGCTTCAATGCCGAGTTAAGGAAAACTCAGTGACATATTCAGACTTGTCTAAGGAACAGAAAGTATTAAATAAAATGACCCTGGCGTAAACAAAACCTTACCGCAAAATTAGCATTTTGACTCACTGAGTTCTCATGCTAGCTGAATTGTGAAATAAGTATTTCCTTTTGCAGGAAAAAGAAAGAAAGAAAGAAGAAAGAGAGAAAGAAAGAGAAAAAGAGAGAGAAAGTAAGTCACAGGTAGAATAAAAGGGCTTAGGGATTTAGTAACAAGTGGAGCATATTTTATGTCACAATATTCAATGTTTTAGGTCTCTGGAAAAATTCATTAGTAGGGTTCTTTCTTACCTTTCCAGATATTCTGCTCTACTTAACACATTCTGCAGGCACTGCACCTACCCTTTCTTGTTGAGCTTCGTAGATCAGGGTCAGAATCTCTGAGGCTGCTTAAAAGTAAAGCTGAAAGAATGAGCTGCCTGTTTCCTATAGTTATCTAAGCATATGATTGTCACCGTGGCAGAAAGGGGGAATTCTTTCCTTCAAGGTGATTGCAGGTTATGTTTTTAGAGGGTGTGGGAGATGGAATAAATATTATTTTCTTTATTCTTGTTAACCTTGGTATTAAAATTGAATTCACACCTCAGTTCATGGCATACTATCACCATTTTGTAAAGGGCCATTTTTATTTTATTTTGTTTTATTTATATTTCCCCACCTTCCGATCCATTTTCCCCACCATAAGTTAATCTATCCAGAGTAAAAAATAAGTACCTTTTCAATTCAACATTTTTTAAGAACTTTTATTGAGATATAATTGACATACAATAAACTGCATGTATTTAAAGTGTACAATTTGATTTTTTTTTCTTATTAGTAATGTATGTATGGCAGTCCCAATCTCCCAGTTCATCCTCAATTCAACTTCTACACACTTATAGAGACACTTCTTTATACTGAAGAACTCTTTGGTCCTGTTTTTACCTGTTTCAAATGTATATACAAATGGTATTTTCCTATAAAGTTATTGCAATACACCTCCTTCCCTCTCCCCATATTTTTTAACTTTACATTGTTTGTAGAGCATCTACCCATGTGAGACTGTGTAATACTCACCCATTGTTCCTGACTGCTGTGTGATGTTTTGTTCTATGCAAATACTGCAATTTCCGGGAACTCATCATGTGATTGAGCGCACAGGCTCCAAGGTAAGACTGCAAATGCAAGTCTGGCACCACTGTTTACCAGCAAATCATTAACACCTCAGGGCTCACTTTCCCATTTATAAAATGGAATAGTAATGCCGTCCTCATAGGTTTGTTGTGAGGACTATGTGATTTACTCATGTAATAAGTAAAGCATTTAGAACAGCAAGGGCACATGGTAAGTATTGCATCAATTGTTATTATGATTATTACTTAGCTGGTCACCTGGTGAACAATATGTAGGCTAACTCCAGCTGTTTGCCCTCATGGTCAGTGCTTTGCGGATTCACTTTCTTCAGGACTGATATTGGGTCTTTCTTAGATTAAGGGTTCTCAATCTTTTTGGACTCAGGACTTCTTTACATTCTTGAAAATTATTGACTACGCAAGTAACTTTCTTGTGTCTGGAGTAGCTCTATTGATATCTGCCATATTAGAAATTAAAATTTTAAATGTAAAAGTATTTATTTATTAATGTGTTTAAAGATAACAATAAGAAACCTATTACGTGTTTTCATAAATGTTAAAAATTAAAAACAGTGATTACAGGGTTCTCAGAATATATTCTGAATTCACCACATCACAGAGGAGTTGACCAGATCAGGAGAAAATCTGGTAACTTTCCCAACATTACAGTCATAAGGAAAACTGGAGAAAAATAAATCAGATTTCCTTGAATCCAGGACTCTTTATGGGGTTTTTTCCCACTCTACCAATATGATACCTTTTCATTTTGCCTCAAG
The DNA here is from genome assembly GCF_030028045.1 of Hippopotamus amphibius kiboko. Classification (NCBI taxonomy): domain Eukaryota; kingdom Metazoa; phylum Chordata; class Mammalia; order Artiodactyla; family Hippopotamidae; genus Hippopotamus; species Hippopotamus amphibius. Next base: position 88,779,686 of record NC_080195.1, on the reverse strand, counting down.
CAGCTACCAATTTGCGAACATAGAAGAGAAGATGCAAAGTCTGCTAATTTTTATACTGGCAAAGGGTAACACAATTTATTTGTGATTATTTTTGTTGCGATCCTGAAGTAGTATCCACATGACAGCAAAAAAGGAATTTCCAAATATTTTCCAAAAAATTTCTTCAGATCTCCACTGCATGTTGCTGAACGCTACTCTTTACTTAATTAATATATTTAACAAGCATTAATTTAGTACCTCTTTGTGTTAGGCATTCTGGTAGGTGCTAAAAATATAATGAATGGTTCCTGTCCTCATTACATTACACACTAGTGGGAGAGACCAAGAAGAAACAAGTACACCAAAAATAAATAAATAAATAGCTACAAAATGTATGGTGCAATAAAGAAAATGAACAGAATGCAATATTAGAAAATAATCAGTCAAGATAGGCACCTCCTTCCAGGTTAGTTGGTGAAGGCGCACAGGTTATAACCTGATGAATACATTGTAGCCAGCCACAAAAATAGCTGGAGGCAAACTAGTTCTGGTAAAGGAATACTATGGACAGAAGCCTGAATTTTTCTGTTTGTTTTTTCATACTTTTTATGATGTAAATTACTTGAAAAATATAATCGTCCCGTGACTAGGTGTTGCTATACCTGCAGCAGGACTGTATTCTTTATTTCTCCACCTTCCTTCCCCACCATCATCTGAAGCATCATTCGGTTTCTAAGGAGGTAGATACGGGATAAAGTCCACATTTACCATATTTAAATGAGCATTTATTAAGCCTTATCCCACATATCTGTATGGGATTCTTTCTGGACATTCTGTATATAAAGCATTTCAAATAGATTTGAATATTTTTCCTCAAACTCATGTAGGATGCTAGAGCAGAGCCCAGGGGACTTTAAAAACTTAATAATAGCTAATATTTATAGTGCATTCATTACATGTCAGGTATAAACTAAGATATTTACGTTCAATAGCTAATTAAGTCTACAAAGCCAAACCCCAGAATTTTGGAGAAAACAAATAACTTGAAAAGCATCATATGGCTGATAAGCCAAGAGTTGACAAGATGCAGTTTTACTATCAAGGTATTCAGAATGGAGGGAAACAGTACACTCAGAACTCAAGAACTATGGTGTCTTATATACACATTCCTATTAACACAGCTAGGGAGAATGGTGTCAATGAAAAGGGTGGGGTTGGGTTTCTTTGGTGGTGCAATGGTTAAGAATCCAGCTGCCAATGCAGGGGACACGGGTTCAATTCCTGGTCCAGAAAGATCCCGCATGCTGCGGAGCAACTAAACCTGTGCGCCACAGCTACTGAGCCTGTGCTCTAGAGCCAGTGAGCCACAACTACTGAAGCCCACGTGCCTAGAGCCTGTGCTCCGCAATAAGAGAGACCACCACAATGAGAAACCCGCACACCGCAACGGAGAGCAGCCCCCACTCGCCACAACTAGAGAAAGCTGGTGCACAGCAACAAAGACCTAATGCAGCCAAATAGTAAATAAATAAATAAGTAAATAAATAAATAAATAATAAAATAAATCTTTAAAAAAAAGTTGGGTTGTTACCATAAGGAGAGTTCAAGGAGAAATACATTTTCTCACTGTGTAAACCCTGTCTCTCAAAGGGAGGGTGATTCCTGTGAATTAGAAATACTTTTCTGAATTTTTCACAGTTTAGGTTGACTAATCATTTAGTCATTCATCTGTTGCTCATTGAGTATCCATTATGGGATAGGCACTGTGCTAGGGGCTGGATAAAAAAGAGGGGGGGGAGTAAAATTCTGTATCATAAAACTGAGTCTAATGTGTTTTGGGGAACAGACAATAAATAGATAAATGAGGAACTGTTTTGATGTTAGATGGGAATAAATGCTACTGGGAAAAATAACGAGAGGAAGAAGAAAAGGAATATGGATGACGTTGTTGCAATTTATCTATGGCCATCAGCAGAAGACTCCCTGAAAAGGGGTCATTCAGCTAATACCTGAGGAGAAAGAGGAACAAGGAATGTGGTATTTGGTAATAGTCAAGGAAACCTTGACATGAAAACTTGCAGAACAGATGTCAGCAGTTTGGAAGAAAGCTGGGACAACAGTGGGGCACTTTCCAGAATACCCATCTCACTATGGTGTTGATGGCACAGTGGACGATACTGTGTGGACAAAGAGGACCAGACGACTCCGATTCAAAGGACGGTTAAAGCTGGACCTGAGTGTGAAGATGTTTTAGAAATATATGAATTGATTTGGTTTGCTTCTATTTATCTTTTTATGTAGGCACAACTGTGATACAATAAAACCTCTGTCTAAATTCTAAAGGAGCTCTCTGAAGAAGTATAAAGTAACACACCTAATAGATAAGAGAACATTGTTTCATAGTTCCATGTTTTTTGTTGGTTGGTTTTGTTTATTAAAAAACGCATTTCAAAAAAATGTTAATATTATGTACCTTGAAGTAGAAACAATAAAATCATGTTCATTTGAAAGCTTGAAAAAGAAGTCCCAACAGGTTGTATACAATTTCTGCCTCTTTCCCTTTCCCTTCCTGGGCCAATATTCTCCTACTTAGAATCACTATCAATCTTTATCTATTAAAGAAAAGGAGCTGGTTATGACACAAGAATCTAGTCATTATCTTCCCATTAACATTAACAAGATGAATTTATGGGACAAGGATGAGTTATAGAAGGAGGAGTTTTATTAATTAGGCTTTAAAAATGGCACATTAATGAACAGAGAGAAATCAGAAAAGCTTTAGAGTCTTCAAAGACTATGGAAGTGATTATCCTTATTCATAGTAAATTCCTACTAAAATTTAGAGGTGGTTTCTCCCCCTCACCTCCAATGATTAATTATTAGTTGGGAATTAATTTAAGGATTAAAGAGAAAATTTTAGTTTTATTCAAATTTGGAAAAAGTGGAGGAGAAAGTGAAAATATATTATTTACTGTGTTAAATTTATCCCTTTGTAATGAGCTGAAATGATCTAATTAAAGCGCACATTACTTTGAATTTAAATGTCAAATACACTTACATATATTTGGAAATAATAATTATATTTATTAATATATTAAGCAAATTACCTAAATGTCTTATCTCCCAATTTTATGAACTGAACAAACATTAAAAATATTTTTTAAAAAAGCAAAGAAAAAATTCACTGAAACTCCATATCCCCATGATGGTAACTCTATGTGTGATTTTCTCTATAAGCACCATTATTGTAGTTAATTGCATTTTTACCAGATTACGTTTAGATTCTTCCTCTTGCTACAATGATTTCCTTTTGCTACGTTATCTTCATAATTATCACTTAAAAAAACCAACCTACTATTATATTGTGCTAATGCAGCAAATTTAACTAATGAAGTAATGTTGATTCTTCAAATTTTAGATCATTTTCAAATTTTTACTGTCACAGAGGACGTAGTCATAAACCTCTTTGTGCAGAAGGTGTTTTTATCCACTTCTTTTTGTTACTTCCTTGAAGCAAATTGCCAAGAATCATTAGTTCAGGAGGTTTAAAACTTTCAATGGCTCTTGGTAACTTTTGGCAACATTATGTAAAAGTACACTACCAACGTGGTTTGCAGGTCATACTTATTTCTAAACTGATTTATGTATTTCATCAATTGTGCGACTTTCCTCTAGTTCTATGGATAATAACGATGGCAATGATGTAAACACCACTCACAGTGATTCGTTTATCTAGTTCAAAACATGCCAGGCACTATTCTAAGCACTTAATATAGAATTGTAACGGAAAATTATAGATTTTGTATTTAAATATACTTGCATTTGATTACTTAGTCTTTCACTAATTAGCACAGTGACCTTGGGTAGGTTACTTAACCTCTTTGAGATAAGCTTTCCCCTTCATACTATGCAAATTGTGTTAAAAATCTTGCAGGATTTTTGAGGGGATTGGTTTTCTTAAGACTTGAATTTTTTTTTTTTTATTTAACCCTTTAACCTGACTGGAATTTATTTCTGGACTTGTTAAAATTTGTGTATTTTTTTCTAAATTGTTAATATATCATAACATTGCTTATTAAATATTATCCCTTTTGCCAATATTTAGTGATATGTACTTCCTTACACTTACATTATCATATACAATTGTATATTTCTGAATTTTCTATTTTTTTTCCACTGATATATTTTCATGCCCACACAATAATACTTTACTGATCATTGCATCCAAATATGTTTCATTCTTTAATGTGCTATAGTTTGCTTGCTAAACTCATGTTTTCATCGTTCCGTTTGTTTCTAAGCACTATTTATAGTTTTACAAATTTATTTTTACCAGAAAATTTTAGAATTATTTTCTTGAGTGGCAAAATAAGTGTATGGGGTGGGGTTTTATTAAATGCATTTGTTAATTTCAGGAGTACCGATATCTTTTCAGTATAATCAAAGGCAAATTGTTAAGGCTTTGTGGATAGTTGCTCAATGTAAAGAGGTGCAGCGGTCTCCATAAATGAGCTCATTGGGGACAGAGGAGCCCTCCAGTGCTCCTATTAAAATCAGTCAGCTTTAATAAATGTTTTCACTAGAACAAAACCCATGTGTGATTGTATCTACAGAATTAACTGAAATATATTTAATTGGGTACCTTTTTTGAAATATACAGGATGCGCATTCTAAACTATTCTAGTTAAATATAAAACTTGCAGCTCTATTTTAATTATCAAGAGTGTAAATACTGGTATATTGAACCAGAACGTGGCATTCATAAAAAAGCATGAGGAAATTAATTCTGACTAATGAATTAAATCCTGATTTAATTGAAATCTGTTTCAATTTAATTACATATACCCCAAGTGTCATGCTATTTAAATGGAAGATAACATTGCATTTTATAAGGAAAGTTGATTTGCATGAAATATTTAAATAAGGAAAAAAGGACAAACTTAGCTTAAATGAATAGCTCAAATTATACAATACAATTTTAATATTTTAGACATCTGTTCACAAAATTTAAATTTGTTAATAATAATGATAATTAATATTATTAGCATTTACTTAGTATTTCCCACATGCCAGGCATGTTGTGTTTTCTTTGTGCTTATGTTATCTCAGAGTAAACCTATGAGGAAGAAAGTATAATGATGCTAATTTTGTAGGTGAGGAAACTGAGGCACAGAAAATGTAAGAACCTTTTTCCAAATTATACTGTTTGAACCCAGATTGTTCTCCAGAACCTGTGCTTTCAACCATTTTGCCCAAAACAAATCCATTATATAACTTTCTTCAACTTTGCTTAGCAATTGCTTTTGATTATCTATAGATTTGTAAATCTTAGTTGAAATCCTTTACAATAATTTTGACTATTTCAGCTGATGAGGGATTCTTAGAAAAGATCAAACAAGGCTTAATAAGTGTTTTTGTTCAGGACTAAAGGCTAATCATAGAACAAAACAGTGTGCATAGCATAGATTAAAAAAAGAGCACACCTTTCAAATATGACTTTTCAATTAAAAGTATGACACATGATTATAAAGTATTGCCCTTATACCCATAACACTTTCTGATTTAATTTCAAGAGTATTTTATGATTCCATAAAAAACTATATCAGTAAAGGTCTATAAAAGCTGTAAGATATTGGTTTGACCTTTATTCTTTCTACACCAAAAGTGAAATAAGCAATTACTCTCAGCTCCTATATAGAAGCAGGGGGCCGTCCAGCTCTAGAATTAACAATTGCGAATTCAGCCTTTACCTTTCTCAGGCGAAGGATGGCTGACCGGAGCAAATCAGCCAAAAGGAGCCCCCAAGTCAACCATATATGTTGCTTGAACACCATCTGCTGGACATTTTAAATAACAACACATTTGGGAACACTAAGATAACAGAGCTGCTGAATTTCAGATGTGCCCCTTAATGCCCCTTGTGTAGTAGCAATCATTTGCTCTAGCTCTTCGGAATTAATTGCCTGGGCAGGACACTCACCTCCTTCTTTTCCTGTTGATTTACTGGCCTGGGGAGCTCCAAGTGGCCAGGAGATAGGCTCAACTTCTAGTTTAATGGAACCATATTACTGGGTCCCCTGGTGGAAGAATTCCTCTCTTGGGAATCAAGACCACTAAACTAGCACAACCACAAATCCTGAGGTCCTTAAGGGCTCTGACACAACTACTCAACTCTGCCATTGTAGTGTGAAAGCAGCCATAGACAATAGTGTGGCTGTATTATTACAATAAAAGTTTATTTACCAAATAAGCAGCAAGCTGCACGTGGCCTGTGGTTCATAGTTTACCAACCCTTGATATATATATGATATACCTCATATATACATCCCTGATTTTTTTTGGCAGATAGACACAGATACAGTTAGAGATACAAATAAACATGATAGAGATAGAAATAAATTTCTAGTGATTAGGAACATCTACTAGGCTGCTAAGACTGTTTTGTCTGCCACCATGAACCAATAACCCTTAAAAGCCTGATGCTAATCTTTTTCTTAATAACCGTAGTGTGTGTACCTGTGTGTGTGTATGTTAATCTAAAATGTTATGTGATAACAAAACTCATCCTGCTACTTAAGATTGTAAGATTGATTCAAATCCCAAATCCATGTTTTAAGAAATATTCAAGGGGCTCCCCAAGACTTCTGAGAATACCCAGCATAGTCTTAGTCACAGTCATCTTTACTAAATTAGAACAAATAATTTATTGCCACTTCTCCACACCTTGTTAACTCAAACAGTGAACTGAGAGTTTTCCTTATTTTCAGCGTGCGCACACACACACACACACACACACACTTTACAGAAGGCATTTTCTGGCATAGATGACTTTACTGATGTTCTAGACAGATGACCTAGGTTCACCTAGGCTGCAAAGTAATAATTTGAACTTGAACATTAAACACTATCTCATGGTGCTTTCCACCAACAAAGGGTCCAGTCTCACAGCATTTTAATCAGCTTTCCCCCACACCATCCTATTCTGACACATTTTATTTTGTATCTTATATTGTATGTTTTCCATTTTATATTTTGTTTTACATTAGCACAGTTCTGACACATTTTATTTTCCCCGTTTCCTGCTAACCATTGCCCTCTAGTGGCTTCACAAGGTATTTTCCTAAACACAGACCTCTCACCTGAAAAGAACTCAGGTGTCAGCTGTTCAGATCAATTCACTTTTAAACATTTCGCTTGCAACAGATTAAACCAGCGTTCAGCATAATCTTTATATAACTTTACCTTGTAATTCATTTAAGTTATTGAGTAATAATTAGGAAGACATTAAGTATTTTTCCACATATTTTGCAAAAACATGGCACGTCTGAAAATAAGTATATTAAAGAACAACATCAAGTAAAGATATTTTCCAATATTGGCCACATTTCAAGTAGCTCATCTTATTTCATGTGACAGAAGAAATAAAGAAAATTAGAAGGGTTAAAGGAACCATACTGAGGTTTTTTGTTGTTTTTGTTTTGCTGTTTTAATGGTACTGGCAACTGGATTTTACTACCCCTCTAAAATTCTGTGGGCCAAAATAATATGTTTTATTCTCAGTGATCAGATCTCAACCAAATACCGATATGGACACTCGTGTGATTAAAAATATCTTTTGAGAGAAAGTTGTCCGTTGTTACATTATTCACTGTCCTATGATACAGCGCGGGAGGACTCCCTGCCCAAGATGGAATGTAGAGAGGACGCCTTATTTTCTTGGAGCAGAGCTGTAACCTGGGCTTTTCTCCTTCTGGTCCTGAAAACAATCAACTACATCAAGTATTTGCGGTTAAGACACATTATAGGCGCCTGTGAACAAGAGATCAGTATTCAGGAGTAAGCTCAGAGATGGAATGTGAACTCGGGTATGATTCACAGAGATCATGGGTGAGATATTTTTGACAAAGAGCACAGTGAGAGGTGAGCAAAGGCTCAAAGAGATTTATTGATCCGTCAGATATACTGAGTGCACTGGACTTTTACTAGAAGCTCAATATCTAAAACTTTTTTTTAAAATAAATTTATTTATTTATTTATTTGGCTGTGTTGGGTCTTCATTGCTGCGCACAGGCTGTCTCTAGTTGCGGAGAGCAGGGGCTCCTCTTTGTTGTGGTGCACGGGCTTCTCATTGCAGTGGCTTCTCGTTGCAGAGCATGGGCTCCAGGCACGTGGGCTTCAGTAGCTGTGGCACATGGGCTCAAGAGTTGCAGGCTCTAGAGCACAATCTCAGTAGTTGTGTTGCAAGCGCTCAGTTGCTCCACAGCATGTGGGATCTTCCCAGACCAGGGATTGAACCCCTGTGCCCTGCATTGGTAGGTGGATTCTTAACCACTGTGCCACCAGGGAAGTCCCTCTAAAACTTCTTGAGTTAAGACTCTCAGAGTGAGGTTTGACTTTGCTTAATATTTAGTTGACTACTTATTACACTTTTACTGGCTTTGATAATTCAGACCAAAAAAAAAAAAAATCCTCCACACAGGATTAGCAGGATTAATAGCCAAACCCTGTCTTTAAGGATATTTACAGAACCCCAAGGAAGTACCAATGGTTGGTACTGAAAATGAGGAATCCTATTCTCTGAAAGTAGTTTTCACTTTGCCCTTATAATTCTTAGGATTAGAATGATTTTTCTTAACCTTCCTTTGACATCTGCTGGGAAGGATCACTGATTCTGTATAATGATTCTATATTCATGACTTCCATCTATCTTTTCAGAAAGTTCTATGTGATAATATTACAATTCTTAGACACATGTAAGATGTAATTTTTCTCTTTTCTATTTCTCATTGCAAAAATGAATTTTGTAAGTGATTTTAGCTATTGTTATATTCATGATAGCAAAGAGGGTGATAAAACATGGATGTTTTCTTTGCATAGAGAAAACTAGAGAATAAAGTAAGGTGTCCCTACATCATCATCACTGCACTCTGGGATATCTAGATAGTTGCCTTAGATTATGCTAAAAGGAGTTTTAATTTACTATTCCTGCTGTGTCACATTGTAAAAATTTGACTATGCTAGTTAGATAATGGATAAACAATCTAAGGGAATGAGATATATTTTTCTTCTCCTGATCGTGTTTTCTAGGGTGAAAAATACTAAAATTCATCCTTGCACTTGAATTCGAGAATTGTATCAATTATCTGTCTTAGATAAACAGGCATAGAAATATGGAAAACGGGACACGGTTATAGTTCATCCTTGTACACATTAATATTGAAAGCTATTAAACTGTGCTGCTGTGTTGAATATTTTCTCATTTTCATGCAACAGAACTTTGCTTTTGCTTTTAAGGGCTGAGAAAATGTCAGTCCATTTCCACACACCGTCTCATGATTTCAAGTTGAATTCTTAAATTAAATGTGGCATATTAGAATATTTTGTGGTCCAGAGCAAAAATAATATATACTAAACATTTATAAGATATCGAGGACATTCTTAGTTTCTTTATCCTTAACATGTGGAACAGATTACTGTTTCCCCCTCTGCATATGAATAAACTAAGATGAGAAATTGTATAAAGCTTTATTGCTGCATGTTTTCGTACTTGATTTGGATTGGATATAGATTTCAGATATTCAGTTTCTTGAAGAAATGTTAAAGGATCTGTTCTAAAGGGAATTTAAAACAACTAGTACCTGGTAATTTATGAAAATGTTCTAAGTAATGATATAATTCAATTTAAATGCATATATTCCTACAATAAAATTATTTTTCATTGCATCCTGACATAAGTACTAAGTATTAGTAAACAATGATACCTTCAGATGAATGGTAAGAACAATCAATACACAGTCCACTTGATTCAAGGGTACTGTTCATCTCCTTTAGAAGCTATAGTGAAGGAACAGATGAATTTGCTGTCATGATATGACTGTCATTAAGAGAAGTAATCAGGACTAATGTGATTTTGTTTTATAAGATGTTTACTCTTTTGTTTAAATTAATTGTGCCTCTAGCATGTATTTAAATGCTTTTCTTGGTAAAAGATAACTACAGAAAATATCAGTAGTTTAAATTTTCTTTCCAGATAATTTGAAAACAAAATCAATCTTTTATACAGTATTTTTTCCCACCCGGTAGCTTTGGTTTCCTTTTTATATCTCATGAATAAAAAGCATCTAGTTAATGATCTCTTGTCTTTTGAGAAAATGGCTATAATTAATTTGCCTCCCTCAACTTCTAAATCAGATAACCGATTTTAGAAACAGAAGAAAATAAAAACTCACAACAGCTATGGTAGTAAACCTAACTGAATTTGGGAACATTCTCTACAAACTGCCAGGATGGTAGAAGTGAGAAGCCAATTAGCTCAGCGATGGAAAGCAGTAAGCCATTCTCTCTCCATCCTCTGCCACTTTGTTCCTGTTTCAGAACTCGAACATCTTTATCAAATAGAAAAATTGATAGCTATTCTTCTACTTCCGAGATGCTACTTTGTCATGTCAACATCTACAGCACAACTCAACTTTTTCTACATCTAATTTGAGGCCCAAATTTCTGTAATAATAACGGGATAGAACCAGGGGCCACCAAAATCAAGACTGGTGGTGGGAGCTTACTATCTTCTGCAAGATGTAATGCACACAAATAAAGCATTAGAAAGAGGGAAGGGGTCAGGAAGACCTCCAATCACAGTGCACACTGAGGGTTCTACAGTTTCACATGCATTATTCGTTCAGAACATTAAAAACCCAGGTGGTGAGTGTAGAAAGGGCTCATCTCATTCCTGCAGGATCCAAATAGATAAAAGCCTTCTAAGTAATGAAAGAGCGTATGAACTCAGCACATGCTCCTGAAACAGTGTTCTGGATAAAGTCCCAATAAAAGAATGGGACTTGCATCTAAACTCATTCCTCGGTCCTTGTAATGTGGTAATCACTGTGGCTGGGGAGATTTCATCTTATTTAGGAATGAGTACGTTTTTAAAAGAGGGAAATTAAAATGTATGATAAAACAACAGAAAAGAAGTCTTTGTGAAATTTCAGAAAAAGAAGAGACTCCAAAATTTATTTACTTTAAGAAATATCATGATGAGCGTGTTAATTCTCCTCAGGACACAAGGTGCATCCACATTAATTAAACATGGCAGAAGACCACAAAGAAAGAGCAGTTGGCATGAAGGTGAGTAAGACATGATAAGAAGGAGATGGGTGATAAAAAGAGGAACTTTTTGTGTTCCATAAATGAAAAAAAAGCCAAATTGGAAGAAGAGTACAGCATATTCCAGGTAAAGTCAATGATAATAAATTCACACCTTAAAGTATCCTGTGACCGAGAAGAAGTTAACACCTTGAATATACCTTGAAATTAAAATATATATACATATGGTAAAGAAAAAAATTCTAGAAGTATCAAAGCAGGATAACTAAGTTGCTTACAAAGAATAAAAGAATATTCATACTAGCCTCAGAGTTCTTCTTTGGAACTTTTTTCTTCACATATTCATTGGCAGTTTACTTTTCTTCTTTTGTGACTCACTGGTTAATATTATTTACTGTTTTTAAAACTAAGAGATTTTATTTTTCATAACTGATTCATAGATGTTGGTTCTTATTTTAAAACTCAAACACTATAGAAGTATAAAGGAAAAAATTAAAGTTTCTTGCATCTCTCAGTCTTCATCATAACTTCTCTGAGCAAAGCTAACCACTTTCAACTAACATAGTAGGAAGACTAAAAGAGCTCGCCCTTCTGAATCTATGAACTCCTGGAAATGTATGCCATTAAATAAAGGCATTAACAATCAGCAGTTTACACAGAGATGTCTACAGCATTATCTATGATAGTGAAAAAGTTTTAAAATTCCTAACAATAGAGGAATGAAGCAATACTATGAAATGTGAGTTTCTCTATCCTGTATTAGCTCAGGGTTTAAAACACAGTCATATGAGCTCTGGTCTCTATCTTGCTTTTGCCCACACTTGCTAATGGAAAGACAGGAGTTGATCTGTGAAGAACAGAATTCTTGAAGTTGAAATACGGAGTGGCTACATTTTTTGGCAATAAGTCAAGATTAAGATATGACCACAGGAGCAAGTGTATGAGGTAGGGTAAGCGTTGAGATCCTTAGAGAAGAGTTCGGTAAACTAAGGGACCAGAGCTTTGGAAGGATCAGCAAGGTGTTTACTGAAATCACTGGGAATTTTGGCAGGAACAGCATTGAAGAGATGGACAGTGAGCCAGGAGTGGAGTTCAAGGAGAGAGAGAGAGCACTGAAAATGATGCAATGAGAAGGTGTGGCCAGTGATGTATCACGGTAGAGGGAAGAAGGGAGGGTGACCTTGAAGAGGCAATGCTGAGCGAAGAGCCAGCCACCCCTCCTCCAGGCTGAGCAGTGTGAGGTAGGTGCCTCCACTAGAGGCGGATGCAAGGGAACCAGTGTCCTCAGAGGAATCAGTTAGAGCAGGTAGGTAAGGAACAGGTTAAGGGTACAAAGGTTTTTTTCTGTTGAATGACTATGAGTTCTAAAAGCACAGCAGGAAGGTTCAGGAAGTGAGAAGGAGAGGAATGTTCAGATACCTCAAGGTCCCTATAGTCTGGGAGAGGAGACATGACCTGATGTGTTTATTGTAGCAATGGAAAGAAATCCAGATGAACACCATGAGATTGATCTTAATGGGCTCAGGGGAAATAGTGATGGAGGAGATGTGAGTACCAGCGTTGAAGGTAGGGAGAGAGAGAGTGATGAGGCTCTCACCAGAGTATCATAGAGCTATGGAACCTTCCTTTACTCCCACTGAGAAGGCCAGAGGAGGGGGCTTCTTGCCAGTACACAGCTGTCCCTTTGGTTGGAACCCCCAAATAATCCACTCTACTGAGGGATTTAGAACTGATTTAACAATGAAACAGCTATAGATTCCAGATTGTTGTTTATAGGATACCTTATATTCCATACTTTCTTATACCTAGATTCTTATTTAATAGTTTTAGGAAATATTGGGGGGCTTAATATCACTTAGATGTTTGGAGTTAGCAAGCCTGAGAATGACAAGGCTGCATGTACATGACAGTCACTGTGAATAAACAGAGTGGATTTGGAAAGAAGATGGGAAGGGACTATTTTGTCTCCTGGACTGAAATGTAAAGAAATGAAAGTGAGATAAACAAAGTTTTTGTAATTACTTGATCCGAGATGATTAAACTGGGTTTGACGCTTTCTAGGTTATGTGGCTTTGTGGTAGCCAGAGTTTAGGTGTGACAAAGGAAGTCCAAGAGATAGCTACACAGATGGCCAGCCCAGAGAGGAAACTAAATGCCAGAAATAAGCAGAATGTGCAAATTCTTAGAATAGTTTCAATGTAAGTTATTTCCCCAGACTTTTTAAGACCAGGTTTTAAAATATCTGTTTATGGATACAGCATATGATTAAATGGGATTTTTTGTGGTTAAAATGAAATGAGCAGTAAAAAATTTTACAGATTACTCTCAGGGTTAAAACTCTGTAATTTTACTCACTCTCTAACCATAAGGAGGGAGAGGTGCCGTGTAGATGTAAACTTCCCAGTTAACAGATACGTTGCAAAAATATTAAAGGCAGGTTGACTTGCAGAAATGCATTTAAATTGTTCAGTGAGCATATGGAAAGTTATTTGCATTGGTTAATGGAAGATGAAAAAAAAATCAGTTCTTTCCTTTCCATATCACTGGTATTTAAAAGCAAATAAAACCAATCTGATCGCATTAAAATTCCAAAAGTTGGGCTTGGCAGAAATACTTCAGAGAGGAATGAGAAAATCTCTCTCCACATCTCTGCCTGAATTCCAAAGATGTGTGAAGACAAAAGGGTGGCAGATGGAGGCCAAAACATAACACTTTTTATTAATAAAGCTTGGGGGAAAGATGTAGTGGAGTATTAGATCCAAATGGTCCCCAATTATTGGACTTTAAAATCCAAAAAGCTTACTAACACAGTAAGAGTTGTATTGGTAAAATCTCTGGTATGAGGAACAGAGAATTACTACCCCTTGAGGCCAACTTAACAGTAAGAAGACCAAGGGAAAGAGCAGCACTTCTTTTCCATTTTAAAATGATATGAATTTTTTTCCATATCCCAGCACCTGACAGCCCAGAGAAAACAGATAACTGTCAGTTTTTCCTCCACTTCTGAATTCCATAACTTTCACGTACATGTTCATTTAAGACAGTTAACATTTACATCTCCACCTGTAATAACTATACCATCCTGACTCTTTCCAATAACACCAGTGCTTCCTGATCTTGAGCCAGAGGTAACATTATATGAATTCCAGATTAGCCTTTTCATGGCTTCTGGATGCTAGAGGGCCATACCATTGAAGGTCTCTCCATGGGGAAATATTTGTCTGGCATAGAAATAAATATTCAAGGACTAGGGGAGGTTTAGTCCTTTTAAAGTATTATGTGTCAATAACACTAGTTCTAGGATTGACACATTTTTATAATTGGAAAAGAACTTGAAGAAAACAAAAATTTTCATGTTATAAGAGCTACCAATCGAACAAAGAAGAGAGAAGAAAAAGAGCCAAAAGAATTCTAAAAGAAAGCAATATTAGATCATTCACTTTCCCTTATTATTTATTTCTAATGACACATTCATATAAATGTTCAAAAATATTGATTTTGTTTTATCCTTTTCACCCTGAAAAGAGATTACTTAAAACTGGAATGATTGATAACATATAAATTACATTGGCACAAGAGGGCAGCCTTCTCATATATATTTTTGAAATAAATTGCCAGAACTTCAAAAAATTCTGTAGATATTTTAACTCACATTAGAAAAGAAGGAAAAGGAATCCTAAGCAAAATTAACCCTTTAAGGTGGTTATTTTGCCATGTTCCTTGTTTAATCATTGTTAAGGAGTTCTTGAATTTAAACTATCTTACATCAACAAAATAAAATAAGCAGGAAAATAAATTTTAACTGCAATAAAACTGCAGTGATTTAAATGTATTATGGAGATGCAAAAGCCTGTGGAGATGTATCTTATATTCTGAAACTAGAGTAATTAAAACAATGTAGTATGTTTGTAAAGCCAAATACTACAATGGAACACAGTAAAAAGCACAGAAACACAAACAAGTAAGAATTTGTTATATAACAGAGGAGTCATTTTAACTGACCATTTGGAGAATAAATAGGTTAAAATCCTTAACTTATACCACACAACAATATTAATTCTAGATAGGTTATATTATATATTTGGATGCTAAATATGAAACAACATGTCAGAGGTAAAGCTGAAAAAAGTCACATAATTTAATAATGAAAAAGCCTTCCTAAGAATACCACACAAAGAAGGTACCATAAAGGAGAAAATGACAGACTTGAGTACAAACTGTAAATTCTTCACTTCAAAGATCCTCAAACAAAACTTGACAAATAGGGAAAGTACATTTGCAACAACTAAAAGTGCAATGGTTGTATTCCTTTCATATAGGGACCCACTTAAAAGTAATTAAGAAAATTAAGAGAAATATGAATCCCCATTAGAAAAAATGGACAAAGAACTTCATTTACACAGACCAGGAAATGATCAATCATTAAAATAAAATATTCACCCTCTTTTTCCTCATAAATTTTATTTATAATAAAACAACACAAAGTAACATACTTGGCTTATTAGATTGGTGATTGGCAATTATAAAAGAAATTAAATATCTAGTGAGGGTAAGGTTGTTGGAAAATGAGCTATCTTATATTGTCATGGATGAAGGTTTGTGTTCCTCTAGAATTCATATGTTCAAACCCTACCCCTCAATGTCATGGTATTAGGAGGTGGAAACTTTGGGAAGTAATTAGGACCAGATGAGGTCACGATGGTGGAACCCTCATGAGTGGGATTAGTGCCCTTGTAAGAGTCTTGGGAGATTTAGGTTGCTTCCACATCCTGGCTATTGTAAATAGTGCTGCAATGAACATTGTGGTACATGTATCTTTTTGCAACCTAAATGCCCATCAACAGATGAATGGATAAAGTAGCTGTGGCACATATATACAATGGAATATTACTCAGCCATAAAAAGGCATGAGAATGAGTTATTTGTAGTGAGGTGGATGGACCTAGAGTCTGTCATACAGAGTGAAGTAAGCCAGAAAGAGAAAAACAAATACCATATGCTGACGCATATATATGGAGTCTAAAAAAATGGCACTGATGAATCCAGTGACAGGCAAGAATAAAGATGCAGATGTAGAGAACGGACTTCAGGACATGGGGGTGGGGTGCAGGGGGAGGGGGCATGAAGGAGAAGCTGGAACAAAGTGAGAGAGTAGCATTGACATATATACACTTCCAAATGTAAAACAGTCATTGGGAAGCTACTGCATAACACAGGGAGATCAACTAGATGATGGGTGATGACTTAGAGGGGTGGGATAGGGAGGGTGGGAAGGAGTCACGGGAGGCAGGGTATATGGGGATAAATGTATAAATACAGCTGATTCACTTTGTTGCACAGCAGAAACTGGCACAACAGTGTAAAACAATTATACTCCAATAAAGTGCTTAAAAAAAAAAGGAGTCATGGGAGAGCTTGCTTCACCTCTCTGCTCTCTGCCATGTGAGGATGCAGTGAGAAGCTCACTGCCTGCAACCTGGAAGAAGATTCTCTCTAGAGAACACCCTAGACGTCCATCCTCCAGAACTTGGGAAATAAACTTTATTTATAAGCCACCCAGTCTATGGTAATTTGACATAGCAGCTGGAAGTGACAATACTGCTGATAGAAATGTAAATTACCATGATCTTTTTGAAGAGAAAACCAAAATAAGAAGTGTTAAGCCACTTACCCTCAGTAACTGATCAGATTTTAACACAGAGATCACTACCAGCTCCACCTATGATCCTTATATTACAATAAATGCTTGAATTTAAGGAGTATATTATTTAGAATCCAAATTAAAGACCTAAGCAAGGAGACGGAATTTATTGTAAAACTACAGATTCTTTGGTAGATTATATGAACCAGGGTCTCCAGTGCCTTTCTTTTTTTAAAAATAAGCATTTAATTAGGAATTCATTAGTATTTAATATTGCTTTTTCAATTCCAAAAAGTTAAATTTCACTTCTTAGCAGATATTTTAAAGTACAATATTAAGTTTATACAAAATGAGCAATTAAGCAAACACCATTATTTCACATTCTTCAAAAATACAAATTCATATTTATTCTTTTTTGGGTTTGGAGGTTTCTTCCTTGGGAAGTACTGAACCTGTAACGTTTTCATATCGCTCAGTGGAAGTCCGTTGTTCCCATGTTTCACACTTAAATAAATTTAATAGGCTTTTACATAATCCAAATAAAACTATTTGGGATTTAACCAAGACCTCTGGCCAATGACTAGCGTGTGTCAAAAAAAAGAAGGCTCTCGTGGGTCTTGCTTCTTCTGGCCAGAAGATCTGAGCCAGAGATTCAGCAAAAACCTGTTTCCAGCCACCTTCCCCAAACAGGGACTAGGAGTTTACAGGGAAAGAGAACAGCCACCTTGAACTCGGACTCCCCACCTCCACATTCTCCAAAACACAACAACAGATGTAGACTGTTGAGTCAAACAGCGCCTGGGGAGGCCTGAGGACACAGGGGAAAAGGGCAAGAGGGGCCTCTCTGACTTGGCACCACTATGAGGATAACAAGAATATTGCAAAAACACCCCTGGGTTTTGGTGAAAAAAAGGTTTTATGAAAAATTTCCCTGTAAGGAAAAGAATAGAAACTGCATTGAGCTGAGAAAGTGACACGACATCATCACCCAATTTGGGGCCCAGCAGGCACACCACCAAAAGGGCAGTGTGTGGTTTTAAACTTTGCTTCCAGTAAAAAAGCCTGTACTATCTACACATTGACATAAAGATCCAGTTTAATTTGCATTTTTCAGTGCAGACTGAGAGGCCCTCTCTTGAACAGGAGGAACAGAAACGCCCAAACAGTGATAATCAGCTTCTCCAAAGGATGTGAGAAGAAACAGGGGACCCTTTCTCTTGCCCCCCACCCCAACATATGCAAGAGGAAACAGGCTAAACCGATTACCAATCAGAAATATGCATAATTCAGTTTTGTTGCCTCTCCCCTCCCCAGTCTTGAGGAATGGTCAATTTCCAATCTATGTCACAGCAGAACTATCTGCATATTGTATCTATGGAAATCTTTCTGCTTTGGCTGAAGTATATTTTAAAACTTCTCTATTCTTTAGTAGCCTGAGAATTGAAAATAAAATGGGGGGTGGGGGAGAGGGGAGTGAGGGGATAGGAAGAAAGTTGATAAAGCAGATTATTAACAGCTTTGTTTACTGGATTCAATGAAGGCTAGAGGCTTTTGCTTAAAGAGCCAACGGGCGGTATGGGGAGTGGTATGGAAATGGCTCTGTTGCCCCCTTCCCACCTACAACCTTCCCCAACATATTTCTGATTGGTGGTGTAGGAAAATTGTACACTCATTAGCAATATTGTCGCACTTCCACAAATCAATGGTTTCAGTGACTCTGGAGAAGTCTTGAGGATTAAGGACAATGGACGTGATTACAAATATAAAAGTCTAGAAGGTGCCAGGTGTCTACCTAGGAACAACCAGTTTCTTCCTTTCAGGCATCACTTTGCAATGGCGAAGGGGGAAAAGATGGCACACACACACACACACACAAACACATATATATACTTTCCACAAAGTTTTATTTTTTGCTCAGAAAAAAAGTTAAATTGAGGTGTGAAAAGAAAAGCACTTACCCTGGTGCAATATGTGTAGCTTGACGGTCATTGTCCCGTGTGGCCCTGGCCTGGTGGCGCTTTTCCACTGATCAGCCCTGTGCTGTGAGGCTGTCCATAGGGAAACACTATTATGCATTCTCAGCAACTGCTCAATCTATGCAAGCCTTCCAATGCCTTTAGGACTCTCTTTTATTTCTGTTTTTCTCTGCACATCTCTGTTAATCTCTTCCGTAAAGGACTTTACCTGTTTTTCTTATACACAGGATGAAAAACTACCACAGGCATCTGCTGAATTTACATTTTCTGAATACAGCCATTCCTTCTCTTTCCCATTTGTATTTTCCAGTGGAGAGACCATGACTGAGCCATCTTGGATTGGGTGCCAATTCCGATCAAGCCCTTTTTGGCTAGAAGTCGGAGGCTCTGATTGGCAAGGCTTGGGTTTTGTACATTTAGCTGCTTCAGACATTCATAACTAAGGAAACAGTGTCCTTTCATCAAAACTGCTGCTGTAGTGTGGATCATGGTAGTGGGGAATTGGTCTTTCAATGAGATCATTTAATGTGAGTCATCCACAATAGGTGTACAGATATAATCAGGTTTCTGAACTTCGAAATGGAGAAATAGACTCTTCACAGACTCCTCTTCGTATTAAATTTAACAATTCCATCTTGTAAGTCCTCTTGTCTTACTGGAGCTGGCTATGCTCTCTGGACAACAACCCTGCTGTATAGTGTACCTTTTAAATTTCAATACAGTCGATATGCCTCAACTTCAGGTTTCTTTAAGCAAATGCCATAAAAACTAACCAAGCAAAAACGAAAAGTGGAGTATATCATCTCATTGTCATGCATCTATGTAGGAGGTGTTTCTTGCAATTAAAAATTCTTTTAATTTCTGGTTTTTTTTTTTGGATACTGATGACTCTTAAACACAGACACCCACCCACAGCCACACACACACACACACACACACACACACACACTCCACTAGCCCTTTTAAAATTTCTCATGTTTATATTTCCTAAGTGGTGCATGTTATATGGAGAAAAAAGAATTGAAACTTGAGGAAATATGAGACTAAAATAGGATAATTAGGGGATCAAAGAATGAAAAAGCTGTTTTGTCTTAAAATGGTTCTTTTGCACAGAATACTTGCAGGAAAGCCTTCACTCCATTTATGCAACGTAACCTTAATAGACTTGAAATTTATACTAAGTAAAGTCAGAGTCTTTACATTGAGCCTCATTTTTAGTCACGCTGACCATTAGGTCTAGGTTTATATCAAGAGAAGTAACAGTGAAATCAATTCTAGCACAAGGTAATTATGATAGCTGTTAACAAACTTCCATTTAAAAGCACCATCCGGTTATTATGAATCCTGCAAGTAAATCTTTAGTACCAACAGTGCGATGGTATATTTAGAGCACTGGAACAGGTCCCATGACACCTATATCCTAGCTATTCTCTGCTGAAAAAAGATGTATATTTTTTGGGCAATCAAACTTCAGCTTCCTCATTTACAGGGTGTTTTTCTCAGGACTAATGTCGGGCACACAGAAGCCTGAATAAATAATAGTTATTTGGGTGATTAGCCTCTTATAGCTACAGTCCCTTAGTCCTTCGTTCATTAATTCATTCACCCCTTCATTCATTCCTACTCCTCAAATCAAGTAATGAACATCTCCCGCAGTAAACAAAGTTTGATCGATGTTCTCTTCTGCTATTGCCTGAAGATTTAGTTCTTTGAAGCAGTTCAGTGAATTTATCTTCAGTGTTCTTCAGAAAAGTACATTATGGTAAACTGCACAATTCTTTCATAAGGTTCCCAATTACTTCTGGGGTACAGTGGACCAGAATGATTGTCTTAGTCCTACTTTGATGGGGAACAAGGAGGGAAGAAGCTGCTGCGTGGGCAGCTGGATAATCTGTGGGCAGAAGGCGGAGGTGGTACCAATTTGTGACAAAGACAGACCTGAGATTTTCATCAAAGTAATGGCTTATAACTGCCTCTCTCCCACTTTCACATACGACCCACAGGTTGATGTTTGGAGTTTCTTATCTTCTTGTTTTCTGACTATGATGTTTGTTTTTATCAGATTCTGTCTTTGTGCACATAATCTGAGTGACTGGGGCAAGTTGGGGCGAATGGCTGATCTGATCTGCCATCCAACATCTGGTTGTATAGGCCTGAGCTTTGCTACTACCTAGGGATGATGTTTTAAGCTCAGGCAATTTTAACTGAATTTTATTTTATTAATTTATTTTTTAATAAATTTATTTATTTATTTTTATTTATTTATTGGCTGTGTTGGGTCTTTGTTGCTGCACACGGGCTTTGTCTAGCTGTGGCGAACGGGGGCTACTCTTCTTTGCAGTGCATGGGCTCCTCATTGCTGTGGCTTCTCTTGTTGTGGAGCACAGGCTCTAGAAGTGTGGGCTTCAGTAGTTGCAGCATGTGGGCTCAATAGTTGTGGCTCACGGGCTCTAAAGCGCAGGCTCAATAGTTGTGGTGCACGGGCTTAGTTGCTCCGTGGTATGTGGGATCTTCCTGGAGCAGGGATCGAACCTGTGTCCCCTGCATTGGCAGGCAGATTCTTAACCACTGCGCCACCTAGGAAGCCCTTAATTGAATTTTAAAGCAATATAATCACTCATTTAAGACTCTCTGGTTAAAGAAAGATGACAATTTTTCATATCAAGTGTTGTACAGACATTCAAATAATTAAAAAATACCTGGCTATGCATACATACAGAGGCATATGTTAGTTGAGCTCAAAACACCTTAGCTCATAATAAACACAGTTTAAGGGTTACTGAATTTTACCACTTAAGAAAGACTAATATTTTTTTTCAAAATGTAGTATCAGGTTCCTTATATAAATATAAACAGATAAGCGAATTTGCTATTAAAGGGACCAATCTCCCCACCAGAATGGTATAAGGATTACTTTAAACTAAAAACATCTGAACAAACAGCAGCCTCAGAAAGAAACCTTATCTAAACTTCCCTTTACTGATGTAAGCAGAGCTGTAATCCCCTCTGTGAAGGAGTTTCCTGTTTGGGAGAAGACTGATCCTCAGCGCTGGGAGGTGAGAATTCAGCTGCCATAAACCCCTCTTTGGGGGAGCTTCCAGCCTGGAAGGAGACTACCCGCAGCACCTGGATGGAAAATTGTGTAAACAAGCCTGGTAGAACCTTCTATACTTTCCCTTGAAGTTCTAAACCACCTCCCCCTTTTGTGAAACTGGTATATCAACCATGACCTCCAGCAATTTGGGGAGCCCCTCCTTATAGTGCTCCCACATGCACGTGAATTAAACTTTTCGCCTATGTGATGGTTAACTTTACGTGTCAACATGACTGGGCCACAGGGTGCCCGGATATTTTATCAAACATTATTCTGGGTATTTCTGGAGGGTGTTTTTGGGTGAGTCTAATACTTAAATTGATTGACTGAGTAAAGCAGATTGCTCTCCCTAGTATGGGTGGTCCTCATCCAATCTGTTACAGTCCTGAGTAGAACAAAAAGTTGACTTCTCCCTGAATAAGCAGGCATTCTTCCTGCCTGGCTGCTTTCAAGCAGGGACATTGGTTTTTTAATATTCTTCAGACTGGAAGCACACCAGTGGCTCTCCTGATTCTCAGGCATTCAGAGTTGGACTGGAACTACATCACTGGCTCCCCTGGGTCTCCAGCTTGCCTACTGCAAATTTTGTCAGCCTTCATATCATGTGAGACAATTACTTACAATCAATCAATCAATCAACCAAACCAATCCTATTGGTTCTGTTTCTCTAGAGAACTCTAATACATCTTGTTGATCTGTATGTTGTTAATTCATTCACAGGTTCCCAGACATATGTTGATAGAGGAAAAGTTTTTCTCCAAACATGTTGATAATGAGGATGGGCTATTTGGGGCTCCCCACGCACTCTGGAGGCTGATTTTTATACCTCCAACCAAGCCAGAAAAAGTAAGCTTTCTTACCAGTCAGACTCTTGGGTCGCTGCTAAGTGTCCAATTAAGTGAGGGCAATGAGAATTTCCCCTTGACTTTTTAAAAAGGGAAACATCCATAATTTAGATTTACAACAAAAAACTTTTTGGCTCGAACGAGTTCACTGGGTTTGGATTAGTCTTCCCCAGGGATAGTTATTGTGTCCATTCGTCATTGCCTTTTGCATTAGTTTTGTATTGTGCTGTTTAAGAGTGTTTTTCATAAGAATGAGAAGCACAGGGTAGCATACAGGCATAGGTTCTATACATCTGCTGTTTGAGCTAGACGATTCTCATCCCACTGCTGTTCACTTGGACAAACTGTTCTGGGAGTCCTGCATGAGGCTCTCCTTCCATCTTTTTTTTTTCTTTTTAAGAACTTTTAGTGAGATACAATTGACATACAATAAACTGCATATATTTAGAGTGTACAATTTGGTATTTTTTTTTATCTTATTAGTAATGTATATATGGCAATCCCAATCTCCCAGTTCATTCGCCCCCAACACCCCCTGCTTTCCCCACTTGGTGTCCATATGTTTGTTCTCTACATCTGTGTCTCTATTTCTGCCTTGCAAACTGGTTGATTTGTACTGTTTTTCTATATTCCGCATATATGTGTTAATATATGATATTTGTGTTTCTCTTTCTGACTCACTTCACTCTGTATGACAGTCTGTAGGTCCATCCATGTCTCTACAAATGTCCCAATTTCATTCCTTTTTACAACTGAGTCTCCTTCCATCTTGATTTTGTGTTCTGAGAGCGTGGCTTAGATTCAGAAAGAGCATTCTCTCTGATTTTCTGCCTGCGGGGGATGCAGATTATAGGGTCTGTGCCTGGATGAGGTTGATTGTCAGGTCAGGGTTCTGAGACACGAGGTACCATTATCAGCTCTCAGGGGATTGTCGAATCTAAAACCTTTCCTATCTCACTGCCTTTGGAGTGTTAAGAATTTCTTTCTCAGTATTGCCCATTTGGAATTATGGATTAGATGGTTCCTGAGTGGAGGTGTTCTCACTTCTGCGGGAGACGGGAGTACCATTCTCACTGCCTGTGGCAACTTGTTCTTCTTCTTTCCAGCTACGTTTGGGAGTGACTTTAGATTATGAAGGCTGCATTTTCTGTGCCCTCTGCAGCGACACCTTTCCTGTACATAGTTAAATTATATTCTAAGCCTGGAAGGTTACCTCCAGGTCTTCCCCAGAAGAGACTTACTGGTTTGTGTTACATTTGAACAGGTATACTTATGTAGATCCTAGGTGTCAGTGCCATCCTAAACACATACCCTCTTGGTACCTCTGGGAGGATCAAATTGAAAGCAGGTCACAAAAAAGTATTACAGCCTGCCTAAAAGATTTCCTTAACAAAATTAAAGAGAAGTCAGACTTGGGACAAAAGTTTAAGTGCACCATAAATTCTCCTCTGCCTCCCTCCTGTACTCACCTTTAGCCCCAGTTCCCTGTTTCTGACCCCCTAGAAGATCTTTTAGATCTCTGGACACCTGTCCCAAATCTACCCCCCTCCAAACCCAGCCCCACTTCCCCACCTAATTCTTTTAATCCCCCAAACTTCTCTGGCTTCCCCAGAAAATCTTTTGACCACCTAACCACCTGCTTTAACCTCTCTTTCCTTATAATAATTACAGGAGGCTTTTAAAAGTGACCTTAAAACATGAGGTCATGTTTGTGTGTGTGTGTGTTACAATGTTATCCTGAAACTACCTAACTGTCCAGCTATGCCAGTAGATCACAGGCTCCTTGAATGTTGGGACCATACTCTTTCAGTGATGTAACCTCAGCACCAAAATCTACATTTAGAATCACCCTCATTCATTGTTGATTGGTTTGCCTAATGAACACTCCAAGCAGGAAATGAAGAGAACCCGGACAAGGTCACCATGAGGAGCTAATAACCACTTAAACAGAGTGAAGGAAATTGTTTAGAGTAACTCCCAGGGTTTTGATTGGCATGCAGGCGAGTCTGCAATGTTTCACTTTTAATTAACTTCGAGGTGGAATAAAATAATGAAGATGCTTTCAGCCTGGGATAAGTGGATGAGACGAGGGTTATTTTTTTATCCAGGATGTTGCCACTTTTCCCAAAGAAAAATAGAAGCAAAGACATTAATTATTAGGAATAAAGTAGTGTGTTGCACTGATCAACAGTATGCCTTTAAAGAATGTTTTCATTTATGAAGTTCCTCAAGCAAGGTCAAGTAGCTGTGCCAATTACTGTTATATCTAGGTTCCTTGCAGTAGATATTACACAGGCTTTGGGGGCTCAACCCTTCCCAGAGTTTATAACTCAGGAAATACATTAGTATTCTTACCTGCTGGTAAGAATGTTCTCTAATTACAATGCAAGTAACCTGTATACTTCTTAATCCATACATAACCTGTTGATGACATAACAAGATAGGATTGGAAGCTAAAAAGGAAGTTTTACCAGGAACTAGATAATAGATCACTTGTCTCCCTTGCTAAGGTAGTTTCTTCATGTACATGAAGTAATTTTTGCAGGTTGGGCATGACTGCGAATAAAGATACAGCCCACAGTTGGGGTGACATGTGACCTCCTAGAACTCATCCTGATTGGGCAGAAAAACATCATCACTAACCACCTCAGCAAATATCTCTTAGTATAGACTGAAGAGGCTGTGCTCTCTGATCTTTCCTGGACTTGAGGTATAGAAGCAGCTATCCTCTTTGTTAAAAAGATGCTTTTCTGAGCTTTCTGCAGTTAAATATAATTTCTATAGAGATTTATATATTAGTGCTCATTTTCAACAACATCACATCCATGCTATCAAATTACTTTTCTTGAGGGGAAGTAAATTAATGAGAGACAAACTCAATTCTGATTTAACTAGCTTTACTAGGATGTACAGAAAGAGAAAATGGTGGTAGGATATGGACACTCTAAAGGTCCTGAGCTTTGACCACAGACCAGATCGGCTGCAGCTGGTGCTCCATCAGTTCTTCAGGATGATATTCTAGGAGCCAACTCTATTCTTCCAGCCCCCCGCCCCTTCCTAGGGAGAAGGAAGACGGGGAACCGTACAGCCAAGCCAGCCTCCGGGAATAGCTACTTAAACCACATCTGCCACGGGCCACATCCACCCTGAAGGAGAATAAGCCAAGCACTTAAATAAATTTAAATGGAGATGAAGCTGAATGACCCGTGTCACTTCTATCTTTTCATTTCGTTCACAGTCCTGATAAATGGGCCTATTTTCATTTCTCTAAATGCCTGACATCAAGAGTGCTTCCTTACCACTGAAGCACATGAGTGGGCTAAGATGGACTGAACAGTTCTCTGAAAGTCACTGAAATGAGGTCAACAATTGTTGAAATTCTCCAGCAACTGGTTCATAGTGGAATATTGGCCCAAACTGGTCAAAGAAAAAGTATCTGGAGAGAAAAAAAATTAGGGTAAAATTGAAAGAGTTGAGTTTGCAGTGCTAATGAGACACCCAGGTGGCCCAGTAGGCACAGGAGAAAAAAGTCTGGGGATGCTGCTTTGGAAGTACTCACAAGAGGGAGAGATCTCACACTCTAAACACCCATCAGTTATTATATTTAGCCATACAAAGGAAGGGGTTGACCACACGTCAGTGTACAATGTCCCAGCGCCTGGATAGTGCTAAAGGAACGGTAATAATTCTTAATGCTGTTTCTCTCATTAAACTGTTACCAAAAACATTATTACATCAGAATTTTATAATAATCATGTTACAATAAATTAGTTATTATTATAGCTGCATTTAATGCTAATACTTCAAAGGCAATATACTTGTTTCAACAGCAATACATTTGAAACCACAGCTCAGGATGTGTCATTTCAGTAAAGATTTCAAGGGTGTGTTTTGCATTCATCTTGTTGATCAAATTTAAGTGTAAGTAATTTCCCTCTTGTTTTTCAGCTGCCTGATATATCAATATTCAAACTCACTTAAAAAATAAAGTAGCTAATATGAAAATAAAAAGATGATTGTTCACAAATTCAAGCTTCAAGCATCTGAAGTAGAATGTGTACATATATACTTAAATAAATAGATTTTGAGAGTGGAGAATTAAAATCAGAAAGATAATTTAAATATTGAAAGCAAATGATTTAAATAATTTTTAACTTAAAGATATAACATTGGGAAAATTGATAATTTAAAATCATATAGGATTGTAGAAGATACTAACATTCTAAGGAAAGTTTTATATTTTCTAATAATGAAAGACACCAACATAAATAGGTGAATTTGCCTTCTGCTTGGTTCAAATTGGTTGACTTGGTAGAGTTGATATCCAGATAATTCCTGCCTGTGATGGAAGAAGCTGCAAGAATTCCTTACAATTCTAAGATTTTAGTTCATGTAACAATATTTCAAGATAATTTTCTTAAAAACTGTGCCACCCTTACTTGCTATTTCTTATATATATATTTCCTATAATGGCAGTCACAATGAAATAATTTGAGGCTTAGGGAAACTGTAAGGTATAAGAACTGAAGAAAAGGTTGAGGTAAAGTTAATGTGTTTAAATATATATTATTTCCTATTTACATAGAAAGATATTTTTCTTTTGGCATAATTCTAAATTTCAAAAGGGTAAATTTAAAAAGAAAAAAAGGTCATCTTTTTTAGTTTGAATATTCAGGAACATGAAGTTATATAGATCAAGATACATCAAGCACAGTTTAATTTTTCATGTTATCAGATGAAAACAGATTAATATTTACATTTAAAACACTACTGCATTGTATATTTATAATAAAAGTTAAATTCAGTTACTGATTTTGCTAAAAATATTTTTATCGTTATCTTAAATAATAAATATTTATAAAGTGCTATGCAGCATGCAAAGGAAATAACAAAGAATAGCTTTTCCTATTGAACTGGGTGGTTAACCCCCAATGAAGTTGTGTGATCCTTTCAATTACCTTTAATAAATAAATATTTTCATCATTCTAGTTTATGACGAGCTACAAAGTTAACAAAATTGTCCAAATAAATCATTAATTTTACATGTAGTCTATTTACCTTCTGCAAATAAATGATCCAGAAATAGGAAACTTGATTTGACGATAAACGTTAAATATCATATGTTAATGAAATATCATTCTATTTATCATTCATTATGAAGATTTAAATGTATCAAATACACCTCTCCAACCCAGCTGGCAGAAGACGTGGATAATAAATACTGACACAGCCAACTAAAGGCAGATATTCCTACTTATATACAATCACATGAAAAAGTTAGGAACCAAAAACTAGCTATGTGATAATCATCTTTCCTTTGGTATCACTGAGATACATCCTCATTTTATTAAATAAACCTGTATGAGAGTAAGGCTCAGCGACAACATATTTAGACATAAAAAATAAAATATTAGTAATAAAAGAAACTAAACCCTGCTTATTCTGTCTTCTTAGGAAAAACATGCAACTCAAATATTTGCACTAGTTTCATTCAGAAAATTGACCACTCTACTAACCTCAGCCTATTTACAGCTGAGGGTTACAGGCAACAATCTAGGAGAGCACAGGTGCCTTATTAAGTGATCAGTAAGCGACTTTTGATGAATAGTTTAGTGCAAGTTCATTATCAATACTAAAATATAACAACTCGAAGTGCATTTCTTGTTAACAACACCATTACAAATACAAAAAGCACATTACATTATTTTTAAGTTCTTGTCATTCAAGACAAAAATTGAGTAGCAAATCAGATGTCATATTATTATATATTTCAAAGAAGACAAGAAAGCCACAGAATTGGTCATATAGTAGAACACATATTTTTCTTTTCTTTTAAGAGAATGAAGACTTGTTGATACATTTCATTTGAATGTAAATACTAATATCTTTTTTTCTTACACTTTTGGAACTTTTGGCTACATTCATTTCCTCTACTGTTTTCTGTGCTGCTATCACTGTCACTGGTTTGTTTTTGCCTCTTTCGTTTATTCATCTGATAAAGGTCAGAGTCACTTGGTTGTTGGTGAGTCCATTCATAAGAGCTGGGTCCAGCCTCTAGATCTGGAACGTGACTCAGTGAGGAAGACACAGAAGTGCTATTAGGAAGTGGTGCTGTCATCTCATAGTAAGGAAGCTGCAGTGCTGGACTACATGCATGCCACTGCTGTGGAAAAAACCCACAGACATTCATCTACCAACACAAGCCCACAAAAAAAAAACTTAACAGTTTACATTCATCATACAAATAAGTACGAGCTAACCAAACCACGTGTTAGTACAAGCAACTCAGTGACTTTTCATAGTAAGGATGTGATAGTTTCCTTAAATGCTTAACATAAAGATTCAAGGTAGTATATAGCTTACTACATTACAGATTAGTGCTATACTACAGAAATACAATGCAAACCACGTATGTAGCTTTAAATCTTCTAGTAGCCACAATATGAAAATAAAAATAAAACAGGTGCAATTAAATAATATAATTTATTTATCCCCAAATATCCAAAATATTATCATCTCAACATATCACCAATATAAAAACTGTTGAGATATTTTACTTTTTTTATACTAAGTCTTTGAAATCTGGTGTGCCTTTTATATTTACAGCATATTTAATTTGGATGCTAAATTTTCATTGAAAATACTTCATCTAAATTTAGATTACATAAAATTTAGTTGAAAAAGTAGATATACTACTCAAGTTCTTTCAAACATACTTAAAAGTTTTGCAATAACTGAGTCAAGTCCCTGTTTTTAAATTTAAATTTTAATTAAAATTAAAAAAATTAAAAACTCAGTTCCTTATAGATGGCTGATGGCCACCATATTGTACAGCACAGTTTTCAATTGTTAAGATAGATACTTCCTTGTTTTTAAACTAGTTTTTAACTCAAATTTCTAACTATTCAAAGTAAATGAAAGATTAATAGAGATAACATGTTCTTGTGTGTGTGTGTGTGTCTGTGTATTTCTCATCTCATTAAAGATTTTAAAAATTTCAGAAAGAGGATATTGACAGTTTTAGATGAGAACTGGCTGTTTATTAATATCGTACTATAACTAAGAAAAGTTTTTTTCTAAAAGTTAAATTATCAATTTTCCTTATGTTTCGAAAAATCTGAAGGTCACATGTATGTTGGATGTTTGCAAGAAATCACATCCTGTGAATCAGAATACCTGTGTTATAGTCCTACATCTTTCATTAACAACTTGTATAATCTTGGGCTTGTTGATTAATATCTCTGAACCTCAATTTTATTATGTATAAAATGAAGTGGGAGAAGAAAAATATTTCCTAAGTTCCCTTTTAAAAATACAGACCATCATTATGATTTCTAGTCCAGAACCATATTTTTGAGAGTCTTTGGAAATAATGTAGTTTACTCTAGCAGTTGAGACTCTTTGCCTGTAGTTAAAAGAAGAAATTTATTTTTAAAAAATCCATGTCCAAAAGCAATATATTTTTGATTGATGATTATAGTCTACCAAAATGTTTCATTAAAATAAATTATTCAATTCTAAAAACATATCTTCTAAAATAGTCATTTTTTTTCCACATCTTTTTTTATTGGAGTATAATTGCTTTACAATGTTGTGTTAGTTTCTGCTGTACAATGAAGTGAATCAGCTATATGTATATATATATCCCTTCCCTCTTGGACTTCCCCTCCACCTCATCTCATCCAAGTCATCACAGAGCACCGAGCTGAACTCCCTGTGTTATATAGCAGGTTCCCACTAGCTATTTTATACATGGTAGTGTATTTACATCAAATCTAACCTCCCGCTTCATCCTACCCTCCCCTTCCCACCCTCGTGTCCACATGTCCGTTCTCTGTCTGTATTTCTATTCCTGCCCTGCAAATAGGTTCATCTATACCATTTTCCTAGATTCCACATGTATGCATTAATATACGACATTTGTTTTTCTCTTTCTGACTTACTTCACTCTGTATGACAGACTCCAGGTCCATCCACATCTCCACAAATGACCCAAATTCATTTCTTTTTACAGCTGAATAATATTCCATTGTATATATATACCACATCTTCTTCATCCATTCCTCTGTCAATGGACATTTAGGTTGCTTCCATGTCCTGGCTATTGTAAATAGTGCTGCAATGAACACTGGGTTACATGTGTCTTTTTGAATTATGGTTTTCTCAGGTTATATGCCTAGTAGTGGGATTGCTGGGTCATATGGTAGTTCTATTTTTAGTTTTTTAAGGAACCTCCATATGGTTCTGCACAGTGGCTGCATCAATTTAAATGAGAACTCTATAGTCAAATTTTACTTGGACCACAGTATGCCATCACTAGCACCTGCCCCTTTTCTGTTGACACATTGGCTGTTTGCTTAGGTACTATGTATGGGATTTCAGATGACTGTGTTAGAGCAGACTGCCATTGGGGCAGAGAGCTCAGGGCAGCTTCTGCCTTCATTCCAGGTTTAGATTTGAGCAGCTTAAGTTCCAAGTAGTTTTCATGTTCTTTATAGTTTCTATCATGGTATATATTGAACCAAACACATATCAAACTTACCATCTTCTGAAAGAAAAGATATTCTGGAGGTAAAGCTGCATTATTAATTGGAGAGAACTGCATGGGAAAGGAAGATCTGCCCACAACTTCTTCATTTCTTGGGAGGAAGGAAAAGAAGTAATACAAAGTTAAAATTCCTATGCATAAATGTCCTTTATTCTTAAAAAAGAAAGGTCTTCATAATTTAAAAAAAGAGCTGCTCTAAAAGAGTTCAATTAAGATAAATTAACTTTAAACACACAATGAGTTATTACACTGATAATGTAGTGACATAGCAGTACCTCAAGTCTCACTAATTACTACATATTGAAATCTCAACATTCAGAGTCATATTTGGCTTTCTGGCAGGAAAATGTTACTCAATGTTATAGCTGTATAAAGACAAAGAACACTTAAATATGAAGAAAGCAAAGCAAATAATCACCAAGGGTAGAATCAATCTTCTACAAATAAAAAAAGTGAAAGAAAGGTAGAAATTTTCTCAATTTATTTTTGAAGGAATCCTCACTGTTTAACTACAAAAATTATACTCTTTCTGAAATGAGCTGCTGATGTTAACACAAACACATATTTGCTGATTTCTTCTACACATGAATTAAAATAATTTAAAAGTGGTAGTGTCCTAAAGTTTCATTTATACATGTAATATTAGCTTCTATAAATAAAGATGTCTTTTATTGGGCATCTTTCTTAAAGATGTCTAATAAATTCCAATGGTACACATACTGGCCAGACTCTATAGCTAGTCTTCATTAGTCTACTTGCTCCATAGTATTCCACAATGTTGATGCTAATACTATTAATCTTAGGAAGTTTTCTGTGGGGAACAGTGAAATTAACACAAGCAGGTGGCGGCAAAGGCAAAGGCATGAGAATGACAGGAAACAGTCAAATTGATAGGCATTGGTAAGTGGTCAGAGTAGTACCACAGAAGCCAGTGGAAAAGTGACTTTCATCAGGGAAAGCTTAGACAGCGTCGGTTGTTGTAGAAGAGTAAACTGGATAAGGATCAAAGCTACTCATTTGTTGATCAGAAGGTTCGTAATAACCTTTAAAAGAACAGCTTCCATATAACCATGGGGTTAAGAAGTGAATAGGAAGTAAGGATGTGAAGGATAGTTTTTCAGTGAGAGGAAGGGGAAAAATATAACAGCCTGATTTGGAGAAAGAGTTTCAAGGAGGTTCGAACACGTTAGTGGGGTAAGTGATGGTAAAGAAACAACATAAAAAGTGCAACGAAGTTACAGAGTGGGGAAGATACAACCCAGTTGCAGAGGTGGTGAGATTAGCACCATTATGAAAACAGCTGCAGACTATCTTTCTTATGCGAATCTCAGGTCATGCCTAGATGTCTCCAAAGAGGAATCACATGTAAATTGAACTGTCAATTCAAAATCTATATGTTGAAGTCCTAATCTGCAATACTTCAGAATGCACCCTTATTTGGAAATAGGGTTGTTGCAGATGTAAGAGGAGGTCATACTGCAGCAGGATGGGCTAAACGAGTATTCTTACTTATTATAAACAAAAGGGGAAATTTGGAGACAGATACACACAGGGAGAACACCAGGTGAAGATGAAGGTAGAGAGCCGGGTGATGCTTGTACAAGCCAAGGAATATCAAAGATTGCCAACAAACCAGGAGAAGCTATGGGAGAGGCACAGGACAGATTCCTTCTCAGCCCTCATAAAGAAATCCAGCAGGCACCTTGATTTTGGAATTTGAGCCTCCAGAACTGTGAGACAATCCATTTCTGTGTTTAAACACTCTGTGGTACTTTTTACGGTAGCTTTAGCATGCTAACACAGGAACTATTTATTAAAGACAGAAGGTGTAAGAGGCAATCACGAGCACAAAATCCCATTTCCAAGGAAGACTAGTGAAAGACTAGGGCATAACACGTGCACCGTTTTTCTTTGCACAACACTTCTGGGATATGATAACCTTTTTTCACTCTTCCTTTATAATGTAGTGCATACGAGAAGAAGAAGGTACTACCAGTGGAGTATTATGGAATATACACACATTTCTGATCTTCTATCCTAGAATTTTTGATGATTAAAAGTATATCGAACACAAGTAGAGAATGTAAGAGTTACTGCCATCTCCTAGTTGTTTGCCTAGTCTTTTTCTGCCGAAAACCTAGCAATGGCTTGTTTCTTCTAAACTCCTGAAGAAAAAGAGGTATGTTTTCCCACTAGAAGAAGAAGGGAAGCTCTTATATTACACAAATGGCTCAATTCATGAGTCCACAGTTTCTCTTATACCAAGGAAGTGAATCACTACCCCTTTTTTGCTAACATTCACTGAAAGTATTTACTAGATACTAGCTATGTGCCTGGTATTTTAAATACCTTGAATTTATTATAAAATTTGATTCTCATGAACTTTTGAGGTATTACCCTCATTTTAGAGATGGGGTACGGTGTGCTGATTTGTCCAAGATTATACTGTTTTTTTTTGGTTTTTTTTTTTAGCTCTTTATTGGAAGATAATTGCTTTACACTCTTGTACCAGCTTTTGAGGTACACCAAAGCAAATCAGCTGTATTTATACATATATCCCTATATCCCCTCCCTCCTGTGACTCCCTCCTACCCTCCCTGTCCTGGCCCTCTGAGGCATCACCCATCATCGAGTTGATCTCCCTTTGTCATATAGCAACTTCCCACTAGCTATCTACTTTACAGTTGGTAGTGTATATATGTCTATGCTAGTCTCTCACTTCGTCCCAGATTCCCCTTCGCCCCCGTCCCCCCAACCCCATGTCCTCCAGTCCATTCTCTGCACCTGCATCCTTATTCTTGCCCTGTCACTGGGTTCATCAGTACCATTTTTTTAGATTCTGTATATATGAGTTAGCATACAGTATTTGTTTTTCTCTTTCTGGCTTACTTCACTCTGTATGACAGACTCTAGGTCTATCCACCTCATTACATATAGCTCCATTTCATTCCCTTTTATGGCTGAGTAATATTCCATTGTATATATGTGCCACATCTTCTTTACCCATTCATCTGTTGATGGGCATTTAGGTTGCTTCCATGTTCTGGCTATTGTAAATAGTGCTGCAATAAACATTATGGTACATGTTTCTTTTTGGATTATGGTTTTCTCTGGGTATATGCCCAGGAGTGGGATTACTGGATCATATGGTAGTTCTATTTTTAGTTTTTGAAGGAACCTCCAAACCCTCCATAGTGGCTGTACCAACTTACATTCCCACCAACAGTGCAGGAGAGTTCCCTTTTCTCCACACCCTCTCCAACATTTGTTGTTTCTAGATGTTTTGAGGATGGCCATTCTGACTGGTGTGAGGTGATACCTCACTGTGGCTTTAACTTGCATTTCTCTGATGATTAGTGATGTTGAGCATCTTTTCATGTGTTTGTTGGCCATCTGTATGCCTTCTTTGGAGAAATGTCCATTTAAGTCTTCCGCCCATTTGTAGATTGGGTTATTTGCTTTTTTGGTATTAAGCTGCATGAGCTGCTTGTATATTTTGGAGATTAATCCTTTGTCAATTGCTTCATTGGCAAGTATTTTCTCCCATTCTGAGGATTGTCTTCTTACCTTGTTTATGGTTTCTTTCGCTGTGCAAAAGCTTTCAAGTTTCATTAGATCCCATTTGTTTATTTATTTATTTATTTTTATAAATGTATTTATTTATTTTATTAGCTGTGTTGGGCCTTTGGTTTTGCTGTGCGCAGGCTTTCTTTAGTTGCGGTGAGTGGGGCTACTCTTCGTTGTGGTGTGCAGGCTCCTCATTGCTGTGGCTTCTCTTGTGGAGCACGGGCTCTAGGCGCATGGGCTTCAGTAATTACAGCACATAGGCTCAATAGTTGTGGCTCACAGCTCTAAAGCGCAGGCTCAGTAGTTGTGGCGCACCGGCATAGTTGCTCTGAGGCATGTGGGATCTTCCTGGAGCAGGGATCGAACCCATGTCCCCTGCATTGGCAGGCAGATTCTCAACCACTGCGCCACCTAGGAAGCCCCCATTTGTTTATTCTTGATTTTATTTCCATTATTCTAGGAGGTGGGTCAAAAAGGATCTTGCTTTGATGGATGTCATAGAGTGTTCTGCCTATGTTTTCCTCTAGTTTTACAGTGTCTGGCCTTACATTTAGGTCTTTAATCCATTTTGAGTTTATTTTTGTGTATGGTGTTAGGAAGCGTTCTAATTTCATTCTTTTACATGTTGTTGTCCAATTTTCCCAGCACCACTTGGTTATACTGTTAATAAACTGACAGAGGCAGGATTCAAATTCAGGCAGTCAGATTTCAGCACCTATTTTGTCCCAATTTCACTAGACAGAAATGCGGGTGAGAATGAGGACGTGGAGCACACTGTGGTATACTTGGGGTGCAGTACTTCTCCTAAAGATAAGCCTGGGAAATTGCCAGTCCTAAGAGGCCACTCTTCCGTGCCTAGGAGTGCTGATATAATTAGCAGGCATGGGAGGTTTAGCTGTTGTTAGTTTACTTGAGAATATTCCATTCTGCTACAGAAAACAAGAAAACAACCAGGATGGATGAAACTCACAAGAAATGCTTAGGGTAGGCTTTAAGTAAGCTACACTGATGCAGCTGATGCAGCAGAGAGAGGAACAGGGTCTATGAATATTAGTGTGGCCAGAACCCAGCTAATATGAGTTTATGAGATAGTGATGAAACTGTGTTAGAAACAGAATAAGCAAGTGACTTGGGGGACACAGGCAGAATTCATAATATATATTAAATATGCATAATAAATAAGTTAGTAAGTTTTAAGAGATGCCACAGATAGAGAGATTCAATAGAAAATATGATGGAACAAATAAGATTGTTACTCATAGAAACAAAGGGAAGGAAATACCTAGTCCTTATCATGGCACCTATGATATGAGCTAACAGCTATGCTGCTCTTCTTGTCTTTGCTCTGCTTAAGAAACTCAGATAGAATCTGTGGGCATCTAGCTCCTTCTGCACCCGGGTGTATTTGCCCCTGTGTCTCTTTGAGAGAGCGAGTGAGACTAGCTTCAGGAACTTTCTATCTGAATGGAATCCCTTACTCAAACCTCAACTCTAGTGCTTATAACCACACTACCAGCAGGGAAGGCTGATGCAGCAGAGAGAGAAACGGCATATAAACAGTAGTGTAATCAGAACTCGGTTGGTATGGTCCTTCTGCCCACTTGTACCCTATGCTACTTATGCTAATCTATCCGATATCTTTGCTTTTGCTTTTCACTATCCAATATCATTCCTTTTGCTTTTGACTGTATCTTTTAAATTGGTTTACTAAATGGTATTATTTGAGCATCTTAGTTTGCTTTGGGAGACTTTCTGTCCCATGACCTTTGGGATAGCTGAACTGAGAGTGTCCTTGCAGGTACTGTTGCATCAAGAATACACAAAATTTGAGAATATTTTGAAAATTACCATAAAGGAGTTCTAAAAAGTAGTAAAATAAATAGTAGAGTGGCTTAATGTCAGAAGGCTTAATTCTAAGCCTAGCAACTATCACTTTTTCATCTCTGTACCCTTGGCAATTAGTTATGTTTTGCATCTCTATTATTTATTCAAGTATAAAATATGGATAATAGTATCTCCATGATCCATCGCAATGAGACTTTGGATGCTCATTTAACAATTATGAAAAGTATGCAGTAACCTATAAAGAATGCCACAAATATAAATCTCTTCCACCTACGGCAGAAAATATTGACTGAACTTTAAATGCAAATATTTTCTGTTGCTTTTCATGGTTTCAGGAAAAATGAATTCCTTAATATTATCTTATGTCTAAATAGTAAGGTTTTACAGCAGTCCAGTGCTAGCATGAGACCTTATTTATTTGCTTTACCTTTATGAAAAAAATTTTTTTAATTACCTGTAGCTGTGTGAATTTATCTTAACACAGCTCTCAAAACTTTGGTTAGCTGGTTCACAAGATCGAGAGCTCCCTTTAAAAGAAATAGAATAACAGATTACTTCACGGTACAAGTTTTTGGAGCTCTGACATTAAACCATTTTTAAAAAGTCCATATAAGAGACATGAATATGTCTTTGATCCCCTAAGTAATATTTATAGGTTGTTTACATCATTATAAATGACTGAATTATAACCAAGCTTTGTCCAAACCAATGGGTGTAGAAAAGAATTATGTTGACATGGGGCCATATAAGATAAGTGATGCTGTTTGGTTCTACACACCTGTAAACTAAAAATGTCAAATACACGCCTGGAAACTAAAAATCGCAAATAATCAGTGTTATTTGCCTCCTGTATAGAAAGCATGAGTTCTCTACACTGTACTGACAAAAGTGAATGCAACCCAACAGAGGATACTGAGCAGCTGGCTGGGGATGTGTCAGAACATGACACAGCCTGGCCCCTTTAACCAGTCAGTGTGAGTTCACGGGACAGTACTTGAGAGCATGATACAGCCAATCATCTTTGCAAAGACAAAATAAAACAAACGAAATGCAAAGTTATGTGTTTCCTTTGCAAGAAGGCATTATTTTCTTATTCTTATTTATTTACTTTTTTAGTATCGTAAGAAGAATAAAAACCAAACAAGGGATACATCAATAAATCTGAATCATTAGGGGAGGAAGGCCACATAAGCATTGCAAACATTGCAACAAAAGCATAAGCACTACCTCTATCAGTTCCTCAAACTATGAAAGGACTAGAGCAATTGTACAATGTCTCTGGGCATCTAATCAAAGATGATCAGGAGAAGGCGTTTGAGGCCATTCATGTCAGGAAGCTTTCTTCCACGGCTATTAATGGTCAGCCTTTGGGCAGCTGCTTTTACAGGGACTCAGATCCAGGGTGACATGTATAGCATGGTAACCCCAGGAGAAGGTTACCCCACCCTATCTTCCAAATAGTAGATATTTGATACCACTGAGAAGAAAATCAGGAAATAGCCTTGCTGTATAAAAGCTAGAGTTGTGTGTCCCAGTTCATTTAGATTTAATTTTTAACAGTCAGAAGCAACTATCATAGCTATTTGCTGATTGACATTAAAATAGAACACTTTAAATTTTAATATAGAAAAGATGCTATAGAGTTGGCAATGTAATTGGTAATATTAACTAATTATATAACATTATGAATGTGTTCCGAGAAATTTTAAGAGAACACATGGGCACTTTTTTGGTCTTAGGCTATAAAATAGAAAACAAAATGTTTAGACCTCTCCCAACAATGCCACCAATAAAACACACTTAGAAGATTCATCAGTGACGGAACCTACCAAATCGATACTGCACATTAATTGGTCTTCCATATAAACGAATTCCATTCAGCAAAGCTATGGCATAAGACACCGACTCTGGGTGTTTAAAGCAGACAAATCCAAAAGACTTCGGCTTTCCTTCTCTGTCTTTGCATATAGTCACTTTGGTTAATGGCCCAGCCTATAAGAAACTTAAAGATTATTTTCTCATAAATCTAAAGTTTTTTTACAATAAAAAAATCAAGGATATTCAACTTCAGACAAAAAAAAAATCTGTTAGCCATAACAGCTTTATGTAACTCTGTTAATAATGTATTTTCCTAACAATAAATATCATACTTCATCACCCTTTTCTTGGAATTTTTCTGGCTCATCAAAAATCATTCATGGTGTTAAGATCAAGAAATTTTAGGTAATAGCTCCAAATCTTAAAAGGAAATATATGTTACCCTTATGTTAGGCCTACCAAAACAACTGAGTGCATTTAAAGTTAAGATTAAAATACTACTTTGTCTACGTACATATTAACAGTGTATAACTCAAAAATAAATTGAAATGACAAACCCAATGTTCCTTGAGTTATCATAAAGAAACTGGTACCATTACATCAAAGCCTAATTTTTTTCTGACAAAATTAAACATTTTCACAAGAGAAAATAAATTTTTGATCTGTATAGAAACAGTATTTTAATCTGGTAATCCCATTTGGTAAACATGCCCAAAGGGAAAAATGTTTTACTATGTTTAAGACTTTTAAGGAGGTGCATTATTTATAAGAATGAAAAACTAGGAAGGCTAACAGGAGAATGTTATTCCATGGTGTATTATTAAAACAGAATAAAATGGAATAAATTGAAAATATTCAGATTTTACTGATAATAAACCTATAATTATCAATAGAGTAAAAAAGCAGAACCAGCTATTGTAAAAAAAAAAAAGTGTTAATTACAACCAAAAAAAGTTTTATCTCCATCGTGATAATGATTAGAAGTACTCACCAAGAATTACAAATAAATAAGATTGAATGGTGAATGGCTCATACTTTTTCACTGTACATTAATGATTGATTACTTTTCTCTGTTGACTTGGAGAAATATATTAAGAAATTGTTTTTAATCTAAAGAAGAATGTTAATTACCATCTTTAAAACGATGCTGTATTTTAAGATTCAATCTTTCTCTTTTTATTCTCTACTTTCCCAGGGAGTAGCTCATCCTCCCTTCTGGCTTCAAGAACCACCCCATCAACAAATCTGTTTTTCACACTCATGCCTCATTCAAGGAGACAGTCTCCTAGAAATCTCCATGTGACTATACTTCAAACTCAACATATTTGAAACTGAGTTCATCACCTTTCCCCTTGCAATCTCTACTTCAGTATTTCTTGGTTAAAAGTACAAAGATATTAAACCAGATTTTCACTCTTCCAAGAAGTGAAAAGTCCTTTATCAGAAATTTGAAAGAAACTAGTAAAAAGGATAACTATATGTACTAAAAAACTAAATCAATTTTAATTAGTACTTTTCCACTGCTGATATTAAATACATGAAATCACAAATGGACAGAACATGCTTACATGCTCTGGATGTTACAAATTCAAACATCTGCCCATGCATTTCTAAAGATAAAGTTTAACAAGATGACTTGCTTGTAGCAACAATCATAATTCTTTAGTCTTTTTAAACAAGAATGAAATACATAAACAGCGTTGCCAGTTGTTAAGGTTTGCTAAGTTTTGCTGGGTTGAAGCCTTTCTAAAAGATACCCCACTTTAGCAAATTCTTCCAGAATTTGGCTTAGGCAAAAATAAAAACGTATGCTTGGCTGTCTGATTTGTTAAAAGAGATGAACATTTTGTTTAGGTAGAAATTATAAAAAATGAGCTCTATCTATATTGCAGACCCACATACAACTGATATAGATCCAGTCCCTGATGACTAGAAATAATACATGTGCATGGGGGCCTTCATGCCTCTCCACTCCCCTCATCAACACCCTCCCCTCCATTTTTGTTGGATTAACATGAAAGAAGCCTCCCGGAGAAAAAGAACTATAAATTTTCTTTCTTTCTCTCTCTCTCCCTCCCACCCGTCCCTCTCTCCCTGTCTTCCTTTTTTTTTAAGTTAGAGTGATAAGTTTCAAGTAATACTGGGAGAAAAAAAATAACTTTAGGAAAAGACAAGTATTGGAGTAGATTAAAAAAAGCAAGTTTAAAAAGATGCCAAGTTAGAAGAATAAGCATAAAAGCCTTAAAATCAACAATATTTTTTAAATAATAAATCTATTTTACATCCAGGAAAGGAAAATGTGTTCCTGGAGGAAATTCTATCAAATTGTGTGTATCTATAATTAATAGAGGGGTGCTTTTTCAAAGACTACATAAATAACCCCTTTCACCTCTGGTACTCATACTTAGCCTTCAATATTTAGTTTTGCTATTGTCTTCCTTTGAACTCACCCGTATTCTGATAGGGCGAAGTCACTCTTGATTTCTCTTGATGTTAGTATCAGTAGTATTATTAATAATAGTAGTAATATCAGTAGTAGTAGCAGCAGCAAACACTTAGAAAGTGCCAGGTTCCGTTCTGTTTTATCTGGATTAGTTTATTCAATCTTCACACCACATCATATTGTAGATACTATTACTCCTATTGACATTTGAGGAAACTGTGACACTGAGCTATTCATTTACTTGGCCAAAGTCACATTGCTGAAATCAGAATACACACTGTAAACAACTTTGCTATACTATGTGTCCCTCTTTTTTTTTTTTTGCAGATTATCTTAAATCATGGTAATTAATTTGAAATATCTCCTTTTAGAAAGACCAAGGGCTGTCTCTTAAATTTGTATGTCCAGCACCTTACTTGGTGTCTGTCATATAATTGTGGATCATTAAATGGTTAAATGAATGGCTGAATGAGGACATCTCTTTAGCAAGTGAGACCTAGGTGTATACAGTAGGTAACTGTTTACAGGATACAGGAGGTTTAATCCTGGTGGTACCCGGTCTGGAAGAGTTTTCATAAGGTCCTCTTGGTGTGAAATAACGGGAACTGGCCAGGGAATCAATTGGTCATTGTCATGATTTGGCTGCACATATCATTTCAAATCTCAATTCATTTCATTTATCATCCTGGAGTAAAAACAACTGCCACATAAAAGGGCTTGGGGGAATAAATAATGTATATGTAAACATGGTAAAATGTATTCCTCTCATTTCGCGGGATGTAAGGCGCGAGGGCGCTTATTACCTGAAGGAAGACAGTGACAGGGCTGCTTTCTGTTTTGCCTGAGCACACCCAAGGCCCAGGCAGCCACTGGAAAGCCCTTACTCAGGGCTGGGAGTTGGAGGATGCCCAGTCACTGCTCACCCTAGGACTCTTCAGTGGGGAAGGGATGGGGATGGGCACACTTTCTGTCACTTGGCTACCCGGCTGCTAACCTGGAGACAAGTGCGCCAAAGCGGAACTACATTAAAACCAAGCCGCAGGATGCGGACGGAAGGGGGCTGGGCTCCGGGTGGTTCAGGTGCGCCCCGCCCCTCCGGCTGCACTTCCGGCTCGACGCGCCCCGCCCCGCCCCTCCGCCAACCGTACCCCACCGACAGTACCTGAAGGAACAGCTCGTAAAGAATCTCTTCCCGCACTCGGGCCTCTAAATTTCCCACAAACACCGTCCTGTCGGCTTCCTCCTGAGCAGGGAACATCCCTCCGTATCGGTCCAAGAATGGAGGAGGCCCCGAGACCACGCCCCCTCTCCCAGCCGGTGGAGCAAGCCAGGAGAGTAAGCGCGCCAGGGGCGGAGCGAGGCTGCGGCGCCACGCCCCCAGAGCCCCATGGTAACCGCCCAGCGCGCCTTCGTCAGGCCCCGGATCCGGCTGGGACCTTGGGAGAGTGAGTGCGAATATGTAAGATTAGTGTGCATGGGGCCTTGGCCTCGTGCTTGTGGAGGTTCCTTCGTTTTCCAGGGCACGACATTAGTAATTGATTTTTTGGATTTATTCAACAAACATTTTAAATAAGGTGATTGTAGAGGTGATTTAAGACCTACTGACTTCATTATAGAAACTCCGAGGCTAATTTCTTTCTTTCCAAACAGCAGATGAATAAATCTTTGGGATTTAAAATTTGTGTTCTTCATAAAATAATTTTTGAAAGAATGAGTGCATGTATGCATGGGTGTGGATACAATAGAGTACTAGAATTAGTTTGTTTACCTAGGAAGCACTCTCTAGTGAAGTCTTTGAAAATGGACACAGGTTTTAGCTGGACTGCAGAAGGCATTTGAACTTGAGAAAACAGACTATACCAAGGAATACTGGAAAGAATATAGCAAGTTTTGCTACTGAAGCAAGAATTCTTGAGAATGGCTGCTGGGTGATTGTATTTTGTAAAGTGTGGACCAGGGTGAAGAATTCTTACTTGAGGATTGAAAAAAAATCCTAAAAACAATAAAGATAACTAAAAGAAAGGAGGAAGAAAACTTACTCAGAATTTCAATACTTTGATAAATTAACTGTCAACTGTCAACTTGGCTTCCTTTCTGATACCAACTGTTAATTTGGCTTCCTTTATGATACCCTGAAATCATCCTGTAAATATCATGCAAGTAATCAGAACACTATTTGGCCTTTACTTAGATGTGGTGAATCCTTTTGAATTGACAAGGTATTCTTTTACATGGTTACTGGACCAAAGAAATTATCTTTTCTAATGCAAAAGGATACATCTTTGGAATCCTGATTTCTAACTTAACTCTGACACTAATTTTATAACTTTAAATAATTTCACTTTTTGGAATTCTGTTTCTTAAGGAATGGATTGGACTAATATAAAATTACCTCATTTAATAGGTATTTTCTGAGTGCTCACTATGTGCCAGGCACTGTTTTTAATCTTTGGGAAACAAAGGTGAATATAAAGATCTGCCCTCCTAAACCCTACAGCGTAATGGGAGAAAGAGACTTCTTGAATGTATAAATACAAAATCATGTGTCAGTAACTTCAGTAGTTACCTTCAGTTGATATGTCGTGAATCTATATGTCCTGTCTGCATTTTTTCTTTCTTCTGTCATCAGTATTGCTTCAGTATGGTAGGAGGGGGTTGAGAAAACTTGCATGTTGTAGGCATATAACAAATTGATCAAATGAATGGATACTCGCAGGTCTGTATCATGTGTAGACCTATTGATTTCTTAAATTCATTTACCCTATAGATTTTATCCAAACCAAGATATTTTCTCTTTAACTTCCTCTCAGACACTTCTTATCTGGGAGCTGTAGCTTTAGATTTCACTGTAAAATATGTAGTGCATGTAAGTCATGATCATATTTTCTTGTTGGATTGAAATTTGCATCATTCTTTGTCTACAATGTGTATGATTTTGGGATTCTTATCATGTCCTCTTTTCTTTTGGCAGTACATAAGTTTATGGTCCGTGTTACTTCTAGAGTAATTCTTTAATGTTTTAAGCTCTGAAAGTCAGCTCAGTGCAGTTAGCTCTTTGCTTAGAATGGAGAGAATTCTTCTGATGTAAGCTTACTGTATTTCCTAACTGAAATTGAGTGAATGCATGGTGATAAGCCTAGTGGTAGCTAAAAGAGAATCCACTGTATTCTCAGAATTTCCTGGACAATTAGTCACATATAAAGTTTAATGGGTTAAATGCATGAATAAAGAATTAGCCTTTCTTCACTCATTTCAGGATGTCTTATACCCCTAACTGCATGAAGACATCAGAAATGAAAGTATGTGTATATATGTAGAGCTCTAGAGTTCTTTTCTCCCCTTCTTTGCCCAGGTGATTATTCTCTTTTGTAGTTCAGCCTAGACAGCATTTCCTGCATACCTTCCCATTCTGCACTGTGGATTAGCTGGCTGCTCCACCTGTGTGGCTACGTAGTTTCCTAGGTATACCTTTTCGGAGCCATCCTCACTGTGAAATACTATAGGGCAGATATATTTCAGTACCTAGAACAGTCCCTGACACCTCTGTAGATAAATGATAAATAGTTGTTGAAATGATACAGTTTGACTAAATGAATATCTCTACTTTGTATGTCCAGCAAATAAGTTAAGCCTGGAAATTAATTGATGCTTAATAAAAGTTGCATAAATGAATGAACACATGAATGACTCAATGGAGAAACTTGGGACATGTTAAGAG
The DNA here is from genome assembly GCF_030028045.1 of Hippopotamus amphibius kiboko. Lineage (NCBI taxonomy): Eukaryota > Metazoa > Chordata > Mammalia > Artiodactyla > Hippopotamidae > Hippopotamus > Hippopotamus amphibius. The sequence goes on along the minus strand of NC_080195.1, from coordinate 88,735,109 downwards.
AGTGTAGTGGATGCCTTTTAAAAATTGACCTCACTTTTGTCTTCATTTTTTTTCTTTCATTTTGTCTTTATTCTGATTTTCTTAACCATATTTGTCCGAAATAAATATAACTTTTTGTGTTGTTTTACTTGTATAAGATGTTTATTGTAAAGAAGTGTTCATAATATTTAAAGAGATAACTAAGAGAGTGAAAATCATCAAGTCTACCATGAAGATGTAAACATTTTGGCGGAAAACCTTCCTAACTTTGATCTATACATATATACATAAAGCATATTTTAGGGAAATAAATCTTACTATCATATTGTTTTTTAGCTTGCATTTTATTACCCCAAAACCATGTAATGAAGGCTTTCTACACCAATAAGTATTGATTTTTCTACATCATTAATTTTAATTCACAGTATGTGTATAATTAGACTAATCTTCCACTGTTAAACATATTATTTTCGGCTATTATAAAAATGCTGAGATGAACTTCCTTGCTTATATATCCTTGTGCACATGTGTTAGTATTTTTATGGAAAAGTATCTTGGATATTTAATTGTGGAACCAAAAGATAAGATCATTAGGCATTTTGACACATATTGCTAAATTATACAATTTTTTTGTGCCAAAATATATTCTGACAAAAAAATGACTACCTCATCTCAATAAATCCTCCTCAACGACCTTCTGTAATTAAGTATAAAGTGCCTAGAAGCTTGCCTGACACATAGGGCCCCATCAATTCATCCTCCTCCTCCTCATTTTCACTCCTATAGTATGATTTATACTGTATGTGTGTCTCCAAGATTCTTAAAATCATTTTTTTATATCCAGGGAGACTAAATAGTACATATATATTGCCTTACGAAACTATAGGCCTTTTATATAATATTCCATCATTCCTCATTGTTTTGCTATTTAATGCAATGGACATTAACAATCCCAGCTTTCTCACTATTGACAGTAAGTGAAAAATAGGAAAATGAAATATAATTTTATATTTTGAAACTTTGCCATGTATTTTATTGTCTTAAATGCCAACTAGATATTTTCAGTATGAGCTCTTTAGAATGGCTAAGATGAAAATAATGTGCAAGATTCATATTACAGTATCATATCAAAAGCACAGAGCAAAAGGAAAAGGATATGTTAAATAGGAAAGACATCCGTTAATTTGACTATAAACTTGTTAGGAATTTCTCTTAAGATGAATGACACTTACATTATCTTTCTTGCCACATTCTGAAAAGATGTAGTTTACTTTTATCTTTGTTAGAAAAGTGTGCTGGTTACAGCTAAATGGTGTGGAAGGACCTAGGTTATTTGTTGGTCTTCAGTCAAGTTATCGTGGTGGCACCCTTTTAAAACTGAAGTCTCACATAAAATTCCCAGAGATCAAACATTCAAAATGATGACATCTCATCAGCAGTTACATTTTTCATGATTTTTAAATGAATACCTCCTTTTTTTGTGGTTCCTCTGAAGCACCTCCCCCAGACCTCAGCATAGTTTTACTGATAGATGAAAATTAAACAGCTCTGTTCTTAAAGTATCTTTTGAAATTTACAGGGACTTGAATTTCCAAAAAAAACAAATTTAATTTTTGAACTTATAGTGCATGTACATAGAGAATAGCAATTCTGTATTTTCCTTGCCTGCTAAAGTCCATTGCTAGAAGGAAAATAAGGGAAAAATTAAGTAAACGTGTGAAAAATCCTGTAATAACTTTCAAATGTTTGTTATATTAACAAAAATATTTTTTAATTTTCAAATAGTAAATCTCAAGAGACAGACTAGCATTTTGAATTTTAAAATAGCCACTGAGTTTGGGTTACAAAATGACATAAATATAAAAAGGCCATATTTTGTACTTGGCAGCTTGGTGAATGTGGATTTATTATTGATTTTATGGTATATAAAGACAACTTAGTTTGTAATCAAAATGAACATAAACCACAACTTTTTCTGACTCCTTTCATTTCTGGCATTCTCTAACATCATATTTGGTTTAGGCTTTCAACAAATGTATTCTTTCCGACCACTTCTGCAATTCTGAGGTTAAGTGGAATAAAGGAAGATATAATTAGCTTTTTCTTTCCCTTAAAATTATCTTGTGTAGCTGAATGTTTATGACTTATTACAGTCTTTAACTTAAAAATCCTTCTCACAAGTACAAGCTAAATGGGAGAAAACAAACTGCCTCACCTTTTAAACAAACAGGGAGGAGCAAAAGCCAGGGATATTTTACATTAAAACCTACCAGACTGTGACAGTCCTACCAAAGAGAAACCTTAATGAATTTCAGAATTTCTTTTTTGGTGAATCTGAGTGCTTCTTTTACTTTTATCAGATTCCAAATGAGAGTATACATTTTTCTCTGTTTGATGTGCTGGGCAAGATCTGGTAAGAACTAATAATTTGATTTATCTTAAAAAATTATATATAAAATAATCAGTATGGTCTGTATTCTGGGATAAAGAATGATACATTATGGTATAAAAATATACTCTGATTTTGGGTACTAATTATATCAAACAGGTTATTTAGAAGAAACTGTGTGTGTGTATGTGTGTGTTTGGTAAATTGTATGTTCTGTATTTTATTTTACTTTCTAGATAATTAGTAACTAGAAAATCTTTTACAAGGAGATGTAAATAGAGAAAAAATACAAATACTCGAGAAATTTAGAATAATTTAGTAACAGAGAAATTAATTCAGTATTTGGAAATCACGACTTAATAAACATCTTGTTTCAATTTCATTTGTTCAAATAACCCTGCTTTTGAGGAAAATTTTTATGTAGGTAAATTGTCAATTGCAAAATAAACAATGTAAACATAGTTTACAACTTTTTTTTTGTCCTGTTACGCTAAAGCAAAACAAAAACCAAAACAAGTTTACGGTAATAAAGTAGAAGTTTATTGTCCTGGTTTACTGCTTTATGGTAATGAAATTTACTAGTTTTAGCAATATCATTACTACTTTATGGTAATAAAGTAGAACTACTTGTTCTACTTTATGATAATAAGAAAAGTAGCAGCTTTACAATTCACAATGAATAGTTTTCTGTTGAGAATTTGCAAAAGCAGGCCATTTCCTTCGTTTTAAATTTTAAAAAAAAAAACTCTTGAACGCATACTTGAATAACCTTAAAATATCAGCTAAAAATTCAAATTATTTCTTATTTCTTTTCAATTGTATATGTAAGCTAAAAGTAAATTCTGTGTTTGAGTTTTGTATTCAAATATAGAATCTAAATAGTAATAATATACAATTTATTATTTATATTTTACTCATTTGAAATTCTCTTGATAGGCATTTTATGTTTTTGTAATGTGTGGTAGTGGTAATTTGAAAGTCAAATCTAAAGTCTAGGCCCCTAACCTTTGTGTCATATCATAGTTGACATCATTCTATACCATTTTAATATCATGGTAGATATTCTCAAATTATTGTTTTAATTAGTAGTTAGGAAGTTGTTTTCAACTGAGAAAATTCAGATGTGATTGCTAAGTATGTTTCTGACTGTTGACAAAAATAAAATATCAGACCTTTAGATATTAATAACAATAAATAGAAAATAAGAAAATTAAAGGTTTAATGAGTCTTAAAATCATGCTTAACCTATGCAAGCTCTTGTGCCTTCTCTGATTTTGCGCAAATTTCTACCCACCCAGGATATTTTGTTGGAATTTCAGTAATTTTTTTCAGATAAGTATGTTTTATTCAATTTATACATGCTCTTCCCTTCTCCACTATTTCAGAGGTTCTGAAATATACCTTTTGGAGAGCGTGTCTCACACTCCTCAACATGAGAATCATTATGATTACATGCCTTCGAAAAAGGAAAAAACATTCTGAAAAACTAGGATTAGTCAGATTGTTTCAAAACTTTTAAATATAACCAAGTGGAAGTGGAGAGGTAGCTGAACAAACTACTGTATATGCAAATCTGTATCTATATGCATATATATTCAAATTATATGTACATGTGTTCTTAGTACATTTTCTGAGTCCTAGTAACTGCTTAAATGGTAGTTGTGGTTGTTACCATTATTATTATAGCAAGTGTCAGCAAATATTTCTGTAAAGGGCCAGATGGTAAATATTTTAGGTTTCAAGGGCCTACAGTCTCAGTTGCATCCATTCAACTCTGCTATCATGGCATGAAAACAGCCGTTGACAATTCATAAACCAATGAGTCTAGCTGTGTTCTAATTAAAATTTATTAATGGACACTAAAATTTGAATGTATTGACATTTTCACATCACAAAATATTATTCTTTTTTTCACCCATTTAAAATGTAAAAGCATTCTTAGCTTGCTGGTCAGATTTAACCCACAGGCCATAGTTTGCCAACCCCTGTGTTCCAGTAAATTACTAATAGAAGAGATGTTACATAGGTTAATTCATCTTTTGCATTTCACAGGTGAGGAAAGTGAGATTCAGAAAAATGGAGTCATTTTTCTAAGATGATACAACTTACAATATGTGATACAGGACACCTGGGAATCATGTTTAAAATGTAGATTCTTTTGCATAGGCTGGAGGTGAAGCCCAAGATTCTTTAATTCTAATACACTCCCAGGTGATGCCCATGGGTATGCAGACCACACTTTTAGTAGTAAGAGTATAGAAATTTGTAGAACCTTACTTAGTTGGCTGTTTGTAGGGCAATGGTCATTCCAAAACCCATGGGATTCTGAGCCCACTGACTCAACAAATTCATCATTATTTTTCTCTAAATTTTTATAAAATTTATATAAAATTTTATATAAAAATATAAAATCTTTATATTTTATATAAAAATATAAAATCTTTCTGATGTGACTAGTAATTTATTTCTATTGACTCACTAACAGCAAATGCCCACAAACAACTTTATAATTTATTGTACCAAAGTGTCTTTAAAGGTGACATGAAAGAACATGGAATTGGCAATTAAAAGACCGAGATTCAAATCTGGTGGCTTGCTCTCCCAGGCCAAATCACTTAACCTCCCTGAACATCAGTTTACTCATTTTTAAATTTGTAATACTATCTCAGTGCATTGTCACGCTCAAAGGAGATAACATAAATGAGTGATTCGGTCAATTATAAAGTAATATAAATTAGGTTAGAATAATCTACTGTGTTTTCTTCCATGTGCATTTTCTCTGTAATTCTCTCAGATTAATTTCCAGGTGTAGGGCTTCACATTGTATCTACCTGTGTACAGTTATGTTAGACTTGTATGGAGTATGTATATCAGTATTCCCTGAGTTATGCATTTAAAAATGTAAGTGTATCTACCAAATCAGAATCTCTGGGGATGGCCCAGGAAACTATCAATACATTTGAATAAAATTTCCTGGTCATTTTTTACACCCATTTTTAAACCCATGCTTGGGAATTCCTGGTCTAAAGACTAATCAGTCACCTACTTTATTTTACTTGTGTAGTCAGCTTCATTTTCAACAGCTTTCCAAACATTTGCACAGTTGAAAAAGTTACTGATCGAATATCTTGGTTTCTTATGTCAAATAAATGCATGTTTTCAAAATGTGCTTTGATTGCTTTCAGAATCAGAAAATTAAATGTACTGTATCACATTCTGCCACAAGCCTTCTGGGATTTTAAAGCTCTGCCCACAGTTTTGTGTCTCAGCTGGCTCTATGGCCATTCAAACCTCTGTCTTCAATTCGGTTAATTGTCTTATAGTGTCAAGTCAGTCAGTTGTTTGTATCTGGAATTCTGCTGACCCCAGAAGGTCTTCATTCTTCTTATTACACATGAAAAAATAATCGAGCTAGTGAACTTCTTCTAGAGTCTTATTTATGTTGCTCAGTTTACATAATAACTTGTGCCATGAATAAGCTCTTGCTTTGCAGATCTCACCCACAAATGTTATGTTACTTCTAATTGTATGACCTTCCACAGGTCATTTAATCACTTTAAATTTCACTTTCTTCATACATAAAATGAGGGAAAGGATAGCAAATGTAAAACAGTATAGTGCCTGGCATGATTGCTAAGTAAACATGAGCCATTATTAATATTATTGATGATATTGTTATTGTTGTTAACAAATACATTTTGTTTTCAGAAATGAAGAAAGAGAAGGAAGAAGGTTTTCATACAGGCTTTTAGGGATGAATGTGGTTTTCAGAGGATTGTCAGAAGAAGGGTTAAATCTTTCCAGGATATGTTAGGATTGATAACTTTTTATGACCGGGTTTTGAGACCCCTCTGTTAATTATTTGGTCAGTGCTGAAAGTTGCAAGACAGACTAACTTGTCTCAGCAGCTAACCGGTGTACAAATGGGTGTGAAATCAAAGAATATTACAATAACACAAGTCATAGGGGACCATTTATTTCAACTCCTTCCATTTAAAGAAACTGAGGCTCAGAAGTGGGAGGAGAAAAACATGTTCTCAGAGTCACAAGAGAAGTTTGAGAGAAGCTAGAGTCACCTGGGTCTCAGCTGTCCATGTCCAAGGTGCTGTCCACACCTCTGGACTCTGTCCATTTTGATCTCCTTGTCCTCCTCTTTGCAGCTGTTACAACTATAATGGAAATATATTTCAGAGATAGAGCTGCACAACCTAGAATCATTATTCCTAACTTCATATGTCTTTGGTATTTTAAGAAATTTTACTGATTCTGTAATTTGAAACCTAAACAGATTTTCAGAATTCTTTCTGTGTGCCACTCTGTCGAGATTACTGCTATAGTCATGATCTTTCTACATATTTGACAGTGAAATCCATTATTGTCCCCCTGCTACTAAATTTCTGATCACAGTAGAATTACTTAGTCTAGTCCCCAGAACCTCAGTTTGTTAAATTTTCAAGCAAAATCAATGCTTATTTTTCTGTTCTAAATATCTTTATCTTTTTGCTGGTAACATTATTTGTTATCAGGTTTTAGTTAACTGAAGTCTGTTTAAACCATTTTTCCTCATTATAACACCAACAAATGAGTCTGTTAGACACAGAACAATCAGAGAAGATTAAAATATGGGAGACAGAGAACACACAGAAAAATATAGAAAAACAGAGAAAAAAGTCACCATAAACTATAATTAAGGTATTGGCTTACTTCCTACCAGTTCTATCACAATAAATATGCATATATGTGCACAGATGTGCATTTAGAGTATACTGTGCATGCACTATATATTATAGCTAAAATTAGGACTATATGTGTATATTTATGGACTATATAGATTTCTTAATTTCTGCATTATCATGGGTGCACAATAATTTATTTTTATAGACTTACATTGCCAGATATTTAGTTGATTTCCTAAATAACCATTTTTAAAAATTCTGTGGTATACATCGATGTTAATGGTCATGGGTATAATGGTAAAAATGATATGGTCATATTATTTTAGTTTTTATTAGATTTTAAGAAGGTTGAGCACATTTTGATACATTTATAAGCTGTATGAATATTTAATTTTGTAAAATGTATGTTTATGTTCTTCACTTGGTGTTCAATTAGTGTATTCTTTTTCTTCATTAATACTTCTTGACATATATAAATTCCTTTTCTACTTGATATTGAAAATATTTCCCTAAGTTTTATTGTTTGTCATTTGGCTAATTTATAGTGTTTATGTTACAGAAGTGTTAAATTCACATGCTGTGAAATCTATTGGTCTCATACTTTATGGTTTCTTCCTTGGTTTTTATGCTAAAAAGTCATTCTTCAATCTGAGATCATGTACATATTAAATGTATTCTTCTTCTAGTTCATATAATTTTACTTTTACATGGAATGTTTTTTATATAACTAGAATCAAATAATTTTCATAACCATTTTTTATTTAAAAATTCATTACCTTTGACTACTTTGAACTGCTATAGGTAACATGGCTAATAGAGTGTGTTTCTGGGTGTTCCATTCTTTTTCATTAATCTATCTGTCACTTTTTGATTCAGTTTCATAGGCCTATTTTTCACTTGACTTATAATTTTAATCATGCCCCCTTATTATCTGTAAATTTCATTCATTTTTCTTGTGCAGTTTTCCCCTTCCCCAAGACAAGTCATCAGTCAAGATACAAAACATTTCTTGCCCCAAAAAGTTACTTCTTGCAATTAATCTGCTCTCTATCTCTGGCTGCATATAACCCTGATCTGCTTTCTGACACTCTAGATTAGATATCCCTTTTCTAGAATTTCGTATACATGGAATTAAACAATATGTTCTCTTTTGTTTCTGGAGTCTTTTACTCAGTGTAAAGTTTTTGAGATTCATCAAAGTTGCTGCATGTGTAATCAGCTTATTCCTTTTTATTGCTGGGTAGTATTACATCATGTAGATAATCCACAATTTGTTTATCCAGACTCCTTTTGGTTGACATGTAGGGGTTTTTATGGAAAAGAACTACTGTGAACTTGTTATACACGTGGACAAATGTTTTCATTTCTTATGTGTAAACACCTAGAAGTGAATTTTTGGGATCATGTAAGTGTGTATTTAACATTAGAAAAAATCTACCAATTGTTTTCCAAAATATTGTATCATTTTGTCATTTTCCTCAGCAATGTAGGATGTTTCATGTTGCTCTATATCCTCCCAAATACATGGTTTTGTCAATCTTTAAATTTTAGCCATTCTAGTGATTATGTGGCGGTATATTGTTTTGGTTTAATTTACATTTTCTTGATGACTAATGATGTTAAAAATCATTTTTGAGCCTAGTGGCCATTAGACCATCTCTTGTGAAGTGTCTTCAATTCTTTTGTCATTTAAAAAAAACCAATTTTCCTATTTTACATATATGTGTGTGTATATACACATACAATGTACACACACACATATATTCTGGATACAGGTACTTTTTCAGATGTACATTTTGGAAGCCTGCCCATTCACATTCTTACCAGTGTCCTTTTAGGAGAGGACATCCTGCACTGTGACAATTTCCAGTTTATCACTTTTATGTTTCATGCTTACTGTATCGTACCTGAAAAATCTTTGCTTACCTCAAGATTGTTAATATTTTCTCTCAATATTTCCCCACGTAGTCTGTTGCCTGCCAGAGAATGAAGCCAAATCAAAGCAAACAGAGCTGAGAGTATGAGAAGGAGAAAGAAAGGGTCTAAGTTCTATTTTATTCTAGAACTAGTTTAGCTCCATTGTAACTAAGTCTGACCCTTCTGGGGTCTCCACTGAATGTCCCTGATGTTCATTAAGGTTTTCCTACTCTGGCTGGTCAGAACTTAAGTGTCTCCTAGCCCGTTGCGACCTTTGGAATTGTTGAGCTTACAGCTCTTGGTGGAGTTTCATCCTGTGCAGGCACTGGTTTGTCTCCAGCAGCAGACTCAAGGGGACTCCTCTGCAGAGTGTGGAGCTCTACCTCCGCATGGCTCCCTCCTTTGTGGCACACTGTGTACCACACACATTTATCCCTCCTTTGTGGCACACTGTGTATCACACACATGTATCCCTCCTTTGTGGCACACTGTGACACAAATTCTAGTTGCTTCAGCTTTTCAAACTCCAGTCTTTTTCCTCAGCTTGGCAAAACCACCATGCTTTTTGGGGTCCAAGCTTCCTGCACTGAAGTCCAGAAACTACCTCCAGGTAGAAATGTATTAGGTACAGGGTTCAAATCATTTGTTTACCTTTGTTTAGATATTATAGTCCTGTGCTTCTTGTTGTCCAATGTCTAAACTTTTTATTGAGTGTTCTAGTTGTCTACAGAAGTAAAGCAAGTCTGGAATAGATATCTATGATGACAGGAATTGGATTCAGTAACATTTTTTGTTTGTTTTGTTTTAATTGTGGTAAAACATATAATAAAAATTACCATTTTAACCATTTTTAAGTGTACAGTTCAGTGGCATTAAGTACATTCACACTGTTGTGCAACCATCACCACCGCCCATCTCCAGAACATTTTCATCTTCCCAAACTGAAAATCTCTACCCCTTGAACCCCCTATTTTCCACTTTTTTTCTCTTAATGGCCTCCTGTTTTTGAGATGTGTTTTTTCTTGCATTCTAATGAGGGTGCTAAAGAGTTTTCTGCAATTACTTGTGCATCTGGTAATAGACAATAAATTTTTCTGTTGATTGTTTTAAGTGATTTCTTTCCCTTATTTTATCACAGAGATTCCATTGTTTATTCCTCATTAGTCATTCTAGGACCAGATAAAACCTATCTTGGCTTGAGTGGACCAGCAGTTTGGATGTATCAATTGCATTTGGACTTCTCAGAGTTCCAGCTGGTAGGAAGGTGGATAAGCACAATTCCCTACATAATTTGTACTGTGTAGTAAGCATTGATATTGCACTGAGGTTTAATTTATTCCTCCTCTCCACATCCTCATTCCTTTGTACTTAGAACAAATGAAGTATCAAAGTTTTTCACTTGTCCAAGTATCTCTCGGCTGTTAATCTGGGAACTGAATGCAGGTCTTGCTTCTTCACTGCCTTCCTCCTTTATCTTCTTCTAAATAATTGTGACAATGTCACGTATATAATTTCCAGACTAGAATGATAGCAATTAGTGCATATTATTATGGATTTACTAAATATATCTACATATAAAATATAGGTGTAATTTTAAATATATATTTATATATGTTAAAATAAACATTTAAATGTATCAAATACATATATATGTAGTGGCTTAAGCACATCATTACTTCTGGGCATTTAAATCACTTCTGTTTCTCCAGTATTAAAATACTGTATATTCATTTTTTACATGTTTTCAGACTGTTTTCTTGGGATAAATTCTCAGAAGTGTAATTACTGGCATAAACATTGCTAACATTTTTGTGCATTTTTCGTATATGTTAATAAATTGTTTTCCCAGACCTTTTACCATGTTAAATTTCCAGAAACAGTAGAAGCATATGCTCTCATTAAAAAATTTTTTTTGAGATTATATACTTATTTTGAAAAAAAAATTACAATTCTTAAAAACTATGAAAAAAACAAAAAAAGCAGCCATGTTTCCCTACCTAGTAATGACTATTGCTATTGGTTTGGCTTAGTTATTTCATTTTCTGCTCTACTTCTTTCTAGGATGGCTGGATAGATAGATAGGTTTGTAGGTAGATAAATAGACAAATAGGATGCGCACATTGATGAAATTCTATACGATGATAATTAAGGTGTTTTAAATTCTTGTGTGATTATGCATACCCCTGTGATTAGTCTTTATATTTTTTAGAGTTTTTTTATTGGAGGATAGTTGATTTAATATCTTTATATTTAATACAAATTGTTTATTTCATTAATGTAAATCCTAGAAAGAAAATCAGGAAGAGTAAATATTTTTAAGATTATGCCTGTGTAGGATACACCACACATATAAAAGGATGTGTCAACTTATGCTCTCAGCATTCATGTATATGAATATTTGTTACAAATTTACCCTTATAAGTATTATGTATTTAAAGGATTTTTTCATTTTATTTAATTTGATAGGAAAAAAGTGATATTTTTTTTGTTTTGATTTGTGCTTACTTGATTACTAGTCAGGTAAAATATATTTTTTCTAATGCTTATTATCCATACCTAAATATTCTTCTGCAAAATTTCTGTTAAAGTTCATAATCAATTTATGGACTTTTATTGGTGTGTATAACAATTTCCTTGTTAACAATCTTAATGATTTTAATCACACCATTACTATTTTGTACAAATGAAAATTAATCCTTAGCCAACCACAATTATTTCTATATTTCATTGTAAATTTTGAATACATCTAGTTCAAAAAGTGTATTTAAGTAATCAGCGAATTGCTTTGAACATTGTAGTTGCTCAAAAAATTATGTTAAAATGCTAATAAAATGAACATTTTCCCACCCTCCAAGTTGAGTTTTCCTTTGCAACAGCAACAGGAATCAAATCAAATACTATCCCAATACTTAGCTTGACTGACTTTTTTTTTTCTTTCAGAGAATAAAGGACCATGCCTTGAATTCTCTCAACTAAGTTTAAAGGATTCCTTCAGAGATCTGTTTAATCCCAAAATGGAGATATTTCTGATGTTGTATACGAGGAACAACACGAGCTGTGCTGAGTCACTGTTTGAGCAAGATAACTCACTTAACGTTAATTTCAACACAAGCAAGAAGACAGTCTGGCTTATTCATGGATACAGACCAATGGGCTCCACTCCATCATGGCTTCAGAACTTTGTAAGAATTCTATTGAACCAAGATGATATGAATATAATTGTAGTAGACTGGAACCGAGGCGCTACAACTTTTCTTTACAATAGAGCCGTTAAAAATACCAGAAAAGTTGCTGTGAGTTTGAGTAGGTACATTCAGAATCTTTTGGTAAGTCTAGAATTTTCTATGTTATATATGTTATACAAGATACAGTATGTTATATAATACTACAAAGTGATAATAAAATACTGTTTTCCTATAGCATTAAGAGTTACTGCATTGATATGCTACTGTATGCAGCCATCTTTTCTTTGTGTAAATGGATAATTCTATACTAGACATGCCCTACCTTATTTTTTTAAAATTATCTTAAAGACTCAGTTATTGTGTTTTATCTTGAAATCTTTTAAGATTTTCTTATTTTAACTCTACCTATGCTGACTTCAGGATAAGGTAGTGATTCGGGGTGGACAGAGAGGATAAACTAATCATTAGTTTTTTTAGATATATTTTCTAAGTTATGCCTAAAATGTTTCAAATTAATCAAGTGTGCATTGGTAAAAGTGAGGGGAAAACAGTTTGAAAAGTAGCATACTTTTGCCAATCTTAGAGGCTGGTCTCAGTTCCATTTAGGTTTATCCAGCATTTAGGTCCAACGTGTGGATGAGTCAGATAAATTCAAGCCAGTTCTAGGTCATCTGTAGTTTGAATGATCTTTGTCCACTAAGTCAATACATATGGAGATCCATGTCTGTTCTAGAAGGAGGTGGTAGTGATGACACTCAAGAGAAAGAAGGGTGATATATGATTTGGGGGCATTCTTGAGCTTGAAATCTGCCTTTGAGTTGTGTTGTGCTGAACTTCCAAGCCTCTGCTGAAATTGAGCAAGCAAGCAGTTGCACATAGTGGTTAGGAGTCAGACTGCAGGGATTCAAAGACCACAAAATCCATATCATCTGTGTGAGTTGGAGCAATTGCTTAACTATTCTGCCTCATAACCTTGTCTATACATTTAGGATAACAAAACTTTATAACAATATTTTATTTAAGTATTAAATGAAATTAATTCTTAACCAGCACTTGGCATATAATAGCCATTGAATAAAATCAGCTGTCATTATTATTTTTACATCCTCACATTTGGGCAAAACTGCCGAGACCAGTTGGGCGACTCGGGGCAAATGATGGGTGCCACAAGCTCAAAGAAACACAGACACAGATTTAAGAGAAAGATGGGAACCGGGGGACTCAAGACCTCTAGGATCAAGAGCCTCGCTGATTGATCCCACGTTGCTTTTATTGAGCTCTCGGCATAGCCTAAGGGTCTAACATGCCCAGTTTCGTCCCACAACCAAGGTTATCTTTGAAGTAAACAAACAAAGGCCTCACATGACTGGGGGCAATGATCTATGTTTGCCTCTTGGGTCCTGATTTGAGCTGGGTGTGGATTTGAGCTGGACCTGGATTTGAGTTGGGCGTGGAAAGCAAGGCAGCCCTGGGGGCAGGAGACCTCTCTCAGAAGGATTAAGAGTCTGTGCCCCACCCCTGTTGGCCCCTCTGCGACTGTGCCTATCTTAGGTTGTTCCTCCCCCCCCCCCCCCCCCCCCCCCCGAGGAATCTTACTCATCTCTGGCTAACCAGCCATCCTCCGGGGCCAAACAGGGTGATATGAGGTGTGCAAGTGAGAAAGGGGCTGCGCCCCCAGAGAGGGTCAATTTTCTGTTTCCACGGTAGCCTATGCCCCCATGGCCTCCATGCCCAGCACACTTAGTTCATCCACTGCTCAAGCAGGACATCCTGCACCCAGTTCCTCGGCCCACATACTTTAATTTCTTTTAGTAACATTTTTAAGGTTTCAGAAAGACTTCTGAATGTTTTCCCACACAAAACCAACCCATGCCTCTGGAGACAGAGGAAGTAATTGATTTACCTGTTCTTACTGATAGTCTATAAATTGCATAATTGACTTTTCCTTTTAGCAGTGGTCTTTTCTATAATTAATATATATGTACCTCAAAGTGTGGAACATGTGAACGTTAAATAGAGAAATTTAGGAAAATTGTAGTGTTAGATAGATTTCTAATAGTGCCTTTGCTTGCAAAGTCTCCATGTTAAGGAGAAAGGATGAAAAGTTCAGTAGCACTAAAGCCGAGCGTTATACTCCCTTGAGGTTCCAGACATTGGTCTGAGAAATTTGAGGAAAAAGATTACCCTGTGCCTGGAAAACCTGAATCTAGTTTCTTATTAGAGTAAATGCTCCACATCTTTCTGTAAGCCATGGGATGTGTCACTGTGTAGACTGGACCGTGACCTGCTTCCTGAGAGTATGGTAGAAGAAATTCTCCCTCATTTAATCTCCTAAGGCTGCCCACCCCTCTCCCCTTGAACGAGACCCTAGGAGGTGCTCAGAACTTGGGACTGGAAGATAGATCCCATTACTCTCCAGCTTGTGATGGG